>NC_090932.1:419602519-422002519 GCF_040938575.1 Ambystoma mexicanum | reverse complement strand
AAAAGACAACTCTGTTTTGAAAAATTCACATTTTTCCTTGTGGATGGTTAGTCCAGCGCTTTCTAATTGGCCCAGGAGCATGTGCAGTCTTTTCAGGTGTTCCTCTCTGTCAGCTGCATGAATTAAAATATCATCGCTCACATTTAGTACTCCAGGAATGTCCCTTATGAGCTCTTGAATAGTCTGTTGAAAAACTTCAGCTGCGGAGGAAATCCCGAAACTTAAACGTTTATATCTTCGTAGCCCAATGTGTGTTGAGAACGTTGTTATGTATCAGGATTCCTTATGTAGTCGTAGTTGGTGATATCCGGCCTTTAGGTCTATTTTTGAAAATATCTTTGACCCCGTGAGATCAGCCACAATCTCATCAAGTGTTGGCGTTATGTGTCGCTCTCGCTTGATAGCGGCATTGGGTAATCACATGTCTATGCAGATTCGGACCTTCCCCGGCTGCTTTGGTTTTTTAGTGACAACCATCAGGGAAACCCAGGGTGTTGGTCCTGTTACCTCTTCTATTATTCCAGCCTTCTCTAGCGTTCTCACTTCTTTTTCCACTTGTTCGCGCATGTGGAATGGTGTTCTTCGGTGTCTAACAGCTTTCGGTTGTATGTACTCATCTATGTGGAGTTTGATTGATTTACCTTTTAAACATCCTATTCCTTTCAGCAGGTTGGGATATGTTTCCAGGAGTTTCTCCACTTCTTGTGCTTCATTTAGTTTGCAGATGAAATTCACCAAACCCAATTCTTCTGCTGCATCGCCACTCAGAAGGCATTCAATGCCAGCATTCACCACATACATTTTGGAAGGTAAACTGTTTTCCCCATGGCTGAGAGTGGTACGGAATCTGCCTACTAGAGGTAAGGGTTTCTTACAACCATATGCGAATAGCAATGTGTCCGTGTTTTTAAGGTTTGGCTGAGGCTGTAGTGACCGAAATGTGCTTATGGGCATCACATTGACGGATGCTCCCGTGGCGATGGTCATCCATATTTGCTGATCTTGGATCGTGATTTGGCATTTCCGCCTCCTACGGCCTTTCCTTGTCGTGGCATGTTGGTGATGGAGAGCTGAGACCATGTATATTTTTCTTCCTTTCCCCCATTTTTCCTTGATCGGTTCTTGTAGGGTTCCATTCATGTCATCTCCTTCATCCTCCGTAGATGAGTTTGTGGCCTCCACTCGTCGGGCTTCAGCTTGTTTCTTTTTCTTGTTCCCACTTTTCTCATTAGCGTTTCGTGTCTTGGGTAGTGATAGCAGGGCTCCTAACGACCGACACACCTTTGCATAGTGGTCCCTCCTGCCACAGGCACCGCATGTGGTTCCTTGTGCTGGGCAGTTTTGTCATCCATGTCGTGGTCCACCACACCATCCGTATTCCGTGGGACCCGGGATTCGTGGCTGCCATCGGGTATGCGCAACATTTTCTCTAACCTCTTCTTTTGTTGATTGACAGTGATTTACATGGGCTACGGTGGCCGCCGTGACGGCGGGCTGTAGTTTGTGTAGCATGGTGCCCATGTGGGCTGCCCTAGCATGTGCTAACTCTCGTTGGCGGCCCAATTCCAGAATTCGTGTTAGCGAAATGTCTCTTTCACTCAAAACCATTCTTCTTAATTTTTCCGATTGCATGCCATTTATTATTTGCCTTCTAATTTATTTTTCAGTTTGTGTGAACTCACATGAAATGGCTAATTTCCTGAGTCGGGTGTGATATGCATCAAGAGTCTCCTCTTCTGCTTGAATTGTGGTGCAGAATATGAAAATCTCATAATCCGGATTCAGTTGTGGGAGAAAATGGGCTGTCAGGGCATCCTTGGCTTGTCGATAGACATCTAGGCCATCATCAATGGTTAGTGCGTTGAAAATGCGCAGCACTTCATCCCCCACATTTAACAATAAATGAGATCTCAGTTTCCTGTCAGTAGTGATGTCTTTGCATTCCATTGCCATTTCAAATTTTTGATTCCACAATTGCCATCAGGGGCCAACCGAAGATGGATCTGTGAAGGGGTCAAAAGGTTGTATCATTATTGATGAGCCACCTTGTGGACGGGCTTGAGGTGTTGATACCGACAAATTTGCGGCAAGTCTGGATGGTGTGCTTGACCTGCGGGTAGACGTGCCCGTTGCCATGGTGTAAACTCCCTTTTTCCCTGGCAGGGATTACCTCCTCCCCTTATTGTGTAGAGAAAAAGGCTTCTTTGTGATGTTTAGCACTTCTGGAGGCCAGTTGCTGTTGTATGACGTGCTCCCCTTTGTGTAGGTGCATTTACAGCCTCCTGCGGTGTGATTTGACTCATGGACGTTCCTGTTGACATGGGCGTCTCCCAACTTCAGGATTTCCATTCACCACATCATAGGTTCCTTTTTAAATTCGCGCATGGATAATTGATGTGTGAGGAGAAAAAAAAAATGTGCGCGCCTTACTGTGCTATTCACACCTGTTCAGGATGTCTCCGTCCTCGTCGCCAGTGTTGTGTCCAGGCCTGGCGTAGTGTGGGCCTGGGCCTGCATGCACTGAGGACCTGTGCGTAGGCCTCAATGATGCAGCTTTAGCAGGAGAGGTTAATGAGGGACACACGCGTATGTTGCGGTCTGCCCCGGAACTGCCACCCATGCTCGGAGGCGGGGCCTTTATTCATACGCCCTGCACCACCGCGTAGCGGGACGCCGGACGGAAACACAACAGTGAGATTTCACATTAACATTGGTTTGCGATAGGTGGCTCGGAAATCACTCACCTTAAACAATCGATGAATGGGCCTCAGACCTGGGAATATTGGGAATTAGTGGGTTCTTATTGTGCAAGTATGAAATTGTTTCTGTAGCCAGCTTGGCCTTCACTTTACAACTTGGATAGAATCAGGAGGTTTCCAATGGGGAGTCAAGCAATCAACAATAGATGGGTGATTTGTTTAGATCATTTACTCCTAAGACTGTAAGCCTCCTCTTTGTGAACAGCCCCCATGAATTATATTATGGAATCCAGAGAAAAGTTTACACGCTATATACCTTTGATATTGAACAAAACATAGCACCAGAAAGGCTGAGCAATATAGCATTGGGACAATATGTATAGGAGAGATCCCATAGTCAGAAGACAAAGCTAACTTGAGGGTAGAGAACTCAGTAGCATCTGATGTATTCCAGGAAGGTTCAGATTTAATTGTAAAAACAGTCTGTATGTGTTTTTTCCACTGTGTGCTTCTGCAGGATGCTGCCGCCCTACCCAAATACCCCCAGATTCCTTGGATATAGTTATCTGTAACTGTTCTTCTCACTAGGACGTGCAAGTGTACTTTGAGGACCCTTTAACAACCTTAAAAGTATGTATAATATTAAAATCTTTATCTGAGGGCTGTTTGGCTTGGATAAATCCTCTAAATTAGTATGAACCTGTCAATTCACGAAAGCCCAGAGGTATCTCTTGTTATGGCCAGCACCTGACCTGCGTGGATTTATCTTACTGCTATGCACAAACAGGCTACCAGTGCTCACAGTTCTAGGACAAGAGAAGTGTGTCCAAAAAGCAAAAAGAACATGCCAACTCTGTAAACCAGTAAGCATGGAGGAGACTGTCAAACACGTGTTAACAAAGTCTAGGTAAAAGGGCTCATTGTATATGTATTTATAATTAGAAATATATTGCTGCATTGTATCTATTGTATATTTAAAATATCAACTTGCAAAGAACACATATTATGGCCCAAACGAGAGATTGAGGATAGACTACGCCTTGGTTTTGCGATGCAAATGGAATTTGGTGGTGGGGTTTAAGGTGCTCAATTGTTTAGAAAGTGATCACAGGCCTATAATGCTATGTGTTAGGGGCATTTCACAACCCACTGTCAGGCCTGGCAGTAACTATGTGGACATCGCTGTCTGAGGCCATGTCCACGGTACGATTAAATGGGACTCCCTGATTCAGGAGGACTTTGCCCCGATATTATATGGTAAAATTCTGAGACGGATTGAAAACGTGTGATGTGAACAGGCAGCCCTAGGATATATTCCAGAGCTTTGACGTAATAGCATCACTCATAAAGCCAATGGTGGCAACCCCGGAATCTGGCAATATGAAAAGGTTAAAAAAGCAGAAAAATTATATGATGGGGACTGTAGGGAAGCCAAGCATCGTCTGATGGCTTGCCTGAGGGGAGCAGCCCTCCATCATAGAGAACACCTCGTTCCCTGATGGAGGCCTATAAGAGATTAGTGGCCACAAAAAGAAGCCAGTACATGGCTGAGAAGTGGGCCAGTGAGGCGGATTTTTTGAACAAGGGTGACCACGTCAGATTCTGGAAATTGATCACTGAAACAGATCTGAAGAGTGATACAGATCTGTTTGAGAGCATTGCCCTGACCAGGTGAAAAGGTCACTTTGAAGCACTGTACCAGCTGTCGGCAGGTGGGGGAAGGCAAGGAGTGCTGGGTATTACAGGTGTAGGTTTGGAGGAAGAGGGGGGGCGATCCCATATCTGGTATTAACCCGTGGGAGACGTGGAGGACGATCAAGGCTCAGAAAGAGGGAAAAGCGCCTGGCCTGCATCGTGTCCCGGTGCACGTATACAAAGGTGAGATCACTGTGTGGCCCCGGTGCCAACATCTTTCTTTAATGCCATCCTGCAGCTAAACCGGGTGCCCATTAGCTGGACTTCTGCTGTGATTTCCCCAATATTTTAAAAAAAGGGATAGGGCTGATCCTGGCAACAACCGCACAATATCCCCTTATTGGATGCAGAAGGGAAAATCTTTGCAAAGACAATGTCATACCACTTAATGTCATGGGTAGAGGGCACCAACCATTTTATCCATCTGCAGGGTTCCAGATGGGAACGAGCATGGCCAGCCAAAGCTTCAGGCTGTAAATGACAATTCAAAAGCACCTAATGATCTCCAAAACTAACATGTACAGTGTATATATAGACATAAAAATGGCATTTGACAGTGATCCTAGAGATAAACTGTTGGCTACACTGCGTGCCAAAATCATCCCTGAGGAGTTATTACAACTTCTGTATACGAATAACACTGCAGTGGTTTGTAGGGGCATGGGGGGAGATGTGACAGACACATTTGCTTTGGACAGAGGTGTTCACCAGGGATGCATCCTGGCACCTGTCTTGTTCTGCATATACATACATCTAATCATCGAAGCACTTCTTGATAACAGAATTGACCCATCAAGGATGGGCGGTGACCGATTGCTGTCATTGTTTTTTGCGGATGATGCAGTCCTCTTGTCAACCACTCCAATGGGACTGCATCTTTCCCTGACAATCTTTTCAGAGAAATGCAGAGAGTTGAGCCTAGGGATTAATACCTCTGAGACCAAGGCCATGATGCCTACCGCCAAGAAATCAGGGCAGAAAGCTTCAAATTTAGAGCTGGGCGGCTGCATGTTGCAACAGGTGGAGTGGCATGACTACCTGGGAATTTGTTTCTCTAGTTGGGGAAACTGGGATGGCCAACTATTAAAAGCAAACACCATACTGCAGGAAAAAAAGCAGGGCCTTGAAAAGCTACCACGCAAGGCATGGGGGGAGCCATACAACCGGTGCTAAAATTGTATCAGGCCCAGGTAAGGACACTGTTAATGGTAGGAGCTGAAGTTGGGGGTCACATAGATGCTGTGTCCTTGACTGTCACGGAAAATATATTTCTGAAAAGCACCTTGCTGTTGACTCAAAGTACGCCTAGCGCAACAACTTGAACGGAATGCGACTTGCCCCCACTCAGAGAAGAAGTTGAGATCAGTCCCTTCTAGACAGGAGCTGGGGAAATATCAAGAGGCTCTAAAATATGTAGGTTCACTGGGGGCTGGCAAAAGATCTGCTGGTTTGCACCTGTAAGAGAGTACTTATTTATTATTTATATTTCCATCATTAATTGATACTATATTTTGTTTGTTTTGTGATGGTTTTTCATATTTTGTGCTATTGTATGATCTGGATGCTTTTCTGGTTCCATTCGGTCCTAAATGCAGTGCTACTTTTAAAGACTTTAACAATGCCCATGTAAGACTTGCACAAGTTACCCATAATACATATATAAAAGCAGGCCGACATCTTGTGATAACAGCTTCTCATTGTACAGGTAGGATTGTCACCTTCCTAAAATCAGTGTAACACGACTTAATCAGAAGGAGTGCATCAATATCTCAATCTAATCTGGGGAGAACTGACAAAAAGGGCTTGAATCAGGATTGTTCTTCCAATGATAGGTTAGGCCTTTCAGGTGAATAGAATTAAAACGAGCTCCCGCACTAGGTTACTTTACTTCATGTAGTGGGACCCAGATAGATAGGCTTGAATGCAGTTGAGAATTATGATTATCTCTAAAAATAAGCGTAATGAGTTCAATTATTCCTAACTTTCACGCTCAGTATGGAATCTAGATTATAGCATGGTGTTCACCCTAATAATCTCACTTCTAGGGAGCAACAATATATGAAAAGACAACAGTGACCAAGTCTTATCTCAATGGACGCATGGACTACAACTGGAGGAGGCATGGGCTGAGGTTCCATTCCTATGCCGACGAAACCCACATTTATATTGAGACAGAGAATATTGAAGATGCATTTGAGAAGATTAACCAATGCATGAGAGATATTAAGAGATGGATGGCATGTAACCAGCTGCGAGTTAATACAGTTTGGCCCAGAAGGAAAAATGACAGTGAAAGACAAACGCCACCTCCCTTGATATTAGGCGAGGAACTTCAGTATTCAAATAGAGTCAAAACCATTGGGTGTATTTGGCAGGAAAATCTGGGCAGTGAAGCCCAGGTAGGTGCCAAGGTGAAGGCAGTGCACTATTCACTTCGCATGTTGAGGAATGTGCTCCCATTTGTTCCAATGGAAGACCATGCAGTAGTGAAAGGGGCATTGACCAACTCGCATCTTGACTATTGTAATAATCTGATGGTGGGGATCCCAGCTAACCAGATGATCAGTCTACTGAGGGCCCAGAATGCGGCAATGAGGCTGATTGGTCATCTTGTGAAGAGGGACCATGTCTGAAGCCTTACGCAGACCATTACATTGGCTAATGGTGGAAGACAGAATAAAATTCAAAGTGGCCTGTCTCATGTACTGATGCATTAATGGACTTGCACCAAAGAATCTTACTGCTAGGGTGCGCCATTATCATCCAACAAGAGATCTCTGTTTGTGAGAAAAATTGTTGATGTGCGTTCCTCAGTCCAAACGGGTATACAGGGGGGACAGGAGGTTTGCCGTGTTTGGCCCTAAACTTTGGAATCAGTTACCACTGGAAATTCGAGCCTGCAAGACCATGGAATTGTTCAGAAGGATGCTAAAAACCCTTCCTATTCAAAAAAACGAGTTAGTCACAGATATATGCATTACCTTTACACTCCACTCCTGATGGATAGTTAACATCTTTGCTCGAATGCAGTTAAGTCTGTTTGGTGCGAGTACGACATTTTCAAAATCAAAATCAAACTCAGATTAATGTGCTTCTTTTAAAAGATGCAATCACAAATGCAAGCTGCACACACCCTTAACAGCGGTCCGCTGCTCTCAAGCTAGGTCTGCACCTTAAATAAAAATAATATAAATAAATGAATGCAGGGCCAGATCTAATTTAGCCAGTAATGACCTATTATAATTTTGCCTAGGCACCTTGTTTGCATTTTCACTGAGAATAACTTCCTTTAACAACTCATGGGTTAAAGTAAATCTTTTATTTTTGGAGGTGTTAAAGTACAATACTATCGTCTTACCTGAAAATTCATCTTCCATGAACCCTTACATAGTTCTTTATGAACGGCACAATTTGGGGGCCTCAATGGTAAACCTAATAAGTTCTCACAGAACGTATTGTCATTTGTCTGTGTTGACGATGCAGAATTGAACCTCCAAATACCAGTGGCATAAATAGCCACAGATTTGACTTAAGCCTTACAGCTTTAATGGTTGTGCCCTGCAGCATAAAGACGCCCCCAATTGCCTGTGCCGTCCTTGCTCCCTTTTTATATATGCATTTCTGCTGATAGTGAATTGATACTGCACCCCCAAATAGTCATAATTACTTACTGTCGGAAAGACTTCATTATTTATGAAAAACTGTTGGTGGTTGCCTTCTTAATAGAGACTACTATTATTGCTGATTTTGAAACATTCATTTTCAAATTCAGATCCTTCAAATAACTTACACATGCATTTTGCAGTAACGGTAGTGTCTGCTGGGTAATAGCAAGTAAGACCCTGTCATCCGCGTAGGCTGTCATCCGCATAGGTCAAAAGGGGAGCATTGATATGTCGAGTTGCTATAGCTAGAATTGTATGTCTTAATCTGAATTGACAAGTCGTGATAATCTATATTTTATGGTACATTTCGTTTATCACATTCACCATTTTTTTCAGTAGTGGAAGACAATAAATCAAACACAGTGTTAGGTTCTTCAATTTTTTCGGGATAAGAAAATTATCAATACAATGTTAGAGAAACTGTTCTCTTTCTTATCCTCATGTTGAGGTTTCATGACAACATATACATTTCTCCTCTTTGATGTGAGTCTGTACTTGGGCCTAAAATGCGAGCATATGTTTCACACTTTTAATGTCCACTTACATTCCACAAAAAGTACCACAGTATGTCAGTAGGAACATTTTCACACCAGCTCTCTTGATATCCCCTTGGACCTAAAAAGGCCATAGGACAACATTACCACCAGAGAAAAGTCTTCCACAAAACCATTGTATAGGAAGAAGAGTGACACAGAGCCTGCCTGAATTGTCCTGCACACTATTAAAGGTCTTCACACCTTGAAACAATAGCATTCCCAGCCAAACAGATAAGGGATTTATCGGCGACTTTTACTCCCTAAAAAAAGGCAAGTAATCCCAAAAAATAAAAACAGGGAGTAAAAATACTTGCAACAAATTAATAGGAAAAAGACATTTAGAATTGTGGGCCCCCACTTTCACCCTCACAACTCCATGGATATGTTTGGAAGAAACTATTATTATAACTGTCGGATTGGAGGAAGTAAACCTATATTTTTTAATGTGCATCAATAACTAGGTGCAAGAAATAATTATTACTGAAATATTTATGTTTTTCAGTTAAAACGTACATTTACTCACTTCTAAAATACTCTCATTGGGAACTGGACTTATATTTTACTCCATAAAAAATCATTTTCCTCCCAACTTTAAACAAAAGGGAGTACAATACTCCCACTTACAAATCTTATCTGGAGCACTGAGTATTTGTATTAGAATTGGACTATGTCTGTTCCAAAAGGGTTGAATTGAAAATCTATGATGTTATGCACGTCAGGATTTTGTAAATGTTGAAAGTTGAGATAGACACAAGGGTCAGAATTATCGTCAAATAATGCTGAAGCTAATAGGGCTACATGTCTATGATTGCTAAAAGTTGAGTTTGAACTGTACATTTTCTGTCAACATGATAAATAAGCATTCAGAAGCCAGAGGAAAAGTAGATTTGTTTGTATTCATATTAGTATTATTATTGTTATTAACAATGGCAATAATAATAACAATTATTATTGTTATTATTATGCTAATAATAATCCCATGTTATATTATTTGTATGAGTCGTATATAGCACGCTTATGCCACTTTCATTGCCCCCTTACAGGTTGGATCCAGTAAGCAGCAGGGAGCATTGTTATTGGTGTAACTGAAGTAAAGTGCAATCATATTGATTATTCTTTTTTTTTTTTTCTTTTTTTAATTAACAATGTATGCATTTACAATATTCATCAGATACAATATATTGTCAAACAAGTGATAATAAACCCACCGCCCCTCTCCACCCAAAAAATCCTAAAGAAAGTATTACTGGGCCTGCAGTAGCGGCCCAGTAGTTATGGTTACGTTGCTAAACCAATAGGAAGAGCACTTTTTGGGCAGCTTATACCTTTGCTCCCCATGGACGAATCCTCACAAAACTTAGCAAAAAAAGTATATGGCTCCCTCTGTATTTTTCTGCCAAATTTGGTGAGGTTTCGTCAATAGGGGCAAAGTTGTAAGGGGGGTCAAAATATTTTTCTTTCCATAGACATAATGGGAAAAAACATTGCTCACGCCTACAGCTCAAACCGCTGGATAGATTTTCACCAAATTTGCAGCAGGAGCGACGGCTTGTACCCGCTTTTGTAAATTTGGTGTAAATCCCTTCAGTACTTTTTTGAAAACTACCAAAATGTAAGTAAAAAAAAATTGTGATATCTGTGTCCTGTCCGCGGACCCATTTCTATGTTCGGTGAGTGGCAGTACTCTGATTGGTTTAGAGGGCAACGTGGTGCCCGCAGACATTGGACACGCCCACTGATTGGATGGTGAAAAGCGTGAAGTGCGTCACATTTTTGGGAACGCCCGCCATCATGGACTTGCGGGCAGCGGCCGGTGTCTGCGGACATCGCAGTAAAAAGCTATTAAAAAACACAACATTGCACTTGTCAAATTATCAAATAATATCTGGGGAAATGAGAGGTGATGATGATGGGATGGGATATGACTGCAAGAAGCAAAAAATTGGTGTTTTCGCCACAAACGTCCACAAACATTCCTGTGAAGTTCGCAGAAACCTCTGCATTACAGGGTTATTGAAAAGCAGTCATTGGATGGCTTATAACTTTTGTGCCACCTAATTAAACTATATGAAATTCTGCACTTATATTCTTGACCAAATTCGGAATGAGTTTGCAAATTTTGGTGGGATTCTGCCAAGAGGGGGCGAAATTATTGGGGGGGTCCCAAAATAATATAAAGGCTTATAAATGAGGTACCATTTGACGAATCTACACTTAAGTTGGGGAACTGATAATAGATATAGGTATAAATGCTTTTGCGAAGTTTGGTGGGATTTTGTAAAGAGGGGGCAAAATTAGAGGGGGGACCTCGATTATTTTAAAGGCTTATAAATGGGGTGCCATTGGACAAATCTACACACAGGTGAGCAAGAACATTATAGATCTAGATATACATGTTTTTGCTATGTTTGGTGGGATTTTGTCTAGGGGGGGAAAATTAGAGGGGGGGTCCCAACATATTATAAAGTCTTATACATGTGGTGCAATTTGACAAATCTACACAAAGGTTTGCAAAAAGATTACAGATCTAGATATAAATGTTTTCGTAAAGTCTGAATAGATTTTGTCAAGTGGGGGCTAGGTTATATGAAGATTGTGTGTGCATACATTTGGCACTTTTGAAAAAATAAAACATGGGTGGATTTCCAGCAAACTTGCGTAAGGAGCATTGACAAGGACCTACAAGCATGGTTTTGGAAATGTGCCAGTGTTTTATTTTTCAACAAGTTTCATAACGAAGCTACAAAAAATAGCAGTATACCTTTAGTGCCTGAGGGGTAGCCTGTGGCCATGGGCAGTGGCCAGATTGCCTGGGCCATGGAATAAGGTCATGATCCAAACAATCTGGCTACTGGCCATGACCACAAGGGACAAAACATAGGATTAAAGTGGCCATGTCCACCTGGGACTGGCTTTGTGGTAAAGTTATTCGAAATTAGGATAGTTTTGAAAGGGAAGAAAAATGTGCTTGTGGTAATATGGTCATAGGGTTCTCTTTTTGCCTTCTGCAGGTTGCCATGGAAAGTGAAGAGGGGCCCTCATGGAACCCCCGCCTTCCCTTTCCATGGTGGCCATCTTGGAAAAGGATTTTCCTTCCTCTCTGTGGCGTCCCGGTGTAGGAAGAAAAATCCTCTTTTTTAGTACCCCGAGTTTCCGCTTTGGGAACCTAGGCTGCTAATGGCCTTCATCCCTCATTTCAGGGCCTGGAATGGTGGGGTAATGGTCCAGAGACCTCTTTATCCACCCTCGCTTCGCTTGGGCTGATAACTTGGGCTGCTGGGCCAGTATCCACCGTTCCAGTTCCTGGAATGGAGGATGAACGCCACAATATTCCCATTAGCATAACACAAAATGCAAATGGGAATGTTGGAAAATCTTATTGAGTCTATGTGCTTTACTGAGAAATATAAACTAGATGGAGTCTATACATTTTTTTTTAGTTCTATTTTTTAACTGTGAAAGGTGGTTCCTAAAGGAACATTTATTTTGTTTTTGGGTGCATTCCTTTTGGCAGGAGAGCTTAGAACGAAAGGTGGGGAGGGAAATGAGGGAAGAGGCACCAAACACTAATATGGAGGGGCAGGTGGGCAGGGGAAAATGTTGAGTGTGTGTTATTTCTAAGGTAGGGGGCAGTGTTTCTCATGCTCCTTGATTACAGCAGTGGTGGTGTCTCTTGGGGAGTAGGGATGGCATTAGCCGATTCTATTTTAAGATAAATAGCAGTTTTGCTAAAAGTATGTACTGTGTACTAGATTGTTAATGGATGAGTAGGAATAGGTGTTGGAGCTGTGCAAGGGACATTTTGAAGTTGAAAGTTCCTAGATCAGTAGAAAATGCAGTTACAAACTGTCCGCAAAGCACAGATCTTATCGTGAAGTGCGTACGGGATCTCGGACACGTCATCATGCCACGCGCCAGCATATGGTCATGTGGCACTCTCCGGAAGGTCTGCAATGAAGTCAGATGTTTGTAGACATTATGGTTAAGTTGCACTAATAAAAACCTATAATATTCAATGAAAAAACCTTGTTAAGGGGACGTTATGGTTAAGTTGCACTAATAAAAACCAATGAAATTCACTGAAAAAACTTTGTTAAAGGGACATTATGGTTAAGTTGAATTAAAAAAAACCTATGAAATTCAGTAAAAAAACTTTGTTAAAGGAACGTTGTGGTTCAAAATAAAACCGAAAACCCCTGAAATTCGCCAGTTATGGTAAGTTAAGCAACCATAACTCGCGCCACCACCATGCACTGCTAAGACTAACACCCAGGACATCAAAGATGACATCACAAATGTCATTGATGGCTTCACGTCTAGTGATCAGAGCAAGGGAAAACCTGCTTTTAGAAGTCTTTCATAGATTGGACATGTCTAGAAACATTGTCAGTGGTGAATAGGGGCAAGGAGGAGAAAGGAGGAGGGGAGACAGCCTCAGACAGGCCAGGAGTGGCCAGGAGTGGTAGAGGAGGAGGAAGAGGAGGTAGAGGAAGAGAGGGTGGACAGAATGTCCTGATTTTTAGTAGTGAAATGAGAGGCCAAGGTCATCCAGAAGGCCTGGGAGGAAACAGCAGAGGTATAGACTGCAGCAGGATTGGCCAGTTCCTTGCAGATTTTTAAAAGTTTGTCTCTATTGTTAGATGCCGCAGAGATGTGGACGTAAATGTAAACTCTCTTCTTTGAGAGGACAGCAAGTCTGAACTGCCTTTGGAGCATTGCAGACCACTTTGTCGGGGGGCACCCGATGCCCCACTTGCATTTAAGGGGGGCGAAGTCAGAATCATACCAAGAGTTGCACTTGGATTTGGGCTTCAGAGTGTTAGAGATGGCTAGAGAGGGGTGTGTCATTGTGTGAGTCAGGCAAAGGTGCAGGAGGAGAGAACGTAGCGGTGAAAGCCTCAACTGACACACGCTTCATGGATTGGATGACCAAGAAGGTAGGTGGCAGTGCTAGGGTCAGCTTGACCTGCGGGAAAGAGAGAGTGAGATGGACCCTACATTGATTATATGGACAAACCAATAGAAGATCTCTTAGATTAGAGTAAGCAAGAGGACAGGTATTAAAGGGTTGACAGTGTGGGGCCATGTATTATAGTATTAATATAGTATGTGTTTGCAATTGTGTTGTGGGAAAACACCAATCCAAAATCCAATACATGCAAGTCACCACCGGTGCACAGAGAGCATTACGGTAGCAAACCGTAATGGAAATAATTTCTTTATGAAGGCAGAGTAACTTCAACACAAAACTATTCCTTTTTGAAGTCTGAGGGGGTCCCCTCACCGAACATGAGGCGGTGGGGACCCTGCACTGCAGGGGATGATGGGTGGCCCCCACTACGCCAGTGATTGCAAGTCACCTCGTAGTTCTGTGATGTCATAAATGAACTCAGCCTTCAAACTCGTTACTCTATTTAGGCACAGATTTCCTCAGTGACTCGCAATATCCTTATAGCGTATGGTAGGGGGTACTTCATGCCATATATAGAGTGGTTGAGGGTTTTTGGCATGAGAGGGCTCTTGCAAAGCTTTTAGTGTACAGTTGCAGGGCCTTCAGTGTGTGCCGTGTTACATGGGATCTCTACGTGATTTGGGTGAATACTATATTTATTAAATCTTGGTGGAGGTCCACGATTTAAGTGTTTTCTAGAAGGGAAGGTGGTCCTTTAATGTACAGACTCGTTAGGGCATACTGCTCCACAATGTGGTTATCAGAATTTTAAATGAGGTATGCCCCTGATGCTCCCTTTTATAGTGTTGTACCTTCAAAAAAGAAGCATGGCTTGATTGTAAAATCCTGTGTGGTTCTTACGGTTTGATTTTCCTTTGGATGAATTCCAAACGCCAGCCATGTATGGCCCACTGGGTGAGGCCAAGTGCCATGGATTACACTGCCCCTTACTAGCTGCCAGCGTACATATTCCAGTGCTGGAATTATGTGTTCTGTCTGGTCCAGTCAGATCAGTATTCAAGAGGCTGTGCTTTGTGTTCTTGGAAGACCTTTCAGAAGATATTCCATTATGCCCAAGTAAATGCCCATTCTTGAAAATAACAGAGAAGGCTACACACACTGTGAAGTCAGGTGAGGAAAAATTTGATTTGCCTTATTAATCTCAGTTCGAAGAGGCATTTCCTGGTCAGTGACTTGATTTGGGGCTCAAATATTATGTGGTTGCCAGGCGGATTATTTCATTGGCAGTCTATGGGCAGGTTCCCATCTCTCCTGATCATGGAAACATTGCTGCAATTCTTGCCTTGGTGATGCACATCCGGGTTTCCATTTTGCTAGGGTTTGGAAATTCACAGAAACCTTAGAAGAAACATTATTTCGGTGGTTTCTTGGATCTCTGTGCCATGGAGAGCCAAGTTGCACCTGACTTATGAGGCTAAGACCATTTGCCTACAGCCTATCTCCTTCCAAAATGATGTGAATGGACTAAAGAATGGTCGTATTAAAGAATGTACAAAACTATGAATGCAAGTGACTGATCTGTGAGCGCTGACCGAGTCCTCCTGCAGAACAATGACTGAAACTGCTCTGGCCGCTGAAGCTCCGCCGGCAGAACCCGCCACTGCTGCCTCAAACAAAAAGAAGCAGAAAAGAGCAGCCGATGCTGTAAAGGCCAAAAAGCCCACTGAGCTCAATACCTTCAACTGTCGCTACGTAAATAACTTCCTTCTCAAGCTCTTTGCTCATCCGCCACCAACTCCCTCAGGGTCAGTCGCTTCTCCAAGCAACAAGCTGGTGGTAGATCTCTTTCTTCGGCTGAGGCCTCCCTCTGGAACAGCCTCCATACGTCTCTGAAACTTGAGGAGAACCTTCTCCGGTTCCGGAAGAACCTCAAGACCTTCCTCTTTGCTTTTGCTTTCTCTCTTCCTCTCCCCTGCTGAACTCCTGGCTAAAACCGAAACTGCACTGGCCACCTGGCTACCATGTGATTTCGGACCCAGGTCCCCTCCCCTCCAGTTTCACACCGGTCTTCCCCCACCCCCTAGCAACCCTTGTATTCGGGGCTGTTTCTGTATCCCTACAGTCCCCTACTAGCACTTGACTCTTTACAGGGGGTAATTCATAGAATTTAGCGCACAAGTGGCGCACGCGACCCTGCAGCAGCGCCAGTTACGCCCCCAAGAATGCCCCTCGCACAGGGAAAAGCCATCAAAATCCCCAATCCAGCGCAAAGGGCTGCACTAACCCTGTACCAGCACGGCAAGCAGGGTACTTGTATTACTGGGGTTCGCGGGAAGTTTCACACGCGATAGGCCCTGTGCGAGTGGGGTACATGTATTTCGGGGGTGCGAAGGAAGTTTCACACGCAATTTCAGCAGGGTACATGTGTTTCAGGGGTGCGCGGCAAGTTTTACATGCGATTTCAGCAGGGTGCGTGTATTTCAGGGGTACGTGGGTAGTTTTACACGCGATTGGCCTGGATACGTGTATTTCAGGGGTGCGCGGGAAGTTTTACACGCGATTTCAGCAAGGTACGTGTATTTCAGGGGGGCGCGGTAAGTTTTACACGCGATTACAGCAGGGTGCGTGTATTTCAGGGGTGCGAGGGAAGTTTTACATGCGATTGGCCTGGGTACGTGTATTTCAGGGGTGCGCAGGAAGTTTTACGCGCAATTGGCCTGGGTACGTGTATTTCAGGGGTGCGGAGGAAGTTTTACATGCAATTGACCTGGGTACGTGTATTTCAGGGGTTCGTGGGAAGTTGTACACGCGATTTTGCTGTCAGAGCGGGGAACGCATATTTCGGGGGTGCGTGGGAAGTCCTACATGTGAATTGGCAGTGTGGGTCCTCCCAGGTGTCCCCTCTACCCCCTCCACGGCCCCTGCAGGCAGCCCACACCACAGGGGACTACCCTGCACCCCTGGTAATGTCCCCCAGCACCCCCACCCCCCAGCAGTGAGGGGCACCTGCCAGCAGGCCCCCACTCATGTCCCCCTGCACCACCACCCCCCATCATTGACAGGCACCTGCCAGCAGGCCCCGACACATGTCCCCCAGCATCCCTACCCCCCAGCAGTGAGGGGCACCTGTCAGCAGGCCCCGACACATGTCCCCCAGAACCCACACCCCCACCGCATTCAAAGGCACCTGCCAGCAGGCCCCGACAAATGTCCCCCAGCCAACACATCATCACAATCTAGATCCCTGGCTCTTATGGCCACCCAAATCCCACCCCACGCCACGCCAGTCCAAACTCCCAACCAAGCTTTACATCCACTCCAAATTGAAATCCCCATTACATGATAGATCACAAATAAGCAGTATGCGCATGAGTACAAGTCTGTCAGACCCACACAATGGCAACACATGACTGAGAAAACCCACATTGTGACATGCATGAAACCAATGAGAGAAGACCCCACATTGAAGTAAGAAACAAAAATGTATTCAAGTCAAAATGAAGGGAGTGAAATCAAAACACACAAAAATGCCAATAATAATCAAAATGCAGCATATCCCAAAAAATGATAAATAAATAAAATGAGAATCCAAATTAATCCAAATGAAAATGTGTCCAAAGTCACCGTCCAACAAAGCAAATCCAAAAGGAATATCCATTGCTCCATGGTGAAGAAAAAAAAAGATGAATGAGAAAAATCCACTGTAAAACTATGTACAAATAGCAAATCCAGGGTCCATGAGCCCAACGACATAAATGAAACCTACAATGAAACCTACCTAATTACTATCTATATACAAAAATGTGAGGCATAGTCCATGCGCCCCAAATGAAAGAAAAAAGAAATTAAACTTAACACTAATGAACCATATACAATGGCGGCGGGCAAGTCCAACGGCTCACTTGTTGATGTGGGCCAGGGCATCATCGAACTCCTGTTCAATATCTTGGAGGCGGGCCTGTTCTCTGGCCCTGAGGTCTCGCAGGGATAACGCCATGTGCACTTCCAACTCCCTGCGAAATTCCCTCGAGGCAATCAGCCCGCCTCAGCGCCCTGCGCATGAAGTTCTCCGCCCTGACCATTGTGAGCCGTGCCTCCTCTGCCCGCCGCCGTTTCTCCACACCTATCTGCTGGCCCAACCGCTGCCACACGGAAGACACTCCCATTCCAGGGTCCTCCTGCCCTCCGGCCGATGCCTGCCCCTCGGATGTAGATGGTCCCGAGCCATGATGCCTCCCACGTTGAGCCTGCCGCTGTCTCCGACGCAACTGCCTCTGCCAGCACGACGGCATCCAGGCTGATGGAATCCACCGACGCTGTCGTGCACGTGCCCTGCACGTTGATGCCGGCACATCCTCCATCTGCTGGGGTCCAGTTGCTGTGGTGTCCACCCCTGCTGGACCTCCGACTCCCGACTGTGGCAGGGATGGGATCCCCACCGAGCTGGCTGCGTTGGTCAGGGCAGGTCCACAGGGGGCCCTGGTGGCATCTGGGCCGGAAGACGGCATGGAGAACAACTGGCGCATAGTCTCCACAGTGGAGGAGAGGACCGCTAGAGAGGCCGAGATATGTACAAAACCCCCGACCATGGGCACTCCCAACTGGGCCACGTGGTCGCGCTGCTCTTCGTGATGACGTGCGTGCTCCCCCCGGGAAGCACGCACGTCATCACGAATGTCACGTGTGCACAACGCGACACCAATCAGGACCTTCTCCATACGGCCAGGGGTCCCCTCATCCGCAGGTAGAGGAGTGTCAGATGACATGGACATCCCCCCTACCTGTGTACGGGCTGGGGATGGGGCATCCCTGCTGGTGCATGGTGGTGCAGTCACAGTGTCAGGGACAGTGACATGCACAGGCCCCTCCACGGCGACCTGTGCTGCCTCCTGCCCCTGGACTGCACCACTTGCACCAGTGGTACCACCCCCACCAGGCCCCATGTGCGGCTCAGTAGCGGCCTCCTCCTCCTCTGTGGCAACCACCAACCTGGATGGCTCCACACCGTCTTCCGCCATTGCAAGCCCCTGTGGGGGCTCACCCACCCCTTCCGCTGCAGCCGTAGTGGCAGACGCAGCACCAGTCCCCTCACTCCCGGACAATGGTAAATTCTGGGAGGGTGACTGGGACTTGCGTCGCCGGCCGGTGGGGGCATCCCCGCCGCTTTGCTCCAAAGCGCTGTCTCCGCCCTCTTCATCACTTGCCGCTGTGTAGAGGGAGACATAGAACACAAGCATCAGGGTACTGTACAATGGTCCCCTAGACAGGAAGCAATAGCAGATGAGTGGCACTGTCAAACATCACTTTCATCATGTCCATCCACAACACATGGGTCAGTGCAGGCAAAACACATGCAGTAACAGGCATGGCGCATGCAATGAACTTTAGCATACATGTCCAAGGGACTCTTGAAACATACAATGCTGGTTTGAAACTCACATGCATCATGGGACATGCCTATCACATGCACACACTTCACCGTAGTTTCATCTATCTGGCCTCGTACACCCCCGACACAGTGGATACAAGGATGAGTTGGCTGCTTCAGTGAATCTGAACATTGTCACAGACATGTGTCATGCATCCATGGCCTTTACAAGTCACAGACACGCAAGTCAGACACACAGACATGGACACCATACATGTCCATGACCTCAGCACCCATCTCTCACACCCCATCCATGTCCAATAACAGAGACAGGCATGCATTAATGTGTGCATTCCGCATGCTGCTCCGCATGTTGCATTGTAACACATGCACCTACCATGTGGTTCACACATTACTAGTCTCACAAGCATGACCATGATTTCCCTGCGCACACACATACGTACATGGCATACAGGCAAGTATCAGACAACCAGCACCCTGCAACATGCCCTGTCTCACACAGCAATGCTTGGCCACTTACCGCTCAACTCCAGACGGATCTGCCTCTGAAGGATCTGGGTGTGGAGCACTGGGGCTACATTTTCCAGGACCCTCATCTGGATGGTAGTCATGCTGCCCTCGCCCCCCTCCACGAGGCGCCGGGCCTTTATGAGGGTCCTGGACCTCAAGTCCTCCCAGTGCTTCTTGACTTGCTTGATGTTGCGGGTTGCCACCCCCTCCGCGTTGATGGCAACCACAAAGTCGTCCCAGATCCTATCCCGTCCTTCCTTGTTGGCGCGTGATGTTCTGAAGGGGGCATCATAATGCCCCAGGACATGCTCCACCAGGACACCAACTTCCTTCTGACTGAAGCTGGTCGCCCTCTGCCCCTCTGGCTGGGGGTCGCCAGTGCTCTCAGAAGGTGTTTGCCCCGACATGGCGACCCCCGAGGCAGGTGTGGGTGGGCAACTGGGTCCTGTGTAACGCTCACCTGATTCCCACAGAGGCGCAGGTCTGGCTTCGAGTGCTGATGCTTCTTCAATGGTGAAGCGCAGGACTCTGAAGATGGACAGGAAGGGCCCCTCTACTCTGGCTTCTCTGGCTCGCAGGAATATTCCCGTGTGCGTGAAAAGGGAGTATTACCTACTGACTGAGTTATGCTCAAGCCTCCCACTCTCTTCCAACCCTCCACGATACCCTGCCACGATTCCCCGTGAAGTCTCACCTTAGGGTCAGGAAGGATGAGCTCTCCATCCTGCTTCTGATGCAGGGGCGCATTGAAACCCAGTTACTTCACTGGATTGAGGATTGATGGGAGTTCAGGTAAGCTTGACTATTCAGGTAAGGCGCTGTAAAAGTTCTGCTGCAAGTTCAAAAGTCCAACCTTAAAAATAATGTTCATTGTCTTGTTGCAGCAAGCGCTAATGCTTATGTCTTTTTCCCCTTAGGGGCCGGGGTTCGGAATGCCAGAGATATGGCGCCGACCCGAAGTGAAACATGCAGTTCCAGTAAATGACAGGTAAGTTCTGGATGAGCGCTCGGGTAATGTCTTTGCATTTGCTCATTCAATGTCTTTGTCTTTTTTCCCCATAGGGGCCCGGGTCAGGAAAATGCCTGGAAGCGGCAAGACCCGAAATGAAATGGGAATGACCCAACAGTTAAGTCTTAGAAGGAAACTGAGCTTTTCCAATTCCTTTCCTTCTCTCACCTTGTTCTTGTTTGTTTCTCTCTAGGCTCTGGGATGTGGCTGAGGATCCGGATAATCGCTGCTGAAGATGGAGGCGTCCAGGATAGGTGAGAGAAATGCAGCGGTGCAGCGATCGTAGCGAAATGCTTTTAAAAATGATGTCTTCCTTTTCAGGATCGTCGGTGTGATGTCTCCGTGGTGCTGATTTAGCAGGTAAGGTCTTTTGTCTCCCTTTGCAGGTGACCAGGATACTGAGAGGCGTGGCTGAGGTCCAAATGCAGGAGCTGACACGGTGAGCGTCCAGCTGCGAGGAGCAGAACAACGCGAAGCGTGAGTTGCTGATCGGGTGTGGTTTAAATAGCTTTGGAAGAATTTCCAAGTGTGTATCCTTCCACTGATCAGGTATGTATCCTTCCCCGACCACACCCAGGTGGAAAGTAGTCCCACAGGTAAAGTAGTTCCATTCAGGCCTCAAGAGGGCCTGGATGTAGCAGCATTGTCTGCATCAGGTAAGTGCACATTAAAACACTTGAACACATGTCTAGCTTTATGAGCCTGGCGCCTAAGGCGCCAGGACAGCGATCCAACATGAGCCTGGCGCCTAAGGCGCCAGGACTGCGTCCAAAGGGCCCCATCTTGGGCCCGCTGGCACTCCCCTGGGGGAAATGATGCCTGCCTCTGGGGTTGCTGGGTCGGACCTGGCTCCTTGGAGGTAGGCATCATGACAGTACCCCCCCTCAAGGCCCCTCCCAAGGTTCTTTCCTCCGGGGGTTTTGGCTTGTTCGCAAATCTCCGGTGAAACCTTTGTACTAATCGAGGTGCATGGACATGGTTACTAGGCTCCCACGATCTCTCCTGAGGTCCATATCCCTTCCAGTCAACAAGATAGAAGAGTTTCGACTTCACCACCTTGGAGTCTAAAATGTCTTTAACTTCGAATTCTAATTCCCCTTCAATTTGAACTGGATCTGGAGGCTTGGACAATTGGGTTCCTGGTTGTACTGGCATCAAAAGTGATGCATGAAAAACTGGATGAATACGCATGTTGGACGGTAGATCCAGTTTAAAGGCCACTGGGTTGATTATAGCCTTGATGGGATTAGGTCCTATGAATCTGGGATTGAAGGTTCGCGGGCCCTTGAGGGGTAAATGTTTAGTTGCTAGCCATACCTGGTCTCCTACTTGGTAAGGAGGAGTTTTACTTCGGTGCAAATCAGCGTTTTCTATATACTTTTTCTTGGCTTGCTGTAAATGACTTGCAGCTTCTTTGAAGGCTCGGGTTATTGTGGAATGCAGATGATTTACTGCGAGCATTTCCAGGGTCAGAGGTGGATCTAGGTCAGAGGTCCGAGGATGGTGACCATACAAAGTATAAAAAGGGGTTTGTCCGGTTCCAGAATGCACTGAGTTGTTGTATGCATATTGTGCGATCCAAAGAATGTCTTTCCAATTCAACTCAGATTGGTGTAACATGCACCGAAGATATTGCTCGAGAGTCTGATTGGTTCTCTCGGTTTGTCCGTCGGTCTAGGGGTGGTGGCTGGTGGATAACCGCACATCTATTTGTGCTAATCGGCAGCACTTCTTCCAAAAATGGGAGATAAATTGACTTCCACGATCCGAGACTAATACTGAAGGGAAACCATGTATGCGAACTATATTCTCCAGGAATTCCTTGGCCAAGGTGGAAGCTGAAGGCAAACCTTTTAAAGGGATAAAGTGGGCCATTTTGGAGAATAGGTCCACAATTACAAGGATTGTGTTGTAACCAGCACAAGGAGGCAGGTCGGTTATAAAGTCCATTGACAGGGTGTGCCATGGTGCCGGTGGAATATCCAAGGGTTGAAGTAGGCCGGCTGGCCTTTTCTTTTGAGCTTTGTTTTGGGCACAAATTCCGCAAGACAGAACAAAAAACTTTATGTCTTTTCTCCAAGAAGGCCACCAGAAGTGGCGTTTGATTTTTTCCTCCGTTTTAGCGATACCAGGGTGTCCTTCCATTAAAGATTCATGATGATGGGCAATAACAAGTTCTTGCAATTCTTTACTTGGCAGAAACAACCGCTCCTGGAAGTAGGGTAAGTCATCCTTAACGGTGTAATGAGGACCCTTTTGACTCAATTCCAGTAAGGTTGAAGAGTCTAGAAGTTGTTTTACTTGCGTTTGGATGTCCTCAATAGTTTGCAATGAAGTTAAGCCTAAGATTCTTTGCTCAGGTATGATGGGCACAGGTTCTAAGCTCGAATTAGGTTCTTCCATGCCAATCCGGGATAAGGCGTCCGCTTTTCCATTCTTGCAGCCAGGGCGATAGGTAATTACAAAATCAAATTCCGCAAAGAATAGAGCCCGTCGGAGTTGTCGTGAAGATTGAGCTTTGGCCGTCTTTAAATACTGTAAGTTTCTGTGGTCCGTAATTACGGTGATGGTGTGTCTTGCCCCGAGAAGGTAGTGACGCCAAGCCTTGAAAGCAGATTTGATGGCCAGTAACTCTTTATCGGTAATTGCGTAGTTGATTTCAGGAGGAGAAAATGTTCTGGACCAAAGGGCCACTAGTGTAGTTGGTTAGTTTTTGGGTCTCTTTGCGACAGGACAGCTCCCATGGCCGAACTGGATGCGTCGGTTTCCACAATGTACGGGAGATGTGGGTGCGGTTGCTTCAATACAGGTGCAGAGGTGAATTTGGTTTTCAGGTCCTGAAAGGCTTGTTCGGCCTCAAGAGTCCATTCAAAGCGTTTGTTTTTCTTTAGGAGAGCTGTGATGGGTTGGACCGTTCGGGAAAATTCCGGGATGAATCTTCGATAGAAATTGGCAAAGCCGAGCATGCTCTGAACTCCCTTCACCGAGCTAGGAGATGGCCATTTGAGGATGGCGTCCACCTTTCGCGAGTCCATTCGGACTCCTTGAGGTGTCAGGATGAATCCGAGAAACTCAACTTCTGTGGTATGAAAAACGCATTTTTCGAGTTTTGCAAATAGTCTGTGCTGGCGCAATTTCTCAAGAACTGCCCTAACATGTTTTCAGTGCTCAGATTCTGAAGAAGAGTACACCAGGATGTCGTCAATGTAAACAATGACACAGACATCGATAAGTTCCCGAAGAACATCATTCATAAAGTACTGAAAGGCGGCAGGTGCATTGCACAAACCGAAGGGCATCACTTGATATTCAAAGAGCCCAAACTTGGTGCAGAATGCAGTCTTCCATTCGTCGCCTTCTTTTATACGCACCAGGTGATAAGCTCCTCGGAGATCTAACTTGGTGTACACACAAGCGTCTTTCACCTGGTCGATAAGCTCAGGGATCAGGGGCAGAGGATAACGATTCTTAATTGTTATTTGATTTAGGGCGCGATAGTCTATACATGTTCTAAGGTCGCCCTCTTTTTTCGGCACGAAGAACAGAGCTGAGGAGACAGGAGACTTGGACGGGCGAATAAAACCATTGGCTAGGTACTGATCTAAATACTGACGCAAATGTAGGTTCTCAGGTTCCGTAAGAGCATAAATCCTACTACAAGGTAGTTGAGCATTGGGTACCAGATCGATTTGGCAATCATAAGACCGATGGGGAGGTAACGTGTTAGCCTGTTCCTTCTGAAAAACGTCTTGGAATTCTTGGTATTCTGACGGTAGCTGTACAGGGGTGGAAGTTGCTGAGGCTAGACCCATAGCTGGATTTCTTGGATAACAAGTTGGTTCACAATCAGGAAAACTTATCTTCTTTGCTCGCCAGTCAATTCTGGGATTATGTGTTTCTAACCAAGGAATTCCAAGAATTACTTGAAATTGTGGGGCCTTGATCACATCAAACACGATTGCTTCCCGATGTCCATCCTGACCCACCAGTGTCACTTCAACAGTGGAATGCGTTACAGGTCCTGAGGCTATTTCGGTTCCATCTACTGTAGTAATGACATCTTGGGTTACTTTTGGGCGGAGAGGAAGCTTAATCCTGGAAGCCAATTCACGGTCTATGTAATTTCCAATAGCTCCACTGTCGATGTATGCTTTTATAGCATGCAACTGCTGAGGCTGTTTTGGGTCCACGAGCACTATTGGCATGACAAAATGCGAGGTCAAAGAGTTAGTTTTCAAGCTCGGCAAGCGGACCCCTACGCTTGTCGGGCTAGGTCGTTTCCCGAATCAGGTGTCAATGATTCGTTATCAGTAGCTCCAACCACCTTCTTAGGTGGTTTAACTGGACAATTTCGAAGAAAGTGACCGGAAGTCCCGCAATACAGACAAAGTTGCATTTGCCGCCTTCTCTCTCGTTCTTTCTGCGTTAATGGTCCTTTAACACCACCGATTTGCATAGGTTCGGATACGTCGGTACTCTTGGAGTTAGCGTGGGTTTTGATCGGTATTCGGGTTTCGTACTTGAACCGATCTGCTTCTCTATTTTGAAGTCTGTGATCAAGTTGAACCACCAAGTCTATGTAGTCTGCGCAGACCTGGGGTGGGTTTACTATCTGAGCTAGAACATCCTTAAGCTCTCCGCGCAGGCCTCGATGAAACAATGTGATCCTTTTGTTTTCTGGCCATCCACTTTCCACAACTAGTCTGTTAAAGGTGGCAATGTAGGGCAGAAGATCCTGATTACCTTGTCGTAAGGATAGCAGTTCGTTATCAAGGGCCTGTCCTTGAGAGTGTTGAGCGAACAATCTTTCCATGCTGGCCTGGAACCCCTGAAAATGCTGGAGAATGGGATCATCCTGATTTACCAATGGAATAGACCAATCGGCAGCACTGCCACTGAGGTAAGATAGTATAAAGGCTACCTTGGTCTGGTCGTTAGGGAAGGCTCCTGGTCTGCATAGAAAGTGTAAACGACATTGGTTCATAAAGACGGCATATTTTTTGGGATCCCCCACAAAACCTTCAGGCGGGGCCAAAGGCATGTGTCCAGGTAGATTGATTTGTACCGGGTTATTCAAACCCATTGCTGTGGAAATGTCTCCGGAATTAGGTAAAGGAGTGTGCCCTGCCTGGGCCTGTAATAACCTTTTGACTAGGTCATCTGTTCTTTCCTTGGATAGGATCAGTTCTCTTTTGAGAGCGTTAGGCTCCTGGGGGGCTGAGTGCACCTCTGCCCGTAATTCCCCCAAAAGCTGGGCCAGCTGGTCAGTCTCGGAAGTCTCCATAGCACCCGGGTGGGAAATTGTGAGTAGGCTTCGCGTTCTGTAATGCTCACCTGATTCCCACGGAGGCGCAGGTCTGGCTTCGAGTGCTGATGCTTCTTCAATGGTGAAGCGCAGGACTCTGAAGATGGACAGGAAGGGCCCCTCTATTCTGGCTTCTCTGGCTCGCAGGAATATTCCCATGTGCGTGAAAAGGGAGTATTACCTACTGACTGAGTTATGCTCAAGCCTCCCACTCTCTTCCAACCCTCCACGATACCCTGCCACGATTCCCTGTGAAGTCTCACCTTAGGGTCAGGAAGGATGAGCTCTCCATCCTGCTTCTGATGCAGGGGCGCATTGAAGCCCAGTTACTTCACTGGATTGAGGATTGATGGGAGTTCAGGTAAGCTTGACTATTCAGGTAAGGCGCTGTAAAAGTTCTGCTGCAAGTTCAAAAGTCCAAGCTTAAAAATAATGTTCATTGTCTTGTTTCAGCAAGCGCTAATGCTTATGTCTTTTTCCCCTTAGGAGCCGGGGTTCGGAATGCCGGAGATATGGCGCCGACCCGAAGTGAAACGTGCAGTTCCAGTAAATGACAGGTAAGTTCTGGATGAGCGCTCGGGTAATGTCTTTGCATTCGCTCATTCAATGTCTTTGTCTTTTTTCCCCATAGGGGCCGGGGTCAGGAAAATGCCTGGAAGCGGCAAGACCCGAAATGAAATGGGAATGACCCAACAGGTAAGTCTTAGAAGGAAACTGAGCTTTTCCAATTCCTTTCCTTCTCTCACCTTGTTCTTGTTTGTTTCTCTCTAGGCTCTGGGAAGTGGCTGAGGATCCGGATGATCGCTGCTGAAGATGGAGGCGTCCAGGATAGGTGAGAGAAATGCAGCGGTGCAGCGATCGTAGCGAAATGCTTTTAAAAATGATGTCTTACTTTTCAGGATCGTCGGTGTGATGTCTCCGTGGTGCTGATTTAGCAGGTAAGGTCTTTTGTCTCCCTTTGCAGGTGACCCAGGATACTGACAGGCGTGGCTGAGGTCCAAATGCAGGAGCTGACACGATGAGCGTCCAGCTGCGAGGAGCAGAACAACGCGAAGCGTGAGTTGCTGATCGGGTGTGGTTTAAATAGCTTTGGAAGAAGTTCCAAGTGTGTATCCTTCCACCGATCAGGTATGTATCCTTCCCCGACCACACCCGGGTGGAAAGTAGTCCCACAGGTAAAGTAGTTCCATTCAGGCCTCAAGAGGGCCTGGATGTAGCAGCATGGTCTGCATCAGGTAAGTGCACATTAAAACACTTGAACACATGTCTAGCTTTATGAGCCTGGCGCCTAAGGCGCCAGGACAGGGATCCAAAATGAGCCTGGCGCCTAAGGCGCCAGGACTGCGTCCAAAGGGCCCCAGCTTGGGCCCGCTGGCACTCCCCTGGGGGAAATGATGCCTGCCTCTGGTGTTGCTGGGTCGGACCTGCCTCCTTGGAGGTAGGCATCATGACATCCTGGGGCTGGGCTGTGGAGCGATGGTATCCCAGTCAGGAGTCTTCTGTTCCAGCAGGGGTGGACACAGCAACTGGACCCCTGCAGATGGCTGATGTGCAGGCACCAAATAGCAGGGCACGTGGGCAGCAGGCAGTCAGGCAGCAGCAGATGGCAGGTGGGAGCGTGCTCGGGGCTCTGGGGTGCAGGAAAATGGCCTTCAAGGCAGGAGCGTGGTCTTCCGTGTGTTTTCATGCGGCCAGCTTGATACGGAGTGATTTGGCACGTGAAAAAATTGCACGTCAGCGCGTAATTCGAGGAAAGGCCCTTAGCATGTAAGCGCGTCAGCACACGTATGCGATTTCATTGGACCAAAGGCCCTTAGCGCGTAAGCGCTTCTCTGATGTATCGCGCACGGGCATTGCCCTTTCGTGTGTAAAACTTCCTGCGCACCCCTGAAATACACGTACCCTGCTGAAATCGCGTGTGAAACTTCCCACGTACCTCTGAAATACACGTACCCAGGCCAATCATGTGTAAAACTTCCGGAGCACCCCTGAAATACACGTACCCAGGCCAATCGCGTGTAAAACTTCCCGCAGACCCCTGAAATACCTGTACCCTGCTGAAATCACGTGTGAAACTTCCCACGCGCCCTGAAATACATGTACCCTGCTGAAATCGCGTGTGAAACTTCCCGCGCACCCCTGAAATACACGTAACCAGGCCAATCGCGTGTAACACTTCCCGCGCCCCCCGGAAATACATGTACCCTGCTGAAATTGCGTGTGAAACTTCCCGCGGACCCCTGAAATACACGTACCCAGGCCAATTGCGTGTAAAACTTCCGCGCACCCCTGAAATACACGTACCCAGGCCAATCGTGTGTAAAACTTCACGCGGACCGCTGAAATACACGTACCCAGGCCAATCGCGTGTAAAACTTCCCACGCACCCCTGAAATACACGTACCCTGGCCAATCGCATGTAAAACTTCCTGCGCATCCCTTAAATACACATACCCTGCTGAAATCGCGTGTGAAACTTCCCGCGCACACCTGAAATACATGTACCGAGGCCAATCATGTGTAACACTTCCCACGCACCCCGGAAATACACATACCCTGCTGAAATCACATGTGAAACTTCCTGCGCACCCCTGAAATATACGTACCCAGGCCAATCGCGCGTAAAACTTCCCGCGCACCCCTGAAATACACGTACCCAGGCCAATCGCGTGGAACACTTCCCGCACACCCCGGAAATACACGTACCCTGCTGAAATCGCATGTGAAACTTCACGCGCACCCCTGAAATACACGTACCCAGGCCAATCGCATGTAAAACTTCCCGCGCACCCCTGAAATACACGAATACACGTACCCAGGCCAACCAATCGCATGTAAAACTTCCCGCGGACCCCTGAAATACACGTACCCAGGCCAATTGTGTGTAAAACTTCCCACGCACCCCTGAAATACACGTACCCAGGCCAATTGCGTGTAAAACTTCCCGCACACCCCCAAAATACACGTACCCCACTCGCACAGGGCCTATCGCGTGTGAAACTTCACGCGAACCCCAGGAATACACGTACCCCACTCAGTATATGCGTGCTTTTTATTTATGCACACTTTTGTAATGCGCAGGGATGCTACGGGCTGCCTTAGTGTGGCGGACGTGTTTAGGCCTGTGCGTGTCTTTGCCCGTGCACGGGTTTGCCTTATTCGATTCCATGAATACGTGTGGTACGCGTGCGTGTCGGCGTTCCGTGTACTTCCCAGCAGTACTTCCCCCGTTACGCCTTCTTTTTCACGTGTTATTCCCCATTCCATGTGTTACGCCCCCTGTTCGGCCTACTTTTGTTGTGTGCGCTGCGCTATGTGCGCTTTCGCTGTGCGCTTAGCGCACGCTGTTTGGAGACGTGTGCGCCAGCGTGCGCCATGCAAGGATTTGGCGCACAACCAGTGGGAAAGTGGCGCAGCGCCTTCCTTGAATCGCACGTGTGCGCGTGCTTTCTCATGCTTGCGCCTCCTTGCGCCTGCTTGCGCTGGGATTTTCGGCGCACGTTTGTTCCATGAATCGGCCCCTTGATGTCTGCACTTACCCTTGCCACCAGCTGGCCGCACTTTTTCGTTATTGGTTTTCATTTATTTTTACTGTTGATCCATTGTACTGCACCGCCCCCTCCCCTCTCCCCTTTCCCCTCGCACCTTTTCCCTTCCCCCTCCCCTGCACTTGCGCGATCTCAATGTCACCTGGCCTAGTAAGATCGTTGTCTCTGTCTTCCCTCTTTTCCCGCTCCCTTGCCTCATCACACCTTTAAACACTTGTGTATACGGACGTTATAAATGCCATATCATATCATATCATTATGATTAATTTAAAACCGGCCAACCATCATATTTATTGCTAGTAGATATGGCTCTTCAGGAGCTTGGCTGGTATAGAGCAAAATTTCATGGGTAGTACTTTGCAGGGTCCTGTAGATTCACAGTTACACTAATTAGAAGGAATTTGATAATAGCTGTTCTGAATTTTCAGGGTTCTAGTGCTTGCTCTGGAGATGAATTAATGAATTCCTGGCATATGCGTATTGGTGCTTGTCAGGAGACGATTGCCTTGGAGCCATGTCAGAATGTGAGCTCATACGTTTGGCAATGTGACGGTTCCAAAGGAGTTAGGTCTCCCAGTTTAGCCTGACTTTGATCTCATCTAGATGCTTGACATTGAAATGAGTGATGACATCACAGAGATATTGCTGAGACATTGGCGTGTTGATGTAGGGTGCTGTGTTTTGCATTTAGTTCATATGTTTAAAGCTATGCATTTTGGACACAGGGAGTGTTCTTTTTATTGCTTTCACTGCCTCTGCTGAACATGCTGTATTTCTCACTATTATGGTGCTTTGTTCTCATTATTGTAGTTCTTCCTGCAGGCTACCTGCAGTTTCCTGTTTGTTTGACCTCTGAGATGCAAGCTTATTACAAAGCACGGATAAGGCAATTCTTTATCATGCGCTGTCCTCCGAGTATACAGAAAGCAATGGAGTTGTCGGAGGTTTTCAATTCTCCAGTACTTTATGAATGGGCCTCATTCTCAGTGTGCCGGACCGGCACACTCCAACTCTGCTTTCCATGGGCCACTGCAGCACGGCAGGTCTTGCCTGTCATGGAAGCAACGGTGCCAGTGCTTCTGTGTCCCCATTCCCATGTAGTCCTCTCTGGGACTCCATGGGAATTGGGACCTATATTTTCTGCCACCTGATATCCCGGGCCGCCGGGACTTGTGTTACGATGTTACGAGTTCTGTGGCAACTCGCTGGTACCACCAGCGGGTCACCAACGAACTCGTAATGAGGCCCATCTCTTCTAGCTATAGAAAGGGGAACCCCAGAACATACAACTACGTGGATGTTTTACAGCAGCCCTTACATGGCTCAGTAGACTCCAGTGAAGTCCTTCAAGAGGTAAAATACCCAAGTAACGGACTGAACATAGCCCCTGGTGAACTTTGGCCACTGATGGTGAGTGGGTTGTGACTGACTTTACTTTACTTTACTGAGTGACAGAGGAGAGCTCATCATCCTATGGGTAAGTGTTTAGCTTCAGTGACAGGCTGCCTAGAGTCTTAAAACGGCAAATTCCCAGCAAACCATAGTGTTTCATTTGAATAATTATTATGGTTTAATGTCTCCGGACATGCCCACTAATACTTCAATGTGGCTTGTTTTGTTTAGATTAGCACCAGGTCAGGTGTTTGCCTGGCATTAAGGTCTAGGGCCGCATTACAAGTTTGACAATATTTCAATGGTAAATCGGGTGAAATACCACCATACGGAAGTACTGTCACCACCATTTGGTCTTGCAGATTTACTGCCAGGTTATAAGTGCTGATAGGCTGATGCAAATCTATATATTTGAAGTCCATCGGACTCCATGGGCCGAGGCGTTGCTAGGGAGGGCCGTGGGGGGCTACAGCCCCAGGTCTTTTGGTTGTATTCACGGATAGAAGCTCAGGGGTTCAACTAAATGGTTAGCTAGCCCCGAGTCCCGACAGTCTCAACATTAGCGTAACCCCAGATCTTTTCCAGACCTAGCAACACCACTGTCCATGGGTATTTCTGAGGAATTGCCGCCAGCAGTTATTCTGCTGCCAGTCATTCTATCAACGTTGATGATTTTTGGAGCTAAAATTGCAGATTTACCTTCAGCTTTTGCTGGAGGTTATCCACCACCTTACCACCAAGCCTATGGTACAGCAGTCCAGTAATGTGGCGCTAACAGAATTACCACCTTGTTACCACCATTTTTTCCTGCAATGCCATACTTGTTGTGAGGCTCTGTATGTCCCTTGTAGCAGGTCACCTGTCTGCCCTGAGGAGCACCTCATAGGTACTAAAATCCTAAGGCGGGTAGAATGTTTTCTCACACAGAAAGCCATTTCAGAACCACATACAGGGGCCAAATCAGAACTCTGTAAGCAGAATGAGCACAGGTCGTTTTCGTCAAGGCTGAGGGCCCCCCAGGTGTTCGGATTATGCCCCACCATAACAGTTGCAAGATATAACACGTACTGAAAGTGTTATATCACTTGTGCTTCTGTTGCTAAGTAAAAATAAGACTACTAACAGATTTATGGCGCATCAGTATTTCAGGAGAGGGTGCATCAAAGTGCTCAGTTAAGGCTTACGTTAATGCAGTCTTGCTTGGTGTGTTTACTCAACAGCCATTTAATGTTTATATACAAACACCAATCCTAAATGAGAATTTTGCAACACTGTAGTTTGTTCTTAATGTAAAAAGTTGGGACAGCATATTTATAATCGTATATATTTAAATAGCTTCCTGGTATATGGCGTCCAATATCTAAATGAAATTAAAGTTATGCATTGATTTATAGATAGTAATTTAGCCATGTAAATGTGTTCACAACAGGCTCTGTGTGAATGCGTAACGTGATAAATGTTTCAAGCGCCTACCACCTTGTTAACTACTGGCAGGTAGAGATACTATGGGCCTGATTCAAAAACTATTTTGAGTGCTGAAAAGTGACGTGTCATGGAACGAATTAAACGCCCATCCAAGTGCAAACGTAACGTGCATTCAGCATTTTTGATGTGACATTTTGTGGCAATACCAACAGAATACCACGTGGCAGGGCACAACACATTTACAAACTGCAAGCAATGACTCGCCAACCCCATGTGTCATTGCATCCATGCAGCCATACCTGCTCACCTCTGGCCAATGTAATGAAAAACACCCAACACTGTGACGGTCTTCCTGCCACCACAACCTGTGCCCCCATGAGTGATGTGCAAAAACTGCAAGCAGTGACTCACCAGCCTCCCAACCCCATGTGTCCCCTCCTCCCTCTGCCTCTTCTCATTTCCACTCATGGCGCTTTCTGTTGGGCCCACAGAAGCTTTCTGCACCAGTAGGTGCATTGCCATTGTCCCTGCAGCACCAGAAACGAAAAAAAAGCTTTTAAAAAGAAAAACGAAAAATCGGAAAAAAAGTGTTTTTTTTTCACTTGGCAAACCATTTTAATTTTAGAAATTACACTGTGCAAATTGGCAGTGTATTCTAACCTTCTGCTGCTTTAAATTGCACTGACTCATTTCAATGAAATGGATGTTTCCTGCTGCCTCGCAGTGTGTTTGAGGTTTTCCATTGTGGCTGCCTAGCCTCCTTGTTTGCATGAGGTTGGCTGTGTATCTAAAGTGCTTCCCTCCATCGTCTGCAGTGATTGGCTGTTGGCTTTGTTTTCAAGCCAATCGGGGACCGGCAGGCTTCAGCCGGCCCCTGTTTCAAAGGTCTACTTTCTAAGGTCCCTGTCAGCTTCTCTGTCTGCTTCGCAGGCTGCATCATGAAATTCTGCAACAGCCAAACCCTCATTGTCACAGAGGCTGCTTCCCTGGACTATTGGACTGCCATGACTCTCTTACCATATTCTTTTTGGGTTAGGTCCCTCCTTGATTTACCTGTACTCCCTTCTCAGAGGGTACTCAACTATTCCTGTCATGCTCTCATGTGAAGCTTATCTATACTCACCTCTGCCATCTGACTACCACTCTAAATTCCTTAACTACTGGTCTCCCATTTAACTTTTAAGTCAAACTTGGGTGTATTCTTGAATGTACTTGAAAGTCAAACTTGGGTGTATTCTTGCATTTACTTGAAAGTCAAACTTAGGTGTATTCTTGCATTTACTTGAAAGTCAACTTGGGTGTATTTTTGCATTTACTTGAAAGTCAAACTTGGGTGTATTCTTGCATTTACTTGAAAGTCAAACTTGGGTGTATTCTTGCATTTACTCGAAAGTTCAACTTCAGTGTATTTCTGCATTTACTTGAAAGTCAAACTTGGGTGTATTTTTGCATTTACTTGAAAGTTCAACTTCAGTGTATTTCTGCATTTAACTTTTGGCCATTGATTGTAACCTGCTAGCCCAGTGACTGTTCAATACTGATTTACTTGCTTACTCCTCCCTCTGCCTCTTCTCATTTCCACTCATGGCGCTTTCTGTTTCTCACATCTATTCCAACTGCTTCTCTATCAACTACCCTTCCCTTCTCACTAAGTCTGGAAAAAAGAAATTTAAAAAGGATATCTTGGCCTCCAACCCTGGACTCCCCATCGCTGATACCTGTACCAGCGCCGCTTCCAGACAAACCCTCACCAACATCCTCTTTGTTGTTCCTTCGCCAGATCTATGGACCCCCGATATGATCTCTGTGCTTTGTCCTGTCTCCTCCTCTCCCATTAATGGTGGCACTCACTGGGATGTCCTCATGGCTTCTTCGACTCCTCCAGAGTCATCCTTAATGTCTACTTAAATGGCACTGTCATGGTCCAAGGTCCTCAGGCCAATCTCTTCCTCTTCGATCGGCGTTTCCCTCAACTCATCAACTTCCTCTCATCTCCAGCTGTCCCCTCCTCTCACTCCCTGGCTACCTTACCCACTTTTTCCTCCTCCTCTGCCACTCTTCAGGCTACCTCCACAACTCCGCAGGACGTACCTCTGATTTGTACACCTCCGCGGACGGTCTTTAAGGCCGGCAACCTTCTTCATCTTGCCACTCTCAACTCTCGCTCTGCTGTCAAACACGCCACTGACATCTGCCACCTCCTTGAAGAACTGGACCTTGATGTCCTCGGTCTAACGGAGACATGGTTCACGGCTAGCTCTGTCACAAGCTTTGACACTCTACTCCCTGAGGGCTACAAGATCCTCTCCACACCCAGATCCACTTGACCTGGAGGGGGCGTAGCCCTGATCTTTCCTGAGTGGATTCCTGCCACTATCATTCCCATTCAGATTTACTCCTCTTTTGAATGCCTTGTCTGCAGGCTCTCACTCTCTCCTAGCCACTCTCTTACTGTTGCTACTCCCTACCGGCCCCTCAGGCAAATCACCTCTTTTCTCTCTGAGTGGGCCAACCTCTCCTCTTCCCTCCTGGCCTTAACCACTCAACTCCTCCTCCTTGGTGACCTCAACATTCACCTCGATTCTCAACGTCCCTCATTGCTGCTCTTTCGCAACCTCTGCAATACCCTCTCCCTCTCTATCCTCCCCTCTGGCCCGACGCACTCTGCAGGACACACACTTGATGTCTTGATCACCTCTGGCCTCCCCCTCTCTATTCCTCTGACCACTCCTCTATCCTGGAGTGACCACTGCCTCCTCTCCTCCCATCTCTCACTCTCTTCTCCCCAAGCCAACCACACCCCAACACTTCCACTTACCTTCTCGGACATCCGACCTATGAAGCGTGTGTCAGCTGAGGCTTTCGCTGCCACCTTCTCTCCCCCTCCTCCTCCCCTGGCTGACTCACACCCCGACACAACCCTGTCCCTTCTCTACTCTTCCATCTCTGATACTCTTGATGCACTTGCCCCTGTCATGAGGATCCGCTTGAAGTCCAAAGCCAAGTGCAATTCCTGGTATGATTCTGACCTAGCTACACTTAAACGTAAGTGTAGGGCGGCTGAGAGGAAATGGAGGTCTTCTTGCTCATCCTCTGACAAACTGGCCTGTCGCCTGCTCCAAAGGTAATACCGACTGTCTGTCCGCACTAAGAAGAGAGCCCACATTCAAGCCTGTGTCTCTGCGGCATCCAATAACTCGTCCGAACTCTTTAAAATCTGCAAGGAGCTTGACAACCCTGCAGCAGTCTCCTCCCCTCCTCTTGCCTCCCGGGCTCTCTGCAATGCCCTTGCCTCGCATTTTATCTCTAAAACCCAGGACATCCTGTCCACCCTCGCCTCCCCTCCCCCTCCTATTCCCTCTCAGTGTGTGCTTGGAGACCCCCCTTTAAGCAACCCCCACCATTCTTCTCTTCCTTTCCTATTTTCTCCCCTGACGAGGTCGCTAGACAAGTCCGATCTATGAAAGCCTCGCCAAAACAGGTTCATCCCTGTTCCTCCAAAACCATCAAGGACCACATTGACACCCTCGCTCCTGCCCTTGCTGATATTTGCAACCACTTGTTTGCCTCAGGATCCTTCCCCTCCCCTCTGAAGCACTCCCTTGTGCATCCTCTTCTCAAGAAACCCACAGCTGATCCTTCCTGTCCGGCAAACTATCGCCCAATTTCCATTACCCCCTTTCTGGGCAAACTCCTGGAAAAGCTGGCCATCTCTCAGCTTAACCTTCATTCAGATTCTGTTGGTTGTCTCCATGACCACCAGTCTGGCTTCAGAGCGGCCAGAAGCATGGAAACTGCTCTCCTCAAAATCCGTGAAGATCTGCTTTCCAACCTTGATTCTAACATTCCCTCTGTCCTCATCCTTCTTGATCTCTCTTCTGCCTTTGACATGGTCAACCACACCATCTTGCCCAAGCATCTCTGTGATAATCTGGGTATCACTGATCAGGCTCTGGCCTGGCTGACCTCTTTCTTCTCTGATCGACCCTCCCAGGTCCAACTGGGGTCTTTCCTATCATCTATCTTCCTCTCCACCTGTGGGGTTCCCCAGGGGTCTAACCTCTCACCCTGGCTTTTCAACCAATACCTGGCAACTCTTGCAAACTGCATTGCCATTTTCTGCTCAAATTTCCAGTGCTACGCTGATGACACGCAACTCATTTTCCGGATGTCCTCGGCCACCTCCTCTCCCTCTCTCATCTCTGACTGCCTAACTGCCATTCAAAATTGGTGTGCCGCCAATGATCTTTGTCTGAATGCCAGCAAGACGGAGATCCTCCTCATCGGCACACCATCTCCATCCTTTTCCCTCACTCTCTGGCTGGCCTCCCTTGGCCCTCCTCCTGCCCCTACCTGCGTGGCTAAGAAGCTTGGCGTCATCTTTGACTCCACACTTTCCTTCTCAGCCCATATCTCCGATGTCTCTAAAAAGTCAAACTTCCGACTGCACCTCCTCAGAGGTATTCTGCCTTTCCTCTCCTTTCCCCAGAGGCTCATGGTATCCCAAGCTCTGGTTCTCTCTAGCCTGGACTATTGTAACAGCCTTTTCTAAATCTACCTGCCTCTACTCTCCACCCTCTACAACTTATCCAGAACAGGACTGCGAGACTTGTCCTTGGCCTCAAGCCCTGGGATCGTATCTCTCCAGCTTTGAAATCTCTCCATTGGCTCCCAGTGGATTCAAGGATTAAATTCAAAACCCTCTGCATTGTCCACAAGGCTTTCTGGGGCCTTTGCTCCTCTACCTCTAACTCCCTCAGGGTCAGTTGTTTTTCAAAGAAACGAGCTGGGGGTAGATCTCTATCTTGGGCTGGGGCCTCCCTCTGGAACAGCCTCCCTGCCACTCTAAAACTTGAGGAGAACCATCTCCGGTTCCGGAAGCACCTCAAAACCATCCTCTTTGCTTCTGCCTTCGCTCCCTTCTCCCCTGCTGATCTGCTCTCTTGGCACTGTGCACCTGGCCACCCTCTGTCCCCTGGGCCCAGGTACCTGCTCACCCTGCCACCTTCCTGCACTGCCTCCTGGCCACCCCTTGCACTGGGGACTGTATCTGTACCCATACAGCCACCCCCCCCATTTTTCTTCTTTTTCTGCACTTATTGAGACTTACCCAGTCTGCTGCCTTAAACACAGCACTTGCTGGCTGCACTACCACAGTTTGCCTCAATTTTCTATTTATTTTATTTATCTGCGCTCCTCGGCTTCTGCACTTTCCACTCTCCACCTTCCATGCACTTTTTCCCTTTTCCCTTTCCCACGCACTTGCGCGTTCTCAATGTCACTGGGCCTAGTAAAATCATTTTTATGTTCTGCTGTGTTCTCCCTTGTTCCCCTCCCTTGCCTAGTCGCGCTCTGAAACATTTGTGTACGAGCGCGATACAAATAAAATATCATATCATACCCATGCAACCGGTCCTGCTCACCTCCAGCCAATGCAATGAAAAAACACCCTGCACTTTGATAGTCTCCCTGCCACCAACAAACACCACAACCTGTGCCCCCGCTGAGTGACATGCAAACACTGCAAGCACTTGCCAGCCTCCCGACCCAATGTATCCCCAAACCCATGCAGCCGGACCGGCTCACCTCAGTCCAATGCAATGAAAAACACCCCACACATTCATAGCCTCCATGCCACCAATGAGACCACAACCTGTGCCCCCCTGAGTGTCGTGAACCTACCCACACAAGGAACCCACCTCTCTCACATCCACAGCATTTCACCTGAAACAACATTCTTAGCTTGCAAAGATATGCATTGTATGATAGTAAGCAAAGAGGACAGGTTTGATTTCTCCTGTATGGAACAAGGTAACTTGACTGCCATGGACCACCCAATGTCAACGACCGGAAGGCCAAATCACAGATCATGAGCAACAATGAATACAACAAAATTGAAAGTCAGTGACAGAGTAATTACCGGCAGTGAAGCAAGCAAATGTCCACCACAGCACGAAATGCACTCTGGACACAGGAGTTAGTCTGCCCTGGGATGTGGGAACAAGCTGGGCTAATGACTGCAGACATACAAGTTGTGTTCGCCCACTGTCAGGTGTCACGTGTGCCCTTGGGTGACCCTTGGATGCAGGGAAGGGAAAGGGACACCAAGTGAGGAGGTGAAGGTCTGGGAAGCAGAAATACATGTGTGGGAGCTGATATGAAGAATGAAAGAGGGCACGAGAAGAGAGGAGATAGAGTGATAAATGCAGAGCGACAGAGTGCGAGAGAGAGAGCATGTGTGGAGCAAGCAAGTGTCTGGCTAGTGGGGAGATGAGGAGAGAGATGGCACTATTACAGTGGGTGAGATCTGAGAGAAGTGGATGAAGAGAGTAAGACAGAGACATAAAAACTGGAAGAGAAGGCAGCCGGGGCATAGAGTGTGTTACCAGAGGCAAGATTGTGAATGGATGTGTGTGTGTAAGTCATTTAGTTGTAGCAGGGCAGCTTATATGAGCATATAAGGATGTGGAGTGAGCTCAGTCATAGGTCGAAGATTAGGGTGGACACGGAGTACACATGCAGGGCGCCATATGACAAATAGGGGGAGAAGGGTGGTAGGAAGAAAACCACAGAATGGTCAGTGAGGCAAGAGATGAACAATCAGAAAGCTGAGTCCAGATGTCCAGATCATAGAGGATGAGGCTGTTGTTGTAGAATGTGTCCCATACTGCCAATTGCTCAAGTGGGATTAGGGCTGCATATTCCCTGGAGTAGGCTGTCCTTTGTGGAAGTGCATACACACACAAATAAGTGGACAAACACACATCTGCACTGACCTTTGCCATCACAAAATCACGTGACCTGTGAAAATACAATGTGTGCAACTGCATGCGGATATTGTGGTGCACATTGAAATTATTGACAGTGCACATGCTTACCTGCTTGCCCCGATGTGATTTCCTGCAAGTGCCTGGCAGAGGGATGTGGATTAGGGAGGTGCAAGGGTGCTGGGTGGATCTCTCAAGGAGTGCAGTCACTGGATGATTCTGAATCCCTGCAAAAACATGGAACATTGCATTTCAGCAGCCACAGGAGTAAACCATGCAGACTGCACATATGTTCCAAAAGGCATTTGACTGATTGTCACCTGCACATGTGATCCTGTTGCAGTCAATTGAACCATGTTATTTGACACCACTGTGTCCTGTACTTAACCCATGAATGTCTTTAGAGGGCAACAACACATCTCTCAAGGTAGAAAATGAAGAAAAAAAAAATGTCCATCCAGGACTGGGTTCCAAAGAAAACATGTGTCCACCCTGGACAGGCGTATAAAAATGTGAACAATGTGCCCATCCTAAATGGGGGAAAGGGAATACAAATCAGACCACCTTGGCCAGGTCCAAAATAAAAAAAGAAATGTCCTTCTTGGACTGGAGGGGAAAGTGTCCACCCTGGAGGAGGAGAGTGTGTGTCCATGTCCACAAAAAAAAAAAATCAAAACCAATACAAAATAAAAATATTCCTCCATGGGCTCAATGGGTGGTTGAGGTGGTGTGGGTGTACCGGAACTGCCATGCTGCGGTGGTTTTTCAGGTGGTGGTGGTGGGGGTGGCGGTATAGTCTATCCACGCAGTTCCAGAGCATGGTCTTCATTGGCTAGGGCCACCCTTGATACAGGTGCATGCACCAGCATCCCAATGGCTGGGAGGTCACAATTAACTTCCTCCCAAGTGGCCACAGAGTCGCATGTGCACTCTTTCATGACACATCCATTTTCTAGGACAGCGCCTGCCTCAAGGCGTCCATCTCCTTGTGGAGCTGGGACCTTGTGGCTGAAAGTTCATCATGCAAGGAAGTACTCAAGCTCTCCATCAGATGGTGATTGAAATCTGTAGATGCCAACACCTCCTGCTTCAGGACTTCGCTATGTGCGGCAGCACCTGCATGCAGGGAGTCCTGCAGACACTTGAGATCAGCCTGTCAGCCCTTGATATTGGCCTCCACGGCCAGTTTGTGGGAGAGCCTTGACGGACATGTAGTCTCTTATCCAGGCTGGACATGAGTTGCTTCTGTAGCGCATCCCAGGCCACCGGTGTGGACATGTTTTCAGCCAGGTGATCCATGCCCTTGCAATTACATGTAACATATGGTCATGCTGGATGGCTGCACACAACATCTGCTGCTCTCACACTGTCTCTCCATCATATTTTTTTCAAAATGTATTTTGTTTTATTGTTCATTTATAACGTGCTTAATACCAGCAAGTGGTTTTCAAGTGCAGGATCGGGGTTCAAACCTGTGTTGTGCTGAAGCGTCTTGCTTCCAAGACAAACGTGTTACACCTGAGCTATCTTTCCTCCCCTCATAAACAAATCCACCATGCGTATTGTTTGACGGCTGTCCGATGCAAGCATCCAGGCCCATTGCTGCAGGCCCCTGTCATTGGCTTCAGGTCTGCAACCCTCCATTGGGCATCAGTCCCAGAATCTGACCCCAACTCATGGGTGGGTGATGATCTTGCAGCCGTAACCACTGCAGACATGGTGCTTAACACTAACTGGACATGTGAAGACAGGTTCACGTCCGCAGACTCAATGTCCCATTCTGACTTGCCCATTGGGGCATCCACCTTGTCCCTCAATGTGTCATTCACACCTGGTTCTGCATCCAAACCTGCTGAGTCAGAATAGTCAGGAGCATGACTGAGGATCGTCTGTAGCACTTGCGGATGTTCATGGAGTATGACTCTACGGCCTCCACTGGTGAACTGACATACGAACACCTCCTCTCTCTCCTCCTCCACCGCATCCGCTGCATCATCCCCTGCACATGTACAGACAACAACATTTTGAATTATGAGTTCCCTGAAAAAGATGCACATGCGCATTATAATGCAAACAGACACAAAATGGATGTACACACAATCATCGCGTATTGGGAATTTGCACACTGTGGGCTGTACTTCACAGATATATGGCATTTGGTGACATGCGCAGTCATGTCTGGGAATATCAGGCAGTGCAACCTGGGAGTGTATATAAATACCCCACATCATGAGTGGGAGAGAAACACATCAGTGGAAGGATGGAGGACTGTGCATCATCAGTGATCCCATGCACAACCCAGACATTCACATGTGGCAAAATGTGGAAGTGTGACTTGTACATCTGATGCCACCTGTTCCATGAGACATATATGTTGGCATGATGTCCCCATACACAATTGCAACATGGACCCCCACAAGCTACATGGCTGGATACAGTCACATTCCTTGCATAGATGTGTGAGGACACTGTGACATGTAAATGACAATAGGCACAGTTGCACGTCCATTGCAACACTCACACTCCATATGTGCAATGATGTACGCAGTGACGACTATTGGGCATGCACATATAGTTCCACTGGGCAGAGGCTTTCAAGTGTCTATGCACAGACATAGTTGCTCAGTCATGTCCACCTGCTGTCAGGGCAGAATATTGGAAGATTTTACAGATATGCACAACATTACATTACACTGCATATGTCATGATTGTCTCACCGACTGGACAAAACACATGCAAGATACTGTGAAGGTTTACAGTCACATGTGTGTTGCATGAATTTGCCCCATATACAAAGTGCACTGTTTCATGGTCATGTGGTGGTTGCAGGGCTTCTTTACGTGGGGTAAGAAATCGAGGGGGGCCCTCATTTGGGGGCGTGGCTTGTGGGAGGGGCGTGGGCTAAAGTACGCAAATCGTAGGGTATACACACAAATATATATAATTGTTATATATGTGTGTGCGTACCTTACTATGGTTTGTGTACTATGCAAGCCATTTTTTCTAAACATAGAAATATGTAACATATTTCTACGTTTATAAAAGATAGCTTGCAAAGTACGCCAAGCATAGTAAGGTACGTACACAAATATATAACATTTATATATATTTGTGTACATACCCTACGGTTTAACTAGTTTTCAGGCCATCTTTTTTAAACATTTCGGGTTTATAAAAGATGGCTTTGAAAGTACACAATTCAAGCTATCTTTTATAAAGCTTTGACTATGGCCAAAATTGTCCGTCGGCAAAGCTTTATAAAAGATGGCTTGAAATGTGTACTTTCAAAGCCATCTTTTATAAACCTAGAAATATGTCGAGGAATCCACAGGTTCGCCGAGGGTTAAAGACGCCTCGGCGACCTGGGGAAACAAATGGACAGTAAGTCAGTAACTGCCTCTGATGACCTCTCGCGCGATGGGTCACCAGACGCAGTTACTATCACTGACGATTCCCGCCAATGTTGCTGTAGGACGGGGCCCCGGCAGGGCCCCGGCTCAGTCCCACTTTTTGGAGACCTCCAGGGCCCGGCCCCGGCAGGCCCCGGCCCACTCTAAGCACTGGGTGGTTGCCATTTCCTAGGTAGCAGACCTCAAGCACACAGGCGTGTACCCAGGAACCTTCAGACTCTGGAACTTGACTCTGAGTACACCGCTGGAGAAAAATACATGAAAACTCACGTATCCAATAATGGAGTCCACATGGATCACACTGACACTGAGATGCTCTGAAAACACACACCCTCTGTTCTGCTCCTCCCGCACCCACCCCGTGTCCAGTACATGCCCATATTGTAGACATAGCCATACAATTGTGGGCTACTCATGACTGATGGCCCATGCAACAAGCATATTCTTTCAATACCCACCGACAGGTATTGCACATGGGGCATTGTAATTCTAAAGGTCAGCACAAGGCATCTGTTAGCTGGCCAAATCCATACATTCATTCAAGATATAAACATGACACACATCACAAGATACAAACACTGTACTTAGTTTCCATGTCATGTCAATTCCTGCATGTAAACTGTTCTTTCATTTCACTTCATAGCAACATATGGCACATGCCTGAGAAGGTAAACTGTGAAATCCTTTCCAAAGTGTTCTGGTGGATGCATTGACCATAGATGGCTGACAACTGCAGTCAACTGCACTAATACACATATATGGGTTGGTCATCCATAATTGTCCACACATACGGTGCACACAAATGGCACTCACCAGATGTGTCCAAATAGGTCTCCAGGCCTCCAACGCCGTGCACCTGCTCACTGCTAATGAGTTGGCTTTCAGCCTCTTCAATTGGAGTCAGCTTCCCCTCCTCTGCTGCCCCCCCTCCCTGCACTTGCACGATCTCAATGTCACCTGGCCTAGTAGGACCTTTGTCTCTGTCTTCCCTCTGTTTCCCCTCCCTTGCCTCATCGCGCCATGAAACACTTGTGTATAGGCGCATTATAAATACCATATCATATCATATCATAGACCAGGTTGTCACTCATCTTCTGCTCAGTTCTTTGTGTGAGATTGTTCATATGCTTCTGGACTTATTTAGCAGGGCACCTGTCCACAGCACAGGTGTTGATGAGTTCTGTGACATGCCACGGGTGGAGCCTCTTCCTGGTCTGTAGGGTGTCCCCTCTAGGACCTAGTGGACCTTGCTTGTTCACCTGTTGGCCTCTGATCATGTCCATGTACAGGTGTCGGATCACCTGTGGGCTGAGGCACATGTGTCCTCACAACATCCCCGTCTTCTCCCTTTCCCTTTTGAAGCCTTACCACTCATGGTTCAGGAAAGATAATGAATGATATGTACCCCAATATATTCCTCAGTAAAATAAGAAAGGGAATAGTCTACATGATGTAATATGTAGATGTGTGGTCCGGCAAGGCTCCAGTGCACCTCAAAAGCAAAAATATCCGGTACGCAGTACACAGAAACACCCCAATAAATAAATAGCATACGCAATACCCAGAAAGCTTCCAAAAATGAAAAAAGCAGCACGCAAAAGGCAGTGGCACCCCGAAATCCCATAAATGCATATGGGATACACAGTAGGCCTCAAAATGGAAAAAAATAAATGCACATATGCGCAGAGGTTACCACCAAAATGAAAAATGCGATACGCGTTACTTCAAGGAAACTGCTCGCGTAGCACCCCCAAATACATGTATGTGAAACTCATCCATTTTCATACCTCTTAAATATCACAGTCATTGTCGTGTGTCATGTAAGCCACGTAGGCCTGCTGCATGTAGCGTGTAGCACTAACTGATGTACTAAGGGCCTTTACTCTTTTTTTAGCTACCTCAGATGTGACACACCATGACAACCATTCTCCTGCCTCCAGTGCCATTACATTTGCCTCCTCCTGCCCTGTACTGCCTCCTACCTTACCATCTACAGCTGCCTGATGAGAGTGAGCGTCTGCTGCCCACCTGTACTGTGTTGAAGTGCCTGCTGACCCACCATTCTCTGTGCTCCTTTGGCTGGCCTGTAAGGCCGTATGACCACCTCTTCTGCTGTCTTGGACTCCTACCTCTCCATTCCACCACCACTGCTCGACAGCCCATTGGTAGGCCCAACTTAGCCCACCCACACCTTCCTCAGGATTCCCATGTTTGCTCCATCCTCCTCACCACTGGGCGATGCAGCCAAGGCAGCAAAGCAGAGGGCTGCCAGCTTCATCTCCACTGAAGTTGGCATCCTGGTTTATGGGGTTCTGGTGAATTATGATGCTCTCTTTAACCCTTCAACAAAGCTGGGAGCCAAAGGACGGAAACAAATCTGGGTGACCATCACAGATGCCATCAACATGGAGCGGGTGGCAGACCGTTGCCTGAAGGCCTGCGGAAGTGATAGGAGGACGTGAACACCGGGACCCATGACAAGGCTGTAGCAGCCCTCAAGGCAGGTGCCTCTATGGAGGAGCACCATGTGGGCTGCTACAAGATGTCATCAGCCCATATGCAGGTCCTGGAGAGGTTCAAACCAGAGTTTCATCCCCAGATTCACCATTGGCAACAATGTCTTGATGCTGATGGTGAGTAGACTTGTGGTGCACTGCTCTACAGTTTATGTGTGTTGTGCATGTTTTTGAAGGTGCTCCCTTGTGTATGCAGCATGTGTGTTTCAGTGATCCACTGCAGCCTGCAGCCTCCTCACAATGTCTGCCGTGTGTGATGTCAGACATCTGTTGATTGGACATGTGCTGGTATGTGCACTGTTGTTTGCTGGTGCATTGACCTCTTAGGGACAGTGATGTGATCTGTCACCACACTACATTTGAAGTCAGAGTTCACGTGTGATCATACCATGTGTATTTGCTTGGGAAAACAGCATCCACGCTTGTACCTCTGAAATGTGTGCATGTATATGTTGCATGCTTACAACTCATGCTGTCAGGGAGGCATGTTGCTTCATCTTACTGGGTGGACAGATGCCCAAGCAGATGTTTGCATGACCATGCTGTGTGTAGTACATGGTTCTCTTTTGGGATCCAGCATACAACTGGGTATCTTGCCACCAATGTGTTAGCAGCAGTATCCCACATGATCTATGCTTCCATGCATTCCATGATTGCCCACCCTAACAGATCACTCCGTGCCCACCACTGTGCCTCTGTGCCCTGACTCCCGGGGCAATGCTTGGAGCAGTGGCAGAGGTGAGGGGGCTAGTTGGTGGTGGCAGGACTTGAGGGGGCTACCTGGGGTAGTGGTGGAGGTGAGGGCGGCTGGTGGGTGGTGTCATTACTTGAGGGGGCTGCCTGGGCGTTATGGCAGAGGTCAGGGTGGGGGGGTCTACAGTCAGGGAGATGTCTGGGGTAGTAACAGAGGTGAGGAGGCTGGTGGGTGGTGTCAGTACTGTCAGGGGACTGCCAGGGGTATTGGTGGAAGTGAGATGGGCTGATGGGTTGTGTTGGGATCGAGGGGACTGCCTGGGGTTGTGGCGGAAGTGAAGGTGGTTGGTGAGGGGGTTTAGTGGGTGGTGTCGGGACTTGAGGGGATAAAAACTGTATAAACTGTATACATTGGTAGGTTCCCTACTACCCCCACCTCTGTTTCTGCTGTCTACCAGTTTCAGTAGTATGGATTTCTTACAGCCACTTTCTTCAGGACAGTCTTTGTTTATAAAAATAGAGTGATATATTCACTAGTCTCCTGTATTTATGTTTGTGTGCAACATTTCTTACTGCACTGTCATTGTATAGTGTACATGGAGACTGTAGTTGTGGCCCTAGAGAAAAAAATAATACAGGTCATGGCACTAAAGCAAAATTAAATGTATTAAATAGGTCATAGTGTGGATAGTCGCGATTCCTGTATGCACATTGTGTTACAAAACACTAGTCCTTTGTGTCTTCCTTCTGGAGAAGGGGTCTTCATGAGTCCAGAAGAGGAGTGCTTCAACATCTTGTACTGATGAAGTCGATCTGTGTCACCCAGAGTCCAGAGGAGTGTTTGTAACTGCTGCAAGCCATATTTTTTAAGGGACAACCCTAACATGACATCTGACCACTTTTTCCTACCGAAGATGATTCCAGTTTGTTGTGTGCTGGTTTGCCGGTGGGTTTCCAGTCAACAGAAACCAATGAAGATGTCCCAATGTTCACTCATGATGATGATCTGTAGTCCAATCCAGTGGTTGATTCCACGTCATTAGAAGTCCTCCAGAGATTTGTGCTATGGCTGCAGGATCGAAGATCCAAAAGCTTGCAGTCCGTGAAATCCTAAAACCCGGCACCAAATGATGCCATTGCACCCATCATCACTGAAAAGCATCCAAGTCCCTCAATGGTATTATCATCTTCAGCTAGGCCATTCCGGAGTCAACAGCAAGTTTTACCTTCGTCGGACATCCACAGCCGGAATAACAACCCACCAACGGAGAACATTGCGATGATCGAAAGTGCTGTCTTTCCGACACTGTGTGGTTCCTCTTTTTCTCTTGGCCTCGACATCCCAGAAACTGCTTCTTGCAAAGGGGGTCCATCCTCAAGGGGTTCCGGCGACTGAAGCCAAGAACCTCCACCTCTTTATCTGCCTTGGCACCAAAGGTACTGTGACGAGGAAACGCATCTTCCAGCCTCAGGAATCATCCATGGGTCCCAGATTTAGGGTGGATCCTGTTCTCCTGTGGCATTTCAGGTACTTTGGCGTAGTGGAACCTATAAAAAGAAAAGCAGAGCATTATTGAACTTATTTGAACATAATAGACAAGATAAATTACACCTTGACTTTTCCTTTACAGGTTGCCCAGGTAGGGGCATCCTCACACAGTATCACTATTTAAGTCTAAAGAGAATACACCTTCCTTGATCTCCAAAGTTACACCTTGCTTATGATTACTATGCTTTTTAAAAACTGTCAGATGTTGGTGCATTATTAATTAACTTAGGTATTGTTTGGTACCACATAGAGTATTGATATGTTTGCCATTATTTGAATAGAATAGCCTGAGAACAAAGTATATTTATTCATGTGTATATATTTATCTGAACCCTATGTTATATAAATATGCTGCGATATCCCCTAACATATTTGTGGAAATTCATTTGTGGGGACTTGGGGACTTAGGAACCTGCCTGCATAACCTCCTGAGAGCTCAAGTGTTGGTTGCTCTTCCAAGGTACCATATAGAAAAACTTTCCTAGGGTGCTCTGTGCATCTGTCCCAACCAAAGAAGAGGGCAGAAGTACAGATATCCCCTCGGTCTTAAAACAGAGTAAATAATGTCTTGCCACAGTAAGAGATAGCTAGACTGACTACACTAATATGCCTGTCTAGTCATGTAATAATGCCATGCTTGCTTGATTTATTATAGATCCTGTAGAAATGTCATAACACAATAAGACATGTCAAGACTGGCTGGGACAAAATGACAGTTAGCTACAAAATAGGATGTTTCATGTTTGCTTTATCATAGCTGCCCAGTACAAACTGGCATACCACAGAAAGGAATGACAAGACTGGGTGCAGCAAAATAGCAGTCTAGCCACAAAATAACACTCATCAATTTACCGTTGCCAAGAACTGCCAGTAAAACATGCCATGTCTCTTTAAGGAAATGTCAACAATGCTGTGGTGCTCCCAGGCTCCCAGTACCTCACATGCACACATGATCAAATTCAAACCCATTGAACTCACCTGTATACCTTCTCTGACATTCACTCACATGCACTCTCAAAATATTCACACTGCATTCTCCACATGGGAAGCCACCCAGTAAATCACACACAATCACATTCATACTCTTATACCCAGCATTAACTCACCCATGTGCCTTCTCTCAAATTCACTCATTTGTGCACCCAAAGCATTCACACTGCATTTTCCACATGCAAACAAACATAAGACAATCACACACAATCACATTCATAGCTATATACACATCAGTCACTCACCCATAAACCTTTTATTTCACATTAACAGACACTGCATTAGCCACACAGCACTCACCCAAAACATTTAAACCGTCACATTCATACTCATTCAGCCACCAGTCACTCACCCATATCATACTCACTCACACTGCATTCTTCACATGACACCCCACCAGAACATTTACACACACACACACACACACACACACACATTCATACCCTTTGACTCACCAATCACTCACCCATTCACCCTTTCTCACATTCACTAGCATGCACCCCCAGAACATTCATACTGTTGTTTCCACACAGACACCCACCCAGAATATTCACACAGACATGCACATAATCAGATTTATACCCATTCAGTGACCAGTCACTCACCTATGCACCTTCTCTCATATTCACAAACACTGTATTCTACACACAGGCACCAACCGAGAACATTCACACAAACGCATAATCACAATCATACCCATTCACCAACAAGTCCATCATCCATACGCCTTCTCTCACATTCACTCAGATGCACACCCACCTCATGCACACTGCATTCTCCACATGGGCATCCACCAAGAATATTCACAACACATACATAATCACTTTCATACCTATTCACCCACCAGTCACTCACGAAATATACCTTCTCTCATATTCACTCACACTTAATTCTCACCTGGTTAACACCACAGAAAAGTTACACTATCCAATTCATACCCATTCACCCACCTGTCACTCACCCATACACCTTCTCTCACATTCACAAACACTGCATTCTCCTCATGGGCACCCACCCAGAACATTCACACACACACAACAAAAAAACATTCTTACCTGTATCTCATGGTGCTTGCCTCCACCAGTCCCTTTCATCACTCCAGGCCTCTGGTTCCCATGCTCCATGTGGACAAGAAAAGGGAAGCAGGAATAGCTTCCTGGTTCCTGTCTAATGTGGGCTTCGGAGCTGGAGCCACCTGACATGCCGCTAGCCAGTCACAATTGGCCCCAGCCATCACTGTGATTTTAGTGAGGGTGAGAGTTGAAGTGGCCCCTACGGACATGGGATGGTGCCCCCGCCCATAAAATGGAGGCACAGGGGCCTCCATTGCGCCACTGCCTTTTGTTAATATTAAAATATGACAAACAGACGTGCAACACTGCCTGCAGTATTCTTTCTGTCGATGCAATAAAGAATGCATATTTATCCTGCATGCTTTTAAAGAGAAAGGTTTGAAAAAATGCAGTTTGCTGCTCAGGGCGCAGTGCAATATGTCTGCAATGGTGTATGTATGGCCAGTGAAACATTTAGCAAGAGAACATTTGCTGTAGGGTTTTACAAGCATCGATGACTGATAAGGAGCGCTGGACTCACAACGTTGCCTCCTGCAACAAAGTAGATTCGACTAAATAAGAGTACACGGTTTCTGTTGGTACAGCTATTATCTGGGCACACCAGTTAATTTTGTGCTCACACCACCTGTTGAAGAATACCAACATCTGATATCAATGGGCGCTCGCACTTCTGGCCAAGACCTAATCCGGCAGGCAAACAGATGATGACATAATTTGTCGCCATTTTGACACGAGAAACTTCTAAACAACACTTATTGACACATGGTTCGCTTTTGTATAATAGGGCCTGAGAGTCGAGAACGTTTCACTTTTTATATGCACACTTTGCATGCGTGAAGTTGTATCACAGTTCTCCCTTATAAATGCATATTTTTCCTCTTTCTATATGGCGCAATCTCAAGGGGGTTTGTCTCCTGGCATCTAAATAAGCCGTGGTATTAATACCCATTTCGTTATTATTAATTTTAAATCCAATTTAGGTAGGAGAAGCCCATCTGACCATACTGGCATTTGAGTCTTCCAACTGAGGATTTTTTTGTAATTAATATTTTTGTTGACAGGTCCCATTCATGGCATATTTAACTCAGCAGCAGGGGATCAGCCCACTGGTTCGTCTAACTGGAAAGCCTACTCTGTTTACAAGAGCACAATGATTTTTAGCACTCCATCTTATTGGAAAAACGCTCATGAACATGTCTGTTTTCGCAGCACCACACAAACACCATTGAAAATAGTTTACAATGAAGATTGCCCACACTTACAGTGGAAGGGTAGTCTTGATTCTTTTTTGTAAATGTTTGTTTTTTATTTTGTATTGTGCATTAGTCACATCGAGGACTTATTACACATGTTATCTTATTTACACACATAGGAAACATCAAAAACAAATACAATATACATGTCCAATACAATACAATAATGACATAAAAACCAATAATTTATAAAATGAATAGACATAAGGAATATTGATATCATCTTGCAACGTTGTCAATCACAAAGATATGTTTATAACATGTAGTTCATTTAGGAACTTTAATAAAGCAATAGATAACGGAATCTCCTTCCCAGATGAGATCTGATGCCAAAGAGCTTGGGTGTAGAGCGATGAGGGACCATGAACAAAATGTGCAAAGTATTTGACTCTCACAGAGTAGATGGCAGAAGAAGATATTAACAGATGATGGCAGTCCTGTATAAACCCCTCACAACAGAGAGAACATTCGGCAGCTGATGCATGTCATTTCTGCCAAATGCATTGTGTTTGATTGGTCTTGATCAAATTAAGACGGAAACGCAGCAGTTCGTCTCGCCAAGATGGATTTGGGAAAAATCTGATATACGGAAGAAAATAATAACTGGCTTTCTCACACGGTGTATAACTTTTGGTATGCTTCAAAGAGTAGATGAGGGCTCTGGTGCAAATCCAGTCTTCACGCATTAATGCACATTTCACCTTATCTGGATTGTCTTTTAAAGTATCTTTAGTACATTCACAGTTGAGAATCCTTTCAGCATCATTATACAACGTTGTGAGGTAAGTATTTTGAAATGTGAAGGCCTCAGAGTGGATATCTACATATAGCAGTGGTCTTCAAACTTTTTTGGCCAGGGCCCCCCTGAGCAAAATTTGGGCAGGTCGGGACCCCCAAGAAATGCCAAATGGACAGTATATATTGTCATCCCACTCCTACCCAGGCGCTGGTCTCTCCCCACCCCATCACACACCCAGGGCTCTCCCCACTCTGCTCCCATCACTATCCCATGGTTCCCGCCCATTGTGCTCCCACCATAGTCCCTCGGTTCCCCCATCCCGTTCCCAACACAGTCTGAGGGCCAGTGGCGGCTGGTGAATCTTTTTTAAGTGGAGGGGCATTAAGGGGAGGTCCGGGGGGGTTTCCCCCTGTGAATTCTTTTTTAAATAATAGGTTAAAATGTTGCATTGTAGAGCATACTTTTAACAAAAAATGGGTAAATAGCCAAACAGTTTGCAATTGTTGCTGGGAGTCCAGGGGGCAGGCATTGATATTTTATTTCTATCGCGCTCGTACACAAGTGTTTCAGAGCGTGACAAGGCAAGGGAGGGGAACAGAGGAGAATAAAACAGCGATCTTACTAGGCCCAGTGACATTGAGAATGCGCAAGTGTGAGGGGAAAAGTGCATGGAAGGGGGGAGAAGTGGAAAGTGCGAAGCAGAGGAGAAACAGATAAATAACAATAAATAAATAATAAAGGCAACAAACAGTGGTAGTGCAGCCAGCAATTTGCAAGTGCTACGTTTAAGGCAGCAGACAGGGTAGGTCTGATAAGTGCAGGAAGAAAGATGGTTCTCCTCAAGTTTTAGAGTGGCAGGGCGCTGTTCCAGAGGGAGGCCCCAGCTGAAGACGGAGATCTACCCCCAGCTCGTTTCTTTGATAAACGACTGACCCTGAGGGAGTTGGAGGTAGAGGAGTGAAGAGCTCAAGAGGGGAGGTATTTGCGGAGGAATAGCTGAAGGTATTTTGGACCGAGGCCCCAGAAAGCCTTGTGGACAAGGCAGAGGGTTTTGAATGATAGATGTCCGGTAAAAAGATACCATCCCTGTCCCCTGGGCCCCACTGGTCCTAACACAATGAACATGATTATGTGTATATGCAAGGCGCTGCACATTCATACAGCAATCACTCTATCATTCACATGAGCATCCATCACCATACACTCACTCATAACGCATCCATACACATGTTTAAATAAAAACAATGAACATAAACGTACCTTCTGCATTGGCCTGTGTGTGGGTGCTGCTCCAGCTGCTCTGTCCGTATGTGCGAGGAGGCGCAGGAGCTCCCCCTCGGACATACAGACATGCAGTGCCCCAGCCAGCATTTCCAATGAGCTATGCAATGCTGGCGAAGCAAAACGCCCCAGCACTTGCATGGCTCAGTGAGCATGTGCGGCTGGGGAACTAAACTGAACTGTCAAAGGGAAACAGTGTTTCCCTTTGACAGTTCAGCCAGCCCAGGAGCACTCCATTAGCTGGATAAAGCAGCTGAGGGAGTGCTCACTGTTTCACTGGGCTGGCTCCTTAGCTCCTCCATAATGGGTGAGGGGCCACTATGCAGTTAGTAATGTTGACCATTGTTGCTGAATATATCACAATTTACTTACATTTTAACACAAAGCACCCCTTTGGGTACTATTGAAACAGTGGGCTTCATAACTACTCTGGCGGTAGCTGTGCCGGTAAAACCGGTACGGCTGCCACTGGAGTTGCATCCGGGTCTGGCACCCGCGAATGGGCAATTACTAGGTCATGCCGAGTTAGGCGGACATGATAATTGCCCTTTCGAAGGTGCCGGTAGATCCCCATTCCCATTTGAGCCATATATGGCTCAAATGGGAAGGGGGAGCTCGGATGCACCGGCACCATTATTAACGGTGCTGGTGCATCCGACGAGCTGAGGTCAGACCTGGCGGGGGCTGTCAAGCACCCACGAGCACAACTCTTACTATGGCGGAACGGTAGCAACGGTGCCGGTAGCTTACCAGCACCGTTGTTACTGGTCCGCCATAGTAGTAATGAGGCCCAGTCTGTGACTAAAGGAATGAATATCCATTTACAACTGTGGGCCACTTTTTCATTGTTGCCTGAGACAGTTTCATGCTTCAGCCCGCCCATGTGGGCCACCCCTGCCCATTTCTTCCAATCTAAAAAAAAAAAATCTTTTTTCATGCTGAGCTCTCAGGGCCCCCCTGGGATGCACCCGCAGACCCCTAGGGGGTCGCGACCCACAGTTTGAATACCACTGACATATAGGGACTGATAATTTGTCATTAGAATAAGTCTACACAGTGCGAGCACCATCCATTGATAGTATGACTGTAAAGAAAAAAGACCCAACTCTTACCTTAATTTTGCATTTGGTAGAGATATCGGAAGAGATAGACAGGCCGATTCATGGAATAATTAGCGTGGCGCAAGTGGCCAAAAACGTGCGAATCGCAGTGGAATAGCGAAAATCGCAGTGCAAGTGCGAAAATCGCACGAAAAGCAGCGCACATCGATTCATGGAAGTCCGTGCGCGAGAAAACCAGCGGATGTGCGATAAAAAAGAGCGCGGCGCACGTTGGCGCACAGGCCATCTAACAGCGTGCGCCAGGTCACAGCGAAAATCGCACAGGCCACAGCGAAATTCGCACCTAGCGCGGCGCACGCAACAAAAGTAGGCGGAACACGGGCGTAACACTCGGAATGGGGAACAACTTGCCAAAACGTGGGCGTCACGGGGGGAAGTACAGGGCACAAGTGCACGGAACGCCCACACGCTCGCCTCCAACACGTATTCATGGAATAGAATAGGGCAAAAAAGCGCACGCTCAAACCAGCGCACAGGTACAAACACGACCGCCACAAGAAAGCAGGCGGTAGCGTCTCTGCGGCTGTAAGAAATGTGCGCCAAAAGGTGCGCCAACAAATAGCACCTATATACTGCCATGATGAATGTCCTATACTGTGGCCCTCCAGGACAAATGACGTGCAAAGGGGTACCAACAAACACGGACACCCGCTGACAAAAAATACGTGTGCGTGTATTACAGGGGTGCGCGGGAAGTTCCACACGCGATTACAGCAGGGTACGTGTATTTCAGGGGTTCGCGTGAAGTTTCTCATGCGATCGGGCCTGGGGGAGCGGGCTACGTGTATTTCAGGGGTTCGCGTGAAGTTTCTCACGCGATGGGGCCTGGGGGAGCGGGCTACGTGTATTTCAGGGGTTCGCGTGAAGTTTCTCACGTGATCGGGCATGGGGGAGCGGGCTACGTGTATTCCAGGGGTGCGTGAGAAGTTCCACACGCGAATAGCCTGGGCGCGTGTATTTCAGGGGTGCGCGGGAAGTTCCACACGCGAATAGCCTGGGCGCGTGTATTTCAGGGGTGCGCGGGAAGTTCCATACGCGAATAGCCTGGGCGCGTGTATTTCAGGGGTGCGCGGGAAGTTTTACACGCGAATAGCCTGGGCGCGTGTATTTCAGGGGTGCGCGGGAAGTTCCACACGCGAATAGCCTGGGCGCGTGTATTTCAGGGGTGCGCGGGAAGTTCCACACGCGAATAGCCTGGGCGCGTGTATTTCAGGGGTGCGCGGGAAGTTCCACACGCGAATAGCCTGGGCGCGTGTATTTCAGGGGTGCGCGGGAAGTTCCACACGCGAATAGCCTGGGCGCGTGTATTTCAGGGGTGCGCGGAAAGTTCCACACGCGAATAGCCTGGGCGCGTGTATTTCAGGGGTGCGCGGGAAGTTTTACACGCGAACAGCCTGGGCGCGTGTATTTCAGGGGTGCGCGGGAAGTTCCACACGCGAATAGCCTGGGCGCGTGTATTTCAGGGGTGCGCGGGGAGTTCCACACGCGAATAGCCTGGGCGCGTGTATTTCAGGGGTGCGCGGGAAGTTCCACACGCGAATAGCCTGGGCGCGTGTATTTCAGGGGTGCGCGGGAAGTTCCACACGCGAATAGCCTGGGCGCGTGTATTTCAGGGGTGCGCGGGAAGTTTTACACGCGATTTCAGCAGGGTACGTGTATTTCAGGGGTGCGCGGGAAGTTCCACACGCGAATAGCCTGGGCGCGTGTATTTCAGGGGTGCGCGGGAAGTTCCACACGCGAATAGCCTTGGCGCGTGTATTTCAGGGGTGCGCGGGAAGTTTTACACGCAATTTCAGCAGGGTACGTGTATTTCAGGGGTGCGCGGGAAGTTCCACACGCGAATAGCCTGGGCGCGTGTATTTCAGGGGTGCGCGGGAAGTTCCACATGCGAATAGCCTGGGCGCGTGTATTTCAGGGGTGCGCGGGAAGTTTTACACGCGATTTCAGCAGGGTACGTGTATTTCAGGGGTGCGCGGGAAGTTCCACACGCGAATAGCCTGGGCGCGTGTATTTCAGGGGTGCGCGGGAAGTTCCACACGCGAATAGCCTGGGCGCGTGTATTTCAGGGGTGCGCGGGAAGTTCCACACGCGAATAGCCTGGGCGCGTGTATTTCAGGGGTGCGCGGGAAGTTTTACACGCGATTTCAGCAGGGTACGTGTATTTCAGGGGAGCCGGGGAGTCCTACATGTGATGTGACAGTGTGGGTCCTCCCAGGTGTTCCCTGTACACCCTCCACGGCTCCTGCCGGCAGCCCACACCACAGGGGACTACCCTGCATCCCTGGTCATGTCCCGCAGGCAGCCCACCCAACATGGGCATGCCCCCCAGCAAAGGCACATGTCTCCTTGAACTAATGAACACCAACTCATGTCCCCCACCACCCCCACCCCCCAGCACTGTGGGGCACCTGCCAGCAGGCCCCCACCCATGTCCAACTCATGTCCCCCACCACCCCCACCCCCCAGCACTGTGGGGCACCTGCCAGCAGGCCCCCACCCATGTCCAACTCATGTCCCCCACCACCCCCACCCCCCAGCACTGTGGGGCACCTGCCAGCAGGCCCCCACCCATGTCCAACTCATGTCCCCCACCACCCCCACCCCCCAGCACTGTGGGGCACCTGCCAGCAGGCCCCCACCCATGTCCAACTCATGTCCCCCACCACCCCCACCCCCCAGCACTGTGGGGCACCTGCCAGCAGGCCCCCACCCATGTCCAACTCATGTCCCCCACCCCCACACCCCCCAGCACTGTGGGGCACCTGCCAGCAGGCCCCCACCCATGTCCAACTCATGTCCCCCACCACCCCCACCCCCCAGCAGTGCAGGGGCAGCCTCCACCAGGCCCCCACTCATGTCTCCCACCACCCCCACCCCCCAGCCACCAGGGTCACCCTCCACCAGGCTCCCACTCATGTCTCCCACCATCCCCACCCCCCTGCCACCATGGGCAGACTCCAGCAGGCCCCCACTCATGTCTCCCACCACCCCCACCCCCCTGCCACCATGGGCAGACTCCAGCAGGCCCCCACTCATGTCTCCCACCACCCCCACCCCCCAGCAGTGCAGGGGCAGCCTCCACCAGGCCCCCACTCATGTCTACCACCACCCCTACCCCCCAGCAGTGCAGGGGCAGCCTCCACCAGGCCCCCACTCATGTCACCCACCACCCCCACCACCCCCACCCCCCTGCCACCATGGGCAGACTACACCAGGCCCCCACTCATGTCTCCCACCACCCCCACCCCCCAGGGTCACCCTCCACCAGGCCCCCACTCATGTCACCCACCACCCCCAGCCACCAGGGTCACCCTCCACCAGGCCCCCACTCATGTCTCCCACCACCCCCACCCCCCTGCCACCATGGGCAGACTCCACCAGGCCCCCACTCATGTCTCCCACCACTCCCACCCCCCAGCCACCAGGGTCACCCTCCACCAGGCCCCCACTCATGTCCAACTCATGTCCCCCACCACCCCCACCCCCCAGCACTGTGGGGCACCTGCCAGCAGGCCCCCACCCATGTCCAACTCATGTCCCCCACCACCCCCACCCCCCAGCAGTGCAGGGGCAGCCTCCACCAGGCCCCCACTCATGTCTCCCACCACCCCCACCCCCCAGCCACCAGGGTCACCCTCCAACAGGCCCCCACTCATGTCTCCCACCACCCCCACCCCCACCCCCCTGCCACCATGGGCAGACTCCAGCAGGCCCCCACTCATGTCTCCCACCACCCCCACCCCCCTGCCACCATGGGCAGACTCCAGCAGGCCCCCACTCATGTCTCCCACCACCCCCACCCCCCAGCAGTGCAGGGGCAGCCTCCACCAGGCCCCCACTCATGTCTACCACCACCCCCACCCCCCAGCAGTGCAGGGGCAGCCTCCACCAAGCCCCCACTCATGTCACCCACCACCCCCACCCCCTGCCACCATGGGCAGACTACACCAGGCCCCCACTCTGGGGAGTACTACACGTGAATTGGCCGTGTGGGTCCACCCAGGTGTACGCTCCACAACCTCCACGGCCCCTGCAGGCAGCCCACACCACGGGGGACTACCCTGCACCCCTGCTCATGTCCCGCAGGCAGCCCATCCACCATGGGCATGCCCCCCAGCCAACCCACATGTCACCTTGCACTACTGATCAACAATGCATGTCTACCACCACCCCCACCCCCCAGCAGTGCAGGGTCACCCTCCACCAGGCCCCCACTCATGTCACCCACCACCCCCACCCCCCTGCCACCATGGGCAGACTACACCAGGCCCCCACTCATGTCACCCACCACCCCCACCCCCCTGCCACCATGGGCAGACTCCACCAGGCCCCCACCCATGTCTCCCACCACCCCCACCCCCCAGCAGTGCAGGGGCAGCCTCCACCAGGCCCCCACCCATGTCTCCCACCACCCCCACCCCCAGCCACCAGGGTCACCCTCCACCAGGCCCCCACTCATGTCACCCACCACCCTCACCCCCCTGCCACCATGGGCAGACTACACCAGGCCCCCACTCATGTCTCCCACCACCCCCACACCCCAGCAGTGCAGGGGCAGCCTAAACCAGGCCCCCACTCATGTCTCCCACCACCCCCACACCCCGGTAGTGCAGGGGCAGCCTCCACCAGGCCCCCACTCATGTCTCCCACCACCCCCACCCCCCTGCCACCATGGGCAGCCCCCACCAGGTCCTCACAATCCCCAATCATGTGCGTAATGGTCAGCCTCCATAGCCAAAAAGCCCTACCAAGTAACCCATTCACCCACATGGAAATGGAAATCACATGTTACACCCCCAATGTTCATCAAGCTAATGAACCCATGTCCGTCACACACAATGGTTGCAATTGAATGGGAAAACACACAACATGACATGCATGAAACCAATGAGATGATACCACACAGTGAAGTATGCAAACAAAATTGTATTTGAAAAAATTAAAGAATGCTAAAGAAAGAAAACTAACTACAATGTGAATGTGAGAAAAAAGAGCTGCATGTCCGTATAAAAACACAAAACTGCAAATCAGAATAAAAAAAAATTATGTCCAAAGTCAAATGTAAAAAAATCTCCATGCAAAAAATTAATATGTACAAAACTAACAAGGGTCCATGAGCCCAACTGAACAAAGGAAACCTACTAAAAAACCTACCTAAAAATCAACTATATACAAAAAGTGGAGCAGTGTCCGTCGACTCCAAATCATAATAAGAAAGAAAGGAAACCTAAAACTAAAGAACTATATACAAAGGCGGCGGGCAAGTCCAGCGGCTCACTCCGTGGTGTCCCGGGCCAGGGCATCATCGAACTCCTGTTCGATGTCCCGGAGGCGGTCCAGTTCCATGGCCCCGAGGGTCCGCAGGGACGATGCCGTGTCCTCCTCCAACCCCCTGCGGATTGCCTCGAGGCACTCGGCCCGCCTCAGGGCCCTCCGCATGGAGTTCTCCGCCCTGACCATTGTGAGCCGCGCCTCTTCCGCCCGCCGCCGCTCCGCACCTATGGCCTGGCCCAACCGCTGCCACACGGAAGACACTCTCTGTCCTGGGTCCCCCTGCCCTCCGGCCGATGCCTGCCCCTCCGATGTCGAAAGCCCCGAGCCTTCATGTCTCCCACCATGTTGCTGCTGCTGCTGCTCTGCCTCTGCCCGTGCACTGCCTCCTGCTGCCTGCACATCCTCCGCCGGCTGGGGTGCACTCGTTGATGTGGCCACCCCTGCTGGACGTCCGACTCCCGACTGTGGCAGGGATGCCTCCTCCACCAGCCTGGCCGCACCGTCAGAGGCAGCTCCACAGGGCACCCAAGTGACTGATGGGTGGGAAGATGGCACAGAGGACGACTGGCGCGTAGGGGGTCCAGTTGAGGAGGGGGTCGGAGCAAGCCCCATCAGACGGAGGAATCCGGCCTGGGTGACCTGTCCCAGCAGGCTGACGTGGTCAACGAGCCATTCGAGATGACGTGCAGTCTCTCCATGAAAAGACTGCAGGTCACCTCGCATGGCCCGTTGACGCAACGCCACCCCAGCCAGGACAGGCTCAACCCGGACCTGGATGGCCACGTCCGCAGGCAGAGGAAGGCCAGTTGACGTCAGCTCATCCCCTGCCTGAAAACGGGTCTGGACGTAGGCATCCCTGCTGGTGCAAGATGATGCAGGGACAGGATCGGGGACAGGATTGCACACAGGCACCTCCGCGGCCGCCTGTGCTGCCTCCTGTCCCTGGTCCTGCACTGCACCACTAGCACCAGTGGGATCCCCACCTCCAGACCCCGTCTCTGGTGCTTGCACGGCCCCCTCCTCCACCAAACCCCCCACAAACCTGGATGACTCCGTGCCATCTTCCCCTGTTGGGCCCTGTGGGGTCCCAGCTGCCCTTCTGCTGCCGAGGAGTCCAACTGCAACCTCCGCCTCTTGGACCTCCTCCCGGCAGCTGCGGCCTGGGACGCGGCACCGGACTCCTCACTCCCCGACGAGATGACAACACGGGAGGGGAGCCGGGCCTTGCGTCTCCGGCTGGCGGTCGGATCCCCGCCGCTGTGCTCCACAGCACCTTCTCCGCCCTCTTCATCAGTTGACGCTGCAGACAGGGAGAAACAAAACACAGGCATCAGGGCACTGTACAATGGACACATACACGCATGACAGTTGCACATGAGTGGCATTGGCAAACCTCAGACATGTCATCACAATCCCCAACACACATGTCATTGCAACTCGCACACATGAGCCATACCACAGCCATATCGCAACTGACACCACCATCCATACACATACAACAGCATCAGCAGCCAAAGGGGAGCCAGACATCACATGCAACACAGGAAGTGCACCACACATGTACACACACCACCACACTTGCATGCATGTCTACACCTCTGCCAAGTGTCGCACTGTTCAGACGGGCATCCATGTCACATCTGCCAATCAGGCTTCCACATACCGCTGTCACATGCATCCATGTAGCATCACTGTTGCACCCTTGACAAATACACACACATGCACATGTACACAGTGCTCATACATGCAGGCCAAAACAACATACATGCCTGACATCACGAACATGTCTACTTACATGCACATTCATCCAAACATGTGTGCACGCACAACTGCATTTGCCATGCAAGCCCACACACACAAGCACCATCCATGTCTCACACATTACAGCCCTCGCATGTGTCAGACCCACGGCCCTGTACACCCCCACCCATACTCGACCCCATACAAACAGATGTGCAACCGGCACAATGCCGAATAATCACCACACGCACTGCTCACAATCAGGATGCATGTACACTCACCGCTCGACTCCAGACGGGTCTGCTTCTCTAGGACCTGGACGTGGAGCGCTGGGGATATGCATTCCAGGACCCCCATCTGTTCTTCCGACAAGTGGCCCCGGCGCCCCTTGGCATCCGCTGCCTTCAAGAGGCGCCGGGCCTTGTTCAGGGTCCTGGACCTGAAGTCCTCCCAGCGCTTCCTGACATGTTGGAAGTCCCGGACTGCCACCCCCTCCGCGCTGATGGCAGTCACGATGTCAGTCCAGATCCGACTCCGTCCTTCCTTGTCGGCGCGGGAACTTCCGAAGAGGGCATCATACTGCCCCAGGACTTGCTCCACCAGGACACCAACTTCGGTGGCACTGAAGCTGGTGCCCCTCTGCCTCTCTGGCCGGGGGTTGCCAGTGGTCACAGATGGTGTTTGCCCCGACATGACAACCCCAGAGGCAGGAGTGGGTGGGCAACTGGGTCCTGGGGCTGGGCTGTGGAGCGATGGAATTCCAGTCGGGAGTCTTTGGTTCCAGCAGGGGTGGTCACAGCAACAGCACCCCTGGCTGATGTGCAGGCAGCAAATGGCAGTGCACGTGGGCAGCAGGCAGTCAGGCAGAAGCAGATGGCAGGTGGGAGCGTGCTCGGGGCTCTGGGGGGCAGTAGTTCGGCCTTCTGGGCAGGAGCGTGGTCTTCCGTGTGCTTACGCGTGGCCAGCTTGGTACGGAGTGATTTGGCACGTGAAAATCCTGCACGTCAGCGTGAAAACCGAGGAAAGGCCCTTAGCGTGTAAGCGCGTCAGCACGCATACGCGATTCTATTGGACCAAAGGCCCTCAGCGCGTAAGCGCGTCTGTGACGTGAGCCGCACGGGTGTTTCCCACACAGCACGTGATGACAGAGCACACGTGGAAAGACTGCACGTCAGAGTGTCATCGCGTGTAATTGGACAGCACGTCAGAGTCTCATCGCGTGTAATTGGACTGCACGTCAGTGTGTCATCGCGTGTAATTGGACTAAAGTGCGCGTACACGCGATTGGCCTATGTACGTGTATATCAGGTGTGCGCGGACACTTACACACGAAAGTACGTCAGCGCACCTGTATCCCGGTGTGCGCGGGAATTTCCACACGCTATTGGACTGGGTACTGGATTTCAGGGGTGCGCGGGTCACACGCTCGCCTACAACACGCGCAACGCATAAATTTGCGCGCTAAAATAATAACAAGCTCACACCCAGGATGAACATACCGTTCCTAGCAGCAGTGGGCGTGGCCTACCAAAGGAGGAGGAGGAGGATAGTCAGGGCCAGAATATTCACACCCAGAACCAGCCTTTTCGGGATGCCTGATGACCAGGTGCATGGGAGGTACAGGTTTCCACCACACATCATACTGAACCTGGTGAGTGAGTGGGAGGATGACCTCACATCACCCACCCTGTGCTCCCAAGCACTCAGCCCCCTGGAGAAGGTCCTCAATGTACTGCACTTCTTAGCCACTGGATCATTTCAGCGGACAAGTGCCATTGTGGGTGGGGTATCACAGGCCACCCAGTCACGCTGCCTACACCAGGTCTTGAACATCATCACTGCACGCCCATCAGTCCGCAGGCACATATACCTGCCCAGAACACCTGCAGAAAGGCATGCTGCCGCCCTGGATTTCTACGCTGTGGCACGATTCCCCAAAGTGCTAGGTGCCATCGACTGCACCCATGTGGCTATACGTCCCCCCAGGGCATCTGAGCACATCTATAGGAACCGCAAGCACTGGCATTCCATCAACGTGCAGGTAGTATGTAATGCCAAGGGAATCATCACCTCAGTATATGCCAACTATCCCGGGTCAACCCACGACAGCTTCATTTACCGAATGTCCACCCTAAGCCGGGACCTAGAAGCTGGGCGGCATGGCGATACATGCCTGCTTGGTGAGTATGAATGCCACTGCACATGCATGCATGTCAGATACTGAGCAAGGTCACAACCCCACCAATGATACCAATCACCACCTCCACTGGGGACAGTGCCTACCCTCTCAGCCCCCACATGATGACGCCAATTCGGAACCCCACCACGCCACCCCAGGTAAGATACAACGCAGCCCACATTACAACCCGGGGCATAGTGGAGCGCACATTCGGAGTGCTGAAGTCACGCTTTCACTCCCTTGACCGTTCTGGCGGGCAGCTGTTGTACGCTCCCCCAGTAGTGTGCAGGATCATAGTGGCAGCATGTGTCCTGCACAACGTTGCAACACGCCGGGGCCTGGCCGTGGACATGGTGGTGCCCCCCCATCCCCAACCACATGCACAGCCGCTGCGCATGGGAGGGGAAAGGGCACGGGGGGAGGCAGCCCGTACACAGCTAGTGGCTAATTACTTCACATAGAAATCACACCCCTGTGGAGTGCACACTGCCCTGGCACATTCCATCTGACAATCAATGATGACTCAACCTGACACTGATCCTGAATGTCTGGAGAAAGAACCGTGAAAACCATATCAGCCTGAGATTGTTCACCTGGAAGTGTCACAATGTGTGCATCCCTACCCACACAGACACCACCAATGCAGTTTTGTGAAGTTACACATTCAAGCAGCTAAAATGAACACCCACTTGCAAAATGCAACAAGAGGACAGTGCCATGTCAGCCAACCCAACCCCAGCACCGCCACACCACACACCGTGCCATGTCATGCAATTTGCAGGTAAACAAAGTAATCCACACGACATGACACTAGGGTCACAATGTACAGTGTCCCTATTAGAAACTTGCAACACCTGAAATGCTCACAGTAATGCCGGACCAACAACACAGTTGAGCACGTACTACCATTAACATGACATCACTAATGTTAAATATTAGTAGTCTCACCACCTGGAAATGCCTGCACTCCCACCACTACCAACTGTGCAGTGTTGGCGCCATGTAGAGTTGTAGGTGCACTGCTGACAACAGGGACCACATCTCCAGACTAGAGGTCCCTGTGTCGACATGAGGAAGGGACCTGCAAATTGGGAGGTAGACACAGAAGATGAGTTACACATCAATGCAACATGCAGTGTACAACACAACAGCAATATGCACTAGGAATGTATACACAGTATTGACTACAGACTGCCCACACAGCTCATGGGAGTCCAACGTCACTGTGTAATTCACTGTCACTTGGGCACACCCTTTGCAAGCCCATGGAAACGGGAAGCAGGAGGGGTGTGTGTGACTCAAACCCAAGCATCGGAACCAAATACATTACAAGCCTGCATGTGCCCAGCCACAATGCAGCGTATGCCCACAGGAACCACGGAAGCCAACAAATCGTCCCAATAAAATTGGGAATAAAATAAATCAAAATAAAAATGAAAATAAAATCAAAAATGGCCATTGAAGGGCCCGGGGGGTTGGGGAGGCCACCCAGGAGGTCCGAGGACAGGATGCACACCAGAACCCACCTGCGTGGATCCTGGGAAAATAAAACACCTCCATGGGCTCATGGCCCACACGGCTACCCTATTGTGGGAGTATCACTGCTGTCGCTATTATCACCCTGTGCAGCTGCATCCGGAGGTGGTTGCACTATGGGAGGCAGCCCACGCAAGGCCCTAGTCTGCTCCTCCATGGCTGCAAGCATGCGGGTGCGGTAGGTCTGGTTCTGGAGGATGAGTGTGCGGAAGTCCCCATGCAACAACTCACGGGATGCCCGGACCTCCGCCCTGGTTGCCTGCATCTCAGCTGAGAGCGTACGGGTGAGACGCTCCAGCTGCTGTTCTGTCCTTTGGTGTGTTGAAGCCTCAAGCTCAACAAGAGTCGTCCTGAGGTGAAGGAGCTCCTGCCTCAGGGCTTCCCTGTGGCCCTGGGACTCAATGGAGATGGCCTCCTGCAGAGTCGCCAGTGCCGCCCGCCTGTCCCTGTTGGACCCCAACATGTCCTCCCTGTGTGACTGGCAGATGAAGTCAGTTGCCTGCTCTAGTCGCTCCATCAGCCTTTCAGGGGGGACAATGGAAGTGGCCACCCTATCCATGGCCTGAGCCATCATCTCGGATGATGCTGCCTGTTGGGTTGCCATACCGTAAATGGATTGCTCCCATGCGGTATTGCCAGGTGGCGTACGGCCACCACGTCGGCGGGCACCACACCTGTCTGGGGCAAGGCGAACTGCGCCTTGCTGTGCCGGCACTGCCTGAGGCTGCAGGACTGCATTCCCCCTCTGATCTGCTGGCCCAGGAACAGGATCAGATGTCGCAGAGTGTGACCCTGAATCCGTAACCACCAAAGGCGTAGCTGCCAACACTGACATCCCCATTGAGGGTTCTGACCCTGGTGCAGGTGGGTGAGACAGAACAGAATCCCTCCCTGGAACACTCACCTGCGACGGCACGTAGGTCTCATCCGAATCAACACCTGAGTACAGCTCGGGGGAGGTGCAGCCAGAGACACCCCTTGAGAGCACGACCTGCAGCACTTGTGGGTTCTCACCCACCACCACACCACGTGCCTCACTGGTGGTTGGTCGGCCCTCGGACCCCTCCTGGGTCTGCACCATCTCCACAACCCCAGCAGTATCAGGTGCGTCTTCCCCTGCAAAGACATGAAAACAAAGAAATGGAAACAGGCATTAGCACCATGGCACACAATGAGGGCTGAGAAGCAAGAGAAACAGTACTTGTTTGACACATGTCCCACATGACTAAAACCCTCCCATGCATGCACCCTCACTGCGTATGAAGGGCAGGCAAATGGCACACACTGATGACACCAAGATGGAAGATGAACACATTTTCTGCATGCTGCCTGGCAGTGGCATCACACATTGCCCTGTGATTGGCAGGTGAAACACACATGCCATCACACAGATGGCATGTACCATTGCCATTGAGTGAAGATGGAGAGGAGGGCAGCACCTATTCATTCAGTCCAGTTCCCGCATGTAATAGCTTTTCTAATTCAAACAGGTCAGATTCTTCACCTGGAGCTGCCAGTCCAAAATGGTGCAATTGCAGAGGGACATGTCTGAACACATGATATCCAGGTAACAAAGTCACTCCACTTTACCATAGCCATGTCAGACATGTGACTAGGGGACTGCGACATGCCTAGTAAAAGTGTTGGAATGCAAACAATCTGACTAAATGAACAGTGAAAAATCAGGCAACAATGTTGTGGCAGGGTGACACTTCAAGGGCAACTGGCGTGCAGTTGGGCTAGATGTCTACTGTTGGCAGAAGGGATATGTTATGGCCAAATGCAGCTGCGCAGGACGTATTGCATGAAGCACTTGGCTGACCCATACGACTCAGGTGCACACACTCTCACCTGTCACACAAACAGAAGCCCTCACACACACCATGCACATGGATGACACACACATGCATGTGCACTCACCGGACAATGCCTCGTAATCAGCCAAATCTCCCACGCCTTGGATCTGTTCCTCCGTGACGTAGGTCCCAGCGACTGACTCATGTGGAGTGAGTTCCATGTCTACTACTGGAGACCCACCTCCAGTCACTAGAGTTGCGGCATGACTTGAGGCCAGCTTACTCTTTGCCCTGCGCTTTAGGTCATTCCAGCGCTTATAGCAATCATTGGCTGTGCGCCTCACGATTCCAAGGGCACTTACGATGTCCGCAACGGTCTGCCAGTGTGCCTGGTGTTGTGCAGGTGTGGTCTTGGATCCTGCAACAATGACCATCTCGTTGTCATGTGCGGACACATACTCGACAAGTGCATTCAGTTAGTCATCCGTGAAGCTGGGCTTCCTGGATGGGCCGGACTGTGTAGCCGTGTCTGGGGCATCAGCCTGTGCCGGACGAGCACTCTTCCTCTTCCGCTTGGAAGGTGGTGGTGATCCTGAGTGTCCTGCGCCGCTCTGGACACTAGGGGCAGGAGCCCTGGTGGACTCTGTATCAGGAGTGTGGGATTGCACACTCAGCATGGGAGTTGGTGCAGGCATTGGCTCTAGTGTGATGGTGTCAGGGGGAATGTCAGCAGCATGGACTAGGACCGACACTGTCCGGGCTGGGTGTGTGAGGGCTGGGGTGGATGGAGCCGCAGCTGCCCCTGCAGCCTCTCCGCCCTGCCTACTTGGTGCAGCAGATGACCTTGCTGCCACAGATGCACGTGGCATGGTGACATCAACGTGCACCAGCGCACGTGTCATAGGCATGCTGACCTGGAAGTCAGCCATGGAGTCAGCCAGGTCTGGTGCCACAATGGGCTGGTCCAACAAGGGCTGAGCATGGATGGTGTCAGCCACATCAGCCTCAACGGGAGGGGGGGGGATTATGGGTGCCCTTGACTGGTCCTCCACACATGGGGGGACAGGCTCACCCTGCAAGTAACGACCACGTCCCCTACCGGATCCACCACAGCCACCACTTGTGGCTCTTCCACCTTTGCCACCCTTACGGAATCCTCGCCTCCCAGCCATGGCACTGATGATAATGTGCGTATGGGAGTGGGTGTAAAATATTGTCCTGGGCAATTGGGGGTCAAAGGGGTTGGGTACCAGATGGTAATTGTACCCTAGTGCTCTTGCAAGGCTGATTGTAACCCCTGGGGAAAGATGACGGGTCACGCTACGCACAGGAGCCCCAAAAAAGGGAGATGACGTGCACGCAACCCCTCCTAGACCACGTGTGCAGAAAGAAAAACCTGCACTACGCTGTGGCATCCAGTAACACAAGAATGAACGTATGCGTGTCACACGCAGCCTAGAATGACCTCTGAAGGGGTAGGCTACACACGGGGCAAGCTCAGATGTTAGATACGTGCGTGACTCACCGTCTGCCAGATAAAAGAGCGTGAAAAAGGAGCGCGTTTGGTTGGCAACACCCCCGCCAAAAGAAAATTTGTACGCTGTCTGAGGAGACAGGACAACAGAAGTAGGGAACACTGTTTGAGGGAACAGGCCCAGGTAAACCAGTTAAAGTGAAAAAAGAGAAAAAGCTGTCAGAGGTAACAGGGAATACGAACTTAAAACGCTGTGAAGTAAATCGCTTGTGAAACGACAAGAAGTACAGAATTCACCCACTCGCTCTCCACGAAAAGCACGTACAAGGAAATGGTGTTCTACGCGTACCTTTTATACAGGCCCACACGTCCAGCATCACTTACGCGGCGTGTACGCGCTAGGCCCATTTCCACCAATTACACGCTTTGTCACTTCTGCGTGTAGGGCCATTTCCACCAGTCACACGCGATGACACACTGACGTGCAGTCCAATTACACGCGATGAGACTCTGCCGTGCTCTCCAATTACACGCGATGAGACTCTGACGTGCTGTCCAATTACACGCGATGACACTCTGACGTGCAGTCTTTCCACGTGTGCTCTGTCATCACGTGCTGTGTGGGAAACACCTGTGCGGCTCACGTCACAGACGCGCTTACGCGCTGAGGGCCTTTGGTCCAATAGAATCGCGAGGCCTTTCCTCGGTTTTCACGCTGACGTGAAGGATTTTCACGTGCCAAATCACTCCGTACCAAGCTGGCCACGCGTAAGCACACGGAAGACCACGCTCCTGCCCAGAAGTCTGAACTACTGCCCCCCAGAGTCCCGAGCACGCTCCCACCTGCCATCTGCTGCTGCCTGACTGCCTGCTGCCCACGTGCACTGCCATTTGCTGCCTGCACATCAGCCAGGGGTGCTGTTGCTGTGACCACCCCTGCTGGAACCGAAGACTCCCGACTGGAATTCCATCGCTCCACAGCCCAGCCCCAGGACCCAGTTTCCCACACACTCCTGCCTCTGGGGTTGTCATGTCGGGGCAAACACCATCTGTGACCACTGGCAACCCCCGGCCAGAGAGGCAGAGGGGCACCAGCTTCAGTGCCACCGAAGTTGGTGTCCTGGTGGAGCAAGTCCTGGGGCAGTATGATGCCCTCTTCGGAAGTTCCCGCGCCGACAAGGAAGGACGGACTCGGATCTGGACTGACATCGTGACTGCCATCAACGCGGAGGGGGTGGCAGTCCGGGACTTCCAACATGTCAGGAAGCGCTGGGAGGACTTCAGGTCCAGGACCCTGAACAAGGCCCGGCGCCTCTTGAAGGCAGCGGATGCCAAGGGGCACAGGGGCCACTTGTCGGAAGAACAGATGGGGGTCCTGGAACGCATATCCCCAGCGCTCCACGTCCAGGTCCTAGAGAAGCAGACCCGTCTGGAGTCGAGCGGTGAGTGTACATGCATCCTGATTGTGAGCAGTGCGTGTGGTGATTATTCGGCATTGTGCCGGTTGCACATCTGTTTGTATGGGGTCGAGTATGGGTGGGGGTGTACAGGGCCGTGGGTCTGACACATGCGAGGGCTGTAATGTGTGAGACATGGATGGTGCTTGTGTGTGTGGGCTTGCATGGCAAATGCAGTTGTGCGTGCACACATGTTTGGATGAATGTGCATGTAAGTAGACATGTCCGTGATGTCAGGCATGTATGTTGTTTTGGCCTGCATGTATGAGCACTGTGTACATGTGCATGTGTGTGTATTTGTCAAGGGTGCAACAGTGATGCTACATGGATGCATGTGACAGCGGTATGTGGAAGCCTGATTGGCAGATGTGACATGGATGCCCGTCTGAACAGTGCGACACTTGGCAGAGGTGTAGATATGCATGCAAGTGTGGTGGTGTGTGTACATGTGTGGTGCACTTCCTGTGTTGCATGTGATGTCTGGCTCCCCTTTGGCTGCTGATGCTGTTGTATGTGTATGGATGGTGGTGTCAGTTGCGATATGGCTGTGGTATGGCTCATGTGTGCGAGTTGCAATGACATGTGTGTTGGGGATTGTGATGACATGTCTGAGGTTTGCCAATGCCACTCATGTGCAACTGTCATGCGTGTATGTGTCCATTGTACAGTGCCCTGATGCCTGTGTTTTGTTTCTCCCTGTCTGCAGCGTCAACTGATGAAGAGGGCGGAGAAGGTGCTGTGGAGCACAGCGGCGGGGATCCGACCGCCAGCCGAAGACGCAAGGCCCGGCTCCCCTCCCGTGTTGTCATCTCGTCGGGGAGTGAGAAGTCCGGTGCCGCAGCTGCCGGGAGGAGGTCCAAGAGGCGGAGGTTGCAGTTGGACTCCTCGGCAGCAGAAGGGGCAGCTGGGACCCCACAGGGCCCAACAGGGGAAGATGGCACGGAGTCATCCAGGTTGGTGGGGGGTTTGGTGGAGGAGGGGGCCGTGCAAGCACCAGAGACGGGGTCTTGAGGTGGGGATCCCACTGGTGCTAGTGGTGCAGTGCAAGACCAGGGACAGGAGGCAGCACAGGCGGCCGCGGAGGTGCCTGTGTGCAATCCTGTCCCCGATCCTGTCCCTGCATCATCTTGCACCAGCAGGGATGCCTACGTCCAGACCCGTTTTCAGGCAGGGGATGAGCTGACATCAACTGGCCTTCCTCTGCCTGCGGACGTGGCCATCCAGGTCCGGGTTGAGCCTGTCCTGGCTGGTGTGGCGTTGCGTCAACGGGCCATGCGAGGTGACCTGCAGTCTTTTCATGGAGAGACTGCACGTCATCTCGAATGGCTCGTTGACCACGTCAGCCTGCTGGGACAGGTCACCCAGGCCGGATTCCGCTGTCTGATGGGGCTTGCTCCGACCCCCTCCTCAACTGGATCCCCTACGCGCCAGTCGTCCTCTGTGCCATCTTCCCACCCATCAGTCACCTGGGTGCCCTGTGGAGCTGCCTCTGATGGTGCGGCCAGGCTGGTGGAGGAGGCATCCCTGCCACAGTCGGGAGTCGGAGGTCCAGCAGGGGTGGCCACATCAACGAGTGCACCCCAGCCGGCGGAGGATGTGCAGGCAGCAGGAGGCAGTGCACGGGCAGAGGCAGAGCAGCAGCAGCAGCCACATGGTGGGAGACATGATGGCTCAGGGCTTTCGACATCGGAAGGGCAGGCATCGGCCGGAGGGCAGGGGGACCCAGGACAGAGAGTGTCTTCCGTGTGGCAGCGGTTGGGCCAGGCCATAGGTGCGGAGCGGCGGCGGGCGGAAGAGGCGCGGCTCACAATGGTCAGGGCGGAGAACTCCATGCGGAGGGCCCTGAGGCGGGCCGAGTGCCTCGAGGCAATCCGCAGGGGGTTGGAGGAGGACACGGCGTCGTCCCTGCGGACCATCGGGGCCATGGAACTGGACCGCCTCCGGGACATCGAACAGGAGTTCGATGATGCCCTGGCCCGGGACACCACGGAGTGAGCCGCTGGACTTGCCCGCCGCCTTTGTATATAGTTCTTTAGTTTTAGGTTTCCTTATTTTCTTATTATGATTTGGAGTCGACGGACACTGCTCCACTTTTTGTATATAGTTGATTTTTAGGTAGGATTTTTAGTAGGTTTCCTTTGTTCAGTTGGGCTCATGGACCCTTGTTAGTTTTGTACATATTTATTTTTTGCATGGAGATTTTTTTACATTTGACTTTGGACATAATTTTTTTGGATTCTGATTTGCAGTTTTGTGTTTTTATAAGGACATGCAGCTCTTTTTTTTAACATTCACATTGTAGTTATTTTTCTTTCTTTGGCATTCTTTAATTTTTTTCAATACAATTTTGTTAGCATACTTCACTGTGTGGTATCATCTCATTGGTTTCATGCATGTCATGTTGTGTGTTTTCCCATTCAATTGCAACCATTGTGTGTGACGGACATGGGTTCATTAGCTTGATGGACATTGGGGGTGTAACATGTGATTTCCATTTCCATGTGGGTGAATGGGTTACTTGGTAGGGCTTTTTGGCTGTGGAGGCTGACCATTACGCACATGATTGGGGATTGTGAGGACCTGGTGGGGGCTGCCCATGGTGGCAGGGGGGTGGGGGTGGTGGGAGACATGAGTGGGGGCCTGGTGGAGGGTGACCCTGGTGGCTGGGGGGTGGGGGTGGTGGGAGACATGAGTGGGGGCCTGGTGGAGTCTGCCCCTGCACTGCTGGGGGGTGGGGGTGGTGGGAGACATGAGTGGGGGCCTGGTATAGTCTGCCCATGGTGGCAGGGGGGTGGGGGTGGTGGGTGACATGAGTGGGGGCCTGGTGGAGGGTGACCCTGGTGGCTGGGGGGTGGGGGTGGTGGGGGAGACATGAGTGGGGGCCTGGTGGAGTCTGCCCATGGTGGCAGGGGGGTGGTCGTGGTGGGTGACATGAGTGGGGGCCTGGTGTAGTCTGCCCATGGTGGCAGGGGGTGGGGGTGGTGGGTGACATGAGTGGTGGCCTGGTGTAGTCTGCCCATGGTGGCAGGGGGGTGGGGGTGGTGGGTGACATGAGTGGGGGCCTGGTGTAGTCTGCCCATGGTGGCAGGGGGGTGGGGGTGGTGGGAGACATGAGTGGGGGCCTGCTGGAGGCTGCCCCTGCACTGCTGGGGGGTGGGGGTGGTGGGTGACATGAGTGGGGGCCTGGTGGAGGGTGACCCTGGTGGCTGAGGGGTGGGGGTGGTGGGAGACATGAGTGGGGGCCTGGTGGAGTCTGCCCATGGTGGCAGGGGGGTGGGGGTGGTGGGTGACATGAGTGGGGGCCTGGTGTAGTCTGCCCATGGTGGCAGGGGGGTGGGGGTGGTGGCTGACATGAGTGGGGGCCTGGTGGAGGGTGACCCTGGTGGCTGGGGGGTGGGGGTGGTGGGAGACATGAGTGGGGGCCTGGTGGAGTCTGCCCATGGTGGCAGGGGGGTGGGGGTGGTGGGTGACATGAGTGGGGGCCTGGTGGAGGCTGCCCCTGTACTGCTGGGGGGTGGGGGTGGTGGGAGACATGAGTGGGGGCCTGGTGGAGTCTGCCCATGGTGGCAGGGGGGTGGGGGTCGTGGGAGACATGAGTGGGGGCCTGGTGGAGGCTGCCCCTGCACTGCTGGGGGGTGGGGGTGGTGGGAGACATGGGTGGGGGCCTGGTGGAGGCTGCCCCTGCACTGCTGGGGTGTGGGGGTGGTGGGAGACATGAGTGGGGGCCTGGTGTAGTCTGCCCATGGTGGCAGGGGGGTGAGGGTGGTGGGTGACATGAGTGGGGGCCTGGTGGAGGGTGACCCTGGTGGCTGGGGGTGGGGGTGGTGGGAGACATGGGTGGGGGCCTGGTGGAGGCTGCCCCTGCACTGCTGGGGGGTGGGGGTGGTGGGAGACATGGGTGGGGGCCTGGTGGAGGCTGCCCCTGCACTGCTGGGGGGTGGGGGTGGTGGAGTCTGCCCATGGTGGCAGGGGGTTGGGGGTGGTGGGTGACATGAGTGGGGGCCTGGTGTAGTCTGCCCATGGTGGCAGGGGGGTGGGGGTGGTGGGTGACATGAGTGGGGGCCTGGTGGAGGGTGACCCTGGTGGCTGGAGGGTGGGGGTGGTGGGAGACATGAGTGGGGGCCTGGTGGAGGCTGCCCCTGCACTGCTGGGGTGTGGGGGTGGTGGGAGACATGAGTGGGGGCCTGGTGTAGTCTGCCCATGGTGGCAGGGGGGTGGGGGTGGTGGGTGACATGAGTGGGGGCCTGGTGGAGGGTGACCCTGGTGGCTGGGGGGTGGGGGTGGTGGGAGACATGGGTGGGGGCCTGGTGGAGGCTGCCTCTGCACTGCTGGGGGGTGGGGGTGGTGGGAGACATGGGTGGGGGCCTGGTGGAGGCTGCCCCTGCACTGCTGGGGGGTGGGGGTGGTGGGAGACATGAGTGGGGGCCTGGTGGAGTCTGCCCATGGTGGCAGGGGGGTGGGGGTGGTGGGTGACATGAGTGGGGGCCTGGTGTAGTCTGCCCATGGTGGCAGGGGGGTGGGGGTGGTGGGTGACATGAGTGGGGGCCTGGTGGAGGGTGACCCTGCACTGCTGGGGGGTGGGGGTGGTGGTAGACATGCATTGTTGATCAGTAGTGCAAGGTGACATGTGGGTTGGCTGGGGGGCATGCCCATGGTGGATGGGCTGCCTGCGGGACATGAGCAGGGGTGCAGGGTAGTCCCCCGTGGTGTGGGCTGCCTGCAGGGGCCGTGGAGGTTGTGGAGCGTACACCTGGGTGGACCCACACGGCCAATTCACGTGTAGTACTCCCCAGAACCCCTGAAATACACATTCCCTGCTGGTATTGCGTGTGCAACTTCCCGCGCACCCCTGAAATACACGTACCCTGCTCGCACTGGGCCAATCGCGTGTGTAACTTCCCGCGCACCCCTGATATACACGTACCCTGCTCGCACTGGGACTCTCGCGTGTGTAACTTCCCGCGCACCCCTGAAATACACGTACCCTGCTCGCACTGGGCCAATCGCGTGTGGAACTTCCTGCGCACCCCTGATATACACGTACCCTGCTCGCACTGGGACTCTCGCGTGTGTAACTTCCCGCGCACCCCTGAAATACACGTACCCTGCTCGCACTGGGCCAATCGCGTGTGGAACTTCCCGCGCACCCCTGAAATACACATACCCTGCTCGCACTGGGACTATCGCGTGTGGAACTTCCCGCGCACCCCTGAAATACACGTACCCTGCTCGCACTGGGCCAATCGCGTGTGGAACTTCCCGCGCACCCCTGAAATACACGTACCCTGCTCGCACTGGGACTATCGTGTGTGGAACTTCCCGCGCACCCCTGAAATACACGTACCCTGCTCGCACTGGGCCAATCGCGTGTGGAACTTCCCGCGCACCCCTGAAATACACATACCCTGCTCGCACTGGGACTATCGCGTGTGGAACTTCCCGCGCACCCCTGAAATACACGTACCCTGCTCGCAATGGGCCAATCGCGTGTGGAACTTCCCGCGCACCCCTGAAATACACGTACCCTGCCTGCACTGGGACTATCGCGTGTGGAACTTCCCGCGCACCCCTGCAATACGCGTTCCCCGCTTGGCGTTTGCTGTTTGCCAGCCCGGTGAACTGGTCCAGGGTTAGCGCAGCCCTTTGCGATGATTTAGCGATTTGGATGGCTTTTCCTTGCGCGAGGGCGTTCTTGGGGGCGTTACTGGCGCTGCTGCAGGGTCGCTGCGATTCTCTGCGCCACGGCTGGTTTGGGAGCCTAAAATCCATGAATACGCTGTGCGCGGAAATCGGTTTTAGCGCACGTGCCTGGCGCAGACAATCGCACGCGGACACTCTGCACCAGCCGCTTGCGACACTTTTCTGCGAAATTCTATGAATTACCCTGAGAGTGTTCTTCAAAATATGACCCTCTAGCCGATACCAGTTGGTTTTGTTGGCACACGGATTACATTGCATTCCATATAGAATTGAGGGGAGAATCTTACCTTTGTAAAATCGAATGAGAGACATGAGGGAGAATCTACAAAATGAAGAGAGAAGTTTTTTCATCAGACAAGTAAATTGCAAGGCCTTGCTCTCGAGTTCTCTCATGAGATCCAAAACTGAGCGGTTAGTATGCCTACTAAATTCCAAATACTTCATCTTCTTTACTATCATTATTGTTTGATCTGTTAATGACCAATGCAGTTTTCCTTGGAGGTTTGTCGAATAATATGATAGCACATTTATTTGGGTTAACAAGTTTGTTTTTGGTTCATACAACTCAAGAGCATTGAGAAGATGTTGCATCCCTAAAGGATTTTTATCAATAATTTCAATATCATCTGCATATGCCAAAAGATTTTTGCTTTTACCTATAACTGGAGGGACAAAGGTAAAGTTTTGAAGAAAGGAAACCAAGTCAGAAAAGTATAAATTAAAAAGGAGGGCCGCCAAGAGGCAACCTTAACTAACTCCTTTGGTTATATAAATAGAAGATGATAAATCGTCTGCTTGGTTTAAGCAGATCTTGATTGTAGTGTTTGTATGTAAAGCAATGATGATTTGCAAAACATTTTCAGGAATGCCCCAAGATCTCAATTTGAGCCAAAGTTTGGGCAGTTGACAAGGTCAAAAGCCTTAGATAAGTCAATTACTGTGATGTAAGTAGGGTGTGCATTGATCTTGTGTGACTGGGCTTTTAAGGTGTTGAGTATTGTGCCATTAAGAAGTGTGGAAAGGTCTTAATGAAAGCCAACCTGATATTTGGACAGTATTCTTTTACTTATGACCCATGCTTCAAGATCCTGCAAGACTACCAATCCATTAAAGCATTGGGTCGGTAGTTTGCAGGATCTGATCTGAGTCCCTTCTTATAGACGGGGATAACTATTGCTTGTTTCCAAGAAGCCTGGAATTTTTGAGTCTTGATTATTTGTTTAAAGAGATGACCTAGTACTACTGGGCAAATATCAGGTTCCGGCCGTAAGATATTATTTGTGAGTACATTTGGACCTGCCGCACAAGATTTTGATGAATGCACAATTATGCTAAATAGATCGTCCTCACAGATATTTAAGGTCCATGATATTTCATCCTCATTGATGAAATCAGGGCATGAGGCTACATAATCATGGTAAGCAAAATATGTTTCCCATATGGATGAAGAGATGATCGATGTTTGATGTGAGCCTTGAGATTCATTTTTTGTATGTATCAAAGCCCAAACATTCTTGACATGTGAAGGTAAGAGGGAATGTAACATATTTTGCCCATCTTGAATGTTCTGTAGCATTCTATGCCCACGTGACCAGTGTTTATAGCTATTGATTAGTCTTAACTTTTGAGGAAGGAAAATCTTGAAACCAAGGTGTGCTAATTTTAGGGTATGCACGTTTTTTTAGAGCTATTTTTTTACATGTGTCAGTTCATCGAATGTGTGTATGTGAGATTTAACGTTACTTTTTAGGCGAGATCTAGGTGGATTTAAATGCCAACTAAAGTTCAAAAACTCTTCTGGTGACCACAACCTCTCCAGATCACATTCCTGACCATGATTCACAATGGAATCTAATTTGTCATTCAACAACTGACCACATTTTTCAAAAGAAACAACGTGATTCCCGTGGGCATTGACAGATAGTTTGTTATCATATGAGTCGACAGGTACATGCAGAACAATGGAAAAAGCAGATTGTAAAGAAGAGTAGTCACTGTGACATCAAGACTACATGAAGCAATTGACAGTATTGATACAAGTCATTGCAGACAATCATGCAATTTATTATGGAAGAACTTTTGTTATTCGACCATGTCCAAGCGGGAGGGTAATCAGATAGAATGTTGCCATTGATAATAGTTAGATTCCATTCCTTAAACAGCTGGTCCCACATTTCTCCATAATAGTTGTTGAGCCTGGATTTCGAAGAATCAGTGCAATAAGCATTTGAATCCCCTCCGATGAATAATAAATCCACTGGGAAATTGATTTTTACTTCAGTCAAAATAGCAGAGAGAGATTCCTGGAACGAGAAGAGCTCACAGGATGCCAGATTCCAGTATATGTTGAACATCAGAAGACCTCGAGTTACTGGGATCCATGCAATTGAGTATCTGAGAACTAAAATGCCACAAATATCATTACTAAGGCACAATACATCACAGCCTACAGAATCCCGGATATCAACCATGAGGCCACCAGAGGGATGGCCAACATTAGAACAGATTGCCAGTTGGGAAATTATGGTGAAGACCTCCAAATACATCTAATTTCCGAGCCAAGTCTCCTGAAGCAAGACACAATCAAAGTCTCCAAAGATCTGCTCCCTTATGTCTTCCTGTCTAAATGACAAGGGGCCACAAGTATTCCAACTGAATAATTTTAACCAATCTTTTACGTAGAGTGTTTTTTCAGAGACATTGAGCCACAAGAAAACTTCAGTAATAAAGTCGGCTAGTATTGACAACAACTTGGACTTATCATTGTGACCATCTGCTATAGTTTTTACTGCAGGCTGATGTGTGCCTGGGACAGATATCTGAGTGTCAGGTGAGACAGTAGGTCCAGTTTCTATAGTCAATTTTGATGGATCATTGAGGTTACCAGTCTGTGGCAAAGGCAGCCGACTTAAGAGTATCTCCACTTCTACTTTTTTGAGATCTGTTGAAGCAGAGACAAGGGCTTGCACTCCGACGTTGGATTTGAGGATTAGTTCCACAATATGTGTGTTGGACTCATAACAGAATGAAAATCTGTCAATATCTTTCGAAGAGAACAGATAACAATCTGTAATGTGTTTAGTGTAGGAAAGAATGGCACTGCAATTGAGTGTAATTTGCCCTTTTTTATTTAGTTGTTTTAACCATAATTTTGGAGCAGCAAAGGGCTTATCAGTCGAAAAAGAATCAAGAGGTTTAAAAGATTGAGGAGGGGATGAGTAGGAAGGGTTTGTGAATACATTTGGCAATAATGAGGTAGAGGGCATATGTATGGAGTCCAGTATTGGTTTGTCATTTGTAGATTTGTCAGATACTTTCAGTTGTTTTGTTCGACAAAATATAGGTGCTAATTTAACTGGTTTTATAACCGGAGTAAGTTGAAGTGAGGGCAAATCAGTTTGAGAAGCAGTTGAAGATTTGGATCTTGTATTGCTTGGTACTGATTCTTTGGAAGAACTATTGCTCGAGACTGGTAGCTTGTGACACTGAACATCTTTGACCGCCTATTGGCTGACTTTTTTTGTAGGAGTTTTCGAAGATTGTAACTTTTTAGATCTTTTTGCAGTTCCTTGTGAGATGTGATTAAGGGCTTTGAGAAAATCTATTTCCCAGCTTTTTTTCTGTTTACTGGTTTTAGGGTGAATTTGGGAATGTTGTATAGAAAATGCTTCCTCGTTTGTAATGATACTTGATTGGATTTTTTCTTATTCTTCTTTTCTTTTGTTGACATGTTGGCATTGAGAAGGAACTGTTCCTCGAGTGATGCCGAAGCAGGAAGGATTGGAGGTATCAGTACTGGATTGCCTTATTTTTTCTTTAGGCTTGAAAGGGGTGTTGGAAGTAAACAGTGACTTGGATGTACAGCCAATTTGGGCTCCCTCAGTTAGACTTTGTTTGTCCACTGTCTGGGCCAGATTAATGTATTCCTCCATCACAGATGTGGACAAGGGTGTGTCATTATTGAGAGACTGTGAGGGAGATGCTAATTCAAATGATAGGATTGTGTCAAAATGATTTTTGGCCAGTATGCAGTTTTACTGTCTGACCATATGAGGTAATTTTTTTGATTGGAGGAATTAAATACATTTCTCATATTGCTCATGCATTCAGAGTGCAATTTTTCACGTGCAGAGACTTGTGCCGCAATCTGCTGGAATTGATGCAATATTGCTCCATTTAGACCAGTGAGAGAGGAGTCAATGTTAGTCACCTCTTTGGTAGGTTCCATGATAATACCTGAATAGGTATGTACTGCATCTTTCAAAGAGACAAAGACATTCATTAGAGAGTTTAGCACAAAACTCAAGGCTGTCAGTGTAGAGTTGTGGATGTTCAGAGAGTCCGGTACAGTATTCTTCTCAGGCAATTGAATGTTAGATCTTTGAATTGTCTGGGGACGAGGCCTCCGAGCTCCATTACCTAGTTCAGGACGAGGACAAAGGGGTGTAGTTGCTGTAATGGAGGAAGAAGGAACGTTAAGTTGTGGATCAAGATGATCAAGATGTAATTGCTCTTTAGTGTTGTCAATGGAATTTTGAGGTTCACCGGAAAGCTCTAACCATCTGCGTGGCATATTAGAGTCAGATTGTAGCAGTAAATTGGGTTGAATGGGACTCACAATCCACAATGTATTTGCCACTTTGGTCAAACTGCAGGATCTTTGTTTTTTTCCCAGTGCAATTTGATTGATGTGGCGCTTCATGGAAGAAGTGCAAGGACTGATGTAGCGTATCCTTCACAAGATGGTTAGTTATCTGAGATGAGAGGCAGAGGGCCTCTAACACCCTCTAATGGTATGTAGAGAGCATATTTATACAAGGCTCATGAACATCAGTATGTGTGTGCGCCGTATCATCTGAGATGGAGAAGGAAGTGACTGTAGGTTTGGCACTGCTCAAGTGCATGATCAAAAAATCAATTTTGGGAGCTTGCAAGTCATCTCTATGAATAGTGCTCCTTCGATTATGCACAACGAACCAGAACCAGTTCACCAGAGCACTGAATATTTATGAGTGCTTATGTCTATATATGAGCTCCAAGGCACAAAATCCTACCCACATTCACCCCACTATAGCTCCAATGAATATTCAAATAGAAATTAGAAGAATGTGAAATTTGCCAGATCCCGCAAAGCAGTTTGCTTAAATGGCATTAAGAGTTCCTAATGATTGAGAAAGTCGAGGCTCAAAGGCTAAATAAGCCCGCAGTTACCTTGGCTGTTTTATGTGTTTCAGAGAGGAGTGCTGTATTAAAGCAACTACGAGAGCTGCAGGCACGGATAGCATTTGTAAAGCTCACAAAGTTGAGATAAAGTCATTACATATTTCTGCTTATTTGCAAGTAGTCTCCCTTCAACATCCTTGCCGAACACAGCCAAACACAGCAAACACACTTTCAACACTTTGCTACGCTTTGCATAGGACGTTGGATTAAGTACTTTTTGAAATCTGCCTTCTTAAAGCGGTAGCATGTGGGTCCAAATTCAGAATCACAGGAGGTGACGACCCACCGGAACAGCAGCAAGGAAATGGGGCAGCAAGCAGCAAACACAACTCCAACCTAGTAATGTTGATTCTGTTAAAGACACAGAGGTGGGAATTATTCTTACTTTTATTACTGCAACTCAGCTTTTCAAAATTAAACTGAACATTTTCATTTTCTCTTCTTCATAGACAAAACATGAAAATACAATGGTTTAAAGAGTTCAATAAAGGTTAACTGAAACTACTAGACCCATGAGCCTCTAGTTTCCTCATATTCCTGAGGCTCTTGTCCTCCTCCTATCAGTTGCTAGGGTCCTGTACAAGAGGCTCCTTCCATTGGGTCCTTTCCTCTTTCTTTGACAGCGAACACTGCCCGAACATGAAACATAACATTCTTCACTCTATGTGAGCTCTTCCGTGTCTGTGAACCTCCGACTCCTTTCCGTCTCATGACTGCTCTGATCCAACTGGACACAACACACGGTCCCTGCGCCAAATCTCCTTTCCCTCTATCATTCACATCTCAGGCCGCTTCCTACTCATCTTCTATGAGGAATGGAGAGGAAATTATGAGGGTGGGGATATGCTCAAGAGGTGACACCATATCAATATATATGTTCACATAGAAACCTTTTGCCGTATCGGGCGGGATATTATGCTTGCCTCCGTCTCTTTAATAGAGTGAAGACTACCCTGCGCTGTAAGCATGAGCAATCTTCATTCTATGTCAAGACAGGAGGCAAGCATTATGCTTGTTCAAAGTTTGCTACCATTCTTTTAGTTATTTCCCACACTGGATTAAAATAAAAGGTCTTTAAAGTGGCTTCGGAAGACCAATCATCAGACTTCATAAGGGCTTGCAGTGACACCCCTTCTGAGAAGACTCTAGATGCCATCACTCCTCTAGCTGAATGTGTGCCAAATATGGATAGGTATATTCCTGCTCAATGCATCACTTCTCTGATCCATCTCGCTATCGTGGCTGTAGCTACGGCATGGTATGTCTTTCTGAGCGCACTGTTAATGACCCTTCTAGAAGCTCCAGACAATTTAAGTGCAATTGTAGCTCTTCCACTGACCACTTTCCTCCTGTCTCTATCTCTCTCCATCTGGCTCCCGAGCCAGCTGTGCTTGCATCTTACTCTATAATTATATGTGTGGTGTCGCCGAATATCGCTCGACCATTCCACGCCTCCATATTATGGATCCACCAGTGGAGTTCCGTCAATGCTTCCTGATCTAGGGTCACTAGTTGATGGTAACTTATTCCCCCTTGTAAGTGGCTGATCTTGAGTCTCTGCAAGGCCCTGTAATGGAGAGGTCCAGGGAAGATTGCTTGGATCAAGGCTGTTAATAGGCTCACTATCCTGGCTAGATTGCAAAGCAAAATAGTCCTCTTTGCAATGGCTGTCCTGAGCACCTTCTTGATGGCTTTCACCTTGTGGGTCGAAAGCCTGTGAATCGCCTTCTTGGTATCTATCATGAATCCCAGAAATTACACTCTCTGCACTGGCTTTAACTGAGACTTGTCCAGATCCACAATGAAACCTAGAGAGGAAACAAGGGTGTAAACCCTGCGCACATCCTCTTGTAGAGCTACTTTGTTCTGAGCTAGGATGAGATTATCATCTATATATATGACGATTCTGATCTCTCTTTCCCTTATAACCGCCACTACTGGCCTCATTATCTTAGTAACCGCCCAAGGGGCGGACGCTAGACCGAAAGGTAGACATGCAAGGTACCATGTCTCCCCATTCCACTGAAAATGGAGGAATGCCCATGTTACTGTTGCTATTAAGATAGTGAGGTATGCGTCCTGAGATCCAGGCATGCTAGCCAATCTGCCGGGCGCTGGAGGTCCCGAAGGAGAAGTATCCCATCCATCTTGAAATTATTGTAAATTAACCACTCACATAAACTTTATGACTGGCCTTATTATCTCCCCTCTTTGTACCAGAAAGATATTGCTGTAGAAATCCGGTCCCCCTTGGGAATCGCGCTCTATCATGTTCTTGACTACTAGCTTCCGCAACTCGTCCTGCAAGAGTGCTAATTCCTCTTGGGGCATATGCATGGGCTCAGGCTCTGCTCTTGGCACCAGTTTGCTTGTGAATTCTAGACATAGGCCTGCTATCACTTGGAGCACCAAAGCTTCATTGGATAATGCATGCCATTCATGCAGACATAGAAGCATTCTCCCCCCACTTTCTGAGGCTGTGCGCTTTGGGTACTCACTGCCTGTTGCGCCTGGCTGTCTATACAAGCCTCTGTCCCTGCAACCTCTGGGGAATCCCCCTCTGGCTGGGAAGAACATATCCTGTTGCCTTCTTTCCAACTATTGTGCACAAGGGCTTTGGGGTCTGCGGTGTGTGCCAAAGCAACCGGATGACCGACCCTATTGTCGCCCATTCCTGACAAAAACACGTCCTGGAAAGATTTTCCAGATAGAGATTTTGGGCTTTTTCTAATGGCGAGTAGGTTCCTACAAACTGGGCCAGCTCCTTGGCGAAGGCTTCCCCGAAGAGTAGGCCTTTCACCCCTTCTCCCGCTTCAAAGGAAGCCAAATAGCTGAGCTTGCTGTCAGAGGAGAGTGTGCAGTTAGCATTTCCTAGAAGGCATACAGCACCCTGTGCCCAACTAGCTAGAGCTTGGGCATCTACCGGGGATCTGGTGTCTTTCACCTCCTCTGCTAAATCCATGATTTTGGCCAGTGGCCCTGCTAAATCCATCATTTTGTCCTGGCACGGTTGATGCCTTTTCTGATGTCTCGGGCAGTCGTTGTTATGAACGTCACCATCTTAGGGTCTAGTTTTGGAGTGTTCGTTAGTTTCCCCCGGCAACTTGGGTCCTAGGCGCTCCGCTCTCATTCATGAGCAAACCTCCCTGTCCAGAGGTTTCCTTATGTGCTGGGCTACGTATAAGGCCACTCTTGGGGATTGACCCCAGTACAATGATTTGGGGTCTCGGATAGACTCTGGGTCAAACATGTTGCCCGTGTTATACTCCTCCTCGGGAGACGGGTCCAGGTCGAGGGGTGCTCTGAAATCTACTTCCTCCCCCTCCCCTTCGTCGTCTGGTGAGTAACCGCTGTTATCCTCCCCCTATAAATTCACCCGTGGGGTAGGGGTTCGTGGGTGTGCTGCTGCTTTCATCAGAAAGGCTTTCTTTAGCCTGCTCACTGGATCAGCCACCTCTTGGGGAACAGAGTTTACCCCTTCTGTTTGGCTGGAGTCGGGTCACAGAATTCAGTCTCTTCCCGAGCTTTCTTACACCCCTCATGTTCAACCCCTGCGTGGTGGTGTCCGGTTGATGTCCCTTTGCTAGGGCTGTGGGCCTGTATTTTTCTAGAAGAATTGTTTCCACTTGCATCTAGAAGTGTACCCAACGGCATTTCAGAAGTGTACCCAATTGCATTTAGAAGCTGCGCCCAATAGCCTCTCTGCGAAATTTGAATTTAGATCTGTTCCCACCTGCATTAGAATTGTTCCCACCTGCATTTAGAAGTGTACCCAATTGCATTTAGAAGTGTACTCAGTTGCATTTGGAGGCTGCGCCCGATAGCCTCTCTGTGAAAGTTGAATTTAGATCTGTTACCACCCGCATTAGAACTGTTCCCACCTGCATTTAGAAGTGTACCCAATTGCAGTTGGAAGTTGCGCCGGATAGCCTCTCTGAGAAAGTTGAATTAGAATTGTTCCCTCTTGCATGTAGAAGTGCACCCAACGACATTTAGAAGTGTACCCAATTGCATTTAGAAGCTGCACCCAATAGCCTCTCTGTGAAAGCTGAATTTAGAACTGTTCCCACTTGCATTTAGAAGTGTACCCAACAGCGTTTTAGAAGTGTACCCAGTTGCACTTGAAAGTTGCACCCAATAGCCTCTCTGTGAAAGTTGAATTCAGAATTGTTCCCACCTGCATTAGAAATATTCCATTTTATTTAGAAGCTGCGCCCAATTGCCTCGCTGAGAAAGTTGAATTAAGAACTGTTCCCATCTGCATCTAGAACTGTACCCTGCACCCTCTCTGTGAAAGCTGAATTCAGAATTGTTCCCATCTGCGTTAGAAATATAACCAATTTTATTTAGAAGCTGCGCCCAATTAGCCTCTCTGAGAAAGTTGAATTAAGAACTGTTCCTACCTGCATCTAGAACTGTACCCTGCACCCTCGCTGAGAAAGATGAATTTAGAATTGTTCCCACCAACATTTAGAAGTGTACCCAATTGCATTTAGAAATTGCACCCAATAGCCTCTCTGAGAGAGTTGAATTTAGGACTGTTCCCACCTGCATTTAAAAGTATACCCAACTACATTTGAAGTTGCGTCCATTAGCCTCTCTGAAAAGTTGCTCAACTCAGTAGTATACCCAACTGCATTTAGAAAGTGTACCCAATTGCATTTAGAACCGTTCCAAGTTGCACTTAGAAGTATACCCAATTGCTTAGAAGCACCAATTAGTCCTTGACTAGTTGAGCCCAGAAGTGTACCTATAAGTGTGAGTCACCGACCCTAGAACCACAATCAAAAAACCCTCCTAAATCAACCCAAAGCTCACACCAATCATGAGCGCACCAACTCCACCAGTTCCCGTCAGAAACAACTCCCATGGACCCCCTCCACTCTCCGATCTGCCCTCCTTCCCCCCCTTCCCAAGACAACCCACCATCCTCCGCAATCCTTGCCAGCACCCTCACCAAACAGCAAGCCAGGGGGGCACGATGGCGTGCCACCCACCCCAAGACCACTCATCTCCTGAACCCCACTGCCGACCCGCCAGCACTGCCCATACCCGCTCCCCCCACTACCACACCCCACCCTGCAATCACCCACCTCCGCCTTGCCATCATACCCCTGCCACCTTCCCCCCCGACTGCACCCTTTCTCCTCCCTAAAAACTGCGTGCCCAGCCCTAGCGAGAACCGAAGCTGCCTCCGTCTCCCCCTCTAACCCCCCTACCCTCTCTCTCACACCAATCGCAGCAAAGAAACTAAAGAGGAAGCGTTCCTGGTCCCCCTCAACCTCTCTGCTCTCCTTGCCTCCCTTGTCTCGACCCACCACCTCTCTCCCAAAATCTCCCCCTTCCCCTGTGGCCTCTCCCTTCCTGAAACCCCTCTCCCTCGATTTCTCCTCAACCGCAACCGAAACTCCCAACCGCCCTCCCCCATTCTCAAATCCCCCTCCCCAAACCCGATCATCCCACAACACACATCCACCCAACCCCGCCGGAAGCCAGCAAAACTCCCGGCTCGCCCTCTTTTCCCTAGCATCACCAACCCTACCCCTCTCCCTCCACTCTCTCCCCCTCCTCCCAATCCCGCTCCAGCACCAAAACCAACCTTCCCTGCCGATGTGAACTGTATCCTATTTAATGCCCGCTCTGTAGCAAAAAACAGACATTGCATCTTTGACCTCCTCACCTCCGTCAAACCAGACCCAGTTTTCATCACCGAAACCTGGTTCTCTGATGACTTCAGCCCAATCGCAAATGAAGCCTTTCCGCCCAACTACTGCCTCATCCCACTGAACCGTCCATCCAGAGGAGGGGGGGTAGCATTTGTCTTCAAATCTCTCTTCTGCGCCTCAATCATGGACAACCAACCCTCCATTCCATCCTGCGAATCCCTCCTCGTTAAAATATCCCTCTCCCCGTTGCTCTCACACACCTTCCTAATAATCTACAGGCCCCTGGCTACGATAGACATTTCGCAAACAACCTTTGCGACTCTATTGCTACCCTCCAAATAAACCATCCCAACCTCACCCTTCTCGGAGACTTCAACATATGGCTCGACATCCCCACCAATCCTATGACACACGCCCTGATCGACGGTCTAGATGCAATTAATCTCCAACCCCACATAAACGGACCGACTCATTTTAAAGGACACACTCTCGATGCCATCTTTAGCTCCAACAACCAGATTCGGTTAAAGCCCCACACTCCTATCATCTGGTCCGACCACTTCATTCTCTTGTTTGCCATCCCCGCACCCGGCCCCCTACCCGTACCCGCATCTGAACCTCCTAACCTACGAAAATGCTGGAAAAAACTAATAATCACCCCGGACCTAGCCGAGGCACTCCTCCAGTCTCCACCACCTACCTGCCACCCTAACAACCAACTAACACCTGAGACCTTTAACTCATGGCTCAACACATCTCTGATGCAACTCACCCCTCCATGCAAACCATCAACCCGCCGTGGCCCGTTCCCCAGATGGTTCACTCCTGAGCTGAAGACCAGTAAACGACACTACAAATACCTAGAACGCAATTGGCAAAAAGAGAAAACCCTCGAGAGCAGGACCACCTTGGCCCGACACTTGTACCGTTACGAGGCCGAAATCCGGAAAGCTAAAAAAGCCCACTACAACACCCGAATCCTAAACTGCAAAAACCCAAGCAAAGAACTCCACAAAATCATCTCTGAATTCACCAACCCAACTTGTAATACAACCGTCCTGACCCCGTCACAATCACTGTGTGACTCACTCTCCCTCCACTTTTACACCACAGCTATTGAAAGGACAAAAACTCTAAACACCAAACTGGCTCTCATACAACCAACTAACAATCCCCCTCCCATACCGGCCAGCCCGTCAACTGCAACCTCTACTCAACCAACGTTCGAATCCTTTAGTCCAATATCACCAGAACAATTTCTCAAACTTCTATCTGCCCGCAAACCATCTGGATCCCCTCTGGACCCCTGCCCAGCCACAACCCTTAAGGAAATCTTTGCTTCCACCAGCGCAGGAGAACACGCAAGATCTATCATAAATGCCTCCCTTTCCTCCGGTATTTTTCCCGAAGCATTCAAAATGGTACAGTCAAACCTCCAATTAAAAAACCCTCGCTCGACCCTCTTGAGCCCAAAAACTACTGCCCAATCTCAAACACCAGATTCCAAACTCATTGACCGAACCGCCTACTCCCAACTTAACGCCTTTGTCAAAGCCAACAATCTCCTTGACCCCGCCCAATTAGGTTTCAGAACTCAGCACGGAACCGAAACAACCATAGCCTCGATCTGGGACGACCTTAAAATGACAGCAGACTCCACAGGATGTGCCGCTCTAATCCTTCTCGACCTATCCGCTGCCTTTGACACGATCAATCACTCAATCCTCCTAGACCGCCTCCACTCCCTAGGAATCCGTGGAACTGGTCTTAAATGGATAGCTTCTTTTCTCAAAGACAGGCACCAAATAACAACACTCTCCAGCTTTACCTCCCAAGCTTGACCAGTCGACACGGGAGTCCCTCAAGGAGCATGTCTATCCGCCCTCCTGTTCAATCTCTACCTGACCACCTTCCCACCAATAATTCGTTCACACAACATCCTATGTTACAACTACGCCGACGACACCCAACTAATTCTAAAATTCCTGAACTCGAAACCCAACTCCCAACCCGACCTGGCATCCTGCCTTGTAAACATAGAGCGCTGGATGATCCGAAGCCACCTCTTGTTAAACCCCTCCAAAACAGAAATCATGGTTTGCGGCAACTCCGACCTTCTTCCGCACCCACTACCCTGGCCACCCGCCATGGGCAACTCACCTACACCCTCCAAAACAGTAAAAAATCTCGGATGCACCCTAGACTCCGACCTGAAACTCTCGCGCCAAGTCAACAATGTCTCAAAGTCCTGCCACTACCACCTTAAAAACCTTAGGCGCGTCGTTCCATACCTCTCATTTCCCAACAGAGTCTCTGCTGTCCAATCAATCGTTATATCCAGACTGGACTACGGAAGCCCCCTATACCTCGGAATCCATGCCTACCAACTGAATAAACTCCAAAGAGCACAAAACGCGGCGGCCAAAATGCTACTTGCGCTCAATCCAAGAGACCACATATCCCCAGCCCTTAAAACACTGCACTGGCTTCCAGTAGCCCGTAGGGTAGCTTTCAAAACCTTATGCCACTCCCATCGAGCACTGCATAAAACTGGACCGCAATATCTTCAAGACAAACTAATACCTTATCATCCCACTCGCACACTAAGATCAAGCTCAGCTGGCCTCCTAGTAATTCCCAAGACAAACTCAGTCAGGCTAGGCGGATCATCATTCTCTGCCCTGGCACCAACCCTGTGGAACTCACTCCCACCCCACATCCGCCTAACTGAGGACATAACGTCCTTCCGCAAACTACTGAAAACCTGGCTCTTCCCATAAAACCAATCTAGCATCATCTCAATAATAGCGACCCATCAAACTACATGAAGCGAGAAATGACAGCTAAATAAACTCGAATGTAAACTAGAAAGACAAAACAGGCCTAAACGAGTAAAGTAGATCAAAACAGTGAAACAGAAAATAGGAATAAATCATTGAGAAACTTGGAGATCTGAACCGATGAAAGGGACATAATGAATGAGAAGGGAATACAGTGAATGGCATAAATGAAATAATTATAATGGATGAAGCGTACAGAACAGACAAATACACTAAACGGAAGCGGGCGGTTAAGACTGGAGAGCAGATGAGTTGTGGAAAGCGGATGAATGTGGAGAGCGGATGTGTGTGGAGAGCGGATGAGTGTGGTGAGCGGATGAGTGTGGAGAGCGGATGAGTGTGGAGAGCGGATGAGTAGCGAAAGTGGATGAATGTGGAGAGCGAATGAGTGTGGAGAGCAAATGAGTGTGGAGAGTGGATGACTGTGGAGAGCGGATGAGTGTGGAGAGCGGATGAGTGTAGAGAGCGGATGAGTGTGGAGAGCGGATGAGTGTGGAGAGCGGATGAGTGTGGAGTGCGAATGAGTGTGGAGAGCGGATGAGTGTGGAGAGCGGATGAGCGTGGAGAGCGGATGAGTGTGGAGAGCGGATGAGTGTGGAGAGCGGATGAGTGTTGGAGAGTGGATGAGTGTGGAGAGCGGATGAGTGTGGAGAGCGGATGGCAGAGGAGTGTGGAGAGCGGATGGCGGATGAGAGTGGAGAGCGGCTGGCGGATGAGGGTGGAGAGCGGATGGCGGATGAGGGTGGAGAGCGGATGGCGGATGAGAGTGGTGGAGAGCAGATGGCAGATGAGAGTGGAGAGCGGATGAGAGTGGAGAGCGGATGAGAGTGGAGAGCGGTTGAGTGCAGAGAGCGGTTGAGTGCAGAGAGCGGTTGAGTGCGGAGAGCGGTTGAGTGCCGAGAGCGGTTGAGTGCAGAGAGCGGTTGAGTGCGGAGAGCGGTTGAGTGCGCAGAGCGGTTGAGCGTGGGGACCAGAAGAGAGCGGAGGAGCATGGAGAAGGGACGAGTGTGGAGAGCAGATTAGTGCGAAGCGGATGATGGTGGAGAGCGGATGAATGAGGAGAGCGAAAAAGTAAATGTGTAGCGTGGATGGGCGTATGGAAGGGATGTGTATATGGAGCGGGTAAATGTGTGGTGCGGACGAGTGTGCCTAACAGATGAATCCATGAGCGGACAAAAAACATAGAGCAGATGAGTTTATGGAATGGATGAACAGACATAGCAGATGAGTAGTTGGCTTTTCCGATGAGTTGATGGACCGGACGACCATTGTGGACTGAACGAGCACCCTATCTGGAGCCGGTATGTAGACTAGACAAGTATAAACTACAAGAGTGTGCGGACTGGACGAGTGTGCGGACTGGACGAGTGTGCGGACTGGACAAGGGTGTGAACTAGACGATGATAATGACTGGACGAATGTGTGGAGCGGACGAGTATGAGGAACGGACGAATATGTGCAACGGACGATACTTAATATGCTTTGGAATTAAGGAAACACTTGAAAACATACATCATACCACACCCCACGCTTACACTCTCCCTTACAGCACCACTCATCTAGAACTCATCTAGAACACAGAGATACTATGACACCATTCGGTATAATTGTTCTCATATCTACATCTCCCGCTTACTCCACATCACTCTAAGTAATCATTGCTGGTTTCACACCCCCCAGCCAGGCGTTCTCCTCAGGTCTAACGCAGCCACACTCGTTCTGGGTAAAACCGACCAGAGCGAACACATACTCCTGACCTCTCAACCACCACGCCTACAGCTAAGAAGCAGCTACCACTCGTTTTCCGCACCAGCTGCACACATACCTGGTGCGCACACGCACTTTTGGACTCCCTCTACTCTCTCTACTGACCTGAACTTCGGTTCCCAAGGGCGTTCACCCTACCAGCGCCTTCAGACCATACCAATGGTATATAAGGCGCTATATAAATGCAAAATAACATAGCATAACATAACATAGAAGACTCTTGGCTAGCCTTCTGCTTGGCTAACAGAGCTTCGCATATGTCCAAGTGTTGTGCAATAGGCTGCACCCCGTGTGATACTGCTTGGCAGAGGGAGTCCCCTAGGACATTTTTTAAACTGAGGGATAATTCAATCTCCCCTTCTGTGGGTTCCTCCACCCACTCCTCCTCACTCCACTCTGGTGAGGTAGTGAACCCAAAGACATAGGGCCCTTTAAGAAGAGGTAGCAATACTTAGAGATGCATGGGAATGCAGAATTTACTCAAACATCAATAATCAAACCGACTCAGGAAGTTTGCAAAATAACAGCATTGATTTATTTGCAATGATCTAAAACAGGGAGTTACAACGGACATCAACGGATGTTCGCTCAATTTCTCTCAACGCATTCTATAAAAAACACAACTTTTATAATCAAAACTCATCATGAGTGATGTCACTTCCAGATTCCATATATTCATATGTATATATGTTGGCGCATCGCCACAAACTATTCACTACGTAGCCAGCTTAAGATCACTTTGTCTCTTGTGTTACTACATCTGTACAAGTGTAAACTGATTTAGCATTTTCTTCATTGTTTCTGTAGCATGAGCATCTTCATCTTGAACCCGAAATGTTGCTCATCTTTAACACCTCCTCTTCAGATCTTATAGAATGTTTATGCTCTTTCGCCTTGTGCATCTTTTCAGGGTGTGCCAGTTCTGCTTCATGTGACGTCACCAGTCTTCTTTCTCACTCATGTTCATACTTCTTCCGGGACTTTATCCAGAAGGCCATCATATCTTCGTGAATGCAGGTATGGTTTTCTCAATGGATACCTTGTTTCAAGGATTCTTTGTGGTACAGGCATCCTCACAGGTACTGCACATGTCACAATTTCCGGTTCCCAACATATAGACAACATGGGGGCAGAGCGTTTGGTGTGTTACTTGACTTCTGCTCTACACTAGACTGAGAGAGTCTTGGTTCTTCATAATGAGCCATGGTTAATCCCTTGTCTGGCACGGCCAGCAGCTTGACAATCAGCATGTAGTGGTTCTGAAAGAAGTTCCTTGATAATTATCGCTGCTTTTTTGTGTAAATGCTTCCTTTTCCCTTCTTTCTTTTTTTTATGCTTCCTGAACGAAGAAACCCTGTAATGTGCTGTTCCATGAAGTGAGGAAAGTTGGCGGTTGGAAAATTACTGAGCTCCCCTGGGTCTTAGTGCTCTCCCTGTTCGGCAGTAATGTAAGCGCTCTAAGATGACTGAATAGACCTAAGTGCCTGGAGTGGAACCGGACGCCTAATAGGAGTGCGTTCGCTCGCAGCTCCAGCCCCGACTCCCCGAATGATAGGGTAAGAAAACACAGCTACCCGAGCTGGAAACATAATAAAATATACATGCACGCGCATGTGTGCATAATTCCTAGGTATGTCGCCTTAACTTCACACTATGCTATAGGCGGACAATCTATTTATGATCCTAATACTCTCTCGTTATGAGAATGTACATTACGGACGTTATAAGGAATTTGAGAGCCATAACGCACCGCCTTGTTACAAGGTGAACTAGTGTTATTTACTAAGATAATGAACACACTTTTACAAGGAGAAATGTAGAGTAAATAAAAGTTGACTTACCTGAGGGCTGCAGCTAAAAGAAAGAGGAAAGGACCTAGGGCAGGAGCCTCTTGTACGAGACCCTAGCACCTGATAGGCGGAAGACAAGAGCCTCAGCACTACCAGGAAACTAGAGGCTCATCATGTAGAGTAGTTTCAGTTAACTTTTCTTGAACTCTTTAAACCATTGGATTTTCATTATTTTTTTTTCTATGAGGAACAGCAAAAAGAAAATGTTCAGTTTCAATGTTCACATTTTGAAAAGCTGAGAGTTGCAGTAATAAAGACAGTTAAGCATAATGCTTGTCTCCCGTCTTGACATAGAATTTGGAATCCTGCCTTAATTACATAACAGGATTACAGTACATGATTATTTGGGACTGCACTGGTGATGACAGTGCCTCCCAATAGGAAATGATTGTACAGCGTGTTTTTCTAGAACAAGTATTTGAGATATGCATCTGAACATAGCACCCATTCATCTTAAGGGAATAATGTTCCAAGCATAGGCACACCTGCATGTCTACCCTTACCAAAGTTGAATACTGCATTTAATATTCAACTTGTCTTTTTTATAGTATTTGAAGATTACAGCTAGTCTTTTTTAGTATTCCATAGTATTTTATCTGCTTTCCACTGAGAGTGAGGTCCTGTTTCCACCCTCCTGGCCATCTGTTGTTTTCCTGCACATGTGGAGTGTGTGCCTGGCTGCTGACCATTCCATGAGGTAGGTGCACCTTCTGTGCATTACTGCACCTCCAGGGGAATTATTGAACCTGAAAAATTAAAATTTGAAAAAAAAAAAAGAAAAAAATGAAATGTGCATAAAATTGTTGGAAATTACTGTTTTATTTGGCATTTTCATTGTGCTGCCATTTTTTAGCTTTTTAATACCTGGAGCTGCCATGCTATTTTGAAAGCACAAGCTTTTCCCACTATTGCCTGCTTATTTGACGTTTTTTTGGCCATTCCAAGATGGCCACCATGCTTTTCTTTGTTGTGTAGGTAGGCTGTGCTGAACCACCTCTCCGTGTGCAGCACTTCCATTGGCTGCTGAGTGTTTTCTTCCATCCAATCAGGCACCAGCAGGCTTTAGCTGGCCCTCACAGCAAAGGCCCACTTCTAAGGCCCCTGTCTGCCCCCTGTCCACTTCCGGAACGCTAATTGGGGTCCTCCGTGCACCATAACGACAATGATGCTGCCACCTCACTCCTCTAAGAAATCCGGACTGCCTTGACTTTGCCTCCTCCAGAACTATGGGTTAGTTCCCTCCTTATGGACTCACTCCTACCACCTTTGACTATCACGGTTATTTCTGCTTGTTACACCCATGTTGTCGTCCTGATGTGCAGTGCTTACTAAAACCCTTTGCTAACATCTGATTCCAAGATTGAAAAGTCAAATCTTGCTGTTTTGCTTTGTGCTAAAAAGTCAAATCTTGCTGTTTCTGCTTTGTGCTCAAAAGTCAAATCTTGCTGCCCATTGTGAAATTCTCTGTATTTTGATTGTATAAGGATGCTTCTCTATAGCTTGTCAGCCCAGTGACCTCACCCCTCTCTTTTGTCCCACACCAATCTGCCTTAGCCCCCCCCCCAGTTTCTCCATCCTCTCCTCACTTCCACCCTCATGGCGTTTTCTGTTTCTCCTATCTTTTCCAACTGCTTCTCCATTGACTATCCTTCCCTTCTCACTAAGTCTGGTAGGAAGAAGTTCAAAAAGGATATCTTGGCCTCTAACCTGGTCTTCCTATCGCCGATACCTACTCAAATGCTTCCTCCAGATAGACCCTCACCAACATCCTCTTTGTAGTTCCTTTGCCAGATCTATGGACTCCTCATATGATCTCTGTGCTCTGCCCTATCTCCTTCTATCCCATTAACGGTGGCACTCGCTAGGAAGTTCTCATGGCTTCCTTCGACTCCTCTAAAGTCATCATTAATGTCTACCTAAATGGCACTGTCATGGTCCATGGCCCTCAGGCCAATCTCCTCCTCATTGATAGGTGCTTCCTTCGCCTCATCAATTTCCTCTCATCTCCTGCTGTCCCCTCCTCTCCCCCCCTTGGCTACCTTACCCTCTCTCTCTCCTCGTCTGCCCCTTCTGGGGCTCTTTCTCTTCCACAGGGCGTACCTCTGATCTGTAGCCCTCCCCGGAAAATCTTTAAGGCCGGCAACCTTCTTCATATTGACACTCTCAACTCTCGCTCTGCTGTCAAACACTCCTCTGACATCTGCCACCACCTTGAAGATCTAGACCTTAATGTCCTTGGTCTCACTGAGACATGGTTCACGGCCAGCTCTGTCACGAGCTGTGACACTCTCCTCCCTGATGGCTACAAGATCCTCTCCGCACCCAGATCCTCCCGGTCCGGTGGGGGGTTAGCCCTGATCTTTCCTAAGTGGATTCCTGCCTCTATCATTCCCACTCAGACCTACTCCTCTTTTGAATGACTTGTCTGTAGGCTTCTGTCTCGCCTACCCATTCTCTTACTGTGGCTACCATCTACCAGCCTCCTGGTCAAATCACCTCATTTCTCTCTAAGTGGGCGGACCTATCCTCCACCCTCCTGTCCTCTACCACTCAACTCCTGCTCTTCGGGGACCTCAATATACATTTAAACTCTCCTTCTTCCTCCTCTGTACTCTTCTGTTAACTCTGCGACTCCCTCTCCCGGTCCATCCTCCCCTCTGGCCCGACTCACTCTGCAGGGCACACACTCGAAGTTTTGATCTCGCTCTGACCTCCCCCTCTCCATCCCTCTGACCACTCCACTCTCCTGGAGCGATCAATCCCTCAGCTCCTCTCACCTCTCCCTCTCTTCCCCCCAAGCCAGGCCTACCCCAACACCTCCACCTACCTTCTCGGACATCCAGCCCATTAAGCGTGTGACAGTTGAGGCTTTTGCCACCACTTTCTCCCCCCCCCTCCACCATTGGCTGTCTCACATCCTGACATAGTCCTGTCTCTGCTCTACTCTTCAATTTCTGATACTCTTGATGCTCTTGCCCCTGTCATGAGGATCTGTTTGATGTCCAAATCCAAGTGCAATTGACTCTGACCTAGCTACACTTAAACATAAGTGTTGGGCGGCTGAGAAGAAATGGAGGGCTTCCTGTTCATCCTCTGACAAACTGGACTTTCGCCTGCTACAAAGGCGATACCGACTCTCTGTCCTCACCAAAAAGAGAGTCCACATTCAAGCTCGTGTCTCTGCGGCATCTAACAACTAGTCCAAACTCTTTAAAATCTGCAAGGAACTGGTCAACCCTGCTGCACTCTCTACCCCTCCTGTTGCCTCTCAGGCTCTTTGCAATGCACTTGCCTCTCACTTGATTTCAAAAACCCAGGACATCCTGTCCACCCTCTCCACTCCCACCCCTTCACTCCCCTCTCCATCTGTGCTTGCTGACCCTTCTTTATCCACACCCCCACCACCCTTCTCATCCTTTCCTCTTTTCTCCCCTGACAAGGTTGCTAGACAAGTCTGATCTATGAAAGCCTCGTCAAAACAGGTGCATCCCTATTCCTCTAAAACCATCAAGGACCACATTGACACCCTCGCTCTGGCCCTTGCTGATTTTTGCAACCACTCCTTTGCCTTCTTGTCCAGCTAACTATCGCCCAATTTCCATTACTCCCTTTCTGGGCAAACTCCTGGAAAAGTTGGCCATCTCCGAGCTTAACCTTCATTCCAATTCTGTTGGCTATCTCCATGACCACCAATCTGGCTTCAGAGCTGCCAGAAGCACAGAAACTGCTCTCCTGAACATCTGTGAAGATCTGCTTTTCAACCTTGACTCTAACATTCCCTCTGTTCTCATCCTCCTCGACCTCTCTTCTGCCTTTGAAACGGTCAACCATACCATCCTGCTCAACCGTCTCTGTGAAAACCTTGGTATCACTGATCAGGCTCTGGCTGTTATGCTCACCAGCTATCCATGGGGTCGCCACTCAGCCCTGGTTGGATGATGTGCGCCTCAAACCCTCTTCCCGATCCCGGGTGGTTCCTCCGATGTAAGTTGAGCCTTGTTGCTGTATAAGGCGTGCTCTCCATCCTGCTCTCTTTGGCAGGGGTGCATAGTCTCAAGTGGGCATGGGCGACCGAGTTACTTCACTGGTGCGAGCCCCCTTTCAAGTGTCTTTAAGGTAGGTCTTGCTGCCTTGCAGACTTTGTTTTCAATACTGTTCGTGGTTAATGTCTTTTGTCTTCTCTTTAGGTGTGCAAGAGATTTGGCGTTTTCATGCAGGCTGGGTTCAGCATCTGCCAGTAATGGATGGTGCAGAGTGCGCGATGCTGTCCGGTAAGTAATGCGCAATGCGCGGTGCTGCTTTGCCTTGTATATGCTAACCTGTGTCTTCCTCTTTCTTTTGTAGGCCGCAATGTTCTTTTCCGGCGGGCGTGATGTTCCAGAACGATGCTGACCAACAGGCGACTAACCAGGTGAGATTCTTGTGATGTCCATTGTTCATGTGAAGTCGTTAGTATGCGTTCACTAATGTTGTCCTTCTCTCTCCTTTTCAGGTTGCTTCGCTCCAAAAGCATGCAGTGCCCCGAAGATGTAGTTAGTTGGATCGACTGTCCACAGGCAAGCAGAATCATGAGTTAACAACTGGCTGAAGACAGGATGGTGTTTACAGGTAAGATTCCTATAATGATGTTCTTTTTCTCATCTGCAGGGTCGCTGTTCAAAGGGTTGCTGGTATCTAGGACACTGGAGACCAGACTGGACACGGTGAGTGTTACGCTGTGAACTGCAGAATAACACAAAGCGTGTTCTGCTGCTTGGGTGTGGTTTAAATAGTCTTCCAGTAAAGTAGTCCAGGTAAAGTAGTCCCAGGCCACCACACCCAAAACACTATACTGCATAGCTCATCTCTTGGGAACTGGGCTATGTGAGTGCCTCCATGTTGACTGCAGGCCCAAAGTAAGTAGTCCCAAGTAAATAGTCCCAATTTAAAGATGTTCTCCATAATGAATATGAGCCTGGCGCCAAAGGCGCCAGGACTGACTCCAAGAGAGTCTCGGATGAGGTTGTAAGGCCTGTGAGGCCATAATAGAACCCCGAAACCTGGCCCTACCTGGCAGGTTGACTTGCCAGTGGGGGTCTTGTATAAGGGTAATGATACCGGCCTGGCTGACCTCTTTGCTCTCAGATCGACTCTCCCAGGTCCAACTTGGGTCCTTCCTATCATCTGTCTTCCTCTCTACCTGTGGTGTTCCCCAGGGGTCTAACCTCTCGCCCTGGCTTTTCAACCAATACCTGACAACTCTTGCCCACTGCATTGCCATGTTCTGCTCAAATTTCCAGTGGTACGTTGACAACACTCAACTCATTTTCAGGCTGCCTTCTGCCACCTCCTCTCCCTCTCTCATATCTGATTGCCTAACTGCCATTCAAGATTGGTGTGCCGCCAGTGATCTTTGTCTGAATGCCAGCAAGACGGAGATCCTCCTCATCGGCACACCTTCACCATCCTTTCTCCTCACTCTCTGGCTGGCTTCCCTTGACCCTCCTCCTACCCCCACCTGCGTGGCTAAGAACCTCAGGGTCATCTTTGACTCCACCCTTTCCTTCTCTGCTCACATCTCTGAGGTCTCTAAAAATTCAAATTTCCTCCTGCACCTCCTCAGAGGTACTCTGCCTTTCCTCTCCTTCCCCCAGAAGCTCATGGTATCCCAAACTCTAGTTCTCTCTAGCTTGGACTATTGTAACAGCCTCTTTCTAAATCTACCAGCCTCTACTCTCCGCCCTCTGCAACTAATCCAGAACAGGACTATAAGACTTGTCCTTGGCCTCAAGCTCTGGGATCGTATCTCTCCAGCTCTGAAATCTCTCCATTGGCTCCCAGTGGATTCAAGGATTAAATTCAAAACCCTCTGCATTGTCCACAAGGCTTTCTGGAGCCTGGGTCCAAAATACCTTCAGCTATCCCTCAGCAAATACCTCCCTTCTTGAGCTCTTCGCTCCTCTACCTCTAACTCCCCCAGGGTCAGTCGTTTTTCAAAGAAACAAGCTGGGGATAGATCTCTGTCTTCGGCTGGGGCCTCCCTCAGGAACAGCCTCCCTGCCACTCTAAAAAGTGAGGCGAACCATCTCCGGTTCCGGAAGCACCCCAAGACCTTCCTCTTTTCTTCTGCCTTCGCTCCCCCTCTCCCCTGCTGATCTGTTCTCTCTTGGCACTGTGCACCTGGCCACCCTCTGTCCTCCAGGCCCAGGTACCTGCTCACCCTGCCACCCTGCCGCACTGCCTCCGGGCCACCCCTTGCACTGGGGTCTGTATCTGTACGCATACAGCCCCCCTTTTTTCTTCCTGCACTTATCAGACCTACCCTGTCTGCTGCCTTAAACCTAGCACTTGCAAATTGCTGGCTGCACTATCACTGTTTGTTGCCTTTATTATTTATTTATTGTTATTTATCTGTTTCTCCTCTGCTTCACACTTTCCACTTCTCCCCCATCCAGGCACTTTTCCCCTCCCTCTGTCCCATGCACTTACGGGTTCTCAATGTCACTGGGCATAGTAAGATCGCTGTTTTGTTCTCCCTGTTCCCCTCCTTTGCCTGGTCCTGCTCTGAAACACCTATGTACGAGTGCGATGGAAATAAAATATCAATATCAATATCAATAGTATTCTTTTTAAGCAGTTTACTATATGGAGACTACATAATGAATACTAGTTCTAAATACTACATTATCACTATTGCCCACTACTGAGAAGACAAAAAAAAAGATTAAAAGAAGAACTTACATTTTGGTCAAGGTACAAACTATGATCCATTTGTCACACAGAATGTCACACGCTAACTAATTGTTAATAAGCACCCCCCCCCCACTGCAAGTAGCCTATGAGCCACTTTGAAGGTTGACCAAAAACATGCAGAGTAAACTGTAGAAGAATCTGATAATATTATTAACATCAAAATCACAATTTCGCATGCAAAAAAGTTATTACACAATATGGGCCTGATTTCAAGTTTTGCAGTATTTCCCTTGGAAATAATTCAAACTGGTAATACTTTTACTGCATGCAGTAATCATGAAGCACATTTATGATGAACTATGATGCAGACCCTAAAGTTATTCAACATTTTGCAGTCCTATTGGACTCCATGGGGATTTCATATTACCATGTAACGTAATTACTATATGAGGTAATTCTTTTGTGTGATGGTAATTATTGCGACAGAAAAGAATGAGTAAAACCTGAGTTTCATGTTGGAAATTTACATCAGAGCCTGATTATAGGTTTGGCGATATTAAGTCCGGTAATACCTCCATACTCATTTACTGTTACATGCAGAAATTCCCAGGTAGTCTGGTAGGCCCATGTGATGAAAAGTCATATGGAACTTTCTGTTGTTCTCCATTTTAAAGTCCATTTGGACTCCTTGGGCACCAGCAATAACTGCATCAGGTAATTACCGGTAAATACCACATGAAGTACTGTTTTTGTGTGACAGTAATTTCCACCAGAAGAAAGCAGCTGAAAAAAGAGTTTCACAAATGAAACTGGGAATTATGCAGATTTGAAAAATACCTGCTAATAGTAATTACTGGGTGTTTCGGTACTATTGCCTCACTCGTAATCAGGCACTAAATGTTTTAGATAATTGATGTAAGTGTTTAGTAAGGTACGTGTCAAGTAATGCATTCTGTCCGATAGGAATACAAGGACGAGTAGTGGCTAACATGCCCTCACACCTCTAAAAAACAGCAGTGATCCCAATCATAAAGGTAGAACAGGCACATTTAATAGATATATCTCTTACGCCATTTGTTGTGACATGGGCTGAGGGAAGGTTATGCTCTCAGGAAGGGTTTGAATGTGATCCAGTTGCAACCCAAAAAGCAACGTATTACTGTCCCAAATAAATAAAATGTCCAATCAAGATTCCATAAAAACATGTAAACTTTAATTAAGCACACCATCTACAATAAAAACGAAATTCAAAAACACTACACAAAAGTCCCCCCTGAGAAAAGAACACAGAATATACACAATTAGAAAGATGCAGAACTCTAGGTAGTGAATCAGGGGTAAATGGCAAGTAAAAATCATAACGTTCTCAAAAAGGATATGCTATTGTGCCAAAAGGGATTAAAGGTGACCTAACCAGTCTCTAGGGCCCATAGATGGACCAAGGTGGCATTTATCAGTCAATAATAAGTGTGGCAGTTCTTGGCAGTCTGTCAGCATGAAACCAGGCTCTTTGCTACTGTGTGTGCTGTTCAAATCAGGCTCGACTGCATCGGTCACTTTGTTCCAGACGGGGAGAAGATTTTTAGCTGGGGACAAGCTGAAATTCGATGTTGTTAGAAGAAGTGCAGATCATGAAGACCACCAGGATCGGTTCAACAGTCGGTTTGATGGTGAAGATGCTGGTGACTGGTCGTGCAGTTCGAGGTGGGTAGTCTAATGTGGTGTTCAAGGGTCATGGTTCGATGAGGTCACCAGGGTTGGTTCGACTGGTGACAAAATTTGTGAGTAAAGGTGTTGATCGTTCAAAATCGTTTTGAAGCGCCATTCAGCAAAGTGCACATTGTGGGGGCCAATAGGGTTATTTTTACAATCTGTTTGATGGCAAGATGCTCCTAACTTGATGCACATTTCAAGCCGGGCGGTCTGATGTGATGTTCAAATGTTGTGTGACCTTCAAGTTTGTACCAATTCAATGATGCGCTCAGCTGGCATGGTGCAGTGGTGATCTGGTTTGGGAGTGCAGAACAGCGACTTGAAGAGCAATCGAGTGCTGAAGGTGGACCCGGAAGACCCAATTGCTTTGAACGGGGTGAACGGCTCGAATCATGACTCAAAGTGCTTCAAAGGTGAACACCCAGGGATCCTGTCTCTCTTGACTCACAGGTTACTGTGAGTCCACATCCAGTGTCTCAAAGAAATGAGTTGTCTCCAACACAGGGGAGACGAGCACACACCTACTGGGGTCATTAATTTCAGTAATGTCCTGGTTACCAGTGTGGCTGGGAGAGAGGCAGGTCTTTATTCTGCATCAGGTCGCCCACAATGGGCCTTGGGGATGGTTAGGGAGTAGAACTTGCCTCTGCCTTGAATACTCTGTTTTACCTCCAGTGAAAGGCTTTGGAAAGTCAAATCTCCCAACAGAGATCCAATTAATTCTTCCTCAGGTTTTTTAGTGAGTGAGTGAGTGAGTTAGTGAGTGAGTGTGAGTGAGTGAGTGAGTGAGTGAGTTATATGCAAACACTCACAGGTAATTGGACTAAAGAAAACCTAAGTGTTCCAGTGACTTTCCTTGAGTCAATTGGTCTTTGCTTTCTGACATCAGAGAAACAAGATGGTGGAAACTTCCTCCAGCTTTGCTGAGCTACCTCTGTCTACCCAAACTCCCTCTTTCCCTTGTCAATAGCATCAAAGGCACTTTTGGTATGCCACACCCTGTTGTGAGGCTAGCCCTTTTGAAATGGGTGTGTTCTTTCATTCCTTTTTTGCAGTAAAGCTTCTGTTCTGCTGTGATTCCATCCTGCTGGAGAGAGGTGTTATCCAACCTCACAAAGGATCAAAAGGAGAGGGGCAGTCATTCAGTCTCATGCCATGCAGGTGCAGGGCTAGGCTGTTTTACCAGAATACATAATCCTTCCCAGCTGGCCTCATAGTCCTGACACATGTATGATATCAATATGTTGTGGCGACTTAAAGTCATGTGAATTCTCACCATACCCTAAACTCAGGTATGGCTGTATACTTAAAGATTAAACTGCAACCAGAATTGTAAACCCTCATGACTATATCGTTTTGGAACACTTTTGCAGACTTGACTGGATTGCACTGGATTGATTTGAATGTCAAATCAGCGTCAAATGGGCACCCATGACCCCTGACACTACTGTGTGCCAATGGAGAACAGGCTGCAGAGATCACAATCCTAATCCAGCAGGACACATTTGTACACTATGCATTTGGCATGGATATTATGAAAGAGAGATCTGGATAGCAGATCACCCTGTCTAAGATGGAATTACACACATCATTCTATTAATTCATACAAATATAAAAAGCCAGGGTTTCTACACACTTGCCGGGTGGCAATCCATTACAGGATGAAATCACTGAAACGGTACATGATTTATCATGCAAGGGTAAGTGCACTGAAAGCACTTCCACACAGTGTGTATTTTTTACAGTGATCTTATGTCCAAATTGATAATTTACTGTAAAGAAACACATTGATTGTGTTGTCAATATGATGAAATAATGAGTTCTGATGAAATGCTTACAGTACGTGTAGTTAAAAGCAATTAGAATTGATTGGAGCTTTCTTTTAATGATTGCCATTGTGATGTATGGATGGGGCCGATAAGAGCATTTCTTCTGAACAGAATTAGTATGTGCTGCAGATTGCTTAATTGCTTCCACTTGTTCACGTTGGCTCTTGTGTAAGGATCCGCACATATCGAGCCCTGATAATCCATTATTCATGCAGCGATTGCTGCATGCCTAAAGATACAGTTGCAGACTAGAAGGGAAGGGCGGACGACTGTGTTCCAGAAACAAGGGAGTGCAGAAACCGTACAGCACGTGATCGGATAGGTCAGATTCAGGTGACACATTCCAGAAGCAGGAGATGACAAGCAAAGCCCTCGTCTTATTCTGTAAACAGCATGTCCTATATGCAAGGCCATGATTCTTGAACCGTCATTCATGTGCAAGTGTAGAGAATCCATCTGACACTTAAATAGGAATTTGGCCCAAGCACCAACGTCGGTTGGGCGTGCGCGCGGGTGCTTGAAGTACAACGCCAGTGACAGACTAACATTTGCAATGTTTTCACAACAGTTATTCTGGTGGAAATGTACACACGTGGAAACATGTGCATAGCAATACAGGGATATAGAGGCCTGAAAAGAAAAGAATGCCTTTTATCTGCATTCTGTGTTTCCTCGTGATTGGTCTGTGGAAAATATCAAAAACATGGAAACTGCATGGACAGTCGCATCTTGGCACTCATCTTCTTGTGAGTTGGAGATGCGCCCTGGGGTGCTCTAGTCCCGTCTGTGGGCAGTCCACAAGTCAAAAAGCTTTGGAGGGGAGCAAAACTACATGCAGAAATGCAACTGCGTATGCAATTTGTGTGATGGGAATGAAATGACTGAAAACCTCCATCACTTTCTTCTCACTCAGCTCACACAAGTGGGAAGAATCATTTGTGCATAAGGGCCTTAGTATATATTGACTGTTCATGTAAAATCCCAAACATCTTTGTGGTGACATGCGTCCGCGTACTGCAGTGCGCCGGCACACATCATGTGAGCAATACAATAAAATGGAAGAACCCTTTCGGCAGAAGACAGTTCCTCGTCATCCACCACTTGTGTCAAGTGTGGTTTATTGGCATGCGGTGAGGCCTCCTTCCACCTCCTGACCCTTTCAGGGCCACTGAGCAACTGTTGATGAGGTGTAAAATCCCCTAATCCCTGCCCAGTGACATGGGAGTGGTGGCGCTCGGACATCCAGGAGCGGGGCAAACAGACTGGCTAGGTAAAAGCAGCTACCCTGCTTCTGGTGAGGGGCTGCAACCCACCGCATGCAGGGCATGGAGCCAACACCAGAGGGTGCTCTGACACAGACCACTGCCTGCCAGCAGTCTGCAGACACTGCCAGGGAGATGTCCTTACTCTGCTGTAATTGCTCATGTGGTGGACCTGCAACGAGAATGGTTTGTGGCTGATGGCTTGTGCTTCCCTACGATGGAGGAGGGCACCCACATTGGAGTCACGGGTAAGGCCACAGGGGTGAACACACCTGGATTGTTGCGCACAACCATGATGGCAGGTGGACACATTGTGAGACAACACCTCAGCAGAGGTGGAGGAGAGGTATGTTCCCCCAATGGGGACGACAGGTCGAGGGGTTCTGGTGCACAAGCCACAGACAGCGAAGGACTAGCAAGAACAAGCCAATTCCACAGCTGTCCGGTCCCCAAGTTCGACATGGTGGGCACACCTGTGTCCCTGAGGCCGAGGTGACTTCTATGTAAGGAGCAGTTAGAGATGTTCTTCAATGTTGCATACATTGAAGTTGAGGACAAGAAGAAATTGATGATGCTCTTCTACGCTGGGAGTGAGGTGCATAAGTTGTTGTAGCACTCCCACAAGGTGATGGGTGATACTACGACATAGGTGCAGCACACTGTGAGGGGTCAGTAATGAGAGGCAGACAACTGTCTGAAGATCTTTCAAAATGTGTAATTTTAATGTTAAAGAAAATATATCAAAAAGCCTCACTGTCCCTACTCTGCACTGGAATTTCCTGCCTATTCTAAAAGCTAAGGGAACACACTCTAACATAGGATAAGTGGCCCTAACATAAAGAAAAGGTATGGCAATTCAACCTAACATGAACAATATGTACATTTCCTAAATGACCTTCTAATGTCCTAGGTGATTTCCCTTCCCCAGGCTTTAAAGTCACTTCACCAAAATGTTCAATCCAGGAAAGAAAATGCCTTAACTCAGTTCTTAAAGTTATAAAGTCAAAGTAAAAGTTCATCAACCAAAGATCCACTGGCAACAAATCGACTCCTTTGGGTGAAGCTATCCACTTCTCACTTCAAGCAAAATAGGCCCAATGGTAATCCTGGCCACGATGCTTTGAAAACCCCACAGGAAGATTTGCCACAGTTCAAAGGAAAATGCATTACCCATACTGTGAATGATACACAGTCATTGATTAACAGTTAGGATTCCTTGAAGTATAGTCTCAACATTCAAAATGGTATATTTGTCAGGATGACTGCTTACTACTGCTGCTTTTACTTCAACAACTATATCTACCATGAGAGCTGTAGCCCCACAGTATTTCACCTTCGTTTCGACAACTGCAATATAGCATCCACTGATAACCAGATATACCTCTTGAGTTCCAATGCTTTGGACTACTGCCATGACTTCAATGACTTTTAGACAGACTTCGACAAGATAGATTGTTAAAGTACTTCAACCTCCTCAGGTTGGTTAGGCACTCTTCCTTTGAGTTGATTTCTTCAAAAGGGCATCCTCTTAACCTCTCTTGTCTAACTTCCACAATGACAACGTGGGCTTGTCTGCAAAACATACTTCCCGCTGATCTCCACAGTCTTGGACATTATAGGTAGAGCCTGCTTTAAATTAGTCTTTACCAGCAGCCAATTCCCCTTACCCAACTTTACTTTCACCGTTATCCCAGCTATCAGCCCAAATAATTACCCAGAAGCCTTGATGCCTCTCTCTTAGCTTCAGGTTATCTTTGCACACTAGTATCTTAGGCCTTTTGATTTTTATTAGCTTCTCAATACACCTGGATTCCATTGGCCTAATTTTCTGAGAAAGGGTCAGCTCCACAATTAGTATGGGGTACCACTTGGATTTAGGCAATGCTTGTTCTCTTCTTCAATAGTCTAATGTAAGGTATGTGACTTTTGTACAAAGTAAAAGGTTCACTCTTTCAGTAAAACTACAATTAGGCACACCCACCACTCGTTGATGGAATTTTCAAGCTTTAAAGTTGGATGTGTGATTGTATTTCTGTATAAGAAAAGGATAGAGTCCAGGTCTCCTTGGGGAATCACAATAAGGCACATGCAACCATTCTTTAATGTAGTTTTCCCACAGTAAAGATTGTAACTCTTGAATTATAATATTCAATGTTCAGAAATGTTCTTACCAGCATTCCCTCTCATTAATTACGGTCACACGCCCACTCGATGATCAGTAATAGTCTTATAATAGTGAAACAATAGGGTTTTGTGGCATTAGATTCTTATCGAGTAAGAAGCTTTTCACAGTAAGCGTGTGTGACAATTCCATTATTCAGATGCTTTTCAATACTGTGCTTCACTTTACTTGCTTAAAGTCTTACGCCAGTGGCTAAGGAGCTGGTTACTGTTACCGGCAAGACTCGTGCAATGCTTTAGAACGATGTGCTTCACTCACCGGCTTCTGAAACACTTGCTCTGCGGGGCATATTGCTTCCCCGACTTATAATATGACTTCTGCTGCCTCTGGCTCACTGGGGACACACACCCTTCTCCTGAACAAGTGTCTCCAGACCTGCCATACATTTTATGGAGTTTCCTTTCATCCGGAGAGCCTCGGCTTGCCAATTGCTTCTTGCCTCAGTCTCCGACACTCCAGCAGCTCGGCAACCACAGCAATAAGTCTCACATGGGGAAAAACGTTTCTCCTGCACGGCTTGAGCTGTGCAGCATCTGCACTTCACAGTTTGGGAAGACAAGACTCTCTCAGAGCACACAGGTGAAATCTGCTGTCTCCAAGTTCTGGCACCCCTCTTGTTCTCCCCCTTTTGCTTGATTTGCCAGCCGCATGCCTTCCATCTGCATCTACTACTGCAGCCTGCACTCCAGCCAACGTTCAAACTCCTTCCACTCCTTTCTCCTGCCTGCACCTGAGTGGGACATTTATGCCTCCCAGGTTTCCTCAGATGTGGGCTGTTAGGTTCAATTGCCTCACTACTACACTGGATGTTAGGCTTAATTGACAAAATATGATACGATGTGGCATTTATAACATGCCTATACACAAGTCTTTCAAGGCGCAACAAGGCAAGGGAGGGGAAACAGAGGCAGGACAAAAACAACAATCTTACTAGGCCTAGTGACATTGAGATTGCACAAGTGCAATGGAACAGGGAGGGGAGAAGTTCCAGGGGGTGGGAGGATGAAGAAGTGCAGGAAAAGGAAAACAGAAACAACAAGTAGTGCAGCCAATGGGTGCCAAGTGTGGTTGCTCAGAAGTGCAGACAATGAGTGTCTAATAAGTGGGGACTGTAGGGTTACAGATACAGACCACAAGTGCAGGGGGTGCCAAGAGGCAGTGCAGGTTTGCAGCAGGACACGCAGGGACTTGCCCCAGAGTTCAGAGGGTGGCCAGGTGCCCAGTACGTGGATCAATCAATATTCTGGGTACTTATACTAGTTTTTGTTGACAGGGGACCAGACTCAATTGTGGAAGAGTAACTCAACATCTATCTATCTATTGGAGAATGGTTACCCCTCCCTTGGTCAGAAGCACAATAAAGAAACCGCACCATTTTAGTAATTCAAATTATGTTAACTGTTTGCCACTATTTTTGCATGCAGTTGTGGAGAGCGTAGAGTCAAACAAGGATCAGTTTTCACATTTTTATTCAAAAGAATTATATATAAAGAAAGACCGCTGGAGTCAGCGAAAAAAAAACACATCAAAATACAGAAATGATTTTACAGAACAGATTCTGCATGAAGCACTTCGGTCAGTGAGATGTGAGTGGGGGTTAGTATCTGGTAACTTTGTATGTTATTTTTGTTAAATGTGAGTACTGCAAATTGAAAATTGGAACAGAATGAATTGCTACTGCAGTGTTTATCTTGCATTGGTTTCAATTCACTCAGCAACGAATCAATAATGGTTGTCGGTCAAAGTAGCTTGATTAATAAATCAGTGTCTGTGTGTTTTTTTTAGAAGCACAAACAACCGTGGTGTTCGTTTTCTCTCTTAGGTCAATACGTGTTTCGGCTCTTTCATTCGTGATACTCTTGAGCCCATATGTTCATGTGGCTGATAGGGAGAGCCATCCTCAGGATATACATTAGATTCTATTTCAGGATGAGTCAGATGAAAACCCCATTGTTGACACTTCCTATAATAAAAGAACATTACATCAGTTTTGAATCATGAGAGACCATCTCTTTTATATACAGACTAATATCATCGCAGCAGGTCTAGTGCCCTCTTGACATTTTCAAACTAAAAACTAAAGGCTAAAAAGCTAAAAAAACGGTGTACTACCTTTCATTAAAGTAGTCGGCATAAGGAGGTGGTTGGGGCGAGTGTAACCAGATGAAGCACTTAATTAAGCCCAATTATTTCTTTACAAGGGTCCAGAGGATTCCCATTTTTTTGGAGATAAACGCAAGGAAAATTGAGAGTCACATGAATATAATTCGCGATTTGGCAGAGAGCAATTTTGTGCTATCATCCATCAATTTTCTTACTTAGTTATCTCTTTTCTTGGGGGTCCCAGCTGGAACTGGCATGCAGTATACGGACACTTCCTGCTTACTTCTTGCTTTCAGGTTGAGTCTGAAAAAAACAGAACTCAAGTGAAAATGTTGTATGTCTTACGGTTGCATCTGCAAAGAGTGCTGTACGCTTTATGCGCTTTACAGTGCATGTGTGTTACTCCTAAATTTGCTATAGCTGACAGGGGGATTAAGTCCCTGAATTCACTTGTTTATTTAGAAAATAATAAATCATGTCTCATTGGCATTAAGGCAGAGATCATTGGCGGCACCCCACTCCTGGATTGCAGACAGACAATCCTGGACCAAAGAGGGAGAAGAGGCGGCTGAGGGGACCCTGAAAGAGAGTATCATCCGCATAGCACTGGAAGTTGGAGCAGAGAGCTGCTATGCAGTGGCCGATAGGTGCCAGGTATTGGTTGGACAGCCAAGGAGAAAGATTAGACACCTGGGGATACCACAGGTAGAGAGAGAGAAAGAAGCGAGGATGGACCCAAGTTGGACCTTGGAGGGTCGGTCAGAGAGAAAGGAGGTCAGCCGGGCCAGGGCCTGGTCAGTGATCACGGAGCCAGTTGAGCAGGATGGCATGGTTGACAGTATCAAAAGCAGAAGAGAGATGAAGGAGGATAAGGACAGAAAGATTGTTAGTGTCGAGGTTTGAGAGCAGGTCTTCATGGATGTTCAGGAGAGCAATTTCTGTGCTTCTGGCGGCTCTGAAGCCAGACTGAAGGCCATGGAGACAACCAACAGATTCTGTTCGAGGGTTAATCTAAGAGATGGCCAGCTTTTCCAGGAGTTTGCAGAGAAAAGGAGCAATGGAGATCAGGCGATAGTTAGCCGGCCTGGAGGGATCAGCTGCAGGTTTCTTAAGAAGATGGTGCACACAAGGGAGTGCTTCAGAGAGGAGGGGAAGGTTCCAGTGGCGAAAGAGTGGTTGCAGAAGTCAGCCATGGCTGGACCGAGGGTGTCAATGTGGTCTTTGATGGTTTTGGATTAACAGGGAATAACTTTTTTTGACAAGACTTTCATAGATCGGACTTGTCTATAAATGTCATTGGGGTGAACAAAGAGAAGGAAGAGAATGGAGGCGGAGAGTGGGCCACAAGAAGGCCAGAAGAAGAAGAAGGAGTAGAGAAAGAGAGGGTGGACAGGATGTCCTGGATTTTGGAGATGAAATGTGAAGCCAAGCCCATGCAGAGGTAGAGACTGTAGCAGGATTGACCAGCTCCATGCAGATTTTAAAGAGTTTGGCTGAGTTGTTAGATGCCGCAGAGACGCAGGCTTGGATGTGTGCTCTCTTCTTAGCATGGACAGAGAGTCGGTACTGCCTTTGTAGTAGGTGACAGGCCAGTTTGTCAGAGGGTGCATATGATCCCCTCCATTTCTTCTCAGCTACCCTACACTTGATTTTAAGGGTGATGAGGTCTGAGTCATACCAAGAATTGCACTTGGCTTTGGGCTTCAGGTAGATCCTCATGACAGGGGAAAGTACATAGTGTCAGAGATAGAATAATCGGGGTTAGAAGGGTCTGTGTCCGGATGTGAGTCAGCCAGAGGTGCAGGAGTGGGAGAGAAAGTGGTGGCGAAAAGCCTCAGCTGACACACACTTCATGGATCGGAAGACCGAGAAGGTGGGTGGCAGTGCTGGTGTTGGCTCGGTCTGAGGGGTAGAAAGAGAGATGAGAGGAGTGGAGAAAGTGGTCATTCCAGGAGAGAGGAGTGGTGAGAGGGTTAGATAGGAGAGGTCTGAGGAGATCCGGACAACTAAGGTGTGCCCTGCAGAGTGAGTCGTGCCAGAGGGAAGAATAGAGAGAGAAAGAGAATGTCAGAGGTTGCGAAAGAGTCCAGAGAAAGGACAGGAGGCATCCAAGTGGATGTTGAGGTCTCCGAGGAGAAGGAGTTGAATGGTAGAGTCAAGGAGGGAGGAGGAGAGGTCCGCCCACTCAGAGAGGAAGGAGGTTACCTAGCCAGATGGCAGATAGAAAGTAGCCACAGTGAAAGAGCCGCCAGGAGAGAGAGAGCCTGTAGACCAGGCATTCAAAGGAGGAGTAGTCTTGCATAGGAATGATAGAGGCAGGGTTCCACTCCGGGAAGATCAAGGCTTCACCCCCATGGGGTCGGGTAGTTCTGGGCACAGAGAGGATCTTGTAGCCATCAGGGATGAGGGTGTCAAAACTCTTGACAGATCTAGCCGTGGACCACGTCTCAGTCAGACCGAGGACATCAGTGTTGAGTTCTTCCAGGAGACGTCAGATATTGGAGGAGTGTTTGATGGCTGAGAAAGAATTGAGCATGGAAATGTGGAGAATGTTGCCACCCTTGAAAGACTTCTGTGGAGGGGTACAGGTCTGAGGTATGTCCTCCGAAGTGTAGAAGAAGCCCGAGGGTGGGTAGAGGAGGAAGGAGGAAAGGGCAAGGTAGCCAAGGAGGAGGATGAAGACACCAGAGAGGTGGCGGATGAGGGAGGCAACAGGGCGGCCACAGAAGAAGTAGAGGAAGCCAAATGGGTGGCATAGGGTGGAGGCAGAGGAGCCAGAGAAGGGAAAGAAGAGACAGCAGGAGAAGAAAGCAAGTTGGTGAGGTGCAGGAAGAGTCTATCAAACAGGAGGAGGTTGGCCTGAGGGCCTTGGACCAAGATGGTGCCATTTAGTTAAACATTAATGACAGTGTTAAAAGAGCGGAAGGGGGCCAGGATGGCCTCCCACCGGGTGCCACCATTAATGGGAGTGGAGGAGATGTCGGTGATGGTCTGTCTGGAGGAAGCGCTGGTGTAGGTATCATCGATAGGGAGGCCTGGGTTGGAGACCAGGATATCCCTTTTGAACTTCTTCCTACCACACTTAGTAAGAAGGACAGGATAGTCAATAGAGAAGCAGGTAGAGAATATAGTAGAGACAGAGAGCACCCCAGAGGATGCAGAGGAAGGGTGAGAGGTAGCATGGGGAAACAGGGGAGTGGAGGGGTGCAGGAACAAAGTAGAGGGGAGGAGACACTAGGGGTGGGCACACAGAGGAATGGTGCAAGCAGACGAGACAGGAACAAGACAGAGGATATTAATAGGCAAATTAATTATACTTCAAGATTGATGAGGCAAAACAGTCATGTAGTTGGGAGTAACAAAGCAGTTAACAGAGCAGAAAAGGACAAAAGAGAAACACAACAGGGGTAGTGGCAGTACGATGTAAATCAGTTAACAAGGCATGGAAAGACCAAGGGAACCTGAAAGAAAGAAGGAACACAACAGGGGTGGAGGCAGTACGATGTAAACCAGTTACCAGTGAAAAAACAACCAAGGGAACGTGAAAGAAAAAGAGGAACACACAACGGGGGTGGCGGCAGTACAAAGTGAGGGACAACCAGACAGAGCGAGGGCTAAGTGACAGAACAGAGATCAAGGGAGCCTAGAGGTGGTGGGTGAAAAACATCAAGAAGTAGGCAGTACAAGTATACAACAGTCAAGGATAGCACACTCAATAGCAGAGCAGTCAAACAGCACAGGGCATAGAAGAATAACAAAACAACAGAGCACAGAGTAGTACTAAGGGTAGGGAAAGGGGATGGGATGGGGAAAGATTAGGGAGAAGGGTAAGGGCCTGCAAGGGGAACAGGGATGCACAGCCGGTCGGAACAGGCATGGGACTGCAAGGTGGGATGCGCGAGGGAATAACTACGCCTAGGTGGGAGAGCGTGCACAAACAAGATTGCGTGGGAGCCGTTCAATCTGGGTATGCATGGAGTGAACACACATGGGATGCAAGTTGAGCGTGGTAGCCTCGCAATAAGGGTTACGAGAGACCCACATGATCAGGATCACAGGGAAATGCGTGCAGCCTAGGGAGGAATGGCACATGGGAGCGCACACAATCAGAATGACAGGGAACCACGTGGGATGGGGTAGCGTGGGTGCATCGGCGAACTGGGATGCAAAGGGCGTGGGTGTGCAAGCGATTAATGATTGTGAGGGAGCCACGCGGTCAGAGGATGCATAGGCGTGAGCACAGTTAAGGAAGAGAGGGGCGCGGTAGCACATGCATTCAAGGAAGGCAAGGTAACACCATGGGCAGAAGACACACAGGCATGAGCGATCAAAATGCGAGGGAACCACGCTGGATGAGGAATCATGGGCAATTGATTAAAGAATTGCAAGGGAACCACGCAGTCAAGGGATGTGAGCGCCACCAAGGATGGAGGGGTTGGGTGCACGCAATCAAGGACTCTGAGGGAACCACGTGGGCAGAGGACATATTGGTGCAAAGACAGCCAAGGATGGAGTGGGTGAGGGAGCGCAAAATGAAAGAGGAGTCTGATGGAGCTGCACGTGTAGAGAGCAAGGGTTGTGCGGGACGGAGCAAACAGGGAAAGGGGCCACACCTGGCCTAGGGGGCATGCGCAAGGAACAAGACTTGAATGGAGGGGAGACAAAAGTCAAGGGAGAAAGAGCACCAGGTCAGGGCTAGGAAGAGCAGAGCAAGCTAAATCTTCCCACAACTACTTACCTGGCGGCCGCAGACAGGTGGGTGCATTGTCTGCACTCACAATCTATGCCGCCGACCCCTTATCCACCACACCCCTGCAACGCTCAACACTGCAGCCTTGACCTGCGAGGGCTTTGCCGCAGAGGGCCCGAACCTCTGATTGTATAGGCTCGGAAGTTTGGACATAGCAAACGTGCTATGTTTCATCATGCAGCATCTTCTAAGCACCTGCGTCACTCAACACTGCGGCCTTGTGCTACAAGGGCTTTGCCGAAGAGGGCCTGCACCTTGGATTTTATAGGCTTGGAAGAATGGATGTAGCAAACCTGCTATGTTTCATCCTACTGCATCTCCTGCGCACCTGCGTCACTCAACACTGCAGCCTTGTCCTGCAAAGGCTTTGCCGCAGAGGGCCTGAATCTCTGATTTTGTAGGCTCAGAAGCGCTGACTTAGCAAAACTGCTACGTTTTGTAGTACAGCATCTCCTACGCACATGCGTTGTCAACACCTGGCCTTGTGGTGTGAAGGCTTTGGTGCAGAGGGCCCGAACTTTAGATTTGATATGCTCGAAGCATGACTTAAAAAACGTGCTACATTTCATCATACAGCATCTCCTGAGCACCTGCGTCGCTCTACACCACGGCCTTGTCCTGCGCGGGCTGACTGTTACAACAGCCTGACTGTTGCAACTGCATGCCTCTTCAGCCCTTTTCCTCATCTCAGTCCTTCTATAATTCAGGGACTTGTAGTTACCTTCAACAAAGTTAGTTTTCTCAACATTTACATTACTTGTTAGGGTAGATTTAATTCCCTTAAAGTTATCAAGAGATGGACTATGAGAATTAGCTGCTATAGAGGAAGGTAGTTTATTGAAGACATCATTTCCATACTCCTTTACACTGTACCCTTGTGATTGAAAATGGTGTTCAATTTAGGATAGCCAAAGGGATCTTTCTTTTTGTACAGTTTGCTCAGATGTTACAACATTAAGGTCCACAACCCTAGATCAAACATAATGGTTAGGGGCATTAAATTGAAAATAATCTATTACCTCTTTAGGTACCATTTTAAGATACTTCCTACCAGACGAAAACTACAGTGTATCATCCCACAGTATCTCCTCACCACACTGGGCTCTGTCTCGTCCCAGGTGAACCTCCTGCAGTAGGCCACAACCAGGGTTGGATCTGGAAGGGCCTGCCTTCCCATGGCCACCAGGGAGGGGACTTTAGGCAGGGTTTCAGTGAGGGATTCATAGGATTGTTCACAACACATAAACTACTTTACTGCCATGGTCAACGTGGATTATGTGAGATTTCCGATGCGGCAAGCTACCAAGGACCCAATGAGTCACTGGATGTCTTCTACATGTGGCTGATACTTCTAGCAGCATTTCCAGATGAGGAGGGTGTGCTGAGGGGGCAGATCATCCAGAAATATTTGTCTATTTGAAGGATCGGGCATCCCATCGATTCACATCCTGGAACTAGGGAGGGCTCAGGAGCTGGCCACTACACAAGTTACAGATATGGAGGGTGCCATAAAAGGCCAGGAGATGGAAGGGGCACAGGAAGTAAGCTCAGTCCCTCAGTGCACCAGTTGTGCGAAGAGCAGAGGGAGAGGCAGAGGAATGCCACGAGGATACTCCATGCACATAGTGCAAAACCCAATGAGTTTTGTGGTGAAGCATTGCTGCATACACAGACATCTACAGTGGTAGATGCCACAAAATTCTGCATTTTGCAAAGGCATGCAGAATGCTGTGGATGCCCACACCCAAACAGGGGTGCAATCTGCCCCAAAGGGAAAGAGGGATGAAGATTGCAGCACTTTCTGAAGATGGCCTGAGTGTGAGGAAGTGTAGTATCGGTATGAGACATAAAATGAAAAAGAAGTCTTCTGGCTGAATTGCAGGGAGCAGCTATGTTTACAACCATTGATCTAAGAGAGGGGTATCACAAGATGATCATCAATGAGGACTCACTGGCGATCATGCCGTTCTCCACCCACACTGATTTGTTCACATAGAAAAAGTTGAGCTTCGGGGGGTCATCGGCAGCTTAGGTGGTCCAGCACAGAGAGGAGAGTGCTCACTGGCCTAAAAGGAGTGGTTAACATCAGTGACAATGTCCTAATCTACTGCAAGAAGGAGCAGGGAATCCTAGCACTGGTGGAAGCAGTGTTTCAGCATCTGCATGGAAAAAGGGATAATGCTGCACAAGAACAAGTGCCAATTCCTAAATCCCAGAGTTCAGTTTTTGGTATTTGTCACCCACGGGGAGGGGATCTCGGTGGACCCCCAAAAGGGTGGCAGTGTTCAAGGATTTCCTACCCCCTCACATTCCATCAGAGGTACATCGTTTTTTAGGCATGATTAATTTCTGTGGGAGATTCATACCCAACCCGGCCACCATCACAGAACCTCTGAGAGCACTCATCAAACGAGATGCTGACTGGGTGTGGGGACCAAAGGTTCAGAAAGTGTTTGCTGATGCAAAATCCACCATCGTGGTGGTAGCTACTATAGCATTCTTCGAACTGGCAAAGGAATCTGAAATCTTGGTGAATGCCAGCCCAGTGGGCCTAAGGGAGCGTACTGATACAGTTGGACATGCATGGGGTGAAGGTACCCTTCACTTTTGGGACTAAAGCACTGATGACAACAGAGAGAAGGTACTCCCAGATAGAGCGGGAGGCACTGGCAGTGCTATGGGGATGCAAGAATTTCCATCTGTACATATTTTGGGCACCCAGTGATGGTTGTAACAGATCACAAGCCACTGCTGCCCATGCTGAAGTGCTCGGCATTAGGACCTCCTCTGAGATTGTAAAGGTGGATGCTGCAATGGCAAGACTATGGGGAAATGCTTTGGTTCAAGGTGGGTGTGGGTTAGAACATGATGCAGAAGAGTTGGTGAACATAGTCACCCATCTGGCAGTCACCAAGTCCATGTCTCTACATGAGATAGTAAATGCAACAGCAGGCCACAGTGGGCTGCAATGGATCAGCTGAACGGTGGAGAGTGAAATCGCTCCTGGGCAAGCAAGCGTGATACATGCCAGATATGAGATAATGCCTTCAGGGACTTTGGAGTGTTAGGGAAGAGCTATATTAAATTAAAACATCCATTTATTTAACTAGCAATTTTTGCTCTTTATAACATATTTTCTGGATTGTTTACTTACTTATTTTATATAACACCAGCAAGTCTATTTTTGGCCACTTTAAAGTATTATGATAAACCACACACACACAAAACTGAAAATGTAAATTCCTGAATTGAGGAAAGTCAGACCAGGGAGAGCGGCAATCATGAATAAGGTTTGATGAACCACCCACCACCTGTCGAAATTCCCATGACAAGCAGAATAAAATATTTAGTAGTCCAACAATATATCAAAGGATTTGCTCACAGCTCAAAGTATGATTTAAATGACGCATCATATTAAGTATGGTGGAGTTCTGCTAGACAATCAGAACTGTTCATCATCTCTGATAGATTTGGCGGTGCAATCAGAGCCCTAGAACCTGTTAGGAGGTTTGGTGACTTGACTGAAAGGCTCACTAACTTCATGGTTCTCTGTGGGTTTTGTTTCTCTATAAGACGAAGGGACAGGGCTGACTCACACAAGGAGACAGTTGGAGGGCTTGTGTTGTAGCCACTGAGATCATTTGTGTGCATCTTCTTCACACTGCTTTGCATAGTTGTCTGTCTATTGATCTATCTATCTACCTATCTATCTATCTATCTATCTATCTATCTATCTATCTATCTATCTATCTATCTATCTATCTACCTACCTATCTATCTATCCATCCATCTATCTAATTCTTTTATTGCACCACTCACCCAAAGGCCTCAGAGCGCTTCCAAGACTGGAGAAGAAAGAACAAGAAAAAGAAGAATCAGCAGGAGATGGGGCAAAGAGCAGTAAGAGTTTAACCTATCCCTCTATGAAAAAGAAATGTTTTTAAATGCTTCTTAAATTGAGTGGTTGATGCACAGCCCTTAGGTCAAGGGGAGAGAGTTCCATAGAGTGGGGGCCCAAGCATTAAAGCCTGCGCCACAAATCTTTCTCAAAATGACTCGAGGTTGGTGCAATGTGACATGGATATTAGAGCGTAAAGTCTGCCTAAATGGCATTTTTGTTTCACTCTTGAGGAGAGATAGGCAGGAGCTGTGTCTCTCTGTTCTACCAGTTGCCAGTTCAATTTCCTATTGGCCTCAGACACCTGGGATCGATGACCTAATTCACAGACTGCCCACACTGCTCTGTTCTGTGTTGCCTGTAGCTTTCTTATATTTGCTTGTGAGGTACCCACTAACAAACTGTTGCAATAATCTAAATTATTGTTAATAATAGCCTCTGCAATCAAGGCTCTGTTTGCATCTGAATGATAAGGGCATATCTGCCACAGCAGGTGAATATAATAGGAGCAAGAAGATAGGAAATGTGTTTCTTAAAGGATAAATGTGAATCAAAAATGACTCCAAAGGTATTAACAATGTCCGAGACTTCAATGGCATTACCATCTATTACAAACCTTTATACTGTGAATCAGGTTTTTTTTAAAACTTTTGTTGAGTGCCAAGAATGAGCAACTCAGTTTTGGTATTATTCAAAGCTAAATAATTCACAGGCATATGCCTGCATGGCCTTAAAAACATTATTTACACTTTCTAAGTCATCACTGTAAGACCCAGATAATACAAGCAGCATCTGGGTATTGTCTGCATAATTTGCAAACTGAATCCCGAGGCAAACAAGGAGATCACATAGAGGCTTAGAGTATACATTAAAAAGTAAAGGTGATATACAAGAACCCTGTGCAGCACCACAGGTAAGAAGCATTCTTTGTGATTGAGCATTCCCTTTCACCACATTCAGAGTTCTAGGTCCAAGAAATAATTTAAACCAATGACCTGCAAGCAGAGTACATTTGCCGACCTTGATCAGTCTATCTGCCAGCAGGGCATGGTTGACCAAATCAAAAGATCCAAGAATAGGAGCAATGCTGCACTACCCTTATCAATTATTCCTGCAATGTTCATTTTTGAATCCAGGAGTGCAGTCTCAGTCCCGTGAGTAAGACGAAATCCAGATTGTCCGGGGGCAAGTATATCTTGTTTCTCTACAAAAGTTTGATATTGACAGCACACTATTCTGCCAATTATTTTCAACACAACAGGTATGTTCGTGGTGGGCCTGTAATTGCCCATGGCAGTTGGGTCATGATTCTCCTTTTTCAATAAATGCGTAATCCAGGCTGCTTTAATATTTTCTGGAACATGGGCTTCCTGAAAAGATTAGTTAATGAATCTAGTGACCCAAGGAACAAGGGTCCTAAGACAATCCTTAAACAATGTGGCTGGAAAAATATCCCCTTTACATGGTTCAGGTTTAATCCTATGTACTATGTCCATAACTTCTCTATCCAAAAGTTCTTTGAAAGCAAATAAGGCAGTTTTAGCTGGAAGGAGATATTATCTGATCTGTAAACTTTACCAATTGTACTTGGTCCAAAATATGTTGCTGATGTAGCATTGGTTTTTTGACAAAACAATCATGAATACGTTGACACCAAGCATCATCAATAACAATAGACCACCGTCGCCTTTTGTTAGGCAGAAACCTGTGCAGTTCCCTTGGGGAACACTGCAAAAGATTTAAGACTACAGGTAGAGCAGTAAACCCCTTTGGTAGCAGTCTGTACCACCCAGATTTACCTGGTAGCTGTGGCTGAGCAGTCAGACTTCTCTCAAGAAGAGTTAGGCAGTATGCAAAGTATACACAATATGTACCAACATACAATAGCACAAGCAAACACTGACCAGAGCTTGGTTTCACAAGTATATAGTTATTTATTTAAAATACACATAAGTTAAAAACACTCTAGCAAAATATAGTAAACACTTCAAACACAGTTATAACGAAAGTAGATTCAATCCTTTCTCCTATCTAGACAACTCTAGGTTAACACCACTTAATTAAAACAGAGGTGAGTGCTTAACTTTAGATGACACTCTAGTAGTTTCCAAGAAAGGGAGAGAAAAAGCAGAAATGGGTTAAACACACCACTCTAAGGTCCAGAACACTTGCAATAGGCTCAAAGAAGCACAAAGTCACAGGTGAGCAAAAGTCACTAGGCAGGGCCCACTCTTAGAGTAGCCGGAGCGAAAATGTGCCCAAGATCACACTGTTATTAGGGATTCAAAGTCTTGCAAAGAGTTAGGAAGAGGTTAGAGTGGCTTAGAAAGTTTAGCCAGGGTGTCCCAGGCACTCCCAGGTTCGAAAGCCGGGGGCTAAATCTACCCCGTACAGTCGGTAGCAAGGGAAGCCAGGCGGAACACGGTACCTTAAGCGGAAAGGGTCCTCCAGCGGTGGCAGTTGTTCCAGGCAGTGGCAGCAGGGCTCGACGTCGGTCAGGGGAGAAGAATATCTCGCTGAAGAGCAGAAGAGAAAGGTCGTAGCACTGCCCGGGAAGAAACCAGCCGTGGAGTCCTCCGGTTAAAGGGTTGGTACCGACTTTCGCGGTATGGGGGTAAAGTGTGGTATTCCGGTTGCCGGGGTGCTTGGCACAGGCAAGGCGGCCACGAGATACCTCAAAGAACGGAAAGAAGGCGAAAACTGGTTGTCCCCACCAGTCAAGGGAAGGAGCCACTCCGTTAAGAGTTCTCCTCGGTCGTCGGGAAAAAGTGGTGAGACGGTTCAGCAGGGCTCCACCGGGTGGTGTCGTCGAAGCAGGTCGGCTCAGCTCTTCCCTCGTCGGATTCTTGGTCCTGTGGCGACTTCTGAAGTCCCAGTCCCCAAAGCCCTGCTTTTATGCAGCAAACCCCCATTCACCCAGCCTAGCTGTCACTCAAACATGCTAAGTGGTGAGCCGGGCGGCTCACCACTTGGGCCAATCAGGACGGAGTGCGACTTGAGTTACCAAGGTAACTCAGTCCAGGGTGCCTAAATCCCCCTCCACCCCTCCTAAGTACCCCAGACAGAGTGGCACCACTTTGGAGGGCTTCTGTGGAGAAGCCCGCCAAAAGTGGAACAAAGGGCTCCACTTTGGGTCAGAGTTACAGAGGCGAACACCAACGCCATTTTAGAATCAAGTTTTGGCAAAAAGTCCCAACCGGAGTTATAAAAATAAATATATAAACCGGCGGTATGTTTAAGGCTACCGTAAATAAATAATTAAATGTGTTAGCCTAAAACAATGGGAAATCCCATAGGAAAATATTCGCGGTCGAATATAAAACGTAGTTTCCACTGCCACCAGCCAAAACTCGATCAGGGGGGACGGAGACGTGCCCCCTCGACTAACAGACCCTGGGGCAATCGAATTGCCCCAGCCAGTACGTCCACAATAGGATGGTTTGTACTGGTTCTGTTCAGGATTCAAGACTAGTAAAGTCTTTGGTGACTTTACATGCCCTGGGAGACAGTAGTCAGTCCCAGGGTATGGAGTCTATGTTGGGGAGTCCCTAGGACACCCCTGGGTCACGGCACAGAGGGTGCTGTGTAACCCACATCACAAAAATACATGAGGCCCTATGGAGTAAAAGACCCCATAGCCCATTCAACACAAGGTTTGTCCAAGATAACACAGTTCAACATGTCCAAGAGTGAGGGTAAAAGAGTCTCACTCTTGGCAGGAGAAAAAATTAAACCCCAGAAATCCAGCAAAGCTGCTGGGGGACTCACTAGGTAGGGAAATTCAGCCTAAACAGAGAATTCTCCCTAACACTCGCCCCCCCCAGACTAAGGGACAGGAGGATTTAATCCACTCCTGGATGAACCTCATACCTCTAGTCGATGATATACATCCTAGAGAGTCCATCAGCATTTTGATGGTGACACCTTGACCTTTGCTTAAGGGAGAACTCAAAGGTTTTCTTTTGCAAGCTAAAGGACCTACAAACCCTTTGAGGAACATCAGTCTTTTTGTTATAGGGGATCTGGTTGACCAGTCCCTCAGAAGTTGGTACAACTTCTGAACCTATGTTAGGCTTTTTGAAGGGGTCCTTATAAAGGATTCCCTTAGATCTAGAGGGGCCTCCAAGGTTCCTCACCACCTCTCTTGTGGGAGCAGGTTGGGTCTTAGGCCTCTTGGTTGGAGGGGTTGGGGTTAGGCAATGTACCTGCTTCCCCTTCCTCTTAGATCTACCCTTACCTATTTTAGGAGTTCCCCCCCTAATATTAGGATTTGAGTTGGGGTCTTCAGTAGAAGGTCCAACAGTCTGAAGGTTTTTGGCCTTAGACTTTTCTTTTCTGGTTTTCCACCAGCACTGAGAATTACCAGTTCTCTCAGGTCCAGATAGGGGCCTAGTTGGTCTATCCACCTCTTCCTCAGAAGTAGGGTGAGTCAGAGACTCTGAGACTAGGGGAACAATGATGGAGCTTGGTTGGGGCGCCCATGTTCCTAGCATACTATCCTGAAATGTGCCTGGGTTAGAGGTCAACTTACTAACACCAGGGCTTGTAGTGGGGTTCTCAGTAGAGGGTCCCACAGGCTTAGAAGGGTCCTTCAAGGTAGCCTTTCTAGCCAATTTGGTTAAGTTCTGCTTCTCCATACTGGGAGGCCTGGGGGTATGTGACACTACTCCTAGAGTTCTTAGGTCATTCCCCAACAGGACCTTCCCAGGTACCTCAGTCTGAACACTGACAGGGATCCTCACTGTCATGTTGTTACACTGAATGAGGGCTGGTAGGATAGGAACCATTTGGACAGGGCCTCCAGACATCTTAGTGGGACCTTTGGGTGCTTTGGCCACATCCTCAGGTTGAAAGAAGCTTTCATCCACTACTGTTCTGCTGGCCCCAGTGTCTCTCCTGGCAGGAGTATCCTGGCCATTGACAAGAACACTGTCCACATAATACACCTTAGAGTTAACAGGTAGGGAGTTATACACAACCCTATTCTGGGGACTAACCAGACCCATAGGCTCTAAGTTTACAGTTGCTTGAAGACCCAAGGGTTCTTCAGCAAAGAGTTCAAAGTGGGCACTAGCCATCTGTACTTCATCCTCAGGAGTGAAGGCTAAGGAGACTGTGCTGATCCCTGCAGGTTTACCCTTGCACTTGGGATCTCCTTTGATATGGTCAGTACCCTGACAGACATAGCATTGTCCAAATGCTCTCTGGAAGGGTGGCTTGTTCTGACCTCCTTCTGGCTTGTGGCCAGAAGGTACAGTAGCCTGACTAGGTTTCCCATGTGGCTTACCCTGGTTATTTTGTGTTTTGGGGCCCTCTTTGGGATAGGAATTATTAGAATTCTCTTTGGAGTCTTTTTTTGGCTGTTTCTCCCCATCCTTCTTCTGAGTTACCCCAGAATCCTTGTGAGTGGCCCTGTTGGCAACCCACAAGTCAGCAGCCTTAGCTAGTTTCCGGGAATCCAATTCCTTGGAATCAGCCAAGTGTTGTCTGAGCTCAGGAGAGCAGGCATCATAAATAGTCTCCAACATAAACAAATTCTTCATACCTTCATAAGTGTTCACCTTGTAACCCTTAATCCATCCCTCTAAGTTTTTCAAACATTCACTCACCCAGGTAGCCCAAGGGGTACCATCATGCTTTTTGAGGTTCCTAAACCTCTTAAGATACTGGGAAGGGGTCTTCCCAAACCTAGCTATCAAAGCTAGTTTCACACATTCATAGTCCTTCCTATCCTCCTCCCCCATCTCCATTACCACATCAGTTGCAACAGGGGGAAGCCTAGAGAACAACCAGGTGAGTAAGTCATTTCCTGTGATGTTCTGGAGCCCATGATTATATTCAAACAGAGACAACCAATCCAACACATCCAACTTAGGCTCATACATACCAACCAATTCTTTAGGCATCCGGGGTCTTTTAGGACTGGAACTTCTAGAGGAGCCAGAGAGAGAAACATTCTCAACAGATAATTTCTTCATTTCTAAGTCATACTTGAGCTCCATTTCCCTTAGCCTTAGTTCTTTGTCAGTTTGAGCATTAAGTTTCTTATACTCCAATTCTAGCTTCATTTTCTCCAGTTCAAAGTACTGAGGACTAAATGTGGGACCTGGTAAAGGTCCAGTAGGCACAGCAGGTAGAGCAGGCAGAGGCCTAGGGGGGACAGTTACAACAGCCTCACCCTCCTCTTCTGACTCTTCCTCAGAATCATCAACATTTTGCTCCATGTTAATTTCAACACTGTCATCTACAGTTGCTGGAGTGGTAGGTTCCTCTGAACCATCACCCAGACTTTGGTTAGCTAACAATCTTTCAATCAGCTCCATTTTCTTGCCCTTAGTCAGGAGATCCTTATGTTTACAGAGCACTCTTAAACAATCAGCAGTTTTGGCTGCAAGGGACTCTTGACTATAGCTTTCTATAACTGACATGTTAGAGGTTTTACTTTTTCAGTGCTAAGCTTTGTGGTTAGTTGCACTAAGGTATCTAAAGCACAATAAAATGTATACTCAATACAAATCCCACCGCTGTACACCAGTGTTAGGCAGAAACCTGTGCAGTTCCCTTGGGGAACACTGCAAAAGATTTAAGACTACAGGTAGAGCAGTAAACCCCTTTGGTAGCAGTCTGTACCACCCAGATTTACCTGGTAGCTGTGGCTGAGCAGTCAGACTTCTCTCAAGAAGAGTTAGGCAGTATGCAAAGTATACACAATATGTACCAACATACAATAGCACAAGCAAACACTGACCAGAGCTTGGTTTCACAAGTATATAGTTATTTATTTAAAATACACATAAGTTAAAAACACTCTAGCAAAATATAGTAAACACTTCAAACACAGTTATAACGAAAGTAGATTCAATCCTTTCTCCTATCTAGACAACTCTAGGTTAACACCACTTAATTAAAACAGAGGTGAGTGCTTAACTTTAGATGACACTCTAGTAGTTTCCAAGAAAGGGAGAGAAAAAGCAGAAATGGGTTAAACACACCACTCTAAGGTCCAGAACACTTGCAATAGGCTCAAAGAAGCACAAAGTCACAGGTGAGCAAAAGTCACTAGGCAGGGCCCACTCTTAGAGTAGCCGGAGCGAAAATGTGCCCAAGATCACACTGTTATTAGGGATTCAAAGTCTTGCAAAGAGTTAGGAAGAGGTTAGAGTGGCTTAGAAAGTTTAGCCAGGGTGTCCCAGGCACTCCCAGGTTCGAAAGCCGGGGGCTAAATCTACCCCGTACAGTCGGTAGCAAGGGAAGCCAGGCGGAACACGGTACCTTAAGCGGAAAGGGTCCTCCAGCGGTGGCAGTTGTTCCAGGCAGTGGCAGCAGGGCTCGACGTCGGTCAGGGGAGAAGAATATCTCGCTGAAGAGCAGAAGAGAAAGGTCGTAGCACTGCCCGGGAAGAAACCAGCCGTGGAGTCCTCCGGTTAAAGGGTTGGTACCGACTTTCGCGGTATGGGGGTAAAGTGTGGTATTCCGGTTGCCGGGGTGCTTGGCACAGGCAAGGCGGCCACGAGATACCTCAAAGAACGGAAAGAAGGCGAAAACTGGTTGTCCCCACCAGTCAAGGGAAGGAGCCACTCCGTTAAGAGTTCTCCTCGGTCGTCGGGAAAAAGTGGTGAGACGGTTCAGCAGGGCTCCACCGGGTGGTGTCGTCGAAGCAGGTCGGCTCAGCTCTTCCCTCGTCGGATTCTTGGTCCTGTGGCGACTTCTGAAGTCCCAGTCCCCAAAGCCCTGCTTTTATGCAGCAAACCCCCATTCACCCAGCCTAGCTGTCACTCAAACATGCTAAGTGGTGAGCCGGGCGGCTCACCACTTGGGCCAATCAGGACGGAGTGCGACTTGAGTTACCAAGGTAACTCAGTCCAGGGTGCCTAAATCCCCCTCCACCCCTCCTAAGTACCCCAGACAGAGTGGCACCACTTTGGAGGGCTTCTGTGGAGAAGCCCGCCAAAAGTGGAACAAAGGGCTCCACTTTGGGTCAGAGTTACAGAGGCGAACACCAACGCCATTTTAGAATCAAGTTTTGGCAAAAAGTCCCAACCGGAGTTATAAAAATAAATATATAAACCGGCGGTATGTTTAAGGCTACCGTAAATAAATAATTAAATGTGTTAGCCTAAAACAATGGGAAATCCCATAGGAAAATATTCGCGGTCGAATATAAAACGTAGTTTCCACTGCCACCAGCCAAAACTCGATCAGGGGGGACGGAGACGTGCCCCCTCGACTAACAGACCCTGGGGCAATCGAATTGCCCCAGCCAGTACGTCCACAATAGGATGGTTTGTACTGGTTCTGTTCAGGATTCAAGACTAGTAAAGTCTTTGGTGACTTTACATGCCCTGGGAGACAGTAGTCAGTCCCAGGGTATGGAGTCTATGTTGGGGAGTCCCTAGGACACCCCTGGGTCACGGCACAGAGGGTGCTGTGTAACCCACATCACAAAAATACATGAGGCCCTATGGAGTAAAAGACCCCATAGCCCATTCAACACAAGGTTTGTCCAAGATAACACAGTTCAACATGTCCAAGAGTGAGGGTAAAAGAGTCTCACTCTTGGCAGGAGAAAAAATTAAACCCCAGAAATCCAGCAAAGCTGCTGGGGGACTCACTAGGTAGGGAAATTCAGCCTAAACAGAGAATTCTCCCTAACACCTTTAACTCCTGAAGGACCCCAAACAATTCTTTTGGTTTCGATTTCCCTGTTTCTATCCAAGCATTTAAATTAATTTATTTGTCTATAAACACTGTGGTAATAAAGACCTAGCCGCAAGTTTGTATGCTTCAATGGTAGCATTAGAAGGATGTTTTTGCAAGTTACGCTCTGCCTTCCGTTTAGCCATTCTACCACATAAAACCTGTGGAGTAAACCACTGATTGTATTTGACCACTTTGTTCTACTTCATGGATCTAAGTGGCACCAAAGTGTCAAAGGCTTGATTGGTTGCTACTCTAAAAAAATGTATACAATCTGCAAGAGGCATGCTCTCTGCCAAGGAAGGTAGTAATGGTTTGACTAAAGAATCAAAAGCCTCATGAGTAACCTTTCTGCAGTTCCTAGTTAAAACCGATGACTTATCTGGCTGAGAATTTGTATTTAAGGAATAGGAAAGAGGAACCTCAAAAAGAAGAGAATGGTGGTCAGACCAAATGCAGTTGTCCACAACAATTGGAGACACCTTATGATTCATTGATGGAATCCAATCTAAGATGTTACCACCCTTGTGCATTGGGACTTTGACATGTTGATGAAGTTCAACGGATTGCAGAGTCTGTAATAAAGAAATTTCCTCAAAATCCAGTGGGTTATTAGCCCTCAAGTGACATCGTATTGTATATTTTCCCTTTGAAAAAAACATTTGTGCCTGTATTTAACACCTTCCCCTTTCCACATTCCTTTTTCTTAGTTCCAACCCCAAAAAATATAAAAATGAAAAATAAATCATTTGTGAAAACCTATTGTAATTTTTTGGTTTTTGAATCTGATTCCCTTCTCCTTCCTCCTTTAAAATCAAAATACAATATTGTCAGAAGCAGTACAAGGGAGAGCAAACGTTTCATTGCACTATTCTAATGCTTGCTTGTACCACAATTTGGCTCAGCACTTTTTGAGTCATAAAGGTAAAAACAAATAAAAAGTGAACCGCATACCTCATTTGACCCGATTTTGATAGCATGGGGTAGTGGCAAGCTATAATCCTTGTGATGTGCATCAGCAGCGAAAGTTTCCAAACAACAACAGTGCAATACGTACTGTCACAAATTCCATCCTACCCTGCTTACCCAAGGCTAGCTTTGTGTTAGGGGGCCAGGGTCTTCGGCCCACCATGTGAGAAATCCCTGTTATGCGGGGCAGCCCATTGTCTGTACGCTGCTCTGTGTGGCAGGAACCACACAGACACGGGTCTCAGCTTCAACTGCGGAGCGGAAATCCGCTCGGCACCTTTATCAGGGTGGGTAACATGCTCATCCATGTGACCTCCACATATGTGACTCAGCACAAGCCTTCTGGCTTTTTGCTGACGTTATAACATCTCCACACCAATGGATGTCAAAATAGATGGTGGGGCTGGGGGGAGGGGGCTGCCAGGTAGCCCTAAAATGGGTGGGTTGAGCAGGTGGGCTATGGGGATCAGAAAGGGGATTGTTAAGTGGAGGAGGAGGAGGTCAGAATATGGTATGGGAGGTTCATTGGGGTGAAAACCACCCTCCAACCCACTCCTCATGAGAGGGATGTATGTCTATTCAGGGCCCATTTGAAGACGAGCCAAGGTGGGAAAAAGCGTTCTTTTTTATGAGCCACCCCAAACGGTTGACTACTAGTCGTGGAACCATTGAATCTATATTCATAATGAGTCATTGTTGGAGTGTACACAATCGGTGATAGAAAGTGCTACGCTGACCCTCAAGTTTTTTTTAAACCCCATCTAAGCAACTGTTTCACCAATAAGGCCTTCCGGTGTTTCCTGAACTGTTTGAGTGATGAGGTTATGCATATGTCTTGTGGGATGTTGTTCTTTAGTAAAGGCTCATTGCAAGAGAAAAACTGTTTTTAGGATTTTACTTTCCAGCACTAATCAGTTTACAGACTCGTAATCGCGATGATTCTGAAATTGCGCTGACTTTTGCAAAATTTTTCAATAACGTGCTGCCTGATTCAACACTGCATTGTACGTAATGCAGGCTGTATTAAACATGATCCAGGCTTGCATCAGTGTTGGCTTTGTCAATGCTTGTTAAAACGTGGCTTTGAAAATCTTTGCCTCTGATATTTATTTATTTATGTTTATAAAGCGCATGTCACTGGCCCGGAGGCCTAATAGCGCTAACAGTAGAGAGCGATTGGCACAACCTCAAATCGAGAGGCAGCACATTTCAGCTCCTAGCAGTCGCATAGCAACATGACCCCTACTAATTTGGAACATGGCATGCTGATAAGCCCCGTATTGTTCGATCTTAGTGTCCTCCTTGTTGGCAACCAAAAAAGGCGATTGGAGAGATAGGCTGGACTTAATCCATATAGACATTTGTATGTAACACACACAAGGCAGAAGGTCACTCTACTTGCTATAGGTAGCCAGTGGAGATCTCTTCTAGTATCAGAAACTTGTTCGCGCTTCTTCAGTCCTTTTACTGTTTTACTGTTCTGACAGCGTTATTTTGTATCACATGGAGACGCATACATTCTCCTTTCCCTATGCCCTGCAGCAAACCGGCCCCAAAATGCAACTTGGCACCGATAGTGGCCCTCACAATTGTGGCACAGTTATTTTGTGACAAAAATGGTCTCAGCTGCACAATTAGTTTAAGGTAGTAGGAGGTGGATGATACCAGAAAGCTTACATGGGCCTTTATGTTCAGCTCCTGATCAATAACCATCCCTAATGTCTTTAGTTTCAGAAGTGGAGATATGGTAAATCCTGCGATGACCCTCTCCTTGAAAGCCGAGGATAGTTTCCGCAGGCGAGAGGCTGTCCCTATCATTATTACACCCGTCTTTGCATTATTTTAGCGCAAGATTGTTCTCCAGCATCCAGGATTGAATCAAGGAGTAAACCCTATTGATGGACTTTGTGTCCCTGCTATAATCCCCTGGCAGGGGGATGAGGCACTGAGTATCATATGCATAGTTGGAATACAGAACCCATTAGCATCCAGAAGTTGAAACAGCATAAGTGTGAATAGATTGAACAGGACAGGGGAGAGACAGGATCCCTGCGGCACCCCACAGAGTATCTGAAAATCATCCACGTTCCCATTGTTAGAGAATACACTTGCCGTCCATTCAGTCAAAAATTATTCTATCCATTTGGCTGCTGCTGGTGAGAAGCTGGCAGAATGTACCAGTCTGTTGACCAGCAGGGCATGATCCACCACATCAAATGCTGCTGGGAGATCAATCCACATAAGGAGGGCGGTTGATCCCTTGTCTACAATATCCAGCATGTCAGCCTTGAGATCAGCTAGCGCAAGTTCGTGGCTGTGGACCCTGCAAAAGCCTGACTATCTCTGCCCTAGGATCTGTCATTTTTAAACATGTTCCTGCACCTGCATAAATGCCACCCGATCCAAGACGTTTAGTAGGAAGGGTGAGTTCGAAATAGGTCTATAGTTGGTTGGGATCTCTGGAACCAGCGTCAGTTTTTTAAAATAGTGGTGAAATCCGTGTTTGCTTAAGGTATGATGGCACAGAGCATTCCCTAAAGGAGATGTTCATCTGCTTTGTGAGCAAAGGAGACAGTTGAGTGGCACATAATTTGACCACTTTAGAGGGGCACATATCTCCTTTACAAGAAGTGGGCTTGAGTCGATTCAGCACACTGGTTAAATCACTATACTTGATTGGTGCAAAATCGAGGCGTGGGCGTTGTTCATTTGTACTTTGTGGGGGGAATTTGGCTAAGGGTTGGACGACTGTAAATTCTTTTTTATGCAAATATCCACCTGGATTTTCTTGCCTTTATTATTAAGGACGTCCTGAATGGCTGTACACCATTTTTTGTCTTTTACTGTCATGGACTTCTGAGGGCTCGGGGACTCAAGTTCTCTAAGTATTTCAAGCACTTATTTGGAGTCTGATTTTCCTTGCATTATCCTAAGGTTGTATTCCTCTTTCTTCACTTTCAAAATAGCCACTTTATGTTCTTTGGCTGATACTGGGAACAAGAGAAGCATGCACACTGGTCCTGTAAACGGGTGAACGCGTCCAGGTTCAGGAAAGGATACCAGTGTAGAGAAAACGTTATGACATTATATCACATTTATTTATTTATTTATTGTTCACTTGTTAGGCGCTTATACAGGAGGCAAATACTTTTTCAAAGCACCCACAGGGCAACAGGGAGGGGACAGGAGATGATAGACAAAGTAATTACAACAATGTTAAATAATTACATACAACCACATCAGAAGAGACAGCAGGGAGGGGAAGACCACCCTTTTTATGCCTTGTGAGTGTTCAGAACATGCAAGTGCAGAGGGGTATGGGATAGGTGCTGTGGTGCTCATGGAGAGCAGCAGGTGAAGTGCTATGAAGAAAGGTAAGTACAACCTCCAGTGGTGGAGGGTAAGCCGAGGCAAGTGCGGAGGATAGACAGCAGATGGAATGATAAGATGTGGGAGGTCAGGGCCCTAAGGATGCATAAGGGCCCTGCACACCAATCAAGTTACTGTGTGATTTGCAGGGGAGAGAAAGAGGGAAGGAAGAGGTAAAGAGGATGGTCTTGGGTTTTTTCTGGAACTTACAGAGGTCCTGCTCAAGAGGGAGGAGGAGGCTATTCCAAAGAAGGGAGCCTGCTGAGGAAAGCGATCGACCACCTGCCCTCTGTTTAGCAAACCGCTTTACACACACAGAGTTGGTGCCAGAGGAATGCAGGTGTCTAGAGGGGGAATATTTACTCAGAAAGAGATGTAGATGGTTCATTGCCCCAGAAAGCCTTGTGAATGATGGTTTAAACTGTGCTGCAACCGGGAGCTAGTGGAGACTTTGTAGGGCAGGAGAGAAGAGGTCCCTGGGCTTGAGGCTAAGGATAAGTCTTGCTACCCTATTCTGGATTAGCTTGAGGGGTCACAGAGTGGACAAAGGTAGATTAAGGACGAGGCTGTTGCAGTAGTCAAGCCGAGAGAGAACCAGAGCCCAGGTAACATTGAGTCTCTGGGGGAAGGTGAGGAAAGGAAGAATTCCTTTCAGAAGGAAACCTGAAAGTGGAACTTCTTGGCAATGCCCTGAGTATGAAGGAGGAAGGAGAGAGAGGAGTCGAAGATGACTCAGAGGTTTCTGCCTTCCAAACTGGGAGCAATGGGAGAGCCCATGGAAGAAGGCCAGAGTGTAGGGAAGAAGTCGGGTGCTAGGTTTCCAATACGGAGGATCTCTGTTTTGCTCGCATTGAGGCAGCAATCGTTCGAAGTACACCAGGCCTCGATGGCTGAGTGGCAGTCAGGGATGATGGAGGGTGCAAGGGCATTGGTAGGAGGTTTGAAGAAGAGTTGTGTGTCATCAGCATAGCACTGGAAGTTAGGGGAGAAGAAGGAAATGAGCAGAGTAAGGTAGACTTTAAAGAGCCAATGTGAAAGATTTGAGCCGTGGGGGATACCAATGGTGGAGAAGGAAGTAAGGGAGGGGAAGGTGCCTAGTATGACTTTGGAAGAGTGGTCAGTTAGGAAAGAGATAAGCCAGTCCAGTGCCCGCTCTGTGATACCAAGGGTGTCATGGAGCCTTTTAGTGAGGATGGAGGGGTTCACTGTGTCAAATGCAGAAGAGAGATCAAGGGGGGTGAGGACAGCATGTGCGTTGGAATCAAGGGATGCAAGCAGTTCTTCACAGGTATTTAGAAGAGCAGTTTCCGTGCATCTGGATGCTCGTAATCCAGATTGATCGTTGTGGAGGCCGCCAACAAGCTCAGTGTGGAAGTTAAGTTTGGGCGCGGCCAACTTCTCAAGGAATTTCCCCAGGCAAATGGTGATGGAGATGGGGTGATAGTTGGCTGGGCAGGAAGGGTCTGCTAATGTTTTTTTAAGAAGGGAACGCACAAGGGTGTGCTTGAGGGAGGATGGAAAAGAACAAGTAGCAAAGGAGTGGTTACAAAGATCAGCGAGAGCAGGGGCGAGAGAGGAAATGTCTGCATTTTCCTCCATTTTACAAGTGGCAAAACAGGAGCTCCTATTAGAGAAATGTCATACGTGGGGACTGCCCACTTTTTTAATAAATGAAGCCTTCACGAACCTGTATAGCAATGTTTGAACAATCCGACCCTTTTCTCCTTTAGATCTGGCCCCACTCCATACTATGTTAATGTTAATGTTAAAGGATAATTGTACTATCAACTGTTACCAGTGATAGTAATAGATCAGTTTTACCATTATTTTTAGAGTTTGTTCTGCGGCATAATGCTTTTATTATTAAAACAAACACGAAAAGGTGATATACAAACAATACTGGGGGATATGAGGTGCAGTCAGAGTTTAGATTAAGCATTATATCCACAAAAGAGCTATTTTACAGAGAAATGTAAGATAGCTCAGTGGGTTGAGCACTGGCTGCTGTGATCTTTGTATGATCTGTAGGTAGCAGGTTCAAATCCCGGCAAGGTCAACACAGTGTTTCATCCTTCTGATGTTGATAAATGAGTATCAACCTAAGTTGGGTGATATTGTATGCGAATTTGTTCTATGTAAAGAGCTTTGGAGAAAATGTTATATAAATAATACACATCGTTATCGCCGAGAATGCCTACCACTCCAGCTTTATTGGAAAGGGTGATGACATGCATTTCAGGAAATGAAAGAACAATTAACCTCAGTGTCATTTACTATTGTTGCTCTCTTCATTCTTATTAATACAGAATGCCTAATAAAGCAAAAGACAGACAGTAAAAATTGATGCAGAGTGTTTCAGCAATATTGGTATCTGGCAATTCTGGGCTATTAATAATGTTGCAATTCCAGCAGGAATTGGAAATCGAATGTAGAACACTTCCATTCGTGAACAGTTTTTTTTCAGCCACATAAGAAACATACATTAGTTTTACTGCCTTATTACCAGAAGCCAGACCCTGGAGACCAAAACCCTGGATAAAAGAGACCATACCCTAGAAAATGGGACAAACCAGAATGCAGAGACTGGAACCCTAGAGCCCAGACTAGATACCAAAGACCAGACCAGACCTGACCTCAGACACTAGAACAGACCATATAGACCAGGAAACAACCCAGAGATCAAACCCCAGAGTCCAGACCCAAGAACCAGATGCCAGAGACTGGTACAGAACGAAAGATCAGACTAAACCACCGGGACCAGATAGCAAACCCAAGTGATATAATCCCATATACTACTATCTCGGAGACCAGATACCAGACATTCAGAGAATAAAACTGCAGGGACTCCACCAGAGAAGGTCCTAGAGGCAAGAAACCAGCTTTCAAAGAACATAGACCAGAACTAAGAGTTCAGATGCCAGAGAGACCAGAGACTAGGATAACAAACTACCAAAGACCAAATCCAAGAGATGGAACAAGTGTCCAGACCTACACTAGAACAGGCTCCATAGATCCAACTACACTAGAACCTATTAATCAGACCCTAGAGTCCAGTCAGAGATTCCAAATACTAGACTAGACTACAGAGATAAGATCCTAAAGGTGAGTAAAGACAGCAGAGTCCAATCCAGACCCCAAATATCATAATAGGTACCAAGGACCAGAGTCCAGACTCCAATGGAAAGGAGTTCCAGTGGAATTGAGCAAGTAGAAGGAGAAGGAGTAAAAAAGAGAGGAAGCACAGGATAGCAGGGAGCTGAGAGATTGAGGAGATAAAAGAAGTGGAGGTTGCATTTTGGAGAGTAGTAGGAGCTCAAGTTAGGTAGGGGCGGTAAAACACCATGGATAGATGTGAACCCAAGTAGTTGGAATTTGAAGATTGATCAGTTTCATAGAAAGATAGCTATCATGGAGGCAGTGTTTGGAGGTGACAAAGGAGTTGGGTAGATATATAGGATGGGAGTGGTGAATTCAGGGCTTTGTCCAGGAAATCAAATGAGAAGAGAGATAGCCCCAGGAGAAATCTGGATTAGTAGTCCAAGTGGCTCAGTACTAGTCTTTGTATGAGGGGCTTGGTGACAAAGTGCATAAGTGATGGATGGATTTTCCTGATGATAGGGAAAGTAATGCTGGCAGCCAAAGAGGTCAATGTGATAAAGTGTTGGAGATGGAGGTAAATCTCAAAGGTTGTGATAGTTTAGGGAAGGAGGCAAAGAGACAGGAGAGGGAAGAAGAGGTGCCATTGAATACAGTCAAGTAAATCACTTTGTTTTAGAGCCTCCGTTGATGAATTGTAGGCAGACAGGCCAGAATACATGCCAGTATGTCAGGAGTGAACCTACAGAAGGATAATATTTGTGTGTCATTTGCAAAGAGGTGAAAGATAAACCAAAAGAGGAGCTGTATTGACCAATAGAGGAGATATAAAGGGTTGAAGTCTAATAGGCATAGGACTGAGACTTGAGCGACGCCAATTGGATGGGGAGTTGGTTGAGAGGTGGTGGTTTTCCATGACATAGAGAATGAGTGGTTGGAGAGGTAGGGTGCAATGCATTCCAGAGTGATGCCACAGATACCAAGTCCATAGAGGGTGAAAAGAAGAGGTGGGCTGCCCACCATGTCAAATATGGCTGAGACGTCACGTAGGATTAGAATCTCCTGATCAGGAATGCACTTGGAACATACACACATACCAAAGGGACAGGATACAAGTAAGGATATAACTAAGCACAATATGCTCAGATAGTGCATACCAAACTATATGCAATATGGAACTATGCATGGCTCAGAATGTTTGTTAGCACAGATAATATGTTTCATATGAAAATGCATGCAACATCATTACAAGGACACATTTCCTACAAACACCCTACATACAAACCTGACACACACAATCACCCATAGAACTGCACACACACACTACACATCCTACAAAACACATACACACTCATATACACAAATACTCACATGCGCTCTCACACAGACACACACACACACACACACACACACACAAACCCACAGACACACACACACACACACACGCACACACACACACACACACAAACACATACATACACAATGTGAAAGGGTCAATGACCTGAACCTGTCAAGAGAGGATCAGGAAACCTCTCAGCCTGGGGTGGTAAGCTTACCATAGGGACTCCCAGAGCCATTCCTGCCCCTGAGGTGGATGTGTGGGTTGGGAGGGCCTCAGTCCCTGCACCTTCAGGTTGTCTCTACTTGAATAAGACAGAACCACAATCAATCCCCCCTTACCAATACAGCACCATTCTGGCCAGTATATTTATCTTTGTCTCCCAAGATCTACAATGTCAGTAGCATTACCAAAGAAACAGCTAACAGACAGCTGTGGATGAACAAGAGCCAGGGAAAACAGTGAAACAGCTCAAGTGTAGCAAGCCGCTACATGACCCAACCCAGCTTAATTATCAGCCTAGAGAGAGTCAGCTGATTAAAGGCCCTCACAGAGAACAAGTTGCACCAACACAATACTGGTGTGACACAGGGCACAGAGTGCCCAGAGGGGTTCACCTATTTGCGTTGGGCCTGTGGAGTAGCACACTCATCGAACTCACATTATCTAGCCGGGAGATCCTCACATATACTGGAAAATTGTCTTTTGTAGGCCACCATTGCTGGAGACCTGCAGACCCACCTATGGAAACGGGACAGGCTTAAGATCCCCTTTGAATGATTAATTATTCATAAAACCTTCCAATGGGAAAGGAAAGGCAACAGTTGGACCGGGGAACCAGCTAAGGGTGGAGGGGGAATGAAAATGGAAGGGGATAAAAGATAGGAGAAGAATCATGAAGGAGTAAATTAATTGGGTGAGGTCACAGAAGGAGAATGAGTAACAAGAGACGAAGAGGAGAAGGGACAGTGGAGCATGACATGGTGAGTGACTGTAGAAGACGGTGTTGGTGGATGTTAGAAGTGTGGAGAGGAGTTTAGAAGTGTGGAGGGGAGAGTAGTAATAGTGTGGAGACAGGAGTGTAGCAGTATTAGAAGTAGCAATGTGGAGAATGCAGTAGGATTATGGAGAGAGTAGTAGGGGACAGATGGAATAGTAGTGGTGTGGAGAGGGGAACGCAGTAGGAGAGAGTAAGATCAGAGATCAAGGGGAGCCATGTCTGGAACTTACCGTGATTTGGGATAGGAAGAGCAGAGGTGATAGCAGTAAATTTACCAGTAAATTTAGTCCAAGGTCAAAGGTGCAGCTTGTATGTGTCGCGGCGTCTGGTATAATGAGAAGACACATTGTTTAATCAAAGCAGTTGGACCCACCAGTCCTACTTTGAACAAGCCTGAGTTGGAGGGTTGCACATCACGTGCCGATTGAAATGTATTAGTGTATCAATATACCTGTTAGCCAATCATGTACTAGGATTCAATAGTAAGGTTATACCAGCAAATGTAGTTACAGTATCCAGCACACGGAACAGTGGCATTGCTGCTGGATTATGAGTGCCGTAATGACGGTGTAAATCCCCATTTATGGAGTCCTATAGGACTCCATGAGGGGATTTGCCATCATTAACAATGCTGGTGCCAGTAATGAGGGCTTTTTTGCCAGTAGGGCACCTGGCTTAGCTGCAGCCCTTAGCAGGTGGTAAGCCGGGTTCCCCATCGGCAAACCTATAGTCAGCTGTTCCAGTAAAGTGCCGGTGATAAGAGGGTCGCCCGAATGGCCGACATGTCCCCTATGCACATTTGAGTCCAAATGATAAGAAATGAAAGTTGCTAGTTACTGTTTGGCCAACCACCGGAGGAACCAATGTATCCCACGGATGGGAACAGATATTCTCTTAGACAACCATTCAACCCCTATCCAGCCGATGTCTTTGAGGAGACAGGTGCCTCATCACTGGATCAGGTTGTCTGATAATAACAACCAGCTGTGCTGACATTACTAGTGACAACACGACATACATGCACATATGAAGAACATGCTTACACCGTTCTGTAGATAGAAGATAGAAACATATACATACTGTCAAAATCTTTTCCTTTTCACTAGCCAAATGCAGAAATGCAAGACAGCAAAGCATACATGGAGCTAGCTTGCAATCGCTGTCTCACAACTAACTACAAGGAGCTACATGGACACATAAGGAACCTTTAAGGGCTTGATCAATACTAATCTATAAAAAGAAAAAAACTACAATATATAGGGAATCATAGAAGCACTGTGTAGTGTATGCGCATGAAGAAATAGTCCTCAAAATATAGAAGAAGATATGCAAACTCTGCAGTGCGAAGCACAGAGCCAGTGTTTTCAGCCAACGACAGGGGCGGGTGGAAAATTCCTGAGTTCCGAGGGAATAAGCCACCTGCAAAATACAGAAAAAATCCTCAATAATTGCAGACCGAAAGGCTCAATTAGGTTGTCCTCACCCAAGTGACCCAGCTGAGCCGAACAATGGCCATATACTCATGGTGGGAAGAGGAGCTGTTCCCAGCATAGCAGCCAAGACTGATACATGCATTGTCCACAGAACATTGAAACCTGCAGGCACTCTCACGGGCTAGGTGGCTTTATCAGTGGCAACAATGGGGACACACAGTATTTCCCATTACCTTGAAAAGGTATACCGAGCGTTGTGAACAGAACAGGGTCCCAGGCCTGGGAAGATCCGCTCCAGCCAATCCAGAAGCTCCAACCCGGGGGTGGTGAATAATGTTGATGGGGCCAATGGTCATCGTGCAACCCTGAAACAAAGTAATAGATTGTTTTAGGGGAAGTCTCAGGCGGACCCACCTGGCATGGGAAGACCAATGGAATAATTCACATTGGGAATTTCCATAGGTGGTATCACCCGAGCTACCCAATGGATATGGCCATTAGGTTTTTGGGATGGGCTGGTGGTTGTGACGTCACTAAGAAACAAAGCCAAGTAACGCGGGCTCAGGAGCTGTGATTGCTGGAGATTTTGTTGTTTCCAATATGATCCCTGTCTTTTGGAGACTTTTCTTTGACACATGGCTGAGTTCTCCGTTATTGCCGGGGGGAAGTGTTTGGATGGGCCCCAAATACTCTGCTAACTTTTTACATTATTTGTACGAACACCCCTGTGCTCTGGTATACTGTTGCACTGGTATACATGATACCGGCACTTTTTTACCAGACCAACTGACTTAGAATGAGGCCCAAAGTCTTTTCCAAGGGAACATGGTGCAAACAGTCATAATGGCTGCAGGTGACGAAGAGTGTCTCAAGAAGAAAGAAAAAGTCTGTTGTAAAAAAAGACTATTGTTTAAAATGGAAATTGCATTGTTTTCCAATGGTAGATGAATGCAGGAGTAGTGAGCTGTGCAGCGGGTGGCTTACTGGGGTTCTCGGAAGGTCTAGTGGTATGCCTCAATCAGAACTGCCGCAAAAAATATGGTGAGGTTATGTGTCAAAACTGACATGGGTTGAGTTAAGCGAGAAGCCAGTAAAGGTGCAGACACTGTTGAATTATTATTCTTGCTACCAAGGAAATAATATATGATATTTTATTTATATAGCGCTCCTGCACAGGTGTTTCAGAGCTCGAAATGGCACCATACTAAGAATGAACACTTGTTGCAACAAAACCATATTCATATGACTGAAAGTGCAGCAGCATTGATAAATGTGTATTGGTTTTGTAGACAATATGCGTACCTCCACCTCCTGCCATCATGGAGGGGCATCTGTTCACTGACCACTTGGCATTCAGTGATCTTGGTAGTTCCTGACTCCCATCTAAGAGTTATAAAAGTGCTGCCCCATAAGCAAATAAGCCCCTGTCCCACACCAAGGACAGGGGCTTATTTGCCTGCTACTCACCAAGGTCTAGTCGCCAGAAACGATCCAACTACTGATAGCAGGACTCAACTGACAAACTGAAGGTGATCCCAGACCATTTTGTCTGTTCACTGGGACACAAAAGATTTTGCCTCCCTCCTGGTGGCAGGTATCCAGACTGCATCAAATGTCAAGTGACTGCAGATTACCAGGTGTGAGATGCTTCAGTTAGAGAACCAGACAGAGCAGGGTCTTAATTCTATTAAGACTGAATTACAGGCTATACATCTCATGACCCTCCAGAACAGATATGTTCTGAATTTGCTCACAGCTATGGTGGCGGGCGAGTCCAAGAAAATTGGCTTGTCTTGTTGTACACACATTGCTCAAATGATGCAGGTAATGGGGCCCTGTGCCATGGACTCAACTCGGCATGCGCTTGCTCCGCCCCGCTCTCCCGTGGGGCCGTGCTTGCATTCAGGGCACTCCTGGAGGGGCCTTGCTTGGAGACGCTGGCCACTCCGATCCTGGTGGGTAACGTGGCAGCTTGCTGTGGATCGAGGGAGACGGTTGCATGTTACGGGACAGGGCCAACCCCCGACACGGATTCCTTCCACATCACATGATTCCCCGGCCTCCAATCAGCACATCAGGCTACGGTCACGTGTTTCCTTATGTGCTCTATCCATGCGCTCACGCGACAGTAACCAGGAAGTATAAAGGAGCACTCGAAACGCCGCAATACGCTTCTCAGCAGTTTTTTTCCTGCAGCGGGTGGCGTTTGTTCCTGTTTCTGGTGCTTTCTTGGATTTTGGACCTTGGCTTATGATTTTTGGACTTCTACTGGATTCTACCGCTTGGATTTGGTGCCTGGTTTCATTTTTGATATTTTGAACTGCTCTGACCTTGGATTCTGAACTTGGATTGCCTTTGGATCTCCCTTTTTATTCTTGGAACTATTGGCCTTTGGATTTTGGATTGCTTCCCTGTCTGGAACCCCTCTTGGTCCTGATCCTACCCTAACCTCCCTTCATGCTGCACCCTCCCCTTTTTTCCCTATACTTATGGTGGCCTCCCATGGTTGTCTAGTGTAAGTAGCCTCTTGGGTAATATACATTAGCCTATACTCGACCCCTGGAGGGAACAGCTATCATCTACTGGTAGGACACTTTATGTTCTTCATTTTTCCGAGTGTGATGTTAAGTTTGGTGTTTTGGTTAATACTCTTACCTGATTTTTTCTCCTTACAGTCATCCGGGTTCTAGCGATTCCTGTTCCTGCCACCACCTGTGGCCTCAACGATTGGTCAGCAAGTTTAGTTCTTATCTCTCTGACTGGTAGTTGGGGACGGAGGTATTCTAGTCTATGTGGATCTCAGTTCCTGACAGAGTTCCTGACAGACTGAGAAGCCTCTCCTTCCGCTAGACTATGGATACCTCCACTGGGGACCCGGTGACTGCTCTGGTTCAGGCCATAACCACGTAACGGGATGATATGGCAGCCATTCATCAACACCTTGATGTAATGCAGAATGAATGTCAGGATTTGCCCCTTAACCCTGATATGGAGGAACCTCCTGTTCTTCCTGGTCCCGCCGTTGAGGCTGCCCAACCTGCTCCTGTTTTCATACAGAACCCGTTCCTGCTAGGTACCCCGGAAAATTTCAAGGCGATCCCCAGAAATTTAGCACATTTATCAATCAGTGCAAGCTGCACTTCATTTGTCATCCTCAGACCTTTCCAGACTCGACGACTAAAGCAGCATTTACTCCGTCACACCTGAGAGGCATAGCGGCTACCTGGGCCAATCCTTTATTAGAAGGTAACAGCCCGGTATTGTACGATTTTGATTTGTTGATTGCCGAAATGACATGGGTGTTCAATGCCCGACATGAGGCACAGACTCGAGACTTGGAACTCCTTGGATTAGCTCAAGGGAAGACTACCCTTGATTGCATACATCACCCGATTCAATCAACTATCCATTGAACAGCCTGGCCAGAAAACAAGAAGGCTGTGGTATTCTATAGGGGTCTCAATGATCACATGAAGGACTCCCTGGCTGTGGTTCCCACCCTGCCGGCTCAGTACCCCGATCTTGTTGATCTAGCCCTTCAGGTTGATGCTCGGCGCACGGAGTGAAGAGCTGAAAGCTTCAAGGGTACATCTCTTTCGTTTTCTACCGATCTCATGGCCCCTGCCTCTACTAGTGAACCCATGCAGATAGGGGGAATCTGCAGCCCAATCTCCCCCACAGGAAGGGAACGAAGGAGACAGGCCAATGCATGCTTCTATTTTGGGTTGGTGGACACTTTGTGAAAGAATGCCCAAGGCGCCCTAAAACCAAGACAACAGGTTTTCAGAAGGCACGTCCCTAGCTACAGGGGAACGGGCGAGCCTATACCAAAACCCCTGTAATACACTCCCACCACTATGCACTACAAGGCCCGTTTTGCTTCATGCCCTGTTGTACTCTGTAGATAGTGTGAAACATGCTGTACAATTAGTCACTGATTCAGGGGCCACTGGTAATTACATAGACATTGCCCTAGCCGCCTCCCTTAATCTCCCTCTACAGAACAAGAAACATCCAGAGCCAGTACATGCAGTCAATGGTACTTCACTAATATCCGGTCCTATTAGACAGCAAACAGCACCACTCACTTTGTTGATAGAGGATACACATAAGGAAAGCATTGCATTCGATCTGATAACAACACCGCAATTCGAACTCATCCTTGGTACCCCTTGGTTGCATGTCCATAACCCCACTGTTGACTGGTCTAGGGGCTTAGCAACCTTCGACTCGGCCCATTGACAGGAACACTGTTTGCTTGCCTCAATTAATTTTGTTTCTCCTTCTCAAGTGTTGGGGACATTGGCCCAATTGTCTTTGGACGAACCTCAGGCTATGGACCTTGATCCATCGGGTCATATAATAGGCGCAGTTACTACCAACATACCCTTGGATTACCACGACTTTCTGAAGGTCTTCGATAAAGGTTGTGCCGAACATCTACCCCCGCACAGACCTTATGATTGTTCCATTGACCTTGTCCCGGGAGCGGTGGTACCCTGTGGGCGCATTTACTCTCTATCTCTAACCGAGGAGCATTTCTTGAAAGAATACCTACTGCAATCACTCCGGATAGTTCACATACGACCCTCAAAGTCTCCGGCAGTTAGCCCCATCTTTTTTGTCCTCAAAAGGGAGGGTGATTTACGTCTGTGCATTGACTACCGGCGTTTGAATCAGGTCACTATAAAAATTCGCTACCCTATCCCTCTCATCACACCTCTGCTTGATCGTCTATCTCACGCTAAGATCTTCACAAAGTTGGACTTAAGGGGCGCCTATAACTTGATCCATATTAGAGAGGGGGATGAGTGTAAAACGGCCTTTTGTACACGCCACGGGTTGTTTGAGTATACAGTCATGCCCTTCGGGCTTTGTAGTGCCCCTGCCACATTTCAACACTTTATGGATGATAAATTCCATGATATCATCGATACCTATGTAGTCGTATACTTAGACGACATTCTTGTCTTTTCCTCTTCGCTCAAGGAACATATGAGACATGTTAGGGAAGTCCTTACCAGACTTCGCTCTAATGCCAAACTGGAGAAGTGTCGGTTCCATTCACAAGAGGTAGAGTTCCTGGGATTTCATATCTACGCTGGGGGTTTGTCCATGAATCAGGCTAAAATCAGCGCTGTTCTAAACTGGCCTGTACCTACCACAGTAAAGACACTCCAATCTTTCCTTGGTTTCACCAATTTTTATCGGTGGTTTATAGCAGGATTTTCTTCTATTGCTGCTCCATTGACCAAACTTACTAGTCCTTGCTGTCCGTTTGTTTGGACCTCATCACAACAGGAGGCCTTCCTTGCCCTTAAAACTGCATTTACTTTTGCTCCCATACTGCAGCATCCAAATCCCGAACATCCCTACACCATTGTAGCTGATGCCTCCTCTTATGCCTTAGGCGCAGTTTTGTCCCAAGTCTGTACCAACACGGGTCTGTTACATCCTGTAGCTTATCACTCCTGCAAATTCTCCTCTGCAGAGAGTCACTATACAGTGACAGAGAAGGAGCTACTAGCAGTAAAAGACGCCCTTCAAGTGTGGAGATACCATCTCCTAGGGGCAAAACATCAGGTAACAATATATACCGATCACCGCAACCTCCAGGACTTGGCTTCCTTCCGCTGTAACAACAGTCGCCAAGTAAGATGGCATTTGTTTTTTTCCACCTATGATTTCATCATTAAACACTGACCCGGTGTTATGCATGGAAAGACGGATGCCCTGTCCCGCTTTCCGAGGGGGGGGGTCTTCCCTTCCGGTCTTTCCTGAAATCTTGCTCGATCCCAAGCATGTGAAATGTCTTTGTACACCGTCCACTGATTTGTTAACCTCCATACGCCAGTGGACGTCCGAACATCCGACATTGATCAACGAATGGGATGCTGTTATGCATGACGGTTTACCTTTTGTTAACAATAAGTTGTATATGCCCACTCCTGATACTCGTACCTAAGCTCTAGAATGGTCCCATGATGCAGTTATTAATGGTCACCCAGGACAGAAATGCACCCTTTCATTGTTACAGCACTGGTGCTGGTGGCCGTCCATGCGCAGAGACACTGTTACCTATGTGAATACTTGTTCTGTTTGTGCACAGTGTAAAAACCGAAAGGGGCGTCCTCTTGGCCTTCAACAACCACTACCATTACCTCTCTGACCCTGGCATACCATTAGCATGGATTTTGTCACGGACATGCCTAGGATGAAAGGATTCGATACCATATGGGTGGTCGTAGATTCATTTACCAAGATGGCTAGTTTTCTACCTTGCACCGGTATTCCTACGGCACCTGTTCTTGCCAATTTGTTTTTTCGTTCTATATTTTGCCTTTTTGGTTTACCTTCAGTCATAATATCAGACCGGGGTTCGCAGTTCACCTCACGTTTCTGGCATTCCCTCACACACTTACTAGGGATAGACACAAGGTTTTCCTCCTCATACCACCCAGAAACTGATGGGCAAACGGAACGTGTGGACCAAACCATTGAACAATACCTACGTGCCTTTCCCTACAGCACCAACACTCCTGGTACCAAGTCTTACACATTGCCAAGTTTGCATACAACAATGCCTCACACTCTTCCACTGGTTATTCCCCTTTTGTTTCTCTGTACGGTCAACACCCTCGGATTTTGCCTTTCCCTGACCTATCACCTTCTACTATCCAAACACATGCTGTCTCCTCTTGTTTACAGGAACTTAAACACGTTCATAATCAGACTCTGGTTCATCTCAGAGAATCACAGGAAACAATGCGCCTAGCAGCGGACCAAAAACTAGCACCCGCCCCTTCGTATATTGTAGGCTACCCTGTTTGCTTATCCACCAGACATCTACCAATCCCGGGCTGTAGGAAACTCCTTCCACGTTTTGTAGGGCCTTATCATATATCCAAAGTGGTCAATCCGGTGGCCTTTCGTGTCTCGTTGCCTGCTGCCTGGCGTATACATCCTGTGTTTCATGCCTCCCTCTTGAAGCCCTGTCCACCCTCTACATGCATTGTCTTACCTCCTGCTCCTCCTGTGTAGGGTTAATCAGATGAATACGAAGTTAGCTGCATCTTGTGCTCTCGTCTCCAAAAGGGTCATCTCTACTACCTGGTGGATTGGGTGGGCTACGGACCAGAGGAGCGCTCTTGGGAACCTGCTTCTCAGGTGAACGCCCCTCTCCTTGTCTCCCGATTTCATAGGGAAAATCCTTCTTGCCCACGAGGTCGTGGGCCCTTGGGGGGGGACTCTATCATGGACTCACCTCGGCAGGTGCCTGCTCCGCCCCGCTCTCCAGTGGGGTCGCGCTTCCATTCAGGGCACTCCTGGAGGGGCCTGCTTGGAGACGCTGGCCGCGGCAATCCTGGCGGGTCCCGTGGCGGCTTGCCGCGGATCGAGGGAGAAGGTTGCATGTTATGGGGTGGGGCCAACCCCCGACATGGATTCCTTCCGTATCACATGATTCCCCGGCCTCCAATCAGCACATCAGGCTACCGTCACGTGTTTCCTTACGCGCTCTGTCCACGCGCTCACGTGACAGTAACCAGGAAGTATAAAGGAGCACTCGAAACACCGCAATACGCTTCTCAGCTGTTTTTTCCTGCAGCGTGTGGCATTCGTTCCTGTTTCTGGTGCTTTCTTGGATTTTGGACCTTGGCTTATGCTTTCTGGTTTTCTACTGGATTCTACCCCTTAGATTTGGTGCCTAGTTTCATTTTTGATATTTTGAACTGCTCTGACCTTGGATTCTGAACTTGGATTACCTTTGGATCTCCCTTTTGATTCTTGGAACTATTGGCCTTTGGATTTTGGATTGCTTCCCTGTCTGGAACCCCTCTTGGCAAAAACAAAGAGGTGATGGCTGGAAGGTTTAGAATGAATCTTAACCACGGGCAATGCTCTGGGCAACCCTCCAGACCACCGTTCTTCGCCTGCCAAGCCATTACAGAAGGGGAAAGACCATATGCAAATCAGGCTTGGCCCCACCCCAAAAGGGGCAGTCCAGCCCGAACCGCTAGGCCACATCCCTTCCGCACGAGACCACAAGCATCCCCAAACATGTTTCGCCCTTGTTGGGGCTCATCAGTGAGGAGTAGCCTGGGTCTCTAGGCCCAGCAGGCACGGGACCCACGTCTGGGCATACCCGTCCCACTCGGGGTGACAAAGCAAAAACAAAGAGGTGATGGCTGGAAGGTTTAGAATGAATCTTAACCACGGGCAATGCTCTGGGCAACCCTCCAGACCACCGTTCTTCGCCTGCCAAGCCATTACAGAAGGGGAAAGACCATATGCAAATCAGGCTTGGCCCCACCCCAAAAGGGGCAGTCCAGCCCGAACCGCTAGGCCACATCCCTTCCGCACGAGACCACAAGCATCCCCAAACATGTTTCGCCCTTGTTGGGGCTCATCAGTGAGGAGTAGCCTGGGTCTCTAGGCCCAGCAGGCACGGGACCCACGTCTGGGCATACCCGTCCCACTCGGTGTGACAAAGCAAAAACAAAGAGGTGATGGCTGGAAGGTTTAGAATGAATCTTAACCACGGGCAATGCTCTGGGCAACCCTCCAGACCACCGTTCTTCGCCTGCCAAGCCATTACAGAAGGGGAAAGACCATATGCAAATCAGGCTTGGCCCCACCCCAAAAGGGGCAGTCCAGCCCGAACCGCTAGGCCACATCCCTTCCGCACGAGACCACAAGCATCCCCAAACATGTTTCGCCCTTGTTGGGGCTCATCAGTGAGGAGTAGCCTGGGTCTCTAGGCCCAGCAGGCACGGGACCCACGTCTGGGCATACCCGTCCCACTCGGGGTGACAAAGCAAAAACAAAGAGGTGATGGCTGGAAGGTTTAGAATGAATCTTAACCACGGGCAATGCTCTGGGCAACCCTCCAGACCACCGTTCTTCGCCTGCCAAGCCATTACAGAAGGGGAAAGACCATATGCAAATCAGGCTTGGCCCCACCCCAAAAGGGGCAGTCCAGCCCGAACCGCTAGGCCACATCCCTTCCGCACGAGACCACAAGCATCCCCAAACATGTTTCGCCCTTGTTGGGGCTCATCAGTGAGGAGTAGCCTGGGTCTCTAGGCCCAGCAGGCACGGGACCCACGTCTGGGCATACCCGTCCCACTCGGGGTGACAAAGCAAAAACAAAGAGGTGATGGCTGGAAGGTTTAGAATGAATCTTAACCACGGGCAATGCTCTGGGCAACCCTCCAGACCACCGTTCTTCGCCTGCCAAGCCATTACAGAAGGGGAAAGACCATATGCAAATCAGGCTTGGCCCCACCCCAAAAGGGGCAGTCCAGCCCGAACCGCTAGGCCACATCCCTTCCGCACGAGACCACAAGCATCCCCAAACATGTTTCGCCCTTGTTGGGGCTCATCAGTGAGGAGTAGCCTGGGTCTCTAGGCCCAGCAGGCACGGGACCCACGTCTGGGCATACCCGTCCCACTCGGGGTGACAAAGCAAAAACAAAGAGGTGATGGCTGGAAGGTTTAGAATGAATCTTAACCACGGGCAATGCTCTGGGCAACCCTCCAGACCACCGTTCTTCGCCTGCCAAGCCATTACAGAAGGGGAAAGACCATATGCAAATCAGGCTTGGCCCCACCCCAAAAGGGGCAGTCCAGCCCGAACCGCTAGGCCACATCCCTTCCGCACGAGACCACAAGCATCCCCAAACATGTTTCGCCCTTGTTGGGGCTCATCAGTGAGGAGTAGCCTGGGTCTCTAGGCCCAGCAGGCACGGGACCCACGTCTGGGCATACCCGTCCCACTCGGGGTGACAAAGCAAAAACAAAGAGGTGATGGCTGGAAGGTTTAGAATGAATCTTAACCACGGGCAATGCTCTGGGCAACCCTCCAGACCACCGTTCTTCGCCTGCCAAGCCATTACAGAAGGGGAAAGACCATATGCAAATCAGGCTTGGCCCCACCCCAAAAGGGGCAGTCCAGCCCGAACCGCTAGGCCACATCCCTTCCGCACGAGACCACAAGCATCCCCAAACATGTTTCGCCCTTGTTGGGGCTCATCAGTGAGGAGTAGCCTGGGTCTCTAGGCCCAGCAGGCACGGGACCCACGTCTGGGCATACCCGTCCCACTCGGGGTGACAAAGCAAAAACAAAGAGGTGATGGCTGGAAGGTTTAGAATGAATCTTAACCACGGGCAATGCTCTGGGCAACCCTCCAGACCACCGTTCTTCGCCTGCCAAGCCATTACAGAAGGGGAAAGACCATATGCAAATCAGGCTTGGCCCCACCCCAAAAGGGGCAGTCCAGCCCGAACCGCTAGGCCACATCCCTTCCGCACGAGACCACAAGCATCCCCAAACATGTTTCGCCCTTGTTGGGGCTCATCAGTGAGGAGTAGCCTGGGTCTCTAGGCCCAGCAGGCACGGGACCCACGTCTGGGCATACCCGTCCCACTCGGGGTGACAAAGCAAAAACAAAGAGGTGATGGCTGGAAGGTTTAGAATGAATCTTAACCACGGGCAATGCTCTGGGCAACCCTCCAGACCACCGTTCTTCGCCTGCCAAGCCATTACAGAAGGGGAAAGACCATATGCAAATCAGGCTTGGCCCCACCCCAAAAGGGGCAGTCCAGCCCGAACCGCTAGGCCACATCCCTTCCGCACGAGACCACAAGCATCCCCAAACATGTTTCGCCCTTGTTGGGGCTCATCAGTGAGGAGTAGCCTGGGTCTCTAGGCCCAGCAGGCACGGGACCCACGTCTGGGCATACCCGTCCCACTCGGGGTGACAAAGCAAAAACAAAGAGGTGATGGCTGGAAGGTTTAGAATGAATCTTAACCACGGGCAATGCTCTGGGCAACCCTCCAGACCACCGTTCTTCGCCTGCCAAGCCATTACAGAAGGGGAAAGACCATATGCAAATCAGGCTTGGCCCCACCCCAAAAGGGGCAGTCCAGCCCGAACCGCTAGGCCACATCCCTTCCGCACGAGACCACAAGCATCCCCAAACATGTTTCGCCCTTGTTGGGGCTCATCAGTGAGGAGTAGCCTGGGTCTCTAGGCCCAGCAGGCACGGGACCCACGTCTGGGCATACCCGTCCCACTCGGGGTGACAAAGCAAAAACAACCTCTTGGTCCTGGTCCTGGTCCTACCCTAACCTCCCTTTATGCTGCACCCTCCCCTTTTGTCCCTATGCTTATGGTGTACAGAAAATGTTCGGTGTACCCGTGGTGAGGAGTAGCAGACTAGGGTACAAAATACACTGATACACAGGAAATGGTACTGCTACTGGGAAGGCTTCATCATGATTGTGTGTCGTTGAATAAAGCTAGACTCAATTTGTAAAATCAAGGAGCCTTCCTGGTTTTTACTAATGGAATATATCATGAGTGAGATATTTGGCCCAGAAAGAAGTTAAGTCCAGAAGGAAAAAATACCATATACTCACTAGGGGTTTGTGTGATTAAATAGCTTATATTTGAAACACATATTTACAGGCTTTTATGAACATAGAACAATGATAGTAAAACAAATTTCACCATAATGTTTTCGAAATAAAAGAAAAAAAGAGTCTGTGCACCTTAAACATAGTGTGATAAAGTGAAAAAGTTTTTTGTATATTTTTAAGACAAGAAACAGAAAAAAATGGTTAGTACTTAATCAACAATTGAAAGCTTAATCCGCATTGGAGTAAATTGATGCTTATGGTGGCCTCCCATGGTTGTCTAGTGTAAGTAGCCTCTTGGGTACTATACATTAGCCTATACTCGACCCCTGGAGGGAACAGCTATCATCTACTAGTAGGACACTTTATGTTCTTCATTTTTTTGAGTGTGGTGTTAAGTTTGGTGTTTTGGTTAATACTCTTACCTGCCTTTTTCTCCTTACAGTTATCCGGGTTCTAGCGATTCCTGTTCCTGCCACCACCTGTGGCCTCAACGATTGGTCAGCAAGTTTAGTTCTTATCTCTCTGACTGGTAGTTGGGGACGGAGGTATTCTAGTCTATGTGGATCTCAGTTCCTGACAGAGTTCCTGACACCCTGACCCATGTGATAGGGGCCCTTCACAACTTGATGATTTTCATGGGGAAGGAAGCAGGAGTAAATGCTGGCTAGTTCAATTTGATGTACTCATGGGCCCTATCGTGGCTGGAAATAGCAGTAATGTTGCTAGTTCCTGTCGTGGTTTTTCTGCTCATGGTTTTCTTCTCATGCCAGATGATTTTGAAATTCTGTTTGAAGACCCTGCTGAAGAGTGCAACTATGATGGTGTCTATGACAACAGGTAGAGCCCCTCCCCTCATAAAACACATCTACACCCAGACTGATAAGTGGGATGGTGTTGTAAAGCCAAGAATGGTGAAGGGAGAGCAGGATTTTAGACCCCAGGATTCATTGACCTCCCCTTCGTCTGACTCTGAGAATTATGGGGAGCATTGTGTAGATCTAGCAGGTTATGGTGGTTGTTGTTTTATGATGTTCACTCCAGAAGAATATGCCCAAGGGGCAGGAGGGCGTTACGTCATGTGTGTAGGGCATGGGTACCCAAAGATGATGACAGTAGAAGAAGGGAAGCAGCTGGGTTAGTTAATGGAGTATTAACTAAAGGGGGGATGTTGAGATGCATGTACAGAGTCCAGCCAGACAAAAAGGTTTAGGCTGAGGGAAACCTATTAGTAAGTGCCGCAGTGGGAGCAAATTCATGATAACAGGGCACAAGGGTTTGTGATGCCAACAGGCCAGGTAAAGATTTAGAGTACTACTGCCCTCACCCAATGAGCGTTCATCTCATTTGAACTACAAGTATAGGCATAACCAAAGCAAATAAATCCCTGAAATTGAATCCCAAGAGTGGTGCCCTGGTCATGTCATTACTGGACACCTGGGGTCTGAAGGAGATAAGGGAAAGCCATGTCTGGAACGTACCTTGATTTGGGATAGGAAGAGCAGAGGTGATGCCAGTAAATTTAGTGATCAGAGTTGCAGCTTGTGTGTGTTTCGACGTCTGATATAATGAGAAGGACCATTATTTTTTTCAAAGCAGAGTTGCCACTGCCAGCCCTACTTTGAACATGCCTGGGTGGGAGGGGTGCACATCATATGACGGCTAAAATGTATTAGTCTATTAATATACCTGTTAGTCAATCATGTACCAGGATTCAATAGTGATGGTGTAGTGGGCCGTGTGCATATGGGGAGGGGCTAGGAAAAGGTGTGGCCCATCAGTCAAGGGACTATAGAGGGATCTTTGCATGTCATATAGGTGGTACCCAATGAGAGTGGCGGGATGACTTTGTAACCTATGTATGATAATGAGCATTTTTCCGCTATATAACCTGTAACATTTTGGGGCATGACAAGCTCTGTGTTACGCTCACCTGGTCTCTGCAGAGGTGTTGGGGCACAGTTGCAGCCCTCCCTGAACTTGAATCACCCTCTTCAGGCTTCTCCCCCAGTAGAAAAGCTGTGAGCGATGGTATGTGGTGATACTGCTCCTGCATGGAGATAAGAGTGTGTCAGTGCGCCAATCTGTGATTGTTGCACCTCTCAACCCCTTCACCCCAAAGTACGGTTTCTGTGAGCATACGCCGGCCCATAAAGCTCACCTGTGAATTATGGAAGATAATGTCATGATCTCTGCTTCCAAAAGATCAGGACTTGCCCGACTCCCTTGGAAGCAGACCCATAACCCCGGTTCCGAGTGCCAGCCAGTCCCAATTGGGACCTTTTGGACCCTGTCCTGACGCCAGTGGCACCAGGCTCATAAAGATGCCCAGTTCCAGCGCTGGAAGCGCCGGGCTCATAATGCTTGGGTGGACTTACCTGCAGCAGACCATGCTGCTTACTTACCTGCCAGTTGAACCCCTGATCCTCTTCTGTTTGGGACTACTTTTCCTGTTGGGTGGGGGAGGAGCCACTCCCTAGGTTCAGAACACTGGAACTCTTCTGGAAAGCAGGAACTCTTTTCTTACCTAGGCGTGGCTGTGGAAGGAGACACCTAAGCACTACAGGAGGCTATTTAAACCACACCCGATGGATGAATCTTGCTTCGCGTTATTCTGCATTCTCTGCAGCAGAACGCTCATCGTGTCTTCTGCTTCTGATCCTGGGCCTAAGGGAACAAAGGCTTACCATCCTGGAATCCAGTCTTCAGCAGCACCTGTAAAGACAAAGAAAGAACAGGTTAGCACTACTGTCTTCAGTAGCAGCGCATCTCTTACCTGGTCCATCGGCTGTCACCAACGCCTCGCGCTGCATTCCGGCACCTGAAAGACAAAGGCTTACCTACTCTTCGCATGCTCCGGAGGTCTTCGCACTGCATTCCGGCATCTGAAAGACAAAAGAAGGTGCGTTTAAAGACATTGGGCAACTTTATTACTCACGTGCCATTACTCCTTCCCACGCCGAATCCAGTGGGTATTCCAGCACCCTTCAGCTTCTCTAAAGCTCCGAACTTGTACCTGCAAGATAAAAGGGACAGTTAGTGCGCATCGTGAAACAGGCTACAAGCGCTTACTTATGTGCTTCCAGGCGCTTCTATTCCTCACGCGGGTTCGATCCTCAACTCTCATCAGCCCGCCATCCGCCATCGCCGGAACCCTGCAAAACAAGAGATATCATTACAAAAGACTTTTAAGACACTTGAAGTGCCCAGAACTTACCGTTCGTGCAGTTAACGACGGACAGCAGTCCTCTGAGGTCAAGAGGCCTGCACCCTTATCCAGTGAAGAAACTGGTTACGGCACCCTGCCTCGAGGCAGAGGCATTCACTTACCTAAGGTGAGGGCGTTAACCTTTGGGGTTCTACAGGAGAAGAGAAAGGGAAGAGGAGAGAGGCACCCAATAACCCCAGTTCATTAATCCCATATTTTCTATCTGCAGACATCTTACTCTTCGAGTCAGACATACAGTGCACAGAGGTCCAGCCCAAAGAGCCAACCGTGTGTTACACATCACCTTTGAAGATACGGCATTCACCCAGTCAAGACCGGCGCCTCTGCGGGAATCAGGTGAGCGTTACAGAACGCAAAGCCTACCGCAAAACTCCCACCCAGGCGCTATGGAAACCTCGGATACCAACCAGCTAGCCCAGTTACTTGGGGAACTAAGAGCAGAAGTGCATGCAGCCCGTCAGGAAACGAATGCTCTAAGAAGGGAACTGATTATTTCCAAGGAGCGAACAGACGATCTCGCTAGACAATTGCTACAGTCACAAGCTGGACAAACTCCGTTACCCGCATCAGGGGCAAATCTTCCTTCAACATCCTCTACGAACCCAGTGCAGATCAACCTACCTGGGAATGTACCTCTGGCTCCGCCCGAACGATTTTCTGGTGACCCAAAGAGGTTTTCAGTATTTATTAATCAGTGCCGGTTGCACTTCTTATGCCGGCCAGCAGCCTTTCCAACTGATCAAGCTAAGGTAGCTTTCGTGCTTTCGTACCTTAGTGGCAATGCGGCAGACTGGTCGATCCCTCTAGTTAATCAAGATGATCTGGTTCTCCATGATTTTCAAGCTTTTCAGCTCAGTATGGAAAAACTGTTTGCAAGACATTCACAGGGGCAGGCCTTGGACAATGAGCTCCTTTCATTGCGACAGGGTAATCAAGACCTTTTGGCTTATATTGCGTCTTTCAACAGACTGATAGTGGAAACTCGATGGCCTGAGGACAAAAGGATTACGCTGTTTTATAGAGGTCTACGTGGAGAGCTCAAAGATGTGTTAGCCCAAGTAGTGAATCCCCCGCAAGACTGTTCGGACTATATTGACTTAGTCGTTCAAATTGACCACAGACTGCAGAACAGGAAGGCCGATCGTTCCAAGTTTGATGCTCGAGTATTTTCCAAACCACCAACTCCTACCAAAGGAGTAGACTCCGGGGAACCCATGCAAATAGGGGGCCTGAAAGGACCACTAACACAAAAGGAGCGGGAAAGGAGAAAACAGCTGCAATTATGCCTCTATTGCGGAAACTCGGGGCACTTTCTTCGAGACTGTCCGGTGAAACCAGCCAAGAAGGCAGTAGGAGCTGCAGTTACCAGGGTCACAAACTCTGAGCAAGGAAACGACCTCGCCCGACAAGAATAGGGATCCTCTTGCCGAGCGTTAAAACCAGTTCCGTGACCTCGCATTTCGTTTTACCTATGGTCCTCATTAGCCCTGAACATCCGGATCGATTACATGCGATTGAAGCTTACGTCGACAGCGGTGCCATCGGCAATTATGTGGATCATGAAATGGTTTTGAGGATGAATCTGACTCTTTGTCCAAAGGCTGTAAAGGACGTAATTACTACGGTGGATGGTACGGAGATAGCCTCCGGACCAGTAACGCATACCACCCAAGAAGTGACACTAGTAAGTCAAGATGGACACCATGAGAAGATCGTGTTCGATGTGATCAAGGCCCCTCAGTTCCAGATTATTCTAGGAATTCCTTGGTTAGAGAAGCACAATCCTCAGATTGATTGGCGAGCAAGAACGGTTCAGTTTCCAGAATGTGTCTCTACTTGTCACCCTCAACCTGGTGTTGCACTGGCAGCAATTTCCTCGGAGGCTCCCCAGTTACCTCCTGAATACCTAGAATTCCAAGATGTTTTCCGGAAGGATCAGGCTAACTCTCTACCTCCTCATAGGTCTTATGACTGCCAGATAGACCTGATACCTGGATCTTCTCCTCCTTGTAGTAGAATTTATGCCCTCACCGAGCCTGAGAATCTTCACCTCCGACAATACCTGGATCAATACCTAGCGAATGGGTTTATTCGTCCTTCCAAGTCCCCTGCTTGCTCAGCTTTGTTCTTCGTTCCAAAAAAAGAAGGGGACCTTAGAACTTGTATAGATTATCGCACCCTGAACCAGATCACTGTTAAGAATAGATATCCGTTACCTTTGATCCCTGAACTCCTGGACCAAGTCAGAAAAGCATGCATATATACAAAGCTGGATCTTAGAGGAGCCTACCACTTGGTACGAGTAAAAGAGGGCGATGAATGGAAGACGGCCTTCCGCACCAAGTATGGGCTATTTGAATATCAGGTCATGCCTTTCGGACTTTGCAATGCCCCGGCCGCCTTTCAATATTTTATGAACGATGTCCTCAGAGAGCTCATAGATGTGTGTGTTGTTGTTTACATTGACGACATCCTCGTTTATTCTTCATCGGAAACTGAACATCGGAAACACGTGAAAATGGTCCTTGAGAGATTGCGTCAACACAAACTTTTCGCTAAGTTGGAAAAATGTGTTTTCAACGTGACTGAAGTAGAATTCTTGGGATTCATATTATCACCTAGCGGAGTGCGTATGGATTCAAAGAAGGTCGATGCAATTCTCAAATGGCCATCGCCATCCTCCGTAAAAGGTGTTCAAAGCATGTTAGGCTTCGCTAACTTTTACCGCAGGTTTATCCCCGAATTCTCTCGAATAGTCCAGCCCATCACCGCCTTGTTAAAGAAAAACAAACGTTTTGAATGGTCTACCGAGGTGGAACAAGCTTTCCAGAATTTGAAGACTAGATTTATCTCTGCACCGATCTTAAAACATCCTCGCCCAGAACTCCCCTACATCGTTGAAACTGATGCTTCGAGCCTTGCCATGGGGGCAGTTCTATCACAAAAGGACCCAGTAACCAATCAGTTGCATCCCGTGGCATTTTGGTCCTGCAAATTCTCGCCTCCTGAAATCAATTACACTATTACTGATAAGGAACTTCTAGCTATCAAGTCCGCCTTTAAGGCTTGGCGGCATTATCTTCTGGGGGCCCGACACACCGTTACTGTGATTACAGATCACCGAAACCTGCAATATTTGAAAACCGCAAAAGCTCAATCCTCTAGGCAACTCCGTTGGTCACTATTCTTTGCCGAGTTTGACTTCATAATTACCTATCGACCTGGTACAAAAAACGGTAAAGCTGATGCCCTTTCTCGGATGGGAGTGGAAGAACATTTGATCAATCCTAAACCTGTACCTATCATTCCCGAACAAAGAATTCTAGGTGTAATCGCCACACAATCCATAGAGGAAGTTAAGGATAAAGCCAGGCTACTGGTAACTCCAGCAGACATACAGAATTGGCATCTGCAGGGAAAGGACTTTACGGTGACGGACAACCTATTATATTTCCAAGAACGGTTATACCTGCCCAGCACAGATTTACAGAAAAAGGTAATCTCTTGTTATCACGATTCTTTAATGGAAGGACATCCCGGTATGACCAAGACCTCGGAAAAGATCAAGCACTACTTCTGGTGGCCGTCTTGGAAAAAAGATATCAGAGACTTTATAATGTCCTGTGGAGTATGCGCCCAAAACAAGAGTCAAAAGGAAAAACCAGCCGGCCTCTTACGCCCTATTGACATCCCGCCTCGCCCTTGGCATACGCTTTCTATGGACTTCATCACCGATCTACCTCCATGCTCCGGATACAATACGATCCTAGTAATCGTGGACCTATTCTCCAAGATGGCGCATTTCATTCCACTCAAAGGCTTACCAACAGCAGCAACTCTGGCCCGAGAATTTCTCGAAAACATCATCCGACTGCACGGTTTTCCTTCAGTTCTAATTTCGGATCGAGGTAGTCAATTTATTTCTCATTTTTGGCGAAGTTGCTGTCGGTCGTCTCAAATTGATGTGAGACTTTCGACCAGCCACCACCCTCAAACCGATGGACAAACCGAGAGGACCAATCAAACTCTGGAACAGTATTTGCGCTGCATGCTACAACAAACTGAAAAAACTTGGAAAGATATCCTTTGGATAGCCGAATATGCCTACAATAACTCTGTCCACTCGGGAACTGGGAAGACCCCGTTTTTTCTTTTATACGGTAGTCACCCTCGAACCTCGGAGTTGGATCCACTCCAAGATCATGGAACACCAGCAGTAGACCACCTGCATTCTACAATCACCCAAGCCTTTAAGGAAGCCGTTTCTCACCTTCAAAGGGCTAAAGAACAATACAAGAAAGGAGCAGACCAACATCGGAAGGAAGCCCCCCAATATCAAGTAGGAGATCAAGTCTGGTTATCCACCAAATATCTACCTCTAAAAGGACCACGCACATTCAACCCAAGATAACTTGGTCCCTATTCCATCACCACCATAGTAAATCCAGTAGCGGTCAAGTTGGACTTGCCCCCTCACATGAAGATACATCCGGTCTTCCACGTCTCTCTATTAAAACCTGTGCAACCTCAAACCCGACTAACTACATCTCCAAAACCTATTCTAGTTGATGGAGAACTCGAGTTTGAAGTCAAAAGCATCCTGGATTCAAAGATCTCCAAATCTAAACTATTTTACCTGATTGACTGGAAAGGCTACGGTCCCCAAGAAAGATCCTGGGAACCTGCAGAATATGTCCACGCACCTCGTCTAATCAAAAGATTTCATCGAACATTTCCTAACAAGCCCAAACCCCCGGAGAAGCCCGGTTTGGGAGGGGCCTTGAGGGGGGGTGCTGTCATGATCTCTGCTTCCAAAAGATCAGGACTTGCCCGACTCCCTTGGAAGCAGACCCATAACCCCGGTTCCGAGTGCCAGCCAGTCCCAATTGGGACCTTTTGGACCCTGTCCTGGCGCCAGTGGCACCAGGCTCATAAAGATGCCCAGTCCCAGCGCTGGAAGCGCCGGGCTCATAATGCTTGGGTGGACTTACCTGCAGCAGACCATGCTGCTTACTTACCTGCCAGTTGAACCCCTGATCCTCTTCTGTTTGGGACTACTTTTCCTGTTGGGTGGGGGAGGAGCCACTCCCTAGGTTCAGAACACTGGAACTCTTCTGGAAAGCAGGAACTCTTTTCTTACCTAGACGTGGCTGTGGAAGGAGACACCTAAGCACTACAGGAGGCTATTTAAACGACACCCGATGGATGAATCTTGCTTTGCGTTATTCTGCATTCTCTGCAGCAGAACGCTCATTGTGTCTTCTGCTTCTGATCCTGGGCCTAAGGGAACAAAGGCTTACCATCCTGGAATCCAGTCTTCAGCAGCACCTGTAAAGACAAAGAAAGAACAGGTTAGCACTACGGTCTTCAGTGGCAGCGCATCTCTTACCTGGTCCATCGGCTGTCACCAACGCCTCGCGCTGCATTCCGGCATCTGAAAGACAAAGGCTTACCTACTCTTCGCATGCTCCGGAGGTCTTCGCACTGCATTCCGGCATCTGAAAGACAAAAGAAGGTGCGTTTAAAGACATTGGGCAACTTTATTACTCACGTGCCATTACTCCTTCCCACGCCGAATCCAGTGGGTATTCCAGCACCCTTCAGCTTCTCTAAAGCTCCGAACTTGTACCTGCAAGATAAAAGGGACAGTTAGTGCGCATCGTGAAACAGGCTACAAGCGCTTACTTATGTGCTTCCAGGCGCTTCTATTCCTCACGCGGGTTCGATCCTCAACTCTCATCAGCCCGCCATCCGCCATCGCCGGAACCCTGCAAAACAAGAGATATCATTACAAAAGACTTTTAAGACACTTGAAGTGCCCAGAACTTACCGTTCGTGCAGTTAACGACGGACAGCAGTCCTCTGAGGTCAAGAGGCCTGCACCCTTATCCAGTGAAGAAACTGGTTACCGCACCCTGCCCCGAGGCAGATGGAGAGCTCGGCGTTCACTTACCTAAGGTGAGGGCGTTAACCTTTGGGGTTCTACAGGAGAAGAGAAAGGCAAGAGGAGAGAGGCACCCAATAACCCCAGTTCATTAATCCCATATTTTCTATCTGCAGACATCTTACCCTTCGAGTCAGACATACAGTGCACAGAGGTCCAGCCCAAAGAGCCAACCGTGTGTTACACATCACCTTTGAAGATACGGCATTCACCCAGTCAAGACCGGCGCCTCTGCGGGAATCAGGTGAGCGTTACAGATAAGCTCTCCGTCCTGCTACTTCTGGCAGGGGCGCGTTGAATGGGATCTAGTTCCTTCACTAATCTCTGATAAGGATTAGTCCAGTCCAGCTCCGACTATGCTTCTCCTTATGTTTGGCCAGTCTGTCTTGAGCTCTTGTGATGCTGTTCGTTCTCTTTAATGTCTGTATATGTTGCTCCTATTTATGCCCACAATAATGTCTCTCTTCTGTTTTCTTCCCTTAGATGGAAATGCGGCCTCAATGCAGCTGTGAGACGCGAGACGTGGCTGGATGGAAGATGGATGCAACCGCAATGCTCGACAGCAGGTAAATGATGGTTTAAGGGATAGTGCGAAGTATGGTGAAGCGCAAACTTAAACTGACTGTTTTTTCGATGTCTAACCTTGTCTTCTGTTTTTCCTTGCAGGCGCTGCTGTCGACGATGGAGCGTGTCGTGCTGCAGTGCCAAGATGAAGATTTCGACGTTCCGGAAAGTGTATAGATGAATACTTGGTTCGCCGAAGAGATGTACAGGTAAGAACAGCTTCCCCCAGTTGGTAAGTATGCTGGCAGGAAGCAGGATGTCCAGGAAGCAGGATCTTCAAAGATAAGTCTGACCTCAGGAGACAGTGAGGGTTACGCTGCTTGCAAGTGCAGAATAACGCGAAGCGTCTGTCTTGAGGATCGGGGCAGCTTATATAGCTGAGATCGTGGGCACGCCCATTAGGGTCGGCTTACTAGGCACACCCTGCCACTCCTAGAGAGTGAGCACGTGCAAAGGCAATTTATTAGCAACCACACCCAAGAATACACTTGGGGCTGCTTAATGGATAGAATGTTCAAGGTTAATGCATCCTGCTTCATGAATGGAATGTTCAAGGTTAATGTATCTGAAGTGCTATGTCCATAATAAAAGTCTTTTGGTGTTAAATTGATGTTTACTGTTGTTCATGAGCCTGGCACCAAAGGCAGTGTCCACCCAGATCTCCTGTGCATGCTACCCCTGCATGCCTGTGCCCCTGACTTCATGACACTCCGTGTCAGTTCGGTTCTACAGAGACCTTTGCATGTAATAAACCTTGTTTTCCCTTGCAAAGTGGTGCAATGATTATGTGGCATTCTCAGATTATTTTTATCCTACGGGTTTTGGGTCACATCTCTCTACAAGAGAGAAGGTGTTTTCCTTTAGGGCATCAAACCCAGTCAGACAGTCATTACATAGTAGTGGTTACCAGTCTCTAAAGACAAGTGTGGTGTTTAGGACCACCTTGCCTTTGGACAGAATGACCAGAAATAGTTGAGTGAGATAGAGGAGCTGCCCTTAGCGAACCCCTTTACCCTTCAAAAAATAAAACCCCCTGCACTGTCTTCAAGGTGTGATGTGTTATTGAGGCCATATGACAACACAAAGACACAAGTACACATGGCCACATGCACACACACACACGTGCACTAGGATATATTACCTACAACTATTGGTAAAAACACACACAACATGAGAAATACACACAGAGCAAGTAACACACATGCACTCAAACAGTACTTGTACATTTTGGCACACACAAACAAACATACTCTCCCTCTCAGAAATTATAACACACAAACAAACATTTCTTTTATTGTATTTGAAAAATGTTCTAGTGCTGGCCCTACTCAGATGGACTTGGAGTGATTACAAAGTTCAAAGTTACAAAGTGGTGAATGCTTGTTTTTGTGTGCACTTTACTTTGCAGAGTAGAATGCATAGGAGGTTTTGGTTGGCTTGCAAGATGTGTGTGTAGTTTTTTTAAAAACAACTTTATTTTTAGGTATTTAATCCTCAATACAACTTCACACCCACATTAGGGTGGACTTTAAACTTTGCGCCATGTCCCAGTACCCACCCGGTGGCCACCCCCGCACCTCCCCAACTTCTCCGCCCCCACAGATACAACGTCATCTCCTGCTGCGTGTGGGCCACCCCCCACTCACGCTCCAAGGATATGGAATAACCAAAGGCCAGCCCTCACCGCTGGATAACTTCAGAGTCCGAGGAATCAGACAATTGGTCCTCCGCTTCACCTCTCAAGAATAGTGTCAATGGTCCCCAGATGTCAGGTGGCCGGGCATGCAGTGGGAGGATTTTGATGAAGTCTGTATCAACATCTTGGTAATAAAGCAGGTCTCTGCGCCAGGCGGCGACTGTCGGGGGGGGGCGTGACCCCAGGCCATGGCAACCCTCCTCCGTGCCAGAGTCAACAGAACCCCGGCGAGTTTTCTTGTTGGAGGTGAGAGCAGCCTAGTCATGCCCAACAGGGCCGCTGTATGGCTCGGTTGTATTGGTTCTCCCACAACAGCAGCCGTCGTCTCCAGGACTTGTTTCCAGAAGGACGATAGTTCGGGGCAGTCCCAAGCTAGGTGCACAAAGTTTGCTGAAGTTGTCCCGCATCTGCTGCATTTCGCTTCTGCGTCTGGGTGATGTTTGTTGGTTTTTGCTGGTGTGTGATAAGTTTGATGGAGGAAGTTGAAGTGTACAAGTTTTAGGCGTGAGTTAAGTGCCACTTTTTGAGTTTGTTTCAGACTATAACACCAGTCTTCGTCTGAAATGTTAACGTGCAATGACTTTTCCCATCTGGCTTTTGCACCTGCGATGGCGACGGTTGTATTGGGGATGAGAGATTTATAGATCTGAGACACCAGTCTACCTTCACCCTGTGCTTGGATGAGATTATGCAATAGTTGCCAAGTTGGTGGTTGACGCGGGAAGTCTGGCAGCAACGCCTGAATAGTGTAGCGGGTCCTGAAGTAAAGGAATACATCCAATGCAGTGTTGTCCCCTTTGTTTTTGGCTTGTTCTGGAGTTAGAAAGCCCTCTTCCGTGAAAAGATCCCCTAGGGTTCGTATGTTCAGTTTTTCAACCCACTGGTGGAACACCGACTCTGAGGTCAGTGGGACTCCGGGAATAAACTTGACGGGTAGGAGTGGGGAGTACCGAGAATGCACTCCAAGTTTCTGTGCCAGAGTCTTCCAGACTTTGTACGTCGTGAGCATTACGTTCATCGTGGAGCTGGGGACCGGTGTGTGACTAAGGACGACCGCGGTTAGGAAGTTCGGTGTGGCGAGGGCACGTTCGACTTGTACGTGTGGTCGGGAAGCTGGAGAGGCATACCAGTGGCTGAGGAACTGTGCTTGAGCTGCCCAGTAGTATCTCTCGAGGTCAGGCAGCGCCAGTCCCCCGTTTGTGACCGGGAGTGTCAGCGTGGTGTACGCCACTCTGGCAGGCTTGCCCGCCCAGAGTAGTTCAAGGACCAGGCTTTTCAATTTTGTAAAAAAGGATTGTTGCAGCAGCAAAGGGATATTGTTGAATAGATATAATAGTTTTGGTAGAATCACCATCTTTACCAGAGAGACCCTACCCCAGAGGGTTAGTGGAAGAGACTTCCATCGAGAAATCCTGTCTTGCAGAGACTTGACCGCCTCTTCGTAATTATCACGAAACACATCCTGACACTTTAGGGATAATTGTATGCCGAGGTACCGAACCTTGGAGAATTTCCATGTGAATTGGAAGTCGTCTGGAATCTGTTTGGTGGCTGGGGTCAGAGGGAATACAATGGATTTAGTCTGATTGATTTTTAAGCCTGACGCTGCTCCAAACTTGATGACTTCCCTCATGACTGGGTTCAGATTGTCCTCAGGGTCTCGGATGAACAGTGCAACGTCGTCGGCATAGAGAGAGATGATGAGCTTGTGAGGACCAATAATGAGTCCCCTCTGCTGCCGATGTTCACGGAGTTTGGAGGCCAGTGGTTCCATCACCAGAGCGAAAATTAAGGCCGATAGTGGGCAGCCCTGTCTCGTGCCTCGTTGCAACTCTATTGGAGCTGACTTGGCCGCACCCACGATGATGCTGGCACGTGGCCTGGTGTAGAGAAGGGAAACAAGGTTGATAAAGCGGGCTCCTAGGCCCATCCTGGTGAGAACCATGAACAGAAACGGCCACTCCACTGAGTCGAAGGCCTTTTCGGCATCGAGAAGAACCGCCACAGCCTGTAGCGAGGGGTCCAGTGCGACAATGACCCCGAACATTCTCCTGATTCCGAAAGTCATGTTGCGGCCAGGTATGAAGCCGGCTTGGTCTGCCAATACGAGGGCTGGCATCAATGGCATCAATCTCCCCGCCAGCACCTTGGCGAGAATTTTATTGTCAAGATTGAGGAGAGAAATTGGTCGGTAGGATGAGCAATCTTCGGGGGGCTTGCCAGGTTTGTGGAGCAGAATGACATTGGCTTCACGGGAGGAGGGTGGGAGGTGTCCCCTTTCCAGTGCCTCTCTATAGACTTCCGCCAGGAGGGGGGCCAGGGTGCTCGCAAATGACTTGTAAAATTCTCCTGTCAGTCCATCGGGGCCCGGCGCTTTGGAGCTGGGTAGGGACTTTATGGCTTCTCTAATCTCTTCCTGCGTGATCATTTCATTTAAGGGTTCACGGAGAGCCTGTTCGACCCAGTAGAGCTCTGTGTCTTCCAGGTATTCTAGTGGGGCGGTTGAAGACTTGCTGAGTTTCGCACTATAGAGGTCTTAGTAGTAGTTACGGAACTCCTCTGCTATCTTTTCGTCAGTGTGAACCGACTCACCTGTCTTGGTCTGAATCAGATCGATTTGCGCGTGCTTGCTATCAGCTCTGATTAAATTTGCTAGGAGGGCTCCAGGTTTTTGACCTTCACCGTGTTGACGGACTTGGTTGTTGCGATTCAGGAATTTGACCTCCCGGTCTGCTGCGAGATTAAATTTTAGCAATTCTTCTTTCAGGTCTGCTGTTATTTTGGGATCTGCCCCGTTTGTGGCTTGGAGTTCAAGAGCTTTTAGCCTCTCTTCGCTGGTTGTGAGCTCGCGCCTGATGAGTTTTAGGATGCCGTTTTCCTTGGCGTGGCAGATTCCTCTGATGAAGCATTTTAGGGACTCCCAGATTGTACTTGCTGAGGGGACTGATCCTACATTGACCTCGAGAAACATGTTGATCTCCTCCCTTAGTTCAGAGGCAAACACCTCATCTCCCATTGCGCCTGTTTTGAAGCGCCATCGCTGTAATGGCGGGGAAGGAGTGGCAGGTGTGAAGCTGAGGAAAAGAGGGGAGTGATCGGAGAGTGTTCTCGGATGTATGCAGCAGCGATCACCTGAAAATGGACTGCTGGCTGAGACAAAGAAATAGTCGATGAGGGAGCTCGTGTTGTGTACTGGTGAGTGAAATGTGAATTCACGCGACCCGCCGTTCGATACCCTCCAAATGTCTAGCAGGTTGAAGGCCTTGCAAATTTCTTTTATTTGGAGTCCCGCTTTGGTAGGAGGTTGTGAAGAGGCTTTCGATCTGTCTCTTACTGGGTCCAAAACAGTGTTCATATCCCCCCCCCAGATTACGGAAGCAGGGTCCTGCATGGAGAGCTGGGTGAGCACCCATCCAAAATTGTCTGGGCCATCCGTGTTTGGAGCGTAGGAGTTCACAAGGGTCACTTTCTGGCCTGCTATTATGCCGCTCACTAGGATCGCTCTCCCTTCTGCGTCTTTCGCCGTGCGTATCATGCGGAAGCTCAACCTCCTGTGGATGAGAATAGCGACTCCTCTGGAGTAAGTTGAGTAGGAGGAGTAGTATCTGTGACAGCCCCAACTCTTGGCCCATTGGTGGTCCTTCCCTGGGAGGAGGTGGGTTTCCTGAATCATCGCCACGTCAATTTCGTGCCGTCTGAGGTATTGTAATATTTTCCTGGATTTAGCTGGAATGTTGCCGCCTCTTATGTTCCATGTTAGAACGTTGAATGGGAGGGGTACATCTTACCAGAGATCTTCACCTGAGAATAGCCGTGGTGTGGCGTCGGGGTGGGTTTTGCTGGAACTGGTGCCGAGGAGTTGGAACACAGCTTGACAAGACTCCCCGGCATCTGATTGGGAGGCGGAGAACAGAGGGGTGATTGAGAACTGGAGGCGCAGAACTTCCCTGATAAACTCAGAGGGCACCGGTCATGGGTAGACCCCCAATGGCCCGTGGTGTTTCTCTCTTTGAGGTGGGCAACCCCCAACTGGCCCACAGGGAGAACCCTCAATAACCCAATAGAACAGAAAGCGAAACATGTGGATACCATGTCGCTGTGAGAACTTTACCCCCAAGGGACTCAGCTTAAAACAAGAAAAAACTAAACTGGTCGCTGAGTGAACTTTGGAGAATGAACTGGAGCTGTGCTAGGGGCGCCTGGGGAGTTCCAAGCATCCCTGCCCCGCGTTGTAAACAAGAAGAGTTGTACCTGTACTTATTGCAACTTATTGCGAGTTTGCAAGCCGACTCTGGTCGCTCCGGTTTATGGTGGGTTCCTGAGATTTCTGTCTCTTTGGGGCGTGGGGCGGCCGGGGCTCGGATCAGGGCAGCCCATCTGGTCGAGAAACATGCCTGCATCTTCGGGCGATTGGAAAAAATGGACCCTCTCTCCTTGCTGTACTCTAAGACATGCAGGATAGAGCATCGAGTAGGGTAATTGATTGGCTCTGAGTCTTTGTTTGATGGCGGTAAAGGATTTCCTCTGGGTTTGAACTGTAGGAGAGAAGTCTGGATAGATATGGATTTTGTCACCATCATGGAACAGATCTCCTTTCTCTCTAGCTAGGCGTAAAATGATGTCTCGGTCCTTATAGTTAAGCATCCTTGCGATGATTGGCCTAGGCGACGCGCCGGGGGCAGGACGGGCAGAAGAGATCCTGTGTGCTCTCTCTACGATGAAAACTTGAGACAGTGCCTCTCTACTGAAGAGTGACGTGCAGAGAGACTCCACGAACTCCTCCATTCTGCCTTGTGGCTGCTGTTCCCTCACCCCGATGATTCTTATGTTATTTCTCCTTGATCGCCCTTCTAAATCTTCGCATTTGGCCATTGTTGTTTTCATTTGAGCTTCGAGCTGCGAGACTTTGGTTGAGAGGGTCGAAGCGCCATCGTCTAGATTTGACACTCTTTGTTCGACCTCATTTAAGCGTTCTGAGTGTGTGTCCATGCGGTGTTGAAGGAGGTCGACTTTGGAGGCGAGGCCGTCCATTTTGTTGTTTAAATTTCCAATGCCAGCTTTCAGTTCCAATAGGAGTTCTTTGATTTCAGATGGGTTACCCTCTGATTCCATCTGGGGTGAATTACTGGGGGAAGGAATCTGATCCTCACGATTAACGGGGGCTTTAGGAGTCGCACCCCCCTCGAAAGTTAACTTCCTCTGAGATTTGTCGCTTTTCCCCATTTCCAACGTGAATCTGGGGATCTTAGAGTGAGACCAGCAGTGCTTTACTGTGCTATGGGTGATCTTTGGACCCACCCGGCTGGACCAATTTGGGGGGCTTTCGGTTGTATGGTGTGTTAGCTCCCCTCTCTTGTGCTGTGTTTCGTGCGTTCTGCGAAACGCTCTGTGGGACCGATTTTCGCTGACCTGGGGGGGAGGAATGCGATGGACAGTGTGTTTTCTTTATGAGAAGCGCGTTGCTGAAGTCGCTGTGGGGGGATGGATAACGCTGATGTGATGGAGCTACTGCGGCCCGGCAGCAGAGTGTGTGCGGAGAGGCCCGAGTGGAGCAATCCGCCCTCGAGTTGGCACCTGATTTAGAGCTAGGTGGGTGGGGAGAGCGAGCTCTATACCCCGAAATCCGATCACTCCAGAGCTCTTCAATGGGCCCACAGTTCGCTGCCCCGAGTCCACATGTAGCAACTTTTCCGGAGTGCCACGGGAGGCACGACAATCCCTCCGGCCTGGCGTGGTAGGGGGGGCAAAAAGGGGGGGGGCGGGCCAGCTCGGGAAGGCCCGACTATTTCACGAAGCGTGACCCCTCCTCCTCTCCGTACCTGATGTCTCTGCCGCACGTCGACGTTCGCCGAGGATCTCCGCTGCAGGGGAGCTTCACCGCGGGCCCGGGAGTCTCGCAGGAAGGGGGGGCGGGCTCCAGCGAAAGCCGCGCGCCGGGGGGAGCGGATGTTGGGCCTCCTCCACAGCCGAGCCTCTGCGGCCCACCACAGTGCCGACGGGCGAATCCCCCGATCCGGCCGCTCCACCAGGCAAGGTCCGGTACGTCTCCCGGGCGGCCCCCCACAGACGCACCGCGGGCGGACCCCTCTCGATCTTCGGGCACCCTCCGCGCCCCACGCACGCCGCTGATGACTCTTCGGGGGTCCGGTGCGCAGTCCTCGAGGCGGAGGGGGTGTACAGCGCAGGACCAGCCGCCGCTGGGGGTCGGGCCGGCCACGCCGGTCTCGGGGCCCGGGTCACGCTGGGTCCCGAACAGGTAGGAATGGACGATTTTCGCCGGGATTCCACTGGTAGGCTGCTGGGCCGGGCGGGTGACCAGGAGTTGGGAAATTAAGGCTTTTACGTACAGGAGGTGGGAGGATTGTGCAGGATTGATGCGGGGCACTACGGGAGCTCAGACCATGGCGGCCATCTTGGTTGGCCCTCTAGCGCCCTCTAGTGATGTGTGTGTAGTTTGCTAGGAAGGTAAGATGGGGCTTTGTGGTGGATGGCTTTCTATATGATAAAGCGTCCTTTGAAATAAATTCTTTAGTATATGGCGGAGCCAGTGATGCTGTGAGAGAGCTGCAGTGATACAGAGTGTTTGCATAGGTGCAAGGTGAATCTTGCCACTGTGCTCTATATGGCATGCAGGGGGAAAAGCGTTCTCTGGGGGAGTCCAGTGCAGAAATCATGTTGATAGTCCAACTTGGATAGAAGTTGTGCTTAGACTGTATTGCAGAAGTCGTCAGGAGGAAGGATGTGTCTTATCTTGCAGAGGAGATGTAAGTTTATGTTTCATTTTTTGTGACAGAAGCTTTGTGGTATAAAAAGGATAGCTGGGCGGTGATCGAGTACCATATGGACTTGACTTGTGTGGAGAGGGATATGTGTGGGTTGTCTGTGGCAAGTTCTTTGATCCAGGGGTTGAGGTTGGGTTAGTGTCTGTGGGGCAGTCAAGGAGGTATTTCGGTTTGGAAGGTTGAATATGTGGAAGTGGGGTGGCCATATATGTGGTACTGGTGGAGAGTCAGCTGGATATTGAGCTGTGAGGGGGAGGAGATTTGGAAGTATATTTGTGTGTAATCTGAATATTGGTAAAAGTGGATTCTTTGGCTTCTAAGTGTCTGTCTGAAGGATTCAACATGTAGGTTGAAGATGAAGATAGCTAGGGAGCACTCTTGTATAACTGCATACTTGATTGGGATGGAGTCAGATCAATAGGCGGTCCTGGAGACAAATTGTGTGCTGTCAGCAACGAAGAAGATCATCCAGTTGAGACCAGTGCCAGAGAGTTTCTTCCCGTGGAACTGGATGCTTTGTAAACTGATGTTGATGATGGAATGACACACAGTCAAACACATAAAAATATGAAATCAGAGACAAACATATTCTACAACACTACTCATAAAAAACGTGAAGTCTATACATTCTGGGATTGAAACGTTCATAGGCACTCAGGCTTCCTTAATTAGATATTTCCCTAATTCAAAACTCATTGCACTAAAATGTAAAGCTTATCTCACACTACATGACTACTTCACAATACTTGATTGAAATATATCAGTAATATAGTCAAAGTGAGTTTTATGAATCAGACAGCATATAAGGGCCAGTTACAAGGGTCATGTCAGGCACTGGTGTAGAGAGACTGCAAGGACCCTGGCATGCTAAGAAGCACAGCAATACCTTAAAACAGGTAGCACGAAGTACTGACGCTTAACGGATATCAGTAGGTGATGGTGCAGGCCATGGTGAAGACAGCCCGTAAGGACCCAGGATGCCAAATGACCACCGGGCATGCTACAGGAGCACAGTGAGCCCTTAAAAGAGGTAGTCCAACATGAATCACAGGTGCATAAGGTTGGGAGGAAAGGGCAGTCTCAGGCACTGGTGGAGACAACGCACAAGGATCCAAGACCCAGGAGGACCACCAGTGTGCTACAGGAGCACAGTCAGCCCTTAAAAAAGGGTAGCACAGCACTTGGCGATGTCCCATAATAGCTAGTGCCAAGGGCAGTCTGAGGCACTGTTGGAGATAGCACACAACGACCCACCCAAGAGGAACCCCAGTGTGCTACAGAGCACAATAAAACCCTAAGAAACAGGTAGCACAGTGCTAAGCAATGGTGCATAAGGGCTTGCAGCAAGGACAGCCTAAAGCACTGGTGGAGATAGCATGCAAAAACCCAGGGCCTAGGAGGACCCCCGGAGTGCAATAGGAGTGCTGCAAGTCCTCAAAACAGGCAGGCTGTGTAAAGCATCAGTGCAAGGACAGTCTCAGGCAGTCACCGGCAAGGCCCCAATGGAACTGCCTGATATTCCATTCCATTAACTCCCATACGATTTCTGTAGGACAATGACTGTCTGGAAAAGGATCTCTGGGTAACAGCAAACCTGAGTTAGCTGCCATCTCCCTGGCACTGTTATAAATTGACTTTCTCACAGGGGTCATGGGGAAAAAAGGAAAGCCATCTCCACATTTTCTCCACCTGTGTTGGCAAAGAGATCCTATATGGTTATGACTTCCATCAGAGAAGAGAACATGCTGATTGCAAAAATTGAAAGTCTCGAGTAAAAACAGTCAATCCCCAGTCATAAAGCCAAGAGGGAAGTATGACACATGACATCAACTCCCTTTCTTGACAGCTCCAGACGCTGACAATAAGAGCTTAAAAACAGGCACCAATGAAGCTGAGAAAAGTGCATTCCAAACAAATGCAATTGAAGTTTGCTCAAATTCACGGAGAAAGTATTGCACCTGTGTTTATACCCCCTGGCTATACCACTGTGTGTTTTCTAACTAGGTTTTTTTCAAGAATGACATCTGTCAATGCAAAAAAGTTCATTATGTTAATACATCAGACAGCCAACTTCCAGTAAGGAGTCAAGTAAGACGTTGGAGAATACAGAGAACAGAGATTCCAACGATACATTTAATTATAAACTTATTTTGTCAAAAGATGCAAGCGCCAAGGTTTATGGGAAGTTATTGGTCCAAAGCTTTGGAAATTGGATCATTGACAATCATGCCCTATCTAACCTACAATGAGGCTTTAGATCAGTTACAAGCACCACTGACCAAGTGTTTCAGCTGCCCCAACTCCAACAAAAATGTATTCTTCGGTGTAGCCAACACCTGCATTTCATCTTTGTTGATCTTTGGGTTGCCTAAGATGCAGTACCCAAAAAGAAGCCATGTGAATCCCTCCCTGATCAAGGTGTGCCTTCAAATGTTCTCACTGCAGTAGCAAACTTGTACTGAGTTAAATATGTGTAGATATGGCATGGGTGGAGAGAGTATACAAGCAATAGGTATCCAACAGAACTGTGTTTTGGCTCACTCTTGTGTTGACTGTATATAAATACTACCCAGCGAGGGTCAATCAGATTTTTCCAAATGATCCAATTGGCCTTTGCATGGTCATTACCTGACCGGGAAAGACTCACCTGAAGCACTCTGTTCAGAGCACCGAGTCCCACAGAATTTCTTTCCTTCCTTCCACGGCCACCATGGAAAGGGAGAAGATACTACGTAGTCCTTTCTCCCGTTCCATGGTGCCATTTTGTTTGTTTACTTTAATTTTCTATTTTTTCAATGCTGCCACAGAAAGGGAAAACAAACCACATGTAGTCCCTTCTCCCCGATCCATGGTGGCCATTTATTTTGCTTTTGTTTCTCGATGGCATTTCCCAACTCGATAAAAAATGCTATTAATAGCCCGGTACGACATGCCGCGGTACTAATAGGAATAGAACCCTGTGAGGGGGGCATTAGCGGTCTGGTAATCCTCCCGGGGCTATGTTAAAGCCGCCGCTTCACTTGGGTTCGTAAATATCACTTGTAGCTATCGCCCCAGTGGCATTACCATCCCCTCTTTGGGATCTATTTCTTCAATTAGCGGTCTAAAAGCCCTTAGTGTACTAAAGATGGATACCCCAAGCATTGTCTCATCAGTATATCTACAAGGAAGCACATCTCTATCTCAGCGCATCTCTATCTCCCAGTGCATTCTCTAAGATCCAACTCTAGCATCTTGCTGATCACCCCATGCTTCAAGAGCAAAAGAACTGGAGGCCCCAGTTTTTCTGTTATTGCTTCCACCCTTTGGAACTCTTTTCCACCTCCACTCAGAAATCAACAATCATACATATTTTTTTTTAAACTCTTACAATCTTGGCTCTTTGATAAGTACGACTAATATATATCACTTTATGTTTCTGCTATTGTGCCAAACACTGTGAAACCCCTGGGTTTGGGTGTTACAAAAAATGTATAAATTAATTAATTTAAAAAAAAAGAATTGGCGGCGGAGCAATTGTTATACAGCTTTCAGCAGATGATGCACGTCCTCTCAGTGCAACTTTGACAGGCCTCCAAGATGCCTTGGCTGGTTTGGATTCCCATTGTGAAAGGATTGGATTGGAAATCAGTACAACCAATATGATGGACCAGACAATTGATGAAAAATATCAATATTCAGTTAAAGGACTCAAAGTTGGAAATGGTGGACTACTGCGACTACCTGGGAGTGTGTATGGATGAGAAGGGTTAATGGACTCAGCAAATTATAAAAATGTACTTGATTTTCACCACCAGATATGGGAGCTGCCCTAAATGCTTTCTCTAAACAATATGGAGGGAAAACTGTTATAAAAAAAGTGGAAATCTATCAATCCAACGCACAGTAACCAGCCCTTTATGGGTCAGAGGTGTATGGACATGATAGCCCCCAAAGCTTAGCCATTCTAAACTGCCAAAAAACATTATTACAAATGCCAATAAGTGCACCTAATCTACCTCTTTTGCTGGAACTAGCGGTATACAGAATTAAGCCATCTTAAGACCATTATTGTGCTGGTGTAACTTGTGGTCCAGAGACTGCCTGATCCTTAATGGGTAGAATGTATTGATCTATTATCACAACTTGCTTCCCATCATCTTCCCTGGTTCAGCTATATTGTGTTTAAATTAGAAAAAGGAGTGGATCTTCTGTGGGAACGCCCTTTAAACCATCAGATTTGCAGTCTACCAACCAAGATGGTAGTCAAAACAGCCTATGAAGAGTGGTTTTGGCATGTAAATTAGCAACCGCAACCATTTCAGGTTTAATCAATAACTATCTAGAAAGGAAAACTACTGGCCCAAACTCTCTCTGCATCCTTGAAGGAGGAGAGTGAAACCAAATTGCTTTTCTTAAAATGTCATATAGGGATCCTACTCCAGCGGTATTTTATAAGTAAATAGAAGAACAATGAGAAAGAAGGGCTAGTGATGATGACAAACTAATGAAGAAAACATCCAGCACTTGCTTTCCTTCTGCTCCACCTATTCCCCACTTAGAAATAAATATATTTTTCCAATGTTTCGATCTAATAACATTAGATCAACGGGGCACAACCTGTCTTTTTGCTATCAATAGGAATCAGTGTTGAAAATATGGCATACATCACAGTATTTGATTTGAGCCTGCAGAACTATGAGATCAATCATCCAAAATGTACAACCTCACTCAGCGTAACTGAAAAGATCCACAACACAGGTTAGTGGATATTTGTATTTTACTATGAGCTACAAGTACAACCCACCGGATTCTTCTATGGCTCCCTCTCAACTGACACCACAGTTCTGCACCTTTCTCTTAGGTTCTAGATTCCATGTACGACTTTAACATTCCACATATAGTAGGATGCTACAGTAAAATAACATCGAATATCTCAATGGTAGTTGTAAAGAGGGATAATCTACTGACTGTGTGAATGACACTTTTGGAGTTGTCTTTTCTATTGGAATTTAATGATATAATACAATTGATTTTATGATTGTTTTTATATTAATCTCTCCAATATTAAAAGTGTGTGTTGCTTTTGTGAAGGCATCAAGAACTAAGCACAGACAGCAGGTTCAAGTTTGGTTCATACATGTTTTATTAATTGAAAAAGCAGGATGGATTAAGGCCTAACTTGCCCTATGCTAAGGTGGGATTTCCCTACCTAAAGAAAACTAAGGATAGTCTGGGTCAGGAAGCCCAAATCAAATGTATGTCTGTGTCCAAAACCTATTCTTGCCCTTACAACTTACTGTAGACACTGTGTAAGGAATGTCAGTATCAAAATTAGTAGTGTTCAAAATAAAATATTCAAAACCTCTTCCAGCTTTTGCCTTGTAATCAGCTTCCCCTTCCCCAAGTTCAAAACAGTTCACAAGACACTGGGGTTCCCTTTCCTGAGAGTTCAAATCTTCCAGCTTTTCCAAAAAACATCACAGTTCCTTGGGACGCTTCCCAGCTGTTTTGATGTTGGTTCTTTTCATTAGTTTAAATATGCAGTTCAATGTCTTAACTTCAAAATCACCTAAGAGGTTGTTGTAGAACACAATCTTCTTTACGGATACTTTCAGTGGCTTCTCCATACAGGGGGGGGCACTTGGTCTAGGCACAGTTGTCGGACCACACATTACAGGTCATGCAACTAATACCCTCTTTCTTACCTGCTTGTCATCAACAATATTTCCCTACACCTCTGTCATATTCTTCTGACGCTGTACGATGGCTTGGTTGGCCACCATGCATTTGATACACCTTCTTGTATTCTCCTGGCTCTTGCCAATGTAGGTTTCCTTATAACATGCAGTTCCTTTAACTCTTTTGGTTTTGGCCAATACTTTGTTTCTTATACCATACCCTTCTAGGTATTCTCTTGACTTCGCCAATATGTTTGTTTCAAAAAATGCAGTTCATGGTTTAATTTCACCACCTTTCTTTCACTCCATTCACAAGTGCTCAAAACTAGCTTTTAGGGTTCAGCATTCAAAAGTACTGCTCATGACTTGCAGTTTGTTCGCTATTCAAAAGTACTTGTAATTGCTCTGTTCAGTATTCAAAGGTTCTTGTATAGGTTTTAATTTTGTTTGGTTTTCCAAAAAATGTTCATTGCATGTTTGCCTACCAGCCCGGTGTTTCTCACACTCACCGGTTGGAGCTTACAGCGCTGCAAGGTCTCAGCCGCCGTGGGTTTTTCACTTTCCCGTGCAGTACTTCGCTTTCTCTCCCAGTGGCTCTTCATGGCATTGCTCCCCAGTGATGCTCCACTTGCAGTCAGGATTCTGCGACCGCTTCCCTCGGTCGCGCCAGTCTCCCTCTCGCAGTCTGCTACCAGCCTCCAGCATTCCTTAGCTTCACTTCCTGCTGCATAAACTCTACATCTGTAACTGGGTCCCGAGCGCTCAGGTGCCAAACAGCTGATCTGGAGTTGCCTTCCCAGCTGCTGCCTCGGCCTCCACAGCTGACCCAATTTCTAAAAAGATGTTGGTTTTTAAAGTTCCCAGCACCATGATGAGTGTAGGAAAGACGGGACCCCTCACTATTAGTACAGTAGTTCTGCCTTACTCATGCTGTCCTCCTCCTCATTCCAGTGCACAGCTGAGACTCATATGTGTCTGTATTAACAAAATGAGGCTATGTGTTTGTCTCTAAAAAAATGAGGATGTGTCTTCCTAGTTGTTCTCTTCCCCATACCAGTACACAGCTGGTGTTTCTTGGGGATATTTTGGAGGGAAGAATGGCAAAAGGGCTGACAATAGCCTACAAAGGCTTGAGGGATGAACAGTTAGTTATACAAAAGAAATTGGGGATGCCATGTCCCACCTAAGCATGTCCTCTCCCCACTCCCTAAGTCCCTAAGTCTCCTGCACCCAGGTGATCCTCCCTCACATATCCACCTGCAGGGTCAGGACCCAAAAGTGATGGCCTGGCCACCCGAGAGGAGGATACAGGGCGAAAAGATGTGAGGATGCCCTGAAGTTCCAGCAAGTGTGCATTGTATGAGGTCTTATGGTACTTATAACGATAAACATCTATTGATTGGTTGGTTGAATCAGTTTAGTTAATTAAGGTTTATCCTACCACTCACAGGACTCTACCATCAGGACACAGCCACCCTCCAGAACATTTACGCCACCATCCAAGCTTGGATGGCCACAAACGGCCTATGTCTTAACGGAGACAAGACCGAAATTCTCATCCTTGGTCAAAAATCCTCACTCACTAACCTAGACCCACTATACACCAACTTCTCCATAGACAATTGCATCATCCCAGTTCTACCCTCTGTAAAAACACTAGGAGTACACATTGACGCTACACTCTCCATGGACAAACAAGTCAACTCCATTGTCTCTGCCTCCGCTCTGAGCACTAAGCTCATCAATGCCATCAAACCTTTCCTAACCAAAGACAATTGCCTCTCTATCGCCAGAGCCACCATTGGAGCTAAACTAGATTACTGTAATGCGTTACTAGCTGGCACCTCCAATTCCAATTTCATTAAACTCCAAACAACACAAAATAATGCTCTAAGAGCAGCTCTCAATATACCAAAAAGGAACCACATTGCACAAGCCAGAAAGGCAGCACACTGGCTACCTGTCAAAGATCGCATCACTTTCAAAATACTCACCACTGCACACAAGTGTATCAACCTGACCGCACCCTCCTACCTGTCTGACACCCTAGTCAGATCTCGCTCCTCCAGACCAACTAGGCAATGCCACTCCAACCAGCTCAGGGTCCCACGCATCAAACGAGCTAGAGCAGGAGGAATAAGCTTCCCCTACATTGCCCCTAAGCTATGGAACGCACTACCTAGCACACTCAGAGCAGAAACTTCTCTCATTGCCTTCCGAAAAGAGCTGAAAACTATCTTGTTTAACTAATTCCTCTTCTAGTTCGCCTCGCTCTCCTCTTTGATCTCCTCTCCCTCTTCCTCCCTGTAGCTATTTCTCGCTTTCCTGCAACTAAGTAATGATTTCAATGTATGCACAACTAGCCATTTCTCATAGCTGCAATCTTCTCATGCAACTAATAAATGACTTCAATGTATGTACAACAAATCATATCTGTAACAAGCGCCACGATGCCTCTGGGCTGCATGTGCGCTAAACAAATGCGAATAAATAAATAAATAAATAAATAAGGTTTAATTTGTATTAGCACAATGGTGGGGGCTCATGGTACCTCTCAGTCAATCAGGAAGCTTGGAACAGTGTATATACTTCTTTGTAAATCCCTCATTCCAAGCATCCTCCAAAGTGGGAGGCCACCATCTTCCCTGCCACCCGGACAGCAGGTAAGTGCTCCTCTTCCCCCACCTCCAATCCAAATGTCCAACTCCCTTGCCCACTTCCTCCATCCCCACCCCCACCCCACTTACCTGGATTGTCAATATCCTTTAATGACACTTCCCTGTCATGCTATTGGCCGCCATGAAATGGGAGAAGGTACTAGAAGTAGTTCCCTTCTCCCTTGTACTTGGCAGCCATGTTGTGTTACAGCTTTTTTTAGCTTGAGAAACGGCAAACACTTAATTTCTCAACATTACATTTTTTTTAAGTTGTCTGTAAAACATGCCAGGAGTCTTATATTTATAAATCCCTAAATGTTATTCCACGGGGCTAACCTTGAGGCCCCCTCTTCACTAAGGTTTATAGCTCGACCACCAAGGATTACCTGACTTGGTAATACCGCCGCCTATTGGGGTTTATTGCTTAAGTGTAATTGACTTTGTTTTTTCATGTTAACTTTGACATTCACATGCTTTCTACAATTTACCTCTTTATTAGTAGTAATGCTAGCTCTTTTTTAATTGTTTTTCTACTAGAATTGTCTTTGTGACGATTGAATGCAAGTTGAGACAGAATCCGTCTGCTTTTTGGTCTAAGTACTTTCGAAGACCTTTCGAGCCCCAGCTAGTCATTTATATTCATGACATGACTGTCAATGTTTCATTATATGTAATATTCCTCAGTCATGTGTTGGGATGTGTGTATGTGTGTGTGTGTGTGTGTGTGTGTGTGTATGTGTGTGTGTGTGTGTGTGCGCACGCACGCGCGCGAGTCTGCTGGGGTGTTATAGCAGTATTCATAACACAGCTGTAAATATTTCCTAATAATATCTATCTTTAGATCTATCAATCTAGCTGTCTATTCAGCTATCTTTATTTGATATGATTGATCATTGTATTTCACATTGCAAGTGCTCTGCTTATTTGTTTCCTTAATTTTGTTTGTAAAAGTAACCATTACAAGTATTATGCTTATACGTATGGTTATGTTTGCTTGTAATACTGCTCATTAAAGGTTTTCAGCTTATTCAGCCCCTCCAGCTTATCACGATTTCGCGATCACACAATATGCCGCAAAAAACACAGATAAATACAGGCATCTTTTTACAATAAGAGACACATTTCTGCTTCATTAAAAGTTGGGCGATGTGGTAAAAATTGGAGTGAGACAGCCGGAATCTTGTTACTGCACTGCCCAACTACGAGTATGGTGAAGAGGAGGAGGATTCACCTCACCTAAGAGCTGGAGGTAAATCTGCCACCCTTCCGACCAAAAAATTGCAAAATTGCCAGAATTACCATCAGCGGTAATTCCGCCAAAATCCCCATGGAGTCCTATGTACTCCAATTAATGGATGACTAACACCGCCTATCACCACTTGTAATCCAGTGGTAATTCCACCGGACCAAGTGGCGGCAAAGGTAAATCTGTTTGATGGTTTCTCAGCGGATTTACCTCCGAGATACCACAAACTAGCGATGAGACCCAAAAAAGCAGCATTTAAAAACAATTTTTTGACACAAGTGGTAAGGCGCAGTAACACATCTCATGGCTTCCTCCAAAAGAAGCAGCCCCAACCACAAAGGGCATCTGAATGGGTGTATCTTTAATGCACACCTTTAGGAGGCCTTTTCCATCTGTTTGCGCAGTTGTGCAAATCAGGGGCCATTTCTGTGCATTTAAAAGTGCTGCATGAATTCACAGACAGGATGCACTTTTTAATATGAGAAAACTAAGGCAGCACCATGCATCTGCTTGGGGGAGCAATGGGCAGATTGGGAGTGACGGGCAAGAAAGCAGAAGACGAGTAGTTGGCTAGAGAAGGAAGCACCGGGCAAGACAGTGAAGAGGGTGGAGTAGGCCAGAGGTGGGGTGGTATGCTATAGGAGGATCGATGAGCCGCAAAGGAGAGAGGGTGCTGTTTTCTGGAAAGAAGCAGTGAGCTGCAGATTGAAAGCAAGGATGGGAGAAGAGTGCGCGAGAATTGAAGAAAGGATGCAGGATGCAGCAGGAGCGAGAAAGAATGAAGGACTGTATACTGCAGGAGGAACTGGGGAGCATAAGGTCTGAGTTGGGAGCATGGTTGGGAGTGCAGCAGGGACTGCGGAGTGTGAGGTGCGACTTGTCAGTGTGACAGATAACATGAGTAGGCACATGACTGGCAGAATGAGAGGTTTGGGAGTGTAAGTTGTGATGGAGAACTGGTGAGTGAGAGGGATGTTGGTGAGTGGGGTGTGTAGGTGCTTGCAGGATTTTAGAACATAGAGGGAGAATATTATCACCATTCACAATTACAATGAAGTCAATAGCATATAATAGGTATGCACCTTCAGCAAAAAAGTAGAGCAAGTCAAACACAGTTTTGTGAAGGCTGGGGCATCTGGGACTTTTCCTATTAAATTGATACAAAAGGTGCAATTAATTACAACCTGGCCCTCTTGTAGCCACACAAACTGCCTCTTCAATCTTATATCCTCCAGCCAAAACAAAATGTGCTGCAAACATGCTCCAATAAATGCAATTTTATCCAACAAAATGTGCGTTTTTATGCCACAAAATATTCAATTACAGGCTGCAATAGCCTAGTGGATCTGCTTGTGCTTGTTCGTAACATTACACATCACTTGTCTATTGCTGTTCATATGTCTGTGTATGCTTATAATATTGCACAGTACTAGTGATGGAAAAGCTTTTCGTGAACCTTCTCTTGAGATGTTTGAATCACTCTATAGTGATTCAAAGTGTTTTGCGACTTCTACCACAGTTTATGTTTTACCATCGGGACCAACAATGGATTTAATCTCAAGCATACTCAAAAGGACTCGAATCAATTGCACTATAACATGGTTCGGAGAGCTTTAAATTGACTTTAGCATTTACACAGTCGTAGTACACTTTTGTCTAGTGACTTGGCTCAGTCGAATTCAAGACACTTCAATCCTTTAAGCTCAAATAGATTTGAAAAGTCTTGAATTAGCTCTGTCAATTAAAGTCACTCCAATTTCTAATTACACCAGTCTACGTCTACTATTATGTTAGGCTGTAAAACATCTTAAAAAATAAGAACAGGACAAAAAAATATAAAAATCCTGCAGAACTACAATAAACACATACATTTTATTTCTAGGATACATCAACAAATTGCAGACCAAATCTTTTGTACAAGGCATGACCCTTCATTTTACAAGGAGTGACTTTCGTTCTTGCAAGAGATGTTCCTTGATCATCATTTGAGGAACAGCTTGTGTATAATTGCTGCCCCCTCATTTTTCAAGAAGCAGCGTTGTTAGAAGGGATGACTGTTAATTTTTTTAGGAGCAGCTTCCATACACATAAGGGATGTCCCTTAACAATTATTCAAGGAGCAGCTTTTGTGCAAGTAATGACCCTGCTTTTTTCAAAGAGCAGGTTCCTTGCAAGGGATGATGCTTAATGTTCCCTATAGCAGCTTTCGTTCATCCAGAGGGATGAACCTTACCAATGTTTCAATGAGCTGCTTTCATTCAAGGTATGACTGTTAATTTTGCAAGGAGCAGATTTCATGCAAGGCATATTTTGTACAACAGAGGAAACTTCATTTTTCAAGGAACAGCTTTCCTCAATGTCTAAGAGCAGCTTTCATTCATACAAGGGAGGCTCCTTTACAATCATTTCAATATCAGATGTGACACAAGAGATGACCCTTAATTTTTTAAGGACAAGCTTTCTTACAAGGGATGAGCCTTACAATTTCAAGGAGCAGCTTTTGTTTTTACTATGGATAGTCCTTAACACTCATGCAAGGAAACGTTTTGTACAAGGGATGACACATAGAACTATTTCAAGGATCAGCTTTCTTTCAAGCGATGAGCCTTAATTTTTCAAGGCCCAACTTTTATTCGTACAAGGAATGCTCCCTAAGAATTAATTAAGGATCAGCTTGAGAACAAAGGATGACCATTAATTATTCAAGGAGCATCATTCATACAAGGGATGGCCTGTCATTTTTGAAGGGGCTGAGTTACTGAACAATGGATGAACCATAATAATAGCAGAGACTTTAATCCTCCTTAGGAATTTGGCAGTAAATCAGTGGTAAATCTGCTGAACACCATAAGTCTTTATAGTTACTGCCATTTGGTCTCATGGCATTAGCACTAGATTATAAATGGTGGTATGGTGGTATAAATCCCCATTTTTGAATTCAATAGGACATCAAGGATACTTTTGGCAGATTTACAACAAACAGTAATTTGAGTCTCTAAATCCATTGATTCTTTGGAATTCAGTGGTGCAGAAAAAGCAGCAGTAATTCTGTTACCGCCCAAAAAAGTGGTCGTTATTAATAAGCACCCGTTTTGTACCGCACTGCAGAACTCATGATGAGGCCCTATGAATGATGATAGAAGGTTCCTCAATTGGCGCTCAAGTTTCCTGACCTCTTCTCAGATAGTTGACTGTGTAGACACTGCTTTGATTGAAATGAAGGCTGATGGAAGATGCCAATGCATGTTAATACATGGATTTCAAAATCTGTGCCTGCTATAATGTAATCAAGAGAACAAATCAGACTCGTTATTTAACTACATAAAGGGTTCTGGGTTCAGGAAAGGATAATATTGTGCAAAAATGTAATGACATTTAGAAAAATGTCTGCGTTTTCCTCCATTTTAAAAGGGGCAAAATATGAGCTGCTATCACTGTAATGTCACCAGTGGGGTGCGCTGTGTTTTCAGTAAAGCGTTCACAATAATAATAGCTATTCACCCATACCAGATGTCTACCTTTCTCTTCTTCATAGTTGACTCGACTCTATAACTCTATATTGTCAAAGCAGGGGTGATGTTAGTTGGCATTATTTAGTATTAATTTGAATGTGTTTTTGGCTCCAAATCAGGGGCAGCACCAGCCTCAACATATTGGGGGGGGGCTGGATGGCAGCTTTGCAAGCTGGTAGTGAGTGGGACCATTATGCCTATTGCGCTGTTGAGTCCGCCACCCCTTGAGTCCAGGACAATCAATAGATATTACTCCTCTTTTTGGCCAATTCGATGCATCTTTCACCCCCAAATCACAGTCTATTTAGTTAAACAAAGCAAGGCTAGTACTAAAAGAACGGGACATTTAAAAGCTAAGCCCAGCAGGTAAGCCTTTAGCTTCATCATAGTGGGTCTACTGCTATTGCGTGGGCAGGCTTTGCTCTTCTGCCACTGTACGATTGCTGCAGTCACGTTAATGATGGTTTAAACCTAAGTACCTACAAGTCTCTCCGATGTGAGGAATTTGACAGTGGGCCTCATTGCGGGTCCGGCAGTAACCCTGCTGGTGCTACTGGCGGTTTGCCGCCAGACCAGTAATATTTTTCCGGTTCCTGACTTCCCGGTGCCACCGGCTCATTAAGAGTCCTGCGGCCCGGGTGGTCAGGCACTGGTGAATTGTAAGTCCCATTCCCATAAGTGGGGACACGGAAGCACCGGCACCGTTAGCAACTGTGCTGGTGCTTCTGTGAACAGTCTGCTTACCATGGCCACAGCGCCCAGCAGGGTGAGGCCTGTCGGACACAGCGGCCACGGCAGGCAGACTCAGAGTTTGCCGATCCGGAAACAAGGGTGCAGGTGAGCTTGCCGGCACCCTTGTGTCCGGCCCGGCAAACTTGTAATGAAGCCCAGCCCAGTCAGGGTGGATATCGCCTTCTGCCAGAAATTGTGGGATTTAGCCCTCCCAAGCCCTAGGATGGTGCTCTCCCAAACCCTAGGCTAGTGCAGCTCATCTGCAAAATGGATCCTGTGTCATAACTTATTAGAAAGGAAAGACCAAGCCCACAGTGACAAACTTTGCCTCAACAAGCATGCGTATAACTACAGTTCATTTGGAAATGGTGATGGCATGCATTTTAGGCAATGCAACAGCAGTTCGCATCACGGCCTGCTTCATTTACTATCGCTGCTCTGCTCATCCTTATAAATAGAACATTTAAGCAGATGCTCGAGCACTTCTAATGCAAAAGACAGAACGATGAAATTGATGAGGTATGCAAACTGTTCCAGCACTAGTGGTGGCCTCTGGCAGTTCTGGGCTATTAATAATTCTGCACTTTCAACAGGATTTTGAGCCCTATTGTAGTACACAGCACTGAGATATATTTTTCTTTGTATAGTGATATATGACTCCATGTAAAACAAATTATAGATATGTGTAATATACATCCAACTGCCCAGGTGCTTCCTATTAATGCTTCAATTGCAGTACTTGGCATCAAGATTTTGAATATTCACCAACACGCGATGAACCTTGCCTCAACCGAGACATACTATATCATTGAGTGACCTTTGGTTTCTTTCTTTTTTGCCTAGAAAGAAAATAATTGCGCCTCTCTGCTGTCTCGCCTGTGTGGTGCTAGGTGGGATCCACGCTGCTGGTGTGCAAGGTTTTGCCTGAGCAAAGAACAGGGTGATGTAAGAGGATGGGTTATATGCTTCCATGGGATTCAGGGGTGTTGAATTGAATTGTGAAGGTTAGGAAATGGGCATCTGAATAAGGAGCAGTGTCTGGGTGCTTGGTTCAGCTCCACCAACTGCTTTTTGAATTAGCCTTGTGTAATTTATTTTATTGTAATTTATTTTGATGATTTTGTTTAATCTTGACAAATTAAACATAAACATATTGTATGCAGTATGGGATTGAAGCTGATGTTCACTCGGAGTTGATGAGATGTTTAGTTCCCTCTCCCCAAACAGCAGCAGAATATCACCTGGCATGTGGGTTCATTGATCTTTCGTCGAGGAAATCTGTTTTTTACACATTTCACTACAAAGAAATACATGGAGAGACCTCCACAATCGCCCCACGCCCCTTCTTGACAAAATACCTAAACCTAACACCCATCTACAGTTGCAGCAAAATGTGTAAAATAAAACTTGAACAAATGGACCTGCGAACAAGTGGGCTAGTACCGGCATGTGAAGTAGGAGTATATGTTAAAGCTTATCTACGCTGGAGCTGCAAAAAACCCTTGCCGTGTGGTGTAGCCATGTCAGGTGTACCCTGTATAACAATAGCACAGGTTTACAGCTCCAACGCAGCTTTTTGGGTACTAGTCCACAGTCACACTTTTGATCAATTCACAGGTTTGTGTAACCGTTTCATGCTCTGTGTGCATTTTATTTTATTTAGTTGCATGTTTTTTCTTTTGTACTAAAATCAGTATGGGGTCAAAGTTTAATCCACATGAAAAAACAGAATCAGACACACTCGACTCGGAGCAGCACTGAGTCTTGTGTAGTACTGTGAAACGTGATTCTATGTCAAGACCGGAGGCGAGAATTATGCTTCAAATTCTATGTATTCCTCTCTTCGGCAGTTTCAACAAAATCTAACTTTTTACCAATTTTTAAAAAACGACATTTTCGGAGGCGGCGCAGTGCCGTGTCACACTACTGACACGTCCAGGGAGTCGAGCCAGAAACCGTGCAATCAGAAGAGAGTGCAACAGCCCCCTCCCTCGGGGGGGCGGAGCCTGTGAGTGCTGTCATCAATGTGGCTCCCAAGGAAGCGACCAGCATTACACGGCAACCCGGAGCGAAAGGCAGCAGCATTACGAGCAGATAAGAGCGTGGCTCGCGCTTCAATCTTCCGATAAAGGGAGAGGTTGTATACACCTATACATATAAACAAAGGAGTTCAAATAAGCGGGGAGGGGTCGCATACTCCTGTATACACATAAACAAAGGAGTTCAAAGTAATGTGCAGTGCAGATCACACTGCAGCCTCCCAGCACGAAGGGAGGGACTGAGCCCAGACCCCTCATAATGCAGGGAAGGACATTAATGGCCAGACTAGACTAATAAGTCGCTGACCACAAAGAATAGCACCATAGCGCAGCAGTGGATGTACCACGCAACCTGCACACAGGTAAAGACACAAGCACCCAGACAGTTAAAATGTCAAAATATGAATGGAGCGAGGAGGAGCAGGCAGAAGACCTAGCTCACAGCTTCGGAGAAGTACTGGGGAGCTTGCTAGTGGAAGCAGTGGCCGAAGGGTAAAACCCCTGCAAGACAGATTGGCTACAATAGACATTTTTTGAGTCAGAAGGACAAAAGCACTGAGAAAACAGAGAGCACATCCACTAGGACCCCACAAGGAGGTCCACAGGGGTGTACTGAGACCCGGAAGAGGAAGGCCTATTCTGACCCCCAGGGGCGCCGCTATGGGGCAGACAAAGAGGTCTAAGAGGCTACCAATGCCTTCAATAAGTTAAGAGACGCTTTTCTGCATAAGTCAGTGGTGCCAAGCCTCACGACCGCCGCCCCAGGGGAGAACAAGATGGGAAATAAGGAAATAGACTCTCAAGAAGAGTCACCAGAAACTTCACATGCTTCAAAAGCAGAAGAAGAGAGAACAGAAGAAGAAGAGTTAGAACCCCCAAAGGGTAAGAGATTAAGGAAAGAGAAGTACCTGCAAGATAATGAAGAGATCTCAGAAATGTTTGAACCAGAGAACATTAGAAATCCCATGTCCTTGGACTGGCAGCCATCCCCGAGAGAAGCCAAATACATGACTGCGAAAAGCACTACAGAATGAAGTGAGGCAACGCATGAGATCAGAATGCCCAAGACCAGAGCTGGCAGGCAAGGTAGCGGAAGCTCCTGAACTATATCCAAAGATGCTAGCATTTGTGTCTAAGACATCTAGAGACCCCCTGAAGGGATAGACAGATCCTGGAAGAGTTGTCAGGAGAAGGTGTTGGATCTCGCCGGGCTGCTCGCCAAGATCATGGATTTAGCAGAGCGATCCAGAGAAACAGGAGAGGAAGCAGAACAAGAGGCCCTAGCAAACTGGCCACAAAGAGCAGTATTTCTGCTGGGGTACGCAAATGTGCAATCTTCTCAGAAAGGAGACGACGACTCTTGTTGAAGATAGACTCCAAACTAGGAGACCTAGCCCCCTATGAGGCAGGTGTAGCAGTCCAAGGTCTTCTCTTCGGAGAAACCTTCAGGAAGGAGATTGGAAGATTTGTAGGGACATACACCTCGGTAGAAAAGGTAAAAGCCTCTATTAGAAAGATATTCCCTAACAAGGTTTTCAACAGGACTGGTCGCTATCGAGGCCGAGCGACCAGTCACTATCAAGGCACACAGAGGCCTCAGAACAGTAGAGCCCATTATTGGGAGAATAAACTTCTTCCCCACCAGAGGTCGGTTCCCGAGAGGGCAGCGAGGAAGAGGAATGGGAAGAGGACAGAGCTTCCCCACAGGTGAGACACATTACATACCCACCAGTGGGGGGAGGACACAGCAATTTTGGCAAAACAGGCATGCACTTTCCAGCAACGCATGGGTGTTGCAGACAGCCAACAGACTGCAACTAAAGTTCATCCAAGAACCACACCAGATTCACCCCCCCCCCCCCTCCAATACACATGTTCCCAGGTGGAGAGAGAGAGAGAGTTTAACAGCAAGCTGCTGCAAGTAGTGCAGAATAAAGCCTTCAAACCATGTGTAAGGACCCCAAGGTTTATAAGTCCACAGGAAAGAAAAAGTGAGGCCAGTGATATATTTGAGAGAACTAAACAGTTGGGTGACATACCACCACTTCAAGATGGAAGGGATTCACCAACTGCAAGACACCATAATAGAAGGAGACTGGCTCTCAAGGATCAACCTAAAGGATGCGTACCTTCCTAGCATTCCTAGCATTCTGCTGGGTCTAACAATACTGGCAATACACAACAATGACATTCGGTTTAGCATCAGTCCCATGGGGCTTCATAAAACTCATGAGACCAATAGCAGTAGCTATCAGGGTGAAGGGGATCCATATCATCATTTACCTGGATGACATTTTATTGCTAGCAGATGACAGGGAAACCCTCCGATACCAGACGGAATAGGTGAAAGACCTAATCTCCTCACTGGGATTTTTAGTGAACCAGGAGAAATCTAGCAGCATCCCGACAAAGAGGATAGATTTCATAGTAGACACCAGAACAGCAACGCTAGAATTACCAGCCAGGAAGATAAGGGGCATCAACAACATCTCAGCAGTCAAATATATAAATCACCTAGGAGGTCCGAAGTCCAAGCTCCTAGCGGAACTAGCAAAGGATTTCTGACACTACTGCCTGCAATCAGGGACTTCAGTGACAGCCGAGTACCTACAAGGGACTCTCAACATAGTGGAGGACTAGACTCCCGATATTTTTTGGATGCCAGTGACTAGAAACTGAATGTAGAAGTATTATTCCAGCAGCTAGAGCAGCTGTGGGGCCCAGTGCAAACAGACCTATTTGTGTCCAGACTAAACACACAAAAAAGCAGCTGGAGGTTAGTTCCGACAGCAAGAGGGAAGGACGCTTTTCTACAAGATTGGAGCAGAGAGCTACACTATGCCTTTCCCCCATTCATGATGCTGAACAGAGATTTAGCAAAAGTGCATAAGGAAGAGGTGGATCTGATTATAGTAGTTCCGATATGGAAGTCACAGGTATGGTTTCTGACACTTATCGAACTATTGGCAGACTGCCCGAGAGTCCTCCCCTTGGGAGAACACCTGCTCATGGACCCGGTTGGGTAATTAATCCTCTGTGAGTGAAAGGCACTCTCCCACTGATGGTGTGTAAGATAGCTGGAAACGCTGGGCTCTGCCAGGCATTTCGGAACAAGCTGCACGGCTCATCATGGAATCATGGGCGCCATCCACATGGCAGAGCTACGACGCGGCTTGGAGTAAATGATCGCAGTGGTGCAAAAGGAGAAATGTTCATCCCATTTCTGCCCCTATAGTAGCAATCCTAAACTTCCTAGCAGATTTGCTATAAAACGGGATAGCATTTAAGACAATAGGAGTGTATAGATCTGCAATTTCAGCGGGTCTTCTGCCCATCAACGGAATCCCCACAGGAGAAAACGCAGCAGTGATAAGGCTTATAAAAGGAGCCCGCTTTAGAAAGCCCCCAGAACCGCAATACGTACACTTAGGGGACGTGACAGTTGTACTGAGACTTCTCGCTAGTCGGCCAGCAAACATGTACCTGTCCCTGAAACAATTGTCGGATAAGCTAGCCATGCTCTTATGTCCAGTTTCAAGCAGAAGAGTAGCAGACTTTAAGGCCCGAGATATAAATAGAAAAATATTTGGGCCAGAGCAGCTTACCTTTACAATCGGAAGGAGGACAAAGACAGGATCCTCATAAATATCACACCCCTACTTGTGGTGCATACCAGCATGCATAAGAGAATACCAAAGTAGAACACCAGAAACACGCTCAGAAGGGATGACACAGTTATAGATAGCATGTAGCAGGCCATACAAAGCAGTCGCGACAGCCACCATAGCCAGATGGGTGTGCAAAGTTATGCAGCTACAGGAGTAGATCTATCTTAGTTTGAAGTGCATTCTGAGAGAGGAGCAAAGGCTTTGAAAGCGCTAGCGAAGGCAGCAACGCTACATGATATCTTACAAGCCACTGATTGGTACAATGATTGACATTTTATTTTAAGCCTATACAATCAGTAGCAGCAGCAGTTATGGGAAACTTAGAACTAGCATAATGCTTGCCCCCGGTCTTGACATAGAATGAAGATTACCCCTGCTAATAGTGGAGGCAGTCTTTATTCTATTAAAGACAAGGAGGCGAGAATTACTTTCCTGCCCACGATATGCACTGCAAATGTTATGTGGTATTCATGTATAATATGACATTGCTTCCCAATGTGGAATAGGGCACTGTATTCTCTGACCTAAACATATCTTTTGTATCTTGATAGGAGATGACCATAAGAACAACTGATCCAGGACAAGATAAGGATCAGGCTTAAAAGAAGGTAGCGTGAATAGCCAGCTTCCGAGCAAGGAAAGGAGCAGAGCTACCTGGAGACGTTTTGACATGGCTCTGTAGTTATTCAATAGTTGAAATCCAGTTGCAAAGTTAAGAGTGTAGTTTACAGCATTCAAAGAAGAGGTGGAGCAAGAGGACAGGAAGAACTATGAGCACATGACAGGACATGTGAGGGACTACATAAAGCTTTATTAAAGAGTAAAATGTACTTTAAATAAAACTATTGAAAAAGTTAGATTTTGTTGAAACTGCCGAAGAGAGGAATAAATAGAAGTTGAAGCCTAACGCTTGTCTCTTTGTCTTTAATAGAATCAAGACCCTTTGCACTACCAGGGGTAATCTACATTGTCACATATAGTGGTGAGACAAGATTCAGTTTTTTGGGGGAGACCTCTGTATATGGAAAAGTATCTTCTTTAATTGTGCTTCTAAAGTATTTCTCTTTCACCTCTTCCTTTCAATTTTGGGCTTCAGTTGCTGTCAGGCAAGTGTGCCATGTCTGTGATGAACATGTCTATATACCTTGTTTAATGCTCCAAGCCTTCATGACTGTGCTTAAGACTGTAATCAAAAAACAATTGAACTGAAGACGTTAATGTGTTCTTTGTAACCCTCCTCCTCCCATTCAGGTGGATACAGGTGTGTGAGTTTGGTCTGGGGGAGAGGGTGGTGGCTTTAGGAGGACCAGCAACAATTCTGGTGGACTAATGGGGAATGTTCTAAGATACGTGAAGCTCTAGAACCCTAAAATGATACAGATGCACCAATGCTCAATCTGTGATTCCTGGATGCCATTGTGGAAATTTAAGATAGGGGGGTTGTGAAATTTGACTTGTATTGGAAATGTTAAAGAGCAAAAGGTAACAAAATGCACATGTGATTTGCATGTGAGAGGTGCAGATATTTCTTTTATAAGATCACAGATTGTATCAACTTGGTCCTGAGATTAGATGCCTACTTACCATCCTTGCTGAGCTATGTAAATGCACCCAGATCCGGGACTGCAAGATATTTTATGGCTACTCAGTTGCATTACAAGTGTAAAATGGTGACTAATCTGGAATTGAAAATAGCCTACCTGTTCATTAATGGAGTCCTTGATTGAGGATATGGATACACTTACCAATAAGCTGTCTTTTGAGATGCAAAACAACCTGCAGAAATATAAGCAGATTTGGACCAGAAATATGAACTTGGTGCTATACTACAACTGAAACTATGGCAAAGGAGTCCTCTGGTGGACTTCCCACCCTTCCCTCCCTCTCTACCTGTGTCTTTCCTCTTCCCCATATTCCTTCTTCCTTAGATTATGGGCCTCATTATCAGTCTGGCGGTAACCCTGCTGGTGCTACCAGCGGCTGGGAAGTCATAGGACTCTATAGGAGTGGGGACACGGAAGCACAGGCATCATTGCTAATGGTGCCGGTGCTTCCGTGACCGGTCTGCCTACCATGGCCTCTGCACCCGACAGGGTCAGATCTGTCGTGCACATCAGCCACGGCAGGCAGACTCCGAGCTTGCCTATACGGAAATAAGGGTTCAGGTGAGTTTACGGCACCTTTGTTTCAGGACCGGCAAACTCCTAATGAGGCCGATATGTCTATTTTAACTTCACCCTTACACTTAGGGCACAGGTGTTAATGTTGGTTGCCTTTTAGCTTGCCTAAAGATTAGCATACGTGTTCCAGATATTGCAAGTAGATTTCACTAATTATCTGGATTGCAGCTGTTTTTAATTAACAACTAATAATAACATAACAATAAGTAATCCTGATGCTGGATTATATTGGCGCTCCCAGAAATAAGAAAAACAACTGGACTGTTGTCTGATGTGAGGGATGGAAACATCTATGGAAGATGCAGATAGGTGCTGTTAGGGAAACAGTAAACAAAATAAAAAAAAGGAGGGCATTGGTAGATGCAAAGAGCAGTCTAGTGGCAGTGATTACTAAAGAGGTGTTTTGCCATGTATGGTTAGGGTGGACATCGGATTTAGGCATTGCTTGACTCACAACCCAGAGGCTTTTTAGAACCACAAGTAGTGTGTGGATTCAGGCAATCTAATATTAATGGACATGCAAATGCTTAACATAAACATCTAACCAGCTCTCACATGGTAATGGGCTGAGCAGTAAGACTAAGGCGATCGGGAGCTTGGTGTAAAATAGAGGTAACATACAAACAAGATTGCCAAGTTATGGACTGACCACACAGGTCAGTATAAAAATACATGTATTGATCACACAACATCAAAAAACAACAGAAAGAATATGTCCAGAGAAGGATATGTTAGGAATAATGTATCAAAATGTATTTAAGGTGATACAAAAAATTGAAAGCTGGTGAATAAATCACAAATAATTATACACTGATCACTTTAATATAGCACAACAGCAGCAACAATATGCCAAAGATCGGCTAAAACCTCATCACTCATTCTAGCCATTCATGGTGCAATCATACCCACACAACTCATCGTACCGTGACATACATCCAAAATACTAAAAAACACAAGAATCATGCTAAAAACCTATGGGGAAAAGGAATTCACAGCTAGTCCCCAAAATGACACACATTATTGTTATGTTTACAGACAATAGAAATAATTCACAGACTATCTATTATCAGGGTGGATCAGGAGAACAAATGTAGAGATCACATCCCTGTAGGGTTTATCTCTCGTCCGGTTTCAACGTGTACTGGTAGCTAATACAACATCTTCCTCAGGAGGTAGATGTTACCATTCTGTAAAAAAAAAACACACAAGAACAGCTATAAACTACTGCATAAGGCATCCAAGCCTTTGCCGACTTCCTGCAACATACAATTAAAAAAGGAACTGCTGAAAGCAGCCTCATTTGTTAAAAACAATTATTTTGGGACCATATATACCATAGTGAAAATAAGCATATAGGGGTCCCAGTCAAACAGCTGTGTATACCAGAACAAAGAGGGTAAGTGACTCCCAAAAAAGAACCGTGCAGCGTGACAGAGAACCAACAGAACCATAATGAATCTGCAACAAGTGTCTCAGTATCTATATCTGAAAATAAATTATTATGCACTAACCTGGTAGATATCAGGCTGCTGAAGCGGCCAGTGTATTGAAGTGCGGCCAGTCGCACCGGATAATTCAAGACTAAATCCTGAACTATGACAGAACCAGAATATACTAGGTCAGGTGCGTCAGACCTTGGGCTCTGAATGGAGTGTCTAAAACTAAGGCAGAACAAATAGCTCACCTGAAGGGTGTCCTATACAGTCTAGGGAGATCCAGGGCTGCATGTGTTGGAAAATGAGAAGGCAGCACAACGTAGCCTGGAAAAATAACGCCGTCTGCAAGTTACTGGAAAAAAGACAGCAGAGGAACCCCGTTACCGTATGGAGTTGCAAGAAATTACCAACAACTTCCCAAAATGAGAAGACACTACATTAAGCAAATTAAAGAAGGGAACATCTACTAACAGCCACTCCACGCTATGAATGTCAAAAGGTGTTTAAATGTAAATGCGCGGCATACAAAATGGAAGAATTATAGCTGCTAACTCTATTGCAATATTAAAGTGAGTTCCACGGAGCGGCCCCTCAAAGTTAGTTGTAACTAGGACTAAGGCTAGGAAATTATTTACATAGCAGGGAGGTTGGCCCCACACTTACCTGTAGAGAACGGTTGCCGTGTTCAAGGATTAGCGAACGCAGCAAGAGATAAGCTGGCAGTCTCTTCGTCCCGGAATGATTGAAACGCTATGTATGCGTGTAGGGAGCCTAGCCAAAATGGCTGGCTGCAGCCAATAATGAACCAAGGCTTTTTAAAGGCAGAAATAATGTCTCACTGTGCATGTCTGCAAGTGCTGAGAAAGGGAACCCAATTAGCAGGACAAGGCACATGTATGGCAACCCGAAATATCCAAATGAAAAATAAAGCAATGACAAATGTCGCCACAACTGACTGCAAAGTGACACCTACAATTAACAAAAGATAAAAGCAGAAAAGCGGTGTGAATAAATTAAGAGCTGCCAGCTCCACAGCAAGGGACTTCAGGGAGTTGTAGTGCAGCTTGGGCATGATGTAAAGCCCAACAATTTGCAAATTGGTTCTCAAATAAGAACAAAATGCACCTGTAAGTAAAAGAGTTGCAATGTCTCTGAGCAATACAGAAGCTACCACAGAATTACTAGAGAAATGATGCTCTATAGTAAGAAATATCTGTAAAGCAGAGACACGCAGAAAAAGTGATGGCCACTAACTGAAGCTTTCCAGACTACTGCTAGATGACTCATAAAAAAATGACCTGATGTAAATTATGTCTGTCGAAACGGAAGCCACCTGCAAAGGTGATAACGGCTATCCGCGATTCACCAGTGTAGTCAAGGAAGTATACAAAATTGAGCTGAATGACTAGACAATCATCATATCCATGATGGGCAAGTAGAAAAAGTTTAAAAAACCCAAGAAGAACTCACTAACGAATATTGAAATTTCTAAACAAAACCAGATTAAAGAATCTGGGTTGTGTCCCATTTCAACACAATGGGCCTCATTACGAGTAGGGCGGTAAGGGATACCGGGCGCCGGTAAGGAGACCGGTGCCGGTAATCCCTTACCGCCCTACTACGAGCTCCCTTAGCAGGTCCCTCCTTTAATGCCTGGTCTGACCAGGCGTTATGGACGCGACCCGTTAAGGGACTTCAGAGCTAATAACGGTACCGCAATTTGTGGTACTGTTATTAGCACCTTCTCCATTCCCATTGAGCCCTATGGGGGCTCAAATGGGAATGGGTAATGGCTTTTTCAATGGGGACTTACCGGTAAGTCCCCATTGAATCATACCGGTGCCGGACCCGTTATTGTAGGCAGTCATGACGCAAATAGCGCCATGACTACCTCCAATCTCGGAATGAGGCCCAATGAATCACTAGTGGAGCCGATAAATTGCGTGTTCTAATTTTGGATCTGTGCTCATTAATACATAAGTGGACTTCCCTAGAAGTTTTGCCTACATACAAGAGCTGGCACGGACAATGAATGGCGTAAATTACATTCTTACTTCTACAAGTAGTGAATGTGCGTAGTGCCCAAGCCCTACCATTGTAGGAAAAGTCAGTCGTTTTTTTTTGAGAATTTACAAGCTGCGCAAGAAGTGCACGGATAATGGCCTTTAACCTGGTTAAGGTTAATATCTCTGAACTGATTAGTATGAACAGGAAGTCTGGTGGCCCGAGTGAGTTTCTGCCCTAATATTTTACACAACACACATGCTTTAAACTAGAATACTGCAATAAAATAAACACCTATTTGCCTACATAATATCAAGTGAGGTGTCCAGTTCAGACAACCACAATGGACCAATTCCACCTGCCCGATGCTGTGTCCAAAGTCACTGCTTCATTAAGTGTACAACAAGAAGAAGTTAAAACACATGAAAATGAGATGATCTAATCTAACAATATAATAAAAGGCCAAATGTATGTTTGTCCCTGTATGTTACCTTAGGATATATAGCGACAGTGCCAATTTGCATAGCTTCACCTGTTGTCACTGCTAGAGGGAGCTATAGGTGTCGGATATATAGTGGTCCTTTTAATGAAAACCTGCACTTTATACTATAAGCCTGTACACTAGTAGAATATGTTTTGCATTAACTCAGATAAACATTCACGTTAATGTATAATGTATAAAGGGCTAAATAACTGAGCATGGTCTCTTTATAGAGCTATCTCAGAGTATTGTTATGTACTCATGCCTCACAGGACATGTCCTCGTGATGTCGACTCTTTCAAAGTATTTCACTAGTGTCACACTTAAACAAATCAAATAATTTACCAAAAATTAAGACGGCCTTGTCATGACGTTTACTTGTGCTTACACAGTGGCGCACCTTCATTCATTATATGCTCATTAGGACTTCTGTGTCTACTGTGGTGTCTCACCTGCCTTTGCATACCTGCAACACAACACAAAAGCACACAACACTTGCTTTTTGATTTGATGCATGTGGTGGATACATTTGCTAAGGGTGTGTGAAGGTGAAGTACACATTAAGGGCCTCATTACGACCCAGGCATTAAGGGGTTAACAGCGCTGTAAAAGGTTGCGGCGCCGTTAACCCCTTAACGCCTTACTACGAGGTCCCTTTGCGGATCCCGACATTAACGGTTAGTCTGTCCCCGTCGTTAAGGTAGGGACCCGCAAAGGGACCCTGAAGGTAATTACGGATCCGCAATTTGCGGTACCGTAATTACCTCCTTCCCCATTCCCATTGAGCCCTGTGGGGCAAAAATGGGAATGGGGAAGGGCCAATGGTAAATGGGGAATTACCGCCCCGCCAACCTTGGAATGGGGCGGTAATTCCCCATTTACCATTGGCGGAATCAGTAAAATACCGGCGGCAACCATGGCGCAACTAGCCTGAGTCGTAATGACCCCCTAAGTGTTTGTATGTGTTACCACCCACTTGGAAGAAATCAAAAGAGGCATGTATGTACATCTTTGTAACTTCCAGGCGGTTTCATCTAGATTTTCCTCCACACAATGGGCCTCATTAGAAGTTTGGCGGTAGCCTTGCTGGTAAAATCGGCATGCTGCCGCCAAACTTCCGAAAATTTCCGGCACCCGCGAATGGGCAATTACCGGGTCATTGCGGGCCCTGCCAAACATTGAATGTCCTATTAAATTTATGAATTAAAGCCGACCTCGGGATCGAAACGCAGTTGTCAGGTTTGTAAGCAGGACACTTCACCACTGCACCATAAAACCTGATAAGAAATACCAAACAACTAAAGGTGAAATGTCCCATTTCGGGACTGCAAGTCCCAGGGAAAACATATGCATTGGTTCTTGGAGTTTAAAACACGCACACCTCTTGAGTTTAAAACACGCACACCTCTTAACGTTTTCAAAAACACCATTAGAGGAAAACATCCTCGCTTGGATTTGTGTGTGTGTTGATTTTATGAAAGGCAAGTGCCATTCGTCCTGTGCAATTTGGCTGGTTATGCAAAGCCAATGTAATGAAATGTGCATATTTCACCTCTATATGCTCATTTCTGGTGACGTCACATCCCATTGCGTTTGTTGATGAGTCCCCCCACTTTAATTTTTAGGACTTGACCCCTGTCTGTATATGATTGTGTACTGAAATTCAGACACACATTAAGGGCACATCATATGGCAATTCATTACGTTTTTCCGCTGTCTATAAAATCGAGCTCTGTTTCCAAAACGTGACTTTATCTAGTGAAATTGTGAAGTCCAGGAAAGAACTCTCTTGATTCTGTCTTTTGCAGGATGTGTTTGGTTGCCTTTGATAAACAAAACACAAGTCAAATGAATGTCACAACAATTAGGCATAATTAAAATATGTAAAAAGTAAGTAACTCTATTGAGACAAGAGCACACGTATGCAGCAGTGCTGGAAAAAATATATAGCACAACACGTATAATCGTGAAATTATGAAAACTCTTCTATATATCTGCCTGTATTAAATGTTCGTGCAGGCTGAGATGCCGATCCCTCTGGGGTCCACTTGTTCTTACACATGTAAAAATCTAGCAAAACACATAGGGCCTCATTACGACCCAGGCGGTAAGTTACCGCCTGGGCCGTGACTTTACCACCATGGCGTAAACTACGTTTACGCCATGGTGGTAGGCGGACTTACCGCCCCATTCCGAGGTCGGCGGGGCGGTAAGTCCCCAATCCCCATTTACCCTTCCCCATTCCCATTTTTGCCCCATAGGGCATAATGGGAGTGGGGAAGGCGTTAATTACGCCACCGTAAATTACGGTGGCGTAATTAACTCCATGGTCCCTTAGCGCCATGGATTTTAACACCTGGTGTTAAAACCTCAATGGCGCTAAGGGACCTCGTACTCAGGCGGTAAGGGTCGGCGCTGTTTACGCTGCCGTAAACCCCTTACCGCCTGGGTCGTAATGAGGCCCATAGTGATTCATGTTGATGGCCCCCACCATGAACATACATACTACATGGCTTGCCATTGGCAATCTGTAGAGAGGACTGCAGAGTCCTAAGTGTTAGTGCTTGGTGTCCCCTCTGTGATTTTTTTTAAATACCCCTTAGTCCTAGTTTAATCACAGCTAGCTTGCTTGGTGTACAGAAATATTTACTACTATTTATACTGTCTGGTGGATGATGCAGTGTGCTATGGACATAATTTGCAATACGTGATGGGTGGAAGTAAATGGTACAGCAGCACCCTAGATAAATACCATTGGGGTGATTATGATAGCTCATAGTGAGTGCTTGATAGCAAAGGATGGTTCTATGATGTTTGCACAACTTAAACTCAACTTCTAGGTCAAAGGGTATGGGACATAATTCCATCATGTTGAGCCGCGTGCCTGAGGATTTACTACTCCAAAATGTTGTCATGTCCATGGGTATAGAGAAAGCCGGCATTCAGAAACCAACCATAGAAGCCTGCCTGGCTAGCAAGGTGCCATCAGATGTTGCAGGCAGGCGTGTGACCATGCATCTAGGGCATTATGGAATAGCTAAATAGTTTTATGCTAACCTCTGACTGAAAGACATTGCAACATCTTCAGGGCTAACTTGATATGACCTGGGCAATTTGGCCCAGGAAACAATTGTATTTAAACATAAAGCCCCATGAGGCTTGTACAAAGACTTGGCAACGAGCATCCTATAGATGCAATTGGGGTAGCACGTGTGCAAAGAGAACCGTTAGTTTTAAGACAATGGGCCTCATTACAAGTTCGGAGGTAGCCATGCCGTTTTTAGCGGCATGGCTACCCCCAAACCGGGTACCGGGTCCAGGTTCCAGAAATAGAGAATTACCGAGCCATGCCGACTTGGCAGGCCCGGTAATTCCCATTCTCGGGACCCAGATCTGGTACATCCCCATTCGCATTTGAGGCCCCATAGGGCTCAATGGGAATTTGAAGGATGCTAACAACGAGCCTGTTAATGACGGGCCAGTTGTTAGCATCCTGGTCTGCTAGCGCGTCCCGCTAAGGACGTCTGGCCAGACCAGACGTCCTTAGTGGGACCCATTGCAGACCTCATAATGTGGCGGCCCAGAATGAACAGTGCTGGTGCCTTACCAGCACCGTTCATTCCGCGGCCACCTTCCTCGTAATGAGGCCCAATGTATCGAGAAGCTTCATAAGGAGAATTGGGCCTCATTACAAGCATGGCGGTCTGGGAACTACGGTACCGGTGAGCATGCCGGTACCACAGTTCCCGGACCACCATATTACGAGCTGTGCTCACAGGTGCCTGTCAGCCCGCCTGGTCTGACATGTCGAGTTTTTGCGGCACCCGCGAGCACAGCACGTTGGATGCACGGAACCATTCTGAATGGTGCCGGTGCATCCACCGTCCCATTCCCATTCAGCCCTATGGGGCCGAATGGGGATGGGGAGTCCCTTATTGCTGGCACCCGCAAATGGGCAATTACCTGGTCTGCCGAACTCGGCATGACCCGGTTCTTGCCCATTCGTGGGTGCTGGTAAAAATGCAACTCCGGCGTCAGCAGGCACGTCTACCGCCGGAGTTGTAATGAGGCCTTTTATAAACTAGTCACTTACATAGATTATTTGAGGGATACAAGTGTTTTCAACAGTGAACTCTCCTTATGCTTCGGAACTTCAAAATTGCTTTAGGAGTATGGCTTAATCTAGGCAAGCAAGTCAAAAGTTGATACATGGGCTGGGGAAGTTCCCACCAGAAGGGCATCTGGTCTTGCAGCTGGACTGATTTTGATGCATGTATTTTATGGCAGGGAGAGCCTTTTGCATTACTTATCTCTAGTCCATTAATTGATCTGGTATCTTTGACAACAGCTGTCTTTAACTAAGTGCAGGAGTGGCTAATATTCCAATCATGTCCTATGTTATTTAGGACACGATTATATGCCTTTAGCAGTTAGGGTGCTAATTGGTGCACATATGACATGCAGCATTGTGTCGTTTGAGGACCTTCACAAGAGGGATTATCTAATCATTGAATATGCCAGGATACAGCGATGGCTCTTTAGAGATGTCCTTTAGACATTGGTTGTAATTGAGATTAAGTCTACAATTCAGCATGGTGAATTCCAGGTCCATATAACATTTCAGGTAAGAAGGGTGCCATTGTTGACCCAGTCATAAACCTCTGTATTGTCGAGGACCATCAACTCACAGGATTGGCCAAGGTCCCTTGCAGTAAGGTTCTCCCCCTGATGTTCATGATCCCTTTTTTTAATCTTCCGCGCAGTCAGATTAATCGTTGCTCAGGTAGTTATTCTCTTCCAGTTTGGTGGTAAATTGAACGGGGTCAATTCATTCCCTTATTTGTGCGTTGATATGATATGATATGATATGGCATTTGTAACGCACCTATACACAAGTGTTTCAAGGCGCGACGAGGCCGGGAGGGGGGAACAAGGGGAGACAGACAACGATCCTACTCGGCCAGGTGTCATTCAGATCACGCAAGTGCATGGGTAGGGGGGACGGGAAAAGTGCACGGGGGAAAGGGAGAGGGGAAAGTGCAGTACAGGGTTAGTAATGAACAAGATAAATAATAAGGGCCAGCTGGTGGCAAGTGCAAGATAAGTGCAGACAAGTGCTGGGAAGGGGGGCTGTAGGTATACAGAGACAGTCCCGCAGTGCAGGGGTTGCCAGGAAGGCAGTGCAGGGGAGAGTGGCTGGGCCAAGGACCGAGATTGGTGAGTGGCCCAGTTGCTGATTCAGTACAGTTTCAGTGATTTAGCAGGGGAGAGGGAGAGAGAAAGCAGAAGCAAAGAGGAAGGTTTTGAGGTGCTTCCGGAACCGGAGATGGTTCTCCTCAAGTTTCAGGGAGGCGGGAAGGCTGTTCCAGAGGGAGGCCCCTGCTGCGGAGAGAGATCTCCCCCCAACTCGTTGCTTTGAGAAGCAGCTGACCCTGAGGGAGTTGGAGGCAGAAGAGCGAAGTGCTCGAGAAGGAAGATATTTAGGAAGGGAGAGTTGAAGGTAATTTGGCCCCAGGCCCCAGAAGGCCTTGTGGACAATGCAGAGGGTTTTGAACTTAATCCTCGCAGCCACAGGGAGCCAGTGTAGCGATTTCAGTCCTGGAGAGATACGGTCCCTGAGCTTGAGGCCAAGGACAAGTCTTGCAGTCCTGTTCTGGATGAGTTGCAGAGGGCGGAGAGTAGAGGCAGGCAGATTTAGATAGAGGCTGTTACAGTAGTCCAGCTTCGAGAGAACCGGGGCTCTGGAGACAGTGAGCTTCAGGGGGAAGGAGAGGAAAGGAAGGATACCTCTGAGGAGGTGCAGCTGGTAGTGTGACTTCTTAGAAACGTCAGAAATGTGAGGAGAGAAGGATATTGTGGAGTCGAAGGTGACCCCGATGTTTTTTGCCTTGAAGGTAGGAGCAGGAAGAGGGCCAAGAGAGGCCGGCCAGAGAGCTGCAGGGAAGGAGGGAGTGGGTGTGCCAATGAGTAGAATCTCGGTCTTACTGGCATTAAGGCAGAGGTCATTGGCGGCACACTATTCTTGGATAGCAGAAAGACAGTCAGAGATGAGGGAAGGAGAAGAGGAGGCCGAGGGTAGCCTGAAAATGAGCTGGGTATCATCCGCATAGCACTGAAAGTTGGGGCAGAGAGCAGCGATGCGTTGGACGACAAGTGCCAGATACTGGTTGAACAGCCAGGGAGAGAGGTTAGAACCCTGGGGGACACCACAGGTAGAGAAAAAGATGTCAGACAGGAAAGACCCCAGTTGGACCTGGGAGGGTCGATTTGAGAGGAAAGAGGTCAGCCAAGCCAGAGCCTGACCAGTGATAGCCAGGTTATCACAGTGACGGTTGAGCAGGATGGTATGGTTGCAGTGGAAGATGGATGTGGAGGCTGCAATTGACTATGAATTCTGTACAGTTTGTATTGGTGCTTTTTAATACGGGTTAATGATCACAAGATTATGTCCCATATGTCTATGTCATAAAGGAAAATGGCCCAATACATTAGAATACCCAACTTTCCTTTGGCGTCGTAGCTAGATATTGTGAGTGTGTCGAAGACATCTTGAAACAAAGTAGGGTTTCAAGGTTGCAGCAGGGATCTTGGTGGTAGTTTACCAAGCCTCTATGCAGGTGAAGTTCCACTCTCTTTTCAAGTCAGTTGATATGTTTCTTGAGTTCACCATCATTAACAGAAATCACATTTGGCCTATATATGTTACTGTGAAAATCACCTTGGCTTTGGGGAGACTATTCACTGTTCACAATGGAAAAATGAGATGAACGCTCTATAGGGCAAGGAGAATCTAATTTTTTAACACTGTAGCATTTAGGAGCTAGCAGACATGGAGGGGCTGGAATCAGGATATGTCATTCACCAACACAAGGGGCTGCTTCAAAATAAACAGAATGGACAAGCTTTGAGACACTTAGGTATAGTTTAAGAAATTAGTAAACAAAACATTAGTCTAGCTAAACGTAATAAAGCAACAGAGGAATCAGATGAAAAGCAACATCAATATCGGAAGACATTGAGACATTCAGAATGGCTCATATATAGGGAGCAGTTTAGTTAACTCGCAGCCTCTATTGTAAAGGGACATAGTGCCTAATCTGCCAAATTCTGCTGATGTTGCTAGATGGTCGTTTATGTAGGGTGAAAAGAAAACATTCCCTCGGTGGAATCTTAGCTGTGACAAGGACTCAGGAAGTGCCTACCCCCAATTAATTGTACAGATCATCAATGATGCAGTCCCTGAGTTCATGTGGACTGTATTCCGCAAGGTGCATATTAAATCCCTACAACAACTCATGAGTTTTGATGTTCCCCCAAAATGAAAGTCAGACTACAAGTCTGGATTCTGTTTGTTGTTTTCTACTGTGGGTGATCTATGACTGGGGGTATGGACTAATGCGGCAATGTTCAACCAGGTGACGAGCCAACCCTGCCAGTAATTGCCCGCAATCCAAGTTAATGGCTCAAGTGAAGCGAGGGTCCATTAACATGGACAGCAGTTTCCTTACAGGCAGAGTTGGTCATATGCCAAGGTGAATGTAACCATTACCACCTGCAAAGATCATACTTAGGTGCGAAGGGCTTGTTAGAATAATTTTAAAAAAGTAATCTTACTGTGTTATGCCCTAATCTATTCTGTACTTCTAGCGTCTGTTTTTCTTGTTCATGACCATAACTTCATCAACCAGGAAGCGGGACTTCTGGGGTACGGTGTTGGGATGGAAATGAGCCTATCCCACCCTGCTAGGCGTGTCTAAGTTAGACGAGCCCCATATGAAACGATATACCCTGCAAGGGGAGAGAAGCCACCACTCCAAGGGTGCACACAAAAGCCCTGTAGTGCCTGGAAGTAGGCGAATAGCTCTAGCCATATCCTTGCCCCGCGACTCCATTTTGTATTAGGCCCAGAACACACACACTGAAGGCTGTGGTGCTTGCATCCCGAGTTTACACAGAGGTGCCAAGCCATCAGCACATCAGGCCAACTCCACACAAGCCTTGTTCCCACAGAAGTCCATTTCCTTCTGTCCCTTCAGTGTTGCAAATATTTAGTATCACATTAAGGAATGCGCCCTGCACCATGCGTGAAACAGTACCAGGCCCACGATGCATTCATCCATCTCCAGTAAACAACCATGGGAGCCTCTGACCCGACCCTGCCCGGCCAGAGCCAGCCACCCCCCACTGACCCGACCCCCAGGCTTAACCTCCCAAAGGTGCCCACCAGAGATCTAAAGATTGCGCAATTGTATATATTTCCAATCGCAACACACGTCTCCTGTCTCGTGAGGTACCAGGAAGGGTAAATCATAGATCAATCCCTCGGGGAGAGACCCTGGGGAAGGGAACTGCGATAAAAACAAAGCCCATAAGGTAGCGGTCACCATAACTGTATTTTACCCTCCTTTCTCTCTGTCACCCCTTTTATCTGATGTCCAGGAGACTGCCATAATGAATGGTCAGTTTTAATTGTTTAGCTTAAATTAGATACATTTCGTTTATGTGCGCTTTGACCTTCACCGCCTGAACGAGCCCAGCTGACCCACCTGCACCAAGATCGACGGGGGAGAACAAGCCAATTAGCACCTGGCATTCCCTGTGGAGCAGGCCCCTGCATATGTCACTCACCAATCACTGATGTCCATTTGTACCATATGAAATGATGTCACTGATAATGCTTTGGGCCTTCTTAATGTGCTGCTCATGTAATTTCTGGCAGAGCGCTCTTAGGCAGCAGAGTTCTTTGCTGACACTTATATTATATAAAACTTTGTTATCCTTGCAAAACGTTCTCTTGGCTTTATTCCCAAGCAGGGTGTATTTACTCTGAAGTGTATGTATACCCAGGTCTATGCCTTTATGCCTTCAATGGCAAGGCTTCAGGATTCAACCTCTATGGTTTTTGTTTTTATTTAAATGAGCCCATATCATTAGCACATGATTTTTCACGGTTGCTAAAGGATCTAATAGGAGCAGGCAAGAGGCGAGGAGAGAGAGCAGTTCTGGGTGCAGGCCGAGCAGCACTCAGGCTGCTTGGACCATGAGCTTACACCAGAGAATACTGTCCAGATTTCAAGCTTCCTGATTGGCTAGTGCCCCCTTCCAGTGTATTAAGCAAGAGTAATGGGAAAATTAGGTTATGGTTCCCAGGCTTAGCACTTTCTTTTCAGCAATGATTAATTAGGTTTCAAAGAGTATATTAGATAGAGCCATAATCGAGAGGTGCTGCATGTCTAGTATGGGAGGAGAGGGATTGGAGGGTAGTCCCCTAGAGTAAGGCCTTATGCCATCCAAGTTAATACACATATCTTTCATCAGACTTTCACGGGTACGCATAGCCCCCTAACTGTCTCTAAAATCTCCTCTCTGCATACCTATAGCATTCATGGTCTACGAACCTGACCAATGTTGGTGTACTTGACAAGGCTGGGATTGATGGCTAACCTGGATTATATTCGGACAAACTCAGATCACCCAAATGTTAATTATTTTGACCGAAATGGGTTTTACCAAACATTTTGAGTAGTTCAGGCTGTTGTTTCAGTTAGTTTAGACCAGAAATGTATAAATCAGTCATGCGGTCAGTCTTGTGCCGGAAGATGCAGGGACAGAAATTACACAGCCATTGAGAGTATAGGCTTTAGTTGAGGGAAAGGTATAAAATGGATAGGATTTATTTGACTGAGTGGCAAAAAATTGGGGGACAATTTACTTAAGGGAAAAGTAGAAAATTAAAACATAATATATCTGTGCGAGAGGCAGAAAAGTGAAATGGAAGAGAATTTCTTTTTTTGTGAATATTACTTAACATTCATGACATAATCACACATGCCAATGCTTGACAGATTTACAGACACTGAAGATAACCCCTCATGTAGTCAATGGACCTCATTCCGAGGTTGGTGCTAGTCATGGCGCTATTAGACATGACTAGCACCAATACCTGTACCGCCACCGACTTGGTGGTATGGGAACTTACCGGTCCATTCCGACCATTGCGGGATCGGTAAGTCCCCATTTGAAAAGCCATTCCCCATTCCCACAGGGCTCAATGGGAAAGGGGGAGGCCTCAATAACGGTACCGCAATTTGACCCCGGTATCCCTTTGCGGGTCCGGTCCATAACGCCTGGTAAAACCAGGCTTAAGGGAGAGACCCGCAAAGGGACCTCAGAATAGGGCGCAAAGGGATTACCGGCACCGGTGTCATTACCGGTGCCGGTATCCCTTTGCTCCCAGGTCGTAATGACCCCCAATGGGTTATACAAGTTTTTCTATCGAAGAATCAGGTAGCTTGTCTGGCCTCAAAAAGATGACACACTCTTTTACATCACTGAATGCACTTGCTTGCCTAAAAGAATTATACTATATTTTATTTGCAACTTCACAAGAAATAAATATGTGGAGTGACCCAGAACATATGGCACGCTGAGCTACACATACTGAAAGCACTCTCTGTATAAAGCGAACTCTACAACTTTTCCTATGCAAGCAACAAGTATTGCCTTTGTTGTGCAGTTATATTGCTGGTAAAAGCATTGAGACCCATTATAAGTATGATGGCGTGGTAAAAGGTGGTGGTAAAGTGGCAGTAGTTCTGTTACCACCACTTTACCACTGTATTCTCGCACAGCCATATCCTGGGTTTGTTGGTAAGGTGGAAGAAGTAACTGCAGCAAAAAGCTGGAGGTAAATCTGCCATCTTGCCACCAAATATCAGTGGATTTACCGCACAGTATTACTTCTCATGGTAAATCCATTAGAAATTCCCATGGAGTCTATGGACACCTACAATGATGACTAACACCACCTGGCCTCCACTCAGTAATCCAATGGTAAGTCCACAGGACCAAGTGGCTTAATGGTTGTAAGCATATTTGGCGTGTTACAGCACAGAGTACAGCACTACTGCACAGGTAGCAATTTTTTTTATGCAGCACCACCACATGGGTGCGGTGCATTGCTATATGTGTTACCAGATTAACATGGAAAGACAGGCTATTCAGTCAAAAACGATTTTAACATATAAGATGCAAATCTATTTTTACAGTTAAAAGCACACGTGCACATTCAAAAATGCACACTATTTTTCACCTGAAATGCCTATGGTGCAAGAGACACATTTGAAAATTAATAACTAACATTATTCATAACTAACCTGACTAATAAAACTGAATTTAACATAACCCACTAATAAAAATGTGTCTCCACTGCAGAAATAGGCCTACTCTGAAAATGAACTTTTAAACGCACATTCATTTTTTTTTTCTTTTTCTCTGCTGCTCTGTCCACATAACTTAGGAAGCCAAGGGCCCGAAGATACAGGAAATCAGTTGGTTACAAATGGTTACTGTAAAAAGGAGCCATTGTGTAGAGAGGGAGGATGTGGCATGATTAATTTCTGATTGGAGCAGCGTCATAGCAAGTATCATGCTAGAGGCAGTGATGAGGGTTTTGCTGGGGGGAGCTTGAAGAGAGAGGGAGGACAGTCAGGATTTGGAGAGCTGGGAGAAGGACCTGTTTTCCTGGTTGGAGCATTTCTGATGAAAAAGCTGAGAGCTCCAGGCAATAACCCCGGTTTGAGAACGAAAGACGCTTGTTTTCACCGGGGTTAATCTTCAAGGGAGCCACATTCAGAAAGAGAACAGCTGAAGAAAACTCGGGCTGAACAGATAAGGTAATTACAGAAGTGTGGGGGCTGAGTGTGTACGAGAATATTCAGTCAGTGTAGGAAAGGAGATTCCTGTGCTTTAATCACGTTAATGTTGCAAATTGAGTTCTTTTCTCCGCCACTCTCTTTTCAGTGTATCACAGACAATGCTGTTACTGTGCTATTTTATTTATTTCTGTAAAGAGTGAGATCGTGTTTAAATGCAACTTTTATAATACAGAAAAATATTTGAAAGCAGACGGGTGGTGTGTTTTATATTTACCAATACAGTGCTGATGATGTGGGGAGATTTTTAAACAGTGCAATTGTCATTTTAAGACAGATGTGTGCATGATCATATTCAGTATGGACAGTTGTGAGTGACTGTTTGTAGCATAGCTCGTTGGAGGTACATGAGCCAACGGGAAGAGAGACTCTCTGGACATAGTTCCCTACCGTATATAAGGTAGTGGAAATTACCACAAAATTACCACATATAGCTCTCTGTCGTAAATAAGTCAGTGAGATCGCCCATGGTGGCACACTAACACTAACACTGAAAATGTGGTATTCCTGAAATGTAGGCCTGAGGTCTCTCTAGTGATTACACGAAAAATCTAAGCAAAGATAAGGGATTCTGGACATTGGGGCCACAAATAAAACAAGGGAATTATGCTCACCAAAATACCACCAACCACGCATACCAACCACGCATACCAAATATGCATGTCTGGGTGCTGAAATAATGCATGTCCACTGTATTATTGTTGTACATGGCCCAATCTGAATATAAGGAGTGATTGTTGCTAAGTTATTTTTCGGCGGTAAGAAAATACCGTCAGGCCCCAAATCTCCACAAAATACCCTGCATGGTAAACAAATGTGGAAGTAAACTGGCAGATTTACCAACGAGATACTGCCAGAGTCGTAATGAAGTGCATTGTTGGGGAAAAAATGTTTTTTTCTCCCAACTATACACCACTTTCCCCATATATTCTAGGAGTGGAGTTTGCTCATGTACTCATACTAGACCCAGAATATTTCGTGATGCCTGTTTAGCATGAATACATATATATTGCTGGTTCCAAAAATGTTTGTGCAAGCAATGCAATGACATAGAACATTTACTTTCCTACTCAAAATCGCACACTGATTTATAGGCCCTCATTACAACCCAGACGTTAAGGGGTTAACGGTGCCGTAAAAGGTGGCGGCGCCGTTAAACCCTTAACGCCTAATTACGAGGTCCCTTTGCAGGTGGCACTTTAACGCCTGCTTTTAGCAGGCGTTAAAATACCAACCCGCAAAGGGACCTTGGTGCTAAGTACGGTGCTGCAATTTGCTGCACTGTACTTAGCGCCTTCCCCATTCCCATTGAGCCCTATGGGGCAAAAATGGGAATGGGGAAGGGCCATGGCGGCATGGGGAATTACCGCCCCGCCGACCTCGGAATGGGGCGGTAATTCCCCATTCCGCAATGGCGGAGTCGGTAAGTTACCGGCATGGACCATGGTGCTATTAGCACCATGGTCCAACGCCTGGGTCGTAATGAGGGCCTATAGCCTCTTAAAGCAATCCTGTGTCTTCTGCCTCTAAAGATTTCTGTTTTGTTCTTCTCCTCAATATGATAAGTAAGTAATAGTACATGTGTTTATGTCATGCAATGCACGTAGAAGTCACAAAGAATGGTCTATCTTATTTCAATGTTCTACTTCTCCTGAAAGTAAGTTCTATTTTCATTGTAATCGTCTCCCTCAATCAAATCCTGGTTATATTATTTGACCTCTCTCTCATCAAAATCCTATCAATGTTGTACCTTTCCTTGAACTAAAGTCCTCTTATTTGCTGTTCAACCTCCTGCCTATGTCTCTGCCTGCGAAAGGCATTGAGGAGGGTGCTAGTTCACAGGGTACTCGGAGAACAGTGGTGAGGGATACAAATTTCCGTATGCGGGGCCTTCCAAGTAAAAACATGAAATGATTATCAGGCTCTTCCACCTTACTCAATCTATTGGGGGATGTTGGGGTAGTGGGCACACAAGCCCCTAAATCACTGAACTGAGCGACCGGACATGTAAGCATTTTTTTCTTGTATGCTGGACCAGAGGATCATGCTCGCTGCACCCTTATGTAACCACAAGCAACCATTCCACTGCAGACTGTTGTGGAGCAGACAAAGGCCTGATGGCTGCAGCGGTGCCACTGGCTGGGTTCTGAAACTTCAGTTCTCCAATCATGGCCTGCATCTCTAGACATGCTGGCTGGCGCTTTGTATGCAAACATGGGCCAGGTTACCATGGCGGCAGTGGGAGGCAGATGGCACAATTATATTGATGCAGTTAATGTATTTAAGCATTGCAGTTCTTTTAATGTACATTGATCAGCATTCATCACCTGCTGTTCATCCTTATTACAGGACTTGCATACATTTGTGCACACCTCTGCCTGTACACTCCCTTCTGGCAGGGGGAAGTACAACCACACTGTTAGGAAATGTTTTCCTGTTTGCAATGTTCACTCCATTGATTTCAAATGGACCTCTAGAATATCAGTCTACGAATTAGTATCCTAGGTGCTTTTGGGCTACAAGTAGTTTCATACAGTGCACCTGGTCTACTCAATATAAATGTGATCTGTGCCAGACATTGACTAGTTGATTGGACATTTCTCTATTTTGATCATTCATATTGCAAATTAATTATTGATGTTTAGAAGGGCCAATCGCTGAATCATATTGTTTCATCTCCGTTTTAACTGTTTTATGCATAATTATGTTTTTTTAATATATATTGTTGTTTTATACATGTATGGCTGTATTCACTGAAATATAGTGAAAGAAAATGAAGTTAAATCCATGGTGTTTTACTGTTCTTTCTGGTGCACCATATATTTGACCATGATAATGGCAATTGTAGCAACATATACTCAAAATGGTTGAAAGTGGTTTTGCTTGTTTGCCATCTTTCTGCCCTCTGAGGCTGAAATCAAACTCTCAAATAAGCAAATGCACTTTTGCGCGAACCAGCCTTAGCCTCCTGGCAAGTGCTTTGTGTGTGGGAACTGGTCAAATCTGACATTGGGACTATCTGGTCATAATCCACATGTCACCTGTGGTTTGTTAGTTGCTGGGTGGATGTGAAGAAGTTGGTGTTACCCAGTTTCAATGGTGACGATCATTCCAATTGTTGGTCCTGGACTGCCTGAAGCCTGGATTAGGGATAGGAAGAGAGGGTTTGGATCAATTCTGGAGGTCACCCACTGGAATCAAGATTCTGAAATTAATAGTAAATCTCGGAGAATAGCCAAAGGAATGGTGCCACTGAGGATTTTCCGGACCATCTTTAGTAACCATGGACAACCTTTGTCAGCCTCTACCTCCCATAGACTAGTGGGCGTGTGTGCGGCACTGTTGTCTGTTTGTCAGAGCACTTCAGAAATGTGCCTAACTTGTGTGGGGGCAAACATTCACTGAAGGGACATCATCCCTACACCGGACACTGTCTTGCCTAGGAGCATGACACTTAGGAGATCTTTGAATTGTGGCAGAGGAGCCTCGTAACCTGCAGAAGGTGCTCTCTACAGTGAAGAGGGGTGTGTCTGGGGCCTGTGCTTTACTGCCACCAATACCGGAAACTTCCTAACTGGGCCATGGTCACCTTGCCACCTCACAGTGAATGCAGTGTCTTGGGGGTTGTCCTTCATCATGTGAGCCACAATGGTAATTCTTCAAAGCCATCTTTCAAGCCCAGCTGGTGAATTCAAGGAACCCTGACGGCCTCAGGAGACAGGAATTGCTGCAAAACAGACTCAGACCCAAACATACATCAAAATTGGCCTATGTATTAGTATGCAAACCCTGCACCTCCTGCAACCAGTCCAAAGGGAAGAGTAGTTGGCCCCAATAATTCCAACTTACTTATAAACCAGAGGTCGGGAGCTGAGAGATGTTGGTTAGACCAACTTTGAAATCCCCTTGCTTGTCCCCTAGGATTTCCTCTAAAAACCACATGCCGGTGCTGATTCGGAAAATCCCTTCGGAAAAACACCAAGTGTGGACCCAGAATAGAAAGTGTTGTCCATCAGCCTCCTCCAACTCCTCTGACTGGCTTCCACCTATTACTGCTGTTCTTCTTTCTAGCAAATATCTGCACCCGCGACCTCCCTGCACGTACATCTTCTTCCTCCCTCTACTCCTCATCCTGCTGGCCCTCATTCAACTTCTCCTGCCCGTCATCTCCTTTATCCTTCTCCTCATAAACCTCTAAATGCCTTGCATCCTCCTTCTCATGTCCCAACATCCAATGCACACGCTGCTGACCCTCATCTGCCTCTTGATGTTACCATCCCTCAATTTCTGGTGCCTCGTGTTCCAGCACCTGCTGCCCATTCATCTCTGCACCTTTCTGTTCTATCTCCTACGTCCTTGCATCCCACCCAAAGGTGACATGACCAAAAGTCCCAAAGGTTTTGGGAATATCTATATAAGAACTTCAAAGTCATTTGATCTATATTGTGCAGAGACGGTTTGAGGTCTGTGAACTGACTAGGTCTTATGGTCAACTGCTTTCTATGATGACTAGCTAGCTAAAGTGATATACATATATACGGTTGAATGGTTGTGATTAGAGAAAGCCTACAATTCTTAATTGAACCTTACAATTGCAGTTTTTGAATTCTATTTTCCTCTTTTTATGAAATAACCCAAGGGTTGTTGAAACAGTACTATTTTTGTAGTATGTTCATTTTGTTACATTTGTTATGTTTTTTTCTTTGTATGTGTATATTTAATTTTATCGTATATTCTGTTCATTTTATATTTGTATGAATACTATTTTCGAACATTAAGTATTGAAAGGAAGCGCCCCCAATTCAGCACGATCCTCCCCGCAATGAGAGACAATAAGGGACTCTCCCGTAGTGGGAATAAGGCCAAGACAGAGTGCGGGTGAGCGTAAGTGGGAGTTTATCCAAAAATAAGGCATGCAAAGGACTCTGCAACCTACGAGAGCGCTCTGTCTGACAATAGCAAAGACAGGCGTATTTCTAATACAAAAAACGTCATCAACACCTAAACACTATAGGGGGCACAAGTTAATTGGGATTGGGTGGCGTCGACTAACTATAGGTGTTGCTGCAGCGGGGTAGGTCTTGGCGTGACGACGTCACTGGTCAGCCTCGTGGGTTGGGTTGGGCCTGGCAGGCCGGCTTGAGGTCATCCGCGCGGTGTTGATGTGCTGGGGCAGCCTGTGACAATGACGAATACCTTTCCTGTCTCATTTGCCCTAGGCCATGCACACTGTAGTTATTCAGAAAACGACATTTAAGTTCATTAATAAATCGCTTCAGCAGCTTATCTTATAAAATAAACGCAACACATGAGGAATGCACCTCGTGGGAGGTCTGGTGGTTGTCGGTTGGGGTGAGATTTACCTGTGTCCTATTGACCGGTATTTTAGGTCGCGGGACGGGGCTCTGGGGCCTGGGCCGAATGATACATGTCTGTCTGCTGCGTTAGAAGTTATTATATAGATGGGTCTCTGTGTCTTGTCCCAATGATGGGGATCGTCCTTGCGCGGGGTCAGGATTCTTGGGGGGTTCGTGGGATTTATGAGAGGGTGCTGGTAGATCAGTGGGTTCAACCGTGGGTTTATTACCGTGCTGTAAATAACACAGGTGGCAGGCTGTGGCCTTGGTTGCGGCGCCGGGGCCTCTGACTCTCTGAAGTAACGCCAGCTTGGTTGGGGGAGGTGAGGGAGCGCGGCACAAGTCTTAGCTTTTTTATCTGGCAGGCTTGGTGGGGTGGGAGAGGGAATGGCCTTGCATATATCCACAAAGGTATTTTCCTCGTGCGTTGCTGATCAGTGAATGCAGAAGTTTTATACTGTTCTGCCTTATTTTGACGTTATTTAGACACACATATATATTTCAATTTCGTTACACATTTCTTTAATACAGTCGGTTCCGGTACCTTTTCATTACCTAACATTATATTCACTACATTGTGTGCGTATTGTATGTACATTAGACGTTATACGAGGGATATCTAGGTTATGGCCTACAGAGATTGATGCTCGCCGCTTTGGGTGATTCAGAAAACATATATGAGTTCAAGTTTCTACATACTATTGAAAAACACTTTTACAGATAGAGGTTACACGTTTGGTCAACATCTTTCTCCGTGGTTATAGCAGCATTAGTCCAGACCTGGAGGGATATCATATAACGTTACATTTTTATAGTTTATTCACATTTTAAACAGAGGTAGTTCATTAATACCAATACTTGAATTGTTTTCTACCTTCTTCAGATAGTGATGCTTCAGCTTTTTCCCCGTTACCCCGGCCTTGCGGTCTGGGTCATACGGGGTGCAATATTACATTGTGACTGATAGAATGTTGCCGTGTTGGCATCTCGGGTTTAGCTCATCTCCGACTTTCTCATGGGAACGCGCTCGCAGCGGATCTGCCAGGGCTGCTGAGGCGGCAGAGATGCATGAAAGGCCCTCCAAAGGTGGGGGCCTCATTACAGTGTGCTGAACTCACACCATGTTTGCTAGGCAAGATGGCGTCTAGGCCTAACTAATTTTTGGTAAATGCAAGGAAAGGATACGTGTGGGCAATGTCGTCGGCGGGTGAATCCTCCTCCACCTGGGCCCGGGTGGCATGAGGGGGCGCCCACCGAGTCATGGTCCTCACCTGGGGAGGAAGCTGTAGGTGAGGAGGGCCTCGCGGCCATTCCTCCCCTACATTTCCCCCCTTTCGTTACTAAAGTAACGAATTCTTTAGCTCTTCCAATCTTCTACATTCTTGTTCCTCTATCACTGCGTCATCCCATGCAGGGGTTCCTTTTATAGGCATCCATGCTCTGCACACCCCCCTTAAACTCTCACCTCTCCTAGCATACTCGTCTGGTGTACATGTTAAATATATACAGTCGCCAGTTTCTTCCAGATCTACCCAGACCTCCTCATACCATTCCAGTTCTACGTCTCGCGGTTCTTTGATAGTGGTGTGCCATAGTTTATCTACTATGAACTTATCACGGCACATAGGCACTAACTGGTACCTGGGGGTGTTATCTGCTCCTGTCTGCACATGTACTTCTTGTGTTGCCTTAATTGTACCACCAGAGTTGCCCATTGTCACCATCATCATTGCACCGTTAGGAACTGCGTTAGCACAACATCGGAGGCCCACCTGGCACAGGCAGAACATCACAAGGACGATCACCACTATTGGTATCAGGAACTTCATTGTCACTCCAAGCCATGAGGGAACCCAAGAGAAGATATTGTCGAACCACGAGCTATCCTCAGCTCCACCTTCCATTTTCATCTTCTCGCCCAGGTTATGTACTGCTTCAATAACGTGGGACAGGGACCCATTTTCTGCGTCTTCGGAAGGTACGAACGTGCAGCACGCACTTCCTATTTTTTGGCAAACACCTCCATCGATCGCTGTTAACAGGTCTAGAACATACCTGTTCTGCATGGTCATTAGTCGCAGAGCTCGTAGTTCCACCTTTATTATGTTGAACCCTTCTTCAGTGTCATTGGCCAACTGGATCAGTTCCCACCGTGTGATCTGGAGCCATTTTGCATTTGCTCTTGCTTGGACACTTGATACTAGCGAGGCAAAGAATGTTTCCACGGAGCTGAACAGGCGATACCTGTCTGGGATCTGTGCCAATAAATCAGATGATGCTTGCGATATGTAGTTCGAGGCTCGCTTGTTCCTTGAGAGCTCTTCTCCTTTCCCTCCGGAGGACAGGACATAAAGGTGCGCTTGTGTAGTTGGAGAAGCTACATCCTGGTTCAAGCCTCCTTTCATCATGTTACTTCTGTCAATGTGGCTTTCTGGAATCACCATTAGTGTTGAATGCAAAGTGGCCATTGAGCAGCTACCACTCCATGATTGTGGAAGGTGCAAGTACGCCTTGTTTCCGCATACCCAGTATGTGTCCATTAGTGCTGCTGTTCCTTTTTTCATATCTGGGATGGTGAGAGTTTTGTTACAGTTCTTGTTCGTTCCCATTGCCATTTTTCCTTCTCCCTTGAAACATAGTTCGTTTCGTATTTCACTTTGTAGCTTGAAGGGTTTCTCCATCGCTGTTACCCATGTTAGTTTAGGGATGTGTTCTTTCCATATTGGCAAGCACGTTCTTTCCATCCACCGCAACTTGTCCGGTTGGACACCTTTCAGTGCTTCTGCCTTACACAGTACTTCTTCGTCTTTCCATTTGTTTTCGGAAAACAGTGTCCCTTGTATTGCAAAGAAAGGTTCTTTAAGACAGATCACTCCAGACGCTTGTGAATAGCACGTTTTGTTGTTCTGTAGCATTCTGAAAGAGACATCGTGTGCTTGAAAAGTGTTCTTTATTCTACACAGCGTGAGATGAAGGAGACATTGGGCATCCACAATGGGCAATTCTCGTGGCAACAACACTTTAGGTGTGCCTGATGCATGGGGGATAAGCGAGCAGACATAGCAGCTCTCATTGGTTGTCTGTTTGGCTGTTGTGCTCATATCTGCATACCATTTATTTGCTTGGTGAGGGTGTCGTGGGTCTTCCATTTTGTCTAACCCTAGCCCATAATACTCATCATACCCCTGTCCACCAGTCTCTCTTCTCCGCCTACTTTTCTCCCTTCTTCTGTACTTTTTCGTTATAGTAGGTGAAGAACCAGGCCCCCCTTCCTCCTTCCCACCCCCCTTTTCTAATTCTTCATATAGGGACTTGTGTTCTGTCATCATAATCACTTTTCCATCCTCCTTAATAAACAAGAGATCGTTGTTTGAAATTGGGGCGGGAGGGATCGTGCGGTTGTTGTATGTTCCAGGTTGGGACATTGTGTCATTATTTACATTTTTGGTTCTCGATTGTGACAGGACAGCAGTGGGTGGTGTAGTATAGTATCCCCACACAAAGTGTGATCCATCCCAGATCAAGAAATCACCTTCTTTGATACCTACAGTCGGAATTGTTTTCGTTCCAGGGGCAAGGGTGGTGTTGTTCCCCCCTCCCCCCTCGTTCATCTCGGTAGAGATGAACGCTATAACCCAGTGTAATACTAGACAAAACATTGAGATGAAGAACACAATAGCACACATTGATAAACCACATTCAAATGAATATGTCAATCTAGCCACTAACATTTCTCTAAATCTAACATATCTATTAGTTGCAGGCTGCCCATTCGATGCCATGATAAATCCTGTTTGAGACACAAGAGTTCATTAAGTACAAACATGTAAACATTTCCACGTTGTAACGTTTCGGTGATAAAATATAGGATTGGGTGAGGGAGGGGGTGTGTTGACAGACAAGGTAGCCTTTCAATCATCATTATTCGTACCTTACTTAATATATATATATAAATAATAAAAAACATGACAGTTTAAAAACAACAACAACAAAAAAAAACATCTTAAAGAGCACAGGAGAGAAAAAAAAGAACCCCACGCAAAACTTTCAAAAATTGTAATAAAAAAAGAAAATTTGCATATACATATGTACATGTTTTAGTCCAGGACATTTGTTGCGCGCTAATTGTGTTCACTGTTCATCTCATAATGCACACAAAATTCCAATCATTCATTCCGCACAACTTCATCGTCCGCTGTTGCCTGTGCCTCGTCCTGCACCTCACTCTCCGCAGCGCTGTAAGCTTTACGTACGTCTGTCAAATGCACCCAATATCGCAGGCCCTTCACCTTTACTGCTGTGGGCGTGCAAAACGCTACCTCATAGGGGCCATGGAAACGTGGTGCATTCCACCTCCGCACAAAACTTCTGACATATATAAGGTCACCAGGCATTAGCTGTAGTGGTTTTTCAGGCAACCTGTTTGGTTCAGTCGCGTTCCCCTCCTCTCTTGTTGAGGGGGGGGCTAGTTGCTTTGCAATTACGCGCGCTGCCCGTGTCAGTTTTCGCAGGTATTCTGTGAACTCCTCCCCCAATATAGCTGCGCTTCTGTGTGCATCAGAACGCTCACGGAGAGGCGAATGCGCTGTGTGCATTCTTCTTCCCGTGACGATCTCGTGCGGGGACAAATGGTGGTCCTTACTTGGCTGGTTTCGTAGTTCAAACAAGGCCAAAGGCAGGCAGTACATCCAAGTCTTTTTAAGGGAAAAACAAAGTTTTGATAATCTGCTTTTTAACAGCCCATTTATCTTTTCCACAACGCCATTACTTTGAGGATGATAAATCGAACATAATTTGTGCTTTATTCCCAATAATGTAGTCACTTCTTTAAATAGTTCATTAACAAAATGCGTCCCGTTATCTGAGCGAATAACGTCGCAAATTCCCCAGCACGGAAACACTTCCCGCACTAGGAACTTCGCGGCGCCCTTCGCGTCAGGGCGGGCACATGGGCCTGCCTCCACCCACCTCGAAAATGGACATACAACCACAATCATGTATCGAGCCCCGTTACACCTTTCTCCCATGTCTACATAATCAATGTGGAGCTCTCTGAATGGGCCACTTGGTTTTGGTATCGTACCCCTTAGTGTGCGCAATGTCATACCTGAGTTGTAAATTTGACATGTCGTGCATTCTAGAGCTAACCTTGTGACGTGTTCCTGGAGGCAAGGTGCAAACCAATCTTCTTGTATCTCTGCCATTATGTGTTTCTTTGTGTTGTGTGCGGGAAAGTGTAGTTGTTGAAATGCTATTTCTAACAGCGTAATTGGCATTACCACTTTTCCTGAACTCTCTTGTCGCCACAATAAATCAGTCGGTGATTTGCTGCATCCTCTCTTAGTCCACAGCAATTTTTCCTCTGCACTAGCTCCCTCTTGCAGCTCTATTATCTCCTGTGTGGACATCATGTTGTATCCTGTGGGGACCTCTTGGCTTGCTGTGTGGTGCAACATGTACTCTCCTATTTCACCTTTTTGTAAATATGAAGCTGCTTTGGCAGCGGCGTCTGCTGCCGCGTTCCCCAAAGATATAAAATCTGTATTTGTGGTATGAGCTTGACATTTTACGATGGCCACTGCCGTGGGGTCTTGCAGGGCCTCAATCAGTTCTTTCAATAATTCTGCATGCTGGACTGGCGTTCCGTCTGCTCGCCGAAACCCTCTCCGCCCCCACCGGGCCAACCCACCGTGAACTGTTGTTGTCATGTATGCTGAGTCTGTATATATGGTCACTGCGCACCCCTTGGCGGCATGCAATGCTTCTATTAGCGCTATTAGTTCTGCTGCTTGCGCTGAATAGTGTGATGGGAGGCGGTGTTGTACTAGTATCTCATATTCATCTTCCTCTAATCGTACCACTGCCATACCCACATGCTTTTCTCCTGTCTCCATGTCTATTGATGCTGACCCGTCCACAAAATACACCTCACCCTCGGTCAGGGCATTTTCAAAAATCACTTGATCCTTACTTTCGTCACCTGTGTACGTGGCGCAGTTGTGGTTTTGCATGTCCTCTACGGTGCATGCCTCTGTGATGAATGTGGCTGGGTTCACTGTTTTACATCTTACTATATGGATGTTAGCGCTGGACAATATTATCTCATATGCTGTGGCGCGTTGTGTTGTCAATGTGCTCTTTGTTCGCTCTAATATTGCAAAAAGTGAGTGTTCCACAAACAGTGTCACCGGGCAGCCCATCACTATCGTGGCACTTTTTTCAATTGCGAACGCGGCAGCAGCTAGGGATTGCTCGCACGCGAAATGACCTTGCATTACTGCGTCTAGGGTGCCGCTATAGTAAGCAAGTGGTTTGTGCCCTAAAGATGTTTTCTGTGTCAGTACTGCTGTCATCAGCGTTCCTTTGCAGTGTGAAAATAAGAAGAATTCGCGCCCATAATCTGGATTTGCTAGTACTGGAGCGCTTGATATCAGCTCTTTTAGTGAGTTAAATGCTGTGTTCATCTCCTCTGTCCATTCTATGTGTTTGTGTTCTTGTTGTGCTTCTTTCAGTGCCTGTAACAAGGGCCTTGTGTACGCCGCATAGTCCAATATCCATGCTCGGCAATAGTTACACATACCCAGAAATTTCTGCATCTCTTTTACTGTTTTGGGCTCCCCAATTGTTCTAATCGCCTGTGCCCTGTCTGGTATAATTCGCTTGCCATCCTTTGATATCAGCTGACCCAAGTATAGGACCTCTGTCAGACAGTATTGTAACTTCCCCTTGTCCACCTTGTACCCTTTATTGGCCAATAATGTCAAGAGTGTTATCGAGTCCTTTCTGCACTCTTCCTCAGCCTGTGCACAAACCAATAAATCATCAACGTACTGAATCACTGTGCTTTCTACAGACAAATTCCCCAGATCTTCATGTAGTACCCTGTTAAATATGCTTGGGCTCTCGCAATATCCTTGTGGTAGTCTGCAGTGTTCGAACCTCCTTCCTCCCAATGTAAATGCTGTCAAGTACCTGCTCTCTTCTGCTAAGGGAATCGAGAAAAATGCATTTTTTAAGTCAATTACTGTGAAGTGTGATGCTACTTTTGGAATGTTGCACAGTATTGTCGCCGGGTTCGGGACTAAAGGGAACTCCTTCATTACCACATCGTTCAGTGGGCGTAAATCTTGTATCATCCTCCATGAACCCCCCTTCGCCTTTTTGATTGGGTAAATGCATGTGTTGCATGGGGAGTTTGAGGGCACTATTATACCCTGTGCTAGCAGTGCATCTATTGTCTCTCTGATCCCTTCTTCTGCTTCTCGCGACAGTGGATATTGTTTCACCCGGGGTAGTATTGCTCCCTGTTTTAATTTTATCACCACAGGCTGAACTTCATGCAGCAACCCTACATCGTGGGGGCCATTAGTCCATAAGTTAGTGGGTACTGAACTCATGTCCTCATCAAAAAATGTGTGCGGTGCTCCTACTACCGCCATTAATTCAACCTTAGTTTTTCTGGCTGTAACTACAATGTCGCAGGGCATTGCTAGTTCCATCACTATTTCACCATCTCCCTCAGTGTCAGAAAATAGCTCCTCGTCCGAGAGCTCTCTCAGCGGGATATTTGCATTTGTACACAATACTGTCCGCCACTCGCATCCTTCCATGTCAATACCAATCACACATATTCTGTTTGTTGATACATGTACTGCATGCAAATCCAACGATAGTACTGCCCCAAGAGCAGTGTCAGGGCTTGCTATGGGACGAAAAAGGAATTCTGCTGGGATCCTCCACTCCACCCTTTTTAGTTCTGGTACTATGAGAGCCAATGTTCTCATACCTTCAACAAACATCTCCTCATTTCTTGGTACCCCTCTGATCTCTTTCATGATTGTGTGGCCGTGTATTACTGCTAATATACGGAGGGGGCATATGCCTGGCGTTGAACATACGATGCCGCTCCCTGTGAACGATATTGTCATATTTAGTTTGCTTAAGAGATCTCTCCCCAGTAAGTTGATGGGAGAGTTTTCATAGTACAGTAAGGGTGCTTTCACTGTTTTACCCCCTACTGTCACATCCAATACCTCTGTGTAAGGAACTTCAATTACAGCCCCAGAGAACCCCTGCGTCTCTAACGTTCTATTAGATAACGGGAACCGGCCCTCTCTAATGCATGATTTCTCCGCTCCCGAATCCACCATGAATATGAATTGCTTGTCTCCTATCTGCGCTCCTATCAATGGTTCCTCTGATGCATTGTGGGTCGTAGACAGTACTGGACACGCAAGTGCTCTCTGTGGGCTGTCCTATGCGGGGTGTCTCATTGCCCCCCCCTGATCGAAAATGTTCCCCGAAACTACTGACACTCCACTGTAAGGTGCGGGGGCGGGTGCCCCATTAGCTACTGTGGCGAAAGTGTTACCAGGCGTGTAGTGCACATTGTCATTATTCTGTGGGCTGGTTTGTGTTCGGTACTGATGTCCGTGTAGTTGTGCGTTACTCCTTTGTACTACATTGTCTGGTTGCTGGTATTGTCCCATGGGGAGGCCGTAGGGGCTTCCTGGATGGGGGTGTCCGTACTGTTCTATCTCTTGGAAACCGTTGTTTTGTCTGCTCCTGCATTCTCTTGAGTAATGCCCCCATCTCCCACAATTCCAACAGCTCCCCTGTGGACCTCTGGGACCCTGCCACCCATTTCCTCCCATTCCTCCATACCCTTGTCCTCCTCTTCGACCCCTGTACCCACCTCTTCCCCCTCTTGGGACCCACTCTTGCCACGTTGGACCTCCGTTCTGCTCCTGCTCTGTCCACTGTCGTTGCCCTTGTCCTGCCCAATTCGCTGCTATTCTTCCTTGTATTGCTATTTGCCCCTCCTCTCCTTCCTCTCCCTCCCGTATGAGTGGGAGTCCCGCTACCGCTGCTGCGACCTTCACCAATTTTGATTGCACCAACTTCGCCTCGTCCGCCAACCTTTTCTGTGCTACTTCCCTCTCTCTTTCTTTGATCCGTTTACAATGGTGTACTATTATGCTTTGGATCTCCGGCCAGCCTTTTGCCTCAACGCCTGCTATTTTATCTAGTGCCTTTTGCACTTCCTTTGGGAGCCCTCTCTTAATGATGAAATAAAATAGGGATGTGGATTGGTGCCAGGGCGTACCCGTTTCCGCTCTCCACATCTCCTGCACCCGGAGAATGTAATCCATAGCGTCCTCCCCGTCATTCATGGTACATTGCATTACTGACTGCAAATCAGGGGTATCTGGGAAGGTTTCCCGCAGTGCGTCCCACACCCTTGCTCGCACGGTGTTAAAAGAAGCCCCATCATGGCGATCACACTCTAAAGTTACAGCTGGAAAACCCGCTTTAGCCCATACTCTGTCTGCCTGATCCCCTACTGCGGACACTAGTAGGCTCTTCACATCGCCTACTGCCAGCGGTATACCAGCGGTATGTTTCTCAAATGCATATATCCACTTGCTTGCCCCTCCTGACAGCTGAGGTAGTAATTTCATTAAATTAGCCTTATCCATCTGAGCCCACGGTATATAGTTTGGCCTCCCGCCCCCCCTGTGGAGTAATGGGAGTTGTAATTTCCCTTTTGCCGTTGCAGCTTCCTTTTCCTTAGTCACTGCTGACTCCAATGACGCCATCTTCCCCACCCTATTTCTTAGTCGTCCCATCCATTCATCTTCTATAGTCCCCAGTGAACATGCACCATCTAGCTCCTCGCCTTCTCCTCCTACTGCCATGCTCAATCTATCACTCTCATCCACCCCTCCTCTGACATCACATAACAAATCCTCTCTGATCCCTCTCTCTCGTGAGACATCACCAATGCTTCCTTCTGCTGTCCCCACTTCTATTATTCTTGTCGGTTCTTCCTCAATTCTGAACAGTATTTCCCCCTTTTTCCATCCCTCCTCAATTTGTCTATTTTCGCTCGACGCTCTAGACGTGCGTCCAGATTGTGTGGGGGCGCATGCTGTGCGTTCACATATGTCTTTTATTCTTGAGAGTTCATCTCTTGCCACTGTAAGCCTCGACTCTAAGTCACTCGTTAACTTCTCTATATCCACCCTCTGTGTGCCTCCCTGGGCGCGCTCTCTGGTGTTTTCGTATGGTGGGGGTGCAGTTGGTCTTTGTGGTGTGCTGGTCGAAGGGGGAGGCACATAAATCGGGTCGCTATATCCTGCTGCAGGGGCTGGTTTAGGTAATATTGGGTACAACATAATCACCTCCGCAGGTTGTTCTGTACTTAGCTGTTCCTTTTCCTCTCGCGGGATCATTAGTGGATTATCTGTGGTGGAAGGTAAATCAATATTTGGTGCTGGAGCTTTGGGTGGGGGTACTTCCTCAAACAATCTCCAGAGATCTAATATCTCCTTCCTATTCTGCCATTGTTTCCCCTTATACTTGAGGCGAATACATGTACATACCATATCAAGAACGCTTTTGTCAAAAGACCCTCCTTCTGGCCAAATCTGGGGCAACCCCTCCCCTTTCAATTCTGTTAACCATTGATCATGATATTTATTTATGCGTTCAGCATATCCCGGCAAGCTCTTACAAATGTGTGACAAGGGAGTTTCAGCCCCCATCCTCTAAATCGCTAGCGCTACCGCGTTCGCCTTCGTTACTTTTGATTAGGTGTAGATATGCGTATGTATACCTTTATGGCACAGACAAGAGCGGACCTCTCAAAATTATCACCCACTGTTATTCACTGTGCAAATCTCTTCTCACTCACCATATCTCATCTCCTTCCCATTCCCAGGCACTCTTATGTGATCTCACTTGCAATTGATCAAGTACTGGTTATGGCCACACTCTCTGGCACCACCTCGCGGCCACCCGTTCGTCTCCAACACTCGTACGGTGCGCGCACCCTTCACAATGCTTTCCACTCACACTTTTGTCTTTTTCCTCCCTTTCCTCCCTAGCCAGCTGTCCCTGTTTTCCTGCTAAGGTTACTGTGTTCACGTCTGTACGTGCCACTACTGAGTCCCCACTTTTTAAGATGTTCTACTTTTTTTTTTTTTTTTTTTTTTTTTTTTTTTTTTTTTTTCTCTACAAGTCTAACTACTTTATACCCTTCTCATTTTCACCCCCTACCCCGTGGAAATGGAAAAAAAGAAATAGAGAGAGAGCACAATCACTAAAAAATATTCCCGGTGTCTCCTTTTGCTAGACACCAATAACTTATTTCTCACTTCTTCATATATTCCCAGTACTAGTCTAGATAGCACTATGCGGCGCCGCCTTCCACCCCCTTTCGGAGCTAGGTTTCCGTCACTTCTACCACGTCACTTATTTCTTACTCCTAATGGCCATATGCAAAGAAAGAATAAAGAAAGTTTCAAGACCCGTCTTTAGTAGACCTCCGCAATTCTCCTCCTCTACCTTTCCCCGTTCTTTTATTCCCAATTCCCCTTCTTTTCCCCTTGACGATCACTCGCACTCGGTACTCACGTGCCCGTCTTGAACCGATACTCTCCGAAACTGGGTCCGTCCAGGCGGCGTCACCGGTAACTCAACGGTCAGCCCCTGGCTCCGGCGAGCGGCACTCAAAGGGGATTTTTTTCCAATCGGGATCCCGTACCCTTTCTCATTGAGTGCGCACTTCTTATTGTGCCGGTCGCCGTTGGCGGGCGGCCTCCCGGAGACGGCTCACCGTGCGTATCCCTTCTCGACCGGAGATTCTCGTGCCACAAGGGGGTCGTTAAGAAGGAGTTAGGAAAAATAGTTTGGAGATATCACGCTATCGGGGTCACCACTGAAAGGAAGCGCCCCCAATTCAGCACGATCCTCCCCGCAATGAGAGACAATAAGGGACTCTCCCGTAGTGGGAATAAGGCCAAGACAGAGTGCGGGTGAGCGTAAGTGGGAGTTTATCCAAAAATAAGGCATGCAAAGGACTCTGCAACCTACGAGAGCGCTCTGTCTGACAATAGCAAAGACAGGCGTATTTCTAATACAAAAAACGTCATCAACACCTAAACACTATAGGGGGCACAAGTTAATTGGGATTGGGTGGCGTCGACTAACTATAGGTGTTGCTGCAGCGGGGTAGGTCTTGGCGTGACGACGTCACTGGTCAGCCTCGTGGGTTGGGTTGGGCCTGGCAGGCCGGCTTGAGGTCATCCGCGCGGTGTTGATGTGCTGGGGCAGCCTGTGACAATGACGAATACCTTTCCTGTCTCATTTGCCCTAGGCCATGCACACTGTAGTTATTCAGAAAACGACATTTAAGTTCATTAATAAATCGCTTCAGCAGCTTATCTTATAAAATAAACGCAACACATGAGGAATGCACCTCGTGGGAGGTCTGGTGGTTGTCGGTTGGGGTGAGATTTACCTGTGTCCTATTGACCGGTATTTTAGGTCGCGGGACGGGGCTCTGGGGCCTGGGCCGAATGATACATGTCTGTCTGCTGCGTTAGAAGTTATTATATAGATGGGTCTCTGTGTCTTGTCCCAATGATGGGGATCGTCCTTGCGCGGGGTCAGGATTCTTGGGGGGTTCGTGGGATTTATGAGAGGGTGCTGGTAGATCAGTGGGTTCAACCGTGGGTTTATTACCGTGCTGTAAATAACACAGGTGGCAGGCTGTGGCCTTGGTTGCGGCGCCGGGGCCTCTGACTCTCTGAAGTAACGCCAGCTTGGTTGGGGGAGGTGAGGGAGCGCGGCACAAGTCTTAGCTTTTTTATCTGGCAGGCTTGGTGGGGTGGGAGAGGGAATGGCCTTGCATATATCCACAAAGGTATTTTCCTCGTGCGTTGCTGATCAGTGAATGCAGAAGTTTTATACTGTTCTGCCTTATTTTGACGTTATTTAGACACACATATATATTTCAATTTCGTTACACATTTCTTTAATACAGTCGGTTCCGGTACCTTTTCATTACCTAACATTATATTCACTACATTGTGTGCGTATTGTATGTACATTAGACGTTATACGAGGGATATCTAGGTTATGGCCTACAGAGATTGATGCTCGCCGCTTTGGGTGATTCAGAAAACATATATGAGTTCAAGTTTCTACATACTATTGAAAAACACTTTTACAGATAGAGGTTACACGTTTGGTCAACATCTTTCTCCGTGGTTATAGCAGCATTAGTCCAGACCTGGAGGGATATCATATAACGTTACATTTTTATAGTTTATTCACATTTTAAACAGAGGTAGTTCATTAATACCAATACTTGAATTGTTTTCTACCTTCTTCAGATAGTGATGCTTCAGCTTTTTCCCCGTTACCCCGGCCTTGCGGTCTGGGTCATACGGGGTGCAATATTACATTGTGACTGATAGAATGTTGCCGTGTTGGCATCTCGGGTTTAGCTCATCTCCGACTTTCTCATGGGAACGCGCTCGCAGCGGATCTGCCAGGGCTGCTGAGGCGGCAGAGATGCATGAAAGGCCCTCCAAAGGTGGGGGCCTCATTACAGTGTGCTGAACTCACACCATGTTTGCTAGGCAAGATGGCGTCTAGGCCTAACTAATTTTTGGTAAATGCAAGGAAAGGATACGTGTGGGCAATGTCGTCGGCGGGTGAATCCTCCTCCACCTGGGCCCGGGTGGCATGAGGGGGCGCCCACCGAGTCATGGTCCTCACCTGGGGAGGAAGCTGTAGGTGAGGAGGGCCTCGCGGCCATTCCTCCCCTACAGTATGTTGATGAGTTATGATTGTGATTACGTTTATTATGTATTTATATTATGTATAAAGTGTATTTATAAACTGTACCACATTAAATACATTATTATTATTATTTTTTTTTTTGCTTTTTTAAGTATTTTTTGTTGCCCTCGGTTTTACAGGGAGAGCGTCCACTACGCAAGGAATAAACCATAGAGACTATGCAGCAAATATAGTGCTACTCTTTAGATAGATTTGAGCTTTGTGAAACCTTGCGTATTGGATGCAAAGTCTCTGAGGCTTAGAATAAACGGACCATCATTAAGAGCGAATTTTGTCAGGATCCGCGAGGCCCAGATAACAACCTTTATTTTGACTTGCAAGGGAAGATTTCAACAATTATCAGCACTCAGAACGTGTTGCGCATTTAACGCCCCCGCGCACCGCAACCCGTGAACCGTGAACAGTCAACAGTACTTCAAAAGTACTTCCACGGTGCGCGCGCGGGTGCGCTGAATGCGCGTTCTTTATGCTGGCCGGGGGGGTGTGCCCACGGCAGGGGGCGGGGAGCACCACAAAGACACACCTACAAGAAATTATTATTATTTAAAAAAATGACATATGCACGGTTTTCTAGAACAAATGAATTCACAGGGGGTTATCTGTTTCTATCTTTGTGGATATGCAAGGAAAGAATATAAAAAGGGTTTCACAAACAATTTTCACACACGATTGACTTTTCGGTTTGGAAGGGAAGAGAGTTAACAACCAAACAATTAGAATGGGATTCACAAAGTGTTTCTCAACATGGGAGTCAGACTTTAAGGAACTTAACGTAACAAGACAATGCACAATAAAACGTCACAAAAAGGGAAGGACATGTAAAGAAGAAAAACATAATACTCTTGGTGGCTAATTTGCAAGCGTTATTTCTTATTTCCTGTGTGGATGAGCCCTGCTTCTTCCTCTAATAGGCATGTACAGGATACACAGATCAGGAAGTGTGCTACAAGTTGGGGGCTCTGATCAGCCAGATAACACTCAGATTTATCATTCTCAGCCTCCTAATGTGACTGGAATTATGGTAACTGTTTTGTGGCTCCTCTACCACCTTTGTGGTCCCAACCTTCCCTTTATGATCCAGCAGACTGTGCCTCGATCAAGTCTTGCTTCCATCTTGACAGACCTATCTGCAAACAGAGGGAGCATCCCTGCAACACTAAAGCTCAGTGCTCACACTCTGGGCCTCATTACACGTTAGGCGGTGGACCAAGGTGCTATTAGCACCTTGGTCCATGTCAGTAAAATACCGGCACCGCCTTGGTGGAAAGGGGAATTACCGCCCTATTCCAAGGTTGGCGGGGCGGTAATTCCCCCTTCCACCATTGCCCTTTCCCATTCCCATTTTTGCCCCATAGGGCATAATGGGAATGGGGAAGGTGCTAATTACGGTACTGCAAATTTGCGGTGCCGTAATTAGCACCAAGGTCCCTTAGCGGGTTGGTTTTTAAAGCCTGCTAAAAGCAGGCGTTAAAGTACCAACCCGCTAAGGGACCTCGTAGTAAGGCGGTAAGGGTTAACGGTCACCGGTACCATTACCGGTGACCGTTAACCCTTACCGCCGTGTAATGAGGCCCTATGTATATTATTCAGACATATCTGTGAATCTAATTAATACGGTTTTGTTGGTGAGACATATACGCTGTTTGATTCTGGGATGCAGTGTTTTACAGTTAACAATAAGTCTCCAGATTACTGCACTTCGAGGACAGATCTATGCATGTGTGCAGGGCCTGGCACACCCTCTCTTTCTAGCATCTATAATGCTCCCGTGCCTGGGGAGAGGGATTTTGTAAAGGGGCACCTAGAAGGATGTGAGGTTCTATGCACATTACATGTGGCACCTTTTCAGAATGATCATACCACAGTCGCTGGTATTTGTAGGTGTATCACTTGCTTCAGGGTTCTATTAAATGGAAAGAGTCAAATTAGCACCCAATATACAAGCCTCTACAAGAAGACTGGGAGATTGTACAGTGGGCACAGAGATCCTCTCCCACAACACTACCAGACCCTGGCATCTTGTAGTAGGTGGTGCCACCCAAATTCTTTGGCCACTACACCCTCCACACCAAAGCAAGGTTTGGGACCTAATCACAGTCGATAACTCCCATGAGCGAGACTAAATACCTTCTAAAATATCTTGTTTTTTAGAAGATTCTGACATATTGAGGCAAAATGTGAACTTATTTGGGTTTACCCATAATGAGAGTGGCAGAGTGCTCCTGCAACACAAACATCTGCGTGGACATTTGCACTGAATCAGTCATTATGCATTTTGTAACAAATAAGTGTTGCATCAACAATGAAAGATGCACAGTTTAGTCCTCTCGGGTCTCAGAATACCTTTCTAATGGCTCACAGTGTTGGTATAATCCATGTAGTGGCATGTTTATTGAGTTAGGTAGAGTGCTTTCTGGGGTATGTTGTCCTGTGCAAACTTCTGATTTGAGTGAGAAATATTGAGGCAGATGAGTGAGGCATATTATGGTAAGTGTAGCCCCGTGGAGCCTCTGCACTGAATTAAGGAGCATGTATTTGGTCATAAACAGGACATTCAGGTTATATGATATCAAAATCAGTCATGCTATGTTATGTTGATTTATACCGCTACTACCCAAGGGCAGTTGCCAGGTGCTCACGTGGCTCTGGAAGAGATGGGGGCTGGCAGTGTTAGTGAGGAAAGGATCAAATAATAGGTTCAGATCCAGGAGGAACTGGCATCTGTGAGCATTGTATTGCATGTAGGAGTTGGTTTGGGAGGCCCTGCGTGTTGTAACCATATGAGTAAGGCTCAGTGCCTCAAATGTGTGCTAGTGTTTGTGTTGGTGTGTGTGTCATGTGATGTTGGGGTGAATTCTGTTTTTGCACACTGTGTCCAGAGTCTCAGATGGCTGTTGGTGTATGACTATTTATTGCGTTGGTGTGTAGTTATGTAGTTGATGGATTTGTGGACTATGTACCAGAGATTCCTTCTAGGTGTCGTTTCAGAATCTCAGAGAGATGGTAGGTTCTGAACATTAGCTTGATTCTTGGAATGTTTATGTGTAGTGTGGCTTGCCCATAGTCTAGTGTAGTGGCATTGGTTATGTTAGAGGAGCAGGAAGGGGAGATGTGCTAGTGAGTTGGTTGGTTTGGTGGAGCCTCTGGTTGGACTCTTTTGTTGCTGCTTAATTGCGTCTACCAACGTTCTTGGCAGTCTTCCGTCGGCCCATCTCGACTCCTCTCTAGGTCAGGGCTGACTTCCCTGTGGGTTGTTGTGGCAGGTGGGTGGTTGTACCTAGTGTGTTCCCGGTTGTTCGTCCTGGTTATTTGGGCCTGTTAGGTGAGGACCTGATGTCCGGTTGGTTCATGAAATGGTGCACAGCAGGAGTTCTAGATATTGTGGGGGGTGCTCTGACTGGCAGCCGTAGTTATGGGTGGACAGGTCATGGTGGCTCTAGAGCCAAAGAAATCCAAAAGAAATGGTGCCCAAAGTCACAGTCCAACAAAGCAAATCCAAGGGAAAAAATAAAGTGAAATCCATTGCTGCATGGTGAAAATAAAAAAAATGAGAATAATCCAATGGTGAACTATGTACAAATGAACAATCCAGGGTCCATGAGCCCAACTGATGAAATTAAACCTACCAAAAATACTACCTAATAAAAAACTATATACAAAAACGTGGTGCATTGTCCAAGCGCAACTAAAATAAAAAAAGAAAAGGAAAGGAAACCTAACACTATCTAACTATATACAATGGCAGCGGGCAAGTCCTGCGGCTCACTATGTGGTGTCCCGGGCCAGGGCATCATCGAACTGCATGTCGATGTCCCGGAGGCGGGCCTCTGCCCTGGCCCCGAGGTCTCGCAGGGAGGCACTCATGGCCTGTTCCAACTCCCTGTGAGTCACCTCGAGGCACTCTGCTCGCCTCAACGCCCGACGCATGGAGAACTCCGCCTTGACCATGGTGAGCCGTGCCTCTTCCGCCCGATTTCTGTTTTGTTCTTCTCCTCAATATGATAAGTAAGTAATAGTACTGGCCCAACCGCAGCCACACAGAAGACACATCCATTCCAGGGCCCTCCTGCCCTCTGGCCGATGCCTGCCCCCCTGATGTCGATGGCCCCGAGCCATCATTGCTCCCACCTACAGCCTGCTCCTGCTGCTGCTGCTGCTGTCCATGTGCCCTGTCCAAAGATGCCTGCACATCCTCCATCAGCTGGTCTCCAGTTGTGGTGTCCACCCCTGCTGGATTGCCGACTCTCGACTGTGGCAGGGATGGGATCTCCACCAAGCTGGCTCTGTTGGTCAGGCCAGGTCCACAGGGGGCCCTGGTGGAATCTGGGCCAGAAGACGGCAGGGAGAACGACTGGCGCATAGTCTCCACAGAAGAGGAGAGTTCCGCCAGAGTGCGCGTCACATGTAGGAACCCAACAACCAGGCCCCCTCCCAACAGTGCCACGTCGCAAAGCTGCTCTTCGTGATGGCGTGCGTTCTCTGCCCAGGAAGAATGCACGTCATCACGAATGTCACACGTGCGCAACGCAACACCAATCAGGACGGAGCCCATACGTTCATGGGACCCCTCATCCGCAGGTAGTGGAGAGGCAGATGACATGGCACTTTCCCCTACCTGCGGACGGGCCTGGGACGGGGCCTACCTGCTGGTGCATGGTGGTGCAGTCACAGGGTCAAGGACAGGGACATGCACAGGCCCCTATGCGGTGACCTGTGCTGCCTCTTGACCCTGGACTGCACCACTTGCACCAGTGGTACTACCACCACCAGGCCCCATGTGCGGCTCAGTAGCGGGCTCCTCCTCCTCTGTGGAGACCACCAACCTGGATGTCTCCGAACCATCTTCTGCCATTGCAAGCCCCTGTGGGGGCTCACCCGGCCCTTCCGCCACAGCCGTAGTGGCAGACGCTGCACCAGCCCCCTGGCTCCCGGATGATGGCAAGTCCTGGGAGGGTGGCTGGGCTTGCGTCGCCGCCCAGTGGAGGCATCCCCGCCGCTTGGCTCCACAGCACCGTCTACGCCCTCTTCTTCACTTGACGCTGTGTAGAGGGAGACATAGAACACAAGCATCAGGGTACAGTACAATATTCCCCTAGACAGGAAGCAATAACGCATGAGTGGCAGTGTCTAACGTCACTTCCATCCTGTCCCTCCACAACACATGAGTGAATGCACGCAACACACATGCATAAATAGGCATGGCGCCTGCAATAAACATCAGCATCCGAGTACGAGGGCCTCTATTAATCAAAATATTGCCTTCAAACTCACATGCATCCTGGCTCACACTGATCCATGCAGACACATCACCGGAGGGTCATGCATCATGCCTTGTACACCACAGACACAGTGGATAGACACAGTGCATACAACGGTGACCGCACTGCATGAGTGAATCTACACATCATCACGGACATGTGTCATGAATCCATGGCGTATTGAAGTCGCAGACACACTTCTCAGACACACACACATGTGCACCATACATGTACATGACAGCAGCACCCATCCCTCACACCCCCACCATGTGCAAGAACAGACACTGGCATGCTTTCATGTGTGCAATTGCCATACAGCTCCCCATGTAGCATTGGAACTCATGCACCAACCATGTGGTTCGCACATTACTGGTCTCACATGCATGACCATGATGTCCCTGCACACACACATCCATACATGGCCCATGTCACACATACAGGCAAGTATCAGACTACCAGCACACTTCAACATGCCCTGTCTCGCACACCAATGCTTGGCCAATTACCGCTGAACTCCAGACGGTTCTTCCTCTGAAGGATCTGGGCGTGGAGCGCTGGGCATACGTGTTCCAGGACCCTCATCTGGATGTCACTCATGCTGACCCGGCCCCCCTCCGCGAGGCGCTGGGCCTTGTGGAGGGTCCTGGACCTGAGGTCCTCCCAGCGCTTCTTGACGTGCTTGATGTTGTGGGTTGCCACCCCCTCTGCGTTGATGGCAACCACTACATCGTCCCAGATCCTCTCCCATCCTTCCTTTTTGGCGTGTGATGTTCCGAAGAGGGCATCATAATGCCCCAGGACATGCTCCACCAGGACACCAACTTCCTACACACTGAAGCTGATGGTCCTCTGCCTCTCTGGCTGGGGGTCGCCAGTGGTCTCAGATGGTGTTTTTCCTGACATGGCGACCCCTGAGGCAGGCGTGGGTGGGCAACTGGGTCCTGGGGCTGGGCTGTGGAGCGATGGTATCCCAGTCGGGAGTCTTCTGTTCCAGCAGGGGTGGACACAGCAACTGGAACCCTGGCTGACGTGCAGGCACCAAATAGCAGGGCACGTGGGCAGCAGGCAGGCAGTCAGGCAGCAGCAGATGGCAGGTGGGAGCGTGCTCGGGGCTCTGGGGGGCAGGAAAATGGCCTTCAGGGCAGGAGCGTGGTCTTTTCCGTGTGTGTACACGTGGCCAGCTTGATACGGAGTGAATTGGCACGTGAAAAAAGTGCATGCCAGTGTGAAATCCGAGGAAAGGCCCTTAGCGTGTAAGCGCGTCAGCACACGTATGCGATTTCATTGGACCAAAGACCCTTAGCGCGTAAGCGCGTCTGTGATGTACCACGCACGGGCGTTGCCCTGGCACGGCTCGAAGATCCCACGTGGCTTTTCATTGCTCCGTACATGCTTTTCGTGGGGTGCGGGCGTGTGTTTTCCAGCCATTGGGGTTCACACGCTATTACTTCACAGCGGGTGGATGTTGGCTACGCGTTCTTCTACACACAAGGCAGAAGGTGAGTGGTATCCCGCTCGCCCAGGGCCAATCGCGTGTGAAACTTCCCATGAACCCCAGTAATACACGTACCCCACTCGCACAGGGCCAATTGCGTGTGAAACTTCCCGCGAACCCCAGTAATACACGTACCCCACTCGCACAGGGCCAATCGCGTGTGTAACTTGCCGCGAACCCCAGGAATACACGTACCCCACTCACACAGGGCCAATCGCGTGTAAAATTTCCCGCGAACCCCAGGAATACATGTACCCCACTTGCACAGGGCCAATCGCGTGTGAAACTTCCCGTGAACCCCAGGAATACACGTACCCCACTCGCACAGGGCCCTTTCACGTGTAAAACCTCCCACGAACTCCAGCAATACACGTAACCCACTTGCACAGGGCCCTTTCGCGTGTAAAACTTCCCGCAAACCCCAGTAATACACGTACCCCGCTTGCACAGGGACAATCGCGTGTGAAACTTTCTGCGAACCCCAGTAATACATGACCCCACTCGCACAGGCCAATCGCGTGTGAAACTTCCCGTGAACCCCAGGAATACACGTACCCCACTCGCACAGGGCCAATTGCGTGTAAAACTTCCTACGAACCCCAGTAGTACACGTACCCCACTCGCACAAGGCTCTTTTGCGTGTAAAACTTCCCGCGAACCCCAGTAATACACGTACCCCACTCGCACAGGGCCAATCGCGTGTGAAACTTCCCGCGAACCCCAGTAATACACGTACCCCACTCGCACAGGGTCAATCGCGTGTGAAACTACCCGAGAACCCCAGGAATACACGTACCCCTCTCGCACAGGGCCAATCGCGTGTAAAATTTCCCGCGAACCCCAGGAATACATGTACCCCACTTGCACAGGGCCAATCGCGTGTGAAACTTCCCGTGAACCCCAGGAATACACGTACCCCACTCGCACAGGGCCCTTTCACGTGTAAAACCTCCCACGAACTCCAGCAATACACGTAACCCACTTGCACAGGGCCCTTTCGCGTGTAAAACTTCCCGCAAACCCCAGTAATACACGTACCCCGCTTGCACAGGGACAATCGCGTGTGAAACTTTCTGCGAACCCCAGTAATACATGACCCCACTCGCACAGGCCAATCGCGTGTGAAACTTCCCGTGAACCCCAGGAATACACGTACCCCACTCGCACAGGGCCAATTGCGTGTAAAACTTCCTACGAACCCCAGTAGTACACGTACCCCACTCGCACAAGGCTCTTTTGCGTGTAAAACTTCCCGCGAACCCCAGTAATACACGTACCCCACTCGCACAGGGCCAATCGCGTGTGAAACTTCCCGCGAACCCCAGTAATACACGTACCCCACTCGCACAGGGTCAATCGCGTGTGAAACTACCCGAGAACCCCAGGAATACACGTACCCCTCTCGCACAGGGCCAATCGCCTGTAAAACTTCCCGCGAACCCCAGGAATACACGTACCCCACTTGCACAGGGCCAATCGCATGTAAAACTTCCCGCGAACCCCAGGAATACACGTACCCCACTCGTACAGGGCCCTTTCGCGTGTAAAACTTCCCTGGCTGCCACACCGTACTACTTGTATCATTTTTGCATGCACATGGGCTATTGGGGGGCGCTTGTCTCTTTTTCTTCTTTTTATGGGGTGCCTGTGTGTTGCGTGCACATCATTTATCCTAGGGGGCCACTGTATGGGACATTCATCATAGCAGTATATACTTGCTTTTTATTTGCGCACACTTTTGTAATGCGCAGGGACGCTACCGCCTGCCTTCGTGTGGCGGACATGTTTAGGTATGTGCGTGTCTTTGCCCGTGCGCGGGTTTGCCCTATTCGATTCCATGAATACGTGTGGTTCGCGTGCGTGTGGGCGTTCCGTGTACTTCCCAGCAGTACTTCCCCAGTTACGCCTTCTTTTTCACGCCTTGTTTCCCATTCCACGTGTTACGCCCCATGTCCCGCCCGCTTTTTGGTGTGTGCGCGGACGTTGTGCGCTTTCCCTGTGCGCGTCGCGCACAGCGTTTGAGCTGTTGCAATGACGTGTGCGCCCGTGTGCGCTACGCTCAGGTCTGGCGCACATCCCAAGGAAAACATGCGCAGGGACTTCCATGAATCGCACGCGTGCGCGTGCGCCTGTTTTTTCATGCTTGCGCCTGCTTGCACCTGCTTGCACCTGCTTGCGCTCCTCAATGTTCACGCAGCATAATCTTCAAGAAAATAAATTGGAATTAATTCCTCCATATTTGTTGAAATGGCTGCACCCTTTTTTCGAGGAGGCACTTCATGAGGCTGCATTTAGGTCCAAGCCCTTCAGGTTTTAGGTCCTCATCTGAAAATACCAAGGGTTCAGAGAGGTTGTAGGTTATGTGGCACTGTCCCCCTGGAAACACTACAACATCTTGTATTACCTGGTCCAAAATTGATAGAACTGAAATTACGTTATTTTGCCCACTTTGCTCACAACTTGGAGAGGGTTTTGGAAAACTAGCTTTGCGTTCAGAATTTTAAATGGAACACAGATATGTTTGATGTTAGCAATATTACGTTTTGTATTGCTTTTATTCCACGACAATGAACTAAGGACGGAAGATGGAATTGAATGTACGTAATTTGATTTAATGGGGTTATTGTATGTTGGCTACGTTTGTACATGTGTTTGTATCCTGTAATTGTATACAGGGTATTCATTGGTATTAACTGTATGATGTACTTTGTACTTGTGATTTTTTTATATGTTTTAAATGTGCAAGGTGTGTTGTAAATCTGTGCGCTATAAATAAATAAAAAAGAATGGAATCCTAATTTAAGTAATTTTATGTATAACAAAATATTCATAAAAATCTCGGGCTAATCATTGCACGTGACATTGATTCTGTTTTTAGTGATGCACGCTATGTGTGTCTGTATGCTACAAGCACGTGGATTATTCTCCTTGCTATATTGGTACAGAACATTCATTGTGTGTTACAGCTGTCAGAAAGTAAAAGAACATATGTTTTTGTGAGTGACTAGTGAAAAGTTGCCTTACCTGCTTAGGAAGCAAATTCTCCAAAAATCACACAAATAAAACAAATGTGTAGAAGACGCAATTCTTTACTGGCATGACTTTGAGAAAGGGGCAGGTCACCCTATGCACAAAGTGACTGTCACATTTCTAGGAGGCTAGACGACAGTGCAAATGATGGGCTGACCTGCACACTTGCGCTACTGATATTATTGTATTGTTGGATCCCAGCAGCTAGAGTGGTTCTTTGAGGACATTTCTCAATTACTGGCCTCTAAAAGGTATGGCATTGCGAATTATCATGAAAAATAAATAAAAAACGAATAACGCATCTATTTCCCCTTCATTTAGCTGCTGTTCATTTGCAAAAAATTGCACTGAAGGTTCGGAACAACCCTGCCTCATATTGCACACACCCCTGCACCTGCTTTAAACAGGGTTAGGGGGATGTATTTATTTTCTGTGCATTTTAATGTGCATCCCATTTGTGAATTCAGGTTGCACATCGCGATGAGCCGATCACCCCACACCCTTTTTTTTGTGCAAATATGCTAATGAGTGAACAAGGGCATTTGAATATGTACATTCTATGCCTAGCAGTTCGCATTTATTAGGCGTCAGAACAATGTACTATTGTCTCCATTTTAGACACCACGTTTCATTTTTTCAGAGAAATCTGGATTATGAAAAGTTGTTTTCAAGCTCTGTTGACATCTTCCTGTGTCTGAAAGGTCTTCACCATCGATATTACACGTTGTGCATACACATTTTAATCACGGTTTACATTCACTTGGTGAGTAAATACTTCTTTGTTAAATAGAAAAAACATTTGCATAATCACACGCATCACACGTGGCACATTTTAGCATCCCAAACAAGAGGCGAAGTATATATTTTCTGTAAATAGTTCAAAACTTCTCAGGACGACATCTTGAAATATCGTAACAACAAAGGAAACTATTTATGAGAGATCCGAGTGCAGCGTTTCATGTTTGGGAATGCTTGGCGTTTCCAGATTTATGAGTTTTAAATATTTGATATGCTATGATATTGAATTTAAATTAAAAATTAGAAAGTTTGTGCCGTCAATAGGGAACACCAATCCAACTTCTCCTGCAGCCTTACGCAACGAGGGAATAAGCAGAACTGTTTCTGCTCCGCCTTCAGATTCTCTTTTCAAAACTGAACACTTTGAATTTTAGCCTCAGGTTCAACATTCATATTGAAATCCAATCACCCTGTCATAACTATGTCGCACCCTAAGGAAATGAAGTTCGAAATTGCACACAATTTCAAATAGATATTTGGGGTGGATGTGTGTTAGGAAATCTACTTACATTTTAACAGCTAAAATAAAGTTGTATAGACTACTGGTAGCCAGTACACGTTGGAAAACAATGTATACGAAAGCTGACATTTTAGACTCTTTAATAATGATATCTGTTAATAATCTAGAATTTATAATAAAGGGGACCTGCGGTGAGAAACGATGAAACTAAGAAATTGTTGATTTTAATTTCAAACCTTTAGTGAAGAGGGCATGTGGAAGTGGCACTGTCCTAGAGGGCACACATATCTGTTGTGGTGGATTATGGGGGTATAGGGGCATATAACAGTGCAGTGCCAGGAAAAAAAGGAAGATCTCACAAGAAAGAGTAGTTGAGCCACAGCAAACTGATCTCATAGGTTGAGCCGAATATTGCTGGCATTAGTCACAGTTCCCTCAAAACCTTGCAGGTCCTGCTGGCATCTCATGATCATACCGGATCCAAGATACATTTGGTGTGATGTGCCACTCCAAAACAATACATGTCCCATCATGCAGGCATTGTTGGAGCAATCAAAGATCCTGATTCTCTGGAGAGGTTCAGTGGGCAGAAAAGGGCCCAACTGAGTTCCTGGTTTTCTGTCAGTTGTGCTTGGCTATTAGAGGGAGGAACAGGCATGATCCCCACTGAGAGAGAGCAGGAAGGCTTCTTCTGTAGCCGATAGGAGCATTGGTGTTTTACATTGCATTCCTTGTCATTGCCTTTTTATCTGCATTGTGATTTTTTGTGAAGTTCCACTAGGTCAGTCTCCCCATTAGAAAGCCCCTTTCCTTAACATTTCCGCTTCCACCTCAAAGAAGGAAAAAAGAAGCCCTTTGGGAAACCCTTTATTATTGTTTATTTTTGTAATTATCCCTTTCACTTACACTGGACCCAAATTGTGATAGAAACACCTGATGTGAAACCCTTTGAACTCATCGCAATCCCCTGGGAATTTCCTTTACTGTCACCCCTCATAATTGTAACGAACCAAGTGGATCTCTTTGGGATCATCTCATTTTTGATTGAGGGGGAGGATCAACAGCAAGAGGCATACCAGAAGGGAGAAGTGATGGAGTGTGAGAAGAAAGTGAAAAAGGTGAAGAGAGAGTTGGAGTGTCACCAGAAAGTGATGTAAGAAGAGGCAAAGATGGAGCGATAAACATGAGGTGAAACACAAGGGACATAACATGGGAGGAAGTAAGAGGTGGACTTCTTGAAGAGGAAGATGGGGAGCAGTAGGTGGTAACTGAGTTTGCAGAACACGGAAGTGGAATGGGGAAAGAGGATGAGGAGGAGGAGGAGGAAAGGGGAGCAGGAGAAGATTTGGCAACCAAATGAGGAGAGTAGCAGACCCCATTGTTATTGTGAACTTCTCCAATAGTGCAGAGGAAATATCAGCCAGCACTTCTGAAGATGCAGGTCATCCCCCACACCCTCATAATGTAGACCATAGTAGTATGAAGGCCAACCACAGTCAGCAGCACAGACTTCTGCTATCAGATTTGTGTTGCCTTTTTGGTTTCCTGCATTCATGCCTACATTTATTGTGAAGTTGTGGGTTAGTCAGCTTGGGGAAACTGGAATATAGTGCCACCCAAGATGCTCTGGAAGATAACATCTGTGCCCATGACCGCCAATACACAGATCCATGTGGAACACACAGGAAAGCAATATATATATTTGTACATTGGTTAAATCCCTGTCATGTTTCATCCTCCTCAATCTCACCAACCCTTAGCTTTCTGTTTCCTCCTCTCACACTTTACCCTTCATTGCCCTCACCATATTCTAATAACACATCCTCTAACATATCAAAAACACCAACAACTTAATTATTTCCTATTCAGCTCTCCAACTCCACCTTTTACTTTTGAACATGACTCCCACACTGTGTTTAAAGCATTCTTATCCGCATGATCACCTCTACCCTACTACCACTGAGATGTCAGCAATACCCTTGCTGACATCTCCATTTCAATACCTATCTTGGATCCCTTGTTAGTTGGTTCCCCTTCTACAATTCATGTTCATCCCTCCACCAACCATCACCAGGGAGACCATACAAATATATTTATGTTTGTGTCTCTCTTGTATAACTCAGGGAGAACCCAAAAAATGCTACTCTCAGTTTGTAGCATGAGCTACTCTCATGCTACTGGGAGACCCTCAAACCTCTCACATTGGCAGCACTCATGCAGGTATAACTAAAAAACAATCTTATGTTGGTGGAATTGAGGTACTGGGTAGAACCCACAATGTTCTTGTGTTTCTTTATTTATATTTATTTTGACATTTGTAAAGGGCACCAAACCCAGGGGCAAATGGGCACTAGATTATGTGTGATTGGTAGTTACAAGGTTACAAACAAAGGTAGTTTAGAGCCATACTTGGTGATAGATGTGTGTATAACAGTAGGCGTTAGGTTACGTAAGAATGGTGTTTACAAGGTTACATACAGAGGTAGTTTTAGAGAAAACTTGGTAATGGACATGAGTATAGCAGTAAAGTTAACTTACAGCAAGTGAATGTTTACAGGAGCTAAATTGAGACAGAAGGCCGGAGGCAAGGACGGTTGAGCAACGTTCAGTTCCTTTAGATTTCTTGGGAAAAGAGCCAGGTTTTGAGGCCTTTGTGGAAGGACCAGAAGGATGGGTCTGATCTGAGCACTAGGGGCAGAGCATTCCATTGTTTGGCCGCAATCACAGGGGAACTACTGCCTCCCGCGTTCTAACAACTGTATCTGCGGATGGCAAGAAGATGCAAGTAAGCAGACTGGGTAGGCCTGTCGGATTGGGTCTTGGTGATTTGTCTGGATAGATAGGTAGAGGCTCTATTCGCTAAGCATTTGTGGGTTAAGGATAGTATTTTGAACATGATGCGTTCTCGGACCGGGAGCCAGTGGATGTTTCTTCTGGCTGTAGAGATGTGTGCTTTTTTAGGGATCTGAATGCTGCTCTTACTGCGTTACTCTGGATAATTTCTAATATCTTTATACTTCTGGCGTTGGACCCTGCAAAGAGGGAGGTACAGTAGTCAATCCTGGAAAGTTGAGGGCTCTCGAATGTATAATGCAGTTGTCAGTGGTCAGGAAGGGCCTGCAGGCATTGATTAGTTTGGCACTGTATGCTGTGGTCGATGCAATTGCATTTACCTGTCTCCTTTTGGATAATGTGGAATCTAGATAGACTCCTAGGGTTTTTACGTTTTTGGATACCGTGATGGTATTACCGTCAATAGTAAAGGATTTGTAGGAGTTGGGGAGTTTGATTAGTCAGGATTGTGTTGTCGACATTTGGCCATTTTTATGTTAGCTCTATCAGGCGTGGCCTGCCGTCAGATACACTTGCCTCGGTAGCACTGAAGATATATATTGTACAATGCTGGGGGACAGCAAAAGGATTCTATAGCAACTCTCATAAGTGGCACTGACCCAGTACTGGTGTGGCTATTCATCCATACTTTTGTGAGGTGCATCAATTATATATACAACTACAATTGTAGCTGCTGAAGACTCTCTAAGTGAGGATTGTGTCCTATGGACTCTCTTTCAAATGCCTAACACTATGAGTAGGGTTCACAAAATATGGGTCATGGGGAGTGGACTACAAGCCGAAGTACTCCATAATAATGAAGAAAATACAGTGTGACATCTGCTACTACTGGTGGGCTCTGTAAAGATGTGGTTGTAGTTTGTTCCTGACTTCGTGCAATTGTTTATCCGCCCAGTTCATCAGTCAATCTTTTCACATTTTGAACTGTGTCTGTTCTGTTTGGTTCTCAGACTTCCTATGCAGATGGGATCTTGACACATTAGTTGAGATACAGGGCCAAGAGATGTTTTGTTTTATGTTTCTTCAAGGCTATGTGTAAAACTGCATAATGAGATAAATCAGTGGCAATACCTCAATGAGTGATGCACTGCACTGGTTAACATGATGGGTGGCCTTTTCAAATGGATTTAGCAGATACCAGAAATAAGAAAGCAGCTGACACTGTCTAGTCCTAAATAATGCTGCATCTAAAGTTGTCAGTGATTGATGAAATGATGAGTGATGCTATTGCACCGTTCACTTAGACTGTCCAACATAAGGAAAATAGAATTCCAACAACTGGGAGTTGTTGTGTTGCAGTGGTGTTGTATTTACTTGTGGTATGCCTACAAATGGTGCAGCACATTTTTTAGTCCTTTAGACCTGCGTGCAACGTGAGCTGATATTCTCGTTCAGGGCAATGATGTCCATTCAGGGATGGCATTTGCTTTTGGGATGTGTCACTATAACGTGAAGGACATGCACAAAACACGGAACATTCATGGTCGTGCTACTTTGTGGAGCACTATGGGTAGGCTACCTACCTGCCCACCCCTTTCCTCCCCTCCTATTGGATGCACATCTGATCTTAATTGACCCTCCTCGGCAGCCCCCTGCCCGGCAGCCCCACGGCTAAGGGCCCCTTAGTCAAAGGGCAGCTCCCATGGCTGCGGCTCCTGTTTTGTCTGCAGGTGTCCGCAGGGGAAGCCAGTTGCCATTCAGTCTCCACTGTTAGTCCTACCAGTCTCCCTGCCTACCCCTCCTTCAGACTCCTTAACAAAAGTTTTGCGCTATGAACAAACTAGGCCTTTTCCTCCCCTTTCAGGATTCTCAAACTTAGGTGGCCTCTCCACATGTTATTTAATATGCACTGTACCAGTATTTAAAATTTTGCACTGTAAAAAACTAGGCCTTTTTCTCCCCTTTCAGGATTCTCAAACTTAGGTGGCCTCTCCACATGTTAGTTAATATATATTGTACAAGTGTTTCAAATGTTTGCGCTGTGAAAAACTAGGCCTTTTTCTCCCCTTTCAGGATTCTCAAACTTAGGTGGCCTCTCCACGTGTTATTTAATACTCACTGTACCAGTATTTCAAATTTTTGCGCTGTGAAAACCTAGGCCTTTTTCTCCCCTTTCAGTATTCTCAAACTTAGGCGGCTTCTACCCGGTTCTATATTTAAGCACCGTGAGCTCTTAACCCTGAGAGTCTGTCCTACTGCGCAACATGTGTCACGCTCACCTGATTCCCACGTTGGCGCAGGTCTGGCTTCAAGTGCTGATGCTTCTTCTATGGTGAAGCGCAGGACTCTGAAGATGGACTCACTGGCTCGCAGGAATATTCCCCTGTGCGTGAAAAGGGAGTATTACCTACTGACGGAATAATGCTGAAGCCTCCCACTCCCTTCCAACCCTCCACGATACCCTTCCTCGATTCCCCGTGAAGTCTCACCTTAGGGTCTGGAAGGATGAGTTCTCCATCCTGCTTCTGATGCAGGGGCGTGTTGAAACCCAGTTACTTCACTGGATTGAGGTTTGTTGGGAGTTCAAATAAGCTTGACTGTTCAGGTAAAGCGCTGTAAGAGTTCTGTAGCAAGTTCAAAAGTTCAAGCTTAATAATAATGTTCATTGTCTTATTGCAGCAAGCGCTAACGCTTATGTCTTTTTCCCCTTAGGGGCCGGGGTTCGGAATGCCGGAGATATGGCGCCGACCCGAAGTGAAACGTGCAGTTCCAGTAAATGACAGGTAAGTTCTGGATGAGCGTTCGGGTAATGACTTTGCATTCGCTCATTCAATGTCTTTGTCTTTTTTCCCCATAGGGGCCGGGGTCCGGAATGCCAGGAAGCGGCAGGACCCAAAATGAAATGGGAATGACCCTACAGGTAAGTCTTAGAAGGAAACTGAGCTTTTCCTATTCCCTTCCTTCTCTCACCTTGTGTTCTTGTCTTTTTCTCTCTAGGCTCTGGGAAGTGGCTGCGGATCCGGATGATCGCTGCTGAAGACGGAGGTGCCCAGGAAAGGTGAGTGAAATGCAGCGCTGCAGCGATCGAAGTGAAATGCTTTTAAAATGATGTCTTCCCTTTCAGGATCGTCGGTGTGAAGTCTCCGTGATGCAGATTTAGCAGGTAAGGTCTTCTTTCTCTCCAATTCTCTCTTAGCAGGTGACCCAGGATGCTGACAGGCGTGGCTGAAGTCCAGAAGCAGGAGCTGACACGGTGAGCGTCCAGCTGCGAGGAGCAGAACAACGCGAAGCGTGAGTTGCTGATCGGGCGTGGTTTAAATAGCTTTGGAAGAAGTTCCAGGTATGTATCCTTCCACCGATCAGGTATGTACCCTTCCCCGACCACACCCAGGGGAAAGTAGTTCCACAGGTAAAGTAGTTCCATTCAGGCCTCAAGAGGGCCTGGATGTAGCAGCATGGTCTGCATCAGGTAAGTGCACCTTAAAACACTTGAACACATGTCTAGCTTTATGAGCCTGGCGCCTAGGGCGCCAGGACAGGGGTCCAACATGAGCCTGGCGCCTAAGGCGCCAGGACTGTGTCCAAAGGGCCCCAGCTTGGGCCCGCTGGCACTTCCCTGGGGGAAATGATGCCTGCCTCTGGGGTTGCTGGGTCGGACCTGGCTCCTTGGAGGAAGGCATCATGACAACATGATTGCCGTTAACTATCTTGTCCCCCTACTCTCACCTGTGTCTTCCCCCCTCCTCCCTCCACTCCCACCTACTCTGTGGTGCTCTCTATCTCTCCTATCTTCTCTTACTGCTTCTCTATTGACTATCCTACTCTCCTCACTAAATCTGGTAGGAACATTTTTAAAAAGGACATCCTGCACTGGCCACCAGGGGGCGCAGAGATGAACACACTCTCAGCGTGAGCTCTGTCAGCATCACCCCGGAAGATGAGTTGAGCCCCCTTTTCCTGCTACCCCCCCGTGAAAATTCGACGAGATAGTGTTGGCGGAACACCCCCCTCGGCCCGGGAAAAATCCTGAGGATAAACGGACCCCCGCACCCTCTGAAACAGCCGGAGGAAGAAGGGCCCTCGAGTCGACGCCACCACACGCGCAGGCAGCGTGTCAACGAGACCCGAGGCCCCGCTTGTAGGCCCCGCGGAGTCGCACTGCGCCGACAGGGACCAGCTTCTGGCCCATACGAAGAGAATGGGAGGGCCCACACCCTCGGTGCCCGGAGACAGCATCCCCGAACGTTGCAGCGCAGAAGATCTACTGGCTTCCGTAACACCATCCCCCTGACACAACTCCCCGGAGGGAAGCAGCCGTGGAGCCACATTACGCAGCGCGGAGATCACTTCCCTTTGAACTCCAAGCACCGCCCGTTCCACCCAGCCATCGGAAACGCTTATGACCGCTAAACACAGGCTGTCGCACTTCGCCTACGCCCCTGCTTCACCTGCACCTTCTGAGCCCCCAATGGCGAACAGCAACACCACAGGGAATGACCTGGCGGTGGCGAAAAAAGGAGATATGGCTGCCCTTCTGGGTGAAATAAAGAACTTGGGCACTAACATAGGAGGCATAATTGACAGGATTACGCAGCGACTTGACAGCATGGAGGATAGACTCGAAGGAGTGGAGAACAATCAAGCCTCCATTGATACTCTCGAAACACAGCTCGATCATAGGATGACGGAGTTAGAACGCCGAGGAGAGGACTTTAAGCTTAAGCTTGATGATCTAGAAAACAGAGAGAGACATAACAATATCCGCATTTTTGGTATTCCGGAAAGAGAAGGCGAAACAAAGGCGGACCTCAAAGAAAGTCTACAAAATATTATTAAGCTTCTCACAACTGATGATGAGGTGGACGTACCAATCACGGAACAAATTCACAGAGCGGGAGGCCATTCGGGCAGACCACGATCAGTCCTGGTCTGATTCCATCACTTTTGGGACAAGGCCCGAATCCTCGAAAAAGCCAGGAAAAGTGACACGATCACACTAGGGGGATCCCAGATTGCGATCTATCAGGATTTATCTTCGCTGACGCTGGCTCTCAGAAGGATGTGTGGCCCCCTCACTAAGAAACTTAAGGAGAAAAATGTCAGATACAGATGGGGATACCCTTTCTCGCTAACGTTTGAATACGAAGGAACCAGTCATAGACTCAGATCCGAAAAGGAGATAAAAGCATGCATCTGCGACCTTCTTGGCCCCCCTGACGGCGATCCTAATTGAGACAAGAACCAAAGAGAAGATCGAGAATGGCATACTCAGGGTGCTCGGAGGAAGAGGGTGAAGGGATCGCGGAAATTCCGAAGAGGCAACCTTTCCCCAGAGGTGGAAAACTGAAGACTTCACAATACGGGTAAGATCAAACCAAAGCAGTGAACTATATTTCACATGTAATAAGTGTTGACATTGATACAACCCCGCAACTCTAATGACTACAATTAGGGGGGGACCATGAAAGGGCTCAACTCAAACAATGATGGCATATTTGGACAAGGGGTGTGATGTAACGGCCCCTATGGGTGGTTCGATACCGACTCAGTGTCCTTGCCCGGGTACAATCGAACGCCACCAACCGGAAATGGGTAAAGAAAAGGGGAAATCCAAGGAATGGTTAAAGAACTTTGTAATGGTCAATGCAATACTCACCGTCTCGTATACATACCAACGCAGCGTGGGATCTAGAGCAGACATGCATCAACGAGCAGTCAATAGCAGTCATCTTCCTTTGAACGCAATCAATGGCAGCAAACACTGATGCAGGGCATGCCACCCCCCTGAGAGTAGGGACACTCAATGTTAAAGTCCTTAATTCTCCGATGAAAAGATCACTAGTGGCCAGAGAATTCCGCAGGGCCCAGCTTGATATTCTTCTCCTGCAAGAAACCAAGTACATGAAAGGCAAGGAATGGCGGATCTTACCGAAACAGGTCGGAATAGAATTTTGGGGCTCCGGTCCATTACGAAAGGGGGGAGTCGGGATTCTCATCAGAAAGGGCACCGAATTTGAACTCACCAAGTCATGGTCTGATGTAGAGGGCAGAGCACTTCTAGTGAGTGGCCACATTGGGAAAATAAATGCAACCATTGTGACCCTCTACTCCCCAAATACAGGTCAATCCAGATTCCTCACTAAGACTCTCCCGAAGATTCTACTTGAGGCGCCTGGCCATGTCATTCTAGGTGGCGATTTCAATCAATGGGCCGATCCTGTCAGAGACCGTAAGCCTGGCAAACCCAATGTAAAACTCAGCGACAGAACCGACCATGATGGAAACGTACAACATGAGGGATGTGTGGAGAGACCAACACCCAGACGAACAAGGCTTCACTTTCTACTCCACCCCCCCATAATACATACACCAGAATAGACTACCTATACGTAACTAGCGCGCTCGCAGAGATGGTATCACATTCAGAGATTACCCCGATCTCTTGGTCTGACCACGACATGGTCTGCACAGACATCCAATGGATAAACTTACCTGTCAAGAGTGGAAAATGGTGATGCAATGAGACCCTCTGGAAAGACGTGGCCTTTAAGGCTGAGATGGAGTCTGAAATCATGCAGTTTTTCGACACTAAAGACAATGGCGAAGTATCTAAGCAAACTGTATGGGAAGCCGCTAAAGCCACCTGGAGAGGGATCCTGATAAGGGAAGGCGCGTCGAAAAAAAAAGAGAGAAACATTATTGAACACAGGTTACGAACCAAAATCACTCAGGTGGAGTCCAACAACCGGGGAGAATCAGAATCCAACCGAGCAAAACTGAACGAAGCAAGGGGAAAAAGAAACAATCTGAAATTCTTAGAACACAAACAGATTGCACGCAAGCTGAGATTTTTGAAGCAAAAATTCTATGAGAAGGGAGACAAGGCAGATGCGCTTCTTTGCCGCCAGGCTACGAGAGCAAAGGGCCGAACAAAGGGTACTACATATATCCGACGACGCTTCCTCCAATTCACGCCCTTGCCCCACTATCCCAGAAAGCTTTGCCAACTTTTATGAAGCTTTATATTCCTCCGAGTCAGACCCCGACCAACCAGAAATAGAATCTTACCTGTCTTCAATACACATGCCCCGCATCCCCTCCCTAGATGTTGAACTGCTGGAATCCCCCATAACTGATTTGGATGTTCAGGTTGCTATAAAGAGGCTCACTTTAGGCAAGTCACCGGGAGAAGACGGCTACACAGCCGGATTCTACAAAACCTTTAGTTCTCTCCTGACCCCCTTCTTAACAGAACTTTTCAACGAAATCATCGATACTGGTAAACCCCCCGACTCCTTTGTCAGGGCTCTCATCACAGTAATCCCCAAAGATGGGAGGGACCCGACAAAATGCAGCTCTTACCGTCCCATTTCACTACTCAATTTAGATGCAAAGATCTACGCAAGGGTACTGGCTGCAAGGCTTGAAACACTAATGCCCCAACTTATACTCTCTGACCAGGTTGGGTTCATACTGGGGAGACAGGGGGCCGACACAATGCGCAAGACCCTACATTTGATTTATACATCCCAAACCATGGGCAACGACCCTACTCTCCTATCCATAGACGCAGAGAAAGCTTACGATAAGGTCGAATGGGGATTCCTAAAAGCGGTGCTGCGTAAGGTTGGAATGTGCCCGAGGTTCAGAAGGGCAATACAAGCGGTATACACAGACCCTAGAGCGGCAATATTTGTGAATGGCGAATACTCTAGATGGTTCAACCTGGAAAAAGGGACTCGTCAGGGGTGCCCCCTCTCCGCGATCCTCTTCGCCCTCTCCCTAGAGCCCCTAGCAATGGTAATAAGGACTGACCCAACAGTGGAGGGTATTCACCTGGGGACGACAGAATATAAAGTGGCACTTTACGCGGATGATATCCTCCTCCACGTCACCAACCCTATGACCTCGGTCCCTCGAGCTCTCTTCCTACTGGATGAATATGGCAAGCTCTCGGGGTTCAAGGTGAATAAACAGAAATCTACCCTCTTCCCACTCCAAGGTCAGGAAGAGGCTAACAACACCAAATCTCCCACGCTGGGCCTCAATATTGAACACGCAAAACTGCGATACCTAGGGATATTGATCACTAAACATCTTGACGATCTTTATGAGGCGAACTTCCCTCCCTTATTACAGCAGTTCCGGGCCGACCTGTTGAGATGGGAGAAGCTCACAATTTCATGGCTGGGTCGACTCAATGCGATCAAAATGGTGTCCCTTCCCCGATTCCTGTACCCTTTCCAAATGCTACCGATCAGAATCCCAGCCAGCTTCTTTGTTGATATTAAAAGGGCCATCCTCAAATTTCTCTGGCAAGGAAAGAAAGCAAGGGTCTCGTATAAGACTCTAACACTCCCAAAAGAAAAAGGAGGTGTCGGCCTCCCCAACCTGCAAAAATACTACGAAGCTTCCCAACTTAGAGTCCTGATCCCCCACCTACGCAACCTCGCGAGCTTACAATGGGTCACCATGGATAATCATTACTTCGCACCAGCCACGGTGTCGGAATGGCTCTGGTCCCCCATACGGAGGATCTCCAGGAAGATCAAAGATCACCCAATACTCAGTACCATATGGGACATTTGGACTCCGGCAAGAATATGCTCAAAATCACCACATGGCCCTCCCCTCTGAGCCATCTATGGTCACCCGGAATCAACGACGACATCCCGAATGTTGAAAGGTTCCAAACATGGTAGGAAGCTGGGGTAGAGAGAGTTGGACAACTACAGAGAAAGGACTCTTTCATATCCCTTCCAGAATTAACTGAAGCCCTCGGAATTGGCCCCCTGTCCACATTCCACTACATTCAAATAAAAGGCGTTTTGACGAGACCGAGGTGGAAACAGTACCTGATGAGGGACCTCACACCCTTCGAGAAGATATTGGACTCGAGAACAGAGGTAAAAGGCCTATTATCAGCGATGTATAAAGAATTGATAGAAAGTGAGGGGGGGAACACTGACCTATTGAGAAACAAATGGGGAAGAGACTTTGGTGAACAGTTCACCCCAGAGTTAAGGGGAACCATATGCAAAGCAGCTACGCAAACTTCCATTGCGAACCAATACAGACTTCACGCCATCAAATTACTCCACAGGTGGCAATATGAACCCATCAAACTATCTAAGATGTTCCAAACTACCAGTCCCGAATGCTGGAGAGGATGTGGAGAAAACGCAGATTACTGGCACATGTGGTGGAGCTGCACTCATGTAACAGTCTTCTGGAACAAGGTCCTGGGCTGGATAAAAGAATTCGACAGCATCACCAGAACGTTAGACCCCTATTTTATTCTATTTGGCCTCAAAAGAAATGATGATGACTAGACTAGAGTGAGAGACCTGACCCCACAGTTACTGCTAGCAGCTCGAGCCGTACTTGTTACGAAATGGAAATCAACTTCACTGCCCACCAAAAACGAATGGGCTAACGTCGCCACCAATATATGCATAATGGAGCATATCACAGCATCTCTCCATGGAAGGTCCGCGCAGGTAGAGGGCCTATGGATGGACTACAAAACCAAATATCTCCCCAACGGACTCTATCGAGGTCCACCATCGACCCCTCCCGTGTAAACCTGAAAATAAAAATAGGAAGCGACCCGCCATGATCCATCACCCTACTCTCACCAATGAAGCTGTCACTTTGACAAATGAGAGACCATGACTGCCATTTGTAAAACGCTGCAATGATCGAACTGAATGCTGCATGACCAACTGGGGGGTGGGGGGTGGGACGGGGGAATGGTGAAGTCGGGTACTCATACAGGACTTAATCAGAGACAATGGGCTCGTCAATACGAGCATCTGCTGTTATTGAGCTTCACTGATTTGTCTTGTATATCAAAGCCTTAAAGTTTTTCTTTTTTCAGTTTTTGTACCATGACTTCTGTTTGTAAACTGAATAAAGACAAATTAAAAAAAAAAACAAGGACATCCTGGTCTCCAACCCAGGCCTCCCTATCACTGACACCTACACCAGTGCCTCCTCCAAGGAAATTCTCACCAACATCCTCTTTGTCGTGCCTTCACTTAAGGACCCTTCACTTGGTCTCTGTGCTTGCTCCTTTCTCCTCTTCTCCCATTAATGGTGGCACCCGTTGGGATGTCCTCTTGGCCTCCTTCCACTCCTCTAAGGTCATCATTAATGTTTACTCTAATGGGACTATCTTGGTCCAAGGCCCTCAGGCCAACCTTCACCTCTTTGATAGACCCTTCCCACACCTCATCAACTTCCTTTCTTCTCCTGCTGTCCCCCCTCCCCTTTCCACGGCTACCATGCCTTCTCCCGCCCTCACTGCCCCCTCTCGGGCTCCTTCTACACCTCTGCAGGGTATACCTCTGATCTGTACCCCTCCTCGGAAGTCTTTCAAGGATGACAACGTTCTCCACATTGCCACTCTTAACTTTTGCTCTGCTGTCAAACATTCCTCTGATATCTGCCGCCTTCTTGAAGAACTTGACCTCGATGTCCTCGGTCTCACTGAGACATGGTTCACGACCAGCTCTGTTACCAGCTTTGACATGCTCCTACCTGACGGGTACAAGATACGCTCCTTGCCATGGGCCATCCGCTCTGGTGGGGGTGTGGCCCTTATCTTCCATGAGTGGATTCCTGCCTCTGTCACTCCTAGCAGACCACCTCCTCTTTTGAATGCCTTGTCTGCCGGCTCTCTCTCTCTCCTAGCCATTCCCTTACTGTGGCTACTATCTATCGGCCACCTGGTCAGATTTCTTCCTTCCTCTCCGAGTGGGCGGACCTCTCCTCCTCATTCTTGGCCTCAACCACTCAACTCCTCCTTCTTGGAGACTTCAACATCCACCTGGATACCTCCTGTCCCCCCTCTGGACACTTTTGTGACCTCTGCGACTCTCTCTCACTCACCATTCTCCCCTCTGGCTCAACTCATTCTGCAGGGCACACTCTCGATGCTCTGATCTCCTCTGACCTTCCCCTCACTGTCCCTCGCTCCACTCCTCTCTCCTGGAGTGTTCACTTTCTCCTATCCTCCCACCTCACCCTCCCTATCCCTCAGGCCAAGCCACCTTCATCACTGCCACCCACCTTCTCGGTCATCCGACACATTAAGCGCGTGTCAGTTGAGGCTTTCACCACCGCTTTCTCACCTCCTCCTCCCCCTTTGGCTGACTCTCACCCTGACACAGCCCTCTCCATGCTCCACTCTTCTATATCTGATACTCTTGATATCTTTGCCCCTGTCATGAGAATCCACCTGAAGACCAAAGCCAAGTGTAACTCCTGGTATGACTCAGATCTCATCACCCTAAAAGACAAGTGCAGGGTGGCCGAGAGGAAATGGCGTGCTTCATGTTCATCCTCTGACAAACTGGCCTGCCGCCTGCTGAAAAGGCAATACCGGGTCTCCGTTCTCACCAAGAAGAGAGCCCATCTCCAACCCTGCATCTCTGCGGCATCTAACAAATCTGTTGAACTCTTTAAAATCTGCAAGGAACTGGCCAATCCTGCCGCAGTCTCTACCTGTCCTGTCCCTTACCAGGCCCTGTGCAAGGCACTGGCTTCTCACTTCATTTCAAAAACTCGAGACATCCTGTCTTCACTCTCCTCCTATTGCCTCCCTTCCTCTACTTCCTGCTCTTCCTCTGGCCCTTCTGCAGCCAGCCCACCTCCCTCCTTCTCTGCCTTTCCACTTTTCTCTGCAGACAAGGTTTCTCAACAAGTCTGATCTATGAAAGTCTCATCGAAACAGGTTCACCCCTGTTCCTCCAAAACTATCAAGTACCACATCGACTCCCTGGCTCATGTCCTGGCTGATTTCTGCAATCACTGCTTCGCCACCGGAGTCTTCCCATCCCCCCTGAAGCACTCCCTTGTGTACCCTCTTCTTAAGAAACCCTCTGCTGATACCTCGTGCCCGGCTAACTATCGCCCAATCTCCATCACTCCCTTCCTGGACAAGCTCCTGGAGAAACTGGCCATCTCCCATCTTAATCTCCACACCGAATCTGTTGGTTGTCTTCATGACCATCAGTCTGGCTTCAGGGATGCCAGAAGCACGGAAACTTATCTCCTGAACATCCGTGAAGACCTGCTCTCCAACCTTGATTCCAACACCCTGTGTGTCCTCATCTTGCTTGATCTCTCTTCTGCCTTTCACACTGTCAACCATGCCATCCAGCTCAACCGTCTCCGTGATAACCTGGGTATCACTGGACAGGCTCTGGCGTGGCTGACTTCTTTCCTCTCCAACCGACCCTCACAGGTCCAACTTGGGTCATTCCTCTCCTAAATCTTTTTCTCTACCTGTTGTGTCCCCCAGGGATCTAACCTCTCTCCTTGTCTGTTCAACCAGTACCTGGAACCCCTTGCCCACCGCATCGCCGCTCTCTGCCCCTATTTTCAGTGCTATGCGGATGATACCCAGCTCATTTTCAGGCTACCCTCGGCCTCCTCCTCTCCTTCCCTCATCTCTGACTGTCTGTCTGCTATCCAGGAGTGGTGTGCCGGCAATGACCTCTGCCTTAATGTCAGTAAGACTGAGATTCTACTCATCGGCACACCCACTCCCTCCGTCCCTGCAGCTCTCTGGCTGGCCTCTCTTGGCCCTCTTCCTGCCCCCACCTGCAAGGCTAAAAACTTTAGGGTCTTCTTCGACTCCAGACTCTCCTTCTTTTCTCACATCTCTGACGTCTCTAAGAAGTCACACTACCAGCTGCACCTCCTCAGAGGTATTCTTCCTTTCCTCTCTTTCCCACAGAAGCTCACCATCTCCAGAGCCCTGGTTCTCCCTATGCTGGACTATTTCAACAGTCTCTATCTTAATCTGCCTGCCTCTACTCTCCGCCCTCTGCAACTTATCCAAAACAGGACTGTGAGACTTGTCCTTGGCCTCAAGCCCAGGGATCGTATCTCTCCAGGACTGAAATCTCTGCACTGGCTCCCAGCGGCTGCAATGATTAAGTTCAAAACCTTTGCATTGTCCACAAGGCGTTCTGGGACCTGGGGTCGCAATACCTTCAACTCTCTCTCTTCCCAAATACCTTCCTTCTCGGGCTCTTTGCTCATCAGCCTCCAACTCCCTCAGGGTCAGTCGCTTCTCCAAGCAACAAGTTGGTGGTCGATCTCTCACTTCAGCAGGGGCCTCCCTCTGGAACAGCCTTCCTGCCTCGCTAAAACTTGACGAGAACCATCTCTGTTTGCAGAAACACCTCAAAACCTTCCTCTTTGCTTCTGCTTTCTCTTCCTCTCTCCCCTGCTGAAATTCCTGGCTGAAACTGCACTGGTTACCTGGCCACCCTTTCTGATTTTGGGGCCAGGCTCAGCTTTTGCACACCTGTTTTGCCCCCCTGGCAACCCCCCACACCTCGGGACTGTTTTCTGTATCCCTACAGTCCCCCTACCAGCACTTATGCCTGCTCCTACCCTGCACTTGCTACCATCTGGCTGCTTTTATTTATCTTATTTATTCTTCTATCCCATGCACTGCACTTTTCCCCTCTCCCTTCCCCCAGGCACTTTCCCTTTCTTCCTACCCATGCACTTGCGCGATCTGAATGACACCTGGCCTAGTAGGATCGTTGTCTGTCTTCCCACAATTCCCCCTTCCTTGCCTCATCGCGCCTTGAAACACTTGTGTTTAGGCGTGTTATAAATGCCATATCATATCATATCATATCATATCATACCATACCATAGTATATCATATCATATCATTTAGCTCATAGTCAGCATCAACATAGCTCAGATGAAGTTGTTTTTACCTTACCAACTGTATCAAAATCTCCTTCAATTCCCCCCATTTGTTCTTGATGATTTCAGGTGTGTCTCCCGAATTTGTAAATGCTGCAGCTTGGTAGGAGTGAGCAGAGGAGTAAGTCTGAGAATGTGAGACTCGTGCACATATTGACTTTTGATGCAAACTGAGCTGCTATGTGCCCCAGAGCACAGCTCAATATATAATCATTGACTCAGTGTTTTTCATCTTTTAATGTTACATTATAATTGATACATTGTTAAGTTGTATAGTACAGTTTGATGTGTGGAAATGTCTTAGCCGCCCTCCAACCCTGTCAGCCCACCACCATGATAGAGTCCAACAAAAAGAAACTCTGCACAGCAAAGACTAGCACAGTACCTAACTGGAAATTGTGGCGGAGACAAGGCAGGCTGCTCCATGCAGCCAATGATGCCAGAGAAGCTACAGAAATTCATGTGGATAAATTGAGAAGTGCCAGGCCTTCGTGGTCCAGATTTTGTCACTGTGAATGCGAAAATTCACTCACTCAGTAGCCTTTTCACTAAGCAAGCATGTATTTGTACCTCTGCTTGCAGGGTTGTTTATTCTGTCCTTCACAGAATTCAGGAGTATGCCCCATATTATCACTTACAGTGGAGGCACTATATTTAGACAGGTATGAACAGGTGTTCAGCTTTAGGTTCAATCCCTGATCCTCAGAAAGAACTCAGGTACTCTGGCGATGTGTGTAACCCATCTTGTGTTCTTATTTATTTTATAATGCACTGAGAAAAGGTTTGTAGGCATGGAAGCGCAGGACGCGACAAACAAACAGAAAGAACACAGAGATTCTAGATGAGGAATGGAGAGTCCTTAGTAGAAATCATCATTTGAATAAGAAGGTCTTAAGTAACCGTTTGAAGGAAGCACGGTAGGAGCAAAACCTTAGATCTGGAGGCAGTGCATTCCAGAGATGAGGCACTGCCATATGGAAAGATCCCTCCAAGACCATAAACAGTTTAGCTTTCGGGGTCATCAAGAGCCCTGAGTTTTTGGATCTCACAGTGCTTCTCGCTGGCAGCCAACCCAATAGGACTGACAAGTAGGTTGGGCTTTCTCCAAAAAGGCAGGCCTGAGTGATGCACAGTGTGCGGAACACAATACACTTTATAATGGGAAGCCAGTGCAGAGATTTTCTTTCCAATGATACATGGACAGATTTATGCAGTCTGGAGACCACTCTGACAGCATTATTTTGAACCACTTGTAGGTGATTCAGTTCTCCCTGGCCTAGGCCCTGCAGTAGACTTGAGCAGTAGTCTAACTGTGATCCCACAATGGCAAAGGCCAGGGTGGCATAGTATCTTGAATCAAGGAAAGGACGGATCTGCTCCAGACGTTTGATGTAGTATGCGGAACAAGACACTAGGTGTCTAACATGGGCTTTCATGCTCAGTTCAAACCTTCAGGAGTGTTTTAATGGAGCATTCGCCCATTTCAATGGCTTGAAATGCTGGATCCAGGTGATGGAGCTTATAGGAAGTGCCAACAATCATGATCTCAGTCAACATTTGTTGAGAGCCAAGCCATTGCACAGAAGCCATCTGTGAATAAAGCTATCAGTGGTATTTGTTGTAAGGATGTATATTTGTTGTAAGGATGTATATTTGTTGTAAGGATGTCAGCTACATGGTTACCTGTCAGAGGGATGAGGCATTGAGTGTCATCTGCCTAATCAGCTAAAACTATCTGCTTGGACTCTAAAAGGTCAAAGAGGGTCAAAGTAAATATATTAAACAGTGTCAGAGACATGCACAAGCCTTGGGGAACCCCATAGGGCAACACAAATCCCTCTGCAATGGCATTGTCGCAATACACCCTAGCAGTTCACTCTGACAACAAGGGGCAGACCCAGCTAGCTGCTTCAGGGCAGAAGGCAGACATATCTTGAAGTCAGGTGACCAGCATGTTATGATCCACAAGATCAAATGCTGCAGTCAGGTCCAGAAGCATCAAAAGGGCTACTTGTTCCTTATCTAGATGTTTCAGTATGTTAGTTTTCAAACATACTGTGCCAGACACAAGGTTTCAAATTCCCAATGCTAGGGTTTATTGCAAGCAAAAGATAGTATCAATTGGCCAATTCTGATCTCACGCCCCGCAACGTGAGTTTCCTTGACCTCGAGGGATGCAAGAGAGCGAATTACGTACATCAGTTACATATATACAAAATGCATATCATACAATCAGCAAAGTCATGTTCATCACCCCTCTGTATTAAGTTCCTTTGAACTCGGGATGATGATGGACATATGCGACGAGTATGACGATTATAATGCTTTCGATGTCTATTCTAGTAACAATGTGCAATTTAGAAAGTGCGGAGGCATCTTTTAGAACACGGTGGTTCTGTTCTTGGAAGCAATCTGTACACGGTGGAAGAGCCACATTCCAAGCTTTGCTATCTACGAGGTACTATTCGTGTCCTGGGAGCCGACACGTTCTAAAGGGTTTTGCGAAGCGGGGGGCGTAAGAGAAGCATAATTCAAGCCTTTAACTGTATTATTCTAACATATTCTACCATCGTACGAGACTGGCTGGCAGCTGTGAAGTGATTAAATGCCCTGCAGCTTCCTCCCAAGGCTACAGAGAGGGAGCGTGGGCATTCTTCTCTGGGTTACTCATGAGGAGTTTCAGCAAACTCTTCAGTACCGCGACCTTGTCCTTTCATATTCAGACAACAATGTTAACAGTTGAGCAGAGTAAGCAGAATCCGCAAGAGTTGCAAGCTGCAAACCAGTTTTTAGACAAAAAGCAATGAGCAATGGTTAACAAGCAAAATTGCGATTCTTACTACATTTAAAATGGCCGCTCGTCGGGCAAGCATAGCAGTTCATATTTCTCCAATTCGGTGCATAAGACGGTTGGCCCACAGCCATCAAGTTACGTCTATCATTCAAATGAAGGGTATTCATTTTTCCAGATTGACAAACCCTCCTTTTGGCCGTGTGCCAAACATCTTATTTATTCATTGTATCCTCCTCTTCTGAGGAGGAGTCTGGGGTATCTGCATCTGAATTATCACCATCATTAATGTCTATCGCCATGAATTGTTTTACTATTTTTGTTTCCTCAGTGTCTCTGTTATTCCGGCCATACGTTTGTTTTCCTCTCAACACCATGTGCATACATCCCTTAGTACATCCATCAGGTATTTCAGTGCATATTATTGGTAAGCATTGTATGCAACAGCACCATGTTATGAATATCCCGAGTATCATCATTAGTATCGAAATTAACTTCAATCCCCAAGACTGCAATAATCCCCATAACCAGGATTCTATCCCCCAACCTTCAGTAGAGAGTGTGGAACTTATGACATGTAATTTCCGGATCGCTTTAAATATCGTAGGGGAGTAGTCATCTATATACACACAGCATGCAGTTTTTACGAGCTTGCAAACTCCCCCACGATCAACTAATATTATATCGAGAGCCATCCTGTTTTGAAGTGCCATCAGTCTTATTCCTTTTTCTTCTAACGTCATATTCAATAAAATATCCGTTGTGGTATCTATTGTTTTTTGTAATATTCCAGACAGTTTTCTTATATTGTAAGAGTTTTCTATTTGGGACAAGAACGGTATAAATGATTTGGCTATATCCATTGCTATCATTCCATCCTCACTACTCCTTTGAGTTCTACCTTTTGTTCGTCTGGCTACTTCTGCTGTCTCCAAGAGGAACACTCCTGGAAACAGTAGACCTAGGTAGCATGTACCTCTCCAGTTCCTAGGTAACCATGCATATGCTTTTTCTCCACATATAAAATAAACAGGGTCTCCCACGTACAGGGGTTCTATTTCATGTTTTAAAACCACTATTCAGGCAGTTGCTAAATGTTCCTACTTTATAGGAAGCCTTTTTCTGTAGACATAGGGGAGCAGTTTTGGGGCTGTGATCCACTGCATAGGCAGGGGGCACAGCATCTTTGTTCCATTCATCCCTCATCCGAAATGTCATTACTGATGTTCTTTCTGCTGGCGGGGTTGGTCTATTCTGCCTATGTAATCTATGTAGTCTTGTTATTTTTCATGTATTCTTTCTCACGGGTTCTAGGTTAAATACGCAAGTTTTTTGGAATATGGAACAACCCACAGGTTTCATAATTACTTCCTCAAATTCCTTCATATTGGTCTCATCTAGCTGACCCGTATTACTCTTGTTCCATTTCCCAAAGAACATTGCACTTAACGTTACTTTACAGGAATAAATCAATGGCAACGGTTGTGCATACCAGTCTATCCCTTTCCCACCGTGCTGTGGTAAATGGGCGCAAACCCAGCAATCTTTTTTCTTTAACACTGCATGGGTCATGTTCATGATGAGCAACAATGTATTGTTGCCGTATGCTTCTCTATGTCTCTCTTCCATTGGGGGCAAAGTACCAGTGATTACATGAACCGGGCTTTCAGTAACTGCTTTCGGCAAAAGTGTTTCTAATGGGTGTACGTATTCCAGGAACCATAGTGTAATAGCTGTTATTGTTGGTACTATCATACTTAAAAAACATAGGACCAATGTCCAGATGAGTACCTTAGTCCTTTTATCATGCTTTTTCCTTAAATTTACAGTCTCTAAATCTATTATTTTTTTAGCAGGGTTGCAGGAGGAGGCTGAAACCGGTCTTGACTTGATCTTCATCGTCCTTCTTCTTGCTGGCGAAGTTAGTCGTGAATGTCTCTCGTTCTTGATGCCAGAAAAGTTCAACGAAAAATGTCACAGTTCAATTCTCACAGCCTTTTCACTGCCTGGATCATTTATCCACTCCCGAGCAAGATTAGTTGTTCTTTCTCCCACTGCTCAGACGATTTCTGAACAGTTCTTTATTGATAGAGTACCATGTGCATCCAGCTTGTCCCGCTCTGGCTTAGGACACATGTACTCTATCAGCTTTAGTACTTATGTGCGTCCAGCTTGTCCTGCTCTGGCTCCTGGCACATGTACTTTATAAGCGCACCGAGGAGCTGTGAGTTTTGAATTGTCCAACTTGCACAATTCTCACACTTCTCTCCTCTACGCCCCTGGTTCCTACTCCGTCCGTGAGTAGAACCAAAGGCCAAAAAGAAAAGAACCAAAGATCTGTGGATCACTTTGCCTGTCGAGGCCGCAGATTATATCGATTCACTCCTGCTATTGTATGATCTGTGAATAGTGCCCTTGCATTTCCAGTATCAGGCTCAGTGTCAGCCTTTGGCACAATGATGGGCAGCGATGGGCGTCGTGGCAATGATGTAGTTTCTTTCTCTGGCTTTGGTGCATTCGCGAGAACTGGTGGGCGCCAAAGGGGTGCACGCGTTGTTTCTGCTCGTGTTTGCAATGCAGGGTTTGTGTCGTTCGGCAGTGATGTTGTTTCCTCTGAGCAACGTTGGGGCACTTTTCGCCCTTCCCCCTTACTGGCAGCCTCCTCAGGCTCTGTTTCGAGTTTCACTTCTCGTTTGCGCTTTGTTTCAACTTTCACTTCTCGCTCAGGCTGATGCTGTGGCACTGGACTGGCAACAGTTTCTTTCGTTTCCGAGACCGTTGTCTTTTTCTCGTCGTCTGGATCAGGCAAAGTTTTCAGTGACACTGGGAACCTTTTGGCATGGGTAGCATGGATCCATGCCTTGCGTCCGTCCACTCGGATGGCTGTCTTTGTTGCCAAAAGTACTTGATAAGGGCCGTGCCACCTGGGTGCTAATGCTGTCTTACATTCAAATTTTCTGATTAGCACCCAGCTCCCAGGCTCCAGTGAGTGCCCTGGTCCTGTATATTGCATCGGCAACGCCTCCTGCACCTGCTGATGAATCAAACGCAACTTTTGCATTAAAAGTCCACAGTAAGTGCTTAACATAGGATGCTCGACCTCACATAATTTTCTGGGCTGCGGTGCGCACCATACATTTGCTGGTCTCCCCATTATAATCTCATAAGGAGAGAGCCCAGTCTTAGCTTGCACAGACGTGCGCATACACAACAGTGCTAGGGATAATGCATCCACCCAACTCAACTTGCTCCCAGCGCAAATTTTCGCTATCTTTGACTTCAGGATTCCGTTGTGTCTCTCCACAAGCCCGGCAGAACTGGGATGCCTGGAACTGTGGAATCACTTCTCTATTTGCAGACCTGCACAGATCTGTAGCACTACTGCGCCCACAAAGTGGGGGCCATTGTCTGACCACAGGACACAAGGCAACCCAAACCGGGAGAAATACTCCTTCAGCGTTACTTTTGCTGTGGACATAGCAGTACAGTCTTTTAAAAGATATGCCTCCACCGACTTGGTGAATGCACAGATTACCACTAACACGTACTTGTAGTTCTGGCACCTTTCCATTTCTATGAAATCAAAATGGACCCCCTCAAACGGCATAGAGGGTGGGCCGAAACTACCTGCTGGAGTCACGGTTCCCTTTCCTACATTGTGTTGCAGGCACGTGATACAATTCTGCACTAGCCTTTCTGCATTCTTTTTTATGTGCTCATTCTTCCATACTGTGGATAAATGCTGTACAATTTTCTTTGCGCAAATGTGGATAGGGCTATGCGCCATTATAACCATTGCAGTTACGTCACAATTTGGCAACATCCAGTTCTTTGTTTCCTTGTCCACCCAACATCCTTCCAAATCTAACTCAGCAGAGCCCTTAGCCCACCCCTGAGTCTCTTCGGTCGTGGCCTCAGCCTGCATTTCTTTGACTGTGGCAACTCCATTCTCTATCATACAAGGTACTTCCTCAGTCTGTACTGTCATCATTTTATTCCCCAAATCTGTGGCTGTTTGCTTCGAATCCTGTCTGCAAATGCGTTTCCCTCTCCCACTCTGCATGTTACTTTCTTATGCGCCTCGCTTAACTATAGCTAGGCGCTTTGGAAACGTGAGCGCAGACAACAATCGCACAATCAAAGGGCCATGCTGAATCCTGGCTCCATGTGATGTCAGAAACCCCTCTCAGCCCAAAGTCGGCCAAAATTGTGAACCACGCCAAAGGCGTACTGGCTGTCAGTATAAATATTTACGTTCAGATTCTCAGAGAGATCACAGGCTCGGGTCAGTGCTATTATTTCTGCGGCTTGTGCCGAATTGTAGGGGATCCTTCTGCTCTCTACAGCTCTCTTTAGGATATTAATTGAATATGCAGCCGTTGATGTGCCATCAGGTAATTTAAAACAAGAGCCATCGCAAAATAACTCCCCATCTGGCTCTTTTTGTGGGATATCGCTCAAATCAATCCTTCCCTTTGTTTCTTCTTCAGTGATCATTAAACAATCATGGGGTGGTGATTCGTTGTCACCAATTTCTGCTATGGGCAGTGGCATTAATTCTGCAGGATTCAATGCGCTACACCTCATAATTTTGATGTGGGGTACAAACAAGATGAGCTCATATCTTGTCAGTCTAGCTGAGGTGAGGTGTTGCGTCTGCGTCCTATTTAATAGAACGTCTATAGCATGTGGCACCATCAGAATTAAAGTGTGCCCCAATACCATTCCTTCCGTTTGTTTCACTGACGCAGCAGCCACTGCAACGGATCACAAACATCGTGGTAGTGCGGGCGCGCTACAGGGTCCAACGCGCAAGAAAAATAGCCGCACAGCCTATTTCTTCCACCTTGTTCCTGTGTCAAAATCGCCAATGCACATCCGTCACTCTCACTCACAAATAGTCTGAAGATCTTTTTATAGTGCCTAAAACTGGCGCAGCACACAATGCAACTTTCAATTGCTCAAACGCTTTCTGACATTCCTCATCCCACTGCAAAGGCATCTCTGTATCCTTTTTAGTCAATTTTATCATCAGCTTCACAATCAACGCAAAATTACTGATCCACTGCCGACAATAAGAGGCCATGCCTATTACAGCTCTCACCCCTTTTTGAGTTTTTGGAATAGGAATACTAGAAATGCTTTTTATGCGTTCTGGTGTTAATCTTCTCCCTTCTTTTGAAAGTAGGTATCCCAAATAAGACACCTCCTTTTGATTATACTGGAATTTCTTCAAACTTGCCTTATGACCATGGGTCGCTAAATGTGTCAAGAGTAATACAGTACTTTCTTTGCAGATCTCTTTCGTGTCAGCAGCTAATAACAAGTCATCTATGTACTGCAAGCGTACGCAACCTTTGGGTAGTTCTAGCATGTCTAGCTGCTCTTTTAGCGCTCTGCTGTAAATGCTCGGGCTTTCTGTATATCCTTGTGGAATGCGTGTGAATGTGAATTATCGACCTCCTAGAGTGAACGCGAACAGATATCTACTGCTTTTATCCACTGGGATGCTAAAGAATGCATTCTTCAAATCAACTACACTAAAGTATTCTGCAGTGGCCGGTATCATTGTCAGTATTGTTGTGACATCTGAGACCAAAGGGAATTGTGGGTCTACCACTTTGTTTAATGCGCGCAGATCAATTATGAAATGATAGGGTACTTCATTGCCTCCTTTCTTGTAAACTGGAAGAATCGGGCTGTTGCACGTGCTCCCTGCAATTTCCTCAACCACCCCCAATCTCACTAGGTCAGTAACAATGCTTTTCAATCCCTTCTCACCTTCAACAGAAATTTTATACTGGGGAATTTGTGGTAGTGTTACACCTTCTTTCAAAGTTATTTTTGCTGGCTCTATTTTCAAGCATCCTACATCATTATCATGCATTGCCCACAGACAGGTTGGTACTCCACTTAACTCTTCGGGCAACTCTTTTGACATGAATTCCATCACTGGTGCATCGTGAGGCCACATCGTGAGGAACACCCCGTCTGCCGTACAATGTATGACTGCCCCCAATTTTCTCAACAAATTTAATCCTAGCAAGTTCTCTCCACAATTTTCTGTCAAAAGAAATGGACACTGCTCCATAAATGGTCCTATTGTAATTGGGACAGCTTCGGACATGGGGTTAATTACTGGTGTACCTGCGAACCCTACAGAAACATTCTTCTGCCCCGACAGTGGTATCTCCGGAACCAAGTGGTGGTCTATCGAACACTTCTGTGCCCCTGTATCTACAAGGAAACAGTGCTCCTTAATCCCGACTCTCATTTCTACGTAGGGAGCTCTCTGATTCACGGGAATAGACACTGGTTCCGTCCCCTGTCGTGGGCTGTCCTATCGCGAAAATAACACATCGTCCGATGTGTAGTCACCGCTACTGCTATAATACGTGTTTGGTTGTGTATCAAAAATATTCCCATTTCCCCCTCAATGTCCTCCACTCTGATCATTTCTCTGTTGGCCCTGCCTGCTCTGATTTTAGTTCGGAACACTTTGGTTCAATGTCTGGTTCTGTTGTGCTTGGTTTTGGCCATATGATTGGGTTTGAGCACCTCCATTGGTATATCCCTGCTGCATGTTACTTCTGCTTGGGCCGTTCGACCCCTGATGTCCTCCATGAGGCCTTCTCTGACCAAACCCACCTCTATTCTGTAGGTGCGGGCATTGCGCTCGCCAGTGTCCTTCCTCCTTACAATACGCACATTGATTTAATCCCAATGACACTCCATGCATATTATTCAAATTTCCCCGGCCTTGTGCATTACCTCTACCTCTATTGTATCCAATGACCTGCTGCAGTAACACCCTTGTTTTTAAATTTACTCTATCCTTCACCTCTCTTTCTTTCGCCACATTTACCCTGTTCTCGTAATATTGGGCTGTGTGTAATATCTCACTCACCGGTTTTGCTGCCCAGGAACTTTCCAACGTCATTAACATATCTTGAATTGGCGATATTCATCCCCTCACATATTTATCAACAAATAGCCTTTTCCCCGACTCTGTGCTCACATCCTGCCCACTGAAGTCTGTGAATACTCCTTCAAATCTATTGAAATAATCCGTTACTGGCTCATCCTTGCCCTGTACACATGTAGTTAAAGGAGAGTTCCGGGACTTTTTTTTTATTGTCCCTACGGTTCGGCCATGTGTTTTTAAGCATAACTCGGTAGATCGTGGAAAACTTTCCTATGGACCTTACCCGACTTTTCGTCCATTAACGCACTCGAAATCAGCCGCCATTTTATGATAATCCTATCACTTGCCGCATCGCCCTGGCTCACCTGCTTTTGCGGCACTAAATCAAATTCCCACGCCCCCGAGGCTGACATCAGCAGACGCGTACCGCCCATTTCCCAACGCCAAAGCACGTTTCGTGTCAACAATCGCTGCTCCTCAGCTAATGAAGTGTCGCCATGGAAACGGCAGGACGCCTCTTTCCTCAATAAGTATAAACACACCGTTTCACAACACACAGCAGCAGATTTTCGATTCCATTACTCTCGCTGTGTTACTTTGAGTATTCTGTGACTCGTTTCTGTGCTCTGGTCAGCTACCTTCGTTGATTGTAGCCCGTGTGAACAGATACCAGTACCACCGCTATAAATTATTTTACTTTCTTTACCACACAATGGCTACAATAATGCCGTATATGTACGAGCCCGAGTACACCGAGGAAGAACTACTGGAAAGGCAAGCACGCGAAAACGATGGGGATTCGGACGGCAGTTGGGAGGACCAGTCAACGGATGAAGAGCCTGGACCATGTCGCATGGACGGCGTCTCCACCTGGTGCACGTGCAATCGTTGCGAGCTAATGCCAACTGAGGAGGAGAACTGCTGCTGCCGTGAAAATTCCGGGTGCTTGGCCTACATTTCGGAAGGCGAGCCAAGTCCGCAATGCATCACCGAGCTGCCAGAGTTCAGGGAAGCCTGCCTCTCACGGACAGTGTTGAGGATGATGATGGTGCTTATGCACGAACTTTGCGGCACTGTTCGTCCGCGTAATCCGAGTAACGAGTAAGTATACTCTGGTTGTGATGTCAGTGATGCCACTACTATTTCATGGTCGTCTCCCACATATAAAACTACATCTACATATCATTCGAATGCATGTAAATTGGTTCCATGTTGTGCATTTTCTAGATAGAATTTTTTTCAAAGCAGAATGACATTTTTGTACCTGAATCGACAGTGATAAGAAAGTTGTCATTTTAATACAGTTTGCATCTTTCATTTTCACAGGTGGTACAGGCTGGTGGCCTATCGTTGCTTCACTTGGTGGCTTCACGGGAGGCTCGGACACCGCGTTCGGAGAGTAATACCTGCCTGTGCGGTACTTGCCATTAGACAACATTTCCCCAGCGACAGTGGACAATACCGCGGCTTTTCCCGGGATGTGCTGCAACCGCAACTTTACAATGTGTAATGTTTATTATTTATGTTCAATTGAAATTAAGATCTAAAATAAAACCCAACATATATTTTAACAATGGTTGTTTTGATTTTTTAAATGAATCTAGTGTGTCTCCATTGAATAGTCTTCCTGTGCCTTGTCTTGTCACACCACATGTCTCCGGCCAGCATCCTCCCTCACGCTGGCCGCCCACCTTCAATCCACATAACCGTTGAACCCATATGCAGCAGACATACATATGTTATTTTGCGGGTTGGCATCAAGCCTCCCGGCCTTGCCTCCTCCCCCAAAAATACTTACCACACCACTTTGTTCAGGGTCTCCAGGGTGAACTGCACCCATATATTCTCCTGGGAGGCTGAGGTATTTATAAACTCACCCCCCTGCCTTCCATGTACTAGATCCTGCAGCCTGCCTCTTACATGCAGTTAGATGGCCTCTCCTTGGTGAGGCCCTACGGCAAACGAGTCTTGTCTGCACGACCACCGCCCGCACCGGGGTACTTGCGCTGGCAAGTGGAGCTGTCAGGGAGCGATAAAGGCCAAGAGGTGCCAAAGACCATGTACACTTCAAAGTGGTCTATAGAGCATGGGTTGTTGTTCCCATGTCTACCGCCAGACCCCGTGTCTCCTGCCAAGCATCTCCCCTCACGCTGGACGGCCCCCTGCAATCCACATAAGTGTGTCTCCATTCACGAGTCTTCCTGTGTCTTGTCTGCACGACCACCGCCCCAATCCACCCCCCGCCCTATCAAAGGCAGTTCGCACCGGGGTACTTGCGCTGGCAAGTGGAGCTGTCAGGGAGCGATAAAGGCCAAGAGGTGCCAAAGACCATGTACACTTCAAAGTGGTCTATAGAGCATGGGTTGTTGTTCCCATGTCTACCGCCAGACCCCGTGTCTCCTGCCAAGCATCTCCCCTCACGCTGGACGGCCCCCTGCAATCCACATAAGTGTGTCTCCATTCACGAGTCTTCCTGTGTCTTGTCTGCACGACCACCGCCCCAATCCACCCCCCGCCCTATCAAAGGCAGTTCGCACCGGGGTACTTGCGCTGGCAAGTGGAGCTGTCAGGGAGCGATAAAGGCCAAGAGGTGCCAAAGACCATGTACACTTCAAAGTGGTCTATAGAGCATGGGTTGTTGTTCCCATGTCTACCGCCAGACCCCGTGTCTCCTGCCAAGCATCTCCCCTCACGCTGGACGGCCCCCTGCAATCCACATAAGTGTGTCTCCATTCACGAGTCTTCCTGTGTCTTGTCTGCACGACCACCGCCCCAATCCACCCCCCGCCCTATCAAAGGCAGTTCGCACCGGGGTACTTGCGCTGGCAAGTGGAGCTGTCAGGGAGCGATAAAGGCCAAGAGGTGCCAAAGACCATGTACACTTCAAAGTGGTCTATAGAGCATGGGTTGTTGTTCCCATGTCTACCGCCAGACCCCGTGTCTCCTGCCAAGCATCTCCCCACACGTCATTCATTCACAAACACACCCCTGTTTCGAATTCTTTATAACCCACTTCATATTTCTAATGAGAACTTCTTTGCGCTTTGCTAGTCAACCCGTGAAGGTGCTGGTTGTCTGCTCTTCGTCTCTGTGAACTTCCGTGACCACTTTGAGCAAACTCATCAGTTTGCAACCTGTGAACTGCTCCCTGTTCTACGACAAGAAACTACTCTGATCCCTGCATCTAACTGTTTGCTCGTCAAGGTAAGGCCATGTACCATACTCATTTTGCGTCCAATTTCTTTTCGTTCAAGACAGTACATGCAAGGAACTAGTCACATGTTCTGAGTTTAGTCAAATTATTTTTGTATTTTTTTAAAGTTATTCAAATACTTATCCGCATGTGAATACCGTGTATAGTTCCAAAAACCAAAACATACCTTGCATTGAACCTTTTATGTATTTAATTTTTTAACACATTGGTATTCATAGAGAATTGTTGATCTTTACTTTTCAGAACTTTCCACAATGCCTGCCTGTTCCATTGGCGGTTGTCCTTCGAAGACCCATAATAAATCTGAAGGTACTATAATGCATGTTTTCCCTAAGACAATAGATCAGATAAGAGAATGGGTCCGATATTGCGGATATCCACCCTCTGAGCTTGAAAGTAGAGTCCTAGAAGTCTTTGTGGACAAGAGGGGTGATCGATACCGCATCTGCAGCAGGCACTTTACCTCTGACATGTACTCCACATGATTGCTAATAAAGAAGAACACACCGCGAGCGAGGCGAAAATTGCTCTCAACCGCTATTCCCACTCTATTCGTCCACATCCCTCCACTGGTGAGTCAAGTTTACGTATTTATCTCTCGGCCTTGCGGTAGTTTGTAGCATTAGCTAACAATAATTTCCCCATTTATGTATCCACTCAATATGAAGGCGGAAGATTCTCCATCCGTGTCGTTATTGCAGTCATCAGCCACTTCAAGCGCCTATCGGGTAATATTACTTGGCTATTCTGCCACTGACTTGTTTTAGGCATGTAAATCAATAGTTTTAATTTATCGTGTAATTATTTTACCTAATGGTACACCCTTGTACTCGTCCTCTAGTCTTTGTTTTCAGTTATAATTATTGTTATCCAAAATAATTCAAGTACTGTCTTTCAGGGAGATGCTGAGGAGTCCAACGTATTGACGACTACCGTTGATGTCACTCAGATGCTTGTGGTACGTTTAAGGACAGTTCCATCGATGGAGATCATCAGATCTTGCATTCTTGTAGCGTGATTGTTACACACAATGTTTCTTTCGTTTTTAGCCATTGATATGTCCTTCTGTCGTCGCCCTCCCATGTGTCTTCTTTTTTCAATATTGTGTTCATTACTAATGAAAGTCCTATGTTTCAGGGAGTCGATGGAGCATTAGTCCAAGAAGAAGGGGGAGCGTGCAGTTACTGGTCGGCGCAACAGCTTGCAGAAGTGTGCACCGCAGTTACATCGTCCCTTGATGTTCTTATGCATTTCGAGGTATGGAAACTGACAGCTCGATCAAGCGAGATCATATGACTTGATTACATCCGCTATACTTCCTTCTTTATTAACGCAAGTACTATGTTTCAGGGAGATGACGGAGCTTCTTCTACAAGAACATCACCCCTAGTAGTTGATGCAGATTTCTGGGTGGTGACACTTCCAACGATCGAGCAAATCGAATCATATTTAGATATCCATTATTTATTTTAGACAACTGATCATTTGTGCAGGTCTATTTAGATGAGCCGTTCACGCCTGCACAAACTTTCTGTTCTTTTTATCAAAATAGAAAACCATACTAATGCAATTACTGTGTTTCAGGGAGTCACTGAAGCATCATCTTCAATAATATCATCAATGGAAGTCTATGAGGAGCCCGAGGTATGGATCTTGACAGTTCCATCTAACTAGATCAACAATGCGTGAATAATTGTCGTTTGAATGTTCTACACAAAGCGTTCATTCGTGTTTTGCTATTGAGATGTACGTGGGTATTGGTCCCCAAGTACATTTTGTGTTTTCGATATTATTATACATACTAATGAAAGTTCTATGTTTCAGGGAGTCCATGGAGCGTCAGTGCGTGATGGATGTGCTTATCAGGAAAACATAGTCGTTGCAGCGCAAGAGGAAGTGGAGACATGCACACACGAGTCGGAGCAACAGCGTCCTGATGTTGAAGTTCGAGGCAAGAAAGTTTCAAAGAAAAGAAAGCAAAAGAAGGTTAGTGTCCTGGTCACTATATTATGTTGTTTTTCACTGTTAATAGTTCAATACTGTAAGTTGTGTTTAAACTGAACACCCCTTTTCCAATCTGTCCTCTAGTTGCGAGTGGGTGTACGAACTAGATCTACACAGACAGTGAAGCGAACGAGAGATGTTGCTTGTCAAACCTTTTGGCAGGGACTTGAGACTGGAGAAGCATCGTGCCAATGGGAAGAATATGAAGTGAATGACAACGGAGCTATACCACCACCAGCCATTGATAGTGAATGTCCTCCTGGTAGTTCGGATGCAGTCGGAGATCAATTCACAGAATCCACACCCGCAAAAACTAAGACGGCGAGAAAGTTGAAGAAATTGTTTTATTCACCCATCGCCGGAGAAGGAACAGATGTTGCAATGGAAGAGAATGAAGTAGACGACAATGAAACACCATCAATATCACTGAACATAGCGGAAGACGATATCAGAGATTCTACCTTTCATGTGAGTGACATGTCCTCAACGTTACAGGCCGAACCAGCTGGGATGCAGAGTGACAGTATAGGAAAGAGGCCAAATTCATTGTATTCGATAGTTGTTTGATTGATATTATTATTCGGATTAAATGTGGGCATTTGGTAGGTGGGGAAGTATGTGGGGAGCCATTGATTAATGTGACTCGTGCAATTCGAGGCACTAACCTTAAAATACATGCCACCTGTACAAAATATCATCCTTTCACATGGTCTGCACAACCTATGCTGGGACAACTGCCAGCAGGCAATCTACTTTGTGCAGCGGCTGCACTTTTTAGTGGTTCAAGTTTTAAAAAATTAGAGTCTTTCTTTCAGTTTGTGGGAATCCATTTCATTGCGAAAACTCAGTTCTACAAATACCAAACCGATTATCTATTTCCAGCCATTAGCGAAGCTTGGAGAATGGAAAAAATGTCTATTGATAGTACATTCGCGGGCAAACGGTTCAGGCTAGCCGGTGATGGACAGTGCGACAGCCCAGGATTTTCAGCCAAGTACTGCACCTACCACTTTCAGGACATGGAAAGTAAGAAAATTGTGAGTTTGGTGGTCGTGCAGGTGTCACAAAGTACATCCTCAGTGGCCATGGAGAAAGTTGGCTTTGTAGCATCATTGCAAGAACTACAATCGTGGGGAATGGTGATCGACCTGATAGCCACGGACAGACACGTTTCAATTGCCAAGACAATGAGAGAACAGTACAAAAATATAAATCACCAATTTGACGTTTGGCATCTTGCAAAATCAATCAATAAAAAATTGTCGGCTGCAGGTAAAAAAAAAGAATTGCAAGGTATTTCACAGTGGTCCAAGTCAATCAGCAACCATCTTTGGTGGAGCTCAAAAACATGTGGAGGGTCGTTGGAAATTCTACTGGAAAAATGGCGGTCAGTAATGCCACACTGTACAAATGTTCACCGATGGAACACGAACCAACATTTCCACAATTGTGAACATGGCCATTTGTCCACAGAGGAGGCACGGAAGAAGAAGTGGTTGATTCCTTCATCACCCACTCACAAAGCCATTGAAAAGATTGTATTTGATAAAACTATAACAAAAGCTTTGAGGGGACTCACGGAATTCTGCCACACAGGAGATTTGGAGGTGTTCCACAATATGTGCCTAAAGTACAGGCCAAAACGATTGCATTTTGGCATGGAGGGCATGATAAATCGGACTCTTTTAGCGGTCTTGGCACATAACCATAATGTTGGCCGTCAACAAAGTAGGACGACCGGAACTTTAGGGACGCTTCGCTACAATAAGGCCTTCACTAAAAGAAGTAAACAATGGGTGATCAAACCAGTGTTTGAGGATATGCAATATGAGTTTATTGAGAAACTTATTGTTGACGTCCTAGATAGGCACATAAATGGAGTTGTGAACGAACCTGTGCAGGGGACAACTGCATTGCCACCCAACATTGCATCTGTTCCATGTCCACCTAAAGAAGAACTCATTGAGAAATACACATCACGGTTTAAATGATTGTAATTTGATTGTCTGTTCTCTCAAGTCTCCTCATGTCGCAGGCCCATTGAATATGTGTATCTATGTATTGTGTAAATAAAAGTGATTGGTCAGTGTACATGCAATGTGTCTCTCCATCCTTGTTCATTTGCGCATTAAATTAAACCAAACAGTAATATAAATCATTTTTCAATAAATATAGAATCTCTCCGTATTTATGGTTCTGTGTGGCTGCAAAGCACGCAGACAAAATGCAAAGATGGAGTGTAAATTTCAAGTCCTGTGAGAATGCCTTACACTGAATGTAGCTAACTTGGAATGTGTGCTCGTTCGAAGTGAAGGTCAGCTGCTTTGATTTTTTCTCGGGTGCCAGAATGGCCCACGACTCAGAATAAGGTTCTATTGTATTTTGACCTTGACAGGCCTGGACCACGTAAGAAACGATAATGAATATAATTTCAGAAACGAAAGCCATTTCATGTTCGTTCATTAGAAGAAATAACGTCGGCATAGAAGGAGTGGTATTTCGGGGCTGCCCTACGCACAGACGCAATGGAAAATGCAAATATAATGTAAGTAACTCTTTAGATGAGTTTATACCGCAATTTAATTACTATACAGTTGCTTTAAAGACGGGTTAAGTTGTACTTGTTCGTTCTATGTGGCATGTTGTTTTGTACCGCACACTATCTTGGGGAGAACCGTCTACTTTTACGGAAGCACCTCAAAACCTTTGCTTCTGCTTTCTCTCTCCCTCTCCCCTGCAACAACTGGTCCACTGTCTGCGATCTCGGTCCTGGGCCCTTCCACTCTCCACCTGCACTCACTGTCAACCCCTGCACTGAGGGACTGTCTCAGTATCCTGCAGCCCCCCCTTGACGTTTAAAACCCAGTTGCACTGTCCTAGCTATGAAATAATTTACCGACCGAATATATAAAATGAATAATTTTAATAAAGATCTGATGGTGAGACTAATTTCATTGTTTATGTTTTTCAAACAGGTACATCATGCATTACTGCATGTGTCACGAGTACCAGACACCGGCGGACGGCTTCTTTAACCGCCAGTTGCTTCTCCGCGTGAACAACGTTACCACCCTGACCATTTTATGGGACGATCGCCAAGTACAAGTATGCCCTTACGCGGTACTAACGGCTAGATGCAACATACAGACCGTTGTGGTGGCCTAGTGCCTCGTTGTTGGAACAGCCATGCGATTATCAGTGCGACCAAAGAGCTTATTTTATCGTAAACCAACACCATGTCTACTGCACACGAACATCGCTTGCCTCAAGACGAAATATTTTGGATCGAGAGCAAATAAAAATTCATTTATCTAAGACCCTGTGTACAGCAAAGGAACATCGTGTGCCTCGAAACGAACTTTTCGGAACGTGAACAAATAAAAATGCAAATCGCTGAATATTCTCAAAACATTTGATGTCAAATAAATGTACTTTGCCAAATGTACAATCTTGCCGTTTGCTTTTAAACCACTGTTTCATATTCCGAATTGTGGCGCTGTATTGTGAGATGATCTAAGACCCTGTGTACAGCAAAGGAACATTGTGTGCCTCGAAACGGAACTTTTTGGAACATGTGCAAATAAAAATGCTAATCGCTGAATATTCTCAAAACATTTGATGTCAAATAAATTTACTTTACCAAATTTACAATCTTGCGGTTTAATTTAAAAGTACAGTTTCATATTCCCAATTGTGGCGCGCTGTGTTGTTTGAGCTCATCTGTGTTGATTTCCTGGTTCTGTGTGGAGTCGCGTAGAAGACGCCTGGGCGCGTTTGCCTACGCAGCTCAGTCACGTCACGGATAGAGGCGGGGAATATGAATGTTTTGATCAAGTCTGTTTCAGGGGCGGGGGATTTGATTTAGTGCCGCAAAAGCAGGTGAGCCAGGGCGATGCGGCAAGTGATAGGATTATCATAAAATGGCGGCTGATTTCGAGTGCGTTAATGGACGAAAAGTCGGGTAAGGTCCATAGGAAAGTTTTCCACGATCTACCGAGTTATGCTTAAAAACACATGGCCGAACCGTAGGGACAATAAAAAAAAAGTCCCGGAACTCTCCTTTAATTTGTCCCACTGAATCCTTTTTTCTGGAATTATTTCCCTCAATCTCCGCATTATCCGTTCTGGTAGATCTGCCATGCGGGTTCCTGGATTTTCCCCTACTTTTCTATTTTTATCCTCCAGTAGTAACTACGCCCATGTGGCGCCAAAAACCCCCGCGTCATCTACCGTCCTCATCTGTTTCCATATATCTGCTGGCAAAATAGCTGGGAAAATCAAATCTATATCGCTCATAGTAAGCACTGCTGATCTCAGGGTTGACTCTACTTCTTATAGAACCCTGCTGGATTCTTTCTTATATCGGGAATCGTCTGTTTTATAGTATTCACCTCTTGCCTGGAAAAGGGGACATGCACATACTGGCGGTGAAATGGGCTGGTGTTACCTGCGCTCCTACTGTTCCTGTCGCAGGGATCTCTACTTTTGGTACAAACGTGGGCGGGACCTCTCCCATTGGAAATGCCCCACTCACGATCCCTCCCCCTTCTCTTAGGTTCAATAGTATTCCTAAGTCCTGTGATAGGCCCGTTTCTCATGTACTTCGCTCGAATGCTCTCCTGTATACCGCTAGTATCTCAGGTGGGCTAGCCTTATTATTTTTTATATCCTTCTCCATGAAATGTTCAGCCATCGATTGCAGTGCCTTTCTTTTCATTGGCATGGAATATTCATCAAATATATCATGCATAACCATTGTTGGAATACTAGGATTTGATACCCATTTTACCGCTTCTCGTATACATACTTTCAATTTCTCGGCCTTCTGTACAGATGACGTTGAATGTCTCCGCTCTATGTATGATTCTACCGTCCCTCTCCCCTCGCTTCTAATATCCCAACCCCTATACCCAGGTGCAGCAAACATTTCGGCATACTCATTATCCAACCATTTTTAAGATCAAAAAGTCTATCCACATGTTCCTTCACTTCTTCATCTTTTATTCTACAACATGCTAGTTGGTTCAAATCTAACAATCGTTGTGGTGGTAATTTGTCAAGCAACTTTTTCCATTCTCCCAACAAAAATGTCCCCATGCATTCCAACACTACCTGTCTCTCGTTGCTTCTTCGGTACCCATACAATGAGGCCAATGCTGCCGTCTCAACATTTCCTTCTATGTACATTTCTGCCTCTTGTCATAATTCAATCTTTCTCTCTTTGCTGATTGCGCTTCGAGTTACCCGTCCAAATCCTGTTCCTTCAGCCCCACCTCTCGCCTCCCCAGTCTCAATCTCGACTTCGGGAGGGGCGGGTGGTGCTGAATCTGTCTCTAGAGCGGGAGGTGCGGATGGGACAAGTGACACATGTGCCATCTGTGAAGGACCTTTCTGGGTGCTGGGAAATTGTGTGTCCGCGGTCTGCGCTTGTGGAAGTGCTTGTGATGTGGGCGGGGCTTGGGTTAATGCTTGCGTGAGATGAAGTGCTCGGGCTGCGGGAGGGGTTATGAGAGCTATTGGTTGGGCCCGCGCAATCACTGCTGGCGTGTTTGGTTTCGATTCTGGTTTTGGGCCTCGACCCGTGTTAGTTAACAAATGTTCCATTAATTCATCTGCTATGTGTAGTTCCCGCTGTGGGTATATTCTGTCTATGTTCATCTGGTCCCGTCTCCCTTCCCGTCTTAGACTCTCAGTCCACTCCTCCTCTTCCTTCTCTTCTGCTATCTCAAGCTTCGTTTTATGCCTACGCGCATGCTTCTCTCTACTCCTTAGTCGGAGCATCGCTTCCCTCCTCCAATCTTTGATGGTCTCAAAAGCTGCAGGTCGCGCTTTCTTTCTAATCAGCACCCTCTCTAGGTTATCTATCCTCCCCATCTCAAAACTACCATTAATCGGCCACTGATGGTCGGGTTGCTTTCTAGTTTGCCTATGCCAAATTTCATAAAATATTATCGCACCCACACCATATTTCGCATACATATCATAAGCCGGCATTCCCCTAGGCGGTGCACTTTGGCCATATTCCAAGGACTGTCTACCGCAGCTGAAAAGCCCCGCTAAAGTGGACAGTACTCCAGGCATGTTTCTTTAACCTTCCCCTTTGGTTAACTAACCTTTACCCTGACGTTTGAATTTGCAAAATTAACACTCTACCAAAAATCAGGTTTTCGTTTCAATCGGGGAATGACTCACCTGATAAAACAAGTCGCCTGTTCTAACGCAACCTCTCCCCACGTCGTGTCTGCACTTCTCTGGCTTCTGCCTCGTCTCGGGACCCTCGCCTCCTTTGCCCTCTGGCCCGGTACGTCGATCAGAGATCAGATGTGTGCAGATCTGCGGAAGGAATCTCTCCTCTCTTCTACAGGGCGCCCCGTACACTTCTTGATCCCGGCTCGACCGTCCCGTCCTCGCCGTTCTTCCGCCTTTACTCCGTTACAACGTACACGATGGGGCAAGTGGGGGAGGGTCCCTATTCGGGCGCCATCTTGAAAGGGGCCACTAGGGGTCCCTTGTGCTATGGAAACAAGGCAATGACCATACACGAAAAGATGCACCAGACACAAGGTTTCAAATTCCCAATGCTAGGGTTTATTGCAAGCAAAAGATAGTATCAATTGGCCAATTCTGATCTCACGCCCCGCGACATGAGTTTCCTAGACCTCGAGGGACGCAAGAGAGTGAATTACGTACATCAGTTGCATATATACAAAATGCATATCATACAATCAGCAAAGTCATGTTCAACACCCCTCTGTATTAAGTTCCTTTGAACTTGGGATGACGATGGACATATCCGACGAGTATGCCGATTATAATGCTTTCCATGTCTATTCTAGTAACAATGTGCAATTTAGAAAGTGCGGAGGCATCTTTTAGAACACGGTGGTTCTGTTCTTGGAAGCAATCTGTACACTGGGGAAGAGCCACATTCCAAGCTTTGCTATATACGAGGTACTATTCGTGTCCTGGGAGCCGACAGGTTCTAAAGGGTTTTGCGAAGGGGGGCCGTAAGAGAAGCATAATTCAAGCCTTTAACTGTATTATTCTAACATATTCTACCATAGTACGAGACTGGCTGGCAGCTGTGAAGTGATTAAATGCCCTGCAGCTTCCTCCCAAGGCTACAGAGAGGGAGTGTGGGCATTCCTCTCTGGGCTACTCATGAGGAGTTTCAGCAAATTCTTCAGTCCCGCGACCTTGTCCTTTCATATTCAGACAACAATGTTAACAGTTGAGCAGAGTAAGCAGAATCCGCAAGAATTGCAAGCTGCAAAGCAGTTTTTAGACAAAAAGCAATGAGCAATGGTTAACAAGCAAAATGGCGATTCATACTACATTTAAAATGGCCGCTCGTCGGTCAAGCATAGCAGTTCATATTTCTCCAATTCGGTGCATAAAACGGTTGGCCCATGGCCATCAAGTTACGTCTATCATTCAAATGAAGGGTATTCATTTTTCCAGATTGACAGTACAGGGGCAAAGAACAGGAGCATAGAAGGGAGGGTCAATTTATGCAGATTGCGACATGTAACCTTTATAGGAGGGTTCCTCTTTTTTTCAGGTGGCACGCTTAACTACTACCGGAAGGAGATTAGAAAGTGATCAGACCGGGCATGGCTTTACTGCAATGTTATCTAATGTTAAACCATGAGAGGCTATCCAATCCATAGTTCTACCACTATTTCATTTTTTTTAATTTGTATTTATTATTATTTTTTTATAGTTCAATTAGAACATTAACCAAACAATCATCATAAACATAATCATATCATATACACATAACATCCAATGCATTTTAAAATGCGATAAAACTTGAGTGTATCGTAAGTGAAAACCTGATCAAATTCATCAATTAATCCTTGCAATTTATAATGAAAATTCATTCAGTATAAACATCATAGAATCAATCTGTGCAATTCACATACAGTCTCTGTTATTTATACAGCCTGGTACATTCTGAGACATTTGGGTTGAGTCCGTGTTTAGACAATAAGTCCAAAAGGAATCTGATTTAATTGACTCTTAGGGGGTCATTCCGAGTCTGGCGTTAAGGGAAAAACGAGGCCGGTAAAGGAATAACGACTTCCTTTACCGTTACGGTCCATTCTGACCCGCCACACCGTTATTTACGCCACCGTAAACTACGATTGCGTAAATACCGGACCAGTGTCGCGCGCCCGACACACCATCGCGTAAATAACGGGAAGGCGTAAACCATCTCCGATTCCAATCATCGCGAACACAGAAATAACGACCTCCACAAGGGCGCAAAGTACCTTACCGCCATGGCGTTAATACCGGCATCGCGGGGAAGGTGTTAACAACCCTGATCAGTGTTTGGAAGAGGAACATGTGCACCCAAGGAGGCAATAGAGTCTGGCACAGCACAAAAGGAGCACACCCACACACCACACCCCCACCCACACCAAGATGATACCAATTGTAGCAGCATTCCTGGAGCTGGAGGTCCTGCTTGCAAGGCAGCAACTACGACAACAGCAACAACAGCAACCACAGCAACCACCACAGAGGATACACAGGAGGAGAAGGAGGGTGAGACAGGGCCAGCATGCCCTACCGGTGCAGCCACCATTACCACGCCGGCAGCCCCCAATTCCCCGCATCAGAGCCACCCCCTTCAACCTCACACCAGAGCAGATCCACACTGTGTACCGGCTTGACTGGGACACCATAACCACCATAGTGGCCCTGATACATACCGACATAGTGAGCCTCATAGAAATCAGCACTGCCATCCCCCCTCTACTAAAGGTAGTGTCCGTGCTCCACTTCCTTGCCACAGGCACCTACCAGCATACAGTGGGGCACATGCATGGCATTTCACAGCCAATATTTTCCCGGATACTCAACCAAGTGCTGGATGCCCTCCTCAAGCACAGAGGGGACTACATATGCCTCCCCCGGACGCCACAGGAGATATATGATACCAAAGCTGCCTTACATGCACTTGCAGGCATGCTAAATTGCATAGGTGCCCTCGACTGCACCCACGTAGAATTGGTGGATCCCCATGCCATGGAGGTGCCGTATCACAACCGCAAGCAATACCACTCAATCAACGTCCAGATGGTGTGCAATGCCAGTAAAGCCATCACACAATGCAATGCTCGGTACCCCGGATCAACTCATGACTCCTTGGTCCTGCGGAACTCAACACTACCACGCTACATGGGCCGACATGCCGGACAACGTACCTGGCTGCTTGGTGAGTAACCATGATGGGCCATGGCAGTGCATTGGGTCTCTGAGTGGGTTGTCAGCATACCCCATTGCGAAAGGGGGTGGGGGAGATGCATACTCCACCCGGGAGGGAAAGGGGGGGATGCATACTCCACCCGGGAGGGAAAGGGGGGGGATGCATACTCCACCCAGGAGGGAAAGGGGGGGGATGCAGTTACCCTGGCCTAAGACCACGACACATGCACCACACATCGGTGGACCTAACACACCGTAAGGCCATCGTGCACCATGCAGTGCAATAGCACCATGTCGCTGACTCCTGCATCTCAACACAAAGGACAGTCATCCATGGGAGTGCATAGAGGTTAGTCTGACAGGGATCCTACTGCGTGTGACTGGTTCCGCACCTCCATAGGATAGCTGCCAATCACCATGATAGGGATCAGTGCTGAATGAAGGCTATGCTACCAACTACTACCAACACACCCTTACAGCAGGTCTCATGCAAGTCATCAATCAATGCAGTCCAACACTGCTGCATGCATAAACGATGCACATGCAACAAGACATGAGTGCGCACGATGACCCATCAGGGAGAAGCTACCCCTCCATCATTCCATTGGCCAGCACACATGGCCGGACCAGTAATGGGTTGATTGTATCCAGGGACATGTGTGCATGGCCAGTCATCACCCGCTGCATTGTAAGACTGGCACAGTTCCCCACCATGAATGTACCAACACTTACCTTCATTTCACTCTCATGCAGGTGATGCTGGCTACCCTTTGAAACCGTGGCTCATGACCCCGGTCCGCAACCCCCAAAACAGGCACGAGGAGGACTATAATAGATCTCATACCCGTACATGGGTGGTCATAGAGCAGGCCTTCGGCCTTCTGAAGGCACAATTCCGTTGCCTCAGCCGGTCAGGTGGGGCCCTCATCTACAGCCACGAGAAGGTGTCCAAGATCACCATGGCATGTGTAATTCTGCACAACATGTGCATCTGTCCGAACGTGCCACTGCCCCCTGATGTGGGACTGCTACCACCAGATGAGGAGGAGGAGGAGGAGGAGGTGGAGGAAGGAATGGCAGAACATCAACATGGTGCCGATGCACGGGAGGGACGTACCGTGCGACAAGCATTGATCAAGCAATATTTCTGAATCACAAGTCAGCTAAGGGGGTGAGGATGACAGGGCATTGGGCACTGGGTGTGGGGATACATGTACTACATGCACTGTGAGACATTAAAAGACACATGCACAATAATGAATGTCCACTCTGTATTGTAGGATAGACCAAACTGTGTATTGTATGATGATGTCCAAACGTGTACAACAGATCCTTCACCCTCACCCCCTCCCCCCCAAATCCCACACACACCCTCACCCCCTCCCCCTCCCCCCCAACTCCCACACACACCCTCAACCACCTCCCCCTCCCCTCCAACTCCCACACACACCCTCAACCCCCCCTCCCCCCACAACAACCCCACAATGTTCCCATCAGTGCAGCATTGTCCACATGTGTGTGGCTGCACGGTCAATGGGCACTGCCAGAGCCTGGGGCATCCCTTCCATTCCGGCGCATCGTGCGCAGTGACCTACGGACCGGGCTGGTCTGTGTGGAGGAGCTCTGGGAGGGTGGCTCCTCCTGCTGGGGCTGTGGTCTGGGGGTGCTGCCTCCAGGGCATCAGCAATCCTGCCAAGCATCTCACAGATGCGGTTTGTGCTGGTACTGATGACCTCGCCCAGGGCCTGAAGGTCATTATGTAGCACCGACCCTGATTCCCGGTTGTCCCGGAGGAACTCCTCTATCATGCCTGTGAGGTGCTGGCAGCGCACTGTTTCTGCAGCCGATGTGGGCGATGTGGTTGGCAGGCTCCGTGTTGTCGTGCCTGCAGGACTTACAGGACTTCCTGCAGGGGAAGTGGGCACATGACAGACAGGTGTATCCGCTTCGTCTGTGAGCCCTGGGCCGTCACTCGACCCAGGGTCGCTATGGGCAACCTGGCTGTACGAGGGAGTGTCTGGGCTCTGTACATAGCCATTGGGCTCCTCCACGATGTCGATGGTGTTTGGTGATGTGCTGCCTGGCACATCGAGGATGCACATGGCAGCATTCTCCCCTGGCACACTTGATTCCTCATGGTGCAACGTGGGGCATGTGTCCCGCAGAACTGCAGGTATGTCCAGGGCCGCGGATGTGGGTTGTGTACCCTCCATGGGGGTTGCTGGGGCAGGTGGTGTGGCATGTGCCTTCTTCCTTGCTGCAGGTGTGTGCTGTCCCCGGACTGTGCCCCGGGAGGTACTTGCCCGGGGGCCTTCCTGGTCCTCACTTTCATGACCAGTGCCTGTGGGGGGCAAGAGAGAGACAGCATGAGCAATGATCTGGGTGTCAGAATTACTTCCAGACAATGGTATTACGATGGGATAGCAGCGTTTTGGTGACATTTGGGTGCTGAGTGGGACTGTGAGCTTTGCTTGGATGGTAAAAGCATACTGTCGGCAGGGTCACTCATGTTGGCGGTGTACTGTGGTGACTGACATTGACCGGCTTTTTGTGTGGCATGCCCAATATGGGTGTCAGCCTTGCACCTGACATCATCCTGGGTCCCAGTTGTTACGGCATCATTGAGGGGGGTGGTTTGCCCAAAAATGATGTGACTGATTGACCTGCCCTTGGCAATGACTTGCATTAGGGATGCATGTACTGTTTACACTCATGGCACTCACCTGCGTCAGCTGATGAAGGATCACCGCAATCCATATCGCCAACGCCTTCGATGGCTTCTGTGCCCATCATCTCTGCACATGTTTCCTCCCAGGGCATCATTTTTATGGGTGAGCCTGGGCCTCCTCCTGTCTCTAGGGCCAGATTGCGGTTTGCTGAGAGGATGGCCCACACCCTCAGACAGAGGTCATCCCAGCGTTTGCGGCAATGCGTCGTGCTGCGGGGGGTGTTACCGACAGCGCTCACCCTCTGCGAGACCAGCTCCCATATCTCCTTCTTCCTGAGGATGGTGGGCCTGCGCATGTCGCTGCTGAAAACAGTCTCTGCATGTTCATGCAGAGTATCGACAAGTACCTGGAGTTCATCCTGGGAGAATTTCTCCTTCCTGATGCGCGCAGCACCCTTTTTTAAGGCTTTTGGCATGATGCTTGTCTCAGGAGTCTAATTTGCCAAACACAATATGCCCACGAGTCCTGTATGGGGAGGATTGCAATGGATTGTGATTTTAAAGATGGCCGCCATGATGCTTCCCGTTCCTGTTCGATGACGTAATTTCCGTTTGCGGTATTTAACGGTGCCCGTAATTTATGGTCATCGTTAATTACGGGCACTGCTATTTACGCACTAGTTGGAGGGCGATGGTGTTAGTTATGTCTCGGTTGTTGTCGGTAAGGGGTTTGACGCGCCCTTTACCGGTATGGCGGTAGGGGGTTTACCGGCATGGCGGAAAGCTTGTGCCCGCGAGGTCGGAATATGGTGCTATTTACGCCCTGCTACCAACGCGGATACGGTATTTCCACCATGCCGGTAAAGTCAGTGATTTAACGCGAACCTCGGAATGAGGCCCTTAGTCATGTACTCTTCCACCCAGTAGACACAAATACACCGGTTCTAGGGCACCACACTCTAGTGCCTTGCAGATTCAAGATGAGTGTTTGATTTGCACATCCGACACAACCTCAGAGCCCTTTCCAGACCATGTCGGGGCCCTGTTACTGTTAGCAGAGGGAGTGCGTAAATTCATAGCCTCAACATAAAGTGCCATACAACAGGGTTTGGACTTAAAAGGAGATAGGGTTCTGGTTTCATGTAACAACGGGGTACCTGCACAACCGGGATGTAATTACTTAACGTGGGTAGGTGGACATAATTTTTGATACTGTCCCAAATGTTAGCCTTGGTGAAGAATGATGCTTTAACACCATCATAATTGTTCCACGTCTCACGATGTGGGGTCCAGCATACTTTCCCAAAGAAGTCCAAATTAAGAGATTCAAATGTGTGCTGAGCTCCAGCAGCTCCAGCGTCCCCTGCCATGCCCAATTAATTCAGTAAGGGACAGATGGGTGCAATTTTAGATTGTATGTTTAGGGCACCTCTCCTTTTAAGCAGCTGAGTGCCTAGTGAAAGAACAATACCAATTTCAAGCCGCAGGTATTACATAGAGCACGAGGGTGGCAAATTAAGGGTCCTGCACCAGAACCTACCCTCCAAGCGATCTAACCAACTAACGTCCTTCATCTCAAGGGGCTCCAAGCCATACATGGTCATAGGACAATAACATTGTTTGTAAAAGATCAAAATGCCCTGAATTGTGAACCCTGCAATATTGTTGGTAATCTTCCATAGCATAGATGTGATCTGATGCACTTTTCTTCACTTTGAAGCTATGGTTTCATCATAATTTTTTTTATCCACAGTCCTGAATTTTGTATTTTGAGCTGTTCTGTACACCTTTTCCTTAGCGATTAGCATACATTTGGTCTTTTGAAGATTTGCCATCAAATAATTTTCCTGCACGTCATTGTATAGTTCGTTCATCATGGCCTTCATCCCACTCAATGTATGATCGAATCACACCAAATCATCAGCATATGGCATGCAACCAATTTTTCCCCACCTATCAAAGGGGGACACTTTAAGCTCTTTAGCAGGCAGTCAGGCAAGTCTGCAATTTACAAATAAAAGGGAGCCAGCAAGCATCCTTGCTTAACACCTCTATTTATATCTATCAACCCAGATGTACTTCTCTCATTATCTAAGCAGGCTCTTGCGTAGTTATTATGATGGAGAAGCATGATGGCATATATTAGCCATAATGGGCAGCCAAGAGTCTGCAGCTTGTGCCATAATCTCTCTCTATCTACTTGATCGAATGCTTAAAGTCCACAAATGTGACGTATAGAGAAGGGCTGTCCTTAGCAGTTGACCTTTTTAGTAGTATGTCTAATAACCTGGTTATGTACTGTCGAGGAGCCAGGCCGAAAACCCGTCTGATATTGATAGAGGGCCCCAGAGGCTTCAACCCATCTCTGCAGTTTACCCAATAGCAGCAAACCATATATCTTGTCAGTCACGTCTAGCATAGACAGCAGTCTATATTTCTCGGGTAAGCTCTTGTCACCTTTTTTATGAATGGGCACCAAGAGTGAATGCTGCCATGAGGATGGTATCCCATCTGGTACCCTGATTTTCCTGGACAAAAGAAAAAGGAGCATGGGCCAAGTGACAGGAGCAGGCTTCAGTACCAAGTTGGAGAGGCCGTTTGGGCCCGGAGCATGAGAGTTTTTTAATTTAGTTATGTTCTTCACTAGTGAATCCTGGGAAAATACTAACAGCCACTCACAACCCAGAGGAACAAGATTGTTAGCTACGATGTTACTTGATCTTCGGTGTTCCTCCCATATCTCTCTGCCTATGGGGTTTATGATATTTTCATGATACTTTCCATTTACTTTAGAGAGTATTTGCCAGATACTGCGCGAGTTACACAATTTCAGGGAACCTAGCATTTGCTGCCATTGGGCGTACTTGATACTCAGGCCCCAACGCCTAAGCCAGTTTTTATATCTCATTTTCTTGCACTGTATCGGCCTCAGTGATTCAGAACTATCCATCCTAAGGCGTGTAATGGTTCTGATAGTCTTTCTCAACGTGACTGTTTCAGAAAGGGTATCCAGCTCCTTCCTTTAGAACTATTACAAGTTACATTCTTATTCTCTGGCTCCTATGTTTTTCCTATGGTTTCAACCCATCGAGTATTTAGGTCATCACCCAGTAAAATTATGCCCTGCTTCCCATCACCATCGCACTGGGATAAAATGTCCGATATGTTGTATGAAATGTAAACTCTCTAGTGTGTCCTGTGCCAGCTTTGTTTCAGAATGGGCATCCAGCTCCTTCCTTTAGAACTATTACAAGTTACATTCTTATTCTCGGGCTCCTATGTTTTTCCTATGTTTTTCAACACATCGAGTATTTAGGTCATCACACAGTAAAATTATGCCCTGCTTCCCGTCACCATCCCACTGGGTTAAAATGTCCTATATGTTGTATGGCCTGTAAGCTCTCTAGTGTGTCCTGTGCCAGCTTTGCAAGCGTGTCGTTTGGGTCATTAAAGCCAAGATTCAGGTCACCCAGCACCAACACTTTTGAGTGAAGTTTTAGTGATGAAGAGATCCATCTAATAAATTGGACTAGAACATCTGGCATACTCTGGGAAGGACGATAGATCAGAAAAATATTCAACGTGGTGTTATGGTCCAATACTACTTTAGCATGCAACGTTTCACATCAGCTATGTTTATTGAGTTAATCGTACATATTTTTAGAACCTTACGAAAGATCAGGGCCACGCCCCCATCCCAAATAACTGATGGGCACTTAGAATTCCGTAATCCTGTGTTATGGCCAATGAGAGAGCTGGTCCTGCTCCCTCATAAAGCCAGGACTCCGCAATGGCACAGAGATCAATTCTGTGCTCAGTAATGAAGTCACCTTCTTCCGTGGAGTGCTTTATAAGTGATTGTGTATTGAGTAACTTATACTGCAGTGCTGTTTCAGTCCCCACACCCTCCACATGAATCATATTGTTGATTGCGGGAGAAAAGACAGTGGCTTGAGTCATGTCGGGGTCCATCTGTGTTTCTGTAACAAGGTGTTGAACAGGTGTGAGGTTGGTCGCACAGTCTTGCACACCATGTCTGTGGGACTCGTTTTGACCATGTACAGCTCATTTAGTGGCATCTCCCTGTAAGGTGAGGGTGATAGTGGATGTTTTCCTTGTGGTACAAGGCTGTAGAACCTCTTTATTTCCTGCACACATTATTTTATCAATATAGGATTCCATTACAATACTTGAAGATCCTACGTTGACTGAAACTTGAGTTGAGGGCTTGCCCGGAGCGTCCCGGATGCAAACCGGCGATAACCGGCCTAGCAAACGCGCTAGCGTTAACACGCTGCTGACTTCATTTAAAGGGCCAGTTACCTTTGGAAATGTGGTTCAAAGAAAATACAATGTGCACTCATTGCTCTGCTATTGGAGAGCAGGAGGCAGAGCATGCAGAGCTTTGTAAACACAGGTAAGTGGTCAAAGCCTACACCTACAGTTCCCAGAAAGTTAAATCTGGTATATTTGTTTAAAACAAACACCAACAGTCTAGTTACTGTGGTACACCTATACAACTAACAGTGAATGGGCGGTCCTTACTGCTTCGAAAGATTTCACAAAATTCACCCAATGTATGCGGTACAGAAATGATTTCATGCACAATCAGGGTTTCAGTTCCCACTCAGGCACGAAATACTGTCAAAAAGAATGAGGAGACACACACTCATACCGTGCGTACCTGTTATCCCACCCGCAGGTTGCTTCTGTCCCTATCAACTAGCAGTGAGCACATATTACACCATCATTACCATGCAAAGGGTTACACCCACAAAGCAGTCAGAAACAAAACACCACTCTACCTGGATGAGAAACTCACCATCGCCAGAGGCCAGGGCACAACCAGAAACTACAACCTGATGAGGCTGGAAATAAACTCCAATAGGGACAAAATAGAAACTGGAAATGTCCTGCTATTCAACCTGTGTCATCTAAGACTAGGCCTTTCAATCCCACATTTCAGGAAGGACCTGAAGTCTCCACTCTTAAAATAAACAGCTCACCAATCACTGATCGCTCTACTCAGCCCTCATTTTACCTCTCTAGACCCCCTCCTTACCGGGCTCCCCCAATCCATCCCAGCACCTCTGCTATGCCTGCACCCTTACTTGTAACGCCCTGCATGCTTCCTCCATGTACAGTGCTCTGTTGTTTACCAGCTATGCTTGCATTTTATCAATCCCATTCATATGTTAAATAACATAGGCCCTCTGGAATTGCTTTGTTGGCCTTTCCATGAAGGATACCATGGGATAGTTAAAGAAAACAGCCTTACAGGAGAAATGATGGTTCCCATAAGGTAACCTGGTTGCACAAATGAGCAGTGGATGCACACAAGACATTGGACAACGCTGTTTTGTGATCAGAGGTTTTTCACTTTCACACTTTTGCAGTCAAGTGGTACTGTTCAGTCTTCAAGCAAAAGAGGTAACACTTTCTGCGAGCAAGCTCAGGAACGTTCTCCAAGCCACACATATTAAACATTGACCACTAATGCTATTACTAGCGCAGCTTCTAAGTATATGTAGCACGATGTCACATGAATGCCTCTCCACATCTAAAATGGGATTTTGGCATCCCACCAAGCATCAGACGGTGAAGAAAAAAATATCAAACCACCACAGCAACTGGCAAGATGTAGTATAGTTACATTAGCATCACACAAACTGGGGCCTATTATCACTATCAGCAGGATAGAGGCAGTTTTCTCAACAACAACAACCCCAAGATTCTTGGGTCCTCATCCCGAGTTTGGCTGTAACCCTTAAATGCGGCAGTAGCGCTATTACCGCTGCATTTAAGGGTCCGCCAAATCACGGGTTTGGCAGATTTCCCCCAGCTCTAAGCTGGGGGGAAATCTGCCGAAATGTCGCACTCTTACCGCTGGCGGGAAATCTGCTAGCGGTAAGAGCGCAAAATTTCCCCATTGAGCCCAATGGGGAATGGGGAATTCCTGAATGGGCTCAGTGGGGAATGGGCAATACCTGTTCCGCCAAACCCGTGATCCGGCGCTATTAGCGCCGGGGGGTTGGCAGTAGGGCCATAAACCGCCCAACTCGTGATGAGACCCTTGGTCTAAGGAATAACTGGCCAAGACATCAAGAAGAAATAGAATATCTGGCTAGGATATGATAACCTGAAGTTACCTTACTGTTCCCTGCCTCTCCCCCCAACCTCCTCCCACCTCTCTCTCTATCTCTGCCTCTCTCTCTCTCTCACGCACACGTAAAGTTCTAACTTTCGTCTGTTTCATTCTCTCTGTCACCCTCTCCTTTTTTTTCATTGCTGCGTCACCATTATGTGAATGAAACATGGGAAGGTGTGTGATTTATCTGCTCGCTTTAGCATGTGAACCGACTTGCCTTACCCCTGAGGGAGAGTGCAAGTAAATCCTAGTGCTAATGAGCCATTTACTGACTTTGAGGTAAAAGGAACCCAACACTGTACCAGTTTCAGCATTTAAACAACTGTCTCATTTAGTTCAATAATAAAATATCTTCATGTAGCCATGATTCATGAGTTTTGTTGAAATTCACATATGCTTGTATTTAAATATAAGCACACATGGTGGAAGTGATTTATAAAGTATAAGGTCAGCATTTATTCTCCTTTATTTTTTCTGAGGACGTTTGAAACATGAACACTTCCTGTCTGATTAATAGTCATAAGGAACAGTTGTCAATTGCATTACTTTGAGGACAATTTTAGGATACATAGTGAGCAGAAATAATGTGCGAAAGAATGGAAGCATTCGTCTTTGGGGCAAATGTACCAGCCAATAGGCGAGCACAGACTCGTACAGAAATCAGAAGTCTAGGATAAGCAAGTGAAGACAGATTACACGCGCACTCACACACCCGTTTTCCATTACACTGAAAATCAATTCATGAATGAAACTAATTTAAAAAGAAGCAAATGCAGTCAATATCCATAATGCAAAGACAGTAAATCCAAGAGATCAAGAGTCCAACGCAAGCTCCAATCATGAGTGGGTGTCTGTCTTCATTTATGTATATTGAATGCGTATTGATTGAAAGCGCAGTGAATCTGGTGGCGTGAGCTTCTGGTGAATTGTGAGTCAATAGGCATCAAACCTATTAAAGCCTGCATTTCATTAGCGCTGTCTGTGCAACTGGACGAGAAATAACTAAAGAAATTAGAGCGAGAAAAAACTGTTTTCGCATAATCTGTTCTTCCTCTGCAAGTAACCATGCTAAGATCTTCAGTCATGAGTGGCATATTTTGTATTTGTTTGTTACTGAGCACTCGCACTTTGCTTGGAGTGAATCCAAATGAGATTCGTTTATTTCAAAGAACCCTCTGCATTTATCAACAGTTTAATGTGTGGCCATAACATGAACGCAAAAGAAAATTGAGGGTGCATGATTATGGGTAGGAAAGAGGGGAAGGAGCGACCCTGAGACACGCGTGAAATGGAGACCATTAGACAAGAGCAGCAAAGAAGAGTGTTATCAGAAAACGTGAAAAGAGACATGTTAAGGGCAGGGACGTCATTTCACCAAAATGCTAGGGAGAGCAGAAGTGACATCCGATGGCCTTGACCTTTGATGACATCACAGGAAGTGATGTAATTTAACTCCCACCCGATGGGACATCATGGGGGCGATGTCACCCCTTGACAAAACCGGAAGAGGCATAACATAGCATTGCTCCTAAGTACACTACTAAAAATATGGTTATGATATCACTGTAATGTGATATACATTTCATACAAGAAAGGATCACCATATGTATAGTGTGCATAGGCCTACATTACCAAATTACTGTGAATGCAAGCAGACGTCCAAGGCCAAATAAGTTACACTTCATACAGAACAAATATACATACAATATCACCCAACCTGTGTTGGCACTCATTTATCAACCTCAGAATGATGAAGGCTAAGTTGGCCTTGCCGGATTCGAACCGACAACCTGCACATCACACACACATTGCAGCAGCAAATGCTCAACCCACTGAGCTATTTTACCAGCTATAACTATCATACTGCCTATAGTAAAATGAGCAATTACATGACTAAATGTTCTCAAAGTCTGAAAGCAAATGACATGCTGTAGTGGATACACTGGTAACTGAGATTTAACAGCAGACCAGTCCATCTGTAGGTCTGGTGCAAAGTTGGCCACATGTCAAGCCTCCGTGGATCTACTTTTCATGCTTTAGATGTTGGCAAAATACATATCATTGGGAGGGATCTTAACTGTGCATTAAAGAACTTAGAGTAGTACAGGGAAAGCAGCGCACTCCCAATGCATCCTGTACTCTGGGCACTCATTACCTCATAAACAAACATCCTGAACAGCATGCCATGGAGATAGACACATTACAACAAAACATCAATTGTGGCACACTGAAATCAAGGGCATCTTTATGTGCTATGGTCAAACATGTCTACACTGTGCACACACTTTTAGGTACAAGGATTTTGTCAAGTGACCGAAAACACAGAGATGGAATGTCTTGTGATGATCTTAACCGAGGCAACGGCAGAAAAAAGAGATGATACAACTGCAACCTGCGAAAATCAAAATACATAGTCGGAAATGGATGTTTATTCTACACTATACGCTTTTGGGAATTTTGTGTCTGAATCGAGCATTTCAGCTGTTTAGACTAAATCAGTGACTCATCCCATGAAGTGTGGCTGAAATAAACCTTTAAAGAGTCTAGCAATTATTGTATACAATTCAAGAAAGACAAATTATTTGTTAGTCCTATTCTTTCTCATTCACGGTCACTGCTCAAAGTGTTACACTTGTGTCACTCCCTCAACAAGAAAGCCAGCCATTCCGGAAACAAAGACACACATGGTGCTTGCCATAGCCCAGAAGCTTTAATTTAAATAAAAATGAAAAAGGGGTGGGGGCGGGGGCTTTAGGGATAGCAAGGGAGACCTCAGGGTTTCAGGTGTGACCCTGGCACCCCCCAAATGACATAGCTGGTTAAGGGTCAGAAAACAAGGCAAGAAGAGTAAGAATCAGATAGTAATGTAGTAAAAAGGACACGTCAAAGGAAAGGGAAGGACTGCTGTTGCAGGTTTTATTTTGGGAAATGTAAAAATGTTTGAAGTTGGGTCAAGGTTGTGCTCGACATTGAAATCCACATGGGCATGATAAAGTCTTTGCGGGCTTTGTATGGTTTTTAGTTTGACCCATTCCAGATTGGGAATATCCTAGCCTTCGATAAATCTAGAGTCACTACAGATCTTCAGCTGGTGCACAGGAGGTTATGGCTAGGAAATTGTATATGCTAGATATGTGATTGATAGTAGCTAGCTTTACCAGTCATTCATGACATCAGAATTAGTGTTAAAAAGCACAGATATCTTGAAGTGGGAATGTTGTTTTGCTGTACCAAAAGATGGTATAACAAATGGAAATTACTAATATTCAAATTATTATCAAAGTACTAACATATTAAAGTGGCTCTTTCAAAAGTGTTACAATGGTTCTTTTTAAGGATCACATCCAGTAATCCCTCTAGCCATAATAAAAATGGTGCACTGGTATAAGCAAGCAAATCAGAATATCAAAACCTAGAATAACCATACACTTTCTTCTGATAGTAGGTTATCTTTTCAATATGGGCAGTCTGGTGCACTCCTACTGCAATCTTTCAAAACACTACCAGAATTTTTAAATCCAAGACCATTTTGGGAACATAAGAATGACCACAGATAGTTTGTCTTTAATCAAAACGTTTCATCCTTGAACCCCCTAGTACATAATGCACACAAGGCTTGGTGCTCATTTAATATTTTATAGCACCCATCTTAACATTGAAATGTTTGTAAGTACAAACCTTATGGTACGATGTTCATTAATCACCTGGATTTCTTTCACAGCGTTTTTTACCCAAAATGTTTTGCCGAAGAGATTACAGATTTGGATTTTAAGCTAACAGGTGCCTGTCTCTCCTTGCTAGGTCTGATGCTGTTGTGGTAGAAAATGCAAGTTCAGCACAGTAAAGAGGTGCAAACGTTATCAGCTGCTGGATTTGGCCACTAAAAGGGGAGGGATCTTTGTTGATAGCACACAGTTCGACGCACTCGGCTGGAGAATGCCTTGAATAATTGTGTTTTAAGTAGATAACCTAAAGTTGATACAGTTTGAATTATTAGGTTTAAGATTAGGCCTAGGCACTGTACACAGGCCTCAGGAGCTTGCTTTCACTAGAAATGAATTCACATTTTATGAATTTGCCTAGCAGCCGCAGAAGCTGGCAGCACATGGCAAATTACACGTTCCCAGGATCATACAGTAAGAAATTAGTCGCCTTCCATACTTTCGAGGTGAGGAAGCGTCGCTCATGGGTGCTAGGGGAAGGCTATGACTGCATGATCATTTTATAATTCGGCATATTAGTTTATGAAATGGGTCCACTGACGGTTTCAAAATGCCCCATTGCACATTTGTTTCTAAGATGCAATATTAAAACTGTAACTTGTCAATCGTTCAAAGCTCTTTCAGTGTCATGATCAGTTGCTTTCTCATGAGAATTGGATGGGGATGACTGTGGCAGATTAATAAAGATTGCTTGTCATCTCAAAACTCTCAATGTTTTGGACCAATGATGTGCGATTTGGGGGCTGTACTTTGACGTGACACAAGTGGTCAAGGGTGGTGTGGTAAGATTTGCAGGACCCAATCATTAGCATCAACTAGAAGATTGACCTAATCTTGCAATGTGACTTGATGCTTATTAGTTTGTATGGTTATAAAAGTTTTCATTTTAGGGGTGTATCTTTGGAAGTACCTTTCATGCAGTTCTGTTTCCGCATTTTGCTTGAATGTTGCTTTCCCAGCGATGTCTGAGCCTAGAATACATTGTGATACTTCTTGCCTGGCATACATTCAATTTTTTAGACTACTTTTGTAATTTGTATTTGTGAGTTCCCAGGGAAGCAAAAGTATGTTTTTGGTGGCCTGTCCAGGGATCAGCTTTCCCGACCAGACATGGGGATTCCAGCCGTGCTCCCAGAGGAGTGTGGGACAACGTTTGAATACCAGTCCTAAGAGCTCAACACCGAGGAGGCCACGCAGATGCCGAGTTCACAAAGGTTTGCCTGGTCAGAACGTTCCCCACTCTCGGAAGGCGGTATTGCCTTTAAAGGAAGACTCTGGGGTCGAGAAGACTCTAGACTCTCCGAAGGAGTATACGTGAGTGTACCATGCATGAATATGCATAGAGGGGGAGGGATTCTTTTTATGCTGTATAGGATGCACTCTCAAGTGGTGGAGGGCGATTGGCCATAGAAGTCGTAGATTTTAGGTCCACTTACCTGATAGAGAATGAGCAGACCTTGGCACATCTGCATTAGAACATGGGGTTAGGTAGTAAGTGGCAGAACTAGTTAGATGAGAGTTGCATGTAGTGCAGGCACCTGGCATAGTTGTGTCATTTTTATTCTTATGGGTTAAGGAGTATTGAAGAGTGTGAAGAAGAAGTGAAAAGGCATATGCATTGGTGTTTTGTTGAAATAGTAGTCTATTGTGATAAGGTGTAGTTAATGTGTTGTCCTGTTTATTGTGGCTGTGGAAATTGCAGAAGGACCAGAGCCGAACTAACATGTAAATATCAAAGGAGCTCTGCAGCACATACAGGGGGTGCGGTCGAATGAAAGGAGGAACAAACAAACCCTTGGCACATTAACATAGGGTATTATTGTTAAGGTGGTAGGCCTGCGGAGAAGGCCTTTTGTGTGTTAACTAAAACGAACAAGACGGGCCTGTGGAGAGGGCCATTGTATGTGAGTAGTGTGAAAGGGAGAGGCCTGAGGAGAAGGTCAGTGTGAATGAAATAGGGTGAATGAGTAAGACGTTAAGTATAAGAGTTATTGAGCGAGTGTCAGTAAGGAAAGGGTCAAAGTTGTTGAGATATAAGTAAAGGGGCAAGAATAGAAGGGGGAAAAAGAGTACTGTAATAATTAGGAAAATGGTGCAATAATGTCATTCTATCGTATGGACTCACCCCTGGATAATATGTGCAAGAAATTGCCCCAATACCGCAATAACATTTTAAAATACCACTTTCAGTGGGTTGAGGACACAGTGGGAAAGTGTAATCAGGAATGGCCGGAGAGGGAAAGCTTCAAAAGGATATAATCGACCTATGTACTCATATTTGTCCGCAACATACAAAGATGCAAATCTTAAAAAGAGACAGGATATTTTAGGTCTATGGAAACTTTACGAAGATATTAAAGCAGAGAAAAAGAAGGGAAGAGGAGAAGATTAGTGCTCCACCCCCTCCCTATTCATTATATCCATTGTTGAAACCAGCTGTAGGATCGCCAATGGATTGAGGTAGCCCCAGCATGCTGATGCTGTTGGACTGGTCTGCCGCCTTCTACCTTGTAAACCATACAGTGTTGGTCTCCAGGTTGAGGGAGGTGGCGGGTTTCTCAGTGTCGGCAGCTGAATAGATTGCCTCCTTTCTGAAAGATCGCCAATGGAGAGTGAGTAGCAATTTGGCAGATGCTAACACCAAAGAGTTGACTCAAGGAGCCCCACAAGGAGCTTGTCTTTCGCCCATTTTTTACAACATCTTTATCCTGCCATTTCTGGACTTCCTGATATTAATGACATAGAATTTACAAACTATGCTGATGACACCCAATGTATCATCCCTATTACGTGTGTCTTTCTGGATGATGAAATAAACATCAACAGGATTTACCATCTCATCCAAGGTTGGGTCTGTTCCAATGGTTTGGCCCTGAACACAAGTAAGGCAGAACTTATGCCTGTGGGTACTGACCCTAAAATTCGCAAATTGGAAGACCATTACTCCCAATTTGTGATTAACGGCTGTGCTTTAAAAACCAAGAGAAAGGTCAAAACACTCAGAATATATCTTGATTGCAATCTTATTATGAAGGCGCAGGTCAGCACCCTTGTGGCCTCATCTACTTATCATATTAAATTTCTATCTCATGCCCGCCCCTTTCTCCCACAAACTAGTAGGGAAACCCTAGCGAGAGTCATTAATTAGTTCTAGGAAAGACTACTGTAGTAGTCTCCTGATCGGTCTTCCCAACTACGAATTGAATAGACTGCAAGTAGTGGAGAACAACGCTGTTAGGGTTGTCCTAGAAAAGAAGAGATCTTACGATATATCTAAGGCCAGAAAAGAGCTTAATTGGCTCCCTATTAAGGAACAAATTCTCTTCCGGCTCTTGTCCATCTCATTTCACTGTATTAAAAACTCTGGTCTGATCTACCTTAATGACAAATTAAGGCCTAAAACGAGCAAATACAGTCTTCGATCAAATGTCACTCCCAGCTTATTGTCCTGGCCTGTAGGCTCTCGCAGGCTAAGGTGGGAGCATTTTATTCTGCAGCTCCTGCGGCCTGGAAAAATCTCCCCATTAAGCTGAGATTTGAAAAATCTAACAGAGTTTTCAGGAAAGACTTGAAGATTTATTTGTTAAACTAAACTATATTCAGGCCCGACCGTCTGCTCTCTTGTTTCAGTACCTCTCTCTTGTGGCTTTTACCGTTCTGTCTTTTGTGTATGTCAGCGCTCTTAAGCCCCTGGGTCAGTGGTTTTGCGCTATATAAATCTTAAATAAAATAAAATAAAATAAATACAGACCATAAGCGAGTATCCCCAGACAGGGAGAAAACAAAGAAAAACAAGGAAGAGTCAGAATCCCATCCTGGGGATAAGGAAGAGAAAGGGAAAAAAAAATACTTAGCAGATATTAAGAAAAGCACATGACAGCAACTGGTCTTGATGTTTACGGAAGTAGAAAAGGTAATGGAGAGGGATATAGAGAAAAAAGGGAAGGAGCAGGGAAGGAGGGAGGACCAGCAGGGATGGACAGCGGGATGCATAGCATTTACAATTGATGACTGGGGACAGGACATGGAAGAGGACGAAAGAGATGCGGCAGAGGGAGAGCATACTGCATCAGATTGGGAGGACAGCAGTGACAATGACAGCAGGGATGGCAAATTCAACACTAGTGATTTAATGGGTGTTTAGTACAGGATGGAGAAGAAAGGAAGGGGTGGAAGAAGAAAGAGAATAACACACAGGGAACTGAGGAAATAGACTTTTAAGCAGAAAAGCAAGGATGGCAATAATAAAAAGACAGCGGCGGGGCTAGGCAAGAAGCTCAAACCCAGTTGCCCCTTCTGCAGAAGGCAAAACAGGAAGTTTATTATGTACCCTGGCAGACAATGGACAGGGATAATTTGGTTTACAGTTTACCCTCACTAATGGCAGGGGCTAGCAAGTGGATACATGTATTTGAGAAGGAGACAGTAGGGATCCCATTGGTCATAGGGGAGATTAAACGTTTATTGGCAGCATTGGTGGTTGAACAAAGTGTCAAGATTGTGCAGCAAGCAGGATATGCTTGGGTAAAGTTAAGCACTTACATACATGATGGGACACCTTTAATAATTATCGAGCACACATGTGGAAAGCTCTGACAGAGCTGTATCCAGATACATAAGATATGAAATCAATATTAGCACGATAAATGTAGCCAGATTAGGCCCATACAAAATACATATGATCAATCCAAGAAATGTGGACACAATACTCTAAGAAATCCTGGGATGATAAAATACCTCATTTCTGTCACATTCTAGTGAGCGGGCTCCCCATAGATGTACAAGCTTCCTTAGAAAAAGTTGGCCAGATCAAAGCGAAGGGATGGCCTAAAATACAGCTGACTATTGTACATTATTGTGAGAGAAATTAGGAAACGGACAAGTAAGCAATAGACAATGCGGTAAAAGCAGAAAACAAATGTGTGCAGAAACAATTGTCCAAAATAAGCATGGATGGGCAGCGCTCACAGCACCAGTCAGCGTTCCACCCGCCCAATAAGGGGGGATTCCAGTAGAAGCAGTAGTACATCAATGGGATACGCACAGGCTCCATATAACCAACAGTGGGCAAAACAAAAGATACAACAGCAGCCTGGATTTATAAATACACAGCAGCCTGTGTTGCATATGCAGGGGGAGTAAACACATACTTGGGACAATCTCAGATGGGCATGGGATGCTATAAAGGGGGAAGGGGATTTGGATATACGGGTATGGGGCCCCGGACAGTGTTTTGTCTGTGGGAATTTCAGTCACTTTGCTCGAACATGCCCACTTATTCATCAAACAGGACAGCAAGGAGGAGTGCAGCCACAGCAGCAATATGAACAGATATACACACAAACTCAGCAGGCAAAAATGGTAACGCAGCAACAAATGCAAGTGCAACCTATGCAGGGGCAGGCCATACGTACACAGGGACAAGGGCCAACCCTAGGGGTGCAGAATCACTCTGTGGTTACAGTGAGCATACTACAGGCACCAGCAGAGACACTTGCACAAGAGAAGGTGACGATATTGGGGCAGAATGAGGTCCCTTATTACACAGGGCTCACAGAGGTGGGAATCCATTTAAATCTTCAAGCAATATATTTTCCCAATAGGAGTGCCCAAGTTAAGTACAAGTGTGTCCTGTCTTAGCAGTAACTGAAGACCCCAAAGAGGAGTATGAGGTAGCAGTTTAAATAGGACGGAGGGACTTTTCCTTTCTAATCGATACTGGAGCTACTATATCCTGTGTTAAGAAAGGGGGTTCCCATTATCCAACAAGACATTGGACATGCAAGGCTTTTCAGGGACCATCCAAGAGGTTCCTCTGACAAAATATTTACCACTGACAGTAGGGATGCAGCATATCATAGTGCCATTTTGTATTCAAAAGACGAACCCATTCACATGTTAGGAATAGATTTGTTAAGCAAATTGAAAGCCACAATTTCATTTCAGAGAAAGGAATGATTTGCACTACACCTGGGATGTATCCACCCAGGGTGACAGTGTTGCTACAAGCATACTATGCACACAGCACATTGAGAGGGATACCCACGCACACACAGATGTTCTTGTATGGGGTACAGATACTGCTATGATGGGTCCCAGGAATACAAGGGAAGGTCATTTGACTGTCAATTGAATTCCTGTTCATGGCACAGTGCCTCTCAATTATCACACCAGGTACACACACACTGCTATACATGGTGGAAGTAGTAGTAAGAAAGGACATTGTTATACTGGTTGCTACAGATGACGATAACATGGAGTGGTGATCGATACTGTGCTTTGATCCCACACTAACACTAGTAACAGACACAGAGTTGTACGCTAGACTAGACGGAGGGGAGGGGGAGATAGTGTTACAGCTGAGCATACCCTGTCCAGTACAGATAAAGGAAAGAACAGTTCCCCAAATGACTCAATTGGTGAAAAGAAGAGACATAATACATGCAGGAGGTTTTGTAGAAAGTCCCAAAGAATGTATGGACTACAGGACACCATGATGTGGGAATATTGAACGTGGTGGTGGCAGTTCACAGTAAGATAAAGGAAGGAGCAATGCTACCACGAGTGAAGCAATACCGCTTCTCATGAGAAGCAGATGAGGGCATATATGAGACTCTGCATGCCTTATGGCAGCAAGGTTTAATACAGGAATCTACATCACAGTGCAATGCAGCAAACTATCCGGTTATAAAATCAACGGGTGGAGTGCAGAGATTCATGCACGATCTCCACCCACTTAACATTATCGAAGCAGAATATCCACTAGTTCCAAAGCCTACAACAATTTTCTGATGCATTCTGGAAGAGGCAAGCTACTTCACAGTAGTGGAATTGAAGAATGCATTCTTCTCCATCGCTCTGCATCCTGACTCCAGGTTTCTCACTACCTTTAAATTTCTCAGAGATTTTAACACGCAAGAATACCTCAAGGCTACTGTGAGGGACCCATCATATTTCACAGAGTAATACAAATGGATTTGAGCAATTTGCAAGTAGCAAGTACAGTGATACAGTACGTGGATGACCTTTTAGTGTGCAGCACAACAGAAGATGAGTGCAGGAAGGATTCAGTGACACTACTAACATTACTGGCTGATAAGGGGTACAAAATCAACAAAGAGAAGCTGCAGAAGTGGTTTACTTGGGGCAGATTGTGTCAGCAGATTGAAGGAAAATAACACCAGAAAGGGTTGAAGCAATACATAAAACACCCAACCTAAGACAGTGAAAGAAATGCAACACTTCCTGTGTCTATGTAAATATTGCAGAGAATGGGTTTTTGATTACTCTGCATGCACCAGGCCACTCCTCCAGCCACTCAAGGAAGCTCAGAAAAACAAAAGCAACATACACTGGGCAGCTGAACGAACATTTTGAGGAGCTCAAACACGAACTCGCACCAATATTGGCTACACCCAATTATAAAGAAACGTTTCATTTGTTTTCTCATTCAGACGGTAAGGCACTGACAGTGGTGCTGACACACAGGAAGGCACAGGCACACAAGCCACTGGCCTATTACAGTGGATCACTAGACCCAGTGGTGCTGAGCATGTTCTTTAGGCACTTGCTGGCTCTGCATTCGCAATTGAGAAAGCCTCGACAGTAATGATGGGGTGTCCAGTAATTTTGTACATGGAACATGCATTGTTTGCAATACTAGAGAGGTCCAACTCAACATTGACAACGCAGAGAGCATCAGGTTATGAGATTATACTAAGAAACCCTTCAATAGAAGTGGTGAGGTGCAGGACAGTAAACCCAGCAGAATTAATTGCAGAACCAATAAAGGAGGGAGATTACACACATGATTGTGTGGCATGTCTGGACAGGAATGAAGATAACCCCCTGGTGTAAGAAGAAATAATTAAGGGGTGGCCCATGATCTTTATTGATGGGAGCTTAAGTATCTACCCATATTTGGGAGCAAGGCATTCTGGTTCAGCAGTAGTAGGAAACAGACATGGAATAAATAAGGAAGGAGAATTGTTAGTGTTCTCGCAAACAAGACTGCCATCACACTACTATGCACAAGTGGCAGAATTGGTGGCATTAATTGAAGCACTCAACATGTCAGAAGGGCATGCAGTTAATAGACTTTCTTACTCTGCATACGTAACAACCACTGTACATTCAGGACTAGCGAGGTGGGAAAGGAGATGATTCAAGAGAAGTGATGGCACACCAGTAAAATATGCAGCACTTTTGAGTGCATTATTGAAAAAGCTTCCACTTCAAGGAGAATTGGTGATAATAAAGTTTAAGGCCCATACACGGGGGCAAGATTTTTTTTAATTGGGTAACCAAAGAGCAGACAGAGCAGCAAAAGAAGCAGCATATCTGCCAGAAGGGACACCTGTGCCGTTCCCTGGCGAGGAGGAGAAATACCAGGTATAGCAGTGATGAAAGCAAATAAAGAACAAAATGCACTGCATAGGGCTTTTACGCAACACCAATAGTGCTGATAATAGATTACAGGGAGAAGCACCAAATGATGAAAATGAGCTGTGGAAGAAAAGACAGTGCTCTCTGTCTCCAACCAATTTAATTTGGCAGCAAGACAGCGACGGCTATAGCCCAACAGAAAAATCCAAGGGTGTGGACTGAGCAAGAAGGCGAGCAGGAAAGGGAATTTCCACAAGCAGCACTTCTAAACCCTGAGGGCAAGGTGTTTACAAGGAACCATGTAAGGAAGTGGAAAGAAGAGAGGTTCACGGGTACACACACTGTGGTCTACTCAACATCAACTGCCGTAAAGATTGAAGGATGCTGAGGATGGGTTCATCTCACTGACGTGCGTAGGGACGAGAGCACTGGCTCCCCCGGAGAAGAGGGGCAGAGCACAACGTTATGGGAGTATACATCAGCTTTCATTAACTTTTTTTCACAGCAATAAGGTTCTATAGAAGACCAACAAGTGAAGGAGGAGAGGGCGATGTGCAGGACAATGTTTTTATAAAAGATGGCAAAAAATATATTTTTAATGGAGTATGATAATAGTAGCATGCACTACTATATGATTAATATACTTATTATGCTTTTTATTTAAAAACTTAACTGATATATGTTCAAACATTGGTATGGAGAGGGGGAGAACGCATTAAATGAAGAATTCCATCATGACACTGAACAAGGGCAGGTCATATCCTCAGAAAATATCTGGTACGATGAAATGTTACCTGTGGAAAGAGAATGGGTGCACATGTTACGTCTGCTCCCTCATCCCACACGTAAAAGGAGCACACACGCTTTTCCTGCCTCAGGCTGTATTATATGAGGAATCATGGTGCCTAATGCACCTATCCGTCTGTAAAACAAGGGCTCTCTTTCAAGGAACAAGTGTCTCTGTTCAATGGTTGGATGAAGGGGAAGAGGTGTATTCAGATCATTATGTATAAATTGACAGGATGGCAGAAAACAGAGAAACTAAAAAGATGATAGTAGAACTTATAACCAAAGGATCTAAAAGGGGGCAGCAGAGGATCAGTGAAGACAAACGACTGCAGTGTATAGACAAAGAGGGGTACAGCATTCCCTGGTGTCATAGAAGATCGTTACTGAGAATAAAAGGAGCAGTGTGATATGGTGGCCAATGTTAGGAGGGAATAAATCAATGTCATGCTGAAGGTTTGATGGGATTCAAACAAAAATATGATGTCCAAAATAAATAATAGCTGCAAGGCATTTTGGGGAAAATATGTGCATGCATTGACCTCGATAGGTGAACCTCATTAACCAGTTTAAATCAACAGTTCCTTGTTTCAGGTCCAGTGGGTCCATCCATTTGGGAACTAGCATCGGCTGTGCTAAGGTGATGAGTGTGGCGCTGACGCAGGGACAGCTGTTATAATGGACATGTGGTGGGCAAGTAGAGGGAAGGCCTACACCCAGCTTCCTCCTGATTGGTGTGTGGTTTGTGCGATTGTTACACTGCACAGCCCTGCCCTGGTGGTGCCCCGAAACAGCTGAACTGATTAGACCCCAGCCGGCCCATAAGACTGGGGGTCTCCAAACAGCCCTTTATGATGAGCAGCAGCAACCTCGAGATAGATGGAATGCAGATTCATACTTTTGCATCAAATAATAATGACAACTCAATAGATTGGCAAAGGGAGTCTGTTTAGTGACAAGTACAGAAAACGGGGAGTTCAATGAACATCAGCAACCGCTCGATCTTCCTTCTTGCTTAAACTTCAATTAATTTCAGAAAAACAACACCATTTATACCAAAAACTCATCATCATTGAAATGTAATCTTAAAAACCTAACATGCAACTCGATTGGTTATAGGAATGTAACTTTAATATAGGTACTATATCTGTAGATGGTAACGGGGAGAGGGGATTGGATACTACTGTCAGGTGGGGCAACTAAGCCCTTCCTTCAAACTGGCCACTGTAAACATCACAAAAAGTATGATGTCCCATTGGTTCTACTATCTATAGGACCCTAGATTACATGGTCCACTATGATTGGGTTGGCATTGAGCCCACACATACTTTTCCACTTATGCTTAGCAGCATGCAGAATAATTAGGCCAGGTGCAGGGAGTAGGTCTGTACCCCAGATTCCCTCCAATTTATGTTACAGCCATTCATCACCTTAGTGGCCGTGTGTCAATTACTGCCTTGTAGTTTGGCCTTGAGTCTGCCTCTTGGTCTGAGAAAGGTTAATGAGGATGGGTACGACAAGGCTCCATGCGTAGGTGTGAAAGTCTCATCTCTTTCTGCCACCTTGCCACGTGAATAGGACACAGTGAAATCGGCCTCTTCTTCATGCAGTTCTGTGTATTTGATTTAATTCTGTCAGTCGTATACCATCTGCACTTATCTCGACCTAGCTGAACAGGAGACTCTTGTTATTCTTATCTCTAGTTGTAGGCATCGCCAGCCTATTCCAGCCTGGGCCTCTTTGCAGGGTTACCTTCAGCAGGGTTTCTCTCTGTCTTTACTTCTTGATTTATTGCTGCGGCCTTTCCTTCTTGAAACCTTTAGTAACCTCTGTTCAATTCTGCTCATGTGCGTAGTGGATCTTTCACTCATCCATAAAGTACTTTTGAGGTAGATATATGTATAGTTGGTGCCTGCCGCAATCTATTTTACTACTAAGCATAATCAAGCTTTCAGGATTTCTTTGCTTCTTGCGGTTCACTGCGTATGTACACGTTTAAACTGGCTTAATGTCTTCATCGTGCATATGGCATAAGTTTATTCATCTTGAAATCACCTGTTTCACCTTAGGCCCAAGATGTCACTTATCCATGGTATTTTGTCTCTTTATCAGCATTCTTAGGTCATTATAGTCTATATGTGCGTCAGTTCGATTTCTCATGACGTCACCAGTCGTCTTCTCTTAGTATCTTCTTGGCTTCTTTGGGTATTCTATTCTGACAACCGTCACTTTTCGTGTCTGTAAGTATGGATTTCTCAGTGGGTACCTTGCTGTCCAGGTTTGCTTAGGTGCTGCTACTTCAATAGGTTCTGTTCTTCCGATAGGCACTGGGCAGAGCCCAACTGCGGCTCTCTGCTGGTTCATCTGTTCTTCACATGTCACATATTTTGGCGCAAAAGTTCCTGGCACTTTGAAACGGGTGGCTGGGGTGCAGCTGATACTTGGCACTTCCTCTTCACTCACCCCTATGGGTGATTCATTGACCACTCTTACTTCTTTCCTTGCATTCACTTCTCTGTCATCCTCTGGATCTGGACATCTAGGTCTCCAGAAATGTTCCCTTGGAGTCCATATCTTTATCACTCCCTTTAAACATTCTGCTGTTCTTACGTGCTCACCTTTGTTCCATGTCATAAGTTGACATTCTCCACTTGGATTGCAGTAGATCAATTTTCCCACATATTTTCTATGTTTCTTCAGATACCAAAACATTCACAAAGTCTTATACTTCTTCATCAGTCAATATCTTTGGGCTTCCCTCCTGACTCAACGTCAATCATGATTTTCATCCCTATGGCCTTTTTTTGCAGTTTTCTGGCACTGAGAGATTATTATCTTGATAACACAGAATTCAAGCAATATCGTCACCAACAGGGCTCCTAGGATCTTGAATGTGTCTGATATCCATTGTGGAACCCATGAAAACAGTGATACAAACCAACTGTCATCATCAACTTGGTCAGCTTAATCTATCATCTGATTCTGTAGTTTTGTCAGCATGCCTATGGCCTCTGTTAAGGTCCCATTTTCGTCGTCGTGAGATGGTATAAATGTGCAACATGCTTCTCCGATTTTTGCATAAACACCTCCATCCATAGCTGTGATCATATCTAGGACATATCTGTTCTGCAGAGTCATTGGTTGAATCGCTCTTAACTCTTCCTTGATTGCGTTGAATGCCTATATCATTGTGTTGATCGTCTGCAGTAACTCCCATCTGGTTATCTGCAACCATTTAGTATTTTCTCCAACCTAAACTCTTGGCATGAGTATTGTCGTGAACACTGATAAGGTCAAGATGAACAGCCTGTGTTCATATGGGATTGCATGAAAGACTTCTTCTGATTTGGCAGAGAAGTAATTCTCTCTCTTCATTCAGCTCATCATTTCCACAGCTCTCTTCTTCCTCATGTGAGCATCTGCTTTCGGGAAACTGTCAATATTCAGCTCACTTTTTGTAATCACCAATGCTGGAACATGGACATTCACCAATGTGCATATACCTCCCCAATTCTTCGACAACCTAATATATGCTTTGCATCCACATGCCCAATAATGATCCATGATCACTGCAGCACCATGTGCCATTCTTGTGGCATCGAAGATTTGTCCGCAGTTCTAATTTTCTCCCATTTTGCTTGTGCCATTGTTTCTGAAGCACAATTTGACGTTCTCCAATGGCAATATCTGTAGGGGTCCTCCTCTGTCTTCGACCCATGTTAGCAGTCTGGCCAGTCTCGGCCATAATGGTTTGCATATCCTCTGTACATTTTCAATGGTTTCCTTATAGTGTCCAATGATCATCCATGCTCTGCAAATCACTACTCCATTCTCCCATCCGTCTGGTGAAAGCACTGTTCCCCAGATTTGCATTTGGCCTCTGTTCCTCCATCTTCCCATTTCTTCCAGAGATTTCCCTTGGACGTTCAGTTTCTTGTTTCTTTCCCTTCTTTTAACTCCAGGCTTTTCATATTTTATCACAATGTTCTTTGTTTTGCAATTGTTGCTCGTCTTTATGCCTTGGACATAATCATCTTCATCTGGGTCCGTTGCTTCAGTTGCCCACTTGATTGAAGCATTACTTCCCATGAACTGACCTCTGGTCTTGCACATTGCTATGTGCGACAGACAGTGTGCTGTCTGCACATCTACTTCAACAGTTACAAAGATTTTTGACTTCCCCACACACAAAGCATTCTTCCTCTGAAGTTTGTCTTCCAACTTCCTTCATGTGTTGGTACCATATGTTCTTTCCCAAGTGTGCTGTGCTGTCCAAGTAATCTTTCAATTCATTATTGTGTTCTTGTGTGCTCCTTCTAATTCTTAAGGTCTTCCTGTAGTTTGCTATAACCACATCCGTAAACACATCTATAAAGCTTCTTCTTGCTGGAAGACTCTCAGGTATCTTCATCAATGCAACAGGATTTTTCAACCGTCCTATTTGAGTAGGAGAAAGTCTGGTAAGTCTTTCTTTATCCCTCTGGTTCTTTCTGGCTCTGTTTACAAACGTCCATCTTAAATCTGCCAGTATCTCCACACTTGATTGTCTCGCAGGGCTCAAGCTTGACCCTTTCGTCGCAGCATTAGGCATGCTTGTCGGTGCTGTCTCTGTTTGTTCATTCTCTAGAGTCTTTTGTCTCTTTAAAAGTTCAGCTTTCTTCATCAGTCTCTCAACTTCTCTTGGTGTGGAACTTCTCATCGTTGCTTGTTCGAGCTTTCCCCATCCTCTGGAATGTGATTCTGAACTTCTTGACACTAGACCAGGTGTGTATGTGCTCATTATTTGTGTATGTGTACCTTCCCTCAACCCCTTCTGGGATTTGCTTTGCCAACCCAGTCTCCGGCATTGCAATTCATTTGTTACCTCAAGTTTCGTGCGTGTGTCATTATTTATCACATCCATCTCAAGTTCAGTCACTCGATCATTCTTTCTAGGAACTCGAATGACTATGTCAGGTCTTGGTACCTTTGTAGGTTGCATGCGTACATCATTAGGTGGGTGCACGGGAACCTGAACGCTTTGTGCACCAATGAAACATTTAGTTCTAATCGTCAATGACAGTAATATGATCATGAATACTATGCATATGTAAGCAATACATTTGTAAGTAAGTTTACAGCATTTGTTCTTTGGCCAATATGGACGTCTCTCCTCATGAGGGAGAACAACGTTACTACTCTGGTTTCCCATCTTGATCATTCAAGGAAGCAAAACTAACTTTTACCACATATTAAATATGGCCACTTGATTCTGCTGTCTCTGTTTGCAGGTTACTGATGCTAAACTATTTATCCTTTTTGTCTGAATAATAGACTGTCTCTTGTCTCTGGAAACAGTTCCAAATGAGGCAATAGGTTCAGCAAGTCTTTTAATTTGCATGTTCAAAATATACCAGTTCCCAGTCAATGTCTCTTATCTGTTTAGCTCCGGATGACACGTTGTTCCTTTTGTCAGCATATACAAGAGTGAAGTCCTTCGCAACACCTTCATGATCTGTCCCTCGAAGGAAAGTTTTGAGATCTTCTTTGGTTATTGTGCTGTTTATTATAAAGTTCGACCTGTATTGCAATATAATGCAGGAGCATACTCATCGGTTCAGAGTTTGCTGGGTCTCTGAGGAAAGTGAGGACATCAACGCTGGCATGTCTCCCCAGAAGTTCTGGAAAGGCTGCAATTAATCAAAAAATACATTGCTAGCTAGTCTGCTATCTTCTCATGACAGTGGTATTTGTTTTGTCCTCGCTGTATTCCGGAAGAAAAGTAAACTGCTCTGTAATCAATGTGAGCAGCCTCCTTATTTTCTTTTCATTTTCAGGATCTTTATGAAACTCTGTTATGCTTGTGATTCTTCCTACCAACGATGGGTATGACCTCAATACTCACTCAAAATAGATCAGAAAGTCTTTGGTGAGGTCACTTGCGTGACACTATGAGTAAGTCCAAATAAGGATTCTGTATTTAAAGAGTTAGGATACTGTATTCTTTTCCAATTAAGTGTCCTCAATCAAAATCTGGCATATACTTTCTTTTCACGGCTTCAGTGTGCCTAAGTCCAAAGTCTAAAATCAACAGACTATTTTTGTGGCTTATTCGTGCAATTCTTCTTCACCCTGCAACTAGGATGCACAGAGTTTTTGTGTTTTTATGTCCCTTTTTTCCTTTATTTTGCTCAAAGGAAGTGTCCAAAACTATGCCACAACTTGCACAAAATGTTTCTGGTCTTTGCTGTGCTAGTCATGCGTCCTTCTTCCTCGTCATGGATCTCGTCTGCATGTGCTGTGGTTCTTCCCCATTGTCTGTAGTCTCTACGCAGTGGGGTGTGGGCAGAGGGTCTTCTCCGATGTATGGCTTGATGTCACCCAAAAAGATCCAAGCTCTTCTTCCCTGTAGTTTGACTGCAGACAGTGTGACGTCCTCCGCTCGAAAGGGGCAGTTGAACCTTGACTCATGCCACTTTTTTCTTGTGTGGCTTCTCATCAGGACTGTGTCCCCAGGGACTATGGGAGGTATATGAAATTTCGGAATTGGGTCTGTTGTAGTATCTCCTACTGTGTTCTGTGCTGCCCTGTACCCTGCTTGTCATGGCTGCAGCTGTCCTGAAATGACAGTAAGACAAGATGTCATGCAATTCAAGTAGTTTTGCATTTCCAATCCTAACACTTCTCCTGTTGGCTGGGCATCACATCTGGCTCTATTCTGGGGTGTCAATGGTGTGCGCATCCTTCTGCCTGCCACAATTTCATGCAGAGTGAGATGATGGTCAGAACCAGGCTGGTTTCTGAGTGCATACAGTGCCAATGGAAGACAGTGTAGCCATCCCTTCTTCAGAGTAAGCTTCAACTTGGCTATCCTTTCCTTTACAAGCCGTTGAGCTTCTTGCATATGATGTTCCCTTGAGGATGATACGCAGAAGAGAACTTGTGTTTTATACCAAACAACAAGCTAATCTGCTCAAATACTGCATTAACAAAATGAGAACCATTGCCTGATCTCATGGCTTCACACACTCCCCATCTGGGAAACACCTCCCTCACCAAGAATTTGGCCACACAGGTAGAGTCTGGGTGTGTACATGGACCTGCTTCCATCCATCTAGAGAATGGACACACCACAACAATTAGATACCTGTACCCGTTACATACTTGAATCATGTTGACATAGTTGATATGCAAGTGCTGAAAAGGCCCATTAGACCTTGGGATAACTCCTCTAATTACATGTAGTGTATGCCCAGCCATGAACTGCTGGCAGATTATACAGTTCACCATAAAAAATGCACTGTGTTATGCCAAGTTCGGTATGAACCCATCTTCAGCAATCATTGCTGCTAGATTCTCCTTTGTCATGTGCGCTTGATAGTGTAACTGTTCCAGTGCTATCTTCAATAAGGCTATAGGCATCACCTGTTTACCAGTGCTGTCTTGTCACCACAAGCTCTCGGAGGGATTTAAAGAACACCCTCGCTGCTTCTGTAGGTTCTTCTCCTCCTGCGGTGCCTCCCCCTGGAGCTCCACTTACTGGGTCCTGGCCAGGCTGCTATAGCCTTCAGGCTTGCTGTTCCACGTGAGATAAAATCTGTTCCTTTCGTGTGGGTGGTGCATTTCACGACTGCTATGCCCACTGGGATGTGTAGTGCATTAATCAGCCTGTCCAATAGGGCTGTGTGATACACTGGCGTGCCGTCCGCTTTGACGTAGCCCCTCCTTTTCCCGCTCACTAAGCCTGCGTGCACTGTTGACGTCACATAAGCAGAGTCACTGTACACTGTCACTTCCTAGTCTTCGTGATTCACGCCCGTGAGTATAAATGGCAATAATTCTGCAGCTTGTGCTGAATAGTGTGAGGATAATCGTGCACTAATGAGTACTCAAAATTCCCCATTTGCTGTGTGCTTCATCACAGCGGCACCTATATATCTTTGTCCATCATTTTGATCGATCCTCAAAGAACCATCAACGAAGATGATTTCTTCTCCTGCCAATGCATTTTCTTTTACTCTGGGAATCTCATCATATAATTCTTCATAGTTCGCGCAATCATGTATTTGCTCTCCTTCAGTGATTGGCTATGCTATAAACATAGCTGGGTTCACTATTGTGCAGCAAACTATTTTAATTGTTGGATTTGATATGACTACTTCATAAGCAAAAGCTCTCTGTGATGTCAATGTTCCTTTAGGTTTCTCTAAGATGGCAAATAGTGTGTGCTCGACGGATAACGTAATTGGGCATCCCATCACAATGGTTGTAGCCTTCTCTATGGCGAACACTGCAGCAGCTAAACTTTGTTTGCACGGGAAGTGACCTCTCATCACTGGGTCTAATTCTCACTGTAGTATGCAAGGGGCTTGTACCCCAGTGTGGTTCTCTGTGTGAGTACTGCTGTCATAACACTGCCATTCGTGTGTGAAAACAGGTAGAATTCCTCTGCATAATCGGGAATCCCTAAAACTGGTGCCGTACAAATGGCCTTTTTTAGTTCAACAAACCCTTCTTCCATACTCTCGCCCACACAATTTTTTCTTTCATTGGCTGTGCTTTCTTCAAGGCTTGTAACAAGGGTCTGGTATAGGAACTGTCGTCAAAGACCCATGCCCTGAAATAGTTGCATAATGTGAGAAAACTCTGCATTTGTTTCATCGTGTGTGGTTTGGCTGTCTTTGAAATGGCCTCAGCTCTTTCAGGGTAACCCTTTTCCCCTCATGTGAGATTAGCTGGCCTATATACAGCACTTCTTGTTGACAATATTGTAAATTCTCCTTGTCAACTTTATATCCTTTATCAGCAAAGTATAGTCAATAGCTGAATAGAATCGTGCCTGCACTTTTCCTCTGTTGTGATGAAAATTAGGATGTCATCCACGTATTGTAAGACAACACTCTCTAACGCGATATTGCCCAAGTCCATCTGCAGGACTCTGTTGAAAATCGAAGGAGACCACAGTACCCTTGAGGCAGCCTTGTGCTTTTCAGACGAACCTGCCCGAACCTAAACGATGTTAAATCTTGTGCAATGGGATTGAGAAAAATGCATTTTTCAATTCAATCACCTTGAAATACCTTGCTTCAACTGGTATATTACATAGGATTGTGGACGGGTTAGGGACTAGAAGGAACTCATCATCGAATATCTGGTTCAATGGTTGTAAATTTTGGATTGAACGCCAAGACCCTCCCTTTGATTTCTTGACCGGATAAACCGCAGTATTTCATGATGACTCTGACGTCACTAAGATACCCTGCTCCATCATGGCCAAAATTGTCTTAAAAATCCCTTCATCTGCTTCCCTAGACAAGGGATACTGTCGTGCTTTTGGTAAAATTGCTTCTGTTTTCAATTTAATCTTCACTACTCCGACTCCTTTCAATAAGACTACGTTATAGGGGCCTGTAGTCCATACTGAGACAGGCACCCCTGCCATGTCATCCTCAAAATATTCAGGATTTTTTTTGTGCCAGTATCATTCTCTGATGCACTTCTCTTTTGATATTTTTTACCAAATAGATGAGATTAACCTCAACTGTTATCTCATCTTCACTTGTTTGTTCTTCAAACAGACCGTCATCAGTGACGTCAGTCAATGTGTAACCTTCCCCAATGGTGATTACTGCACACCATTGTCTGCCATCATCATCATAACCGTCAAGCAGAGCCATTTCTCTTCGTAGTATTGCTGCATGTACTGTTAAGGGAAACAATTGCCCCTTTTCTTCATGCATAGGTATTATTGATCTGATTAAAAACTCATCTGGGGTTTTCATGGTTTTGTCTGCAAGGCTTGATAGTCATGACATTAATATGCGCACTCCATAAGTGAATGTTTCTGGTTCCACTGGAATAGCTCTCATACCCGTTTGTCCTGCGAATGCTCTAATCTAATCTAATCTAATCTAATCTAATCTAATCTAATCTAATCTAATCTAATCTAATCTAATCTAATCTAATCTAATCTAATCTAATTTTGCATACGTTCAAATAATGCATTCCTGGAGTTGAACATACTATGCCCTTCTCCGTGAACGAAATTGTCATGTTTAAATTTGTCATTAGATCTCGTCCCAATATAATCACTGGGGCTTGCCTTGAATATAGCAGTGATACATTCATGTCACATTCTCCTATGGAGAATGGAAGTTCTTTGGCAAAAGGAACCCGACTTGTTGCTCCAGTGAAGCCCTGAGTATTTATGGCATCACCGGACAAAGAAAATTTGCCTTCACATATACACGAGCGTATCGCACCTGTGAAAACTAGGAAAGAATATTCTTTATCCCCTATACAGACATCTACCCTTGGTTCCTGGTGAGGGTTTGGTGTTACTGATAGGATAGAACACATCATGTCTCCCAATGAGCTGTCCTAGTATATATAATCTTGTCCCATTATGAGTGAACGGATTTCCCCCGTCACTTGTGGCATTTCTCATCCCTGAATTCAGTATCTGTCCTGTACCTGTTGTTTGCGACAGTTGCATCAAAGACTGTTGAGATTGTCCCTGTGGAGAATGTTTCACATTCTGGGGTTGCAAACTTTTCTGTGCTCCCGGCACTTGCCGTGTGATTCTGGGCAACTCCATTTCCACCCTGCTGCGAGAACTAAGATGGATTCACCATCCCTCCTCTTGAAAGCTGTTCGTTTTGCACCATGCCTTTACTTCTGCATGTGCGTGCTAGATGCCCTGTCATTCCACACGTCCAACATATTGGCGGTTGTCGGATCATTTGCCCATTTTGCATACCCTGGTTTCCCTTTTGCATATTTTGAATACCTCCCTGATTACTCTGCCATGCTCTTCCTCGAAGGCCTCTTCCCCTTTGGTAAAGCCCATCATTGATTTAATCAAACTGTCTATGGCTATTGGCCTGCTGCATGTTTGGTCCATCTGTATTAGTTATCATTGCCCCCTCAATGGCATACTTTGATAATTTTTTCTGTACCAATTTAGCCTCTTCACCTTACGTGCAGTGTGCTTTTTTCGATTCTTTTCTTGCAGCAGCCTGCAATAGTGCACGATGGTCAACTGTATTTCAGACCATGGCTTTGCCTCAATACCTACCAGTTTCTGGAGCTGCTTTTGTAGCTGTTCTGGCAGCCCTTGGCACAATTTATAGTAAAACATGGGTATAGACTTCCCCCAAGATTCATGAGTTTCCAACACACAGGTGCCTTGGAAATTCTGAATGTAAATCAAAGGATCATCTGGCTCCTTCATCTTGAGTGACATTATAGCTCCCATATCAGAAGTGTATGGGTATAGCACTCGAAGTGCTTTCCATTCTGCAGTTCTGCAATTGTTAAACGGTGATCCGTCATGTGCAGTATTAACTGTAGTCACTCCAGGGTAACCTGCTTGTGCCCAGACATCATCAGCTCTGTCACCAAGCATGGCAAATAAAAGACCCTTAATATCCCCTATAGCTATTGTGTTCCCTCCTGTCATTTTTTCTAACTCATTTATCCATTTTCCGGCTCCCGTTGTCAACATTGGGAACTTATTTTTCAGGTATTCTCTTTCTATGTGAGGCTAAGGTATATATTGCGGTCTCGTTTCTCCTTTTTCTGTAAAGGGAACTGTGACACTCCTTTTCCTCTCTCATCATTTTTCTGTCTAGCGCAGGTGTAATATATCCACATCACTGTCTACCTGGCAATGTCCTTAGTCTGTTAAGATAGGGGGTTGGAGACAACCCCCTCTGACTGTATGATACTCCTTCATGCCGATCTGATTGTGTGGTTGACTCTGATGCCTTAGCTGTAGACCAACTAGACCCACTAGAATCTGACCATCTCACCCCCTTTCCCCTAGAGAAGCATTGTTCACATCTACTCTTGTCTTCTCTTTCTTCACATTCTTCTCTTTCTACATCTGATACTGTCTGTGCCCAACTCGTGCCACTTCTCTCATCCTGCTCATTTCTCGTTAAGTTCAACCTATCTAATGACAGCTCTCTATTTCTGCTACTTCGTGAGGCGTCCTCATTATCGTAAAACTGAGTGCTCTCCAGACGCTCATCCTCTTCTTCCCTTTGGGGTACATTTTCTAGCCCCATCTCATCATATATTCTATCGATCATCTCTTCGATATTTGCCCTAGCCGTGGCTGGTACTGAATCATACTCAGGGAAGAATTCTTCTATATCTTCCCAGCCTACTACTGGATTGGGTTTTTTAACCTCTCTTTCCAGATATTCATGATCTCGTGCTCTCTGTCTTCACTTAGGTTCTATGTCGTCATCAAACTCTCTACGCTTCCTCACACCTCTCTGACCCTATCGTCTTCTTGTTTCCTCTCATCTCTTCGTTCATTTGCCCTTTGTAGTTCCTCATCCCTTTGTCTTTTTTTTCTCTTCTCCCGTATCTTTTGCTCTTCTTCTTCTATTCTCTTTCGTTCTATTCTATCTCGATCATCAGCTGTTCTCTGCTTGTGATCGCGTTTTCTCTATTCTTCTGCCTTTTCCTGTTTCCTGACCCGTTCATCATGATACAGCTGCTCTCGTTTCTGTCTATCATTTTTCTTAGTCCCTTAGTCTCTTGCTCAGTATTCCTTTTCCTTTTTCTCTAACTCAACCTGTTCTCCCTTTTGTCTCATTGCCTCAATGCCTTTACCATCAAGTTTCAATAAAATCTGACCTCCCACCCATTCTTTCTGTGTGAATGCCATCTTATCAGTCCTATCCTCATCTCCCTTCCATCTCTTTTCCACTCTTCCCATATCTAGAGATGTACTTGGTCGCCTTTTCCCTTTTTGCGCCTCTCCTTGTCCTTCAGGACTTTGGCGGTAATAACTCGGTCTCTCTCCTTTTCTAGGCTTTTGTCACTGCTTTGCGCAGGTGACTCATATGACGGGTTGCTATATCCCGTGGCTGCTTTAATTTCCCTCAATGGGTATAATCCTTCTTCTTTACCAGCTTCGCGTTTCATTTCAGACGGGGTGGGTGGCGCAGAAGGCTCTTTACCCCTCTCTGTGCATACATTTAGTATTCAATCTAATGGTGGGTCCTCATCCTTTTCTTGTTTGTACATTTTCCAAAGCTCTAAACTAGCTAGGCGTTTGTCTAACTTTTTGCACATGTATGTGGCATGCAAATATGTTGTCATGTGCTGTATGACTGTTTTGGATAGCGAACCACCTTGGAGCTATGGCATAAACATTTTCTTTGTGGTTCCTTTAACCCATTCTGCACTGTAATCTTTAAGCTTAGGTGCATGCTTCAGCAGCTGTTTGCACATGTGCCCCAGTGGGGTAATGTCTTCCATGCTTAACCTGTTTAGTTTCTCCTCCATTCAACACTTAATTATGCTTTATGTTTCACAATCAAGATCAACAATATGAGCGAGCACCAATCGTCGCAAGCTCCAATCCTGTTCTTTCAAATTTCACTTTTACTTTTGTCAACTACAGCCATCAATACATGTCATGCAAAATCACATTACCATAATCGTGCAATTTTCTTGCTACTTTTTAAAGGTTTTTACCTTCTAACGTTACAGACAAAAACGTGAAACAGAAAAGACAGAATCCGACCGGCTACACAAATCTCTTGCCATCTGCTTCCTCAGATGCATTCTGCCTGTAATTGTATTCCGACACGGGATTTAAGCTAATTTCTTTCAGATCGTCTTTAATCGATTATGGTCGTCTACGTCGTCCTTTCAATTCAGGACTTTAAATGAAAGCTTCTTCTAGCGCCTCCCTCGAGTCAATATTTTCCCCTTACATATGCGTTATACTCTTACTCTGATGGTATTTTTTGCCCCACCTCCCTCCGTTACCTTCCCTTTACTTGTTCTTAAGGCATGCAACTTTTTGCCAATTATTCAGTCTTTTTCACTCACTGTTCACATTTTTGTCCTCTCCCGACGCTCGGGATCACCGCCTTCGTTACCGCCTCTCCGTGCTTCTCGTCCAATCGGCTGCTCGTAGAAGTGGGAAGGGATTCTTGGGGGAAAGCAAAGGTTCCTTCAGACCTAACCTGCAGGGTTTTTAATTAAACTAGCCACTATCTACGGGCAGCTTCTCTGTCTATCAGCTGGATCGCAAAGGACTTGTGATATTGCTGAGGACCTGAAGTTACTTATGTCGACGGTCAATGGGTGTCTTATGTAATCTAACCATCCTCTGCTACCAAGTGAACTGGATGGACCCCAGCTGACCTGTAAGACTGGGGGTCCAAACAGCCCTTTAAGATGAGCAGCAGCACCCTTGAGATAGATGGGAATACAGATTCGTACTCTTGCATCAAATAATAATGACAACTCAATAGTTGCAAAGGGAGTCCGTTTAATGACAAGTACAGAAAACGGGGAGTTCAATGAACGTCAGCAACCACTCGATCTTCCTTCTAGCTTAAACTCCAATTCATTACAGAAAAAACAACATAATTTATACCAAAAACAAATCATCATTGCATGCATTGACCTGGATAGGTGAACCTCATTAACCAGTTTAAATCAACAGTTCCCTGTTTCAGGTCCAGTGGGTCCATCCATTTGGGAACTAGCATCGGCTGTGCTAAGGTGATGAGTGTGGCGCTGACGCAGGGTCAGCTGTTATAATGGACATGTGGTGGGCAAGTAGAGGGAAGGCCTACACCCAGCTTCCTCCTGATTGGTGTGTGGTTTGTGCGATTGTTACACTGCACAGACCTGCCCTGGTGGTGCCCCGAAACAGCTGAACTGATTAGACCCCAGCGGCCCATAAGACTGGGGGTCTCCAAACAGCCCTTTATGATGAGCAGCAGCACCCTCGAGATAGATGGAATGCAGATTCATACTTTTGCATCAAATAATAATGACAACTCAATAGATTGGCAAAGGGAGTCTGTTTAGTGACAAGTACAGAAAACGGGGAGTTCAATGAACATCAGCAACCGCTCGATCTTCCTTCTTGCTTAAACTCCAATAAATTTCAGAAAAACAACACCATTTATACCAAAAACTCATCATCATTGAAATGTAATCTTAAAAACCTAACATGCAACTCGATTGGTTATAGGAAGGTAACTTTAATATAGGTACTATATCTGTATATGGTAACAGGGAGAGGGGATTGGATACTACTGTCAGGTGGGGCAACTAGGCCCGTCCTTCAAACTGTCCACTGTAAACATCTCAAAAAGTATGACGTCCCATCAGTTCTTCTCTCCACAGGACACTAGATTACATCCTCCTTTATGATTGGGTTGGCATTGAGCCCACACATACTTTTCCACTTGTGCTTTGCAGCATGCAGAATAATGAGGCCAGGTGCAGGGAGTAAGTCTGTACCCCAGCTTCCCTCAAATTTATGTTACAGCCATTCAACACCTTAATGGCCGTGTGTCAATTACTGCTTTATAGTTTGGCCTTGAGTCTGCCTCTTGGTCTGAGAAAGTTTAAAGAGGATGGGTACGACGAGGCTCCATGCGTAGGTGTGAAAGTCTCATCTCTTTCTGCCGCCTTGCCACATGACTAGAGCACCGTGAAATTGGCCTCTTCTTCATGCAGTTCTGTGTATTTGATTTAATTCTGTCACTTGTATACCATCTGCGTTTATATCGACCTTGCTGTACAGGAGACTCTTGTTATTCTTATCTCTAGTTGTAGGCATCGCCAGCCTATTCCAGCCTGATATGACCTGGGCCTCTTTGCAGGGTTACCTTCAGCAGGGTTTCTCTCCGTCTTTACTTCTTGATTTGTTCCTGTGGCCTTTTCCTCTTGAAACTTTTAGTAACCTCTGTTCAATTCTGCTCATGTGCGTAGTGGATTTTTCACTCATCCATAAAGTGCTTTTGAGGTAGATATATGTACAGTTGGCACCTGCAGCAATCTATTTTACTACTAAGTATACACAAGCTTTCACGATTTCTTTGCCTCTTGCGGTTCCCTGCTTATGTACACGTTTAAACTGGCTTAATCTCTTCATCGTGCGTATGGCATGTTTATTCATCTTAAAATCAGCGGTTTCACCTTAGGCCCAAGAGGTCACTTATCCATGGTATTCTCTCGTTAACAGCATTCTTAGGTCATTATATTCTATATGTGCGTCAGTTCGATTTTTCATAATGTCATTCTGACAACCGTCCCTTTGTCGTGTCTGTCGGTATGGATTTCTCAGTGGGTACCTTGCTTTCCAGGTTTTCTTAGGTGCCAGTACTTCAATTGGTGCTGTTCTTCCAATAGGCACTGGGCAGAGCCAAACTGCGGCTCTCTGTTGGTTTATCTGTTCTTCATACGTCACATATTTTGGCACGAAAGTTCCTGGCACTTTGAAGGGGTGGCTGGAGTGCGGCTGATTCTTGGCACTTCCTCTTCACAGCAGTAACATGGGGCTTTCGCTAGAGGAGCAGTCGACCATGCTGAAGGAAAAGGTGGTGCAGCAACACAAGGAGCAAGCATTACTGAGCATAAACACAACAGTAAACAGTAAACAATTACTGGTCCTAAAAGAGTGCCAAAACGTGGCCGCAATTCCTGATGAGGTTCGACTGTTTTCCAAGGCAGTCACTTTCTTTCGCATGTCTACTGCTTGCGGGTGTGCAAACTGCAGCTAAATTCAGCTGACTATGTATGAGTTGCTGCAACTGGCTAATTCAATAGCAAATGGCCTACATTTAGTAAAGGAAGCATTGAGAGCACTATGTTTAGTAGATCTTCAGAATAGGTATGTACTAGACCTTCTCACTGATATAGAGGGAGGCGTTTGCTCCAATTCAGGAGCAGTTGTTGCACAGTTGCGCCTGATGCAGAAGCTTCAAATTGAACATTGAAAGTAGGTATTAATGAAATACAGCCACTCCATTAAAGGATGACAAATGAAGTAAGTGGAGTGCAGTTGAACACTTGGCTGAACACTCTTTTCCCCTGGGTGCCCACTTGGCTCTCTAGAGTATTTAAAGTGACTGTCCCCGCATTGGTCTGCATGCTCGTCACCTTATGCATTGGCAACAATATTTTTAGACTCTATACCAACAAAAAGAGAGGAAAATTCATGCTGCCCCTGAATGTTGATGGGGTACATGGCAAACATGAGCCCATTAACAAATTCACTAAGGGTGAAAACATTGATGATGAAGTTGACTGGGCCACAACACAACCCAGAGACATAGAAAATGATCGGCCTATTGAATTTTATGTGTTAAGGATGGGACGGGTGTAAATTGATAGATGGACCATTGGAAAATTGGGAGGAAGATAGGGGAGATATGAGTAGAGTTAAAAGAGTGTGGCTCACTAAAAAGAAAGCAACAGAGTGGGGATGGGGGAGCAGAAGAGTTAGTTTTTGATGGATTAATGAAAGGGGGAATAATGTGGTAAAAATGCAAGTACAGCGCGATAAAGAGGTGCAAACTTATCAGCTATGGGATTGCCCCACTAAAACGGGAGTGGGCTTCATTGAAGCCACACAGTTATATGCAATAGGCTGGAGAACGCCTCAAATAATTGTGTTTCAAGTAGATAACCTATAGGTATTAAAGTATGAATTACAGGTAAGTATATTAGGTTTAACGTTAGGCCTGTGCACTGTAAACAGGCCTCATGAGCTTGTGTTCACTAGGAATGAATTCGAATTTTAGTAATTTGCCCAACAGCCGCAGAGGCTGGCAGCACATTGCAAACTACACATTCCCAGTATGATACGGTAAGAAATGAGCAGCCGTCGATACTTCAGAGGTCTGGAAGCAATACTCATGGGTCCAGGGGAAGGCAGTGACTGCACACTTTATTTTTGTTTTTAATTTCTTTATTGAGTTGTTGTTAACATAGATAAACTTAACATAACAAGACCATGCACCGGTCTACTATCGCCAAGCCCCCCCCGCGTCGCTCCCCCCAACAATATGATGGATGTAGTGGAAGGTAGGCATGCATAGCTCATCAAAGTAATCTCCAATATGGAACAGGTTACTTACTGTTAATTGCGGTGGTCAGTCATAATTTAGAAACAATAATGTCGAATGACAAAAATGTTGAAAAAATAATGTCGAAAAAAAATGTTGAATGTATTCTTTTTTTATTTATATGTATTTTTTTGCTTTGGTAAGTATAAAAAATGGGTAAAATTAAAAAATAAATAAAAAAGAGGGGTTTGGGGGGAACCCCCCATTTAAAAAAAAAACCTATTGAAAAATAAATTCGACTTTTTTTTTCGACATTTTTTTTTCTAAAAAATGACTTTCGACATTATTGTTTTCTAAATTATGACTATAAACCGTTAGTTGCATGAAGGTGGATAGTCTGTGAGGTATGATATATTACTAATAGGAGGAATTGTGTGTTGACCTCTTAGAGCTACAACCATCAGAAACCCTGGTAAAAGGATTGGTAATATATACATAAATTATGGCATAAAAATGAAAAATATTATGAGTTGTATCCAGCCATTGTTGGAAAAAGGATGTTTCCTCTAAAGCTTAGTGTGTTTATGCCTGTACAATGGTCTCCCCAATTAAGAGTATTTATGCCTAGGAATATAGATTGTATAGACATATATGTAGAGATGGCAGAACACATTCATTTCTGTTCTCAGTTATGGGAGTTCCCCTTTTCTGGATATATAACAATAACTTCATTTTGATCACACACAAGGTTCTACGTAACAAGGAGAGGAATAGTAAGGGTGTTGAAGTAAGGAGTGATATAAAATGAATCACATATCTGAGATCATCAGATGTCCGTCCCATCATAGAGGCAACAAGATGAACAAATAGAATATAAATAAAGGGATGTTTTTATATCAACAAGTTAATGTAATGAATAGGTGGCTGTGGTTCCAGAAATCACTACAATCAAGGTCATCCCTAATAGATAAAAAATATCCACACACAATATGTTTGCTGTTCTTGAATACCAGAGGACTAAGGAGATATTTAAAAGATGATAATGTCCTTCAGTTCTTAGAAGAAAGATATCATACTTGTGTTAAAAAAAAATGGAATGGCAAAAACACCAGAAGTTAATGGTATGCACATGGTGTCTGAAAATGCGACAAAATAAAAACCTGGGTCAACCCTTATATATGAACATCATAATACACTCATATATCTGTATTATCCAATACTTTTAGTTTGTTCGATTAGTATTGAGATTATAGTTTTGGTGTACCCTGTAAATTAGTGCTGATATACTTATATGACTCCTACCAACGATAGGGGAGCTGAAATTAAAAATACACCCTTTCAGTTCAGTCGAGGTAACACAACTCTGATGAAATTAATTATTATCCCACATAACCAATTTCCTTTAGGAGCAACAGCTACTCGGGCCCCATCACGAGTTGGGCTGTAGCCCTTAAATGCGGTGGCAACGGTATTACAGCCGCATTTAAGGGCTGGCCCCATCACGAGTTGGACGCTAAATGGGCTATTTTACCTCCAGCCTTTCTCTGGAGGTGAAAATCCCCTGTTTTCGGCTGTATTACCGCCAGCTGTATTAGCCCGCATAATTAGCGCTGAAAATGCCCTATTGAATCCAATGGACCCAATGGGGAATGGGGATTTACCGTTAACACCCAACTCGTGATCCGGCGGTAATACAGCCAGACCGGTCGGTGCTAGGTCTATTACAGTCGGCGGTATTACAGCCGGGTATACAGCCCAACTCGTGATGAGGCCCGTATTTTATAACAGAATCATGCGTGTAGATCAGATGTGTAAAGAAAAGAGTGAGTGCTGTGCCTAAATATCAACCTAAGTGCCCAGAAATATAAACATACTGTTTGTACAGGTTAATTAGTAACATACTACATCAAAAATCTACACACATGTTCAAACCCTTTGTGCTTATTGTAGTTTATTCTTCAGGTTGAGACTTCCCTCCTGATATTTATATGAGAAAGTTCAATATCTAATTCAAGTAAACCTTTCATTAGTTTGGCTCATCTATATACCAATTTAGATTGCTTATATCAATAATTAAAGTTCAAGTGCTTTTTGTTTGAAATGTCCAAGTGTTTCCGCTTTCATATGGTATTCCAGTAATATGTTCTCAGTCAGTCAGTCATATAGCATTTATTCAGTTTCAACCGTCAAGCATAACAACAAAATATGATGTATACATTGATAAAAACAGCTAAAATATGTTAGCCGAGTATAAAGAAATAATTCATATGATAATAAAAAAAACAGACTTTGATTAATAAAATAAAAACAAGCAGTACATAATACAATAAATTCCCTAGGAAAAAGTAACCAATTAATACCAATAAAGACTACACGATTAATACCACCTAGTTTCAAGTCTTTGTTTCTCTGCAACCATGCTCTATAGCGTGCAGTTACAAAGATAACATTTGGAAGCAATCACTGGCTTAGGAACATCAAGGCAGGGACTGCATGGTGAATGCAAGCGTCCTTAGGAATTTGCCTCAAGTACCAACATCTCAGGCGTGAAGTTTTTCCACAAATTAGCATAAAGTGCAACAAAGTTTCATCAAGAGATCCAGACAGTGGGCACATTACAATGTCAGAATCCCTACAAGGTGATTTAAAAGGGGCTACCAACAGCATGCCAAGCCTAAAACGCAATTACAGGGGGGAGATTATATCTAAATAAGCTTTAAACACCCACTCCAATCTGTTATCTAAATACTCTTGGCCCAGCTTTAGTTTAGCAGTGTCAACAAGCAGGTTCTCATGAGCTCTCAGATTCACAAGTGATTTTAAATGACATACGAATCTGGGGTTTGTTTCAAAAGTCAGTCCTATGCAGATGGAGGACAAATTCTCTTCACATGAATACGGCAATTTAAGCCCTTGCCTCTGGCTAAACTCATAATATGGGATAACACATCCCAATATTTTTCCAAGCCCTCTGTGTTCCAAACACTAAGCCAGTATAAAACTGGTTTAAATGTTATCTGGGTTGCTACTGGTACACAGTAGAGTTCTAAATAGACCAAAGTAGTACGAGCACTAATAGGTAGTAACAACAGTTTCTTGAAGAACACATTTTCACTCATTCTACAAATGTTAGCACAAACCCATAGTTCTGCACCATACAATGAGGCTGGTAAGCCTTGTTTATAGAAAAAATCCAACACCGGGGAATTTGTCCCACTGCCATGTTTACAGAAAAAGGTCAAAATGCCACTACTGTACTTCTTTAGCGTAGTACCGATTTAGCTATCTGCGCTCCCCAGCCTCCAGTTTCCTGGAAATGCACTGCAAGATAGTAAAAATGAGGTACCTGGTCAATGACAGAATCAAAGACGGTTAAACGGGGAAAAGATACTTAAATTAGCAGTGTACAGTTGCCCTAAATAGATAGTGAAGTTTGGAAAGTCCAAAATGGATGCTAGATAGGGAGATGTTCTGACAAACGGCAAACACCCATCAGGTTCTAAGTTGCTTAGAGAGGAAAAATATATCTCTTAGTGATGACTCAAGCGCCTAATAGCTAACATGAATGGTGTAAGGGCAATGGGATTTCCAAGTTCATACTTTATTAACCCAAAATGTCTCAAAATCCTTTTCATGAGGGTGGTTGTCTGAATTGAAAGAAAAAAAAAAATATATATATATATATATATATATATATAATGATAAAAAGTATGATTTGAACAATTTTTTTTATTTAAAAGCAATATCACTTTTTTTCGCACTGCAGGTGCTGGGAACCCATTTAGTGCTGGGTTGTGGTCTTTAGTGTCTTGGTATCCCCTCCTCGTCTCAGAGATATCATAAAGTGTTGTGGAGGGGCCACAACAGATCAGGTCGACCGGTTCCGATGGATATAGGTGGTTGAGAACCATCTTCTTCAGGATATAGGGTTTCTTCATATAGTGACCAAATCACTTGCTGTACTCGTGGGTAGGACAGCATACACAGCATAAACAAGCTACACAGAATCCCGTATTTGGAAACATAATGAAATAATTGCAAAAGAGGACATGAATAACCTATAATTGCAATGTAGCATAGCAGAATACTCCAGAACATTCACAATCATGTCTCAGTGGCTGTTTTGCTATATAAAAGGTGCAAGTGCTCTTTTTTAGTTTTGAGCATGGCCACCTAGTAGTGGCTTGATTAAAAACCTGTAGAACCCTTAGCCCAGGACACCAGGATAGAGGGAGTGTGGGGGGAGAGGGGGGCAGTGAGGGAGATTACTGTGGAATGGCTCTGGGAGTGGAGAAAAACTCCACGGAGTGGATGGTGCCAGATTGAACACTGAAAAGGTTGGGGCTCAGGAAGAAGTGCAAGGGGTGGGAAAAAAAGGAATCCTAACTTAGTGTAGTCAGGGAAGCATGATCTCCACAAGGATAGAGTCATGGATATTCATGCCGCAGCACTGCTTCTATATACAAAATGAAAGAACGCTAGTTGTTGTGGGCGGCAAAACAAATGTAAAGTGGAAATGTTGAGTTTTCCTGGGGAGAGGAGCACTTACCGGGTCTGCGATGCGCGCCGGCACAGGCTGTGTTCAGAGGCATCAGAATCCGAACGCGGAAGGAGCGGAACGGAAAGAAGCTCCTTCCGCTTGTGACACGTTGTTGGGGGCGTGGCTTAGGCGGCTAAATCCAATGGAAAGTCTGGGCTGGGGGGCGTCTGTACGTGTTGCCTGACCTTGTCCAATGACTATGGATCTAGCCAGGGGGGTGCGTATGATGGTAAAAGTGCCTCCAGGGGGTGGGGCCTGTACAGCATGCAAAGTCCGGAGTCATGGGGCAGATCTGACTATGTTGATAGAGCCGAATCAGTGATAGGCCGGCCAGCGTATTGTGTGAGCACAATTAAATGCCCAAATGGCACGGATTGGAATGCTGGCCTACAAAAAAATGGGGCGACCGGAGTAGGTTCCGAAGGGTGGGGGGGGTGAGGGGAAAAAAAGGGGGGAGTGAAAACAAGAGAGGAGGGGGAGGGGGGAAGTAGGAAGGAGGGGTTGTGGGGTTGGTAGGAAAAGGGGTAGATGCCCACTTACATGAAGTGTGTGGGCTGACATACATACCACTGCTTTATTCTACAACAGAACAAGGGAATCAAACATTACAGGCATATCACTGGGCCTCATTCCGAGTATGGCGGTAAGGGATAGCGGCCACCGGTAACGAGACCGGTGGCGGTAATCCCTTACCGCCATACTCCGAGTTCCCTTTGCGCCCTCGCCTTTAACGCCTGCTTTGAGCAGGTATTAAAGTCGAGGGCGCTAAGGGGCCTCCAAGCCAATAACGGTGACCGTAATGAACGGTCACCGTTATTTGCATCTTCCCCATCCCCATTGAGCCCTATGGGGGCTCATTTGGGAATGGGGAAGAGCCTTGGTGAATGGGGAATTACCGCCCCGCCAACCTTGGAATGGGGCGGTAATTCCGCCATCCACCAAGGCGCTGCCAGTCCGGGTACGGGGTCAACCAAGGCGTTAATAGCGCCATTGGTTAGCGCCGTACTCGGAATGAGGCCCACTGTGTATTAAAACAAAAATAGTAATAATAATAATAATAATGCGTATTGTCTGTGCCCGTGAGTTAGTGCTGAAGGCAAAAGGCACGCAACCTGTAAGGAAAGAACACACAGCATGTATAGTAGAGACACATGTGAAACAGAACACACGAACACACAACATGCGGTGCATTGTTGATTCAATTCACATCTAATAGGAGTAAGGTGTTCCGAGCATGATGTAGTGTATGCAGCAGAAAAATGCATGGCTTAGTGCTGTAGCACTGCAAGCTCCTGCCACTGCATCGCTTCGTTCAGACCTTGATTACATGTGTTCAGGCTGAAAATCCACTTCTGTTCTTGTGTGAACAACATGGCGTGGTAGTTTCCTCCCCGCTTGGGCCGTTTGATCTTTTCAAGGATTGTCCATTTGAATGACTCGGCTGTGTGACCTTCTGCCAAAAAATGAGGGACCATTGGTGCTGTTATTTTCTTTGTTCTAATACATGATCTATGTTCAATCATTTGTTTTTTGACTTCACAGGCCGTCATTCCAATGTACCGTAGATTGCATGGGCAAGTGATCATATACACTACTCCTCTTGTGTTGCAATTAGTGAAAGTTTTTTGGACCCATGGAGTTGCCCAGCCAATGTCAATGGTGGTGCTTCGGGCAGTTTGGGTGCACATGGAACATTGTCCACACGGACTGTGGCCCATAGGATGGGCTTGGTACCATAAGGTGTTCTGCGTGGCTCGTGCTGTATCAGCTTCTGGTCGTATTGTATTGACAAGGGTATCTCTCAAATTTCGTCTTCTTTTGAGCGTGAAGCGCGGTGGTGCTATATTTGATGTACCTGTATTCAGGATTGACCATATGGATTTGATTCCTTTCTTTATTTTGTTGAATGCCGGCGAGTAACTGAATACTGCTGTGATTATTTTGTCTTCTGTTGGCTTGTGATGTTGCTCAAGTGTGCACGAGCGAGGTATGTGTTTGGCCCTTTTATAGGTATTGTGTATGATCTTCTTCGGATACCCGTGTTGGACTAGTTGGTTTTTGAGGATTTTGGCCTGATTGATGTACTCACCAGTTCTGCTACAGAGGCGTCAAACGGAAGATTGTCCTTCAGGGATTGTGGATGGTAACTGGAATACGTCAATAGAGCGTTTTTGTCAGTGGCTTTTCGATATACTTTTGAGATGAGTCCTCCTTCTGAAGCTGTAACAGATAAATCTAGAAAATGGGTTGGTGCCCTATCTTTTTCCATCGTAAACCGGATGAGAATGTTCTGTCTATTGATCTAGTCATGGAATGCCTTAACGTCTTCTTCGGTGCCTCTAAAGATGACAAAGATGTCGTCAATATAGCGACACCAGGTTAGCAGTTTGTCCTGAAATGGATTAGTTGCTGGATAGATGTGCCGGTTTTCAAAAGAGTTGACATATAGGTTTGCCAGACTGGGTGCGAAAGTCGCACCCATGGTGGTACTTGAGACTTGTTGAAAGAATTGATCATTGAACATGAAAAAGTTCCTTGTTAATTCTATCTCGGCCAGGGATAGGATGAAGCTTGATGGTACCCCATGGAGATCAATGCCTGAGTCCAATAGATCTTCAAGCATTTCCAGGGTTTCTTGTTGTGGAATTCTGGTGTAGAGTGATTCTATGTCAATGGTGACTAGCCAGTCTTGTTCAGGGTTGAAAGGCAGAGAGTCAAGGAGAATAAGCATGGCTGTTGAATCTTTCACTTACAATTTCATTTTAGGAATCTCATATTTGATGAAGAAGTCTACATATTGGCTGAGAGGTTCTAGGATTGATTGTATTCCTGAAACAATTGGGCGGCCAGGTATGGGAAAAATGCCTTTATGTATTTTCGGTAAGGCATATAGGGCTGGAGTCCTCTGATGTTTTGGTATCAGGAAAGATGCTTCTCTCGGGCTCACATAACCCTCTGCTTCTCCTTCATCTATAAGAGGAGCTATTAAGGCCTGTATACAGCTGTTGGATCGTTCCAGAGGAGATGGTAACTAGTATTATCGTTCACTAAGGCTTCAACCATCTTGGTGTAATCTGTGGTGTTTTGAATGACAATCGCGCATCCCTTATCCGCCGGTTTTATGGTTATGTTTTCATTTTTCGCCAAGGATGATAGTGCTTCCAGTTGGTCTTTGGTACAGTCCTTATGTACAAACAAGATATTCACTTCTATTTCTGTCAGTTTTTTTCATCAAGGCTTGTTCAAATGTAATAGATTCAGTCGTGTAGGCGCTCAAAGGTACGCAAAATTGTGATGGCGGTCTCAGGCCTGTGGTGTCCTGCTGTATATTCGGTTTGTCTTCTAAAAATTGTTGCAGTGGGATCTTCCTCAGCAGTTGAGTGCACTCGATTCGGGTTTGAAAAGGATCATATCTGGCTGCTGGTATGAATTATAGACCCTTTTGTAGAATCTCCTCTTTTGATTTTGTCAGGTGGTGACTGGATTGATTAACAATCAGGGTAGTAAAGGCATTATTGCTTGTCCTCTGCTGCGAGTGACCACCGTAGGTTGTTGCAGTGTTTTCCATCTGGGTCTGCGTTGTCGTCTGCCAGGTTGGCCTAAAAAAGGAAGCACAGTATTTTTGTGTTGCGCAGGAGTGGTGAATTTGACTCTTTGGCCTTGACGTCCATAACTGCCTGAGCTGTTGCTGGAGTTTGTACTGGAGTTGGAACATGATCTATTCTGACTTCTCTGTGAACTTTGAAAGCGCAGTTGTGCTGCGTCTCGTCTTGCTTGCCTTGCCTCGTCTGTGAAGTATTCTTTAGTTCACATGTGTGAGGTTTTGTAGGTCCTTCTTTAATTTAAGAATTTTTTTGTTTAGGTTGGTATCTTTAAATTATTTTAAAGAAGTTTCTAGTAGGGACAGTTTTGCTGTATATGGGCCTCATTACAACCCTGGCGTTGGACCATGGTGCTAGTAGCACCATGGTCAATGTCGGATTCCGCCATGGTGGATGGTGGATTTACCGCCCCATTCCAAGGTTGGCGGGGCGGTAAATCCCCATTCACCATGGCCCCTTCCCCATTCCCATTTTTGTCCCACAGGGCTCAATGGGAATGGGGAAGGTGCTAATTACGGCACCGTAAATTACGGTGCCGTAATTAGCACCAAGGTCCCTTAGCGGGTTGGACTTTAATGCCTGCAAAAAGCAGGCGTTAAAGTGTGAATCGGGCGTTAAGGGTTTAACAGCGCCGCAGCCTTTTACGGCGCCGTTAACCCCTTAACGCCAGGGTTGTAATGAGGCCCTATGTCTCTATTGCAATCTTCCTCTTCAGGGTATCACTTCTTTGTGTGAGTTCAACAATCAGTTTGTCGGGTTACTGCCTTGGCTGTGTTAATGATTAAAATAAGCCAGTCCTGAGTGCACTTATTTGCAATAAAAGACCAATCTTTCCTGAATCGGATGTTGTCTAGGAAGATCCGTGGTTCAATGTGAATAATTAGCCCATTGGGGGCACCATGCGCCCTTAGATACTCAGTCATTAGTGCCCCATGGAGTTCTGATCGAATGATCTTCTTTCTGAGGATTTCTATCTCATTCCACTCATCTGTATTTCCATTGGTATTGGGTGTTAGATCAATCGCTAATAATGAAGGATTGGCCAAAATACCATCTATGAGATCCTCTGCAAATGCTAGGTAATGGCCTTCTGACACAGTTGGAACAAAAGGCGATTCAGTTACGTATGGGCCCAGAGATGGGGTGGCCCGGGGGGGTGGATAGTGCTGGGTGTGGGTGGGGGTAGAGGTTCTAGAGGTGACCTATTGGCAGTGAATTATCGAAAGGGCGGAGGTGGGTCCACCCGTTCTTTTTCTTGAGTTAATCAAGCCCAACAACTGGTAACAGTTGTGCGAAAACCAGGAAATAACAACAGGGCATATTGTGGCTTGCTTAAGCCAAAGAAAAAATTATTATTATCATCCCTAACCGTAGGGGTATAGTGGTGCACAAAAGACAGTTAAACGGGGAAAAGATACTTAAATTAACAGTGTACAGTTGCCCTAAATAGATAGTGAAGTTTGGAAAGTCCAAAATGGACGCTAGATAGGAGATGTTCTGACAAACGGCAACCACCCATCAAGTTCGAAGTTGCTTAGAGAGGAAAAATATATCTCTTAGTGACCCAGATGGCAAACACCATGTGCACCCAAACTGCCCGCAGCACCACCATTGACATTGGCTGGACGACTCCATGGGTACAAAAAACTTTCACTAATTGCAACACGAGAGGAGTAGTGTATATGATCACTTGCCCATGCAATCTACGGTACATTGGAATGACAGCCCGTGAAGTCAAAAAACGAATGATTGACCATAGATCATGTATTAGAACAAAGAAAATAACAGCACCAATGGTCCCTCATTTTTTGGCAGAAGGTCACACAGCCGAGTCATTCAAATGGACAATCCTTGAAAAGATCAAACGGCCCAAGCGGGGAGGAAACTACCACGCCATGTTGTTCACACAAGAACAAAAGTGGATTTTCCTCCTGAACACATGTAATCGAGGTCTGAACGAAGCAATGCAATGGCAGGAGCTTGCAGTGCTACAGCACTAAGCCATGCATTTTTCTGCCGCATACACTACATCATGCTCGGAACACCTTACTCCTATTAGATGTGAATTGAATCAACAATGCACCGCATGTTGTGTGTTCCGTTTCACACGTGTCTCTACTATACATGCGATGTGTTCTTTCCTTACAGGTTGCGTGCCTTTTGCCTTCAGCACTAACTCACGGGCACAGACAATACGCATTATGATTATTATTTTTTTTTTTGTTGCATACACAGTGATATGCCTGTAATGTTTGTTTCCCTTCTTCTGTTGTAGAATAAAGCAGTGGTATGTATGTCAGACCAAACACTTCGTGTAAGTGGGCATCTACCCCTTTTCCTACCAACCCCACAACCCCCCTTCCTCCTTCCCCCTCCCCCTCCTCTCTTGTTTTCACTCCCCCCTTTTTTCCCCTCACCGCCCCACTTCCCCCTACTGAACCTACTCCCGACGCCCCATTTTTTTGTAGGCCAGCATTCCAATCCGTGCCGTTTGGGCATCTAATTGTACTCACACAATACGCTGGCTGGCCTATCACTGATTCAGCTCCAACAACATAGTCAGATCTGCCCGTGACACCGGACCTTGCATACTGTACAGTTCCCACCCCCTGGAGGCCCTTTTACCATCATACACACACCCCTGGCTAGATTCATAGTCATTGGACAAGGCCAGGCAACACGTACACACACCCCCAGCCCGGACTTTCCATTGGACTTAGCCGCCTAAGCCACGCCCCCAACAATGTGTCACACGTGGAAGGAGCTTCCTTCCCTTCCGCCCCTTCCGTGTTCGGATTCTGATGCCTCTGAACACAGCCCGTGCCGGCGCGCATCGCAGACCCGGTAAGTGCTCCTCTCCCCAGGAAAATTTAACATTTCCACTTTACATTTGTTTCGCCGCCCACCACAACTAGCGTTCTTTCATTTTGTATATAGAACCAGTGCCGCGGCATGAATATCCATGACTCTATCCTTGTGGAGATCATGCTTCCCTGACTACACTAAGGTAGGATGCCTTTTTTTCCCACCCCTTGCACTTCTTCCTGAGCCCTGACCTTTTCAGTGTCCAATTTGGCACCATCCACTCCGTGGAGTTTTTCTCCACTCCCAGAGCCGTTCCACAGTAATCTCCCTCACCGGCCCCCTACCCCCTGCACTCCCTCTATCCTGGTGTCCTGGGCTAATGGTTCTACAGGTTTTTAATCAAGCCACTACTAGGTGGCCATGCTCAAAACTAAAAAAGAGCACATGCACCTTTTATATAGCAAAACAGCCACTGAGACATGATTGTGAATGTTCTGGAATATTCTGCTATGCAACATTGCAATTAGAGGTTATCCATGTCCTCTTTTGCAATGTTTCATTATGTTTCCAAATACAGGATTCTGTGTAGCCTGTTTATGCTGTGTATGTTATCCTACCCACGACTACAGCAAGTGATTTGGTCACTATATGAAGGCACCCTATGTCCTGAAGAAGATGGTTCTCAACCGCCTATAACCACCGAAACCGGTCGACCTGACCTGTTGTGGCCCCTCCACAACACTTTATGATATCTCTGAGACGAGGAGGGGATTTCAAGACACTAAAGACCACAACCCAGCACTAAATGGGTTCCCAGCACCTTCAGTGCGAAACAAAGTGATATTGTTTTTAAATCAAATGTTTTTGTTCAAATCATACTTTTTATCATTATATATACATATATTTTTTTTCAATTCAAACAACCACCCGCATGAAAAGGATTTTGAGACATTTTGGGTTAATAAAGTATGAACTTGGAAATCCCATTGCCCTTACACCATTCATGTTAGCTATTAGGCGCTTGAGTCATCACTAAGAGATATATTTTTCCTCTCTAAGCAACTTAGAACCTGATGGGTGGTTGCCGTTTGTCAGAACATCTCCCTATCTAGCGTCCCTTTTGGACTTTCCAAACTTCACTATTATTTAGGGCAACTGTACACTGCTAATTTAAGTATCTTTTCCCCGTTTAACCATCTTTTGTGCACCACTATACCCCTACGGTTAGGGATGATAATAATAATTTTTTTTCTTGCTTAAGCAAGCCACAATTTGCCCTGTTGTTATTTCCCAATGACAGAATCACACACACTATGAATAGTGGCTTACCTTTAGCAAAAGTAGGTTTAAAAACCATTCCGTTTGACTTTTCAGTATTCAGGTTATAGCACAAATACTTGCATTTATTCAGGAAGATAGATGAGGTCCTTCTCAGTCCCTTTGAGTAGTAGCAAGTAGGATGGCATCATCCACTTAAAATAAAGCAGGATGTCCATCAGAAACCATCCTAGGGGGATCCTGGCACCAATTCATCCATGCATCAATGATCTCATGTAAGTAAATATTGAAAATAAGTGGTGCCAGGACACAGCACTGATTAACACCCCTATGCACATCAAACGTCTGAGTCATCTCACCACCAGGCCATAGCATACACTTGCTTTATTAGCTGAATAAAGAGAGGAAATAATTGAAACCAAATCAAAAGGCGCATTATGAGATAACAGGATCTGCCACAAAATATCTCTTGAAACCGAATCAAATGCAGTCCTAAAATCTAATAAAACCACACAGAGATAACATATTTTTTAACACAGTATACTTTTAAATGAGCATCGAAAGAAAGAATCATTGGTCCATTGTGCCCATATTAGAGTAAACGCTGCCTGAAAGCGACTTATTATATTGTCACGATCAACCCAATCCTGCAGCTGCTTAAGTATTAGTTTCCCCAAAAGTTTGCCATCACTGTCCAAAAGGGAAATTTGACGGTAATTAGCTGCAAGGTCCTCACCTCCTTTTTCATAAACTGGCAAGATTGTGGCCATTCTCCAGGATACAGGTATTTCACAGCCTACTTAACATTATATTAAAGATTTAGCAAAGTACTGGTGCCCAAATTTCCACCTCATGCTTAAATAAATTAAAAGGCATTAGGTCCTGGGGTGCGTTCCACATAATATAATCTTGAAAAATGACACCACCAGGCATTCCCACCAATGGTACATTGTATATCCATATCCACATTCGGCTCTTTATTTGAGACCAGTTTCCAAAAAAGACAAACGTTCCCCATTTGCAAAGCATTATGTAATAAGAGCCACTTCTCTTTGACAAAATTTCTTTTTTTAGAAAGAATTAGCCCTTTGTATTTAGATCTCAAGGAGCGTAATGTATGTTTATCTACCCCCAATGAGGGTCTCACACAAAGCTCAATATCCCTTTTAGCCTTATAACAGGCACTGTCATACCACTCGCACTTCATCGTAACTCATTTCTTCATTTCTCTAGGGCAGACAGAGATAAAAGTGATTACATTTCTATTTAACTTCTTATAATCTTCCAAAATTGTCTTATCACCAGAATGATCATCACATATAGCAGAGATGTTATCTGAAATGGATGCATGAATATTGTGTTTGGCAACATGGTTCAACAAGTTGATCCATTTGAAAATATTTCGTGCATGCCCATTTAACTCCAATGGCTGGATGGGAAAATATTCCCTAACCTTACCAATCTCCCTTGAATGAACAAAAAAAATCAATCACTAGTGATAATGGTGACTTTCCAACCTCTCACAAATCATAAAGTCACCAAGCCTTGCCCAATCATTCCTGGAAATCATGGATGAAAGTTTTATTTTGGCAGGTTGGTCCTTAACAACACGCCCACTACAAGCCCTAACATTCTAATTAAAAAGGATAAAGGCTGAGTCCAAAGCAAAGCAATGCATTAGTGAAGGTGTCAAGGCATTTAGGGGAGGGATATCTGTAATCTGTACTATACTACACTTTAGTTCATAGCACTTCATGGAATGATTTTAATTTGTTCACATTTCATTTGCAATTATCACATTGTTTGTTGATTGCACATCCTCACAAATAATAAACTCCATCCAATTTACAACAAGCAAATATGTTTTCTTACAAAAACGCTTGTGTGGAATTATTTCAACTTTGTATATCAATTTTTTGAAAAAAATGAAATTCACTCACATGTAGTTAAGAAATGTTCTTCTATTTTTCCTCTGTATTTCAGGTGTTTACATTTGTTGTCCTTCACCTACTAGCAGGAGACCATATAGGTCACATTTTATTTGATCAACAATCTGTTATAGCACATGTGTCTTTTTTACACATTCAGTTTATTACCATATGAAAAACGCAGTCAATGTAGAGCCTGCATCTTTTAAATGTGGTAAACTTACTTCATTAAGCATAGGCAGATCCTCAATCCTTCAGTGCTTGAAATACATTCTGCAATCGGCCCTCCACAGGACTGTGGTTGTAATTTTTCTAAGATAACCAATCATATCAGCTGTTGTATGTCATATTCCACTATGTATACATCCTCATGCGATGACGCATATAGACTAATTCCTTACTCTACACTGTGTCCATATTGGCAGACATATCAGAGTATATCTGATCTTCCTGATCCATCTATTCATATGCTGTCTCCTCCTGCATTCTTATACTCATGTCACATCCTGAATGGAAACAAAGAGTTTTCTTTAAGAACACACAATTTGCTGATATATCTCATTCTACTTGAATATGTTCCCAAAAACAGTACTCTACTCTGAGCTAAACCATTGTATCTGTTTGTTGATCCCTGGTAGGTGCGTTTGTAAATAAAGATCAATTTTTGTTCTTTTTGGAGCACAATATTTCTTCCTCTTTCATTATTTCTGACTATTTCAATTACACAACACTGAAACGTTTCAGGGTTATGTCCTTTATCTTGTAGGATAAAACCTAAAAGCTAATAATACAAATAATCCAAATGAGTCAATAAAGTGCACAGGAGCAAGAAACAATGAAAGTATATTGCATAGAACCACGTTTGGGAACAATCGGAAAACATTCAACAACAAAACAAAATGGTGGTGTTTTATAGTAGAAAGTAGCGTGACATAGCAAAACATTGTTTCAGTATACTTTAAAAATACTATTCACTGATTGGTCAATCAGGATTGCTCTACAGAGGAAGCTACAATGCCTAGCCCTATTGGCCGATCCTATTTATTGTGATCATTCTTTTAGCTACCTCATAATAATGACTTCATAATGGTACCATTTTAGTTTCCTAGACTTATGATTGCATAATCAACATTTTATTAGGTTTAATATAATCCTTGGCGTTCAATTGGTGGAGCTCCTTTGAACTTTCTGGGGTGGGACACTTTGTTAATTGTTCACCAGTGAAATTGCGAGTTGTGAATAGTGTGGCAACAATTGTATTTTTGCACCCTGTTCTCAGATTTTGGCACCATCTGACCGTTCTGTCAGTTCAAGCTCCGTCAACCGGAAGCATACTATTACAACTTCTGATTGCAAACATGTAGCTTTTGTCTTTCCTTTTCCATGGTTTATATGCATGAACTCATGTGCTGTGGTCCTAGGCTCTTTGTTCTGGGACTTTGCACCTATCTGGATTATGTATGTTTCACCTCTTACATATGTGTGCTATGGTAGCTAAAATCATTCTTGTAATTCAATGATGTGTTCTAATTGATATAGGACTTTTATTGCATCTTCTGTGTTGAGCTATGGCCTTTGAATCTTCTTTAGTCCTGTACACTAAGTTCTCCATGTGCTCAGAGCTTACACTATACATTGTATGTGTCGCCACTCTTGAGCTGATGTTTTCCTACACAGGGCAATTTGCTTCTTCTGTTTGAATGACTGTATCCTGTGCAAGTCTCTGAACATAGTCTTTTTCTCAACAGGGCTGTGACCTTGTGTTTGTTAGTTGTAAGAACATGGGCAGAACCTATAGTTATGTTTCACTTGCTGAATGTGTGGGACTAGATTGAGCATTCTCATTCATAGCCCATCCCTATGCGGAATTCTACCCCTTCCACGCACAGAACCTGCTTCTGTTAGCAACATGTAATTAGGTTATGTTCCCTTGTGTTGTGCCTGGGAAAGAGTTTCACCTCCTACTTCTAACCAATCACTGTGCGACTTTACACTGTTCTCAAAGCTGCTGGCTGCTTCATACTGCATATTGCATACCTGTTTTAACTTCAGAGTTGACCGTCATTTAAAATCTGCTTGATCTGTGAGCAAAGTTTGACTTTATTTGTGCTATCCACCTATGTTGCTAGTGTATGTTTGGGCACTTCTCTCACACTGATTTAGTTTTAGTCCTTGCGCTGCATCAGACAACGTAGCAAGCACTTGAAACTACAAGTCCGATCAGGACTGTAGTCCGTGACTACATTTAGTGAACTTTCAGGCGCGTCAGTACCGCGCATCAGGGTCAAGGGAGTCTGCACGAGTCCGCACAACGCGCCGGTGCTGGCCCCAGTTGGAATTTTCCTTGATCTTTCAAATGTACCTCTTTTTTGACCGCTACTATGACCCTTAATCAAAATGTGCTACCATCGTCAGACAGCTTGTAAAGGCTTGAAGGAGCTCTTATTAGGAAGGATACAGCCCATATCTCCATGACACTTCTGAACACCAGATCTCTGGACAAACATGCTATAGATGTCAGAGACTACCTGGAAACACAGCAAGTTGATATTTTGGGGCTCACTGATACCTCGTGTCTAGACTGTAGTGGCCCCTAATGTCGACTTGGCCACTCCACCAGGCTATACCTTTTTTGGTCAGAGCAGAGAAGGTTGTCAGGGAGGGGGGGAAGCTATTATGGCACGCACCTCCCTACATTTTTTCCAAACGCCTATTTCATGCAAAGGATGTGCAATTATTCTTATTAAGATAACACCTACCCCCAATAATTGTTTGAATATCATCATGCTATATCACCCCCACACGATAACCCTTCATTTATGGACGACTTGGTGGCTATTCTATCCTCACTCCATAAACCAAATGTTTCATCTATTGTCTTGGGGGACTTTAATAGGTGATTTGGAGACAAACTGGATGCAGTGGCTTCCCTCTTAGTCTACTTGTTTGAATCTAACGGATTCACCATACACAACAGTACGGACCCTACACATAAACTAGGGAATGTGTTAGATTGGGTCATGAGTAGGAATCTGGTATTGAGCGTGCCGTTGGTTCAGCCCTGCATCTGGTCTGACCATTGTTTCGTTGTGTTTCAGTTGACCTTGCTGACTCCCATAGTTCATAAAAAGAACTCCTCTTTCACTGTCCTAAGCAGGAATGTAAAAAAAAATTGACAAAAATATCTAGAATCCTGTTTAACAATCCTTATGCAAGGTACCTCGGATTCAGACTCCCCTGACAATTTTGTCCTGGAGTACAACAGACTCTTTATAGATTTATTGAATCGTATAGCCTCTATGACCTCTAAGAAAGTCAGGGAAAGATCTACGACCAGAAAGCGGTTTCGGATGCTCTTCAGGACCATAAAAAAGAAAAAAGAAACGCAGAACGTGACCGGGTGAAGGACCAATCCCCGGCCAATAGAGCCAAATGGAAAATATTAGAAAAAGTGTATCACACTGAGATCTTACTTGTTAAAAAAACTTCTTTTGATAAGTAAATATCGCAGGCTGAAAACAATTCTAAGAAACATGTTCAAATTCTACAGGAACTCAAGAAACCTAAGGTTATGTTCCAAACGTTCTCCCCAGGCACTCTTGACTGCGTACAAGTAAAACAAACCTTTGTGTGGAAAATAACTACTCCACAGGCTCAGATTGTGGATAAATTGTGCAGTTCAGAAATGTTTAGTAGCCATCTTAATGATAATGAACACTCGTTTTACTTTTCTGACACGTCCAGTGAATCCCTGACTGACATTTTGAAAAAATTAGGCCTACTAACTACATGGGAGACACGCTTCCTTCTAGAGTTATTCTGGCCAATAAGTATCTATTTTTGCCTTTCCTTGTGCACCTTACCAATGCCAGTTTAAGAGACTGTCAGGTCCCGAATGCCCTGAAAACGGTTTCGGTCACCCCATTATTAAAAGATTCAGGACTGGACCCTAAGATATTTTCAAACTTTAGACCTATTACGAATGTTCCTTTCTTACTTAAGGTGCTGGATAAAGTGTCTGTGTCTCAATTGCAGGTAGTCTTGGACACATCTGGAGCACTTCATCCTCAGCAATCAGGCTTCAGAGCCTTTTTTTGTAACTGAAAGTGCCCTGTTGAACATGCAATCTGAGATGCTTCGGATTATGGATAAGGGCAAGCTGGGGCTGCCGCTGTTGTTGGACTTGTCAGCAGCCCTTGACCTTGTCGACCACAACAAGCTCCTGATGAACATGAGAGGGGCTGGTATTTACTCATCCAAAGCAATAACCTGGATTAACTCTTTCTTATCTAAGCGAGTTTCTCAGATCGTTTGGGGAAATATTTCCGCATCTGACAACGTGCTAAAATGTGGAGTTCCACAGGGCGCATGTTTGTCTCCTTCTCTTTTGAACGTGTTCTGCCACCCTCTTTCTTATCTCCTTGAAGGATTAGGAGTACACTTTACCAATTATGCTGATGACACTCAGCTTGTGTTCGAGTTGAGTGGCTCTCACACAATAGACAGTGAGAGGATAAACATGGTATATACCAAAATCCAGAACTGGATGACTAATAATGGCATGTGCCTAAATGCTAGTAAAACCGGGTTTATGCTCTTTGGCTCACCTCAGGTTAGAGCTAAACTGGATTGTTAATATAAAGGTTTTGTGATTGAACAACATGTCAGCAAGGTGGTGGATACGGTTAAAACGCTTCTTGTCACCTTTGAATCATCTTTAAACCTGGACGCTCACATTAATAATGTGATCAATAAAACCCAATATTTTCTCAGACTTCTGAGATTAACTAAGCTAACTGTGCTACACTGGTGCGTGCACTCATAGCACCTAGTTAAATTATTGATACACACTCATGGTTCGAATCAGCACTAACGGACTGAGACCCCTGCAGGTGCTACAAAATGATGCCGTGCAGATCGTCAAGAACGTCTCTAGGCATAAGCCTATTTCGGCACACAGAAGGAGTCTACTCTGGCTGCCTGTGAAAGTATGCATTCAGTTTAAAGCACTGACACTGACCCATACATTTCTTTATGGTAATGCGTACCTGAAAGCGGGTCTAGTTGCATACTTTTCAGGGTGAACTACAAGGTCGAGCAATGGGGCGTATTTGCTGGAGCCATAGTAGAAAAGATCAAAAGACTTTCGCAGAACTTTTGCGGTGCATGCTAATAAAAGGTGGAATAAACTCCCAAAATAACTGCGGTTGGATTCAAATCTATTGAGTTTTAGAAAGAAATTGAAAACGCTTATTTTTCAATAATGTGCCTTTCTTGTCCTCTTCTGTGTTGGCTTTCTCACCCTCTCTATCTTTATCTTGTTCTTTCTTCTTGCGCCATGATGCATGCAGGCTCTGCCGCATTATAAGTGTATAAATCAATAATTAAACAAATAAATAATGTTCCCAAGATTCTTCCCACCACTTTTTTTTTCTTTTCTCAGTTCTGAAATGCTGGTGTATCTTCAATCAAATAAATACACTATTAGCACCGCAGAATGAAGTGGATGAAACGATCCTAGAGAGACCTCTCGCTCATCCAAGTGCTACTACTGCATATAGGAGAACCACACCTGTAAACACTTCATGAAAAGCCTCCTCTCTGAACCTCTCAAGCATTTCTAATAACTCTTCAAATTGAGTGTTCCAGTGCTGCCAGTGTTTGAATACCCTTTGTTTGAAAGACTACCAGACCATCTTGTTCAATTTCCAGTACACATCATCCCAGGACACTCACCCAACATGATTAGTTATGATTGATGTTCCCAAGCTTTCTCACAAAACATTAGAAGGGCAAAGTCTTAGTGTTTTCCTGATCAATGTTACACATATTCAAATATCCAACTGGTGACGAAAATATAAAATAACTAAAATGACAACTCTAAAAAGACAATGCCACAAAAAATTAAACCACCTCTCTAGAATGTCTAATAACTTTTCAAATAGAGTGTGCCAATGCTGCAAATGTTTGAAAAATCTAGCTGTTGCTAGGAGCACCGTTACTAGGTGCAGGTTGATTATGCACAACCAGAGCTCACAGCTACAGTAAAGATATAAGACCACATATAAATCAAAAAAGACTGCAACACAGTATTGGCCAGACCATCTTGTCCAATTTCCAATACGCATCATCCACATCCTTCAAGAAAACTTGCACCAAATTACTCATCATGATTAATGTCCCCAAGCTTTGAGACGGAACATTTGGAGTCCCACGGCGTAGAACTTTGTTGCAGAATGTGCAAAGTTCCTCCTCCGCCTCTTCCATGGAACATTGTTTTCTATCTTTAAAGAAGTGCCAACTCTCAGCAGAGCTATTCATGTGAGTTGCCTTCTTCCTCAGCGGCAATGAATTCAAAAACCAAATTGCAACATCATCACTGCTGGTACTATCGTGATCGGACATGTTGGAAATGTCCAACCGGGAAGGAATAACTTCTTCAGCTGTTTGAAAATATTTGAAATATTTTGAAACAATTAAAGATATAATACCCATTAAAAATAATTCTGTTTGTTGCATAAACAATTCATAGTAGACAGACAATCTATACGTGTTTGGTTCCTAATATTTCTTCCTTAAAATATTATTGTTAGTTCCATTTTGCATATACATAAAAGTGTTGTGTAGTTTTAGGATATGGTGCTATTGTTAGAGTACATTTATTCTTGGATTAGATCTTTCAAACATGCAGCCCATTTTTGAAAGAGAGAATTTTTATTGTTCAGAGCACTTAGACATTAACAGATGGAAAACTGGAGCATGTAAAGTAGACATTATTGTCAAAATCAACAAATCATGAAGTATTTGTGACATCACACTAGGAGAATCATCTACTCAACGTGCAGCCATTTTTCATACACAGAAGACATGAGCTGCAAGCATTTAATTTGTGCAGTGCCATTGCAATTTCTAATACGCATCATCCACATCATTTCAGGAAACTTGCACCACATAATTTATCATAATTAATGTTCCCACACATTAAAACAGAACTTTAGATGGGCCACTCTTCACATACATGAAAGAACTATAAAGCTCCCGTAAGAAACATATTTTTGTCTGTTGTTATCAGCAGTGCATGCCGATGATGGAAATTATCATTCAATTGTCTATGCCATAAGGCTCCACCATGACTGCAGCTGAAACAAACCCCTATTATTCAGTGCACCTACCTTGGATCCTAGTTCCGTACCCACTATGCCATAATAATGTAACCAACGGCCACTTCTCATGGCTTGCAACCATGGCAAGCCTCCAAATCCATGGAGCATAGGCATCAGCCATTCCGCATTCCCCAATAAGCAAATCTGAGTACACATTTACATTTGTGGATGGTCAGGCCCCCTACCCAAACAACAAATGTATCCTACATTATAAGACTAGTCAAAAAATCATCATCCTTTCAGGTCCTTGCCAAGGCTCCTTACACGACTTTGCTGGAAATCCACCCATGTTTTATTTTTTCAAAACTGTCCAAATGTATGTACATACAATAGTCATATAATTTAGCCCCAATTCACAAAATCCATTCAGACTATGCACAAACATTCAAGGTTGGGTCTATAATCTTTCTGAAAACCTTTATCCACATTCACCAAACGTCAAAAAAGTTATAAACCATTTAAAAATGATGAGACCCCACTCTAAATTTGCCCGCTCTTCACAAAATCTCACCAAACTTTGCAAAAACATGTATGACTAGATCTAAAATCTTTTTGCAAACTTTTCTGCAGATGTGTCAAATGGCACCACATTTATAAGCCTTTACAATATTTTTGGACGGCCCCTCTAATGTTGTTCCCTCTTGACAAAACAACACCACACTGTCCAACACCATTCAGAATCAGGTCTAAAATGACATTTCTGAAAGTCATGCATTTTCATTTAGTGGCACCAAAGTTGTAAGCCATCCAAAAGCTGCTTTTCACCAACCCTGTAATACACAAATAGGCATAGATGCCCCGAACATCTAAGATGTTCGTGGTCATCAGAGGGCTGTCCGTGACTGTGTGGCCAGTAAACTACCATTGACAGCTGCCAGTATTTCTGTAGCAAATAACATTACAGCAACAAGAACATTAAAACAAAAAAAGTGTTTCCTATTTAAAACTGTTGCACATGTAAACTTCAAATAAAACATCTCAAAATTTTACAAACTCTAATTTCTGTACTAAAATGGCATTTCCTAACACATGCTGTGTTTTACATAATATGAGTTTGCATAGCAATCAGCCCAAAGCCCAGGGGGCATTTCTGCATCTGATACTTCCCCAAAGTCTTTATTGAAGCCCTCACAGTAGTCAGAACCTTTAACTATGGACACACTAAATGTCACACTACACCAGCAAAAAAAAATCTTTTTAAAACAAACATATTTTTATATCACCACAAAAATCCCTTTAACACACACCATAAATCATAAAGATATAGACATAGATACAAAGCATTGTAGATAAAATCAAATTTCTACTGCTCTTTAATACATATTTTATTTAGAAAACAGTAAGCATACTTCATGATTTTATGTCATGCACCTCAATAAAATTCAATTTCTTTCCTAATTAACATTTTCAATAATGACTCCCACCCATTTTCTACATATACACCATCAGCAATTCATTGTTAACAAGAACAGTAAAAAACTAAGAAAACCACGCAGCCCCATTATAAACATATAATCAAATCAAACTTTCAAAACAACAATGACCAACAACTGATTAATGAAACAATTGACAGTGCAGAGGGGCACACAGGTGTTAGTTATATTAAGTTGGATATATTTGTGTGTCAATGATATTAGATATTCTCAGGTGCTACAGGTGCAGATCTCAGGCTACAAGATCAAGTATACAGTGAACTGGTGGGTTCCACACAATCAGTGGAACCGTGGCTCTGTGCACACCTTTGCTAAATTAATTCAATTACTTCTAAAGCAAATGTCAAATTTAATTGTATTGCAATTCAAAAACAATGCAAGTTAGGTCACACTAAATACAAGATTTCAAATGATGAACATGAAAATTAAAATAGTACACTTGTAGATGTTAAATTGTTTCTAAATGTTATCCATCTTTCTCCATCGTTATAGTTAACTGGAGATGTCTATTCAGACTGTTGAGCCACACTAAAAACTCTTGTGCTGCCTCCTGCGAACCTGGCCAAATGACCACAACGTCATTGATGTTTTGTGACCAGGCCTTGATGTACTTGGTGAAAGAATTTGGTGCATACACAAATTGTTTCTCGAACAATTCAACATAGAGATTGGCCAAACTTGGGGCCATCGTTGCCCTCATTGCTGTGCCTTCAACTTGTTGTAGATGATGAAGAAAGACTATGACGATCGAGAAAGATGCAATTACCTTTTCAGATCTTACTTTGTATCATGAAAATGGTAAAATCCCAGTGAAACCGTTTCACAAAAGTAAAGAGAAAAATTCACTTCTACATTATAAATCTCACCACATAAAACACCTTAGAGATAATTTACCATACGGGCAATTTTTAAGATTAAAGCGGAATAGATTGAATAAAGAGGCCTATGAAGAAGAAGTACATCACCTGAAAAAGAAATTGAGAAATACAAGGTATCCCAGAAAATGAATTAAAAAGGCAGCCAAACAAGCCTTTAATAATAACAGAGAGGCTCTCCTAGAAGAAAAACCCAAAAAAAACAGTTGGATGATAGAATAGTGTGTGTTAACACATTTATTAATCAGAGTCTGACTCTACGTAATATAATATTGAAACATTGGAAACTGTTGAAAACTATGATGGCTAATCCTGAGACCCCTCATTTTGCCTATAAAAAATCTACTTCAATAGGAAATTGCGTAAGTCAAAGCAAATACACAAGTAAAAACCTCTCCATTACAAGTATCATCATCTATGGGGTCTACCTCCAGTGGTAGGTCACCATCCTTGTGGACATTGTGTAGTGTGTAAACTCACAAGCAAAAGTAAAGAGGTGAATGTGGGCTTGAACAAGCCATGGATACAGACATCCTTTTCCAATTGCAATACAGACCATGTAGTGTACATGATCACATGCCCTTGTGGCCTACACTACATAGGGAAGACCAACTGTAAGATTAAAACTTGAATCACAGAACAGAACATTTTCTTCAAAAATAAGATAATACAAGCCCCAATGGTCAAGCACTTTATTAATACAAATCATGGCTTTGAGAACTTCAGTTGGCTGCTACTTGTAGTGGTTAAAGGGGAGAATCCAACCATTAGAAATAAAACATTCCTGCAAAAAGAACAACGTTCATTTTAAAAAAACAAAGTGATCTCTGAGGCCTCAATGAGGCTATCGAGTGGACCAGCTCAAATAATTGCCAGCTAAGATGCAATGGCCCGTTATTCTGTCTATAGTAATTTGGAACTGGACTTCTTCACAGTCGAGCCTGTACCCTCCGATTTGTTCCATTGCTGTAGAGATTTCAAAATGTTTTAAGAACTTGGGTTAAAATGGGCTGTGCCGTTTCTTGTGAAGTCCATTGTGCTATCATAGGACTTTCCCAGTGCTTTTTTTTTTAGTAGTGTAATGTTCTATTCCACCACTAGAGAGCCTTTTTCTATAGTGCGCTTGGCTGCCTCTGAATAATGGACACTAACAAAGAACTAGTATGTTGTGTCTTTCAAGTTTGATCATCATATGTTTACCCCATTAAAGATGGCCCCAGCTAGTGCTGCTGTGTTTTTTTTAGCGGTCTATGATGTATTTTTATACGCCTTGATACTACCTCATTATTCACAACCTGAGGAGTTGTAATTGCTGATGAGAATTTCACAAGCCGTTTTGCCACGAGTTTAACTTACTTTTTATCGCGAGGATCGTCACACGGGTCCACTATTTTTCAACTATGTGGACTGAGCACTCCTGTGACAGCAGTAGGATCTTTTGCACATGCTGCTTTTAGTTAAGAATAGGTTCTTGCCATGCATTATCGCTAAAGGTGCCTTATAAATCAGAATAGACATCTAGAGAGCCTTATGCATGTTAAAGGGGCATTTCGAATTGATTAATTTTCTAGAGTATACCTGTTTAAAAAGGCTACTAATGGGATATACACTAAAGGTTTCCCCTTTTAATTTATTTCTACTTGGTGGCCATGAATCTAACATTTGGACATTTCTGTACCTGTTTGGGCTGTGCATAAGATCGCCTTAATGATTGAGACATTTTTTAGCTCCTATTGGGACAGGTAAGTAGTCCCGTTGGTGTTCATTTTATGGACTCATTGTAAATTTAATTGTTACAGCGTTTGTGTGAGATTATGAACTGTGTCCATTTTCTTGGAATAGAGAATCAGAAACCTTTTGTGTAGGCTTTACTGTGCATCTACATTACTGTAGATCCCTCACAGCACGGGACATCTACCGTCGTTAGTGTTGATTAAGAGGTAACTCTCTCAATTCTGATTTTGTTGTAACTCTCCTGTATAAAACTGTTGCTGAGTAATTTTCTCGTGATACATTGTAATTGTGGCCTGCAAAAACCTTTTGAGACTGAAACAAGGACAGCGATGGGTATGTCTAGGTAGTCTAATACAATTAATATGTATTTTCAGACGACTGTGCCCATGTAGGGATTGAAGTCCTACTGGAGAATCATAGAAGAACCCAGTACCCCACTCAGACTATGACCACTCTAACGCAAGGTAAAAACCTTTTTCTTTTACCTCTTGCATTTTGCAGATTCATACTGCTAGGTAATCTAACCATTCAATGGACTTATACCTTGTTTTTATCCTTTACCAACAGCACTTCCACTTTAGAAGCACAACTAATGGCTTTCATCTTGAATAATTGATCTTAGATTAAATCATAAAGTTCAAGTGACCAATTGAGCAATCCTCCTGAAGAAAGTTTGAGATGAAAGATAGAGAACTGAAACATGTAGAAGTATAAAACTAGTAATTGTGTATACTTGATATGTATTGAGATCCTGTTTGATCATACTTCATTTCTAAATGTTAAAGAAATTCTTAGTCTGAAGTATTTTGATGTGATTGACATATCAGTTATGAATTGCTGTTATTAGATAATTTGCCTCTTTTGCCACCACTAGCACTTTAATTTTATATTGTTTACATCTGGCCCGTTATTGCCTCCCTCTTCCCCTCGCAGGACCCGGAAAGCATGCCTGGTTTTACCAGGCATGTGATCCGGGTCCCGCGATGGGAATCTCAAAATCGGTGCTCCCGGAATGAAGGGGGCCGGTCCTGTACTGCCCCCCCTTCATTACGGGAGAGCCAGCCTTTTAATGAGGCCCTTTGTCTCTGAACTGTCTCTTAACTGTTGTTCATGTGCCTAATCATACTTATCTTTTGGGATCCAGATCTTGATGACATTTCTCAAATTCCCTCCCCCTTTTGCATAATCCCAGAGGCTGCACCCTAATAAACTGCAGTCCCCATCTCCTGGGGGATCTTCACAACACTCAAGGTAATGCTCAGTGTCTGGGGTGGTGCCCAAAGCGACCAAGGTGGGCCTATCGGACGATCTATGGGTACCATATTGCGAATGGGTTTTATCTGTACCTCGTCTTTTAGTGTGTTCTCATGTTTCAAGGAGAAGTGCCCTCTTCTACCTTTACAACAAGTCATTTTACATCATCTCCACATCATCTCCACAGAACTCACAACAGGCTCTTATCTTGATAAATGCTCTGAATTAGGATTAGGAAGATCAAGGTTGGCAAAATTATCTGGCAAGTGTTTTTTAACCATCCACAAAATATTTATGACATCCAATCACTGTCTCTTTTAATCCCCCCTAAATCTTTCATTTCAACCTTGAAATGATGCATGGCCTTTGATGCGACAGTGAGGGATCCGTTGTCTTGGCAGTTTAGGGGAATGTAGGTGCATCAAGAAATGCTGATCTTCCCACACACTCCTCCTTCCATGGCTGTGTGGAGGTCTAGGACCATATGATTGTGTAGTGCCATAATACAAATAGCCTTCAGTTCTTCTCTTATGGCATTGAGTCTGTGTTTAGTTGCATTTGCGAGCTGGGCCATGTTCCAGCACACTATTTGAAATCACTTTGAATTTCTGGCTGCTTGTATTACATGGGCTATAAATGAGGCAATGAAAGTCTCAGTCTTGGTGCATAAGTGATAATGAGTCAAAACTTCTTCTAGGGCTTTGTCTGCTTCCTTGCTGAGGTAATTTGATCTCTTCCTACGATTCAATGTCTGTGAGTCATTCTGTCTTTGCACTGCTGGGGGCACATTAGTGGACTAGGGTTTCTACTACTTGGGAATCAACAAATGTTCTTCAGGAATTAAAAGTACTGGGGCATACAGGTTAACGAGGGAACACACCCCATTCCAGGATGATGGTAGATTAAAGTAGGGATTGGGTTATTATTGCTAAAAAATGTCCATTATTGAAGCTGTGATATCTTGTAGCGCTGACAATGTTATGGTTTGAATGCATTCTTTGTTCGGACCCATAGCACATTTTCTTTGCCTCTGAAACAGAATGAAGATCAAGTGTGTATATGTAATTTTGCTGGTTGCTTGTGTTGTTACAAATTGGTTATTTTATCACATATGATGTCTGCACGTCTCAACACTTTCCATCTATACTTTTCATAACGTTTTATTCATATCCCACCATTCCCTCTGCTTTGAATACTGTTCACCCATTTAACAATTTTTTATTCCAGTATGTTACTCCTTCAATACACATCTGGGGTTTGATTGAACATTTGCTGTAGTCTTCTCCCTTTTGTCCTTCATGCTTGCTTCTATTTATCTCTTCGAGCCTTATTCAAACTGTTTTTCCCTGAAACTGCCCTTGCAACTTGCAGAGTACTAAATGTGCCTAGCACTGTGATTCTAACACTGCTATCTCCCAGGGAATGTACAGTCTGGAGGTGCTAACTGCATTCGGGATAAGCCCACACACAAAACATGAATCATTGTAGTGAGCTCTGCTGATTGCTTTTATGGTATTGTACCATGCATTATATCCTTCTGAATGATGCTCATCTATTATTTTAGCAAGTATATTTTCTTCCTTTTCTGTACTTCTTTTATGTCTGGTCACGAGGTTAACTCTAATTTCTGTCACATTGGTTATTTCAGCTACAGTCATTAGTTTCATCATAGAATAGGAGCGAAGAAGAGGGAAAAGCAAACAACAAATCTCTTTGAACAGCTGTTTCATTTAACTTCTGTCTGTTATTCGAGTCTCTAAAGTCTGAGTCGACCTCTCAACCCTTATCTGCCCAAATGGTCATACTCTCCTGAAATATGATTGTATAGCTTTTTCTTTGTTTACACAAATTTGGTTGAGGGTGCTGGTCCCAGCTTTTCGTTGGAGCCTGTGGCTGTAGTGGTGTATTTTCCGACATCCCAAATCTGAATTCACACGTTTTGAATCTTCAATTCTACTTTGGTGGGAGTAACCTGGATGATTTCATAGAGTCCCACGAACTTGGGCTGGTGCCATTTGCAATTGTGCTTTCACGTGTACACTCCTCAGTGTAGATGGGTTGGAGGTGTTGCTTTATTGTCACTCGAGTTTTGGGGCCCATTGCTGTGTCTTTAAAATTATCTAAAAGAAAAAACCTTTGCACATGTTGGCAGATTCTTATGGTAAATGTTGAATTCTGGACCAAGAAAATGCGCGCCTCTGTGAGTGTCTGTCATTGTTCCTTTTGGAGCGACTGGCATGTGCATCTGCCTACCTGTTACTACCTCATGCTTTGACAAGTGGTGGTCCTTCTTTGGCTGGTTGCACAAACTCAACATCGCCAGGGGCAAGCAATAAAGCCAGCTCTTTTTCAGAGTGGTACTCATCTTGGCCAATTTATTTTTAAGCAGGCCATTTAACCTTTCAACTCTTCTGTTGGCTTGTTGGTGTCATGCTGTGCATAGCTTTTGCTTGATACCCTGTAATATTGTTATCTCATTGAAGAATTTGTTTGCAAAATGTGGATCGTTCCTGGACCTCAAGACACTGCATATTGTCCACCTTGGAAAGAACTCCCTAAACAGAAATTTGGCTGCAGATTTTGCATCAGCGTTTACACAATTACTAGTCTCAATCCAATGAGAAAACAGCATACAACAACTACACAAATCTATATGTACTGTACCTGTTCACCATGTCGATAAAGTCAACATGAAAGGTCCTGATGGGTGGGGCAGCATTGTCCATAGGTGCTTTCATAGGTATACACTGGGTAAAACATGTTGCACGCTGTGCAGTTGACCACTAACTTAACCACTTGTTACAAACCAATCCCCACTGACATCAGCAGTGATGTGCTTAGGTGCATGTGTCAGGTAATGGAGCTGTCCCAGAGCAATATTTAACAATTCTAGGGGTATTACTACTTTACCTGTGTGGTTCTGTCTCCACAGCATATCTGTGGGTGATAATGTGCATCTCCTTTTCACCCGTAGTGCTTTTTCCTCTGCTGGTGCTTTCTCCTGTGGTTCTACAATATGTGCCATGGACAATGAACTGTATAGATCTGGTAACTGTTCCTGCTGTACTGCTATGACAGGTGTGTTGCTTTCCAATGGATATGGCATATAAACTGCCTGCTTGGTGGCGGCAATCCGCAGCTGTGTTTTCATGCAAAATTGTGTCTTTTGCCTTCACAATTGTTACATGAAGAGGACATTTCAACACATCTATAATTCTGGCTAATAGCCCTGCATGCTGGATGGCTGAGCCATCAGATCTTGTTTACCCTCTGCTTTTCCATCTTGATAGTCCTGAATGAACTGTGGATGTTACACAGGTTGAATATGTGTATATGATGATGCCATCATCCAATGACCCTTCAAGTGCGTCTATATATGCGATGAGTATGGCCGTTTGTGTGGACATGTGTGAGGGTAATTTTTTTGCAGCACTATTTGACATTATTCTTCCTGATGTTTCACATATTTCACTACTGCTGCACCTGTATGTCTCTGACCATCCTCCTGATTTATTATTGATGAACCGTCTACATAAAGTGCTCCTGTGTCAAGTGCATCCTTACTTACTCTGTTTCTGTCTTCTGGCTCCCCATCATACACTGCACAGTCATGTACCAGATCTTGTGGCTCTACGGGCTGTGCTACAAATGATGCTGAGTTTACAATGTGACATCTCACTATGTTGATCACTGGTTTGGTCAATATAATCTTGTAACCAGCCCATGGATATTGTGGCAGATTTCTGAATTGAAAATGTGGCGGCTGCTAAGGCCTGCTCACATGGGAACTGTCCCTGCATGACACGGTACAATTACCCACTGTAATAGGCTCTGGGTTTGTGTTTCTGAGTGAGTACTGCTGTCATCACCTGTCCATTTGCATGTGAAAACTGATAGAACTATTTGTTGAAATCTGGTGTTGCTAATATTGGGGCATTGCTGATGGCCATTATTCAGTCATCAAAGCACTCTGCCATCTCGTCTGTCTATAGAAGGGGTTATTTCTTTTTCTGTTTTCTTTAGTGCTTGTAATAAGGGCCTGACATATGTGGAGCAATCACCAATCCATGTCCTAATGTTGCTGCATTTCATTCACTGTTTTGGGTTGTGGTGTATTTCTGACTGCTGTCACTCTGTCTGGGGTCACACTTCTCCATGCTGCATGAGAGTATCTGCCCTAGGTGCACTACTTCCTTTTTGCAGTGTTGCAAGTTCGCTTTGTCTGCTTTGTATCCTTTGTCTGCGAGGAGTTGCAGGAGCTTGATAGTGTCTTCTATGCACCGTTCTTCTGTTGTGCTACATACTAGCAGGCCATCTATATTATAGACCTGTGCTTGACACTTGTATGTTTCCCAGGTCCATATGGAGGACCCTGTTCAAGGCACTAGGAGACTCACAGTACCCTTTTGGTAAACAAGTGTGCTGGCACCTCTGAGCGCGATAGGAGAGTTCATTACGGTACTGAGAATCTGGCTGAAAATGCACAGAGAAAAATTCATTTTTGATTTTGATCACTGTGAAGCATGTGGCATCTGCTGGGATATTGCAGATAACTGTGGCTGGGTTGGACACTAGTGGATACTATACTTCCACTATATTGGTAAGAGACCTGAATTATTGTATGAATCTCCAGGAGGAACCTTTTGCTTTCTTCACTGGGTATACTGGCATGTTGCACGGTGATGTGGATGGTAATATGATGGCCTGCTCAATCAGTTATGTAATTGTGTCACATATTCCATCATCTTCTACCCTGAACAGTGGATATATTTTCACTCGTGGAAGTATTGCTCCTGGTTTGAGTTTGATTCTTACTGCTCCTATGCTGTTCAGTTACCCTATGTCATAGGGTTTGTATGTCCACAGTCTGCTAGTGTCATGATCCCAGTAAAAGAGCACTGTCCCCATGCAGAAATACCAGGGAAGCAAGGAACTTCATATCAGTCAGTGGGTCAACAGTGGCTTCAAGCCTGGCACAAAAGGCATTTTTCTCATTCATAGCATTGCGTCCATAGGCTCACATGGCGCTTACATTGGTTTTTCCTACACCCAACATGGCTGCTGTCTAGTCCGTTGTAAACTCACAGCACTTACTACACCTATTGTAGAGGGAGCTACTTCACGTCTTCTCTGCTGACAGCGGGTAACGCTACCAGCGATCTCCTGACAGAACCTGTCAAAGGAAAAAAGAAGTTAAGAGATATTATTTTCTATAGAAAATTAACAGAATTCCATAGTTTACTGTAAAGACTTACAGAACTGAAGTATTTCCGAAGTGATTCCTCAGTCAGCTGTTATTTTCATAGTCTCTGCATCTTCTGTCAGAAGTTCTGTCGCATCCACAGCATCTTCCTCACACCAGTCTTTGTTCGTGGTCCCAGTGCCTTCATTCAGAGGTTTTCCTCAGCAGTCTTTGCATCTTCATCTACAGTTTCCGAAAACCTGCAAAACAAAGGTATTTTCATTAATGAATGTGAATAAGAAAGAATATGTTTTACATATGTTGCTTATCTGAAGTCCCAGCAAGTTATTCTTTGCTTAGTTGTCACTGCGCTCGTCTCTGAAGGCTGTATTTACTCAGTTTAGATGAACTCATGTTTATTAAACTTTTCCTCCAACCGAGTACAGTCGCAGCCATACCGCAGCATTTAACCTTTTCTGATAACAGGAACCTGCAAATGAAAGGGGGACATTTTGAAAGAGAGATCGCTCCAATGCAGGGTCTGCCCAGAATTCTGAAGAACTATATATATATATATATATTTTTTCACCAAAGAAACCACCCACGATAACTCTAAAAAGAGGCAAGGACATTATCCTGACAAGAATCTTTTGAACACTGCAGCTTCTCAAGTTAAAAGTTTCAAAACAACGCTCCCCTGTAGAATACAGGATGTAGAGCTCCACAAAACATAAGCACAGGTGGTGAGGGGGGGGATTTATCAAAGGCACACTTCAATAGAGTTATTTTTTTCTGCCAATAGAAATTGCAGTAGTTCTATTGTTATTATTGTTGTTTTCACAGAATAAGAGCCCATATAAAAGGTCCTCCAGCTGAGAAGGTATTACAGTCCCGCTGAGTTCCAGGAAGCGTTACAGCTAGGCAATGCGGCCAAGTCCTCATCTAGCTGTATGGATGGTGCTGTTGCCACTAATACTGTCTGTGGCACCCCTCTCTGTTGTTTTACCATGTGGCATGGTATGCACATTTCAAACAGTATTTTCCCTTCAGATTCTGTGTCTGCAAATAAATGTTTGTCAGGGATTTCTCTCAATGGCAGTGTGGGGTCTATGCACAACATTGTGTGCCATTCTATCCCATCTTCATCTATGTCTGTGAGAATGATGGTGTCTTTTCTGGTAATTACTGCATAAATGTGTAAAATGAACTCCAGGGAGTCATCCAATCAGGACGGTCACTGCATACATGAACATTTGTGCTGAAATTGCATTGGTGCTGCATAGTGCTTGAACTACGGTGGCTACTCTAGTCTAGTGTAATGCATATCTGGTGTAGAGCATAATATTCCATTATCTGTGAATGAGATTATCATGTTTAGTTTTTGCAGTAGATCCCTACCTGGTAGGTTTAATGGTGCCTCAGTGCTGTATAGTCAAGGTGCTAGCATCTCTTGTGTCCCTATGGGGAGGGGTAAATCTTCTGTAAAAGGAACCTTTTTTATAGCCCCAGACATTCTGTGCATGTCCATGTATCTGTTGGTTAATGGGAACCTTCCCTCTTTTATACAGGATATTTTAGCTCCTGTATCCACTATGAAGGTAAACATTCTATCTCCTATCTTCACTCTCATTATAAATTCCTTTTCTGTGTCCGGGGTGATAGATAGGACTGGACATGCCCGGGCTTGCTAAGGGCTGTCCTCCTATTGTGAATACATGTTTGTTCCTGGAGCAGGAATGTGTTATCACCCATGACACTTGCTCCTGTATAGTGTGTTACTGTCCCTCGCAGCAGTGCTTTCTACTCCTTATGTGGTGCAACTGTTTGGGATGGTACCTGCTGTGTGGTTTTCTGCACAATATGTGGGGTTGGGTACTGTATGGGCCATCCCTATGTCGGGGCTACCATCTGCTGTGGGCCTGGATATTGTGGCTGCACTGACTCTGGGGCATATCTCCCATAGACTGGTGCCCTAAATAATGAGTCATAGACTGGGTACTGATTTGGGGGTGCACCTGAAAAATATTGCATTGGTTGCATGTTTCTACAAGCTCACGCTACATGACCTATTTCACAACATGTCCATTGTGCCCTTCCAAACCCTGTCTCAAACCTCTGAAGCCTCCTATAAAGCCCTCTTTGAGATTTGCTTCATGCTCCTTGTACCCCTACCATGTTTCTTCTATCTCTTCTCACATTACATGTCCTTCCTTGCTGAGGCTCCTGGTCCTGTCACCATCCGTCCGGTTGCACCTGTCATTCTCAACTTAGCTAGCTTTTCCTGCACTCATTTTGCATTTGTGTGCTGTGTTTGTTCTTCCGTCACTCTCTCTTTCTTGTGATTACAATAATGTACTATGTGTGCTTGGATTTCTCCCCATGTTAATGCCCACTATTTTGTATAGCTTCATTTAGACATGATAGAATTTTGGTATGATGTTATCCCTTGCTTCACCTGTCTCTTCCCTCCACATCTCCTAAATCAAATGAATGTATCATGCTGGGTTTTCATTGGCTTGCATTGTGCCTGCCATGATTGATCCTAGGTCAGGTTTGTCTGGGTATGTCCTCCTCAAAGCAGCCCATAGAGGTGCTCTACAGTTGCTGAATGGAGCTCCATCATATGCGTCATTCTCTAATCAAACTCCAGGGTACCCTGCTTTCTCCCAAGTGGTTTTCGTCTGTTCCCTTGAAATGCTGGTGACTAAGCTTTTCATGTCCGCCACTGTGAATGTCACTCCTGCTGTTTGCTTTTCTTTTTTAAATGAATTTGAATTTACTTTATTCTCCTAATAACCATACAAGGAAACAAAAGTAGGAAGCACCAACATATTACAACCACAGTCAAATTCAATCTCTCATTCTTATTTGGCAATAACCTCAAAAATCCACATCATCTAGGTGGGGGAGTCTGCATGTTGAGATGCATCAGGATTAGGTTGACACTAGATGGTGCCCAAGGTATGACCATGATGATACAACAGAGTGGGGCCAGGTCTTCAGGGGAATTATGTAGGAGATTGTCCAAGGACTTCCTAAAAGATTTGCATTAGGGGAACAGCTAATCAAAACCTATCAAAGGCATGTTATCAAGCAAATCCATGTTATGTAGAAAAAACCATGCTAGGGTAAAAGCAATCAGGTGAAACATGTCTTCACATCTCAAAACCCCTCAACCCATATCAATGTCAGATGGTTTCCCAGCGGTAATGGATTTCAACAAAACTTTTCTGCTCCTTCTGACTCCCAAATTAGGCAATCCTTCCCCTTCCAAGATACCCTGAGCTTCGCCAGCCATAGAAGACTTGCTGTGACCCCACGGTCCAGTAAAGATTTCTTTATGAAATTCAGGGACCTTTTTCTCTTTTCAGTGGCCGGTGAAATATCAGTAAAAAGATGAATCATGTGGCCCTGAAATTCCAAGGTTTTCTTAGTCGCTGCCGCCTTAAATATTCTATCTTGGTCTCAAGAGTCACTCAGCCACACCAGGAGCGTGGGACCTATAACTGGCATCAACATAGCTTTGGCTGTAGATGTTTTAAGCCAGTAAAATGTGTCCACATATATTGCTTCTACCAAGACCTCAAGGTCAAGCAGCCCTGGGAGCCAGGTAGAAACAAAGTCTATTGGGTCATTCCCCTCATCTCCTGTTGGGATCCCAATAATGTGCAGCTGTGTAGCCCACAGTGCATTCTCCAGGAATGCCCTACTGCCCTTTATCACCAGCTCCACCTCACAACCGATCTTCTGCACCATGGGTAGGGTTTGCCTGCACTGTTTGTCCAGCTCACCTGTCTTTAGTTCCAGTGTGGAGGTCCTTGTTTCAAGTTGTGCCACTTTCTCTGTTAGTATGGTGATGTTGCCTTCTAATTGTGACATCGACTGCTCTATCCGCCCTCATGCAGCCATGACAGGATCCTGGGGATTGGGCTTTTCCTGACTGTGCTGTCCACCGCGGGTTGAAAAGAAGTCAGCATCATCAGCAACAGACTTTTTTTATTACTTTCAAACAGAGCAAACCACCACTCAACCACCTCAAGCCCTGGTGATTATAAGAATCCACATATGGGAGGAAGCACTTACCACCACTGTCTGAATTACACTGCAAAGCATTGTGCACTGTCCTCCAAATCCAAATTGACCCCCTCTTTCACAAGTGTGTAATTCGGCTCTTGGCTGTTTATTACCCACCATCAGTTCCCCACTGCACTGCAATTGGACTCCACTATCTACTTTGTATACACAGGAGCTCCCCTTATTCACATGTGCTCCTAAATGCTCCTGGTGACTGCCACGTTGTGCTGGGCACCAGCTCCATGGTCCCCAGCTATGCTGGGCAGCACCCTTTCGGAGCAGCGGCAAGTGTGCCATGTGGTGAGGGTTCTATCACCAAGAGTCACCCGAGGATCAACCTGATGGAGTGTCGCTGCAGTCTCAGCTATGCTCCTCCACTGACTCCCTCTCGGCACGCAACCCTGGTGCACCTCTGCCGCTCCCGCCACCTCAGCCTGCAGGTGTTCATGGTCACCTGCACCACTTCTCCAAACAACGCTTCAGCGAGAGCGATCGTACCATTTTCTCAGGCGTTGCTTCACAGCAAGTGAGCAAAGTCCAGAGTATTGTTCCAAGCCCTATGCTGGAGTGGAATGGGCCCTCTTCCTGTCAGGCCCACCCTTGCAATACAGAGCTTCTCCTTGGAGCTGCCATCTTGTTCGGGCTTGCGAGTGCCCCTCTATGTGTCAGCTTTTTAAAAAAAGACAAGGGCTGGTCTGCATTGTCTAAAAAGTTTTGAGAAGTGGGATTAAGATGTGCTGAGTGGATTTCTTATAAAGTGGGCAGAAGAAGAACCTGCTGTTTGTTTTTCAAGTGTGTATATCCACTTGTCCACTCTGACTGTAAGAGTGGGAAGCGTCTTTATAAAATTGTTGTTGTGCATATGTGGCCAGGGCATGTATTGTTATCTATCTATCCCCTTCTGTATTAACGGAAATTGGGTCCCTTTCTTCCCCTTGTTGTGCATTTTAGTCCATTTCTTCCCTCTTGATATTGCTATTGTTGCAGAGTGAGGCCTAGGTCGCTCCCCTTCATGGAGTTCCCTCCCCTTGTTCTCCCTCTGTTTCCCAGTCTTCCTCATTGTCCTCCTGATCCTCGTCACCTGCTGAATATTAGTAAAAGGTTTGTCTAGTCTGTCCTTTGTGCACCAAGCTTCACCATTCTGACTGTATGTCATCCTCCATCTCTATTTTAACATCCTTAATCACTGCTCTATTCATCTTTAACAATAACACCCTTGCTGTCTATGTGACAGCATTAACTACAGGGCATAGTCCCTCTCTTTCCCTTCTCTTCGTCTCTCTCTGTAGTTCTGACCCTGTTTTCTGCATTGCCGCCTCTAGATCCCTACATGCTTTATTTTTTAGCTTTATTATGATAAGATCTCTGTTTTTAGTGTACCCAGTGACTCCCTGTAATGTTGATTGTCCTGGATCGGTTTGTGGCTTATACCACGGATGTGTGTATCCCACAGCATGTTTTGCTGTATAGTTTCTGGCTAGGGGCAGTTATATTGGCTGCGCAGGTGCTGAAGCCAATGCCGAATTTGTGTTCTATTGACTTAGGGGCACGGCTGATGACTGAGAACGCATCACAGCCTTTGTCATGCTTGTGCGGTCTATGGATAATCAAGGGGCAGAGGCTACAACTGGTGTTTTTCCTTTGGGTTCATCCTCCCTCTAACTCTCCTTATACCACATTATAAAGCTTCCAAAGCTCTAATATACTCTGCCTCCTTTTCAGCGTTTTGCCTTTGTAACTTGCTAACAAGTGCAAATACATATGCTCTATGATGCCCTTGCCGTGTGTGCCTTCCGCTGGCCATATTGTAAATGTTTTCCCTTCGGTCCCTTCGGACCATTCAAAATTATATTTCAGGATCTTATCACCATACATCGGGAGCTCCCTATACATGTGTTTCATTGGGGTACACATTTTTGACACAATTGATGTCACAATATTATACTGCACAACAACATAATTAACACAGTGAACAATACCCAACAATTGAAAAAAACGATCTCTTGAGGTTGTCCCATATGGCGTACTCCTGAGTTACCACAAAAAACAAAAAATGAAGAAGAAAATAAAATCCAATTCTCTGTGCATCTTCACACCAATTCAAAATTCAATACACTTTTGCCCAATAAAATGTTCTCCTCCACGCTCTATTCCCACTCTCAACACTGGCACCAATCTGTTCTCGCCTCTTATCAAATACACTTTTTCTATCAACACTTTTTACAACATGATAAAACTTCAACACTTTTGTACACCATTTTTTATTGTTCCTCCTCTTGTTCCCTTACCCGTGGGAAGGAGGGTTAAAGTCCTTACTAGTGCAGGACTTCCCTCTCTTAGGTAAACAGTTCTGCCCCCTCTCCTCATTGAAAGATGTTAAACTCTAATAACCACAATTACTAATACTGTGACGTCAATGCTTCCCCTCATGGAAGTCCTCTCCTATTTCTACTTAAATCAAAACATCTGCAAAAAGTTTATACCAGGTGGTTCTCTCTTCACGCACTCTACTTTCAAGCATATGCTCAGTTTCTCGTTCATCGTTCTTGCGTCAGGTGCACTTTGCTCTCTATGTTCTCCCTGAGCACTTCTGATTCTGTCTCTCCCCTCAGGAAGGCCTGCACATCTGGGGGTGGCGTCACAGCATTCAGCGATCAGACAAGTCGATGGATAACTCCAGCGCTTGCTGGTCTCCTTATGATGTATGCAGTTTATGCTGCCAGAAGACAGGTGCCGCATATCGAGGGAATGCAGCACAGGGCTTCAAGACCAGAGAATCCTACGATCACGACTCAGGGGTAACCAAATGTAGGGTAAGACCCACAAATCAATAATAAAAAGAATCCAAAAGAGTCAATAAAGTGCAGAGGAGGAAGTAAAAATGAAAGTTTATTACATGCAACCACGGCCGCGAACAAACGAAAAAATATTCAACAAACAATACTAAATGGTTGTGTTTTATAGTAGAAAGTAGAGAGACATTGAAACACATTGTTTCAAATTGGATAATCAATATTTTATTATGTTTCAAATAATCCTTGGTGTTCAATTGGAGGAGCTCATTTGGTCTTTCTGGTTTGGGATGCTTTGGTCATTATTGACCAATGAAATTGTGAGGTGTGTTAAGTGTGGCAACAATTGTATTTTTTGCATCCTGTCTCATGGGAATTAAACATTGGCACCATCTAACCATTTTCACCCTTCAAGCTGCGTCAACCAGCAGCATACTATTGCAACTTCTGATTGGAAAAATATAGCTTCTCTCATTCCTTTCCCATGGTTTATGAACATGAATTCATGTGCTGTGTTCCTAGGCCCTTTACTCTGACACTGTGCACCTGTCTGTATTATTTGTTTTAACTCTGTATGGACGTGTGGCCTGGTAGCTAAAATCATTCCTGTAATTCATTGATGTGTCCTCATCGATGTATGACCTTTTTTGCATCTTCTGTCTTGAGCTATGCCCTTTGAACCTTCCTTAGTCCTGTATATTAAGTTCTCCCTGGTCTGAGAGCTTACCTTATCCATTGTATATTTCGCCAGATGTGGGAAAATGTTTTCCTACAGGGCAATGTGCTTCTTCTGTTTGAATGCCTCTGTCCTATGCATGTCTCTGCACGCAGTCTTCTTCTCACCAGGGCTGTGAGCTTGTGTTTGTTAAGTTTAGGAACATGTGCAGAACCTTTATTAGTTTTATGTTTCACTTGCTGAATGTGTGCAACCGGACTGTAAATGCTCATTCGTAGCCAATCCGTATGTGGCATTCTACCCCTTCCGCTCTTGGAACCTGCTTCTGGTAGCAACATCTAATTAGGTCATGCTCCCTTATGTTGTGCCTGGGAAAGAGTTTCACCTCGTACTTCTATCCGTACAATTGCTGTGCAACTTTACATCGAACTCAAGATGGCTGGCCTTGTCGGCACATTCATCACGTGCTGTCTTGAAATGACTGTCTTTTGCTATGTAAAACTATCTCTGATGTTTTGAGGCCTGCTATTTAAATGGCCAATCCGCTGCCTTCAATTTTGAGGCCTACTAAGTTTTAGGTATCTATGAAAGGTTAATGTGTGCATATATATATTCAATGAAACAACTTTGTTAAAGGGATGTTGTGGTTAAGTTGCACTAATAAAAACCTATGTTATGGTTACATATAAAACCGAAAAACTTCAGAAATTGCCCAGTCATGTTAAACTAAGCAACCATAACTCGCACCACCACCGTGCAATGCTAAGACTAACACCCAAGGACATCAATAGAATTCAAAAAATTCATGCAGTTCCATTGAGAAGTTATAAGCCATCCAAGAACTGCTTTTCACCAACCCTGTAATGCAGAAATAGGCACAGATGTCCACGAACATCCACGAACATCTGAAGTTTTCACGAACATCACAGGACTGTCCCTGAACATGCGGAGCATTAGCAGACTTCGGGGGTGAAACACACCTGTTTTTTGGCTTCTTATGGCCATATCCCACCCCATTCTCATCACCCCTTACCTCCCAGAGATTGTTTGATAAGTTTGACAAGTGCAATGTTGTTTTTTTTAATATGTTTTTAACAAGATGTCCGTGGACACAGGCCTCTGTACGCGAATCCAACATGGCAAGCGTTTCCAAAAATCTGATGCACTTCACGATTTTCACCATCCAATCGGTGGGTGCATCCGATGTCCGCAAACATCAAGTCATCTTCTAGACCAATCGGATTCTGTCTGCGGACCGAACAGGGAAATGGGTCAGCTGACCGAACCCAGATATCAAAATTATTTTTGGACCTACTTTTTGGTCATTTAAAAAAAAAACTACTGGACAAATTTCCACCAAATTTACAAAAGCACGCTTTCAGGACCACGCTGACGCTCCTGCCGCAAATTTGACGAAAATCCGTCCCACGTTTGGGCGTAGGCGTGAGAAAAATTATTTTTCATTCAGTCTATGAAAAAAAAAATATGTGGTACCCCCCTTATAACTTTACCCCACCTTGGTGAAACCTCACCAAACTTGCCAAAGAAATTCAGAGTGGGCCATATACTTTATTTGCAATGTTTGGTGAGGATTGTCCAGGGGGAGCGAAGTTATAAACCGCCCAATAAGTGCTCTTGCAATGAGTTGAGGAACTTTACCATAACTACATGGCCGCTACCTCAGGCTGTGTAATTCAGTGAACAGACTTTGTTGAAAGGGACATTATGGTTAAGTACACTAATAAAAACCCATGAAATTGCGTTTAAAAACTTTGTTAAAGGGACGTTATGTTTACAAGTAAAACCGAAACCCCCCAGAAATTCAGTAATTATGGTAAGCTAAACAACCATAACTCGCACCACCACTGTGCACTGCTATGACTAACAACCAGGACATCAAAGATGACATCAAAAATGTAATTGATGACATCATTGATGACATCACATATCTAGGCCACTTGTTTTTGTTCACTGACAAATCTAGACCAGGTGTTTGTGTTCACTTACAGTCAGAATATGAAAATTCAAAAGGTTGTATATATCTAGATGTTAACCTTGTTGTATGTTCTTGAAGTACTTTCCTCAGCTCATGGTGAACATACACGGGGCAATAAAGAGGCCTCAAACACACAATTAATTTGTATACATGAAGACAAACTTTAATGTTATTGACATTTTGTGGTGATGTTGTTTCTTTCTTCCTTACTTTAGTTTCCCTGTATGTGCCTCTGATGAGTATGCATTTTGGGTCTTTATATGAATGTTTTGTACTAACACAAGTGGTTAGTAATTCTTGAATTGTTTGCTATTTATTCAATTTGTAACCTTACTTAAAACTCTGATAAGGTAGGATTCATTATTTTACTATCCAAAATTGCAACATCAAAAATAGTGTGCTTCTGTGGTGCATGCTGCAGTCATTGCCTATGTGTGTGTGTGATTTGGTTCCTGTATTAACAACAACACTCCAATATAATGATTTGTTTAGATAAGTATATTCTTTAATACATTAACTAGTTCACGATAGATCACACGATCACCCCAGACATCTTGTTATGGTATGATATGGCATTTATAATACACCTATACACAAGTGTTTCAAAGTGCGACAAGGCAAGGGAGAGGGAACAGAGGGAGGAGAGACAGCGATCCTACTAGGCCAGGTGTCATTCAGATCACACAAATCATGGGAATGGGAAGGAGGAAGTGGAAGGAGGAAGTGCAAGGGAGAGTAGGAGGGGAAAGTGCCATACATGGGATAATAGAATAACATTAAGTAAAGTACGGCCAGCTGGTGGCAAGTGCAAGGGTAAGTGTTACCAAAATTATAAACACAACCCCTTGTAGGGACTTTTTATCACAATTAATTTGATATGTGATTTCATCAATGACATTTGTGATTTCATCTTTGATGTCCTGTGTGTTAATCTTAACAGTACACAGTGGTGGGGTGCGTTTTGGTTGCTTAGCTTACCATAACTGGTCAGATTTCTGGAGTTTTCCGGTTTTACTTGTAACCATAATGTCCCTTTAACAAAGTTTATTCACTGAATTTCATAGGCTTTTATTAGTGCAACTTAACAATAACATCCCTTTAACAACGTTTTTTCTGTGAATTTCATGGGTTTTTGTGAATGAAAATGTTTCATGATGTTACATCATTGAACATACGTTATTTTTTTATATGTTTTTATTGATAAGTATTATACAGTTAGACATACAGTCAACTTTACTACTGAACAATTTATAGAGCTGTCATTGATTTTCCAGCAAGGTCTATCACAATATTGCTCTTGAATCAGTTTACGCACCTCGTTCTTAAATTTCGCAAATGTGAGATAAAGCTTTCACCGGTCAGCCCATTGATCCATGTTTGAGCATGTGCAGTCAGTTATTAAGTTATTAATAATTCCTCTTTTAACATATATGAAATAACTGTAAAGCTCTGTTATCAAACACATTTTTTACAACGCATACTGATGTGTGTCGTTATCAGCAGCACATGCTGAGGATGCAAGTTATGGTTGAATTGTCTAGGGCATGAGGCTCGACCATGACCCCAGCCCCAACAAACCACTCCCATTATCCACTGAACCTACCCAGCATCCTAGTTCAGTGTCCACTATAACCTCATTATATGACCAATGACCAGTGTTCATGGCTTGCAGCCGTGGCCAGTCTCCACAATCCATGGGGCATGGGATTCGGCAATGCTGCACTCCCAATAGCCAAATCAGAGCAGATATTTGTCCTTGCCGAGGGCCAGGCCCACTGCCCAGGAAGCAAGGTTATAACACATTCAAAAAAGTAAAAAACAAGACAGATTTGCAAAAGCATGCTCCCAGGTCCATGCTGATGCGCCTCGCACATTTGCTGCAATCCTTTCCAGCACTTCAGGCTGCAGCCGCAAGCAGATTTCTTTTCTCCCATTTAAAAATAGGGCTTCAGCCATGCTGCATGTCCCAATAAGTAAATCAGAGTAGGCATTCGTCCTTGCCGAGGATCGGACCCACTGGCAAAGCACCAAAGTTATATCACTATTTTTGGTAATTACATTTTGACACTTTAGAAAAAATAAAATACTAGACATATTTGCAAAATCATGCTGTGAGGTCCTTGCTGATGCTCCTCATGAATGTTTGCTGCAATCCTCTACAACACTTCTGGCTGTAGCCATGAGACAAATTTGTTTTCCCATTCAAACCTAACCCGATTTCGAAAAACTTTACCACATAGTTGGTCCCTGGCAGTCATGCCGACTTTAACCCCATTGCCGGTCCCTTGTGGTCATGGCCGCCATGACCCGGACAATCTGGCCACTGCCCATGGCCACAGGAGATCTATGTGGTTTTAAAAAAATGTTTTATCGAAAACCTTTTTCACGAATCTTAAATACTGAAAAAAATACCAATTTTATTTTTTATATGGGGGGTGCCCCTCCCAAGCCCCCCATTTCTCTGTCTATAACCCCACTCCAAAGCCCTCCCCACCCATTTTACTCCCTTACCTCACCCAAATATATATATTTATTTACAAATCAATGTTGTTTCGGTATCTTGGACTAGTTGAAAAAGGTTTTCAATAATTCCTATTCGAAAATATAACTGGATACTGGCCACAGGCTATACCTCAGTCACCAAATGCATGTCACTATTTTGTGTACCTACATTATGATACTTTTCAGAAAATAAAACATGGACACATTTGCAAAACCATGCTTTCGGGTCCTTGCCAATGCACCTTGTACCAGTTTGCTGCAAATCAATCCATGTCTTATTTTGTGAAAAGTGTCAAAATGTACGTACAAACAATAGTTATATAACTTAGCCGACTTGACAAAATCCATTCAGCTACAAAGTTATAAGCCATCTAAAAATGTTAAAACGCCCCCTCTATTTTTGCCCCTCTTGACAAAATCCCATCAAACCTTTCAAAAACATTCAAATCTGGGTCTAAAATCTTTCTGCAAGCTTCTGTGCAGATTTATCCAACGGCATCACATTCATAAGCCTTTCAAATATTTTATGACCCCTCCTCTAATTTTGCACCAATCTTTGCAGAACTATTCAGGGTCAGGTCTAAAATGATATTGCAAAATTCCATGCAGTTTCATTGAGTGGCGCCAAAGTTAGAGTCATCCAAAAACTGCTTTTCACTGACCCTGTAATGCAGAAATATGCATGGATGCCCCTGGACATCTGAGATGTCACAGACTTTGTAGAAGAAAAACACCAGATATTTGGCTTTTTATGACCATATCTCATCCCATCCTCATCACCCCTCAATTCCCCAGAGGTAGTTTAATTTGTTTGACAAGCCCAATGCTGTGTTATTTAATTTGTTTTTACTGTGATAAATGTGATATCTGCTGACTATGGGCGCTGTTCACGAATCCAACGGGGTGTCCATTTCAAATACCTCACATTTTTAATTGACCAATCAGTGGGCATGTATAATGTCCGTGAACATCACACTGCACTCTGATTGGTCCAGGGGGTGCCCATGGACACTCAGTCAGGAAATAAGTCTGTGGACCAGACCCAGATATCACAAATTTTCTTTCCTATTTTTTGGCAATTTAAAAAAAAAATACTGGACAGATTTACACCAAATTTTCAAAAGCACGATTTTGGGATGAAGGGATTGCTGTTCCTTACATAGTTTAAGGCCTACCTTTAAATGTACTTATATGTGTGTATACGTTTTGCTGGATGCCATCTATCACAGGCCACACAGGGCATTATCACCACTGCTGGTATATCTTGTTTGTTGCCAAGATCTGCTAATGCTTGCTTTAGCTAATGAATGCTTGCTCTATCGCCTACCGTGCTCCCTGTCTCTTGGGCATACTTACTTGCATCTATATCTGTGTATGTGTCCAGTTGACAGTTGGTGTATAATTGCTGATTAATAGTGTCTGCCATCTCCCTGCACATCTAAACTCAAGGTCCTGTTTCTGCCTCATGCTCTGCTCATGACCTGGCTGTGTGTTCTTCCTCATGCTTTATAGGTTTTCTTAGTTTATATTTCCTCTCACATGTGGGATGTAAGACGATCATCCCAACAATCTAAATGGGGAGGAAGGGTAGCGCGGGTGCAACACGTTTGTCTTGGAAACAAGGCAACGCAGCGCAACACCGGTTTGAATCTCGATCCCATGCTTAGAAACCACTCATTGGTATTAAGCGTGTTTTAAATGAACAATTATAATGATAAAGTTGTTCTAGAGGTTTTGTGTTTTCCTTCCTTCGTAGGTTGCAACAATGTTCCCCTATCCTGATTGTTAATTTCCTAGTTGTCATTCCAATATACATCAATGAACAAGGTCGTTTGATGGCTTATATTACTTCCTTGCTTTGACAGTTAGAAAAATGTCTTATTACCAAACAAATTAATTATATGTGAATTGTTTTGTCACTTGGTGCATTTGCAAATTACATATTGTCAGCATGGGTAATGCCCTCTTACAGTTAGCATCTCCCAGGACAATGGACCTGTTTTAGCCATTTTCTTGGATGATGGGTATGTTCTTACTAGATTTTGTTGGACACTAAATGCTTTTTTAAATGCAAAAAGACGCTTGCGTAGTGGTTGATCAAATGGCAGTTTTTCTGGATATGCTGTTTGATTATATTACTTATGTGATGTTATATACTGCTTTGGATGGATGCATGAGTCTGGTGATGTAAGAGAGAATGTTGTGGTATGAGTGAAAGAATGTTCTGTGTTAAGGTTCCACACTCAGTTAGAGAGAGCTTGCCTGGGTGATGGGTGTCAGTGGTTTTCCTATGTGAAATATTATGTAACTTAGTGTAACAGAATAAAGCTATTCATTGGTAACCTACCAGAAGAGCCTGAGGATCCTGCTTTACTACATGTGAGAAAACGTTGTCACGCAAATAAACCTGTTTTCCGGTTTAGTTCTCCTGCTGGAATGCAAAATTATATCACAATTGCTACATCGTGCTAATCTGTATGTTTAGTTAATGGCTCTCTTTGGGTGTAACCCTGTGCTCTCTATATTTCTTTTAAGTTACATGCATGTTTTTTAAAAGTCTTCTTTAGATGAGCAATTCCGTCAGATTCTAAAGAATTGGCCTATTGGTAAATTCATTTTCAAACTCGTGGGATGGCAGCTGGTGCAATGTAATAGATTATTTCTGTTAGCTGGTTTTATGTATAAATTTGTCACTAATTTGCCCTCCTGATTCTATATGATCAAATCAAGAAAATGCATGTGATAGCTGCCACACTGTACAGAGAGTTTTATCTTGGGATTATGATCCTATAAATACGTTTTAAAAGACATAAGGTACTAATATCCCTTTACCAATTGTAAATATGTTGTTGATATATCTACACCATTTCATTATATATTTCCTCTGATGTCCGGATGGTCTCCTCTGCCATCCCGTGGTCTGGATGCTTTTGAATCCCTCCCACATGCTACCAACCATGAAGGTAAGCCCTCTGGGATTTTTATGGGGGATATCATGGTACGCTCTCGCGCCTTCTCGGAATTCTGCTTTTTCGCACATCACCATGAAAAATTCTTTGATCTGTGTTTGAGGCCACAGCGACCTGCAGCACTGTGTATTTTGGGTGCATATAACAATGCTGTTGAGCCTACACCACTGGCCTCTTTCAACAAGGCCATTGCCAATGTGCATTAGAGCTGGTTTCACCTTGCCGTTCGCATGTCTGCCCGTGATTGGTATCTCCTGCTTCCTTATTCACCAATAGGCGAGCTGGCAGGCGAATGCCGGCCCGCCTCCAAGGCCTGCGATGTAGTCCCTCTGGGTCTGCCTTTTTCCCTTCACTTCCCTTCCTCTGATGTCTGGATGGTCTCCTCTGCCATCCTGTGGCCTGGAGGCATTTGAATACCCTCACCTGCCACCATCCATGAAGGGAAGCCCTCCGGGTTTTTATGGGGGATTTCATATTGCGCTCTGACGCCTTTTCCAAATTCTGCTTTTTCGCACATCACCATGAATAATTCTTTGGTGTGTGTTTGAGGCCACAGCGACATGTAGCAACGTGTATTTTGGGTGTATATCACCATGATATTGGGGCTACACTGGCCTCTTTCAACATGGCCGTCACCACTGTGCATTAGAGCTGATTTCACCTTGCTGTTTGTCTGTCTGCCAGTGATTGGTCTCTCCTGCTTTCTTCTTCACCAATCAGGTGTGCCGGCAGGTGAATGCCGGCCCACCTCCAAGGCCAGCAACAAAGACCCCTGTCTGCTCCCTGTCCACGGCCTGGCCGGGTCTGGAGTCTGCCCCTTCATTCTAACTCAACACATGTTGTCTGTCTTGACCCTGCGCACCTTTGAGGACACTGTTGGACAGCATCACTCCTGCCCTACTGGTTAGACTACTCTGCTTGACTTTACTTCTACACCTTTCACTTCCCCCCTGCAATTGCCTCCTTCTGACTTCCACCCCTAATATTGCGTGCTGTGCCTAGTGGCCCCACTGTGCCTCATATCTGCCTTCTAATTCTGTTTTGGCTGTGCCTATTGGCCCCTCTGAGTTTCACATCTGCCATGCTAATTCTGTATTGGCTGTGCCTAGTAGCCCCACTGTGTTTCACATCTGCCTGCTAATTCTGTTTTGGCTGTGCCTAGTGGCCCCACTGTGCTTCACATCTGCCTGCTAATTTACTCTCCCATCCCTCTCCTCTTCCCACCCTACCCCACTCTCTTGCCCACCCTCCCCTTTCCTCTATCCTCCTTGTTTGCTCCTGGACACTTGAAACTCATCGGCCTTACCTCAGCTCACCATACGCATCCAATTATCAGACTAAGCTAGTTCTCTCTTTCCCTGTATACTTCTCTTCTTCTCCTCCTACCCCAACATAGTAAATGTCTTACACTATCAGAAATGTTGTCCGGCCTATTACGATAGTCTATTGCTTGTTTCTCTCCTCCCACTATTTTGCTCCCCTCATTTTGTGACAATGCTCTTGCACTATCAGAAATGTTGCCAGATCGTGTACGATAGTCTATTGCTTGTCCCTCCCCTTACCCCCCATTTTTGCTCCCCTCATTTTGTGATCATGCTCTAGCACTATCAGAAATGTCATCAGGCCTAGTACGATAGTCTAGTGCTTGTTCCTCCCCTTCCTCCCCCACCCCCTTTTGCTCCCCTAATTTTGTGATCATGCTCTTGCACTCTCAGAAATGTTGTCAGGCCTAGCACAATAGTCTATTGCTTGTCACCCCCCCCACCCATTGCTCCCCTTATTTTGTGTTCAATGCTCCTGCACTATCTGAAATGTCTTCAGGTCTAGTATGATAGTTTTATTTGCCTGTTTTTAATGTTTCAAGGCCTTGTAAAAATGTCATTGTATTTTTCCCTTGCTCCCTTCCACACCTTGAAGTGCTTTGAAACACGCTGTGTATAGGCACTATATAGATAGAATATCAATATCAAGGATTACTATTGTTATAAAACAATGTATAGATTTGCCACATTTGGGGGGAATGTTGAGCCGATACTAGTGCCTTTTATCAGCTGAAATTATTGATCCTTAAACAGAAAAATAAATCGTTGTTTACTCCAATTGAGCTAGATTGATTAAAAACTCAGTAGGCACTCTGTGCGGTCTCATGCGTTTGTCTATTGATTCATGTAATATTTGCATGGATTATTCCTGGGGGATGTTAGTTATTAGTGACTCTATGTCAATCGTAATTAGGAATTCAATCATATCATTAAAGGATGTATTTTCAATCAATTGTACCATATGCATGTTGTCAGGCACAAAGCTAGGTGCTTCTTGAACAATTGGTTCAAGGAACAGGTCCACAAATCTAGACAGTGGTTCAAAAATTGATTTGATGCTAGAAATGATGGGACTCCCTGAGGAGTCATTTGCATTCTTATGAATCTTGGGGAGTACATAAATAGCCAGAGCCACTAGGTTCTGTTTCAATAAGTAAGCTCTCTCTTTATGGCTGGTATGCCTGCATTGTACGCTCTCATTACTGATGGGTATATGAAGGCAGTAATGGAAGTGGTCATATCATACTTAAGCAAGCAATATGCCCCGAGCGGCGGGGGCATTACCGACTCAGGTAATTCCCTGGGGCCCATACTTATAGGCCCGAGCAAAGAGAACAGAAGTGTTCCCAGCGCATCTGTTCCCGATAGACAGAGAAGAAGGTATGTGTGGTTGGAAGGGCGGGGGGGTGAAACGTACCTGGATCCCCGGCACGGCACGATGGAAGCCTCCAGCCGTGAAGAGGTGTGGAGTGGGGATGGCCCTGTTTCGATTCTCCACATGGCTGGAGGCTGCCATCATTCCCCACCGGGGACAAAGGAGCAAGAAGGTAAGTGGGGTGGGGAGGGAGGAAATGGAAGGGAAAAAAAGAAAGCCTTACCTGAGTCCCCAGCAGGGAGCAAAGGCAGCCTCTCAGCCACGGGTAGGCTCGGAGTGGGGATGGCCCCTCTTCCAGCCTCCTCAATGGCTGAGGGGCTGTCACGCCCCCCGCCAGGGCAATGGCAGTGGAATCCCAACCAAGGGATTCCTGTCCAGGTAATGCCTCGGAGAGGGCCAATCAGAATGCTTGTTTCTTTCTGATTGCGCCCTTGGCGAGTACTAATTCATGATAGAATCTTTGATTAATCTATTGTCTTTTAATTTCAGCTTTGTATTATGATTCTCCCACCCTTATTGGCAGGTTTGATGGTAAGTTCCTTCTTTTTTTACTTGAGACCATGCAATGCTTCCCTTTCTTCTTCCAATAAGCGAGTTTTGAAATTAATATGTTTGCCCTCCAACTTGGAGACTTCCTCATAATTAATTTTTGAATGTCAGTATTTCCTGATCAAGAACTGTTGTTGGAGGTGTAAGGCTTGATTTAACATGTATGCCTGTACTATCCTTTGTAGTTACATAAGGTTTATTAGCGAAAAATATTTTCAAACAAATTATTCTAAAGAATGTAGTAATTTCAGTTCTCAATTACAAAAAATCAACTCTATTATTCGGCACAAAGCTCAAGCCATTACTTAGACATTGCATGTCCCAAGGTCTCAAAGGACCTTGCGACTGGTAATCGCATTGTCTGCCTCTGAACGCTCCCCTGGGAAGAAAAAGATTTGGGGTATCTCTCCCTGGCATATTTATCTCTTTACTGGACAATGGAACCCTCTCTGCTAATTCACGCTCGCTGAAACCGCTTGATTTCTAGGTATCTGAGAATGTAACATATTTGGGCCTTAGTCTTCCATTTTTATTACGGGTTAGCTCTGAAAAATAACCAGGTGGCAAGTATGGATATAAATATTCTTAAGTAAAGCTACCACAGTATCTCTAGAGTTTTTCAAGTGTTTTGTTTATACTTAAAGTTTTACATCCTGATTCATGGAATTATCTGCGCGTAAGCGGAGATTTGTGCGCCATTCTGCCCGAAAATCCCTGTTTGAGGTATGGGGATTTTTGGGCAGAATGGAGCGCAAATCTGCGTTTTACGTGCAGATAATTCCATGAATCAGGACCTTAAACTTTTCCATTTTAATGTTTATTTTCTCAAGAACGTTTTTGGCATCCTGGAGAAGGTCACCTGTTAACAATGTTTGTTCTTGTCGGTCTATATATCTCTCTACAGTGCATCACTTATTTTTTGTGCAGTTTCAATATGCAGTAACATCCAGTCCCGTGAGCATTTATTGTCCATGTGGCTAAACATGTTTGTAAATTCTGGATCATCAATGAAAACCCTGGGTACACTGCGTACTTGTAATCAGTGCTGGTGTCCAGCATACAAATTATGATGACGACACCCAGGTCGTCTTTGAATTATCAGGCTGCTATACTAAAGATGTTTCAGATATCAATATGGTATCATATGGTATATGAAGCAATTCAAGAATGGATGTACATGAATTCCTTAGCACTAAATGCGGACAAAACAGAGTTGCTGATTATAGCTTCGGGTAAGAAAACATAGTAAATTGCCATCAAAATATTAAAGTTTCCTCATAGCAGGGAAAAGAATCACTGTAGCTGAGAAGGTAAAAACCATGGGTATTATCCTAGATGCAGAATTGTCAATGAAATCACATGTAGCCCAGGTCCGTGCATCATGTGGCTATGTCACAAAACTTCTCCACCAAATACACCCGCAAATCTCTAAAAAAATAGCTCTCTACTTGCCTCCGCCTTGATTAATTCATGGCTAGACTATTGTAATAGTCTATTATTGGGTACAGCAAACACCAATATCCAGAGCCTGCAAGTTATCCAAAATGGGGTGGTGAGAGCGGTCTGTCACCTCTCTAGAAAATATCTCACAGAGGCCAGAAGAGGTCTGCACTGGCTCCCCGTCAAGCATCGAATCACGCATAAAGTACTATCTTTTACTTTCAAATGTCGCAACAAAGTGGCACCACAATATCTATCAAATCATTTTACCACTTTTGTTCCTGGTCGTTGTTTACGATCCCACATTCCTTCAAGCTATTTCAGCCAAGATTTAAACTAAAAACCTTTGGAGGTACCATGTTTGATTGTCATGCGCCGACCTTATAGAATAAACTCTTACCTGAGCTCCGGCAAAAAACCTCCCCAACAGACTTTAAGAGGGGCATTAAGACCCTCTTGTTCAATAAAACTCATGACAAGTTATTTATTTTTTAAATGTTTGTACTACCATAGTACACAGAAGATATTACAAACAACTTTTTAACACATGAGAAGAAAGGAAAGAAGGGAAAACACATGATGAAGGGGAAGGAAACAGAAATTAGAATGAAACAAAGTTAACCGAGTTTTCCTGCCTACTAGCCATGGGTAGCGACGAGAAAAGCTACCTTTTTCCATAAAATGGTAAACAACACAACACACTCCTACTTTGGTATTTTCGGGTTCCTGGGAAGCAGGGGTATACCCTGCATAAGAGAAACAATGCAGGAAAAAAAAAGAAAAGCTCGAATTGCAAAATGCGGCAGATTGGGCCACAGTATTTTGCAATACAAGCTTTTTGTCAAAGTTGTTTTAGCGTACAACCTTCTTAAAATGCATAATCACACTGTTTGTACTGGCTGATTAGCTACATGCAACATCAAATGCCCACCCACATGTTTCAACCCTTTCTTATTCTTGTAGGGTATTCTTCAGGATGAGACATCCCTCCTGATATTTATTTGAGACAGTTTCTTATCTAATCCAAGTAAAGGTCTCTTTAGTGTTGCTCATCATATGCGCATTTACATTGTTTGTATCAATAATTGAAGTGCAAGTGATTTTTGTTTGAAACTGGATTTTTTTAATACACCAGAGTTGTGTTACTTAATTTATATGACACTCCTAGTTGTAAACATACTTTAAGAAAACATTGCAAAAGTAATTTAAAATCTGTTTGTAATGCACCCAGATATATCTTTTTTTAATTATCAGTGATTTTAATGCCCAGTGCCCCAAAGGAATTCAAACAAGGAGGATGTACTGGAAAGCTGTTTATTCACAGACCCCAAAATGAAAAAATCTATTTCTAATAATAAAGGTATTGTTAAACAAACCTCTGGAGCTATCAGATGTGCATACAGGATATGGCTACACATGTGGAGATTTAGAAACTGGGCTCAGGTACAGCACAGCTATCTCATTTCAAACAATTGATTATAGATGTGTCTCTGGGCATTATTTTAACTTGATTAATACTCTTATGGATGAAAACTAGATCTGCAACTGACCACTGATCTTTAAAAATGCAATTGCAATGTGACAATACTACAATGACGCATGAGATGTACCTCAGCAATTTGTTATCTAGCACAGCTGGCTCAACCAAAGTGACAGTGTTTTGAAAAGCTGGTCACAGATGTATCTAGATTTTCTATGTGGTGTGCAAAAGACCACAGAGGGTAAAGGGGCCCAGTGAAGATACTCTTGTTTGGATAAGTATCAACAATAAGTTAAAAAAAACAGACAAAATAATAAGCCGGCAAGTACAAGTAAGAAGTAGATAATCAGATGAGGTTGAGAAATGTACTTTTATGTTTACAGTGTGATTGAACCATACACATGTGATGTGTTATCAACCGCAGGATATTCAGAATGGCCATTTCATTCCATTAGGAATACAAATGCAAATGAAGAAAAGTGGTCACAAATTGAAGTAGCTTGTCTATGTGGGCTACAAAAGACCCCAAATGTGCGACAGGCCCTGAGAAGATGCTCTTGTCAAGATATGTATGAACAATTTGTTCAAAGGCTAAAGAAAAACATTTAGACAGCAAGTAGAAGTGAATGGTAGAACACTAGGTGGGACTGAAAAGGGTATTTTTGGGGTTTAGATGATGATCAATAAAAGGATGATCCATATGCAAATGTGGGATATTCAGAATGTGCATTCTAATGTTTGGGAGATACAATTGCAAATCAGGAAAAGAGTGAAACAACAACAAAAAAACGTATTTGATACATCATGAAAAGAAAGAACAAATTAATGTAAGGAATGAGATGATTAAAATAATTAGAGAAAGGAAATATGTGCCTTGTTGGTGTTGGGAATACAAAGCTAGTGTGAATGCAAGAGGACATTACAGCACAATTAGGGTACAAGGAAAATATTGAAAAAAACTAAGAATAAGGAATAGTAAGAGGTCAGTTGTTGAGTGCATGTTTTTGTCAGTACAGTAAAGATTAAATAAGACATTTAATTGCTGACTGTAACCCTCCTTGAGTGGCTGACACTAATGGGATTTGTAATGACACTAGCGTCCCTAGGGTAACATACGCCATTCTAGCAGATCTTAAAGGTCAATATTGGTCGGTAATTCATAGGGTCACTTCTGTCCCCCTTCTTAAATATGGGAATTACCAACAATCGCTTCAGGAAGGGGGCAGAGGTCCCTGTGCCTAATTAATGGTAAGTATCAAACTTCCAACTGATTACACTGGCCTCTATGATGTGTCTTTGTAGACTTGTAATTGTCAGCCTTGTTCCATTACAGAGTCCGCATGATGGCATAAGACTGTGTAGTAGCATAATTAGAGCACCTACTTTCATTTTTAGCTTGTGAGGAGGAATTTGTCCTGCAGCATTTCGTCACTTTAGAGACTGCAACATCGAGCCGGTAATGAACTGTTCATTGACAATGGAACGGGTTTGCCCTGTGTGAAGAGTAGTGGGGTGGAAAGAGGTAACTTGAAATTATTCTGAATGTTTGCGATAGTGGTTAGGTGTGACCGTGTGCTACCGTGCTCATTCTTTTTGTTAAAATGATAGCTGTTGTTAAAGTGGAAAGGCACAGAGAGCTGCACTTTGCCATTTGGACAGCAGGGAGCAACCTAACACTGATGCATTTCATCAGCTGAGTACATAAACATACCTAAGTGTTATATATATATATATATATATATATATATATATATATATATATATATATATATATATATATATATATATATATATATATATTTTAAAACATTCCCCGCAATTGTGTTATATCTCTTATTGTTGGAACTTGGGCAAGGAGATCGATCTTGCTCAGCCAGTTTAGACGTATTGTACTATTGGATGACCCTGGGACATTATTGGCAAAGGATTCATCTGTAGAATTCAAAAATTGGGCTGAGAAGAAGGAAACATATTTCCACAGAAATGGGTTTCTGAAAGTGTACTTCGACAGTAGTCAGTAGTTTAGTCCTAAGATTGGTCAATGAAGATTCTTAAATTTAAAAGAACAAAGACCCCTGTATATGGCATGTTTAGATTCTAGTGTGGCATTCATTATGGTCTCTAGGGGCATGCTGTGGATGAAACTAAAACAATTAGGGATAGACCAAGGCCTATTAAAAACGAAAATGGCCATGGACAGCTAGACCACAGCAAAAATGGGTTTAAAGCAACAGGTGGAATAACCTCATGACATTGCAACTTACCATTGTTTAAAATAGTGTTGTGTTTAACCTCACCCCGTCCCCCAGGCATTTTAATTTGTATTTAGCCAATCTCCCCATGACCTTATAGATATCCCAGGCATTTACCCCTAAATTAGCTTGCAACCATATACAAATGTACATTTATGTTGCAGGCAGACTTGGTTGCAGGCACTAGAAATATTGAACAAAACATGAAAGTGAGAGGAGAGAGAGGGAGTCAAAGGATTGTTTTTTTTGGTGATGCCATACAAGTGTTTTGCAGTAGAGGGAGGCATTGGAGTGTCTTACATGGGAATAGGGACTATATAGGTGCTTTCGGCATGGAGAAGTGGAGTCACCAGGAATATCACCATTACAACATTTTATTAGAAAATAATCATTATATCGGAAATGAGCTGATAGCACATTTGTGGTGCACACGGTGCTACATAAGTATGGATGACATAGAGGATAGGCAGTTGTATTTATTTATGTGATGGTGGTTGTTTAGATCACTATCTGTGAATAAAATCTCTTCAAAGTGCCACGAGAGGACAGAGGAAAGTGGAAGGGGGGGCGAACATGGTGCTTGATCAAATATTACAATGGACCGTTTTCAATCAGTAAAGTGCATGGGAGGAAATTAAGAATAGCCAATTAAGACACATATGAAAGTGGTAACAATATGTGTAATGTAAGAGCAGATTTAGCCTGGTGTAGGTCAGTACACTGCCCTCATAGTAATGCAACAAGGTTCATTAATTACAAATAAGTAGTGGGTGGTAGAGGGGTGGCGAGAATCAACAGGAGAAAGCCAGTACCTGCACATCACAACAAGCATCGGGAGAGAACATAAACAATCTAATGTCCTTGGAAACTCCCCGCCGTCGAGGCCAAGACAGACAACAGCACTTGAAGCAGAGTTCAAACCACTGCATGGAGGTTATATAGGACTGAAGTTCATGGGTCAAATGCGGCTTCAGCCTGCTGCGGAAGGGAAAGAGATGATCTACTGATCACAGGGAGATGTGAAATGTGTTCCAGGGTGATGTTCCAGCATTGGTCAGCGATGTGACCCCAAACGTATTTTTCTCTGTGTGAGTCACGATGAGACATGAGAAGCTTCGGAGGAAAGTACTTAGTTGCTAATTAGTGATTTTAAGGGAGCCGGTTCATGGAATTAATTGCGTAGAAATTAGGCTCCTTCACCCAATCTGCACACGCAACTATGTTTGTCGATTCATGGAAATTAATGTGCAGGACTTTTCCTGGACTTGTGTGGATTTCCCATTGGCCTGGCAACCCTGTGCGAGCCATCAAGGGCCTTGCACGAGATTCCGAGCAGATGGTAGTTGCGGCCTGCGCAGAGGGCTGGTAAGGGGGTGGAACACCGGAAATGGGGACTAACTTGCGAAGAAGTGGGCCTTCCAAAGGACGGCCTGCAGGCCATCCATCGCATGCCCACTATTGCACGGCAAGAGACTCATGAGATTCATGGAATCGATTGCGCAACCTCTCAGATGGGAAATGACGATGCAAGTCTTTCATAGGATTGGCCACCCCAAGGCTGGGGTAAGTACACTTGCCCGTAAGATTTTCAGTGCACAGGTGGGATCGCATGTCGGATTTTAGCGTGCATATACTGTAAGATTATTTAGCATTTTTTTCATGCAGCACCACTGCATGGGTTTCGTGCATTGCTATAATGCGGTACAGCAAGGCATGTGTTGCCAGTGGGATATGGACATGTAAATGAAAACAGGCTATTCAGTCAAAAACGATTCCTACATCTAAAATGCAAATAATTTTTTTCACAGTTAAAAGCATGTATATTTTTTTCTCACCTGAAATTCCTCTGTTGCAGGAGACACATTTGAGGATTAATGAACTAACATATTAACAATACTAACATGATTCTAACTCATTAATAATATAATGTGTTCTCCAGTGCAAAATGAGATGGAAAAGACAGGCTCTGAAAGTCATTTTAAACGTGCATCCAGATTCTGTGCTCTGTCCACAGTATTTGCAGGAAGCAAAGACTCGAATAAGCAGAAAATCAGTTTTGTTACAGTTGCAACTGTATAAGCCAAGCCATTGTTGAAAGTAGGAGTATAGGACATGATGGATTTTTATTGGATGCACGTCACATTAAGGAAGGTAACAAGAGTTTTCCTGTAGAATCTCGGGGAAGAAAAGAGTTAGTAGACATTTTACACAGCTTGCGGAAAGACTTGGCTGGTGTGGTTGGAGTTTCCTGACTAAAAAGGTCCCAGTACGCTGCTGCCTAGTCTGGGAAATTCCAGACAATAATCCCTGGCTTGAGTGACGGCAGATGCACGTCCTTGCTGGGGTGCTTTAAGAGGGAGCATTGAGCCACTTCCAGAAGGCGACCAGCCGAAGGATTCACGCTGGACAAGCTTGGTAATTATATTGCAGAGTGCGGGGGCAGTGTGTATGCGTGCGAAACTATTCAGTCAGAGTAGAAGAGGGAATTCCAGTGTTTTATCAACATGTTTAATGTTGCAAATTGAATATGTTCTCGCCGCTCTCTTCTCATTTTGTTACAGATAATGTTGTTACTGTGCAATTTCCATTTATTTCTGATAAAAGGGTCAAATGATGTTAAAATGCAATTGTTTATAATACACAAAAATATCTGAAAGCAGACGGGTAGTGTGTTTTATTTTTCTCTTTTCTTTGTGCATCCTCCATTATAGCACTGGTAATATGGGAAGATGTTTAGACAGTGCAATTTTCATTTTTCAGGTAGCTAAAAATAAGACTTGGCGTTAGCTGTGTGCACGATTCCATTCAGTGTATAAATGTGTGTTTTCTGAACGGAACATAATAATAACATAATGAAATAGGCTGCTGCTGGAGGTACATGAGTCAGCAGAAAGAGAGGCCCTGGACATAGTTCACTAATGTAGTGAATTGGTGATGAATACCACATGTTAGCTCGCTGTCGTAGATAAGTCAGTGAGGACAGCCCATGGTGGCACTCCATATGAAAATGTGATGTTCCTGAAATGTAAGCCTGAGGCCTCTATAGTGATCACACGGACAAACTAAACAAAAATAAGGGGTTCTGGATATTGGGGCCACATATAAAACAAAGGAACTATGCTCACCAGAAATACCACCAATAACGCATACCAACTTAATGTATACCACTAAATGTATCTGTGTGCTGAAATAATGTATATATACTGTAGTACTATATACCAAATCCAATCTGAATGCAAAGAGTGATTATTACTGAATTATTTTCATTTTGGCGGTAATAAAATACCGCTAGGCCCCAAATCTATACAAAATACCCAACATATTTATGGTGCGTTGCAGGCTGGGAAAGTGATCATAGAGCACCTATTGGGCGTGGCAAGTGTGTCTCACACTGCCATCTGTACATTAAAGGGAACCCATTTCATAATAACAGTGTATCACCAAAAACGAATTTCAGAATGTCACAAAGGGAAACCACATTCTCAGACCTAGTGCAATATTTAGAGGCAAAGTTGTTTGCACATGGGACGTGGTCATCAAACAGTACCTCAGAATGACATGACCACATTCAGGGTGAGGTGCAGAAAGAAAAACTAGACAATATTTTTGCAGAAGGCAGCATAATTCAGGTCTGCCTTACAAAGTTATTGAATGCAGCCGATAAAAGTGCACAGAAAGACTGTTTAATACGGCCATGCTCCAAGATATGGTTTATTTTGAATATGTCCCTGCGAATGCAAGAAAATGATACCCAGCTAATTAACAGGTTAAAGACTGACTTAGATGGGGCAAGCAAAAAAGAGGAGATGTTAAGAACAGAATTAGAAGGATGTCAGAAAGACATGCAATTAAAATGCAGAGATTTTGATATTCAGTTGTCCAAAAGCAAGAAACAGTTTGAAGACAGTGACCAAGAATTGGTACACTTAAAATCCTTAGTGGACCACATTAGACAGGATAAAGATGAGATTGTTTCAGAAATGCAGATTTTACAAAAAGAACATTTTGAAAAAGAAAGTGATCTCCAAGGTGCAGAGCAAGAAATGGTTAAAATGATTCAACAAAGAGACAAGAGAAACAAAGAACTCAATGAATGCCAAATGCAAATGTGCGACATGCAGGAGGTAATAAATAAAATGAGTGATGAAAACAACTATCTGCAAAATGAAACAGACAGGCTCCTTAAAAAGTGTAAGGATTTAGAACAGCAAATGTGCATTCCCAGGTCCCAGGAGAGGCGGCAGGGTACTACATTCAATGGAGTGGAGGTGAATTCTATTTCTACCCAAAGAACTAGTCCACCGGTGACTGAACTTGGTTGCAGCACCCTTGGGGGATTTGATACTTCCATAGGGGGCCGCCACCAATCCCATACACCTGGAACCAGGATTGAGTCACCAAGTAGTGCAATTCCATGCATTGCAACAAGTAGCCCCATAAAAATAATGAAATCTATTAAAGCTCTGATCAAACCATTTAAAAAAGGAGGGGAATGCTGCATTGAGGATCACTTAGAAGTGGTTCATGACATTTTTAAAGCACTCCAGATACCTAAGGAACAGTACAGGCAGTATTTTCATTTAACTTTAGATGCTCCGCGGGCCAGCATCATAAAAGGATTAAATGAACAGCAGAATATGACATGGGTGGAGTTTGAAAAAGAAATTAGGCGTCATTTGTCTCCTTTCCAGTCATTACAGGAGGCAAAGAAAGTTGCTTACACACTTACTGCTGGGCCTAATACATCCCCTCGCCAGTTTTTACAAGATTTAAAAAGAACATTTTCTCGCTTTGATGTATCTTTTGACCCCAATTCTAATGAATTTAAAACCGCCTACTTCTATGGGCTACAGAAAGACATCATATCCCAATTGGTCCGTGAATTTGATCGTGACAAGTCCCTTGAGTGGATTGTGCATCAAAGCACACAACTATATGAGGTACTCTATTGTCAGGGTAGAGAAAGTGATAAAATGAAAGATACTAGACCTAAATCTAAAGAACCCTCAGCAACAGTGATGGAAATCAGGTCAGCCAAGATGTCCCTTGAATCTGCTCAAAGTCCAGGTAAAAATAATTCGGCACCAGAACAAAGGGTTAATCAACAAAGGTCATCACACTCTGCACCAATGTTTCAATCACATGATCCTAGTAATAGGGAGAGCTACATCAGTCCTAGGTATTTAGGAGATAGGCCCCGGGCAGGCTATCGGTCTGATATGTCAGGTATGAACCATAATCAGAGACAAAATCAAGATCAAAGAAATGATGGTCCCTACCAGATATTGGGGACACAGAGCAAATTTGATCCCAACACCATGATATATGGTAATCAGGATAGACCCCGATATGTGGATCGATTTGCTGATAATGGGAATCAACATAGGGGCCAGTACCCACAACATGAGAGACAGGACATGAGACAGAACATGAATTATACTCCACGTCAGTACAATGATTCCCCACCAGGGGACTACAACCAAAGGATGGGTGCACCCCGCACCCCTCCACAAATGAATCAAGAGTTCAGAAAATATCCCAATAGAAATCACTCACCTCAGAGGTATCACAATAGATCCAATCAGGGAGAAAGCAATCAATATCGATCTAGGCCACAGAGAGAGAATTCTAGAGAGATGGAAAGGTTCCAGTGCCTTGAGGCCCAAGTGAAAATGTTAGCTGAACAAATAGGGAAGCTTTGTACAGCACAAAAACAGTCATCAAAGGAGGGGACTGATGGCCATAGCAATGACCGGGGGGCTTTTTCTGAAAAGTGACTAAGTACTCAGGATACCTACAACGCCGAAAAGACAGATTGCTCTGATGTAATTTCGCATAATGACTCTGAGATGTCTAATGATTTAAAAGTGAAGATGCCAGTAAGTGAACATGTAACAGTAAGTGCAAATACTTCTAAAAGAGAGGTACGGTTTAACCTAGAGTTAAATCAAACATTGGAGATTTGTACAAATGAAATAAGAAAACCTGAAATTCCAAAAAAACAAAGAGACAGATTTAAGAAAAAATGACTCATGCGTGGGGAATACCAGTAAACAGGAAGTAAGTGGGGATGATATAATTTCTTTCCTGGGCAGTCAAAACAATGACCAAACACAGGCAGAAAAAGGAAATACTCCAAAGCAGGGTACATGCCAATCACCTGAAGTATTCTTTGAGCCACATATTTTTGAAGAAGTTAAGAGGGCTGATACCATACTAAACGATCACAAATGTACAGAATTAAACAATGATCAATTGCTGAATGATGTTGTTACACATGTTCAGTTGGAAGATTGTAATGTGGTCCCTGATGATACCTGGATGGATAGGCGAACTGTGGCCACACGCCAAAAAAACCTCTGAACATGGAGAAATGAATAAAGTCTCTTGCGCAGAAATGGGTAAAAAGGAGAGAAAAATGTCTTTCCATTTACCAATGTGCTTAGCCAAAAGTGAAAAAGGCCTGAGAAAGGTGAGTCCTGAAATCAGTAAGAATTCACACTTATTATGTGTATTAGAGGAAGTTGAGGACAGGTATTATGCTCCCATCACTGTAGAAGAAAAATGCCAAACCTTTGCAATGATTGACCCTGGCGCACAGGCCACAATTATGTCCAAGGTGCTGGTAAAGAGTATCAATGAAGGGAGATCCCCACAGAATCAGATCACAGTGAAGGAAAATCAAGGTCCAGTGCATAACTTTAATGGGGAGGAGGTGCCCATCATAGGTGTAACTGAGGTTAACATAAAAATAGGAAAGCACAGAATGAAACAAGAGGTATTGATCACATCTATTTGTGAAATTCCATTTCTGATGGGGACAGATTGCCTTAAAAGATAGTTTCCTCTCATAGATGGGGTGAATGGAGTGCTGTGGTCCTTAACCAAAAAACCATTGAGACCTAAGAAAATAAAATCACAAAACAGCAACATAAATGAATGTCACACCGTTGCCAAAACAAATGATGCTGTGGAGCTATATCTCCAGAATAGTTGCATACCTAGTGTCATTGTTATATTAATGTGTCAAGACAAAATGCAGAGCGACAATGAAAAACTACCTGTACATATATACTTGGACCCAAGGAAAAAATGGCAGACTGCCATAGATGAGCACACTTTACGTTTTTATTTAAAAAAGAAGACATGCAAACAGAATATTGCTCCTAAAACAGATTCAGAAAAACACATTACCACTCTTGCTGAAATACACATGGAAGATAAGCAACCATGGGTTCATGTTGGTATAAATGACTGTTTTAAAACAATAAAAGCCACTTTAGCGCTTGAACAGGAGAGGAGCTTCATTAATGAGAAATTGTTGCAAAAAATAATGGAGAGGGAGGAGATCCCGAAATTTAGGATTAAAAACCAATATGTTTCTGGGTTGCACAGTCCAGACTTTGAAAACCGAATTGCAGGCAGATGCATGCTGAAAATCAGTATTGGGCACAAAGCAAGTTACCATAATGTATGGATAGTGAGTGGAGCACAAAATGACGTTTACATGGGCAATGACCTCATGCACAGAATGTGTATGGTGTTAGATTTCCTTAATCAAAAGAGATGGTCACGCCGTGGTGGGCCGGCACCTGAATTTGAAGACAAAAGAAGGGCTTATCATTGTGCACAACTGGTTCCTTATGCAATTGAACTACAAATGAGGAAAGATACTATTATTCCTGCATTTACAAAACAGTTTGCAATAACACTGAAATGCAAAAATGGACAGCAGATTAAAGACTCTGATGCATTTGTGTGCCTGAATGAATCCATAAAACAGCAAGGCCTGGATTATGAATACATTCCATTGGTAGATATTGGTGGAGGGTCTGTAAGAATTATGGTAAATAATAGGGGTAGTCAGATATTCATTTAGAGGAAAATTCCCCATTTGGAATGGCCATACAAAAATCACATTATACTGCAGATCTAAATAACATGGTGATTGGAAATATCCCTGAAAAGTATGTAGATGCCAAGGGTGAGTTGCCAGAATAGCTGGACTCTCAGCCCAAAGGAATATTTAAAATTAATTCTGTGTACCCTTATGATTCAAGTGAGACAGTGTGCTATTATAAAGAGAGTTGTATAACATTTGATTTAAGTGAAAATGAAATGGAAAATCAGCCCGTTGAAATGGAAGCTGACATGCCAAAACATTTAAAAGTGGCAGCTTTACAAAGAGACACAGCCACACATCTAGAGGAAAGCGCCGAGATTCCACTACCAGAACATTTTCCAGAATTTTCCAAAATGGTAGAAGAGCAGATCTCCTTAGTGGATGCGTGTGACAACGATGAGGATAGAAATGAATTGAGGAAGATATTTATGGAATTTAAAGATGTATTTGCAAAAGATGCTTATGATTGCGGGCTAACTAATTTACATGTGGCCACACTTCTGGAACGGTGTAGCAGAAGTCCAGTATTTGTACGCCAGTATAGACTACCGCTGGCATGTTTAGAATCATTGGCAGAGATTATTAAAAATGTAGAATCGCGGTGAATCATCAGGCCTATCCAAAGCACATCCAACATGCCCATTTTAGGTGTGTTAAAGCCAAATGGTCAATGGCGGCTATGTGCAGACTTGAGGGAGTTAAATAAAAGAGTACCAGTGTCCAGATGGCTACTGCCATTCATTGATCAGGGCCTAGCTCAGGTACATGATTCAAAGGTGTTTACCACATTAGATCTCACCTCTGGATATTGGTGCGTCCCATTGGCAGAGGAGATACAGAATTTATTTTCCTTTACATTTCGCAGAACTCAATACGCATTGGTTAGAACTCCGTTCGGGTACGTTAATAGTGGGAGTGAATTTGGAACATTTTTGAGGAAGGCCATGCCTGATGCAGCAGAAAGAGGAACCATAGTTTATGTGGATGATGTCCTGATAAAAAATGAAAGTTTAAAAAAACATTTTGATGAAATAAGACATGTGCTTGGCCAATTGCAGAAAGCAGGCGCCAAAGTGTCTTTACAAAAAGCACAATCGTGCAAGAAAAAAGTGCATTTTCTAGGCCATGAAGGAACTGAATATGGGCTAAATCCACAAAAGAAGAAAATAGAGGTCATACAAAAACTAAAAGACCCTAAAAATGTGAAATGGGTAAAAAGTTTATTAGGAATGACAGGATATAAAGGAAGTTCATTGAAAATTATGCTGAAATCACTCAACCATTAACTAAACTGCTAAAAATTAATACACCCTGGAAATGGGAAAAAGAGCAGTCTGAGGCTGTGGCTAAATTAATAGAATGTCTTGTAAAGGCACCATGTTTAGCATATCCCATAAAGGACAGGGATTTCTTTATAGAAATGGGTTTCTCTGAACATTGTATGTCAGCAGTGTTATCACAAAAACATGATGTGAATCACAAAACCATTGCCTATGCAAGTAAAGCATTTTCCCAGGTTGAAATGAAATTCAATGAATGTGAAAAGGCCCTATTAACCACTGTATGGGCACTACAACATTTCCGCCCCATTGTTTAGGGAGAAAAGATGATTATTGAAACAAATCATCAACCTTTGCAATTCTTAGAGAGTAAAAGAATTAGTCCGGTAATCTAGCGCAGTCCAGAATCACTTCATGGACGCTAGCATTACAAGGTTTCCCTGTAGAAGTGAGATGTGGCCAAAATAAAAAGAGCCCAATTGCTCAAGGTTTAGCAGATTTACATGACTGTGCAGCTGAACAAGCATCAAATGAAATGGAAATAGAACCTAATTTACAGGAGAACAATCACCACAAAGCTTTTGATGAAAAAACATGCAAGGACTTGCCAACTGTATATGTTGATGGTTGTGCTTTTCACATTGAAAATGACAGTAATAAACAATTAGTGTCAGGAATAGGAAATGTCTGGTTGAAATGTGAAGGTATCCCCAGCATAGGGATGTGGATTGGAGCTAGGAGCAGTCAAGTAGCGGAATTGGCAGCCATTTATAAAGCAATTGCTACTGCAATTGATAATAAATTCAGTGAAATTGTCCTGGTGACTGATTCTGACTATGCACGAAATAGCTTTGTGGAATATCTATCTGGCTGGAAAGCGAGAGGCATGATTACATACAACAAAAAGCCACTTAAGCATGGAAAAATGATACAAGCCATAGACAAATTGGTGTCAGAAAATAATTTGACAATATACTGGAGAAAAAATTGTGGGCATTTAAAAACTCCAGGAGAGGATAAAGAGGGGAATGATAAGGCAGACCACCTGGCTACAATTGGGGCTGTGATGGGAGAATTGCTACCTATTGAACATTTACTGGGTGAAATACAGATTGATGCAGTAACATGTTGTAAAGCACCAAAGGAGACAGAACAATCAGTGGTACAATGGAGTTACAACACCCCAGACCAAGATTTGATTGAGACACAAAAGAATGATCGAATTTTGGGAATCTATTATAACCATTTGATAGATCCTGGACAAAACCTTTTAACAGAAAATTATTGTGTGGGAAAAGAGGAATTGAGGGTGCTATTAAAGAATAAAAATCGGATGAGACTACAGGATGGACTCATGGTTAGAGAGTCCATAATAGGACAGATACAATGGGTGGTACCCCTTTCATTTAGAGGGGTAATGCTACACCATGCACATGATGCCATAACTGCAGGCCACAGAGGTTCACAAAAACATTGGAAATACTAAAAGATTATGCTTATTGGCCACATATGTCCCAAGATGTGGAATTGTATACTAGAGGATGTCTAGTATGTTCCCAATTTAAACCTGCTTCACCAATGCACAGAGTTCCACTAATGAAAAGAGGCCTAACCCTTCCATGGTCAGATTTGCAAATAGCCTATGTAGGGCCTTTAAAAAGGTTGAGCAGAGGAAACTGTTATATTTTGAGTGTGGTATGTTTGATGTCGAAGTGGATTGAATGTATTCCTGCACCAGATTGTAGTGCGCAAACAGCAGCCACATTGCTAGTGAATCACGTGTTCTCAAGGTTTGGGTTGCCACAAAGAATTGAGTCAGACAGAGGAAGTCATTTCACAAGTGCTCTAATGAGCAAGGTATGGCAAATACTGGGTGTGAAAAGGAAACTACATATCGCATATCGGGCGGCTTCCTCAGATGGAGTTGAACAGGGCAATAGGTCTGTTGTGGACATTTTAAAGAAATTTGTGGCTGAAGCAGGTTCCAGCTGGGATTTACGTTTACCTTTGGTTTTGATGGCAATCAGATCAACTCCTGCCAAAGCAACAGGTATTAGCCCACATGAGGTCTTGACAGGTAGGAAGATGGTGTTGCTACAAAACCTGCTATACAGAACACATGAGCAGACACTTGTGAGTGCATCCACAGTTGATGAATACATTGATGAACTGAGGAAGCATTTACAACATGCATTTGCTTTTGTACAGAGAAATCTAGAAAGAGCTGCTGACAGTGCCAAATCGTATTATGATAAAAAGACATCAGTAAAGGAGTATTGTGTGGGGGATCAGGTGTACAAATTTCATTTTGGAAAAAGTAAACAGAAAAATTCCAAATTGCTAGCAGCCTGGCAGGGGCCATTTCGAATTATAGATAAGGTCTCTCCTGTAGTTTATAAAATTTTAAAGACTGAAGGTGAAACAGCAACAGAACAGTTTTTGCATGTAAACCAAATCAAGCCATGTCATCCAAGACATGAGATAAAAAATCTGGAGCATGTAGAAACAGATAAAGTCCCTTGAACATAAAAAAAGTGAAGTAAGTGGGTCCAGACAGAAGTTAGTGACAGAGAAGTTAAATAAAGATGGTTGATTGTTATAATGGCACGTAAACACTGTAATATATTTATATATATATATATATAAAGAAAATAGAAGATGAAGTTAACGGAGTTGGTGTGCATAATGAAAATGTATTAAATATTGAATGCTGTTTTATGTACGATTGTTTTCTTTTTAACCTGTGCTTAATTTCAGAAGGCGAAAGAAAAATGGGGAAATGTTTTACAAAGCATGTTTTATTTTTGGCAAAAGGGTGAAGTTAGTATTGTGCTATATACTTAATCTGTTTCTTTTCTATTTGATTTAGAATATTAACATATTTGTACCGGAGGTCACGGGCGACGATGGAGTCCTGGAGCCCACGTGGATGGATTCCAGAAAAGTCCCGAAGGGGGGCGAAGACCAAGGCTGCAAAGCGATCAGCATTGAAGATGATACCAACAATATGGTTAATGATGATCATATTCGGAGGGATCTTCAAAAATTCAGAAGCACAGGTTGTCATTGAACCTGGACCAGCATCTAGCATTGCGGTAGAAGAGGCACCAAGATTCATCATGAGTGATAGAAGGATGATTTTCCAGAATATCTACATACCATTGAATCCTGAGATTTTGATTGAAAAACATTTGAACCGTACCCGAATTAAGATTGAACAGTCTAAAGAGTGGTTGGAAACAAGAAAAGAGGACTCTAAGCAGTCAATAAGAGATATATTGATGGAAAAAACATTTGTGAATTCAGCAGACATTAAGAAGAGGCGAGGAAAAAGAGGAGCGGTGATGCTCGCGATATCATTGGTAATGTCTATAGTTGGAGCCATAATAGGTACCACAATATCAACAGCCAATGCCATTTCGGGAGGAACACTGAGTACTAAAGCGCAACAATTGAGTGTTGACCTAGAAATAATACAAAAACCATTAGTTGGGATTAGAGGGGGATTGGATGAACAAGTAAGATTCATTAATAAAACTGCAATCATTCTAAATGAACAAGCGGATGTGATGCAAAGGGCTACTAAGCTAATTATTAAGCATGACAGAACTTTAAATTAAATATTGAATATTATGAGTCCTGTTGATAGACTATTAACGAATTATATGAGAGAAGTTCAAACTGCAGTTTCACAATTGATTCAAGGACATATTCCCTTGTATTTTGTTTTGCAGGCTATTATTCATCAAATGATAGAAAGATTGACCAGGAGGGAAATTGATGTGGTACAGGTAAAAATTGCATTTGAAATGGGTAATGCAATGCCATTATATGTGGACCTGGAAAGGTTGGAGATTGTTTTTTTACTATGCATCCCATATGTAGCTCCTGAACTTATTTATCAAACCAAGTGGGTACACAACGTGGGGTTTTGGCAAGAAGACAAATTTATTAAGATTAAGACTCCAGAAGTGGTGGTGTTTCAGTCATGGGAGCCTGAAGTTTACTTAATACCAAACTTGGAAACGTGTGTCAAATTTAAAGAACAAAATTATATGTGTCCAGGTAAACCGTTTGTTCCTGATGCCACAGATGCTATTTGTGGTTTGAAATCTGACCCAAGTATATCAGAAGGATGTGAAGTGATCATTAGCAATATGGGGAGTGAAGAACTGGCACAGGCTAAGATGGTCAGAGGTAAATGGTTGGTCAGCACCTATTTAAAGAACATGACAATAGTACATTTGAATCATGGAACATATGTGGTTAAACAGGTGAAATATAATGTTTTTTACGTACAGGTTCCGAAGGATACAATTGTGTCAATTGGAGGGTTAACATTGTTTCACGTGACAAATGATATTTGGGAAAGCCAAGTAGAAAATATCGATTTTTTTCAAAGGGACACATTTCCAATAGATCCGGATGTGGAGTTTTTATTTAATCATAAAGAAAAACATGTAATGAAAATGAATCTGAGAAAAAACAATATTACAGTTAGTAACCAGGGTATAATGGAGGTGGGAAGATTTAATTGGGGAACATGGGGGGAACGTTCAATAGTGGGTTTAGCTGTCCTGGTGCTAATCATGGGTGGATGGTTGATTGTGCTATCAGTAAAAATGAAAATGTTGCTAATCTTAGTAACTACGTCAGGAAGAGAAAGATGTCCCAATACGCATACATTTTAAAAGAAGAACGGGGGGCAAGTTGTTTTTTTTTTCCAATTGGCTTGGATCATAGCCAAATTCTAAAAGAAAAAAGGAGGGAATATGTAAGATTATTTAGCATTTTTTTCATGCAGCACCACTGCATGGGTTTGGTGCATTGCTATAATGTGGTACAGCAAGGCATGTGTTGCCAGTGGGACATGGACATGTAAATGAAAACAGGCTATTCAGTCAAAAACGATTTCATTTCTACATCTAAAATGCAAATAATTTTTTTCACAGTTAAAAGCATATATATTTTTTTCTCACCTGAAATTCCTCTGTTGCAGGAGACACATTTGAGGATTAATGAACTAACCTCATTAACAATACTAACATGATTCTAACTCATTAATAATATAATGTGTTCTCCAGTGCAAAATGAGATGGAAAAGACAGGCTCTGAAACTCATTTTAAACGTGCATCCAGATTTTTTCTCTTTGCTTCTATCTGTGCTCTGTCCACAGTATTTGCAGGAAGCAAAGACTCGAATAAGCAGGAAATCAGTTTTGTTACAGTTGCAACTGTATAAAAAAAGCCATTGTTGAAAGTAGGAGTATAGGACATGATGGATTTTTATTGGATGCACGTCACATTAAGGGAGGTAACAAGAGTTTTCCTGTAAAATCTCGGGGAAGAAAAGAGTTACAAAACATTTTATACAGCTTGGGGAAAGACTTGGCTGGTGTGGCTGGAGTTTCCTGACTAAGAAGATCCCAGTACGCTGCTGCCCAGTCTGGGAAATTCCAGACAATAATCCCCGGCTTGAGTGACGGCAGATGCATGTCCTTTCTGGGGTCCTTTAAGAGGAAGCATTGAGCCACTTCCAGAAGGCGACCAGTCGAAGGATTCACGCTGGACAAGCTTGGTAATTATATTGCAGAGTGCGTGGGCAGTGTGTATGCGTGCAAAACTATTCAGTCAGAGTAGAAGAGGGAATTCCAGTGTTTTATCAACATGTTTATTGTTGCAAATTGAATATGTTCTCACCGCTCTCTTCTCATTTTGTTACAGATAATGTTGTTACTGTGCAATTTCCATTTATTTCTGTTAAAAGGGTAAGATGGTGTTCAAATGCAATTGTTTATAATACACAAAAATATCTGAAAGCAGACGGGTAGTGTGTTTTATTTTTCTCTTTTCTTTGTGCATCTACCATTATAGCACTGGTAATATGGGAAGATGTTTAGACAGTGCAATTGTCATTTTTAAGGTAGCTAAAAATAAGACTTGGCGGTAGCTGTGTGCACGATTCCATTCAGTGTATAAGTGTGTGTTTTCTGAACGGAACATGATAATAACATAATGAAATAGCCTGCTGCTGGAGGTACATGAGTCAGCAGAAAGAGAGGCCCTGGACATAGTTCACTAATGTAGTGAATTGGTGATGAATACCACATGTTAGCTCACTGTCGTAGATAAATTAGTTAGGACAGCCCATGGTGGCACTCCATATGAAAATGTGGTGTTCCTGAAATGTAAGCCTGAGGCCTCTCTAGTGATCACACGAACAAACTAAACAAAAATAAGGGGTTCTGGATATTGGGGCCACATATAAAACAAAGGAATTATGCTCACCAGAAATACCAGCAATAACGCATACCAACATAATGTATACCACTAGATGTATCTGTGTGCTGAAATAATGTATATATACTGTAGTACTATATACCAAATCCAATCTGAATGCAAAGAGTGATTATTATTGAATTATTTTGATTTTGGCGGTAAGAAAATACCGCTAGGCCCCAAATCTATACAAAATACACAACATATTACTCAATCGGGGTTCCGATGTAATGGAGGGGTGCATGTAAGCTGTGTAGTGGGGTACAGGAACATCTTACGTGGGTTTGCGTGCACATTTCTTGAGTTTTTGCTGAGTTACGAATTTTCATACAAGTGTCATCTGAGAGCCGGATACAGTTACGGGGGAACCAGCGCAGCCTCCCCGATTCCAGGTCTGCTTACGGGGGACCCACTCACTCTTTGCAGGGTGCCTGTATTCGCGCCCAGGGGAGCACGCTAACGGAGCTGATCTGGCAGTTTACTGCTTTGCGTGTGGGCGTGTCTGGTGTGTTCCAGCTGTGACTTGTGAATATGGTTACATTGCGCGAACATAGCCATGAATACGGGTTGTTAGGAAAGTTTCTCGTTTACTTGTAATTTTCCCTCCAGTTGTCTACCCCCAAAACATTTTGCTGCTGTCTGACAAGCCTAGCCTGACTTTTGACAGTGGAGCACAGCCTTTTGCTGCACTCCGCTGGGTTTTCGCTCACGTTCTTATGGGGAAACTGACATACCCTTAAAGACAGTCAGTACTGGGAGACTTTGTTGCGCTTAGTCCTTTCCTATGCTTCAACCTTTCTGCAACATGTTACAAGTGCACAAAGTACCTTACAGTGAAGTGCACTTAGGTCTTCCATTCATTTCCAAAGGCCCTAGGCTCCCTCAAAGGATTTTTTAACAGAAGTGTGGATGTGCCTTGGACAGGGCTGGTGGCAGCTTTTACTTTTGCATAGTTTTAACCCTTTCTTGCCATGCAAACCTCATTTACTGCAGTTGGCTAACGAAGATGGCCTGGCTCCAAAAGGGCCATGCCACCATGTTCTTTGTCCTGTCCTTTGGCCATCTTGTCCCTTTACCTTACCCATGTCGAGCAGACCCGGGTCAGTCCTTATTTGGTCATGCATCTCCCTGCGAAATGCAAAGCTTTCACAGGCTTCTGCATGCCTTGTGTGTGTGCCTCCAGGATGTGGGCTGGACCATCTAGTTCCAATACACATCCTGGGTGTCAGAGAGTCTGGTGTGCTGGGAATGACTGGGACCACTGTGGTCCATGATTGGTCCATATCCAGTATGCCTGTATGTGAGCAGATCTCCCATTGGGTCCTCTTTGTTTTGGCGTGAAGCAAATTCTGGATAAGAGAAGGTTCCAAACACCCATACCAGATATATCTCTTACATTCTCACTGAACCTAGGATAGGATCCAAGCATCCTGAAACTAAGAAGCTGAATCGAGGAACCACTGGTGACACTGTGGAAGGTTTGGCACCCTGAGCCTGCTGTTGTCCCGCTGGACCCCTCTACATCTGATCGAACCAGAAGGTCTGCAAAGGCGCTTCAACCCATTTGAATAGTGGGACCAACTACTCACAGCACCTTCATCTTAACCTGCAAGCAAACCTCTTCGGAAGTGTTCCTGGGTCAACCAGTGAACTGACCAGCTTGCAATGGACACTTGAAACTTGGTAGATCGTAAGCTCTGTGATCACGGCACTCGCACACCAAATGTCATATACTTGGCATTCCCAAGTGTGGAATAAAGAGAGAGCGCCTGAACCCGAGTGAACGCGTTCAGCATGTCACTCAGCCGTTGTCACGAACTTTGCAGGTGCCTTGCTGCTGTGCCCCACTGTGCCCTGAATCCTGCTGCAGTGAAACTGGCCTGATCCCTTCACCAGAAAAACCACCACTGTCCTGCGACAGAATAATCACTGTAACCCAGCCGCTGAAGGCTGCAAAGCCGCACAATTGCCGCATTTGAACCTGCAACTGTAGTGGACTTGACTGGCGAAGTTTGGTCCAGAGTACTCCGGGGGTCAGTGAGTACTTTCAACCCTTACCGGTGGCCCGTTGCAAATCCACAGATTTTTATGCACAAGTGTCCCCTGAGGGCCACTCATGTTTCACAGGTACCCTAAGCTACCGCCCTATTCCCAACTCCCGAAACTGTTATGCCCTTTTGGGGAGACCCTCCTTGAATACTGGTAACCGATTCTTCATCGCGTCACTCACCTTCCTGAGCTGCTACAGCCCCTGCAAGAGACCCCGTTTTTTCTCCTCTGCACCATCGCGTGCACCAGCACCTGAAAGTACTTTTGAGCGATAGGCTCCACTCTTGGTAGGGACTGGCCTGCCTCTTAGTTAGGGATTGATTGATGAAGAATTGCCTAAAGACTATTTGTACTGCTTGCTCCCTTTCCACCTAGGTTTTGGACCCATTATGTGCACTAATCCTTTAGGATGCTTGGTATTGTATATATATGTATAGTAGTGTTGTATTGGTTTGACGTATTACTGTTGATATTTGCTTTTGTTTGATTTCAAACACCTGGAATAAATGTATATGTATTTTTAATATATACACCTGGCTGGGAGTGATTTGTAGTGTTTTTTACTGTGTGTGCTCATTGTGCGCTTTCAGTCACCCTCACTCCTCCTGAGGCCTAGTCTTGACCGACGCCAATGCTACCATGATTGGTCTGTCTTGTCCAGAAGGTTACCCTGTTCCAAGAAACTAGGATGGCCTTCTGAACCTATGCCCACCAGGTCAGAGTTCAGATATCCACCTTAGCAAATTGGTGTACAGCGCTGGGATAGGACTGAAGGTACCCAGTGTTGCACGTTTTTAAAGGCATTTCAGATTACCCCTACCCAGGACACATAGTGACCTTAGTAGTAAGTAACTGTAAAGGCCATAGAACGATCTATAAGTATGGAAACAATTACCAATATAACCTTGAATGCTTCAAAATATGAAACATTGAGAATGATGTGTACTGAGAGAGGCTTGCCTGCTCAAGGTACAGCGATTGAAAAGATCCAAAGGATCATGGAGTGGCAAAAGTCACAACTCAAAGCCGTTGCCTCAAATGGCAGCGCAGAAGGAGGTGGGACTGCTTCCACTGACAAAACTGACAGTTCTGTCGCTGCACTTGTCCATGATGCCCATGATGCCCATGATGACAGATATGATGTGTTGTCCCATGTTTCCTCTGCCATCTCTGATACTGATGCCATTCTGGAATTCAAGAAGCAAGAGCTGTTGTTTACACAGAAGGAGCTTGAATTTCACATGGCTAAGCTGAAGGTGGAGCAGGCAAAGAAATAAAAGCCCATGGATCACCAGTTGGAACTGGCCAAGCTTCAAGTTCCAAATAGCTCCACGTGATCTGGACATGGTTCTGGATCCTCCTCTCATCCAAGATTTCCTAAAGATCTGATCAGTGTCTCTGATGAGAAGAATTACATTATGGACTGGTTGAATGCATTTGAGTATGCATGTGAAGTCTAAGAGGTTGTGAATGCTGACAAGATTGCATGGTTGCTCAGCAGAATACCCTGTTCCTGCTGCAGTGCTATTATGGAGATGTCGAAAGCTGAAAGAGTTGATTTTGCAAAATTGAAGCAAACTCTCATCTTTGGGAAGACTCCTGCCCAATACTTGAAGAGGTTAAGGGAGTACAAAAAGAAAAAGGGTAACACTTGGGAGTCTTATGTTACTGATTCCTTGAAGAGCCTGACTGGCTGGGTTGAAGGCAATAGGGTCTCCACCTTTGAGGGTATGATATGTCTTGTCGTGCTTGAACATATTTGTGCATCTTGTTCCCCTGAGCTTAAGCAGCACTTGGCATATTCAGAGGAGATAGATCCTAAGAAACTAGCCATAGCAGCAGATTTGTGGGTGTCACATAGAGTGTCCCATAAGGACAAGACTCATCCTGGAAAGAAATGTAAGGGCAAGTCCCAAGAGAATGTTTAGGTTAGTGGAAGTTATCCTTCCAAACAGAACTCTGGTTATAATAGGCCTCCCTATGTCCCAAGACCCAGTGGATCCTGCATGGCTTGTAGAGCAAATGACCATCTGAAGGCGGACCCCAGATGTAAGGTCAAAATCTTGGGGGTCCACTCTGTGAGTCTGGCCTACCCCTCCTATGAGGAGGAAGTGATCACATGGTCATCCTTCTCCTCAGACTCCTTGCCCAGTGGGATATAATCTGAGCTAGTCCTAGTTTCCCAGGGTTCCTTGGAGCCTAAAGTCTCAAAGGCTTATGCTAGCATTCCAGGTAACAGAAAGCACTATTTCAAAGACAGTGTGCTGATCAATGGAGTTGACACTCCTGCCCTTAGGGATAGTGGGGCCAGCAGAACAGGAGTGAATTCTACCTCGGTAGACCAAGAGGAACTTGCCAGAGCTCCTTTGATGCCCACTAAGTTAGCTGATGGTCCCCCTCTCAAGTTCCCAGTAATGCCTGTAAATTTACTATCAATGGTATAGTGGTTAGGATTACAGTGAGCATTCTGAGGCAAATCCCAGGTAAGGTCCTGCAGGGGAACGATCTCAGAGACTTAAGTCTTGTGGGTCACACAGCAGAGAGACCGTGCACAAGGTCCCAAACAAGGGCTGCACTGGCCAAATCCAATGCCAAGTCTAAGCCAAAGGTGAAACCCAAGGCTATAGGAGTCAGAAAAGACAGAAGAGAGAAAGAAAATATTCCCCCTAACTCATCTACCACTGAGGTGGAGGTAGTTGATCAAACACCTGAACCTGATGAGGAAGAGGTGTTGCCTGAAATCCGCAATCCCCATGACCATCCTGAACTACAGGGTTTGTTGGTGGAAGTTGGTCCTGATAGAGTTGAGTTCAGTAAGGGCCAATGTGAGTGCCCATCTTTGGAAGGCCTAAGAAGGAATGCCTGCTCCCAGCTTTTGGGGGACCCGCCTGGGAAGCACATGATTTATTGGAAAGGTGGACTCCTCTACAGTGAGCACACAGAGTCTACAGAAGGACACCATAGGAGGTTGTTGCTTCCCCTTGCTGTAAAACCCTTCCTCTTGCAGTTGGCGCATGAAGTCCCCTGTAGAGGTGGAGTCAAGTACCCCCACTCTAAGCACCGCCCCCATGCTGCTTATATGTTGGGAACCAGAGTGTGAGACATGAACAGTACCAGTGAAAATACCAATACCAAAAAGAATCCTAGAAATAATGTACCCATTGAGAAAGCCATATATGCACTCGGGGCAATATGATGACCATTTTAAGGAAATCCGGCAAGAAGTGTGAAAAAATGAGCAAAAGAGAAGATTGGTGACCTCAGGCGAAGGGCTGACACACCTAGAAGAGATGCAGAGACGAGAGAACATAAACATTCTACAAAAATCTAAGGAGGAGGTGTTAGAGATGGGCAACATTTCGGGCTAGAGATGAAGATGTTCATGCTACAGAAACAATGAAGAAAACGTCAAGTAATTTTACAATTGTACAGATGCAGTAAACACAAGCAGACAAAGTAATCATGAGGCTAGCTATGTAGTGAATAGATTGCGGGGATGCACCAACGCATATGCATAGGAATGTATGGATAATGGATGATTCATGCAGTAGCTACAGAACGTGTGAAAAGAACAAACTCCTGTCTGAGGTGAGGAGCAAGAACATTGAAGATGTCAGAAATGTATCATTTAATAGTATTTTAAATACAGAAATACTCCGATGCATGGTCCGCAGTGACATGGTCGGATGAAAATAGATACCCGGGTTGAGCTGTATCGAAACCAGGAGACAAAGTATGCCTGTACTCCCTTCTATTCTCAGACACAGAGAACAAATCCAAGGCCAATCTTCAAAGGTCTAATTGACTGGCAGACGGTAAGAGTGATGATAGATGGCAGGCTAATTAGGTGGGAAGCTATGGTTATGACCAGCCCACCAGCACTTGGGTGCCAGCCAGCATGCTTCTAGTGTGTCTGGAATATTACAGAGGGGTGCATGGGTTCCACACAATTGTGGAGGGGCACGTAGTAGAGAGCCCTATATTTTGATAACCAATGGGACGTCGTGAATTTGATGATGTTCATAGTAACTTGCACTACAGGAGGGCTTACTTGCCACACCTGACGTTAGAGACCCAATCACTTTGCCAGACAAGTACGGAACGTATACCTATATGTTACCTTTAAGCAAATCACTTTCCCAAGTAGGTTTTTGTAGTTTGTCACATCGATTGACATCAATGATGTCAAGTTTTTGCTTTATAACCTGCTTTTTGTAATGAAACTCTCTGAGTGAGAAGATTGAGGGGATGTTCATTGATGTTCATTGTATTCCCTGTTTTAGACAATTGATATTAAAACAGAATTATGTTGCCAACTTTCTGAGTCAGTCTGATTATTGATGTTTGAGTATATTCTGCATCCCCACCTATCTCAAAGTATTGCTGCCTCGTCTTAAAGTGCCTAGTGTGTTGAATACATGGGTTCACCCCCTTGCTGGTCACCTTGGCATCAAGTGAACCAAGCAAAGGTTATCCATGCACTCCTACTGGCCCAAGATGGGGGTGCAAGTAGAAAGTCACTGCATGAGTTGTGGCACAAGTGTAACGCTCACCTGATTCCCGCAGAGGCGCCGGTCTTGACTGGGTGAATGCCGTATCTTCAAAGGTGATGTGTAACACACGGTTGGCTCTTTGGGCTGGACCTCTGTGCACTGTATGTCTGACTCGAAGAGTAAGATGTCTGCAGATAGAAAATATGGGATTAATGAACTGGGGTTATTGGGTGCCTCTCTCCTCTTCCCTTTCTCTTCTCCTGTAGAACCCCAAAGGTTAACACCCTCACCTTAGGTAAGTGAACGCCGAGCTCTCCATCTGCCTCGGGGCAGGGTGCTGTAACCAGTTTCTTCACTGGATAAGGGTGCAGGCCTCTTGACCTCAGAGGACTGCTGTCCGTCGTTAACTGCACGAACGGTAAGTTCTGGGCACTTCAAATGTCTTAAAAGTCTTTTGTAATGATATCTCTTGTTTTGCAGGGTTCCGGCGATGGCGGATGGCGGGCTGATGAGAGTTGAGGATCGAACCCGCGTGAGGAATAGAAGCGCCTGGAAGCACGTAAGTAAGCGCTTGTAGCTTGCTTCACGATGCGCACTAACTGTCCCTTTTATCTTGCAGGTACAAGTTCGGAGCTTTAGAGAAGCTGAAGGGTGCTGGAATACCCACTGGATTCGGCGTGGGAAGGAGTAATGGCACGTGAGTAATAAAGTTGCCCAATGTCTTTAAACGCACCTTCTTTTGTCTTTCAGATGCGGGATGCAGCGCCGAAGGCCTCCGGAGCGTGCGAAGAGCTGGTAAGCTTTTGTCTTTCAGATGCCGGAATGCAGTGCGAAGACCTCCGGAGCATGCGAAGAGTTGGTAAGCCTTTGTCTTTCAGATGCCGGAATGCAGCGCGAGGCGTTGGTGACAGCCGATGGACCAGGTAAGAGATGCGCTGCCACTGAAGACCGTAGTGCTAACCTGTTCTTTCTTTGTCTTTACAGGTGCTGCTGAAGACTGGATTCCAGGATGGTAAGCCTTTGTTCCCTTAGGCCCAGGATCAGAAGCAGAAGACACGATGAGCGTTCTGCTGCAGAGAATGCAGAATAACGCAAAGCAAGATTCATCCATCGGGTGTGGTTTAAATAGCCTCCTGTAGTGCTTAGGTGTCTCCTTCCACAGCCACGCCTAGGTAAGAAAAGAGTTCCTGCTTTCCAGAAGAGTTCCAGTGTTCTGAACCTAGGGAGTGGCTCCTGCCCCACCCAACAGGAAAAGTAGTCCCAAACAGAAGAGGATCAGGGGTTCAACTGGCAGGTAAGTAAGCAGCATGGTCTGCTGCAGGTAAGTCCACCCAAGCATTATGAGCCCGGCGCTTCCAGCGCTGGGACTGGGCATCTTTATGAGCCTGGTGCCACTGGCACCAGGACAGGGTCCAAAAGGTCCCAATTGGGACTGGCTGGCACTCGGAACCGGGGTTATGGGTCTGCTTCCAAGGGAGTCGGGCAAGTCCTGATCTTTTGGAAGCAGAGATCATGACAACAAGGCAGTTATCTGAGAAAAGTGGCACAACAATCCAAGCTCCATTGGTACCACTCCCATTTGTGGGAGTTCCATTTAACAGGGTAGGGATTGACATTGTTGGTCCCCTTGATGCCAAACATCTACAGGCAATATGTTTATCCTGGTGTTGGTTGACCATGCCACCAGGTATCCCGAGGCCATCCCATTAAAGACTGTGACTGCTAAGTCAGTTGCAAAATCTTTACTTGACATATTTACTAGGGTTGGCTTCCCTAAAGAAGTTGTGTCTGATAGGGGCAGCAACTTTATGTTAAAGTATATGCAGGCAATGTGGAAGGAATGTGGTGTTACCTATAGGTTTTACTAAGCATACCGCCAACATACCAATGGTCTAGTTGAGCGGTTTAACAGGATCCTTAAAAGCATGTTTGGGGCTCTGGAAGAACCCCAAAGGAGAAACTGAGATCTCTTAATACCATGATTACTGTTTGCCTACCGAGAGGTGCCTCAGGAGGGTGTTGGCATCAGCCCCTTCAAGTTTCCTTTTGGTCACCCTGTGAGGGGACCCTTGGCTATAGTCAAGGAGGGGAGGGAGATGCCCATTACCCCTATCACTAACAATGTAGTGGACTATGTACTGGGACTCAGAAAAAGAATAGTACTCCTGATGGGTCAGGCTAGTGAGAAGCTGAAGGCTGGGCAAGCTCTGGTGAAACATTGATATAACCAGAAGGCTTCCCTGATCAACTTCCCACCAGGCCAACAAGTCCTGATCATGAATCCTATAAGGCCTAGAGCTTTGCAGGACAAATGGGCAGGCCCTTACACAGTGGTGGAGTCACTGGGTGAGGTTAACTATTTAATGGACCTTGGAAGGGCTGGACAAGCTCCAAAAGTGTTCCACATAAATAGGCTGAAGGTTTTCATCCCAAGGGTTGAATTAGGAGCACTGCTGTTGGCTTCAGATGTTGAGGAGGAGGAGTAAAAACCTCTCCCTGACCTGCTGCAGGGCAGTCCTTAAGATAGCTCCATTGAGGGTGTCAAAGTGTCCCCTCACCTGACTTCTGTTCAACAAGAGGAGGTGAGAAGTTTGCTGAGGACATTCTCCCCCTTGTTTTCCCTAGCTCCTGGTTTGACACCTTGGTGCAAACATGACTTTGACACAGGAGATAGTGTACCTATCAAAGGTAAGGGTTACAGAATGTCAGGAAAAGTAAGGTCTTACATCAAGACAGAGGTCAACAGGATGCTAGATGTTTGGATGATTGAACCCTCCAGTAGTCCTTGGTCCAACCCTGTGGTTTTGGTTACAAAAGCAGGTTCTTCTGAGCTGAGGTTCTGTGTGGATTACAGGGCTCTGAATGCTGTCACCAAGACAGATGCACACTCCTTGCCCAGAACAGATGAGCTGGTGGATACTTCGGGTGCCTCCAAATACCTCAGCACATTTGACCTCATTGCAGGCTATTTGCAAATAGCCCTTGCAGAACATGCCAAGGAGAAGACATAATTTTCAACTCCAGAGGGCCTTTACCATTTAGGGTAATGCCTTTTGGATTAGAGAATGCACCTACCGCTTTTCAGAGGCTTGTGAACAATGTCTTTAATGGGTTGGATGAATTCTGTCTTGCATATCTGGATGATATAGCAGCTTTCAGTGCCACCTGGGAGGATCATGTGAAACACCTTAGAATTGTATTGCAGGCTCTTCATAAGGCCCACTTGACCATAAAGGCCAGTAACTGCCAGATTGGTCAAGGTTCAGTGGTCTACCTTGGCATTGAAGTAGGTAGAGGGAGAATACAGCCTCTACCCAGTAAAGTACAAGCAGTACAAAACTGGCCTACCCCCACTACACAGACCCAGGTGAGAGCCTTTTTAGGACTCACAGGGTGCTACCGAAATGTTAGGGCCGACTATGGCACCATCGCTATCCCTCTGACTGCTCTCACAACTCCAAATCTTGGTCTGAGGATTGTGGGAAGGCCTTCAATGGCTTAAAAGACTCCTTGTGCCAGGCCCCCGTTCTCAGGGTCCCTGATTACCAAAGACCTTTTAATGTGCAGATAGATGCCTCTGACACTGGGATAGGAGCTGTACTATGACAAGTAGATGGAATTGTAAGGAACACCTTATAGGATGAATTAGTCGCCAGTTTAAGGACAGAGAGCTCAGGTGGTCCACAGTAGAGAAAAAAATTGTCTCTGTTGTGTGGGCCCTAAAGAAGCTGAGGCCCTACCTCTATGGGACCCACTTCACTGTGCAAACTGACCATAAGCCCTTAAAGTGGCTGATGAACATGAAGGGAGAGAATCCAAAGTTGCCCAGGTGGTCCATAAGCCTGCAAGGGTTCGACTTCACTATTGAGCATAGGCCAGGTGTCCAACATAGCAATGCTGATGGGTGTCCAGAATGTTTAACCGACCTGAACATGAGTCTCATCCAGGGGTGGATTCATTTCCCCTGTGCTTGGTCTGGGAGGGGCTAGTGTTGGGAAAGTTTCCCATTTATGTGTAATTTACCCACCAGTTGTGTACCCCCCAACTTTTTACTGCTGTCTGAGAAGCTAACCTGACTTTTGCCAGCATAGCACAGCCTTCTGCTGCACTCCGCTGGGTTTTCGCTCCCTTTGTTATCGGGAAACTGACATGCCCTTAAAGACAGTCAGTACTGGGAGACTTTCCTGTGTTGCAACTTTTCTGCAACATGTTACAAGTGCACAAAGAACCTTACAGTGCAGTGTGCTTGGGTCTTCCTTTCATTTGCAAAAGCACCGGACTGCCTCAAAGGATTTTTTAGGAGGAGTGCAGATGTGCCTTGCACAGGGCTGGTGCAAGCTTTTATTTTCGCATAGTTTTAACCCATTCTTGCCATGCACACCACATTTACCGCGGTTGGCACAGGACGGTGGCCTGGCTCCAAAATGCCCTGTCCTTTGGCCATCTTGTCCCTTTACCTTCCTCAGATCGAGACCCGGGTCAGTCCTTATTTGGTCATGCATTTCCCCATGAAACGCCAAGCTTTCGCTGGCTTCTGCATGCCTTGTGTGTGTGCCTCCAGGATGTGGGCTGGACCGTCTAGTTCCAATACACATCCCGGGCGCCAGAGAGTCTGGTGTGCTGGGAATGACTGGGACCACTGTGGTCTGTGATTGGTCCACATCTGCTATGCCTGTATGTGAGCAGATCTCTCATTGGGTCCTCTTTGTTTTGGCTCAAAGGAGATTCTGGTTAGGAGAAGGCTCCAAACACCCATACCAGGTTGAAATCTTGAATTCTCACTGAACCTAGGATAGGATCCAAGCATCCTGAAACTAAGAAGCCGAGACGAGAAACTGCTGGTGACCCACTGGAAAGTTTGGAAACCTGAGCCCGCTGTTGTCCCGCTGGAGCCCTCTGCATCTGATCGAACCAGAAGGTCTGCAAAGGTGCTTCGGACCATTTGAATAGTGTGAACAAATATTCACAGCATCTTCATCTTAACCTGCAAGCCTGCCTATTCAGAAAGTGTTCCTGGGCCAACCAGTGAACTGACCAGCTTGGGCAGGACCTTTGCTCTGAAACCGACACCGTTTTGAGTGGACACTGAAAACTTAGATTGTAAGCCCTGTGGTCACGGCACTCTCACACTAAATTTCGTACACTTGGCATTCCCAGGAATAAAGAGAGAGCACCAGAACCCGAGTGAATGTGGTCACTGTGTCGCCCAGCCGTGGTGACAAACTTTGCAGGTGCCTTGCTGCTGTGCACCTCTGTGCCCTGAATCCTGCTGCAGTGAAACTGGTCTGATCCCTTCACCAGAAATAGCCACTGTCCTGCCATCGAATCATTCCTGTAACTCAGCCGCTGAAAGCCACAGAGCCGCACAATTGCCACATTTGAACCTGCAACCGAAGTGGACTCAACTGCCGAAGTTTGGTCCGGAGTGCGCCGGGGGTAGGTGAGTACTTGCAACCGTCATCGGTGGCCCTTAGCACATCCACCCTTTATTTACACACAAGTGTCCCCTGAGGGCCACTCACCTTTCCACAGGTAGCCTGAGATACTGCCCTATTCCTAACTCCTGGAACCTGTTCTGCCCTTTTGGGGAGACCCACCTGGAATAGTGGGAACCTATTCTTCATCGCCTAACCCAACTTCCTGAGCTGCTACAGCCCGGCAAGAGACCACGTTATCGCTCCTCTGCACCATTGTGTACACTAGCACCTGAAAGTACTTTTGAGCGTTAGGCTGGACTCTTCGTAGGGACTGCAATGCATCTTAGTTAGAGATTGATTGATGAAGAACTGCCTAAAGACTATTTGCACTGCTGGCTCCCTTTCCTCCTAGGTTTTGGACCCATTATGTGCACTAATCCTTTAGGACACTTGGTATTATATATATATATATATATATATATATATATATATATATATATATATATATATATATATATATATGTATATATATATATATATATATATATATATATATATATATATATATATATATATATATTAGTGTTGTATTGGTTTGAAGTATTACTGTTGATATTTGCTTTGTGTTTGATTTCAATGGCTTTGAATTCATGTATATGCATTTTTAATATATACATCTGACTGGGAGTGATTTGTAGTGTTCTTTACTGTGTGTGCTCATTGTGGGCTTTCAGTCACCCTCACCCCTCCTGAGACCTAGGCCCTCATTACGACCCTGGCGCAAAGTGAAAAACGATGGCGGTAAACGATTACCGCCTCGTCTTCCGCTAGGGCCGATTACGACCCGTGACCGTAAACTACGATGTCATTAGCGGCATCGTAGCTAACGCTGCCGCTGACTGCGCCAAGGGCGCGCGCACGCGAACATCCACACCGTACTTAGCGCCATGGCGGAAAGGTACGCGAATGCCGACCCAAGCGGACACGCCCCTAACGCCATCACCCAGCCCGTTAAGTACCTTACCGCCATGGTGCTAATTACGCCATCGCGAACCAACCGTAAAGGGCCATGTAAAGTGAATGCAGCTGCCACAGGTGCACAGAAACAGCACAGGTGAAGGCAATACAGACTCAGGAAGTACAAAAAGAGCACACCCCACCCCTTCCCACACCCAGTCACACTCCACAATGATACCAATAGGACTAGCAATGTTGGGGCTGGAGGACCTGATAGCAATGCGAGTGCTACAACAGCAACTACAACAACAACAACAACAACAACAACAACAACAGGCTGCACAGAGGAGACGCAGGAGGAGAAGGAGGGCAAGGCAGGCCCAGCAAGCCCCACCAGCACAGCCAGTGTCACCACGCAGGCAGCCCCCAATCCCACGAATCAGAGCCAGCCCATTCAACCTCACCGCTGAGCAGATCCACACCCTGGACCGACTGGACCGGGACACCATCACCACCATTGTGGACATGATACACAACGACATCGTCAGCATGATTGAAACACCCACTGCCACCCCCCCCCTACTGAAGGTAGTGTCCGTGCTCCACTTCCTGGCCACAGGCACCTACCAGCACACAGTGGGGCACTTGCATGGCATTTCACAACCATTATTCTCACGTACGCTGATCCAAGTGCTCGATGCCCTCCTCAAGCACACAGATGACCACATCTCATTACCACGGTCTGCCCAGGAGATTGCCAACACCAAAGTGGGTTTCCATGCACTGGCCGGCATACCTGGTTGCATTGGTGCCATTGACTGCACCCATGTTGAATTGGTGGTCCCACATGCCATGGAGGTACCGTACCGCAACCGTAAAGATTTCCACTCAATCAACGTGCAAATGGTCTGTGACTCCAACAGGATCATCACACATTGTTCTGCCAGATACCCCGGATCAACCCATGATTCAATGGTCCTTCGGAACTCCACAATACCACGCTACATGGAGCGACATGTAGGCCCAAGATCCTACCTACTCGGTGCATCTAATGTCATGAGCATGGAAATGCAAAGTGGGTGTTGAATGACGTACCAATGCATATTTCATCTGGCAGATACAGGAGGGTGATGCATACGTCACATGGGTGCAACTAGCAGTAGCCAGATCATTCCCTGTGGCAGCACTGACGTCAACAGAGTAGTGTACACATTATGCCTGACCTAATCATCCCAACATGTGAATGAAAGTGTATCCCAAAAACGACACAACCATCTGCAAGTGCATTGTGCAAATTGTGACCGCATTGACCCTAAAGAAAACCACCAACATGCACGTCACCATGCACCAACTACTGAAAGGCCTGTCCCCCACAACTGCGCACAAAGGAGGCACATGACAGACAGGAACATCAATGCACCACTACAAGACCCACAAACTGTCCCAATTGACACCAGTAATGCTCACTGGGGTCATAATGAGCCAGACATCAATGTTGCTATCATGTGAGCTTCAAGCTCACAGGACACGTGCAAGGTCACATGAATGACGGCCTGAACAGACACTGTGGATGGCCATTCACAAGGCAATCGTCCCCCATGCATTGTGTTTTTGCATGCAAAACAGTACATGAGAGCCATGAACACATACTGGTTGCACAGTGTAAATCCATTAGCACAACTCTAATTGGTGCACAGTAACAGTCGGAATCAAGGCATGGTTGTGCGTCATGTTCACAAATCAATCTCGTTCCTGACACATTCTTTTCTCACATTTTACAGGTGATGCGGGCTATCCCCTGAAGAGGTGGCTCCTCACACCAGTGCGGAACCCATCGAACCAGCATGAGGAGGACTACAACCGTGCCCATGCACGTACCCGTGTGGTGATAGAGCAGGCTTTTGGCCTACTGAAGGCACGTTTCCGCCGCCTCAGCAGGTCTGGCGGGGCACTCCTGTACCGCCATGAGAAGGTTGCAAAGATCGTCATGGCATGTGTCATGCTACACAATATGTGCATCAGACGAAACGTGCCTCTGCCCCCTGACGCAGAACCACAACCACCTGATGATGGGGATGATGATGATGGGGATGGGGCAGCACCTCAGGGAGGCAGCGATGCACAGGAGGGGCATATAATGCGTCAGAATGTCATTGACCGATACTTCTAGCACACACAGCGTGTGTGTAACATATGGATGGCACTTGGGGCACTGTGTGTGTCTGGTATGTCAACACTGTGGACTGTAAAACAATAAAGCACACATACGCAATGAGCAATGTCCACACATTTCGTTTGTGAGAAATGAAAAAGTGTATTGTTCTTCTGAATAGGTATAACAGAACCCCTCCCCCCTGAACACTCCAACACACCCAATTCCCCCTCCCCCTCCCCCTGAACACTCCAACACACCCAATTCCCCCCTCCCCCCTGAACACTCCAACACACCCAATTCCCCCCTCCCCCTCCCCCTGAACACTCCAACACACCCAATTCCCCCCTCCCCCTCCCCCTGAACACTCCAACACACCCAATTCCCCCCTCCCCCTCCCCCCTGAACACCCTGCAAACATGTGACAGTGCCCGTGGTGAAGTGTGTATAGTTTTGCACACTATTGACTGCCCCCTCTCCCGGAACCTGGGGCCCCCCTGCCTGTGCTCCTCAGGGTCCTGGATGACCTGCGGACGGGAGAGGCTTGTGCTGAACTTGCAGCTGAGGATGTACCGGGCTGCTCAGTACGGCATGTGTCCACAATTGTCTGGATGAGCTGGCTCATCATCTGCCGCACTGCAGCAAGTTCGGTGCATATGTCCCTGCTGGCAGTTTGGATGGCAGACCTGATTCCATCAGCACTCCTCTCCATGGCTGCACTGGCACTTCCACATTCTGCAACATGCTGCGTGAGGAGTGTGCCCAGTACTTCCTGCCTGTTGGCAATCTGCTCCAGCGACAGCTGGAAATCTGGCCCAATGGAGGGTGCCAATGGGGGACCAATGGGACTACTCCCATCTTCCCCAACTCCCACTGGGCTTGGAGTTGCTGGCCATGAATTAGCAGGCGATTGGCCCTGGGTGTCATCTCCATGATGGCTGATTGGGGATAGGTGTGGTGAGTGAAGTTGCGTGTTGTGGGCAAGTCCAGTGTCATCCTCCACATCACTATCGGAGCAGGCAGCGATGGCTGCAGTCTCCCCAACAGTACTGCTCCCTGCTGACACATTGCTCTCAGTGGGCAACAGTGGGTGTTGTTGGGCTGCAGGCGCTGTCACGACCCCTTCCTCGGGGGACTTTGCTGCCCTGGCCTCTTCAGCCTGGTGTGGTTTCGGCCTGGGTCCAGCAGAGGTGGATGCATGGTTCCCTTCTCCCACTTTCCTGGCCTTCTTGGCTGGGGTGCTGGTGCTGTCGTCCCTGCCAGTGTCCGATTGCGAGCCTGTGGTGGAGCAGAGGAGGGTGACTGTTATTGATGGTTCAGCGGACATTGAGCAGGCATTGTGAAGAGTGTAATGGATAGATGGTGGAGTTAGTAGCCCGTGACATACAGGTTGCCTCCCTTTAGGTTCGGTTTTGCATGCAGGTGTGTGTCTGCCTACTGTACAGTGTACATGCTGCATGTGCGCAGGGTGTGGCTCATCTGCTGATGTGTTGCGTCTGCCACATTGTGATTGTCACGTGCAAGTGTATCAGGGTGTCTTGCAAGGCTGGATATGAGGCACCTACCTGTGTCTCCAGATGTCGGGGCCCCTCTCTCCATCTCACCGACACCTTCGATGCACTCAATGCCAATCAGAGAGGCACATGTCTCCTCCCATGGCTGCATCTTCAGTGGGGAGTGTGCTCCCCCGCCAGTTCCCAGGGCCAGGTTACGGTTGGCAGAAATAATGCCCCGGACCCTGATCCGCAGGTCGTCCCACCTCTTGCAGCACTGTTTGGAGGTGCGTGGGGTGGTTCCAACAGCACTGACACGTTGTGCCACAAGTTCCCACACCTTCTTTTTGCGGCCTATGGCTGGCCGGGTCATCTCAGTGGAGAAGACAACATCGGCCTTCTCCTGGAGCGTGTCTGCAAGCATTTGCAGTTCCTCACGATTGTAGCGCTCCTGCCGCTGCCTGTCACATGCCTTCTTCACAACTTTCGGCATGGTTGGGTGTGGAAATGGGTGGGTTATGGGAATGACAGGGTTTGAGAGTTGGTTGTGGTGTGGTTGGGTAGGATGGCAATGGATTGTGTTTTTTAAGATGGCCGCTGTGCTGTTTCCCGTTCCGCCGCGATTACGCTATTTCCGGTTCCGCCTAATTGCGGTCACCGCTAATTACGGTGACCGCTGACTACGGTCGGCGCAATGATGGGTGGCGGTAGGTCACCCTGCGCTGTTAACGAGGCCGGTAAGGGCTATTTACGGCATGGCGTAGTTTACGTTACCGCCATGGCGTAATGCTCGTGCGCGATGGGTCGTAATATGGCGCTCTTATCGCCATCGGACCATGGCGTTAACGCTCATTACGCCATGGCGGTAATTTCGATTACTTACCGCCTGGGTCGTAATGAGGGCCCTAGTCTTGACCGCCGCCAATGCTACCTTGATTGGTCTGGCTTGTCCAGAAGTTAACCCTGTTCCAATAATCTAGGCTGGCCTTGTGAAGCTATGCCCACCATGTGAGAGTTCAGAAATCCTTCTTAACTCGCGCTGCACGTACTTTTCTTTCTGCGCACAGGCTCGCGTATTTCCCTTCTCGATGCTCAGCCCTTGCGCGATTTTTGCGCGCAATTCCATGAATCGGCCCCGAAATCTCATGCACTTGTGACTGGGAACCATCCAGCGGAAATGTTTAGTGCCAAAGGGAGGTGATCCATATGCATGAGCCTGCGGATCAACCTGGCAACCTCAATCTCTGTGACTTGAATCTGGTGGGTAAGACCCAGGGACAGATCTAGACAGAGACAGTTCCAGTAGTGTAATAGGAAGTTCACTTATGCACACCTCAAACGCCGTGTTATATATTTCATGGATGAGAATGTGTCTCAGGATAGGTAAAAGAAAACGCTGTTTCTTGGTGAGATCTTTTTCTGGTGGAGTAAAGGAGAGGAGCCATTCACATGTAAAGCTCAGGTTTTTTGCTGCAGACGCCAGTGTTGCTATAGGCATAGCAGCAGGCAACCCAAATAGCAGGGAGGCAGGAATGTAGGGGGAAAAGAGATGATGAAGTTAGCCAGAGGCTTCATCTGGACATCAAACAGCCAAGGCGAAGGAAGTGAACCTTGAGGAATGTCTCACATGAGGACGGTCGGCTCCGACAGAAAATGGCTGGACTGATCTTGGAACCTGGAGAAAGGAGAAGACCCAGTTTAAAATCTTGAAACTGATGCCAAAGGATACCTGTGATAGAAAATATCTGCTTTCCAACTGTAGGTTTCCACTAACAGTACTAACAAAACAGTTAAAAGACACTTCTATTTGCAGTGCAGAAAATAATGAGGAACGATGCGAACTTCAGTTCACCTGGTTTAAGAACAAACGTTAAAAAGAATTGTAAAAAAAAAAAAATGCTGCACAGAGAATTGTGACTCCAGTCACGAATACAATGTTTCTTGCGGTAACATCAAGAGCAAATCCCCTTTCATTTAGCCGAAAAACAGAGCAGAGGGATAACGTAGGATGACGGCTACAATCTCCGAAAGTGTCACATGTCCTTTCTGGACAGAGATTCCAAGAGATTACAGGACATTTTTTCGATGGGTTTATGTAAAGTTCAAAAGCAGATTATTCACTTTCCAGCACATTAATAAGAAGCAATTTCCGTTCCTTTGTAGCTGTAGAGAATACATGAGAGGAGAAATTGTTCTAACTATTGTACATTTTATGGATTGTTTTCTTAATGTGAACTCTAGGGAATGTCACTTGCTGACCAACAGCAATGCTGATCTCGTTACACATCCTACAGCATCTGTCTGTATCTATCTAATCTATCTATCTATCTATCTATCTATCTATCTATCTATCTATCTGTCTGTCTGTCTGTCTGTCTGTCTGTCTGTCTATCTATCTATTCATCTTTATCTGGCTATCTATCTCTATCAGTCAAGTTACCCATCTATCCATCTATCTATCTACCTATACATCTATCTATAGATCTGTCTTTCGTTCCTGTATTTGATAATTTCCTGTGAAAGGTTTAATTTGAATCCAATGTACAATAACACAATTATCACAATAGATCTGCCTATCTATAACGAGGGCCATGGCCGGCTTTACATGTGACAGAAATAGATACATTGTAAACCTCTTCATGTCACAGTTCCGGTTTAAAGCTGGTTGTTGTTAACATACGTTCTATAAGCATTGTATACTTCCCCATTCAGCTAACTTTTCTGTTCACTGGTTAATCCAAGGGAACGGGTGCAGACAGCAGTCCCTCAGTGTTGCAACATTCTCTGTCACACAACTATTTCAGAATGCGACAGCTACAAGGACCGATCAGACAGCCAGCATTAGAAATGGGGATTTAAGACAACAATCAGAAAAGTGCAATTGTATGTATAGTGCTACTAGTCTAATAGGTCAGCACGTGTATCAGTTTAAAAAAATGATATATATGGGCTCAAGTACCTCCTACTGTTTGTTGTAGAGATACTGTCATTCACCAACACGTTCCATGAACAAACAGAGGAACGCCCTTTTTATGTATAGTAGGGGGTCGTTTATTCCTTCTAATACATGACCACACACTACACTATACACCTTTTAATACCTGGACTCCTGCATATTGTAATGTAAGAACTCGTCCAGGTACTCTTACATATCATCAATTTAAAATCTGGATTAAAAAAAAACGAATATACAGTTTCTAATGTGTAGCAGAAATAATAGTTAAAACAGTTTAATAGAATCATCTAAAACCGTTTTAATTTTGTTCTTTAAAATGTGTAATAAGATGCAGAATCTTGCTCTTGTGTGTTAAACTCCAGCAATGACAAAAACATAGTGCTATGTACAGTTTAATGTCAGTGAATGACTGCACAGTAAGACAGAAAACTAGTCTACAAGAAAATAATTTGAAAAGCTTGCCACAGATTTATTTAAGTGCTGCAGTGGCAGCTGGAACTTAGCTCCATGTTGGCTCAAGCAGCAGGCATTGTGACATCACAAATTAAATGGAAACATCTGATGACATAGCAGTAGTGATGTTATTTCCTTAGTAAAGGTCAGTAGCCATGGCACAAACAGCCTGTAATATATGGGACAAAGTACCCCCCTACCATATGTTATAAGAATATTGCCATTCAGAGAGGAGTTTCATGACCAAATTTATTTACAAGGTCATGGAACTCTCAGGCGACTTGCAAATATCCTTTTTACGTACAGTAGAGGGTATTTTATTTATTATAAAACATGGCTGCACACTGTCATCCCCTTTACTTCCTGGTGTGGAGATTCATGTGGATCCCACACTGAAACCCTGCCTAAAGTCTCCTCCCAGGTGGCCTGGAGCGGGCAGACGTTTCCTGATCCCAATCCTGGGGGTGGTATAATGAAGGAGGATCAAGGGGCAGGGACAAGGCCCAGGATGGTGGAGTGATTTCACAGGATGTGACACAGGGCCTCATTACAACCCTGGCGGTAAGTATTCTACATTACCGGCATGGCGTAATTAACGTTTCTGTGCTGGGTCAAAGCCGTAAAAAGCGGGACATTATGACCCATCGGGCACGAGCATTACGCCATGCCGGTAAAGTAAACTGCGCCATGGTGTTAATGCCCCCAAAACGGCACCTACCGGCATCGTATGCCGCGCAAGGTGCACTACCGCCACCCTGGCCACTGATCTTAGCGGTCACCGCAATTAGCGGTGACCGTAAATAAGCGGAACCGGAAGTAGCGTAATCGCGGCGGAACAGGAAAGAGCACAGCGGCCATCTTTAAAAACACAATCCATTGGCATCCTCCGCAACCAATGGACATCCGACCCTGAGACTCAGCAAAAACCATTAGCTACCTATTTCCTGCCAGAAAATGCCAAAAGTTGTGAAGAAATCCTGTGACCGCCAGCGGCAAGACCGTTTCACCAGGGAGGAGCTGAATATGTTGGCTGAGACCCTCCAGGAGAATGCCGCTGTGGTCTTTTCAACACAAATGACCAGACCAGAAATTGCAAAGAAGAAGGCCATATGGGCCCTAGTTGCACAGCGGGTTAGTGCTGTGGGAACCGTACCCCGCAACGCGAGACAGTGCCGTAAGCGGTGGGATGATCTCCGCCGCCACGTCAGGAGCATCCTATCAGCAAACCGGAACATGGGCATGGCAACCGGGGGAGGATCGGAGTCCCCAATGAAACTCCAGCCCTGGGAGGAAATCTGCGTCTCTACAATCGGCATGGAGAGCATTGAAGGGGTAGGAGGAAAGGAGAGAGGAGCACCGACTTCAGGCGATACAGGTAGGTGCCTCAAATCAAGCCATGCAAAAGTCACAGAAGTCCATTCATGTGAATCACAATGTTGCCCCATAGAGTAAATGCAACACATCAGCAGGAGACTGCCTACAGCCACATCCGACCTCCAACCTGTACAAATGCAGTATGCACAACCTAACTGCAGGCACCCACAAACCTCCATGCTACTTCCACACAAAAGGGAGACAACCTGTATGCCCCTGCCTCAAATGTGCCGCATCTAGTACCCAAAATGCTGTCAGTCGTCACGATGCCCGCTCAATGTCCGCAGACCCATCAATAACACTCTCCCTCCTTTGCTCCATCACAGGCTCAAATTCCGACCTCGACGACGAAGACACCCCTACCACCACACCTGCAAAGAGGGCCAGGACCACAGTGCCAGCACAACAACCCACCACCTCTGCTGTAGCGACCAAAACCCCACAGCAGACAAAATCCGCTGCAAAAACACAGGACAGGCCACTGACAGGCACCCCGGCAGGCAGCACGGTAGCAGCAGCAGTAGCAGACATCCCCCAAATGGTGCCCACAGAAGGTACAGGTTCTGCAGGAAGCAGCACTATGGGTGAAACTGCTGCCATTGCAGCTTGCTCCGACAGCGATGCAGGGAATGAAGAGGAGATAGATCTGGGACCCCCCACAGCCCACCCTCATTCCCCCTACCTGTCTCAAAGCAGCCCGCATGAGGATGCCACACAGGGGCTATTAGATGATGAGGATTGGCCATCCCCCCCATCCCCTGTTGAAAATCTGCAGGAGGGGAGCAGCCCCATGGAAACAGCACTGGCAATATCCATGGCCCAGAAGAACCAACAGTCGTTGGAGGAGATAATTACACGCCAGCACCAACTCTCCACACTCCTGACTGACCATGTTGCAGAATGTGGGGGTGCAAGGGCAGCAATGGAGCAATGCACATAGACCCTGAGGGCAGCAATGGAGCAAAGCGCTGAGACCCTGAGGGCAGCAATGGAGCAAAGCACCGAGACCCTGAGGGCTGAAATGCAGTCCTCCACAAAGGAAATCTGTGGCGAACTTGACGCCTTGCGGCACGTGCTCTCTGAGCTAGCTCACTCTATTCGGGACATGCGTCCCAATGATCAGCCAGGCACATCCTCTGCTGCCAGTTCGGCCCCTTAGCAGCCCCATCCGCCGATCGGGCAGGAACCTGCGTAGCACAGGCAGGGGTGCCCCAGGGGCCGGGAGAGGGGGCTGCCAATAGTGGCTGCCCAGTGTAAAAATACATTAGCCACTTAATCACAGGGTGTGTTGGGGAGTTCTGGGGGGAGGGGGGAGGGGGGAGTGGGTGTGTTGGGGAGTTCAAGGGGGAGGGGGGAGGGGGAAGGGGAGTGGGTGTATTGGGGAGTTCAGGGGGGAGGCGGGAGCAGGGAGTGGGTGTGTTGGGGAGTTCAGGGGGAGGGGGGAGGGTGGAGTGGGTGTGTTACACAAATTCACATTTACAATACACTTTTCACTTTTGCACTAATCAAATGTGTGGACATTGTTCATTGCGTATGTGTGCTTTATTGGTGTACAGTCCACAGTGTGCATGTCACAGACACACACAGTGCCCCAAGTGCCGTCTCCATGTGACATACACCAGCCGTGTGTGCTAGAAGCATTGGTTGATGATATTTTGATGCACTTCACGTCCCTCCTGTGCATCGCCTCCTCCATGAGGTACGGCCCCATCTGCACCCTCCTCATCCTCATTGTCAGGTGGTTGCAGTTCAGCGTCAGGGGTCAGGGGCACATTTCGTCTGATGCACATATTGTGTAGCATTACACATGCCATGACCATCTTTGCCACCTTTTCATGGCGGTATAGGAGTGACCCACCAGACCTGCTGAGGCAGCGAAACCGTGCCTTCAATAGGCCAAATGTCTGCTCAATCACCACACGGGTTTGTGTATGTGCACGATTAAAGTCCTCCTCGTGCTGGTTCTGTGGGTTCCGGACTGGGGTAAGGAGCCACCTCTTCAAGGGATAGCCTGCATCACCTGTATGTGGGCAACAATGTATGTGTCAGTCATGACATCAGATTCCATTAATGACTTGGCTACATGGCATGCATTCATCTCTCACTGTGTACTACATTTACATGCACTATTGGAGTCACACTATGAGACCGGTATATGTGTATTCCTCTCATGGACAGTTTTGCATGCCATCAGCCAGTGTATGCAGGGGGGTCCAGTGCCTTGTGTGTGCCCATCCACTCTGTCAGTCCATTGCGTTTCTTTTGGTGGCCTGGCAGGTGTACAGTGATATCAATGCTCACATCATGGCAACATTGCTGTTAGCCTCATGTTGACCTCACCGGGGACTTCAAATGTCGTTATGCTATTTTGATGATCCTCTGTGTCTGTGAAGTGGTGTATTGAGGTTGATGACCGTCTTTTGCCTCCTTTGTGCGCAGTTATTGGGGACTGCCCTTTCAGTTGACGGTGTTGGGTGCCGTATTTTGGCTGGAGTCATTGCATGTAGGTGCATTTCGTTGAGGTGGATGGGGTCCGATTCAATGCAGTGCACTTGCGGATGGATGTGTCATGGTTAGGAGACACCTTCAATCACATGGTAGGGCTGCTTACATGGGGCATTATGTGTTCAGGTGTCTGCTGAAGTTTGGCCTGCTTTGGGGTATGTGCTGGCTCCATTGTCTCTGGTAGTCGCTGCCAGGTGAAGTATGCATCTCTCCCCCCCTTTCAGCCAGGTAAAGTATGCCTCTCCCCCCCCCCCCTTTCAGCCAGGTAAAGTATGCATCTCTCCCCCCCTTTCAGCCAGGTAAAGTATGCATCTCACCCCACCCCCCTTTCAGCCAGGTAAAGTATGCATCTCACCCCCCCTTTGAGCCAGGTAAAGTATGCATCTCTTTCCCCCCCCTTTCAGCCAGGTAAAGTATGCATCCCCCCCCTTTCAGCCAGGTAAAGTATGCATCTCTCCCCCCTACCCACTTCACATTTCAATGGCCATGACATGAGACTCACCGAGTAGCCAGGATCTTGGCCCTGCATGTCGCTCCATGTAGCGTGGTATTGTGGAGTTACGCAGGACCATTGAATCATAGGTTGATCCGGGGTATCGGGCACAACAATGTGTGATGATCTTGTTTGAGTCACATACCATTTGCACGTTGATTGAGTGGAATAGTTTACGGTTGCGGTACGCTACCTCAATGGCATGTGGGACCACCAATTCCACATGGGTGCAGTCGATGGCACCAATGCACCCAGGTATGCTGGCTAGTGCATGGAAACCCACTTTAGTGTTAGCAATCTCCTGGGCAGACCATGGTAAGGAAATGTGGTTATCTGTGTGCTTGAGGAGGGCATCGAGCACTTGGATCAGCGTACGTGAGAATAATGGTTGTGAAATGCCATGCAAGTGCCCCACTGTGTGCTGGTAGGTGCCTGTGGCCAGGAAGTGGAGCACGGGCACTACCTTCAGTAGGGGGGGATGGCGGTGGGTTTTTCAATCATGCTGACGATGTCGTCGTGTATCATGTCCACAATGGTGGTGATGGTGTCCCGGTCTAAACGGTACAAGGTGTGGATCTGTTCAGCGGTGAGGCTGAATGGACTGGCTCGGATGCGTGGGATTGGGGGCTGCCTGCGTGGTGGCACTAGCTGTGCTGGTGGGGCATGCTGGCCCAGCCTTGCCCTCCTTCTCCTCCTGCGTCTCCTCTGTGCTGCCTGTAGTTGTTGTTGTTGTTGTAGCACTTGCATGCAATCAGGTCCTCCAGCCCCAACATCGCTAGTCGTATTGGAATCATTGTGGAATGTGCCTGGGTGTGGGAAGGGGTGGGGTGTGCTCTTTTTGTACTTGGCCAGTCTGTATTGCCTCCACCTGTGCTGATTGTGTGCACCTGTGGCAGCTGGGAGCACTGCACATGGCCATTTACGGTTGGTCCGCGATGGCGGTATTAGTACCATGGCGCTAAGGTACTTTACAGCCTTCGCGAGGGCGTTAAGAGCATGTCCGCTTGACTCGTGATATTCCCCACTTTGCGCCATGCCCGTATTTACGGCATGGGGGGTCGCGTGCCCGCGCACTTGGTGCTGTTAGCGGCACCGTTGATTACGGTGCCGCTAATTGCACTTTCGCGGGTCATGATCTGACCTAGCGGTAAGCGATGCCGGTAATCCTTTACCGGCATCGTTTTTCACTTACCGCCAGGGTTGTAATGAGGCCCACAGTATTTCTCCATAGAGATGGACACTTTTTGTACAAGGTTAAAGGAGGAATTTGCATAGTATCAATTAAATATATCTCAACCTCCTATTAACGATGGGGAGATAAACTCCCAAGGTATAATTCAGCAAAGTGATATATTGGAAGAACCAGTCTTTTGTTTCCCTAATAATACAGATCCACCCCAAGACCAAAGGTATACCAAAAGGGATGACGGAAGTGCAGCCATTCTTATTCCAACTAATCTTAAAAGGGCTAAGTCTTACAGTTCTCCTTCTAATAATATTGAGAGAAATAATATTGTTTGTTTGTTTGTTTGTTTATTCATTTGTTAAGCGCACCAGACTCGTAAGTAAAAGGGCGCAATGACAAGGAAATGCAAGGCTTACATGATTACGTATACACAGGTTACAGACAGGATATATACAATATGAACAATAGGACTGTGGCAAGTTTGCATGATTACGGGATATATACAATATGAACAATAGGACTGAAGCAATATTGCATGATTACAGGATATATACAATATGAACAATAGGGCTGGAGCAAGGGTGCAAGCACTAGGATATAAAACTTATATGGTTACAAATGCATGGGCTGCAGTATTTACATAAAGAAAGAGTATAGCAAGATATACTGTTTCTTGATTGCAGGATAGTGTCCTCAGGGAGAGGGTGATGGGGAGCTAAGGATTGGTGGCAGTGATATGCTTTATTAAGTTTTTCCTGAAAAGTGGATATGGTTGGTCAGCTCTCAACTCCTGGGGCAGTGAGTTCCAGCTTCTGGCTGCCTTAATAGTGAAGCTGTTGCCCCCGATGGTAGTAAGTTTGTATTTGGGGATATTTAGGCAGTTAGTGTTCCCCGTTCTAGTGGGTCTGAGAGAAGTTCTTCTCTGAAGTTTGTCTATAAGGGAACTGGGGGCCGCGTTGTTCAAGGCTTTGTGTGTCAGAGAGAGTGTTTTTAGAAGTATTTTATTGGGTGTGGAGAGCCATTTGTGTTGATGTCTCAAGGCAGAGATGTGGGTTTTCTTATTTATGCCAAGGGCTGCTCTTAAGGCATTATTCTGTAGCGTTTGGAGCTTATTAGTGGTGGATTTGTTAGCCCCAATGTAGAGGGCATTGCAATAGTCGATTCTAGAGAGTATAAGAGCTCTAGCCAGGATCAGACAGCTATAGTCAGAGAGGAACGGTTTACCAGCTCTAAGAAGTTTGCATGTGTAAGCCGTAGACGAGGTAAGGGATTTGACCTGTTTGTCAAAGGATAGTGTGGAGTCCAAGTAGAATCCCAAGGTTTTTACTTCCTTGGAGACTTTAATGGTGTTGCCGTCAATATTGAAAGATGAGCATTCTAGACCTAGTTTTTTAATATTGGCCTGCGAACCCAGTATTATTAGTTCAGTCTTATCATCGTTCAAGCATAGGCCGTGTGTGGCCATCCATGCTTGGATGATAAGGTACACTTTGTTCACTAGGCCCGTGTCCGTACCGTAATCCCCAGAAAGTGGTAGGAGAATTTGAGTATCATCTGCATAGTTAGTGTAGGTGACACCCAGCTGGTCCAGATCATCGAACAGTGGCTTAGTGAAGATGTTGTAGAGGGTGGGCGAGACGCAGGATCCTTGCGGAACGCCGCATAGGATGGGTGTAGGCTCGGCAGATGCTGAGGAGGAGAAGACTCTCATGGTCCTCTCACTCAAGAAGGACTCGATCCACTTGATAGCGTCCGTGGAGAAGTGAGCTGCAGAGTCAAGGTGCCGACATAGGACCTTGTGGTTGACCAGGTCGAATGCAGCGGAGAGGTCGAGTAGGAGCAGGAGTACTGTCCTTCCTTTGTCTCTCAGTTCGTCTATCTGGGATTTAAGGTCAATTAAGGCAGTCTCAGTTCCGTGCAGTGGACGGAAGCCAGATTGTCTGTTGCCCAGGAGTTTGTGCAATTCTAAATGCTTCTGAATTTGAATGTAGGCGGCTTTATCCAGTATTTTTAGTAAAAATGGGACTGTGGTAATAGGTTGGTAGTTTGTAGGAATGAGGGGATCAAGTGTCTGTTTCTTGAGGAGTGGTAGCACCCAGGATTGCTTGAGGTTGGCAGGTATAGTACCTGTAGCAAAAGAGGCATTTATCAGTTTGGTTATAAATGGGGGGAGTTCTCTAGCAGCGTCTTTTATTAGCTGTGCAGGGCAGATATCCCCTTTACAGTTTGAGGGCTTTAACGATAGGATAATTTTTTCTACCTCTAGGATGGACATTTTAGAGAAGTGGAATGTGGCATTATGTGCCGGTGGTGGCTCATTGGGCAGGAGAGTGTTAGGCGATTGCTGTAGGTTTAGAGCCTTCTTTTTTAGTTGAATTTTATTCTGAAGTGTATCGATTTTATGAGCTAAGGCTTGTTGTATGTCTGTGCACCAGGATTTGTCCTTGGTGCAGACGTCCGGGGTAGCAATAGGGGACTCTAGTTCTTTGAGTATGCAGAAGAGTTCTTTCATGCTTGAGTTTGAGCTAGCAATGCGTTGGTCGTATGAGTCGCGTTTTGCTTGGCAGATTTCCTTTTTGTAAAGTGAGGAAAGTGCAGTTAATTTGGCTTTATTCTCACTAGAGGGGCATAGTCTCCAGTTTGTTTCACTTTTGTTCTTTAAGGTGCGAAGGTCTTTGAGTTGTGGGGTGAACCACTTGTTTAGGTGGGCTATGGGTTTGCTCGGTCTGAGTTTGATAGGAGCAATTTTATCCAAAGTGGTAAGCATAATATTGTTAAATTCCTGAACTAGGCTGCTGGGGTCGAGATTATCAGACAGTGCGTTGAGAGTAGGCAGTATGGCGGGGATGATTTTTTCTACCGTAATACTTTTATTACTTCTGGTTGGGCATGGTGGCGCTCGTGGTCGGGCCAGTGGAGTGGGTCTGACAGTGGATAAGAGAAAGGAGATCAGAGAATGGTCTGTCCATGCTAAAGGCAGGATGGATGTGATAGTGGCAGAGCAGTTAAGGTCCGCAATCCCAGTCCAATATTCTCCCTTTAAGGTGGGTGGGTGTAGAGACTTTTTGAGTAAGGCCTAGTGCTTTGATCGTATTAGCTATTTCTGTGGCATTTTTATCTGTTTGGTCGTTGAATCCTAAGTTGAAATCGCCTAATATAAGTAGTTGGGTGGAGGGTTTCAAGTTGTTCATAATTATATTATGCAAGTCTTCCTCGAAGGTACCAAGAGGGCCGGGTGGTCTGTATATAAGGTGTATGGTAATAGATTGTGACTCGTTTATCTGCATTTTGGCAGTGAGGGTTTCGCATGATTGTAGAGGCTGGGTGGGGGCTAGTCTGAGACCAAGAGCCGTTTTAGAGATGATAGCGATGCCGCCTCCTCGTGTATTATCACGGTCTTGTCTGATAATGGTGTAGTCGTCAGGGACAGCTAACATGAGGGTAGGTCCTGCTGCATTATGGAGCCACGTTTCCGTGATTGCGAGAAAATCCAGGTTCCTTTCCGTGATTAAGTCGGCAATATCCGTAGCGTGAGCGACTAGTGATCTAGCATTAAGGAGCGCTCCCTTGAGAGGGGGGTCCTCGGGAGTTTTGTTAGCTCTGATGGGTTTGTCTATGGTGGTGCAAACTTTAGGATGGAGGTTATTAAGCTGGAGGGTGTTCACATTCAAGGTAGATGTTTGAGTAGGCCGTTTGGACTGGCTAGGCATTCGTGAGCTAGGTTTGTAATTGGTTTTGAGGTTGGAGGCCGGAAGGGCTCTTCTCAATGGTTCATGTAATTTGGCTAGTCTTGCGCGGAGTCTGTTGTTTCTATTGGACGTGGTACAAGGTAGGGAGGCATAAAGTATTGTTTCTTGGGCCTTGCAGAATGTGGAGAGCTTGGGTTGCATAGCGTTAGTAGTGAGTTGGCTTAAGTTTGAAGTAGGTATTGGTGACTGAATAATGTGGTCGTGACTGCTGAGGACCGATTGTGTGACTGTAGCCATAATACAGAAGGCTAATGCTAGGTGTGGCATCCTTCCAGTTCCAATGGCAGGAGAGTGCTGTCTAATGGCGACCATAGGGCGCAACACAAGGCTCAGCATAGGTTAAATATGGTCTAATGGCGACCATAGGGCACAACACAGGGCTCAGCATAGGTTAAATGTGGTCTAATGGTGACCATAGGGCGCAACACAGGGTTCAGCGTAGGTTAAATGTGGTCTAATGGCGACCATAGGGCACAACACAGGGCTCAGCATGGGTCAGGTGAGGTCTAGTGGGGACCACAGGGCACAACGTGGGGCTCAGCATAGGTTAAATGTGGTCTAATGGCGACCATAGGGCACAACACAGGGCTCAGCATAGGTTAAATGTGGTCTAGTGGCGACCATAGGGCACAACACAGGGCTCAGCATGGGTCAGGTGAGGTCTAGTGGGGACCACAGGGCACAACGCAGGGCTCAGCATAGGTTAAATGTGGTCTAATGGCGACCATAGGGCACAACACAGGGCTCAGCATGGGTCACGTAGCAATTATAGGGCAGAGCATAGGAAAAATGGGTGTCTGAGCCAGACCATGGGGCACAGCACGTAATGCATTTGGATGAACAGTTCAATTTGAAGTGTCACGATAACAGAAATGCAGTTCGCATGCCCACGAGTGGTGGCGTACTAGCGAGATTGTGAGGTCAGTTTCAAACGGGGGTGCTTGGGCAAGTAGGCAGCTCATGCAAGGACACCATAGGAACTCAGATAAAAAGCTAAGTGAACTCAAATGCCAGATATGGTGTCAGCTAGATTCGAAATCTGTCAGGGTAGCAGGAAAGGCACTGCTGCAACTTGCATAGCGTAGCAAATGAACAACCAGTGATTGTACTCACGTAGTTTACGGTCCAGTATACTGTCGATCACCCACGTACAGAGCATAAAAAAAAAAGTTCCCCTAGTGAGGCGATTGTGCAGCGCGACCTTTATGATGAAAATCAGGGGTCCATCAGTATGGTTCCGGAGCGAACAGGGGCAAACAGGGCAAGCAGCCTTATGTTGGCCTTAGGTGGCTGCCGGCTTCCGCCTGCCGGCGGATGTTTAGGCTTAAATGCAGCCTACGCAACGTTGCTTAGCAACGTGGGACGCCCAGCCTCGCTTTCGGGCCGCATCGCGCCCGACATTTTGTTTTTGAAAAAGTCGGCGCGAGCGGACCTGGGGGTTGTAGAGGCTGCGGGGACTCCTTTGTTGAGGTGGGGTGCCCAGGGGGGGGCAGATTGGCCAAATGCAGGGGCAGCTGGGATCTGCTTTAGATCCTGTGAGGGGATCAACGCCGCCGTGAGATCCAAGGGTTTCGGCCCAGTCGAGTCGTCTTTGTTGAGGTCCAGGACGGTGGTGGGGGGCTCCTGCCTGCTCCACGACGATGGGGGTCTGTGGGGGCAAACAGGGCAAGCAGCCTTATGTTGGCCTTAGGTGGCCGCCGGCTTCCGCCTGCCGGCGGATGTTTAGGCTTAAATGCAGCCTACGCAACGTTGCTTAGCAACGTGGGACGCCCAGCCTCGCTTTCGGGCCGCATCGCGCCCGACATTTTGTTTTTGAAAAAGTCGGCGCGAGCGGACCTGGGGGTTGTAGAGGCTGCGGGGACTCCTTTGTTGAGGTGGGGTTCCCAGGGGGGGCAGATTGGCCAAATGCAGGGGCAGCTGGGATCTGCTTTAGATCCTGTGAGGGGATCAACGCCGCCGTGAGATCCGAGGGCTTCGGCCCAGTCGAGTCGTCTTTGTTGAGGTCCAGGACGGATGGTGGGGGGCTCCTGCCCGCTCCAAGACGATGGGGGTCTGTGGGGGTAATTAAAATAATCGTTAAAATAATCAAGGCAGTGGAAAAACCCAAACTCCCTGAAAGAGACTACCTGTCCCAGAAACCCTCTAATACTGTGATGTGGAAGAAGGCTAAAGAGGCCTACAGGAGTATAGAACAGGCAGGCAGGCCTAAAAGCCTTAGGCAGGGTCAGGGAATTAAGTGTCTGCACCTAAAACCAAGTAACTCACCCGAGGGGCATAAAAGGCTGCTGCAGGAGAGAGTCACAGAAGGAGGAAGAACCTGGAGCAAGAGCTGGAAGGTCAGCAGCAGCAGTAGGAGAAGAAACATAAGTGGAGGCTGGCAGTTCACAATGAAGTGTGACCATGGAGGGAACGCCAGAGCAAATAACAAGCAGATGTCCCCTGCAGACATTGAGTTGGTCCTGTGCTCACAAACCTTGTTTGGCTGCATTAAAAGAGACTGGAGAAAGCTGACAGTCTTTCCAGGTGCACCTGATTGTCCTAAATGCAGAGCTGAAGTCCTGTGTTTTACATGGGCCCTGTGTGCAGAGGCAATCCGAGGGAAGCTGGAGAGAGGAAGACTCTCCTTTAATGAGGCCCGATCTAAAACACCCGTGCTGAGGAAAGGTGTGGATCCAGAGAGTGCCTGTGGTATCAGTAGCAGAGGAAAATAGGTCGGGAAGCCAAGGCAACCTGCAGTCGCTGTAATATTGGAGCTGGTAAATAAAGGACGGTACTCCAGAGCAGCAGAAACTCCTTGTCAGTGACTGTAACTAGCTGAACTTCATTTGCATTGAAAGTAAGGCAATGAAAGTCTTTGTAGTTTTGGGAAGTCTTATGCAACAAAGGGAAATGTATCGTACGCTTACCCAGCAATAAATCAAGTGCTCGCGTCTGAAGAAAGTCTTTCATTTCCCATTGTTACTTCAAATGAATTTCCCGGACAGTTGCGTGTCTCCTATTAACAGAGAGAACGGTAGCGGTAATGATTGCATAAACAGTAGCAGACTTCCCATTCAGTTACAAGGAAACATCATTTAAGAGAGGCAGCATATGCAATATTCTGTTTCTCGATCATTGTTAAACACAAAAGCTGTTGTTGTAAAAGGGAACAAAAGTAGAAGTCATCACGTGTACCTAAAATTGATTGTGAAGTGAATATTAACTTTTGTAACATCCTACTTTTTTAAGTATTGCAGAAGTTGCTGAAGTTGTGAAACTCAGAATCAGAACAAGCTATGAACAAACCAATAGGCAGAACTTTCCAAAGAGGAAACCAGTCCAGCTAATAGCTGAAGCACTTTGTCAAATTCTTATGATTTTTGGATTTTCGATAGAGCAAAAAAACCTGTATGAAGTGACACCAAGTATGGATCATACTCTAGACGTTAGGGTCATACGTTTGATACCATCCTGTATGCCGTGAAGCTACTTATGGAGACACAGGAAAGATGAGCAAGAGTAATGCAATCACGCATGAACAAAATGTTCCCCCATGTCTCGAGTCAGCTTTAAGAGCTGACCTACTCCTGAAATGTTCACGCTCCAGTACTTTCAGCTTCATCATATCCTTTCAGACACCATGCAGTCAATCACAGATGAATGATGACCAATGAAGGTGGTTATCCCACTGGGAGGGCTCCCCACCTTTGGGCAGGTGCCATTTGTATAATAAGAGGAAACCAGTACATACTCTTCCATGCTGGAGTCAACAAGAATACTAAGCTCCTTCCTGCCAGATCTAAAAAAGCAGCTCTGGGATCGGGGCTTACAGAGGAAAAACAAAAAATAACATCTGTGTCCACTAGAACATCAGTTGACCACCACCTGGCCTGTGGATGCTGTTCCTGGAACTGTACATCTAATTATAATATCTATCTATCACATCTATCTATCTATCTATCTATCTATCTATCTATCTATCTATCTATCTATCTATCTATCTATCTGTCTGTCTGTCTGTCTGTCTGTCTGTCTGTCTGTCTGTCTGTCTATCCATCTATCTATCTATCTATCTATCTATCTATCTATCTATCTATCTATCTATCTATCTATCTATCTATCTACACACTGGGGCAAAGATGTCTACACAAGTGACCGGAATTGACAGAGACAGGTATTATTACAATGGCCTCATTACAACTCTGGCGGTAGCCGTGCTGTTAAAAAACGGCACGGCTGCCGCCAGAGTTGCATTTTTTCCAGCACCCATGAATGGGCAAGAACCAGGTCATGCTGAGATAGGCAGCCCCGGTACTTGCCAATTTTCGGGTGCCGGAATCAAGGTCTCCTCATTCCCATTCTGCCCCATAGGGCTGAATGGGGATGGGGACGTCGGATGCACCGGCACATGCAGAGTTGTGCCGGTGCATCCAACGTGCTCTGCTCGTGGGTGCTGGTCAGCCCGCCAGGAAAAACCTGGCGGGCTGTCAGGTACCCACGAGCACAGTCCGTAGTATGGCGGCCCAGGAACTACGGTACCGCCTACTTTCCGGTAACGTAGTTCCCGGACCACCCATGCTTGTAATGAGGCCCAATGTTTGCCACTAGTAAAAGAAAAAAATATATTTTCCATTATTCTTTAGAAAGATGTACTAGTAATTCATGTGTGCTTAATGTATGTCATCTTCATACACATATACATAAAATAGCATCATGACGATGAGGTATACCCAGTGTTGCCTTCAGATTTATATGTTAAACTCATTGATGTCAGCGTAGAACTCATCCTGTGGCGCTTGCATTTTTGGAATAAGGTTAAACCATGAGCTCTTCTTCCTACCGGGCACCACCAAGGATACCAAAGACCCTTACCTTTAGGCCTTGGAAAGAAATTAGAAGATCATGGGGGACAGAGAAAAAACAAACCATTAGATATTTGGACACACAACCAATAGGTGTGAAACCTCTAGGAACATACATCCATGTTCCTGTTGTATATTGGGAGAAAATGAACTTGGCCCATGCTAGGTGACTCAAGTTTAATGCAGAATTTTTGCCAACACCCTCTTTCAATTTCGGGTCTGCAACAGCTTTCATACAATGCACCTTCTTTTTGGGTTTTCCCCTGGGAGGTTTGTGCTAAAGGATAAGAGGTTATGATCCCTTGCTTCCTTTTCTGTTCTTGTGGTATGTTATCCAATATTTATACTGCACCCATCACCACCGTATTGGTTTTATGGTGCTTGGTGTTTGTTGGAGATGTTTTGGGTTATATTTAGTATCCTGTGGTATTTTGTGATATTTGGTATGGCAGTATTTTGTGGCATTTCTTGGCAATATATTCTGCTAAACCTATTGGGGTAGTTTTATAGTGGTGAGACTAATTTCAGAATATTGCCTAATAATTATTAGACTTAGTGGAATCTTAATAATTGGCTCATGCTCCACTGTGATATTTTAATCTACAATATCACTCTTATGCCCGTTTGGCTGTGTTAAACATTAAACATGCACATTATATACAAAACATTAATTCAGCCTCTCAACAGAAAACTATTTACTGTGACTAACTTTGCTTTGAAATTTCTAACTGCACGTTTTGTCTCTCTATTCAGGCCAAATCAATGAGACTGAATGCAGAAGAAATACACTGAGACTAAATTACCTTTTCAAAATATTGTTCTTTATCATAAACTAGAACTATGCAAGTTACACAGAAGGACATGTGCGGCAATGTTCTAAATTGAACATAAACAACGTATTATCTGCGATAAAGTGCAGAGCTCTGTCTGTTGTCGCCCTTGACTTTGCAACAAAGTTGGCAGAATAAATACCCTGTGCGGCAAAACTTTGAGAAATATAAACACAGTTTTGAATGCACCTTTAAATTCTTATTACTAATGCAGTGCCTAAAAATGAACTGAATTAATTAACCTATGCTATACAGTTTCAAACTGCCACCACACACGCCCATCAATTAACAGCATAATTACCTAGGTCTATTGGCGATATTTCCTGACCCAGCTTGGCAGTGGCCCAGGGACATTCACATATAAGGTCGCTGAAGACTGCATCTCTTCTAATGACTGCCAACCCAGGAGAGAGACAGCCTCAGCCCTGAAGACTCAGTCTACCCAGGAACCAGCCCTCTCTTCCTTCCAGCCCTTCTGCCTCCTTCGTCCACGAGTGGATATAATTACCCAGCCCTCTCTGCCTTAAACCTTTTTCACAAAACCCTGTGTCACTCAAAAATTATCTCCCGATGACAAATTGTCCCATTAAAATAGCATGCGATTTCTTTTGTGCCTTTGCTCCAGATACAAACTCGATCGCTGTAGAGAAAATGTTACAGCTTTCTGGCACTTCCTGCCCAAGACAATGCCATGTCTTTAGCAGAATGGATCTTACATTCCACATTTTACAACAAAGCACATCTTCAAGCCTGCGCGTTTAAAATGTATTGTTTCCTTTTCCAGACCACCATGCATTCCCATCCACCTGCATCCAGTTTATCATGGACTAATTTGCACTAGACCTTATTTTGGGAGTCTGTTACATGTTACATAGGTTGGGTAAATTAGTATATTTTAATTTTTTAGTGCATCTCAGCCCATTAAGTTAATTTTCTTGCATGTGCTCCATGCATTGCTATCTATTTAGATTCAGCCTGAGTCATACCCTTGAATCACCTATATGAGTCTCACGCCCTCTACCCTAGTTTAAATACAACAACCAACATCAGAGAGGAAACACAATTGGGATTTATAGGACGATTTATAGGAGGAGGCATGGGTATCAAAGTAGGGATCAGTGTGTCACAAATGCATCTTTACATTCCATTGGTCAGCCTGCCTTGAATGTGGTGACCCATTTCTTACCACGGGGGGGTAGTCTTGTTGTAGGGAGTTGTACAGTTAGGTAGGTTCCTATTAATGAATGAAAGTTTAGTGAACCAATGGGAGATGCGTTCTTGACATGAATTAAAATAGTTGGGACTGACAGTGGGGTTCTTGAGATGAGTTTGTGACAGGAGAGAACAGTTGCTTCTTGTAAGTGCTTCTTAACAGATTTCCTTGCCAAAAAAACAACTTGGTAGGGAGAAAGATCCTAACATATAATGCATATAATGAAAATAGTTACAGAATTGCATGGCTTGCAGCTTCTTGGATGTGCCTTCCTAGAAGGAGGATGAATGGGGTTAGCCAATTAATATCAAGATGCATTGCCCCATTGAGTGTGCCTGTTTCACTTTCAGTTTTTAGATTAAGCTTTGAACCCAATCTGACGTTTGTTTCAGAAGCAATCAAATAAAAACACATGCAATCTAATGCACACAGATGAGTATTTATATGAAAAAGTTGACTGTCGTTTTGGGCCCTGCAAGTGGTTTTGGATGTCAAAAAAGGTTCAAACTTTGACCTTTCCAGCATGTTACACAGTACACACTGCCAGGCTGTTTTGTGGCTCTAGGGTAGATGTGCATTAGCACATCCTCATGTATCACATTTCAGGTGAGCCTTTAGAAGTCTTTGTAGACAGGGAATTAAACAAATTCCTCCAAGCATTTGCTTAATTTATAGCCAGGTAAACAAAAGCAACAGAACTAATTTCAGTAACATAAAAAAATGATTTTGAGTCCAGCTCTCATAAACTGCTCTTTATTCAGTGACTTGTGTCGTAACCACTTGATAATCCAACATTACATGCTTGAGGCTCAAAGAGACAAATATAGGAATTACCACCAAAAATATGTCACTTGTGTGCTTGGACTGGACAAGGCCTTGCACTTGTGCAATGTAGTCTCTGTTTAGTCTTATTCCAAGAAGAGAGTTGAGAGGTGCGGGTAGTTTCTCTCAGTTTCTCAATAACCAAATAGATGATGGGGAAAAGAAATGAATGAACCAGATTCACTGAACGATACAGTGGATATTATTGACAGCAAAAGGAGCATCATAGCATCGTGTTTGGACAATACTACAAACCTCAATAACAAGTACTATATGGATGCACAATAATTGAAAATGAACAGCCTTTGTTGCCAATGTAAGGAATAGTTGATGTTGCTGATGGATGGTAGCGTGGAAAATAGGGAGTTTCCAAAACTAATGGCATAAAAAGCTGTCCTGATTTTACCATAGGAATGATTTACTAAGGAGATTCTAATCTGAAAAAAATGGTTGCGATGCATAGATTCATTATTATCAGATATATTATCGGTTTAAACAGTCCTGGTGATTTAAAACTCTCCTTACCCTAGTTCCTCCTAATGAAAAGGGATCATAACATTCTGTCACTGCAATTTCCGGATCACTAAAAAAGGGCTTGTTCCTAGAGAGGATCCTTGAAACATGTTTTCTGAATGAATCCGGAGTCAAGAGAAACGGTATTAGTCTCAAAGATTATTCTTGTAGTAAACAAGTCAGTTTATTCAGGACACTAAAGGATTGGCTTCTTCTTGCCACAAACAGAGCAGGTCTGGATTATAGAGTAAAAGCCACGCTTCTAAATTCAGAATGGATGTACAACAGCCAGAGGATTACAGCAAAATCTGCAGTGTAACATTGTTCACATTAAAGACGGCTAACCCTGAGTCGGGGTGTTCTTGCAGTGGAAGTCAAAGGCAAAGATCATTTAAGGAATCTTGATTGAGGATGCTTCCAAAGCTGGAGGCTCATACTTGGTTCATATATTCAACTTGAAGTATTGTGACACAATCTCTCCTACAACAGGTAAGTGGAATAAGGTATCTTTATTGTGAGACCCGGCAGCCTGCTGCTACGGCTCCCTCAGCTCAACGGCCACTGTGGAATGTTGACTGCTGAACATGCATCAACATTCCACCAGTGTGCCTATGCACGAGCCTGTGCATATTACAACATATCCTCTTCCCTTGGATAAAAATGTTAACACCAAATTGAACAATGGAAAATGAACAAAATATAACATGACTTGTCATAAATACAACTTTCACAGCTTGATAAAGACAAATAATAACATGGGTGCGATTTAAACGTACTTTCACCTTTAACAAATGTAATCTCTAAACCTTATTGGAGGACCACAGCTCCTACCCGCACGACCCCTTTGTTGTCCGACCTCAGATTGCTGATCAAAAGCATTTTGACATTCCACATTCACCTCTGGACCAACAGGACCTGGAATTGGGACAACCTCTTCCTGCTCAAACCTGATGGCTTGTGAACCCACAGGATCATAATCCAGCACTGTTTCCTCCGATTCCAAATCAGATTCCACACCTGCCCTGTCCACACGTTTATAGCCATCCACCACCACCCATCCCTTACTCCAGACAGAGCCAGCCTACAAGTGCACATGCCCTTTTCCGACCTTAACAACTCTCCTTGAGGGCATAAAAGTGCTGTATCCTTTGTGAACCATCCTAGGATTCTTTATGTGCACTTCATCCCCAGGCTTAACATTCAACTCCTTCCTAGACTTTTGTGAGGACACCGTGGTCTGCTGGAGCTCCCAAATGCTGCGATGAATAGCTCGCAAATCAATATTACATGGCCCACCACCACCCATAGCCAGAGTTCTCAACATTGTACCTGCCTTCCTGCCCCTCATTAGTTCAAATGGAGATCGTCCTATAAGCATGGCAGGGGTTCTATGCAGTCAGGTATTGTGTCGCCACTTCCTGCCAATCCAAACCATTGGCCAAAGCCAATTGTATGGCTGACTTAATCGTACCATTGGCCCTCTCAACTAATCAATTCGCAGAAGGATTATACAGAGCTGTCCTATAATGAGAAATGGCATGCTGTTCCAAAAATTCTCTCATTGCCCTAGAAGTGAACTGCACCCCATTATCAGTAACTAAACTTGCAGGTAATCCCTCACGATCAAATCATTTCCTCAAAAAATCAATAAAGGAATTGGTTGTAACACAGGAACACGCCGCCACCGCAATCCACCTGGACGTATAGTCAACCAATACCAACATATATCTGGACTCAGGCTCTAAACAGTCAAACTGACCCATGATGTCCAAAGCCAATTTCGACCATACCTGCTCTGGAACCTCTACAGGATGCACAGGTTGTGGATGCAGTACCTTGCTCTTATCGCTGACAGAACATGCCTGACAATCTTTCACCACTTGCTCCACATGCTTGTCCATTGACGGCCACCAGTACTCCTCTCTCAGTCTCCTTTTGGTCAAAGATCGGCCCAAATGACCAACATGTGCCAATTCCACCATTCCTCCCCTCAGACTTACAGGGGGTATCAACCTACTACCCCTAGACACACCCCAGGGACCCTCGGCTAATTCATGAAGAACCTGAACATAAGCTTTCCCTTCCGGCCTGACCTTAACGGTGTGCCACCCTTTCACCAAATCTTCCCTAATCCACTTTAACTCAAGATCAGCCTCAGACTCCCGATCCCACAACAACTTCTCCACAGCAGAAGTCACCAAAGCAACCTGACACTCCTGCAAATCATCCTCTTTTACTACTCCTGCCTCACTGTCCGCCTCTACAACTGGCAAACGGGACAAACAGTCTGCAACAACATTAAACTTCCCCGGAAAATACTGCAAGGAAAAATTGTAATCCTGTAACTGTACTGACCACCTTGCAATCCTCGGGGATACTGCCATGACTCCCTTGGTAGAAAATACCTGCACCAGCGGTTTATGGTCCGTTCTGACAATATAGGGTATGCCCCACAAAAATGTCCTGAAGTGTTTTGAAGCCCATAAGACTGCCAAAGTCTCTCTCTCAATTACAGAGTACCTGGTTTCCACATCTCTCAAGGTCCTCGAAGCAAAGGCCACTGGGACCCATTCACCATTCATCCATTGCTCTAGCACTGCCCCCAGACCCACCTCACTTGCATCCACAGTCAAAGCAGTTTTATTTTTCGGGTCAAATGACTTCAGGCATGGAGCATTCTCCACCTCCTTCTTGACCAACTCAAATTCTGCCGCATACTCCGCAGACCATGCAAATCTTACGCACTTCCTCATCAGAGCTCTCATGGCCACCGTTTTTTCAGCATAATTTGAAACAAATTTAACATAGTACTCCGCAAGACCCAGAAAAGCCCATAGCTTATCCTTATTGACCGGAGCTGGCGTATCCCTCAACACTTGTACTAACTCCCTTTTAGGGCTCACACCTCGTGAACTCAATGTGTGTCCCAAGTATGTGACCTCCTCCACACCCACCTGACACTTGGTTAATTTTACAGTCAGACCTCTCTCTTTAAGAATCTGCATGACCTTCCTTACCCTGACATCATGTTGCTCCTTGCTGCTGCCCCAAACCAAAATGTCATCTTGAAAGTAGCTAACACCCAACACCCCTCCAAACAACTGCTGCATCAGCCTCTGGAACACAGCCGAAGCTGAAGCCAGGCCAAAAGGCATGCAACAAAATCTGTATGCCCCAAACAGAGTCACAAATGAAGTAAGGGGCCTAGATTCAACGTGCAGGTCAATTTGATGATACGCCGTTGACAGATCAAAAGTTGAAAAGTATTTAGCTTCTCCCAACGTCAACAACAACTCATTAATATTTGGCAAGGGATGCCGATCCACCCATATGCTGGAATTTAGCTCCCAGAGATCTACACACATTCTACTGCTGCCATCACTCTTCTTAACAAAAACCACGGGAAACAACCACTCTGAGGACTCAATAGGCTCAATTATTCCTGCTAACTGCAACTTAGTCAATTCCACTTTAAATGCCTCCCTTGCTGCAACTGGCACTCCCCTCACTTTATGAACTCTAGAAACTGCACCCTTCTTCAACACAATGCGATGTGTAAAACCCCTAAGCTTACCAAGAGTGTCTGAAAATACCTCAGGAAACTCACTCATGAGCACTGTAGGAGTAACCATTATGTCATTCTCTCCCGCTCCCTCCATGACACTGAGAACCGGTTCCTTTTCACCTGGATGAATTTGTATTTTTAGTGCAGCCTGCTCATCCCAACCCAACACACTTGTGCCCTTTGAAGCCACATACAATTTACCCGAAGTTTGCCTCCCTTTGAAAGAGAAATTCAACCAATTATAACCAAGCAGGTCGATGGAACTTTGCCCATAAGCATATGGTCTGATGTCCGGAGTCAACAAATTAGAGATCTGTTTGCCCAAAACCTCTTGATACACTTCCAGAGACACCAGAGTATAAGGTGACCCCGAATCCACAAGCATATCCACAGGGTGCTGGTCCACCAATACCGACACCCATGGACCCTTCCGCCCACATCCCTCAACATGTAATATGACACTCTGATTAGAGCCACCACCTGATGCCCCTTCTAGCCCCATGGTAGAGTCCTCTGTAGCTACATTAGTGACCACCTGCCCCTTACACATGCGTGCAAAATGGCCCAAACGTTTACATTTCCTGCGTTCAACATTGCTAGCAGGACATGATTTCGAATCATCAGTGTGACTCGACCAGCCAAAATTTTTGCACCCCTCCTTACGCTTAGATGCTCTATTCCCTCGTACCACAACTTTATCCAAACCTTTCTTGCTCCTTGACACCACATCATGCACCATCTCCCTATTCCCATCCCTTTCAGTAACCATTTGTACGCTCGCCTTCGAGGCTTCAATTGCTCCGGCAATCTCCAAAACCTTATCAAGTGAAGAATCGCTCTCAATCCACAATCTCTCTCTAATTTTTTGATTAGACGTCTTCATCATAATCTGATCCCTTATATGTTCCTCTCCATTACCCAGGAACCCGCATGTAGCCATGAGTGCAAGTAGGGCTGTAACATATGAATCTATGCTTTCCGTGGAACCTTGTGCCCTAGAGAAAAACGTATACCGCTCTAAAACCACATTAACTCTTTTACCAAAACGTATTTGCAATTTCTTCAAAGCAGTCTCGTAGGCACTTACAACCATTTCCCCCTCAACTCCCCCTTGAACCATTACATTCTCTCCAGGCAGGTGACGAAAAACCCTCAACCCCTCAGTACCAATACAATTCAGTAATGCAGCCTCCTTTTCATCATCGTTGAACTTTGCCCCACCTGCAGCCCTCAAATATACTTTAAAGGCATCTACCCACTGCTCCCAAGGAGCAACAGGCTCTCCAGGGTTAGGCAAAAAAGCAGGTGGAGGCCTAGCAGCTGTATGCAACATGGCTGAATGTAATGCCTTGTTTCTTATGCCCCCAAGAATGACTTGCCCACCACTGTGCAAGACTCAATGCTCTTTGCACCCTTGAGGCAGAGGATGACCTCACTGTCACCTTGTGCACGTGCATCCACACGTATATGCAGTACTGCCAAAAAAAATTGGCACTGGGTGAGTCACAACACACCAACCGATGTAAAAGCAGACAGATATCTCCCACTGTTGCCTTGTTCACGTGCACCCACACGTATATGCAGTACAGCCAGATTCTGGCACTGGGTGAGTCACAACCACTGATGCAAAAACTGACTTGCAACAATCCCAGCCCAAGCAGATATGCCAACCTTCACTTGTCAGGGCTCCACAGAATTTGTGTGTCCCAACCTTACCACCAACGGCCCTTTGGATTCAGCTCCGGGATAATCTGTGGCCCCTCAAACTTGCAGGTGTCGCTGGAGCGTATTATGCTCCTGCCTTCTCCCATCCGCCAGTTAGCAGCAGTCAGCTGATTGCTAAGCACGCCGCGCAGCGTGACCGCAGCCCCTCCTCCTTCCCTGAGGAGACCGCAGTCTGCGGTGAGCAGCGTGGTGTAGAGACACTGCCGGGGACGGGGCCAGCGGCCGGCGCTCTGCTCGTTACACAGATGTAAGCGTGTCCCACGTGCAGGCCTCCGTATTGACAACGGCTGCTCTCCCTCCGAGGCCCCGACTGGACCCGAGCAGCCAAAGACTCCCCGCAACAAATGGAGCCCGCCTGCCACCGTAGCTGCCACCGATGGAAACACGGATGCAAGGCAACCGGCAACGCAAACTCCCTGGCATTTCCAGCTGCTCGCGGCGAGCCGGCAGCGAACTGGCCCGCCGAAGTACCCCGACTGGGCACCCGGACCGTTCCTCTCCTTCCCCTCTTCCACAGGACAACCGCACGCCCGTCCAGAGGGCCCTCCTGTGGCCAGCGCTGTCCTCAATGTTGGACAGGGCGTACAGCAGACAGCTCCGACGGATCCAGCGTTGGTCGACTCATGTCCTCGCCGACAACACTGAGATGAGCAAGGAGCCCGAACAGCTGGTCCGCGCACACGTGGGATGGGGTCTCGTCGAAATCCTCGTCGCCAATGACACAATCTCTCCTACACCAGGTAAGTGGAATAAGGTACCTTTATTGCGAGACCCTGCAGCCTGCTGCTACGGCTCCCTCAGCTCAACGGCCACTGTGAAATGTTGACTGCTGAACATGCATCAACATTCCACCAATGTGCCTATGCACGAGCCTGTGCATATTACAACATATTGCTTGAAGTATTCAACTGTTTGTTTGAGAAGTTCATCTAATTTGGAACCAAAGATTTACTGATATGGGGAGGGTAGCCTAAAGAGAACTATTTTGAGCAACATTTCACCATTCCATTGTAGCATGCAATATTGTCTGTTAGCTGCCTGAGATAAACAATCTGACAGTGCCATGGTTCTCAGGATGTTGAATACATGTCTCAAGACAAAACATTTGCTTTTCCTTCATGTGTAAAAGATATCTCTAATATAGGCCCTCGTCCAGAGCTTACCATAAGAGATGCAAAGTCCATCAGCAGTGAATGTATGATATATGATGCACAAAGTTGCAGCATGGGTTCTTTCAACAGAGGATTCTACTTATTTAGGGTGCTGTTCTGAGGGGAAGCATCTTCCTTTGGTAACAAGATGTAGCCAGTAAAACCAGGGAGCAGGAAATGTACGATCAAGGTTTTGGGGATTGCATTTTCTCTTTTGTCTTGCTTCAGTAAGGGTTAGAAGCGCAATCCCCCTCTACAAGTACTCCAACTTGAATCATGGAAACCCTTCCCCTAAAACATATCAGCAATGAGGCTTTTTAAACTCACACCAGGACTCATACTGACTTCATTTTCCCTTTCATCCTGTTTCATGTAGGGGGGCTAAAAACCCAACCACCGCTTCATAGCCATCAATTTGCAGCTTGGAGACCGCTCACTAACCCTGCCTGCAGTTCCTAATTTCCATTCTGTGATCTTGCTGCTGATTGACAGTGACTATAACATGACTGGCTTGTTATTCAGATTGTATATGTTTCCTGTTGAAGACATTTGGGCCTGTTTTGATATATAAGCACCTTCCTCTGGGAATTCTGAGTAAAGGGTGAAAGAACAAATCATAGGGGGTAAAGCTCTCTTTGTATATCTTTCTGTTCCCGCTGCTAGCCCCTGTTTGTCACTGGTGGACACATATATGACACAAACAGAGTACACAAACAACAAACATATATATATATTTTTATTGATTTAGCTGATTTCTCAACTTTTCAATTCATACAAAATACAGGTAAAAAAGACAACTTAAAAAATAAAAAAATAACTAAAAACAAAAAAAAACAGACTTGCTACCATACAGTAATTTCGTGATTTTCACAATAATAGAAATAATACAACATGAACCTGCAAAAAGAGTTTCAACAAGTATCATCTTAATTATGATGTCTTTGCAGTTTTTGCAGTCTTTCCACATAAGTTTACATAGTGCCATGTATTTCTCATCACTGAAATCACTCTGGACAAATAAAGCATATTTTTCATCTCAATTCATCTCAATTAATTACTGTTTGTCTCAATCTTTGTATTCTTGATCAACAGTTGAATTATACTTATTATGTTGCTGAAATCTATGACAATCTTACTTATCTACAGTCTTATTCTCATCATACAAATGTAATGCATTAAGGACATTAATCATGGCTATGCAAATGCTCATGTTGCGTGTTGCTACTATCATGGTCATTACAAAATGTTTACATCTCAAATCAGACAATGCCGTACATTCAGTGACAAGATGTGCAAGAGTTTCTCTGGTTAGTTAATCGCGGCAGAAACGACAATGATTTTCCTCTTGGCAGATCTGTTTCCGTTGTGCCATGACATCGCGGGTGGGCCATAATTTCAAACGTAATCTCAAAATGGCAGAAAGTATTTGAGGATTTGGAGCCTTACACAAATAGGACTCTGTGACACCAAGTTTCTTTTCACCAAAATGTTGCTGGATAAAGTGTTTATAAGTTATACAGATGGATTGTGTATTTATCCAGTCTTCTTTTTGGCTCAGTCAGGGTTGGTAATTAGAGTCTCCAGTGACACATTAGCTGTTGCCATGATTTCCATAACATTCTTGAACAAATTGATGTTTAGATGAGAACATATAATTTGCTACTGTAGTTAGCACTGTATAAATTTTAGAATATACCAAGCATTTGCGGAATAGAGCACATGATTGCCAATGATATTTGGCTTGTGAAGACGTGAGACCCAGCTCATATCTCAGCCATGGGCACGGAGTCCATTGAGGGACACCTAAAATTTGTCGCCAGTATTTGGCTTCAAGTTTGTTAAAGTAATTGCCTTTGATGATAATGCCTCATTCAAGGCCATACAGCAACGCTGGGGTAATTTTCTGACGCCAGAACAGAATTGCCAAATTTGTATAAAATTAGCTTAGTCTGAGATATGGCTGGGGTCACTTCGTTATCAATAATAGTCATCTGTGAATTAACAGTTTGCATGCCATCAAAAGCAAGACCCAAATAAGTATAGTTAGGTACAATTTCCAAGTTCACATTTTTGATGTTCCATTCCATCTTGTTTCGACTACAACGTTTAGGGGCATACAAAACTATTTGAGATTTTTTTAAGTTTATGACAAGTTCATTATTGTCAAAATATTGAGTAAGGGCTGCGAGTAATTTCTGAAGCCCTATCGGGGTCTTTGATGTTAAGACGAGATCGTCCGCGTACCAGGGAGCTTGTATCTCCACCTTATGCATCTTTGGAGAATCTGAATCAACACCCACAAAGGTTGCTTTTACATTGTGAAGGAAAAAATTAAATAGGGCTGAGGCAAGTATGCATCCTTGCTTCAGTCCTCTTGCAGTTCGTACCACTGATGACAAAAGGCCCATTATTGAAAGTCTGATCTGCACTTATGTAGCGGAGTGCAATTTATAGATATTATCAGTTAGACTTGGAGAACATTGTGCTTTATTGAGTTTATCCATTAATTTGACTCTTGAAACAGAATCGAACGTGGATTGCAGATCAATGAAAGCAAAGTAAATTGGAACTTTAGTATTATGGGCCTGTTTTTTTAATGTGCTCAATGTGAGGAGATTTATCGCGGTCCGCATACCAGCGACAAATCCAGTTTGGTTTGGATCCCGTTGTTTGGCTTCCTTTGTCCAAAGATTGAAATCTCTCAAAACTAATTGTGTAAATATTTTGCCAGGAGTATCGAGGAGTGCTATTGGACGGTACGTTGACGGCACTCCTCGATCACCTTTCTTGAAGATGGGGACAATGAGGGGACAATGAGAGATGTACACCATGAATTTGGGATCTTTTGAGTTTGAAGTATCTGTTTGAAAATTTTATTAACAATGATGGCCTACTGTTTTTGGTGTTGTTTCAACATATGATTTGTTAGGCCATCTGTACCTGCTGCACGCGAGGTGGACGACTTGGTTATTAATGTTTCTATTATTTCCGCTGAGCACTCCAGGCTCCACGGTGCATCAGATTGCATTGTATATTGGTAATCATCAAATTTCTCATATAGATATGATGCAGAGAGATGTACTACCCATTGAGCTTCTGATACGCCATTCAACTGTGTATTCACTTGATGTTGTCCTGTACTTTCATTTAGCAGCGTCCATATTTGTGATGTGTTTTTACTGGAAATTAATGACATGAAGGTTTCACTATCTTTTTGAAACATGTGAACGTGCCCAGTTTCTATATCTACATTTGATGGATTTTGTAGCTTGTTGTCTTTCATCATGCGGAAGTTTGGAAATCCATCTTAAAGCCCTTCTATAAATTGTCTTTGCTTATTGAAGATGATGGTCATAGGTATGACTATGTTTCTTTGATCGAAAGTCATGTAGGCTATTCAGATTCTTGAACAGCGCCAATGTGCTTACATATGACTCATAATCAGGCTCTGATTGATAAGTTTGTAATGCAACATTCAGCGTTGTTAATTTGTCATGAGTTCATCTAAAACAGGATTTAGCATTGCTAATGATCAATTTCTTTGTCATCCATTGTTGTTGTTGTGTGTTAAGGCCGTCACCCCAGGGCCAGGTTTAGGCCAACATGTGATGGTCACTTGCAGTCTGTTTAATCATATCGAATTTTGACGCCCTCATAAACAGATCTTCTGAGAGGAATATATAATTGATGGTACTTTTCGAAGTTCCTCTTTGCCATGTAGGCTGAGACGGAATATCGCACAGCAATGAGCCATTCGCCATTCTCAAGCACCCATCTTGCAGAAAGTTTTTCCATCTTGAGATCTTAATAAGGGCATGGCTGCCTCCAAACTCGGGTCTGGGTTCCTTGAATGAGGAATTACCGGGCCATTCCAACCTTGGAGGACCCGGTAATTCCTCATTCAATCTACTCATCCCCATTCCCATTTGAGCCCCATAGGGCGCAATGGGAATGGGAAGGGAGCTAACAACGGGCCCATTAATAACGGGCCCATTGTTAGCTCCCTGGTCCCCTCGCGGGACCCGCAAAGGATGTCTGGTCTGACCAGACGTCCAGAGCGGGCCCCGCAAGGGGACCTCATGATAGGGCAGAATAGGTCCAATGGCGCCGACACCTTCACCGGCGCTGTTAAACCCATTTTGCCAGGGTCCTAATAAGGCCCCTAGTCTCATTTCAAAGGGATACATATGGAGCATTAGGTAGACATTCCATCTCATGAGCATTAACAAAGTGTAAGTGATATTATACATGTAGAAAATCCATAACCAGAGCAATCTGATGTTAATATCACCAATAAGTCTTTACCATCGAACCTCAATCAAATTGATACCATGCAAACATTTTAATAAAGCTACTGACAATGAGGTCTCATTTCCACTCGACAACTTCCCCCAAACTCTTGAGTTGTCAACCACAACTCCTTATCTGTGTATCTGCTAAACAGTAACAGTGTTACATTTTGAAGAGTTTGGCAAGCAATCAATAAATGTTCTAATGTTTGAATACATTCTTCTTTCTTGCATAGAGCACACACATTGTGGGTTTCACTATATTTCGAAGGAATATATTGAATTTCACCTGTGGGGATGAGATTTAATCTGAATCGAAGGAACTGAATCCTCCCATAAGAAATGGCGATGTATTCAAATATCTAGGTAATTTTCCAATCGGATTGTCAATCATAGAAAAGCTTTTTATATAATGTTATGCTCATCTGTTTTATTGAATTAATTATTTTAATTAATTATTTAAATTTTATACTGCTTTCCTTGTAGCTTTCATTGTAGCTCGGCTTGAAAGCAGGAAGGTGCCTGGCTTCCTCCCCCTGCCTCTCAGGGTCTCGTGCCTGGAAGTGGGCAGTTTTACTTTCTTTCCTCCACACATTTGGTGACAGGATTATCTCATCACTCCCTTTGCAGTGGGAGGTACCTGGCTACTCCGATACCATGTGCTTAAATGCAACATTGTGCAGGAAGCACAGGGGATGAGCACAGCGGGAACAAGCCTTGTGAACCGAAGTCGCGCTAAATTCAAGCCCATCTGTGCTCATCCGCATTGGATAGGGCTAAGGGCGTAGGACACTCCTGAAACACAATACCGGATTTGGCTCCTCCTAGCACATTATTCCCTGCTAATTGGAACCACACTTGGGTTTGGCTGCTCTACCAGTGTGAAAGAGGTGGGCTCCACTTTTAAAGTTATCCTACCTAATGTGCGCTTCTTGGCACCCCATGCGGAATTTGTATATGAGGTTTTATGTGACCACTTCCACCGACCTCATGTTCCTCACTGAGACATGGCTGGGGGAAGCCTCTGCACCTGTGTTAGTAAAGGCACCTCCAGAGAATTACAAAATCATTAACTTTGATTGGACTTCGCCCCACCCATTTTCAGGTTCACATTTGATGTATCACGTATATCTTTCCCGTCTATATGGAAGCTTTCTAATAGAGTTTGTTGTATCCCCCCACTCTATCCCAGCACCTTCTGATTGCTTATAGGTCACCTGGTGCTCATACAGGGTTCTTGAACCCTTTCTTCGATTTAGTGGCTGAACTAGAGCTGAAATATTCACAATTAGTTGTTTTAGTCGATTTTAACATTACATTTAACTTTGCACGTCCTTCTATTCTTACTCATTTCTTCAAAGCCCTGTCTGATCTGGGCCTTCACCAATTTGTTACTGAGCACACCCATGTCTTAGGGAGCACTGTTGATTTATTGTTTTCCAATGCGTTTAGAATCACTGCCCTCACAGTGGAGCCAGTGATCTGATCAGATCACCATTTAGTTCCCTTTATCCTGAGGCTTCTGTATCCTCCTCCCAGAACTCGTTCCATTATAGCCATGCATCGCAATTGGCAGTCTGCTGATCGGAATGCCCTACTATATATTGTTGAAAAAAAGTGCTGCATTAGCCCCATTGTCAGCCTGCTTTTATTGACCAAGTGGTTGGGCGCAGTGTCTAATGTAGTTGCACCTTCTAAGCTTACCCAGCTTCGTATACAACCCTCGAAACCACCTTGTGGAGAAACAGGCCGAACGCAAGTGGCGTCACACTTATGGGGTGTTGGAGAAGGTAGCTTACCATCATTTTGCTAAAGATTATCATATGGACATTCATGTGACCAAGCAAATTGCCCAGGAAATTGTAAATGCTGTTAACCAGCCCAAGGAGCTGTTCTCTGTTGTCAAATCTCTTTCCTCCACTACAAACTCTACATCTACAGTTACACCAACGCAGCTACTCTGCTACTCTTTGGTTCGATACTTTATTACTGGAATGTATACTATACAGGCTGATATCCACCTGGCACATCTGGGTGCTACCAGCAAGGACCCTGCTGTGGCAATAGTGTGCTCTCCTCATGGTTGGTTGGAATTTCCCTTGTTTTTGGACGAAACGGTGGGGAACGCGGCTATAGAGCTCAAATTGGCTGCCCCCTTTGATCCAGTCCCATTGAAGGTCCTCAAGGACATCTTGCCCAGCATGAGCCCATGGGTCTCCCAAGCAGTTAATCCCTCATGCCAATCTGGTCACATTTCAGGCGAGCTCAAACAGGCCAGTGTTATCCCCCTCTTAAAGAAACTGTCACTGGACCAATTGGTTCTTGCTAACTATCATCCCATCTCTCTCATGCCCTTTTTTTATGAAACTCTGGTATCTCCTCTTCTCTCTTCTTTCCTGCTATCTACTTGATCCTTTGACCCTTTTCAGTCAGGTGTCCGTCTGCGGCGTAGCACAGAGAGTGTCCTACTATCTGTTGTCGATGACATGGCCAGGCTGGTGGATGGCAGAGGAGTGGGTGCTCTGATATTATTAGATCTTTAAGTGGCATTCAACACTGTCGACCACCCCATCCTGCTGTCCTGGCTGGCCTTGACAGGCCTCTCCAGATCTGTCCTGGCCTGATTTTCTTCTTTCCTAACTAATGGAGGCCACTAACTCTCTCTCTCTCCTTTCTCTTCTCTGTCCCACTGTCTGTCTTGAGGGATCCCTCAGGTCTCTGCCTTGTCCCCTATGCTTTTTGACATCTACTTTCAGCCGCATGTTTGTCTTATCTACTGCTTCGGCTTCTGGTGCTATTCATATGCCGATGACACCCAGATCCTGGTTCGCTAGGGTCTTAGCCAGGTGGAGGTGACATTGTGCTTGAGTCTGTGCCTGATGGCCATGGGGGGTGGATGGGCAACAATTGGCTGAAGTTGAATGAGGACAAGATGGAGGTTCTGGTGGTGGGCTTGTCCCCTAATCCCACTCATTGGTGATTTCGGTCATCCGGTGACAGTTGTCAGGAATCTTGGGGTGACACTATCCTCAACACTTTCTATGGCCTCTCAGGTTGGCCGGCCACTCCACCTCAGGATCCTGCACAGGTTTCTTCAATTTTTCACTGTGTCACATGCAACCACTGGTACTGGCCTCACTTGTTTATTGTAATGCCCTGTTTCTGGCTCAACCAGTGGGGGTCATCCATCGGTTGCAGGTGTCGCAAAATCAGGCAGCACTAGTGCATACCAATACACCTTTTGATGCTCATATTAATTCAGTTCTGCGCACTCTCCACTGGCTTCCAGTAGCCAGACGTGTGCAATTTAAGGCTCTTGGTCTAGTCCATCTGGCCTGCTATCTTCACGGGGCAGACTATCTCTGGGATAAATTGCCTCCCTAACTTCCAGGCCAAGGTCTGTGCTCTGCCAGCATGTGCGTAGTCCCTGTCCCTAGGTTGCATCTGTCCAGAAAGGAAAGTCTGGCATTCTCTGTGGCAGTGGGTACGTTGTGGAATGCACTCCCCCTTGCCCTCAGATGTACTTCCAATCATCTGGAATGTAGACGTCTTCTGAAGACTTTACTCTTTTAAACTGGATCTGGACGAGCTGTGTCTGGTGTCCCCAGTGCCAAGATGCCCTTGGGCAAACAAGCACTTTATCAAACTAGCTAACATGACATAACATAACATTCCTGCTGTTTGAGCAATATCTTTCTAAATGGACTCATCAATTATCATAAAGTTATTAATGGGCCCTGGGTTTCCACTGAGTATACTTTCTTTTAAATCTGTAGAAAAAGATGTTTTGGGTGAATTCAATATATTTTTATTGAAAGATCGATGTTAAACCTGATTCATATGTAAGGCCAGCGATCGGGAGACAATTAGGAAGGTTGCATGTTTCTTCCAAATAATGCCATCAATAGTATCCCAATCAATATCCGTAACCAAATGACATATCTCGTAACCGTAGAACAAGGTTAGAATCATTTTCGCCTTTTAAAAATCTACTAGGAGGAGCAGCAAATATCTACAGTATTTGTTAATAATACTCTTCATTTGAGCACTCAACAGAGTTGCTTTTTCCTTTAACCTCATTACAATTATTTTACTATTGGGTACTGCATCCAGTTTTAACCCCAGGTAATTTAAGTGTACAACCGGTTTGAGGGGAATAGTCACCATTTTCCAGTTGAAACCGTAGGGTTTCCACACATTTCTAGCAACGCAAATCATTTTAGTCGTTTTGGTATTGATTATTAATTCATTAGCCGTAGCGTACTTGCTGGTAGCATTGATGATGTGTTGCAAGATCAAATGTGTATAATGTAAGAGAATTACATCATTGCCATTTGTTAGACAGTAAATAGGTATATTTTGAACTCTCAGTGGTGTATATGAAGTTTCTGCTACTGAATCCCCCAGAGCTGACCGATAAACGATGAGCAGGAAGGGTGCAAAGACGCATCCCTGACAGAGTCCTCTATAGGTTGAAAACTCTTTTGTTAATACCCTGCCTGTACAGCCTTACCTCTAGACATGTGTCTGTGTGCAAATAAATGAAAATTGCTGATAGTGGGACTGGAAGATTCCACTTCATCAATTTCTCCCATAAAAGGGCTCTATTTACGAATCTATGTGATCACTGCACTGCCTGTAACTGTGCGGACAAAGATGCCAACGCCATTTACGGCACAGTGATCAGATAGATCACTTTTGTCCACATGCACCTCAATACTCCAACCCCAGGCCCCACCCTACGTACATGTACTGCAGCACACTTATGTGTCTGCCGGAAACTGTCCTGTACCCCTGCTGCATCAGTTCCTCCCACTCATGTGGGGCGGTGCTGACGCCGCCGGGTCCTTTTTTGAAATGTTTATATTTTTTTATTTTCTATCCTCTGCAACCCCCGAATCCCGTTAATGTGACCAAGGAGAGCGGGGACACCTCCGCAACCACTGCTCCACTTGGGCAGAGTAACGAGAGTCAGTGTTTTCTAAAATGCAGTAAAAGCACAGTCAGCATTTTAAAGTCACAGTCATGGCCCGTTTCCCTATTTACGGTATGAAACACTTGAAAAATGACTATGGCCCTCATTACGACCCTGGCGGAGAACCATGGTGCAATTTGCACCATGGTCCATGGCGCTAAGCTGCCAATTCCGCCATGGTGGTTGGCGGACTTACCGCCCCATCCCGACCTTGGCGGGGCGGTAAGTCCCCAATCCCCATTTTGCCCTTCCCCATTCCCATTCTTGCCCCATAGGGCATAATGGGAGTGGGGAAGGCGTTAATTACGCCACCGTAAATTACGGTGGCGTAATTAACAACAAGTCCCGTAGCGCCATGGATTTTTCCGCCTGCAAAAAGCAGGCGTAAAAATCACCATGGCGCTACGGGAACTCGTAGTCAGGCGGAAAGGTACGCCATGCTTTACGCCGGCGTAAAGCCCTTTCCGCCAGGGTCCTAATGAGGCCCTATGGAAGTAACATGGATAGGAAGTTCACCATCAGACCATGCACTTTAATGCAGACGATTATAAATAACATTCAGTTTCATCTCCATTCCTTTCCTGAATCCAGTTTAGTACTTCCTTAATCTTCCTATTGACTCTTCCCGCTATTCTGAAGAACAATAGATACAAAGATCTTACTTTCATCATCTATAAGGGCCATTGGTTGGCAGTTTATTGGATTCAGACCGTCACCCTTCTTGTAAATGGGAATAATGGTTGACATGTTCAAACACATCCCCCTTATAAATTCCACACTATCCTTCTAGCTGAAATGAACATGGCATGTTAAGTTGAATGTAAAAGAGCAAGCATGAACACAGTAAAACACCATAGAAAAAACAGCTCTCCCTTCTTGTATCATGATTTAATGAAACAAATATCTCTAATGTTATATCTGTGCTGACCTTTGCTATGTTTTGTCATCATCTGTCCTGTTGGTGTTACTCAAACCATCTTGAGTTCTGTAAGGTTCCACAAATGTGGTATAATATGCAACTTGCATTTCTACCTGCTTGCAAGAATGCTTATGTAAATTAGGAGATGATTATGTGAGCATCTAGGATTCCATATACTGCCATGAACATGATTCAAAAAGTGTAAAACTGGAGTCTGGATATTCATGAAGTATTCCTGAAATGCCCTCCAGCAAATGCTTCTGAATCGCAAGGTGTTGCTGGATATGATCACATTTTAAGCTTGGCAATTTAGGTATAAGTTCTCCCAATTCGCTGCTATCTTTGTGAATCATGACAAATATATTTTTTCAATCAATCAAGCAATCAATATACTTTATTTATATTAAAAAAATCATAAAGGTAAAACATGTACATACACAAATATAATACAATACTGTTGTACACATGATGATTAATTTACAATCGGTAAATAAAATTCCACTAAAGAAATGATGTACCAAAAAACCCTTCTTAAGCAAGTAATGCATCAACCATTTGTACAAGACCCCCAAAGAATAAGTGAGGATTTTAAATTTGCCATGACGGTTAACATACTGATATAACTCAGAAAAAGCAAGAATTAAAATATGTTAAAAAAATTCCTATTTCTCATTGCCCAAGCAGAAACAATATATTTTGATAAAGCGAACATTATAACAATTCATTAGGAAAATGTACATAGATCTTCTTCCAATTTCAATGTACGGACACCATAATTGCACAAACAAGGTAAACGATTTCTATGACGTATGACATCATACTTTGGAACATGAAAAGACAGTGCTGTATGGATTCAATTAACCCAGGTCAAAAGGGACAACAATGTGTAGTGTGATTGCACCAACGGACCTTGCAATTGGTGAGGTGCCCAGTCTCAGTTGAATATAAGAAGTAATCTGGAATGTTTTAATGACCAACATTAACTAATTTTCTATTAAACATTCTGTCAGTCTAGAAAAATGGATACCTCTCACGACCAATGGCAATGTATCATATTGGCCGACGCCCAACCGTCTCATGCACTCAACGTCAGAAATACAGACTCATAAGTTTGACCAATGTGTGGCCATTTTGATGTAGCTAGAATCGCCATTTTGTTCTCTAACGTTTACTCATTGCTTTTTGTTCAAAACTGCTTAGCCGAAAGCTTATTCTACTTATTCTGCTTATTCTGCTTCACTGATTACTTCGTTGTTCAAAGCAAAAGACAAGGCGGCGAGGCTGAGAGTTATTCATTGAAACATAATGTAGGCAGCCCCAGAGAGGAATACCCAATCCCCTCCCGCATATAGCCTTGAAGGAGAGCAACACGGCATCTAATCATTTCACTGATGCCAGCCAGTCTCGTTAATATGGTAGAACTGCTAGAAAGAAACAGCTAAAGGCTTGAATTATGCTTTTCTTATGCCCCCCTTCCTAAGCCCAGCAGAGCGTGCTGACTCCCAGGACACAAATAACAAATAGGAGATAGCAAGGCCTGGAATGCGACTCTTCCCCCGTACGCAGCTTGCCTGCAACAACAGAAGCACTGTGTTCTGTTCAACAAAGAAATATGTCTATAGACTCGCAATGTTGCATATTGTTGCTAAAATAGTTGTTTGAAGGTGTCATTTTCGTTGAAATTGTCAATCATCAGACCCAGTTCAAAGAAACTGTACAATGGGCGTAATGAACATGTCATGACTGATTGCAGGATGTCCATTTTGTATATATGTAACTGATGTACGTTATTTGCTCTCTTGCGTCCCTCGAGGTCTGGAGACACATGTCGCCGGGCGTGAGAGCGAGTTGGCCAACTGAGACAATAAATAAATAAATCCTAGCTTTTGGGAATACAACCTTGTGTCTGGCGTGTCAGTTCGTGTGTGGTGATTTGCCTTGTTTCCACTACGCGAGGGTCCCCTAGGGGCCCCTTCAATTCTCGTGTGTTAAAAATAAATCTCAACCCTATTGGTAGAGACTATGGGAGTCATTACGAGATGGGCGGTAGCCATGGTGCTATTAGCACCATGGCTGCCACCCATACCGTGTCCAAGTCTGTTCTTGTTCAATGGGGACTTACCGGTCGATTCCGACCCTCGAGGGACCGGTAAGTCCCCATTGAACAAACCATTCCCCAATTAGCACCCTGGTCACTTAGCGGGGAGGCCCCCGCTAAGGCACCTCAGAATTGTGCGGTAATGGATAACCGGCACCGGTCTCCTTAACAGTGCCCGGTATCCCTTACCGCCCAACTCGGAATGACCCCCTATATCCTATCAATGTTTCTGCTAAGAGCCCATTCTTTGTGTGCATCAATGATGCGTTGTCTACAACCCTTTGAGAAATCCTCAATGATTTTTTAATATACTTAAACCAAGGAAGAGAACCTTCCCCATGCTGTTCCAGCACATCCACAACGCCATTTCTCTATTTGGACAATCGCATGGCCATGACCATATATCCACCCAAAAAAGAAAAGATTTGAAGGTTAATTGGCCTGCAATAGGTGTTACTCCCGATTCCATCAACAACCTCTTGAAGATATTATTTTCCATGACAGTCAAGCTAGCACATTGGTAATGGGCCCATAGTTTGGGTCATATGGCCCTGAGCTAAACCTTGGGGTTTATAAATCTCAAGTATTGGGGTTAAAGTATTATTCAGATGTTTTAGAAAAGCACAGTATAGCATTACTCTTTCTTTCTGAGAATGAGTCTGATTTTTCAATGTGAGGTCTCCAAATGCTATCCCAATTCAGTCCTATTCTAAGGTAATTGAAGAATCTAGCCTCTTCTATTACTGTTTCTTCTTTGCATAGATTCAATTGGCACATGACCTAAATGTTTTAAGACAACGCATGACTGAGGCTTTGCTATCATTATAAAATTCAATTCAAGTTTTTAGCAATGGCAATGGGTCATTTTTCTTCTTAAGTGCTTTACCTACCTCGATTCTCGGAATGCCTTTGAAGACCACCTTCAGGCCAATGAACATTATGCATAGTACCTCATGTTCGAGCATGACATACTTATTCAATATTAAAATAAGTCTTCTCACCTGAAAAACCATCTTTGTAAGTGGCTAATGGTATTAGACACATCTAATCCTTTAATCTTGATAAACGGTTCTTACCAAACATCTTAATGCTCGCAACCAACAACAAGATGGGGCAATAATTGCTTAGTGCATGTCACCCTCCATTTTTATACATGGACACAATTTCTGCGATGTTCCAGGAGGCCAGGCTATTCCCCATTGCCAGCAGTTAGAGGTACATTGCTCAAATTAATATTCCATTCCCTCTGATTGACTTTCAAAGTCGGATTCAACCTACATTAAAGAGAATTCCAGAGGAGCTGATTAAATTTGGTTGCTAAGATCATTTATCAGCAAATAATGCTCTATCCTCTCAATAAAGGGATGAACAATTATTATTCCAAATATCTTCAGCAATCAAATTTTCAAAGAGTTTGCCATTAAGATTAGAACTTTACTGTACTATTTTCCAAAAGGACTTGTGATCTTTAGATGTCGGTGTGTCCATTAGAGCACCCCAAATTCTATTTGCTTTGACAGTCTTCTTTTATTAAAATAAATTATTGTATTCTAGCAGTAAAAATGTAGAATTAGCATAAGTGCTGTGCCATCTATGTTTGAGGGCTTTCACAAGGTCTTTCTATTTTTCTTGCTTTAAACCAACTGGCCTTTTACAATTGTGCTACAGATACTGATGTATAAGGTTTAGTAGATAGGGGTCTAAGTAAAGTGGAGATGCAGTCATGCACATTCCATGTAACTAGATGATTCGGCTGTTGGTTGGTCATATTCTTTTCAAAAATGGGAATTAACTTGTGCTAAGCATTGGGGACAATTACCTATAAATAGTAATTTTCTCAATCTCAATCTCCTCATGTTGTGAACAGTGGAAAACACGTGTCGTTGGTTGTGTCCATTTAAGGGAACAAAAACCCATAAAGTATTAGAGTTATTGCACTGTGATTGCTTTCACTTCTAGTTATAATTTCCATTTACCTTATATGATTCCAGCCCAATAGGCTATATAAGGTATGTTCAATATGGCTATGTTTATTGCCATTACGGTAGGTTGGGGCTGGAGGAATGCCCCCTATAATCCTCCCATTGCAAGCCCTGACCTCTAATTTGTAGAAAAGTTGAGCAGACTGAAGGGCATATTTGTAATACCTCTTGTGCTGTGGGCAGTTAGCATGGGGATACGCCAAGTAAGATCTTCAAGAAGATCAAACATTTCATCTGGGGCCTCAAATTGCCCATGATTAAAATGTGTGGCTTTCTAGTTAACATATTCCCCCAGTCATTCATAAGGCAGTTTAAATTGTTTAAGGTATCCATGCCATTGAGGACGTAGTGTCGATTGTAGATGTTAAACAATATTAGTGCACCCCTTCCATTAAACATAATTTTCCAAGTATGTGATAATTACATTCATATTAATGTTCACCCATTAACATAGACCCCTGCTCGGATGGCCTACGTTTCTGGATGATTAAATAGCAAAATTCATAAAATTACTATAGCCCTCTAGCATCAATTCAGTGCAGGACCATGACACCTGAAAACATATAATATTGTATAGCTGAAAAGGTTGAGCCATTCATGGTCCTCTATGTGTTTAGCTAAACATGTGATTTTCCATGACAATATGATTACTTCCTGGTTATTTGGCCTAGTAAAATAGTGGCTATTTGAAGAAAGGCAATCGAGGCTCAAGGTAAGTTTATGAGGTTTTATTTCCACAAGCCCGCCCAGAGCCCAACACCACTTCCATCACCAGCCATAACGGTCTCCCTCTCTCTCGCGACCCCCACATTCTAATCATAACAGGGGCTCGCGGGACATGCGCCAGGACCGCATGCCAACATAAGATTCCAAGAATATCATTTCATATCTTCCCTCCCTAAAAAAAAAAAAATACACAAATAAATGGTAAACAACTCATTTCTAAACAACAACAACTAATCTACATAATCTCCCAACCATGCAGGTTCTTTCGTAATTCTCTTACTCTGAGTAACCCTTGTATCACTTGTACCAGATGCCGCACCCACATCTCTCTGCACTCCACCTTCACTTACACCTTCACTTACATCTTCACCTCCAACTTGTTTGTTCTCCCCATCCACACCATGTACATCAGTGGCCCTGGATAACCTACCAAATGATCACAACTCACCACTCTCAAGAATGACTACACCGTTCCCCACTACAGCAGTCTTCTTAGGGCCAAGAAATCTACTTTCAAAACACTGGATCTGGGATTCTTAATATACATGGATTTCCCTACCTTCCACTCACAAATCTTCACACCTTCTCTTCTGTCAAACTGTTCTTTATTCCTTTCATGTCCTTGCCTGACTAATCTCATAATCTCCTTTCTGTCCACCACAATTGATTTCGCCAAACCTAGCCACCCTGGGCAAAGCTTCATCCCAGGTTCCCTTCCTTTGAGAGAAGCAACAGGAGAAACACCCGTAATTGAGTGTGGCGTAGTCACATAACTCCAGGTCACATGGTTAAGTACCTCTCTCCATGGTTGTCTCATGCCCATTGCCATTTGGATTCCCCCTTTCAAATATATGACTCTCTCCACTAAGCCGTTGGCTCTTGGATGGTATAATGCCGTTCTGGTATGCACAATACCGTAACTAATCAAAAATGTCCTCATCACCTTTGACACAAACTGCACTCCATTATCAGACACCAACTCAGTTGAAACTCCTTCCTTGAGAAAAATTCACTCCAAAAACAAAATCTAATCTTTGGTAGTCACTTCCCTAACTGCTTCCCATCCACCCACTTGGAGTGATAATCCAATACAACGAATATTTGAACCCATCACCTAAACCTGCAATGGGGCCCATAATATCCACTGCCAATTTTACCCACAGTTGGTCTGGCACTGTGTTGGGAACCATGGGTGTCTCCCGTACCACTCTACTTTTGTCGCTCGATTGACATGACGTACAATCCTTTACACACCTCTCTGCCATCTTATCCATTCCTGGCCACCAGTAACTTTTTCTTAATTTTCTTTTCATTGCCCCCTCATCTGGATGCCCTTGATGCGCCAACTCCACCAAAACGACTCTAAGAGTCTCCGGAGGTACACAGTACGGTCCCCTCCTCAGTTTTCCTTCAATAAGATTTAGATCCTCCTTGACTTCCCACCACACTTCAAACCTTTTGTCAAGTACTCTTATCTGGCCAGCCTTCCACTGTCCACTGCTTGATCAAGTTCAAGTCCTTGTCCAATTGTTCTTCTTTGATCCATCTCTCTCGTCCCACTGCACTCTCCACTTCAGCCACCACACCTTCCTCCACCTCCTCTGTTCCTACTCTTCCCCTTTCTCCACAGGTAATCTAGAGAGACAATCTGCTACCAAATTATTTTTTCCCGGCAAGTAGCTCACATCAAAATTATTTGTATGAAGGCCTAAACCCCACCTGTTGATCCTCAGGGATCCCAATACCCACTTACCACTCTCAAATAGCTGAACCATTGGTTTATGGTCTGACCTTACAATAAACCTCCTCCCCTACAAGAAATATTTAAAATGGTTAACTGCCCAAAACATTGCCAAGGTTTCATGCTCAATGACTGAGTAATTTCCTTCTGCACCCCTTAGAGTCCGAGAAGCAAAAGCTATTCTTGTCATATTGCATCAATGTAGCACCTTAACCCAATACACTGGCATCTACCGCTAAAACACATTTATCTGCTGGGTCAAACTTGCCAATCGAGGGCGCCTTAATTATTCCTTCTTTGATTTTATCAAATGCCTCTTCACACTCCACACCCCACTGAAACTTAACTCCCTTTATAAGTAAACTTCTCAAAGACGTACAAATCACTGCGAAATCCTTTACGAACTTATGATAGTACTCCAACAAAAAAGGAACAATCTCACTTGATCCTTATCTGTTGGCGAAGGTGCACTCTTGACAGCTTCCACAAGACTCTCCTTTGGTCTAATCTTGCACCTTCAGAAAGGGAAGATTCTTAGACAGGTGTTAGGCAGACTGAGTGAGGCTGGATTGACAGCGCGTAGTCTCATCATGCTCCCTTTCTGAAATGGCATAAACCAACATATCATCTTGGAAAATCACAATGTTGTGTACCCCCTCTATTATTGTTTCCATCACTCTTTTAAAAAACGGCTGCTGCTGACGACAGCCCAAACGGCATCCTTCAATATTTGAAAGTCCCCAACGTGGTCACGAATGCTGTTAAATGTTGGCACTTTTCAGTCAGTGGTACTTGGTGATAGGCTTGGGATAAATCTATAACAGAGAAAAGTCTCGCACCATTCAAAGTTGTCAACTTTTCACCAATGATGGGAAGTGGATGTCTGTCAATTAAAATGTGCTGTTCAAGTCCATTAAGTCCACACAGAGTCGTATCTCTCCATTCGGCTTGGCAGCCGTTACCAACGGAGACAACCACTCGGAACTTTCTTAGTTCAATAATTCCTCTCTGCAACAGATTCTCAATTTCCAGCTTCACTTTATCACTTAGGTTCTGCGGCACTGGCCTCACTTTATGCACTTTGGCAATGGCTCCACCTTTGAGGTTGATCTCGTGCTCAAACCCTCTCAACATTCCCAGTCCTTCCATAAATACCTTTGGAAACTCCTTTTCCCATTTGTCCCTCACTTCAGAAATGGTGATAAGGTATTCAGCACTAGCCTGTATCCTGATCCCTAATTTTCGCTGCTCGCTCCAACCTAGAAGACGATCCCTCTTGGGTGACGTAGACAGCTGCCTCACAACTCTGGCCTTTATACTTTATAGATGCTGGAAACGTTCCCAAAACTTTAATTTTCACATTACCATAGGTATACGGTTTAATCATATGCTCACTCAGCTGCTCTATTTTTCCTTGTACGCACCCTTCAAAGGTTCTCCTTAATATTAATGTCCATGTAGAGTAGCTGTCAACCTTCATCGTGGCTACTCTTCCATCGATCTGAAAGACATCTGTAGGTCCATTTCCTCAAGAGGACATATCTGTTACTTCAAGTACATGCTTCCCTTGGTGGTTCTGTGGAATCACAGCACTTTCCTCTTTCTCTGGAACTCTTCCTCCAGCCCCCACATTCTCCACTTGTCCAGACTCACGGCAAACCCTTGCGAAATGTCCCCTCCTCTTACATTTCAAGCAATTAACATTTCTGGTGGGGCAAAACATACTTGTAGAAATGTGGCGAATGCTACCACACTTGAAGCATTTGACTTCTCTGTTCGTGCCCGGTTTCTTGGCACCTTTTATTGCTGCAACCTCACTTCCTTGTTTGTCTCCTCTCATGGTTGACATATATTTGCACGTTTGCTCCATACTTCTGGCCATCTCTACCGCCAATCCGAACAGAAGATCTTTAGATAGTAATCTCTCCTGCGCTTTGGCACTATTAGTGCAATGAAAAAATTGATCATGTATGAGCGAGTCTGTGAGTGGCCCAAAATCGCATGTGTGACTCAGTGTTCTTAATGCAGCAATGAAATTCTCTACTGGTTCCTGTGGTTCTTGGGATCTCTGGAAAAACTTGTGTCTTTTGAATGTGGTGTTCCTTTTGGGCTCAAAATTAATTGACAGTTTTCTCTCAGCTGTACCATATTGATCAGTATCTCCCTGGCCTTCGTATGGCGGATCTGGCAATCCATCGTACAACCTGCGGCCCTCTGCTCGCAGATTATGCAGCAAGATCGCTTCTTTTCTAGCAGGTGCAAACCTTTCTCCCCCAATGGCAACCAGGTATGTATCAAACAATTTTTTCCATCGGTCCCACCTAATGCTGGTGTGCCAGGTTCTGGTAGGAAAGGTGGGGGTGGGGGCATGCTTGCTGCCGCCATGCTTGCACCAACTTTGTAATACTTTTAACTTTCTGTATTATTAAGTGCCAGTTTAATCACCAAATGTCACAACCTGAAATTTGAATCCAGTGCAACTCTTCCTTATATGATAACTTGCTTATTTTTGTTTCTGGACTAAAATTCATTCACAGTCATTCCTTCTAACCCACTTCTTAGGAATAAGCAGGTTTGCAGCTTTCTGCTGCACCTTTTTCTTCCTGTTATGTCCAACCAATCATTAGTCACTTTGCTGTCTAGTTGTCGGCTCTGCCTCCCCCCTGGCTCAGTGACGTGCAGATTGGGGAAATGAAGTTCTGCAATACAAGTGACTATAGCCCCTGGTGATGCCTCGAGATCACCTCCCCTTCTCCTCACCTCGTTTGTCTGAAAGGCTGCGGCTCAGCGGGGAGTATCAGCTGTACTTATTGAACGCAGCAGGTGGTCGCGATCGCGACCCCGGCCACTGCGCAAGGCTCCCCCAAACAGTCAGCTGTGGCTGGGACGCTAGCCCTGCGTGCCACTCCTCTCCGTGACTGCCACTGCTGCGGCTCACGGATGTGATCGGGATGCCGGCCCTTGTGTAATCTTCCTCAATACAGTCAGCTGTAGCTGGGACGCCGTCCCTGCGTGGCACTCCTCTCCGTGGTGGGCCTGTATAACCTCGATCCCATCCTTGTCGCCAATTGAAGAAAGGCAATTGAGACTCAAGGTAAGTTTATGAGGTTTTATTTCCACATGCCCACCCGGAGCCCAGCACCACTTCCATCACCAGCCATAACGGTCTGCCTCTCTCTCGTGACCACCACATTCTAATCATAACAGGGCTTGCGAGACAGACGCCAGGACCGCATGCCAACATAAGATTCCAACAATGTCATTACACTATACTTATTCCAACTTAATTTCCATCCAAGCGGGAGTGGGTATGTCAATCAAGTTTGACCCCTGGGGTTTCTTTGGTAGAAGTACATTGGGGGGTCTCTTGCTTCTGCTCTCCTATGACAGTGCCATCTGTATCTGTTTCAGCGGATGGCAGTCTGATTCTAAGGCCAATTGGAAATGCCTCTGCTGGGAGAGTTCCAAAATCTATCGATATCATACCATTACCTAACAGGGTGTTAGCAAGTATCAATTTGACATAATCTGTGTTATGGCACATGGGGTATTATATTGTTAAGATTATACAATGTCCTCCTTGATGACTGAGAGGCAGTATATGTTGTGGCATATCAATTGTATCGATTAATTGATTAAACTACCTTAACCCTATCTCACATTATTGTGGAATTTGTAAACCACACATAATAGTAACGTTTTCTACAAAATTCATTCAAAACGTATGATGGATAGGGGTGTGCAGCTCGGGAGCTGTATTACTTGTTTCCAAAAGCGAGATTCAAGCATCCCAGTACTTGCAATTTCTTGCTGGCTTTGTCTCAGCATCATAAAATAAGATGTGTATTACTTTTTGTTGGTAAAATATGGCAATGTGTTTGAGAGAATATTTGCCAAATTTATATGCAAGAATTTTAGCTTGAGATATTAAAGTTTGCGATTTACTTTTTAATTCTTGCATATATAAATCATCACCAGTTGTATCGGTTATTGCCACGCCCAAGTATTTGTATTGCGGAACCACTGTAAGTTCTGTCTCTTGTAGTTTCCACTTATACATGCTCTTTTTAAATTTGACTTTATTATTACAAACTATAATCTGAGTTTAATCAGTATTTATCCCAAGATTGTTTTTATGATCATAGATATCAAGTTTGTTCAACAATTTTTGAAGCCCAACGGGTGTCTGTGACAGAAGGACATGGTCATCCGCATATAGCAGATACTTGATTTCTGAGTGCCCAAATTTTGGAGGGTCTCCTATTGTATCTACAAAAGTCTCACTCATATCCAATATGAACATGTTAAATAAGGTAGAGGCCAGGGTACACCCCTGTTTTAAGCCTCGTTGGGTGGAAATGTAGTAGATAATTGACCATCAAGAGACAGCCTGACCTGCATGGTGGTGTTTGAGTGAAGATGCATAATTAATGCAAGAAGGGATGATTGACATTTGTAGTGACTTCCTTTTTGTAGAGCGGAGAGCGATCAATAGAATCGAACGCTACTAGGAAGTCAACAAATGCTAATTATAATGACTGCTTCTGGGTGGCATAGTGAGACTTAATCATATTGAGGGTGATAATGTTTGGAATGGTGCCAAGACCAGCAACAAACCCTTATTGAAATGGGTCTCTCAGAAGTGATTTCGGTGTCCAGTTGTTTAACTCCCTCAGCATAAGTCGACAGAAGATCTTCCCTGGAGCATCTAAGAGTGCAATCGGCCTATAGCTAACTGGAAGCTGCTGATCACCCTTTTTGTACACTGGCAATATAATTGAATGTTTCCACGTCTGGGGTAGAGATTGAATACGGTTTATGGAAGTGAATATATTAAACAAAATAGTTGCCCATAGCTCAGGGTGTTGTTTTAATGTATAGTTTGATGTCCCATCAATTCCAGGGGCTCTGGAACAACTTGCTTTATTTATATAGACTAAAATATCCGCTAAGTCGAATTTAAGAAAACAATTCTTGGGAGCATTTTAGTGATTCAAGACTTGCATTGCCTGTTGGTACCGAGTAGAGCTGTATAAAATGGGATATCCAATTTTGTTCAGTAACACTGTTGGATTGAATAGCCGTTTGAGAGCAATGTGTGGCTTAATTTATTATTGTCCATATGTTTGCTGTATTCTTGGTTTGTAAAACACTTAGCATATTAGCTCTATCTCTCTGATATAATTGAGATTGATAACTTTGCAGGCAGTTCTTATATTTGGTTTTGATTTGTACTAAGAGAGCTTTTTCTGATATCAGTGGGATGTTTTAGAGCCTCACGCTTTTGGAATCTAAACAATGTTTTCCTCATTTTGATATCATGATTGTATACGTGTAGTTTGTGTTGTTTTTTAAATGGTCTCAAATTGTCGTATTGAAACAGCTGCAACATATCACTATATACAATATCATGGGTATTGATTCCATTGCTTCCTTTGTCTAGTTCAGTGGATAGATATTTGTTAAATAGCGGCAAGGAATCTTCTGACCATCAGCATCGATTCTAATGTTTGATAATGCAGTTTCAATTAAATGCATTATTGCTGGTGTTATCTCAGCTATTGCAGTGGTGCCACTCGCCCGTGATATGTGTGATGTAATAGATGGCGGTGGTATACTAGATGCAGGATTCAATGGTCCAAGACCTGCATTCTTTAATGTATCAGTTGCGACAGATACCATTTTTGGAATATTAACTGTCGCTATCTTTTCTACAAGAGTGGGTTGCTCAGTGCTCAGTTGTTCTTGCTTATTTGAAGGGAGCTGCCCTTGGTGTTTAGAATTTTTTATACCTGTGGGCAGAATTTCTGCATATTATGCCCACTGGTAGAACAGGGGACAAGAGTAGGCAACACAGGGTGCCCCGCCATATAGACATCTACTGCCTTTCGAATTTCCTATCGATGTGATCTTAATGAATAAGATTCTTTAGTTGTCTTTGCTATAGCATTTTTTTGTCTTTTATTTTTGGTTGGAGTAGCTGCCTTAATTAAATTATTGGCAGCATCATTTTGTTGTGTTACCGCTTAGACTAATTCATCTAAGGGAGCATTGGAGAGTATGTTCACATCAGGAGTGGATGTGATGGTATTTACTCTAGCTTGAGACTGCAACAAATATTTTTTTGTTACAGCCTTTGAGGCTATTACCGAGCTCCTTTTAGGCATACTAATGGATTTAAAAATTTGCTTGGCCATGGTTGTGGAGGATGTCTTTGGCATTTTTTAGATATTTTGACATCTTGACTTGAGTATTTTTCGTTTTCTTAGAATGTATTAAGGAAAAGATTGTATAAGCGCATTTTGGGGCAGTAGTAGCTACTGATTGACTGCTGTGTACTTCTGAATCCCTGAATTGCGGGGGATTATTGCCCTCTGTTTTGTCATAGATGACCTGGTCAATATAGGGAACCGATGATGCTAACCTATCGTTTGGTGAGATGATACTACTAACCTTTGGGGTAGTCTGTGAAGCAGCACAAAACAAGGTTTGACAAGAAACGGAAACAAACTTTTCACCCATTTTTGCTTGATCAGCCACAACACCAGCTTTAGGGCTCAACAGCGTATTTACATCATTTTGCCAAATGAGAATTTTTCCAATTAAGGTGGCCAGATGGCTCAGTTTTGCATCTAATGTTTCAAATTATTTGCCCAATGAATGTAAGAGTGTGATCTCTAGCAGTTTATATGCAGGTTCAGAATTACTTGGGGCGTTGAGACTCTTTACCAAGCCCTCTGATTTCCGAGGAGTGGGCTCAATATAAGAAGCTACCAGATCAGAGCAAGAGTGGCTAATATCCGAAATAGAACTGGAGAGCCGGATAAATTATCAGATAGCGATTGAGCCGAAAAGCAGGAGCTATTTGGATCAAGGTCAATCACGGCCATGTCAGCCGGCACATCAGTAACTAACTCGTTGGACTCAGCTGCAGCTGCCATGATTGGTACGTCATTCAAAATCATGCTATCGGTTAAAGAAACATTATGTGTATTTGCAAACAGATTTGAAGTGGTTATTATTGTTGCAGTGGCACTCTGATTTGAAACAGGTAATACTTTTGCAGTGACTTTGGCCGTTTTTGTAGATGATACCGAAGCTGGCCTTTGATCCACAGGTTGGGGTGACACAGCACTCTTGATGACGGCCGTTAAAGGTGACACTTCCATTGTTGGATCTGTTGTCAGCAGTAGTTCGAGTTTCGAGGCATCAGATACGTGGACTTCTTTACAAAACTTACGTATGTCAGTGTTCTTATCCGGTTTAAAAGACAATTTGAAAGATTTCCGATCAGGTCGACCGATTGGAGTCGAACACGAATGAGTGAGAGCTCATTTACGAGAGCTTGGTGACGAGGAGATCTGCTTGTTTAACTGCATAATCGGGACTTTAGTGGGGGGCATACCAGTTTTTAGAGTATGAACAGTATGATACATGGAAAATGAGCTAAAGTTACCGGCGAAGATACAAGGTCGCCACAACGCTGCGACGATTGCGGCGAAGCGGCAAAGAGGCACTTTGTAAGTACTTCGCTGGTGCACGTTCCTGCGCGCACGGGCCTTTTTTTGAAACTTTGCACCCAAATGGCCGGGGATTGCGCTGTAACTAGTTTACAAACCACAATACAGGCTTTAGAAGTCTCTAAACAATAAAAACAGAAATATGTGTACTTTAGTTCAATGTTCAAGAAAGTACTTTGTTTTAGAAGGTATCCTTATTAGAGATGAAAGTACCGTAGCAGGATGATTGAAACAAATTGATCCATAGCAAAGCGAGCAGAGACTCCAGCAAAGAGGCACTTCGTAGGTACTTCACTCGGTGCACAAAGTTAATTAAAAAAGAAGGGTTAAATGGGGTTAAATGAAGTTCAATAGGACGAGTGTCCAAAGAGAATAAATTATGCCAATAAAACAAATGATTTCCATCAATGAAGTTCAGTTATTACAAATACAAAAGAGCAAAGCTTTAAAATGCACAGTGACTCACTTAAATGCTTCAATAAGATGCCCTAACCCTTATTCGTTATACGATAAGAGGCGAGATAAGAAGTTGGCAGGTGTTAGTGCATTATTCCTCTTGCTTGCTACAGTATTTTCCAGCAAGAAACTTGACATGATACATGCCTGGCCAGTGGAGCATTGCAGGGATGACCAAGGCATGAATGGTGACAGCACAGTCCTTGCCTCCTCCAATCTTCACTTCTTACCATGGCAGCACATTTCTACTTTGTGATGGGGGAGGTTGTATAAGTAGGCAAATAGCCACTAATGGCACAAACCGCTGAAGCGATCCAACTTTCTCACAAACAAAATCTGGGAGCAGGCTCTCCAAATCCTGGTGCAAAATTTACCAGCACCTTCTAACGCCAGGCACTGCTAATCCTTCTCCTGGTCAATTAAGCAGATCCTGGCTTATGTTTAGAAGCTGGGAATAGTGCAAAGAGAGCGATCCCAAGGAGCTATGTATTCTAGGGACCTATGAATGCCAGCTTGGAACAGCGGGAAACAGCCTGCTCCCACATCTGCTTCTCTCCGCTTCAGTAGGAGCTTTCCTTTATAATCAAGCATGGAGCATCTGAAAGTAGAGTAGGCTGTACTGCGCCTGTAGGAAATGTGTGGGTATGTAAGGCAGAAATTACAGTGTGTAGCAAACCTATAAACTTTAATTAAACACACCTACATGCAATAATACATAAATAGAAAAAAACACACAGGGACCCTGGCTTTCTTGATCCAAGGGATGTTTTGAGTTAAAGTCCAGGGGCTCAAGGATAATGTTTGTTCTTGTTCTCAGACTCCCACTTGGGGGGTGGCTGACACAAACCTGCAGGAGTCCTTCAGCACAGTGAGGCCCTGGGCACCTGTGTGGCTAGCAGAGATGCAAGTCTTGCTCCAAGAGCAGTTCACCCACAATGTGCTCTAGGGATGGTTAAGGCGCAAAGCTTGCCTCTGCCTTGGATACTCAGTCTTCATTTCACTGGTGGAGGTCTTAAAGTCAACTCTCCAGACAGAGGTCCAATGAATTCTTCCATAAGTGGTTGTCCATAACTGAATCAAAGAAAGAGTTGGAGTCTCCTTATTAGGCAAAATTCTAAAGGTGAATTGACTAAAGCAAACTTGCTTTAAGGGATCCAATGAGACAAGTCGTCTTTGCTTTCAGACATCACATGAACAGAACAATCCTTTGTGCTAAAAGAAGTGGTGGGGACAGAAGGGAAGGGTTGATTTAGAGAGAAACAGTACAGTGGAATCCATGTCTTTACCTGGGCTGAGCTCCCTCTGTCTACACACACACTGCTCCTTCTCTTGCCAATAGCAGCAAAGACCCTTTTGATATGCCATCATGTGGCTAGTCTTTTGTAACAGGTGTGCCATTTGATACCTGTATCCGAAGACAGCTCCTGCTGGGAGGCTATCCAGCCAGAGAGAGGTGTTAATATACCTCACAAAGGATCAAAGGCGAGGTCCAGCCATCCACTCTCTTGCACTGCAGTTGTCAGGGCCAGGCTGTCTGACCAGAATAGACACAATCCTTCCAACACTGAGCTGACCCGACAGGGCTGAAACATGGGTGATATTAATTTAATGATGTCACTGTAATAAGTATGAGATATGCTAGCAACCATACCTTCCATTCAGGTATGGCTTATATTTAAAGTGTACAACTGCCACCAGGATAATAACTATAACAGTAATGTGGTTTTGGGAACAGGGGTGCATATCCTAAATGCAGCCCTTGCACTAAAGTGGCTTGCCTGTAACTGCAGCTGTCAGCTGGACACATACGACCCCACAACCTGCTCTTTCCCGTGCAGAGCACATGCTGCAGATCAGGATTATAATCACGGCAGAGGTGTACGCTATGCTTTTGACATCATGCTTATGAAAAGGGAGATCTGGTTATCGGGTCACCCATTCTGAGATGGAATTACCAACATAATTGTATTAATAAATGTAAATAAATACAGGGTTTCTACATCCTTACTAGATGGCCATTACTCCATAACCATAACCATAAGGGTGGCCCCAATGGTTACAAAGTAATGATTGAATTTATGATTGTATAGTTATTGATAGAACAAGCACAGGGTAGGATTATGTTAGGTGCAGCCCCTGCTGTGAAGAAAAAAATCTGCCAAACTACTGCCAACCTCTGTTACCGTTATCGCCCCTTGGTCCGGTGAAATGACCGTCAGATTCCTAGTGATGGCATGGCATTGTTTGATTATGGAGGTTTTCAGTGAAACTGTTGCTGGCAGTAATTCTGAAATAAATTGGCAGTAGGGAGGCAGAGTCACCTCAAGCTAATTGCTTAAGGTAAATCCTCCACCCTGCCAACAATCTCATAGTTTGGAGGTGCAGGAAGGCAGTAGGAAATGTGGCAGTAATGTATTTAGGCCTTAGTATGTCTAAGATAACTTTTTCTCACGTTCATTTTGGAAATATTCAATTTTTCTGGGAACATGCCCTCATAATCAAAGCCCTACCACTGTATTCACTGACCTTAATGTATTTAATTATTCAATCAATCATCACATTCATCTCCGGCTACTAGAAATCAATCTTATTCCACCATTCCTCTGATTGTTGTATACCTATCATAAACTTGGCTTACAATCTTTTTCTTATTTCCTACAGGTGTTACTGATTAACTTAACCTGTACAATTTCCAATACTCAAGCATTACGTATTTCATTTACCTCAATTCATCATTGTTTTCGCTCTTCCAACCTTTGACTACACAATCCACATGTTTATTCTAAACATCAACTTCTAATGCATTTTGAAAATTCACTTTCAATTCTCGTCCATCACATGACGGACTGTAGGAAAGATCATCAGACAGTACAGCGTCTCTCATTGAAAAATGTTCCCCAAAAAAATATAGTCCATGTAAACACACGGCTCACCACAACCTTTTTTTCTGGATGTGTCATCTATACGTGTTCCTCGTAAACAACCACATAAGTCACGTATTATCAGGCTTAAACTTAAGTCTCTGTCCCCAAAGATGGGTTGACCCTCTGAATTCTCCAAACACATTCTAGTGCTTCCGTCTTAAAGACAGAAGAGTACTTTTCAGATGTCTTCAAAGTCTTGTATGCAAATGCCTTAGTACATTCCTCTCCATATTGTACCTGAATTAAAGCTGCCTTAGGCAGAGATTTACAGCACCCTTTCACAAACCTAGCACTCCTTCTTGATACCTGAGCAGCTTTTCATCCCTCAAAAATCCCCCTGAAACTGAGTGTTCAAAGTAAACACCTCTCCTGTTAGATTTTCTTATGCTTCTTGCATTATCAGAAAATATACATACTAATTTTCAGTATAATTCAATGATACCAAAACACGGTGCTACTATATCTCTATTGTTCAGTCTTCCCAGAATTGCAATAGCCACACTCAAACTTCCTTTTGGCTTAACCCTATAAATTGACAAGTCATGGGCCAAATAATATCTCTAATGTAGTCCTAATTGGCACTTTTCCAGATGAACAGTTACATCTGCAATCCTAGAAAATGGGCAGTACCTTGCTCATTCTTATTTAATTTTCAGCTCTGTCCTTCCAACCATGGTAAGGCTGAGCAATGACACAAGAGACAGGCGTGAGTGGACAACCTGCTGTATTATTGTCTATTAGGTATGAGTTGGTTTAATGCCTTTAGGGTCTAGGGGAAGTACTACAACAAATAAGGATTCTCCGAATTATAACAGTGGAAGAGTCATAAAAGCAGTGGTGTCGTTCATGGAACCTGCCACCTTAAAGAGATACTTTCTAAAGGAAACGTCTTAATCCCTAATGTACAATGTATGTGTTTCCCCTCAAGAACCCTTAATATAAAACAAGAAATTTTGGCTTAATGAAAGTTCCAATATCTGATTTTAAGAAGTCCTGTAACCTCCTGGCTATCCTATCCAAACAACAAAACGTTCAAAGGAATGGCCAAAATAACCTATTTTTAAAAGACCAGCCACACCCCCAACACAATAAATAAAAATGCTGCTTCGGGGACGCTTCTGGAAGGGGTTCTCACAGTTCTCAGCCAAACCTACTGGATCGTACCTTGTTTTAAGGCCATTGACGTGCACTTGGAAGAGTTTAAGAGTGACTGCTGCATGTGGCACCACTTGGGAATTTTCATTAGTGTGGACATCAGCTCTGTGTTGTCCTTTATCTCTTCTGCTCCGAGCTGACACTGACTATTTTGGGCTCCTTTGCTCCTTGAGCATGCAGGATGCTGTTCGCTCATTTTTCTAACCCCTTACCAGACACGTTGCTCCTTACTTCGTTACTGTATTCAGCAGTACCCTTTGCGATTTGAAGTCCTGCCGGCTTGAACTCTCTGCAGGATGCCCATTAGGGCAATGCCACATCTCTAGGGCAACAAAAAAGATGGCGAGACCCTTCATATCTCCCCCTCTGTGAGCCACATAGGGTAGCGGATGAACCAATCCAGTCTGTGGTGACTCACTTCCCCTGCATACAAGGATTGGGAGTTCAGACAACTATCAAAGAGAAAGCTTAACCATGTATCAAGAAGTATCCAAATGTCACCTAATAACATTTTTCTCGCTATCTGTGCATACTGTAGAATTAGTGCGAATGCAGAGTAAATGTTCAGCTCATGAAAATGCTGGGCACATGATGCAAATTCGTCTCCTCTGGACGTCAATTGAGCCTGAGCTGGTCATTGATGGTTTTGTTTAATATCTGAAGATACCTAATAAAGCATGTACATGTGGCAAGTGCCTGATCTATGGGGAGGAGACCTATTCCTAGGTTGATCATTGGTGAAGAGTGAACCATGGAACTATGCTTTGGCAGGGGTGCAGTTGTCTTGCTGCTCCTCTTTAGTGCAGGCAGCATCTGTAAAGCAGTGGCAGCACAGTGAGGGAGGTTCTGGTGAGGGAGAATGGCCATATTCAGGGCTGTAGCCAGAGGCTTGAGGTGCTGCTATTAGGCCTGTTCAGATGTGCCTGGAGCTCTGTTGAGAGAACCTCAACAGCACTGTCAAAAAAGCTTATGAATAGTGCTTGCATAACATATGTGTTGCATGAGAACAAAGAGTAGCACTTCCTAGCAAGTCTAGTAAGGACTAGCACAAGGCCCTGGCAGATTGTTAATCGAGGGTCTGCTTTGGGGTCCATTGCAGAAATCAGGAAATAATGTCTGGAATGTGACCATGGCTGCTGCGGATGATTAGCATTTTGGCCACAGCACATAGAGGTTCCAATGTCCATGTAGGTTGAACGCATCTTCAGCACTGGGCATGAAAAGGCATTGTTCAGAGGCTGAAGGAACAATGGTGATGCTTAGAAACCTTGCAGCTGGAGCCAAAACACTGCCATGTCAGGATATATGGAGTCGTGCATGTTTTGTGCAGCAGTTGTTTTCATAAGAGTGGAAAAAAGCAAAGCAACGTTATTTCAGTGAAACCTTCTTTGTGGGCCGGTGTGTCACACAACAATGATTTCTGATGGAATTGTAGGGAGCGTTCATAGTAGACACCATAAGAAAATGGGCGCAGTCCTGCAGAAAGTAGTCAGATCCCATCTGAGGGACTTTGATTGGATTAGAGGTCTCAATTGAGTTACTGTGGCTTAACAAGGCTGTGGTGCCAAGATGTAAGAGGGCCCACCAGAACCAGGCAGGGGCAGCACTCTTCAGGCTAAAGCCCAACAAATGTCTCTTATAGGTTGGAGTCATGTGTGCTTATATGTTGCTAGTTTAGTGAGTCATAGGTTGCGTTAGCTTCAGGCAGTGCACGTGGGGCCAGTGCCTGCAGCAAGGCACGCATGGAGAGAACTGGTATTGCGACCTCATGTTTAGAGTTAGTGTTGTAGTGTAAGCATTTTCGGTAGTGTGGCATGTTAATACTGGGTCTTTTTGAAGTAGTGCCCCTATTTGTTTGTATTTATTTATTGAGCATTTGTTAGGCGCCTATGCAACAGAATGGTGTTTTGAGGCACCACAAAGCAAAGTGGAGAGGGAACAAGTGGGGTGAATAACATTGGCAAATACACTTAGTATACAATTGTGGTCCATCTAGGCCTTCTGACATTCAGACGTGCAAGTGCAGTGAAGGGAAGAGCATGAGATAAGGAAGGGTAGAGGGGGTAAGGAATGGATAAGTGCTAGTGAGGGCCCAGAAGGGAAGTGTCAAGGAGAGCCAAGGGGGGCCTCAGGGTAAGTGCTAAGGCAGATAAATCCCAAGGGTGGGATGCACAGCCACCAGGCAGGGGGACTGCATAGGGCAGTGCTGAGGGGGGGAGGGTGCTTGTGTTGACTGTGCAGAGGGCCTGGTATTCTGTGAGATTCATGAGGACCAGGCCACCTGTCTCAGTGCCAGAAAAGTGATTAGCAAGGAAGATTAAGAGGGAAAGAGAAAGAGAAGAGCAGAGTTTTGAAAAGTTCCAGAACTCAAGGAAGTCTGGCTCAAGTCTGTGAGGGGCAGGGAGGCTGTTACGAAGGGAGGCACCAGCCGAGCAGAGACACCTGCCCCCGCTCTCTGCTTGGAGTAGCGAAGGGTTCTCGCAGGGGAGTATTTAGGGAGAGCAAGTTGGAGAAAGCGTGATCCCAGGCCCCAGCAAGCCTTGTGGATGATGCAGAGGGTTTTGAATGTGATCCTCACAGCCACCGGGAGCCAGTGGAGAGATTTTAGGGCTGAGAGATACAGTCCCTGGGCTTGAGGCCAAGGATACGTCCTGCAGCCCTATTCTAGATTAGCTGAAGGGGGCGTAGAGAGGAAAGTGGGAGATTGAGGATGAGGATGTTGCAGTAGTCCAGCCTAGAGAAGGCGAGAGCTCTGGAGACGTTGAGCTTCTGAAGGAAGTTGAGGAAAGAGAGAATGCCTCTTAGGAGGTGAAGCTGGAAGTGGGCCTTCTTGTCAAGGTCCAAGATGTGAGGGGTGAAGGAGAGAATGGAGTCGAAGATGACCCTGAGGTTTTTGGCCCAAGGGGGGCGGCCAGAGTGTAGGAGGAAAACAGGGCGCAGGTGTCCCAATGAGAAGGCTCTCCATCTTAATGGCATTAAGACAGAGATCATTAGCCTCACACCATGTCTGAATGGGGGCCAGACAATCAGAGATGAGAGAGGAGGAAGAGGTAGTAGGGGGAAGTTTGAAGGAAAGCTGTCTGTCATCAGCATAACACTGGAAATGAGGAGAGAAGGAGGAGATCGGGTGAGCAAGAGGAGCGAGATATGTATTGAAGAGCCACTGTGATAGAATAGAGGCAAGGGGAACACTTTAGGTAGTAAGTGTGGCGGGTGCAGGAGAAAGGGCCCAGTTGCAACTGGGAAGGGTGGTAAGTGAGGAAAGAGGTCAGCCATTCCAGTCCCCAGTCCGTGATGTCGAGGGTATCACAGAGTCGTTTCTATAAGGATAGGGTGGTTCACTGTGTCAAAGACAGAGGATAGATTGAGGAGAATGCGAACGGCAGGAGAGTTAGAGTCAAGATTTGCAGCATGTCTTCACGGTTGTTCAGGAGAGCAGATTCTGTGCCTCTGGATGCCTGAAATCCAGATTGATGGTCATGGAGACAACCAACAAGTTCACTGTAGAGGTTCAGTTGGGGCAGGATTAGCTTCTACAAAGAGTTTATGCATTAAGTGGATAGTGGAGATAGGGTAACAGTTAGCCAGGCAAGAGGGGTCCACAGACAGCTTTTTAAGAGAGGGTGCACAAGGGAGTGCTTGAGGGATAAAGGGAAAGAGCCAGTTGCAGTGGAGTGGTTACAGAGGTCAGCAAGCACCCAGGTAAGAAAGGAGATGTCCTTAATGGTTCTAGAAGAGCAGGGGAGCACCTGTTTGGAGGACACCTTCATAGAGGGGACAACTTTAGAGACGTCATCCCGTGCTATGGGCAGGAGGGAGGAGAGTGTGGGGGGTGGACGGAGGGGAGCCGAGGGAGGCAGGGGAGCAGGAGAGGGAGTGAAGATGGGGATGGAGGAGAGTCAAGACAGGAAGTCCTGAGTTTTAGATTTAGGTGAAATGGGAGGCCAAAGCGGTACAGAGAGCCTGGAAAGGAAGGAGACAGCTGGAGATTGCAGTTGTATTGGCGAGTTCTTTGCAGATTTTGTACAATTCAGCAATGTTGTTAGTGGCTCCAGAGATACAGGTTTGGATGTGGACCCGCTTCTTGGAAGGGAGAGAGAAACAATATTGCCTTTGTAGCAGGCAACAGGCCAGTATGTCAGAGGATGAACCAGAGGTCTACCACTTCCATTCAGTAGCTCTGCACTTCTGTTTCAGAGATGCTAGATCTAAGTCATATCAGCGGTTGCACTTGGAGGAAGGTTTTAGGCAGATCCTCATGAGGGCAAGGATGTTGAGGGTGTTAGAGATGGAGAGGTGCAGATTAGCAGGGACAGAGTCAGAGGGAGTGTCAGGTAACAGGGGTGGGAGGGGGGATGAAAGTGGAAGCAAAAGCAGCGACTGATAATCGATGATAGCATATATGAGCACTCCACCCTCTATAGGCCTGTTTGTGTCACTGTCATCTGGTCTTAAGTGGCTTTTGCTGTGGCCCTCTCTAGGATGGAACATTCATTGGTAGGGATAGATCAACCGATTGATGATACCCCAATTATTTGAATAGCGATTCCTTTCTTTTTGGGATGCTTTTAAATCACATCCGTCAAAACTGTTTATGCAACATTCTTTGTAGATAAGCATATAATAAGCACCTGTTTTACCCTATAGTAGCATATGGTTTAAATTTTCTTAGATTATATTGCAATATACTAATTATTAAACTCACCATCTCCATTAATAGTTTCAGTTAGTTAATGTATATCCTTGTTACCACTGAAATGCCTGCAACATTCAGTATAGTGCCATGTTTCCTACATTCAAGCCATACCACTTTCCCCCAAGATTAAAAACAGAGACCAAATACAGACATATAAAATATCTATTTCCCCCTTTGTTCATTAGATTCATATGTCTACTATAAGAATATTTGCATTATTGGTAATGTTTTTTTAACTCCTTTATGTATATATTGTATCTTTAATTTTCATTTTCTTTAACACTTTTTGAATATATTTAACTTTTTTAGCAATTTCTATGAATTTGCCTAAAGAGGAGTCACGACTTCTAATCATACATGAATTGATCATGGAAGTCCCCATCTTAACTGTCACTTAAATTTCCACTTTAGACCTAAACGTTTTAAAGCAGTAATTTATTGTAAAAATATTTCCTCCTATTCTCTAAATCTGTATTGTTCAAGAACAACAAGGGTTTACAGCACAAAGAGTGAATCTATTTATGCTTTTCTCAAAGATGTTCAAAATGATGTGCAATGAGGTGGAAGATTTGTGGAAAGAAAAGGACATTTGATTTGTTTTGCGTGTACTCATAAGTTAAATAACAGAGGAGTAGGCGTGAATCCGCAGGAATGGGTTTCACTCACACACAGTGGCTAGCATCAAGCCAGTGAAGTGCTCTCTAAAGGATACTTTAGAAATCACAATTGAACATAGGAAAATTGTCATGATCAAATGACTGTTCATTTTGTTTTTATCTTAGCTGCGTTGTTTCAAAACATAAGTTGATGATTTATCCAACCAGCACCAATTAACTGTATTGCTTCAACTGCCACAATGCTTGCAGCAGTGTTTGAAGGCTCTCTCACTTCAACCACTGCTTGGTCTGAGACATAAAATGTGTATTTGCACCCAGGGAAGTGCTCTCAGCCAATTAAGTGTCTGGAAACATGAACGAGAACACACAGTGTACCGCTCGCATTTGCCATTCACCCGAGGTCCTGCACCAAGCGCTGTCATCTTGATTGGGGGGATGCAACATGGTGCTTCTCCCTGTTGCCTCCCTACGTCTCTGCCTCCCCCAAACCCATCTTAGACATTGTGCACCCTTCCTCCACACCTATCCCACACTCCCCAAGAACTGGTTCGCCCGGAGTTTTGTGCTCCAGCCCTGGCGCTGCTTTCCACTCACAGTCACAACAATAGAAATAGAAAAGGGACCAATTCATAAACTCTGCATTGTGAATAGATATTTATATTTATGTTATGTATATTGAGCATGTGTAAGGCGCTTTATACAACAGAATTGTGTTTCAAAGTGCCACAATGCTAAATGGGAAGGTAACAGGAGAAATAATAATGATAATGGCAAAAATAGTAAATATGCAGTTGTGGTCCTACTAGGGATTGTGTCATTCGGCCATGCATGTGCATTGAGGTAGAAGTGCAGGGGATGGGAATGGAAGGAGGAGCAGGGGATTGAACAAGTGTTGGAAGGTGCACAGGAGCGAAGTGCCAAGGGGGAGCCAGGCTAAGTACTAGTGCAGGTGACTCTTAAGGGTGGGATGTGGATCCACCAAGCAGGGTCCAGAAGGCACTGCACTGGGAGGGGAAGGGTTTGCTTCTATAGTCTGGGGGGAAGGGGCTGGGATCCTGTGGGATATATGAGGATCAGTCCACCGGTCACAGCAGCAGTGGGGTGATTATCAGGGAAGGGAAGGAGATGGAGAAGAGCAGAGTCATGAGCAGTTTCCGCAATTTAAGGAGGTCGGTCTCAAGTCTGAGAAGGGCAGGGATGCTGTTCCAAAGGGAGGCACCATCCGAGGAGAGAGACCTGGCCCGCCACTCTCTGCTTGGAGAAGTGTTTGTCAGTCAGAGAGTTAGAGATACAGAAGCATAGGGCTATAGCGGGGGAGTATGTAGGAACGGATTCACTCCCCCTTAGAGGGGTTTACAGGGCTATTAATCACCCTCAGCCATTGCCAAGGCCCTCACTAAGCTCAGGCCAACCTAGGCTTTTCTGGTGGGCCATAACTGCAGGGGTTATTGCTATAAAATTGTCCACCCAAACGTCTTTACTAGTATCTTCTGTGGTAAATCTAGGTTCTTCCTCGGCTCACACAAATAACATGTCACTGAATCCCTGTGGTAGTGAAAGGAGAGAAGTGGCTGGTGAAGCCGGAAAAATGCAGCGAGACACACTACAAGCATGGACAGAGGAACATCACTCATCAGCTGCAAGGAAAAGGCTTCAGTTTCCCTCATAACTGAATAGCAGAACAGTGGTAGAGCAGGTGCCCCTCATGTAGAAGACCCAGGTTCAATTCCCTCTGAAAGACCATGGATAAACTGAATCTAAATTAATGAAATAACATCTAAAACACCACAAAGGCATTGGGAAATTAAATAAAACCTTTTTTCTCTAAAGCAAGAGGAACACAGGGAGCCATACCTACCATCTACCCAAGGGAAGCAAACCAGATAAACTGGAGCAGAGCTCTTATATAGGATATTTCATTGAAACTCCTAATTGACTCAACTGTTATTCAAATTGGTCAGTAGGGCATGACCTACCTTGGGAGGCTATGATATAAGCAGTACTTCGATCAATGGTGAAGCTGGGCAATTCAGCCAACCAGTTCTCGACTAGGAAGAGAAAGGACTGCATAAAAGCAGAGCCAATTCAGTTGCAAGTTGTCTCAGATGGGGACTGGTTCCCTGTTTCACTGGTTTGGAGGAAAGCTACAGAACGCAGCATGTCCAGCTTTTCTTCAGCATATGCCTGCAAGCAAATTCATAACTCATAGGTTCTCTCTCTCTCTCTTCTCAGTCTCTGACTCTTTCTTTTATTATGTTGCGGTGATCCCTCCCCGGCATATTCTCACAGTCCTTTCTCTCTCTTTGTTTTTTGCTCTGTATGTATTACTTCCTGCAAGGCCCCTTTTGCCACTAAGCACTGCAACAATGGCTCTTATGAAAACCAATATAATGATACTGAATTCATTGACCTCGGGTGAAGAGTGATTCGAATGTATGGTCTGCTGGTTGGCGCCATGTCAGCTGGGAGTACTAATGCGAGAAATGTCCTGTCAGGCAGAACAAATAGTCAACCATAGTTACATGAGCCATAACCAAGCAACAATACACAGTCTTTTTACAGTAACTAATGTTAACGAAACACATTGCCATGCATTACATTGCATGTCTTATCTCGTTTTCTCTGAAATCGTTAAGAATGGCAAATTATATCTGTACAGACCAAGGTGAAAAGCATTACAGGAGCTCACTGTGCAGCCATAGCGGTGCTGCATTGCAAGTGCTATAGATGAGATTTTTCTAAGTAGAGTAATTTGCATGTACTTATCCTTGAAACCCACACAATGCACTCTATTTTCTGGGCTAGGTAACGTGCCTGCATGCAAATGGTTTGGAATGCAAAGAAAATGATTCCTCACAAATCTCAACCTTTGCTTAGTTTGTTCCAAGAACATGAACAAGAAGCTGTGAAAATAGACAATGGAGTCAAACTCACATCGTCAGATGTCCACGTGCCATGGGGACAAAATGTTGTACTAAAAGAAGTGTAAATTAAATAAGCCTAAGAGGTTCTCACAGCATTCCTGTCATGCCAATCAGAAATAAATGGCAGAATTCCAAAATATTGCTATAAATTGAAAGCCCAAAACATACTTGTTTGATAATTTTTTTTCAATCATGTGGTTCTTTTTTATTACATGTCTAGTCTTTTGGGCAGACATTGAAGGAATGGTAAAAAAAAAGGTTACGAAAAGTAGGAACATGTGACCATGTGCAATCTACCTCCACCACATATACTCCAAATATATGCCTGCAATGATAAATGGTAGAACATTGAGCCTAGAATCTCATGTCGAGGTCCATGTTACAATGGCTGGAACATAACTTACATTCAGAGACAAGCACGCAATCGGCATATTTCATTGCCTTCTATTTTGGTGCAGTTGCCTGCATAGATTTGGTGAATGGCACAAACAATGTCCTCTGCAGCCTAATCTGGCTGCATCCGAAAAATATGCCAGTATCTCTGCCCGCATCTAAGTGCATGAGAGACACAAATCTTTATGGACATCACTTGTTTTTTACCTCTTTATAAACCAGTCAACATTGATAAGGATTCAATACAATGCCGGCGGCCTTGGTCGAACATAAAGGCCAGCATTGCTGCTTCATTTTCCCCTGGGGGGGTCAAAAAGCCCAGGATTCCTGTGCCATTCTAACACTGCATGTGAAAATAAATTGCATGTAAATGACTGAGGTCACACCATTGTTAGCTGTCAGATCTCCTTTCACTGAAACATATAGTACATTCAAAAGTAGAGTGTAAGAGATAAATCTCAAATTACTCACTACAAGAAATGTGACGATAATATCTACAATTCCTTTGTTTTCAGAAACAATAAACCTTCTAGATAGTCAACAAGGCTCAATCGTTATTTCCAAGAAGCCAGCGATTCTCAGGGGAATGAGGTTAAGCATATAATGCGATAATGTGTGCATCCTAAGGATTTCATGACAGGTATAAGAACAAGGGCAATCAAACACAATCTAATTATTTCTTCACAAAATGAAGATTGTGTTGTTGAAGTGCGGAAACTATAACCTGTTTGGGACTAATAAGAATTTGACTTGCAGGCTTTCAAAGTAATCAAACTGATTAGTTGGACTAAGACAGCTTTCACGTTCTTCAGAATAAATTAACATTATACCATTATTAAAGAGAATATGTAAACTGGAATTAAGTCTAAAACACACAAGGAACTCATAACTCATGTAAAATACTTAAGTTAGATCATCTCAAATAACATTTCAGGAACAACATTTGATTTAGCTCTCCCATAGGACAGCCAATCAACTGCCTAAGTGAAGAACTTGTGTGTTATATTAACCCAGGTGCACACATGAAAGAACAGTGTTAAAATACCGTACAACTTAAAAGGCATATAAGTATGCTGAACATTCGTTGAAGCTTGGAGCTATATTTTGTCCTGGATAACACCACTGTATTCAACTTGCAAAAAGCTTTGTGCCAAAATAGAGTGGAGAATACATCTATGGTTCATACTCCATTAGAAACTGAAGTGTCTATCTTGGAATGAACAAAACTCTTCCTACCAACTTAATACTCATTGATATTTAAGCAATAGGGGGGGCATTACCACTTCAGTTAATGCCCCGCGGCACATAGTTACATGCCCGAAGGAAGACCCCAGACTTATTGCTATTAGTACCCCGGCCCATAAGACCAGGGTACTAAAAGCATCTTTTTTCTCTTTTTCAAAACGCAGCAATGGAGAAAATTCAAAGTTTAAAAATTGCCACCAAGGAAGGGAAAATGTTGTCTTTCTCCCTTTCCATGGTAGCCATTGGAATTAGTAAAAGAAAAGGGAAATAAAAAAAATGGCTGCCATGGAACGAGAGAAGGGACTACACGTAGTCCGTTCTCCCTGTCCATGGCAGTGTGACACAGATCGGGAGTGGATGCGCTGGGAACAGAAATGTACCCGGCATGTCAGCTCCCGATCAGGCATGGATTAAGGTAAGTCGGGCAGGGGACAGAGGGAAATATTAGGTAAAGGGGTTTGGTGTGCCACTTACCTCATTCCCCGGTGAGGGGAGATGGCAGCCGCCAGCCCTGAGGAGGTTCAGGGCGGCAGGATTACTGTCTGGTAATGCACACGTTCTGAGCATCACCATTGGCTGGGAGGCCGTCACACCCCCCTCGCTGGGTATTCATATAACAATAATACTCAATAACACATATGTCAATTTACTACAGCACACGCTCCAATTGGAACTAATATACAGTAAACGGTTTAGTCAATGAGACAGGTGAAGGGTATCCCCCCTGTGCACCGCACATAGTAACAAACCAAAGCTCTTGAGACAAAGCGTGGTCAATGCTGGAGACAAACAATGTGTGTGTCCAACGCAAAACTGAAAGAGCTTTTAGACAATGTTTGAGACATCTCAAAGAGATATCTGATTTAAAAAAATGTAAGACTAAGAAAAGCCTGCTTTAAAGAAGCAACATGAACCCAAAAGCATCAAAGGAGTCCGCTAGAGTCAGGAAGGTGCAGTGAGACGTTCTGCTTTAGGATGGAGAACATCCAGAAACGTTGCATTAGGCAAATCTGCCGCACATGCAAGAGTGGCAAAATATTTCAGGTGTGGTGAGGGTTGCTGTGGAGTTACTTTACCTTGACTTTTACCTATCGTATAGATCGGGTCACTGATCTTTGAATTGCAGCTTACAACCAGTGTACATGTTGGTTGCACTTGTGTCAATGTTTAGGTTTCTGTTCCTTGTTGTGACTTGACCAATTAAGCTAATAGAGAGAGAGAGAGAGAGAGAGAGAGAGAGAGAGAGAGAGAGAGAGAGAGAGAGAGAGAGAGAGAGAAGAGAGAGAGAGAGAGAGAGAGAGTCAGCACCATAAAGAAAGAGAGAAAGAGCAAATCACAGAACCAGAAAAAGAGAGAGAGAGTGAGACCAGGCATGGGGACAGAAAGGCAGACACATTTGGAGGCAGATAAAACACAGTGAGGGAGACAGAGTGAGAGGGAAAAAGACATATGTGAGAGAGTATAGAAATAGAGTGGAAAGGAGAGAGTTAAACCACCGAGAGAGAGGGAGAGAGAGAGAGAGAGAGAGAGAGAGAGATTGATTGAAGAGAAAACCGAGGGACAGGGAGGTAGAGTGTGAGAGAGAGAGACAGTGATAGCAGAAGACAGAGATGGAGACACACGGCGATAGAGAGGCATAGAGAGGAAGCGAGAGAGAAAGAGGGACAGAGGGAGTGTGTGGCCAGGTGTGTGACAGTGCCATGAGTCTCTTAACCCCTAATTTGCGCACTGGCACGTAGATAGAAGTTCCTATTGTGGTGCCAGTATTTTTTTTAAAAAATTTTTTTAGGCAAGACCGTTTATTAGATTAACTTTTTTTATTAAAATTAAAAAAAGAAAAAACAATTCTGTACACGAATTGCTTGGAGAATATATTATTTTTTATGAAAATGTAATTTTGAAAAACATCTCCAAAGAAAAGCCTGCTGTCTTTGGATATCCTAAAATATGATTAAGTGATTACTTACAAAGATTGCATATATGTAAAATGCCTTGTTGCAATTTCAGAATTCCAGCAAGAGGTTCCAGTTTGCCTCTAGTTTTGTTACATGGATTTGCATAAAGCACACCACTCCCGTGGAAGAGCTCTCTTGGTGCTAGAACACACTGAACTGTGGTGGAGATTTTAATTGGACCTGCTTAAGGGAGGTGGTAGGGAGTACCACGTTTTGACTTCTGTCTAACTCCAGGTGGTTGGTCATGGTTTTTTTTTTAAATGATTATTATGGCTGTAAGGAGTGCACAGCTCAGCTGCAATAGACAGTATTTGTTTGTTAGGAACATGGCTCCAGGCTTGAAAACATATGAATACCCTGTGAAGGGACTTCTCATTGATGATATCCATATGCGAATGTTCATGGCCACATATTTGGAGTTATGCTAAACTGCAATTATTTTCGCCATGTCATAGTTCAGATTGCCTTAATTGTAAAGCACAATATGTATCCGCCCCCCAACCAAACAATAAAAGATGTACTGCAAGAGTGCATTATATTTTGTTTGGATGCAATGCAAAGTAGGATAATAGGATTTGTTTTTAAACGGCAGAGGGAAGCATTTTGTCACAAAGTCATTTAAGGACAGGCAGAACATTTCTTCGTGAGCACAGTGGAGAGTCTGAAAGTCTCTAATCAAGTTGTTTCAACCTGAACCTACAATCCTCACAGCAGGTCCAACTTCGACTGCCTTCTTCTCGAGATCCGGTATCCGAGCAACTAAACTCTACAGAGACAGACACCCTACTGCCTTCACTCATAAACTCTCTATCTTGCACCATAGAGTTAATTGTGGGGGCAAGAGGGGGGGGGGGTGTTATACCACTCACTGCAGATGGACTGCCTTTTGCTGCTTGTTACCGATCTAATAATTTACCACCATATGCAGCCAACCACATCGTGGGCCTCATTACGAGCATGGCTGTAGCCATGTCTCTATGGCAGGCACAGCTACTGCCATGCTCGCTACGGGCCCTGCCACCCGCAATTTGGCAATAACCGGCCCATTACAAGATGAATGGGCCGGTAATTGCCCATTCGTGTGTGGCGGTATTTCCGGTCTCCCGATCCCCATTCTGCCTCATAGGGCAGAATAGGGGTTGGGAGCATGGTTGCACCGGCACCACTGATAACGGTTCCGGTGCAATCACGAGTTCTGCTCACGGTGCCGCACAGCCTGCCAGGTAAGACCTGGCAGGCTGTGAGGAACCTGCAAGCAGAACTCGTAATGCGGCGGGACGGTATGAACGGTGCCAGTGCCTTACCGGCACCGATCATGCCATTCTCGCCACTATCATAATGAGGCCCACTGCCTTGTTTGCCCCCCTTTCATGGGATCGCCAACAAAGCTCTTCATATAGCTCTGCCATGACCTTGATTCTCTGGAATAGCTTCTTCACTCTATGTTCAAGCAAATAGAGGGCTCTATATGGTTCACTGAGAAGGGCATGTTGGCTGCAGAAATACGTTCTCAAAAAGTGGAAAAAATTACTCTCAGTGGAAACATATATTGTGGTGTTCAAGGCAAACAGATCAGAACTCATCTGTCATGGTAGTGGTATCACACTAGTGGTGGTATCACGCCTATGTACCAAGCACTAGTCAATGATGAGAAGTTGCAGAAATAGTATAGCTATACTGAAAGAAATAATGTGACTAACTGCTCTCTTGCCGACTTTCACGGAACAAAGCTTGGCTGATACATTGAAACATGTTACAATTCGTCTTTCAGAGCCTAACAGAACTGAACCTTAAACTGGGCCACAAAAGAGAACCGTAGACAACAACAGAACTTTAACTTGCCCAGCACTGCAAAGCAAATGTAAATGCGTTAGCAGTCTGTTAGTAGTGCAGAGGAATGATCCATTCACACATCCTAACTGATGTAGAGGTATGCTTCGCAAATGATTTTAATAGCAGCGAAGCAGAAAACAAAAACATATATTTATTGGATAGGTTCCACAAATAGAATTCAAAACAAGCATGCCACTCCCAAATTGTAGCAGTTCTTATACTCTTTCAAACACATTGATTTTTGAGAGGTGTGGCCAAGCACAGTAATTAAATCTTTCCAAAGTATTCTTTAAGTTTCTTCTGCATCACAAGAACTTCAAAGAAGGACTATAACGCTTGTATTTCTATTGGTCTTGTGGAGTGTAGCTCACATGCCATGCTGCATTGTTATAAAACATTTACTACAGTTCATCTAATTCCATCTACAATGTCAGTAGTATTAACTGGTGAAATTATAAGTGGACACAGTTTAAGATAACGACCTCATGGTGCTGTGTCCGAGTAATACAAGACAATCATTATTGCTCATCAATCAAGATATCAAGATGGAGTCTGACATCTAACCCTACCAGTGCAAACATATGTCTTCCTTTCCTAAACTGATATAGCAACTTTAATATTGGTGTGATCCTTAAAGTAGCAATATATATATTTTTTAATGTTTTATTAGTTAAAAAGTCAAACATGTATAAAAACAATCATTAACTTAAAAAAAAAACCTTTAACATTCTTTGTTCCCCAGAGAAAGAAAAAAGAAAAGGCCATCCATTGCTTGCAACAACAACAGGAAGGAACTAGGAATAAAACCTTTTCCCTAAACAGCTGAATTGTAGATACCATCCATGGATGTTACAACATCCTCTCCACCTACTCATGAGATGATACTATGTCAGATTGACATTGAGACAATAGCGATATGCATCAATCCCAAAACTCTCTTAATCCCCCTCCTCCCTCCCCGATTCCCCCTGGTTGGTTAACAAACCTCCAACATTTTCATCACAGCTATAACCCTACTCGGCTTGATACCAATTAGCATCCATTTCCACCATTCCCCTTTCGAGAGAGTAGTTTCCATCAGAGACGACTCCTTTAAATATAACATTCGAATCTTAATCAGAGCTTCACAGTTCATTATAAAATGTTCCGGAGTTTCCACCAAACAAGAACTCATACAATGTCGACAGTTGGCACTTTCAATCCCCACCATTTTCCTCTTAAAAAGAATCTCTCTTGAGTGTAAGATATTTAGGCGACATCTAAGCAGAAGATCATGATATTTGGGGTCAGGGAATTTGATAATGAATTTCGGAAGTTCGTTAACTCTGCCTCCCTCCATGGACAGGGGATCTTTAGAACTTAAACCACTGCACTGATCCATGGTGATAATCCAATCACATAACAGCAGTTTCTTTCTCACACTCATTGGGTTAGACATCAGCAGGTCGACAGACACATCTTTATCCCGCAAAAAAATGTCCACCTTATTTCTCCATTCTTCAAATGGTCCATTGACCACCCTGTTCGCCAAGGCCAAGATCTTAAACGGTTTCTCAACATTCTCTAGGGCACATTTCCTATATAATGAAACAGTCTTCCAAGCTACTAGTGATTCCAAAGACTGTAGCCTAAGTTGAAATCTAATTTTACACAGTGGGAGATCATTTGGCAGGCGCAAGATCTTGCACCACAAATGACCCTCCAATTTCTCCCAACACTCATATGAGAGGCGGAGGGCAGCTTCGGCTCCATAGGTTATGGTCTGTGCCACCTTTTGCTTATAGAAGGAGATGATGGAAATTAGTGTGAATTTACCAAATTTCCGGTGAACCAGCCTACCCTGGTCCACCATAGGGATCATTTTCTGCCATAGATAAGTGTAATGGGCAGCCTCATCAGTATTCCTATTAATCTTGACCCCCAAATAAACTATTGAGTCCACCGTCTCTAGAGAAGTTCCACCCACCCTCCAGGTAAAGGTCTCTTTTTTTAACCTTCTAGCCTTTTTCATCGGGAGGACCTTAGATTTGCTTGCATTTATTTTCATACCCTTGCTCTTAAGGTATGATTCAAAAGCTTGGAGGCGGTGCTGGAGGCCTATAGGAGTACAGTCAAGGAAGACCAGGTCATCTGCAAAAAGAATCCACGGAACCAGGGCTCCGTTTATTGAGGGTGGAAAGGCAGGCACATTCTCCTGGAACAATCCCAAGTCGGAGATATATAAACAGAAAAGTAACGGGGCCAGGGCACACCCCTTTTTCAAGCCCCGGAAGGTAAGGATTTTACTCGATAGCGTTCCCCTTGTGGACAGCCTAATTCGCACCGAGGTGTTAGTATAAAGTGCTTCAATTGCCTCCACAAGATCTCCAGGGCAACCCCACAGCCGCAGTTTCGCCCACAGATGGCCCCTGAGGACCCTGTCGAACCCCTGTTTGAGGTCCACAAAGGCCAAGAACTGCATCGATTCCTTCTCAAAGCTCCTTTCCTTAAGTAAGTTTAGTAAGAAGAGGTTTAGGGAGGTGCCCACACTCCTCACAAAACCCATCTGCCTCGGGTCCAAAATACCACTCTTATCCACCCAGTCTTTCAGATCTCGAAGCAGGAGGGTTGCAAAGAGCTTTCCCAGCGCATCAAAAGGGCGATAGGGCGATAGTTTTTAGGATCAGCCCTATCGCCCTTTTAAAAAATTGGCACAATTAGGGCTTCCTTCCAAGAATCGGGAATTGTTCTGTTGGCCATGATTTGCCTAAACATTGTTAAAACAACACTAACCCAATGGTCTTTGTTTTTTTTTAGTTCGTAGTTTGAGATCCCATCGGGACCGGCCGCCCTGGAAGCACTAAGTTTTCCAATCATCAGACCAACATAATGATCATCCAGAAGAAACTTCCATCCCCTACTATCCCTAGCTTTAGGGCTATGCAAGTCCTCACCCGGGTCAGGGAACAATGACTGATAATGACTAATCCAGTCTTTCTCTGCCACCATCATCAAGGATTTCTCATGTCGGAACACCCCACCATTATTAATTAATTCCCATGTGGGTCTAGAATCCTTCTTGCAGACAGCTTGTAACATGCCCTCGGCATCATGCTGAAGATGCAAATGTTGCGTGCTTCTACACCAATTTTTATATGTCTGCTGCACTTTTCTTGCCCTTTCTTTCTTGTCCAAGCCAGCATCACACCCTATTTGTTTCAGAGCTCTACGCATGTCTTTTCTTTTTTTAACTAGTTCACCATCATAGACATGCTTTTTTGACCACGGCAAATCCCCTTTCCACACTCCTGGTTTAGAGAACTCTTTAAGGAGCTCCCTATAATCAATGTTCCGAGGGTCCGTCAACAATTGTCTATTATACTCTCTGTCAATCCTCCTGACCTCATGCTCCTTCAATCTGAGGCCAGTCCCACAACTCCTTAATTCAACCTCTTTCATTACATCCTTCCGATTTTTATCCCACCTACCCCCAAAACCTATGGACAATAGATTGTGATCACTGATGGTTTGAGGGATCACCACAAAGGTCTGAATACTCTCCTTAAGATTGTTGGAAATGAGGCAGTAGTCAATGCAAGATGTCAATAAACCATTCCTCCATGAGGGGTGACCGGGAATATCTCCCTCCGTTTGCCCGTTTAGCAAGTGCATTTCTCTTAGCTTCATACTCCTCATCCAATTCTTCTCCCTTTCATTCCATTCCTTCTTATCACACAGCTTCCCAGTCTTATTAAACAGTTTGATATTAAGATCTCCACACAACACTATCTTAACACCATCCCCTTCACAGACAGCCTCATCAATCAAGTTAGTTACAGCCTTCATAAAATCAAATTCCTTCCCCACATTGACTCGCCAATACATGTTGATCAAAAGCCAAGGCCGATCCACACCATCCAAATCATTTTTTAAATAAATTGCTTGGACATAGGGATTTGGGCATTTAGTTGCCGTAATCGACCAATCCAAGTCATTCCTCAGCATCGTCAGTAATCCAGAAAATGGGCGGTCAAGCAACCCTTTAGGAGCCGGGTTTAGTGACACCACTTAGCCATCACACTGAGGAGGCTCCCTTAACCAGGTCTCTTGGAACATGAGGATGTCCAGATCAGCCAAAGCCCGCAAACCACCCCCAAACAGGCTTTGGAACCCTCTAGTATTCAACAGCCGATCCTCAATAAGGTCGACGTCTTTTTTTCGATAGTCTAGCAACTTCCAGGACCACTCAGAGCACCTGCTAGCCATGGCCAAGCTGGAACGGTAGCCGCGGGTAATGTTAACTGTAAACCCAACCGTAAATTTCTGAGAGTGTAGATCTTTCTTGTGGGCCACCGAGACCACCTCTTTAAGTTGCCTATTGAGTCTTTCGTTTCCCCTTTCCTTCCTCTTCTCCACCCCCCGAACTAGGTTTTCCAAATCAGGGGCTCTTGTAGAGGTAGCCAATTTCCAGTTCATTTTCAATTGAGCGTGAAAGTCAGTTAGATCAAAATCGAGGGGTAAGAATTTGTCTCTGAGTGCTAGCGAGGCATCCTTGTTACCCTTAGAGGAGAGATGAAATATAATCCAGTCTGTCTTTTTTTCTTCAATGAATTCCACAATCTTAATATCCTCTGTCGTGAATTTAAAATTCGGGGCTATAGTATTAACCAACCAGACAACATTTCCCCTATTCAGCAAGAACATCGTAGAATCACTCTTAATCCTTTCCAGGCAAACCTTTGGACTCAGTTCTTCAGTTTTTTGTGACGGGCAGCGGTTTTCCATCTTCCCCCCACCCCTTACCACCTCCCATCTAGGCTCTATATTAGCACCATTGGGTTTATACCTTTAACAGTCTTGTTTCTATTCATAGTTCCTAGACCACATCTTCTCATGTCCTCGAGGGTCCTCAATCCAAGCTCTTTTTCATTGGAAGGACTTTGGGTATTGGCAGCCAAAGGCTCCTTGGTTTTGAGGGGGAGGTTAAGCAAGGCCATCCTTCTTTGTTCGAGGGTCTTAAAAAACCCTAAATTATTTTCTTGTTTATTCACAACCTTTTTGGTGGAGGCAGAGGCTTCACCAGACTTTGGTTTTTCTTCCTCGTTAGCAACTAACAACAGTCTTTTTACAGGGATTGTAGTCGGCAAAAGCGATTCCATTAGTGCTCTCTCGGTTGGTTTCACTCCAAGATCCCTTGATTTCGAGAGACCTTCCATAAATTCCCATTCAGAGTTACTAACGTCTTTCCATTCAGCATCTTCCTCTGCTTTCTCCAATTCTTCCACCAACAGTAGCAAAACATGTCATTTTATAACATTCTTTCTTTTCTGAAACAAGTTATTTTGATCCTTCCCTTTGCACTAAGTTTGCAGTTTGCTGGGACTTGAAGATATATTAACTCCAACCAAGCATGTGCAGGAGTCAGCTTTGGCAGTGGTTTGGGCATGCAGACATTTCTAGATGTTTTTAAGAGGGAAGGTTGTTCTTGATCGTGACAGATAACCAGAATCACCATTTAGCGGAACCTCTAAAAGCAAGATGCCTCAGAGAATTGAAGAATGGTGTTGAGACTTCTCGAATTCAAATGTATAATAATTCACAAACTTAGACAATAATAGTGCCCACCAGACTTTCATATAACCCACAGTCACTCAACCGCTAAAACGTGCTACCTGAGCAATGCATCAACTTCCTTACTCATAGGATTAAAGTGGAGCCCATCACTTTAACTCAAATTGCAGAGGACATAGACAAGGATCCAACCCTCCACTGAGTTCCCATAAAAGGAGGTGGAGACATATGCAGGGCTCTATCTCTAGTCTAAATGATGTGTAAGCTGATGTAATGCAAGCTTTCAAGCATGTACAGGATGAACTAATGCAATCTACTAAAGGTGTTTTTCTTGTAGGATGTACATCATCATCATGATCCACTAGAAGATTCATCAACAACAAAATAGCAGAGTGGAGAAACCATAGGGTTACATTTGCTCAACAGCATGGTAGAATGAAATGTACAAATGTGTCAATTCTGTCACCATACCAGCCAGCCCGAGACCGCTGAACAATTTAGAATATCTTTTTTCGTTTTTTATTGTGTTTTTAGTATGAAAACTACCTTACACAAATAAATAAAAGAAGGTAATAAAGAAAAGAAGAACAAAAAACAGCCATGTCCTAATACTAAAACATCCAAAGTCTAAATTTCACTCTTTTTCAAAATTATCAATGATAAAAACTTTCCAAAATATCATAACAAAATACAAATCCATAATATCATACAAATATTTATTCCATTGTATGTACACAAGCAAACACAGTGAATTCAATTTCTGTAAGATTCGGAGAGAAAGTCCATAATCAATTATTGCCTGAAAGTCCTCAAATATCAATACGAAGAACTTTTGACAAAGCTAAGGTAATCGATGTATGGCTATCCCTCATGAGCCTACTCCTGAGGCTTTTGAGCAAGACTTTGAATGTAGAGTGCATATAAGGATCTATAAACTGAAGCTTAGATTGTCTTAGACTAGAGCATTCTAATACAATATTGTGTAAAGACTCTTAACATTTCTTACTAAGTCTGCAAGTTCTTAACTCCTTTGGTATTCCCAGTTGTGGTCCAATTACCTTATGTGTCGGTAAACAATGTAACCTAAACTTTAGGAACCAGCCTTGTAATGTTTTAGAAGGACATTTTTGATTGTAGGGTCGAAGATCAACTAAAGGAGTATAATAAAGACCATTATTTTTGTACAGTTTCAATCTTTGCAAATCATTAAGATCAGAACTTCTGTCACACCTTCTAATTTTCACTTTGATAACTAACTGAGAATCAGAGATGGAAATATCAACTAGCTCCATAAAGACCAAACACTTTTTGTGAAAAATAGACAAAAAAACATTGGTTCCTTTCTCTAGCATTTTACAAACATGGAATGCAAAAGACAAATTCTCAGAATTTAGGATTTTTCTGTTCAAATATTGTGCCCACCAGGAAAGCAACCTCGTCTCCAATTGGATTGCATTGACGGGGACAGATTTTGTAACTCCTAACACCTCCTTGAGGAAGTGACCTTCGAGAATGTCCAAGTATTTGTATTTGTATTTGTATTTATTGTGTTTATATATCGCTTTAATCCAAAACACTTTACATTATAACAACAGAATACATAGAACATTATAACATTAGAAGCAAATTACAATCGTGAATCAAACCAATAAAACAGTAAGTAGAGTAATTAATCTGTGAGGCAATTAATCTGTGAGGGAAGAGGAAAGGGGTGAGGAAGGGAAGGAGGAGGGAACAGAGAGGGTTTAAGGGTGAACATGAGGGAGGGTAAGGGGAAGTGAGCAGGTAGGGAGAGGTACATAGGGGGGATGTGAGGGAAGGAGAGAGAATGAGAGGTGGGGAAGGTATCAGGAGGGCGGGGAATGGAGAAGGAGAGATTTCAGTGAAGTGTGCAAAGAGGAAAAGGTAGGAATAGAGCGGATTGTGAGAGGTAAAGTGTTCCAATGCAGGGGAGCTTGGAGCTGAAAGGACTGGAAACGGGAGGAGGCACATGGGGAAGGGGGAACAGTGAGAAGAAAGTGATACGCAGAAGGAAGGGAGCAGGAAGGGGTGTAGAACGAGAGGAGAGAGGAGAGATAAGGGGGAGCAAGATAATGGAGAGATATAAAGACTAGACAGAGGAAATTAAATTTAAGTGGGGAGTGAAAGGGAAGCTAGCCAAGGAAGGAAAGCGAAGAGGAAATGGAGTCATGAGGGGCAAGGAGACAGAGGGTATGGACGGCTGAGTGGTAGATGGATTTGAGGGGGGCAAGATGAGAAGCAGGTAGGCCAAAGAGTAAAGATGAGCAATAGAACAGACGAGAGAAGATAAAGGAGGAGATTAAAAGTTTAGTAGCATGGAAGGTGAGAGAGGAGCAGACTTTGTGAATATTGAAAAGGTGGTAGGGACAGGCGCGAGAGGTAGAAGAAATATGGTGGGAAAAGGAGAGTGAGGAGTCAAAGTGAATGCCAAGATTGTGAGTGTGGGCAGAGATAGGAAGATTAGAGGGGGTGAAGTGAATGAAAGGTGGAGGAGAGGGTGGGGGAAGAGTGTTGGAGGGAAAGAATAAGACTTCAATCTTATCAGTATTGAGAGAAAGAAAGCGGGATGACATCTAGTTTTTAATGGCAGTAAGACAGGAAGAGAGTTTAAGGTGGAGGTCAGAGGAGAAGGAAGAGAAGGAAAGGAAGAGTTGGGTGTCATCAGCATAGAAATGGTGAGAGATACCGAATGAAGAGATAACAGGGAGAAGTAGAGAGGTGTAGAGAGAGAATAGGAAAGGGCCGAGAACCGAACCTTGGGGTACGTCGTAGGGGAGGGTAGGCGAGGAATGACCACCCCAGGAGACAGCGAATGAGCGGGAGGAGAGGTTAGAGGAGAGCCAGATAAGAACAGAGCCTTTGAAGCCAAAGGAAGAAAGAGTGTTGGGATGTAGGGGGTGATCAACAGTGTCGAAAGCAGCCGAAAGGTCAAGGAGGATAAGGATAAAGGATTGTTTAGAGTATCGAGTGGAGAAGAGAGAGTTAGGAATATAAGTGATGGCAGTTTCAGGAGAGTGTTTAGGTCGGAAACCAGATTGAGAGGGGAGTAGGTGAGAAAGATTAGTGACAAAGGCTGAGAGATGGGAATAGGCGAGGCATTCAAGTAGTTTAGAGAGGAATGGGAGAAGAGAGATTGGACAGAAGTTGGAGGTAAGAAGGGATCAGCAGAAGGTTTCTTCAGAAGAGGAGAGCAGTGTGAGTTCTGAACCATACAAACACATAGGAGTAACTTTTAAACAATAGCATTCTATCAAGGGAGTTAGAGAAAAGGCACAAAACCTGCAATTAATCACCTTTAGCAGTGAGATACAAGATCTCACTTTTCCTGCACTTTCTCATTGTATTTAAGGAGAGCGTCTTTAGCTGAGAACACAAGTCCTAGGTAGTTTACTTATTAAATTACTTACAATCTGAATGCAATTTCAACAAAGGATATTACAAGGGTTGCATTTTTAGAATGTGGGGAAACTGACATTAACAATTTTAAAACAAGGAGTAAGGTTAGGAAAGGGCAGACATTATGTGTCAGATCACAACATTTGTGTAAAGCACATAGCGATGGGAGTTCTAATTATTTTCCTCAAAATGATTGTAATTTCCATGATATTTTGATGACTGATATAAAGGAAGGCCTTTTAACAGTGGAGTTTTCTTGCTGGAGCGGCAATATTGATCAAACATGTTTAGTCTGTAATATTTACTGGCATGCCGGCTGAAGGGTCTAATGTGTACAGCATTGATCCAAATCCGATACAGCCAAGGCTGAGTGAAAATCTGATCTCTGACATGAGCAGTCAACTGCGTCTGATACAAGAACAGCTTGTAGGGGACGTTTTATGGCTAGACAAATGCATGGACATTATTACCAAATTGATGGATTCAAACACTGCTGAGAGAGCTAAAGATGGAAAGAGGTGTCTGAATGCTCAAAAGAGGGGTGTGGCTTTTCAGTGTATATATAGCAAGGTGGCTACATTGGCTACAGTGGACAAAGTGGCTTTAGCACCCCTGGAAAAAATGTATCTAGTTCATCGGGTAGGGGGACCTGTACATCCCCCCTGCCCGGGAAGTGATGAACCTGCTGCAAGGTTGAGTAAAAACACTGCACTAAATATAGCTGGAATAAATCCAGAAATGATTGCTGGAAAGCCTGACGATACCTGGTTGGGCACAATAGGACTTATGGTGCCCACTGTGCAGCAAACTAGAGAAGCGGTGTTACGCTCCCCTGATATCCACGGGGATGCCTGTATGCCCTGGTTGCCGGATTTCCCCCAGATGTACTCAATTTGGGCGATGTCTTCTATGGCAGGTGGGCCTGAAAACACAGGAGGACTGGGCTTAGGTTCAGATTTTGTTTCCTCCCACCAGCCCCTTGGACTCAACCTGAAGGCCCCCCTCCTCACCTTGTTATGATGTCTGGCGTGCTCTCCGTCCTGCTTTCTGCGCAGGGGTGCATAGTTTCTGCGGGTTGAAGCGACCAAGTTAACTTCACTGATGCCAACCCATTCAAGTGTCTTTAAAGAGGTAAGTTCGATAATAGTAGTCTTTGAGGGACTTTGCTTTCTTGCGAGCTATTAATGTCTTTCCCTGATTGTTTCCCCCTTAGGTATGCAGAGGTTCGCTGGGTGTGCTGCTTGTGTTCGGCTCCTGCTGGTATTTATGGACGCGGAGCGTATGAAGAAAGGTAGGTTCAGCGCGAAGTGCGGCACACTAATGTCTTTTTGGGCTACCCTGTATTCTTTATTCCTTTTCAGGTTACGATGGTCTTTCTGGGTGTGCAGTGATTTCCGGAGCGGAACCGGCCAAGATATGCCCAGCCAGGTGAGGAGATTTTGGTTACTGCTGAGCTTGCCGTGAGTAACCTGTTTAACATTGTCCCTTTTTCTTTTCTCCCCTGATGCTTTGTTCCGGTGCAAGCTCGATGTCCTGAAGATGCTGCCAACGGGATGGAAGACCGCAAGCAGCTGGGATCGAAGGATGGAAGACTGCAGGTAAGCTGGAACTGCTAATAATGTTCTTTTGTCTCCTCTGCAGGTCCGCGATTCCATAGAATGCCGGGTGCTGGTCTCTGAACACGGTGAGCGTTACGCTGCTGGGTGCAGAATAACGCGAAGCACGTTCTTTAGCTTGGGTGTGGTTTATATAGCCTACACTGTAAAGTAGTCCAAGTAAAGTAGTCTGGGCTACCACACCCTAAAACACTGCACCACACAGTCTGGTTCTTAGGTACTAGACTGTGTGGGTACCTCCATGTTGGCTGCAGGCCTCCATATGAAAAGTAGTCCCTTCAAAGTCCCATTCCAAATATGAGCCTGGCGCCAAAGGCACCAGGACTGACTCCAGGAGAGTCTCCGGTGACAATGCAAGGCCCTTGGGGCCCCAAATGAACCCCGAGCCCTAACCCTACCTGGCATGTGACCATGCCAGTGGGGTTCTGGGTCATGGGTCATGACAGCACTCACCCCCAAGGCCCCTCCTAAGGTGATTCTCCTGCCTGGTCCAGGCTTGTCTGGAAAGTTCCGATGAAACGTTCTAATTAGACGTGGTGCATGAATGTTCTCACTAGGTTCCCATGATCTGTCTTGAGGGCCAAAACCCTTCCAATCAACTAGATAGTATAGTTTGCATCTGGTATATTTGGAGTCTAGGATTTCTTTCACTTCGTATTTGGGTTCTCCATCGATCATGATGGGTTCAGGTGGTGGTTTAACTTGTGTACCGGGTTGTACTGGTTTTAGAAGTGAGACGTGGAACACTGGATGAATTTGCATGTTAGCTGGCAATGTTAGTTTAACTGCTGCCGGGTTGATGATGGCTTGAACAGGATATGGCTCCAAATAGCGAGGACGAAAAGTTTGGGTTCCCTTTAGTGGTATGTACTTTGTTGCTAGCCAAACTTTGTCTCCTATCTGATAGTTAGGAGCCTTTTTTCGATGTTGGTCTGCACTGCAAACCTTTTTTGCTTACTTTTGGCTTCCATTAATTGATCTGTTGCCCTTTTAAAGGCCTGAGTGATGTTTGCATGAAGCGTCTTTACAGCCGGCATTTCGAGGCTGGGAGGGCTGTCAAGTTCAGAAGTATGTGGATGTCTGCCGTAGAGGGTGAAAAAGGGTGTTTGCCCAGTACTGGAATGTACAGAATTGTTATAAGCATATTCGGCTATCCATAATAGATCTCTCCTGGTTCCCTCAACTTGATGCAGCATGCATCGCAGGTATTGTTCGAGAGTCTGGTTGGTCCTTTCTGTTTGACCATCCGTTTGGGGGTGATGGCTGGTGGATAGCCGTATGTCAATGTGAGCTATAGAGCAGCACTTTTTCCAGAAGTTTGATACAAATTGGCTCCCTCGATCAGAGACCAGGACTGAAGGGAATCCATGCAGTTTGATAATGTTTTCTAAAAACACCTTTGCTAGCTGGGAAGCACCTGGAAGGCCTTTGAAAGGGATAAAGTGTGCCATTTTAGAAAATAGGTCCACTACAACTAAAATGGTATTGAACCCTTGGCTGGGAGGTAAATCAGTAATGAAATTGAGAGAGAGTGTGTGCCATGGTGCTGGAAGTATTTCTAATGTTGCAGGAGGCCAGCTGGTCTTTGCTTCAATGGCTTCTTTTGTGCACACACTCCACATGACTGAACGTATCGGATGACGTCTTGACGCCAAGTGGGCCACCAATAATTGCATTTTACTTTGGCTAAGGTTTTGGTGATTCCGGGATGACCTTCCATCAAAGAGTCGTGATATTCTGAAATTATTTGCTGTTGTAGCTCGGTCTTAGGCACGTACAGGCGTTCGCCAAAATATGGCAGTTGATTTTTCACAACGTATTGTTTTCCTTTGGTATGCCATTCCAGTAACTCACTTGGGGTTATTTCCTGTTGGATCGCATTTCTAAGATCAGTTTGTGTTAAAGCTGTGGTGAGGCCTAAAAGCTTGTCCTCAGGTATAATGGCCACTGGATCTGGAGTTGCATATTCTTTTTCATCGATGCCCATGCGAGATAGTGCGTCAGCTTTCCCATTTCTTACGCCTGGCCGATAAGTGATTATATAGTCATATTTGGCGAAGAAAAGGGCCCATCGTAATTGGCACGAGGATTGCACCTTTGCTGTTTTTAAATATTGTAAGTTGCGATGGTCCGTAATTACAGTGACCGTATTCCTGGCCCCTAAGAGATATTGCCGCCATGCCTTGAAGGCGGATTTTATAGCAAGCAGTTTCTTATCGGTAATGGCATAATAGAGTTCAGGAGGTGTACATTATCGTGACCAGAAGGCCACAGGGTGCAATTGGCCAGTTTCAGGGTCTTTTTGAGAAAGAACCGCCCCCATCGCCATACTGGAAGCATCTGTTTCCACGATGTAAGGAAAATCTGGACGAGGATGTCGTAGGATCGGGGCTGAGGTGAATTTTTCCTTTAGTTTTTGGAAGGCCTTTTCAGCATCTTCTGACCATATGAATTTTTTATTGTTTTTTCGTAGAAGTAACGTGATTGGATGCACAATCTGAGAAAAGTCTGGGATGAATCGACGGTAGAAATTTGCAAAACCCAGCATACTCTGGACCCCTTTTACTGAGGTCAGGGAGGGCCATTTTAGAATGGTATCCACCTTGTGTGCATCCATTCGAATGCCCTTCGGAGTAAGAACGAAACCAAAAATTCAACTTCGGTTTACATGGAGAAAAGAAAAATTGCAAGTTTTGCGTATAGTCGATGTTGGCGCACTTTAGCAAGGACAGCACGGACATGCTTAACATGGTCTTGTTCTGAGGTTGAATACACTAGGATGTCATCTATGTAGACCAGGGCGCAAACATCGATCAGCTCCCTTAGGATGTTTTTCATAAACTATTGGAACGCCGCCAGGGCATTGCACAGCCCGAAAGGCATTACCTGGTACTCAAACAACCCATATTTAGTACGAAAGGCTGTTTTCCATTCATCTCCCTTTTTAACTCGGACCAGGTAGTACACTCCTCTGAGGTCTAACTTCGTATAAATCTGGGCATCTTTGACTTGATCTAGCAACTCGGGAATAAGGGGCAGTGGGTAACGGTTTTTCACGGTGATCTGGTTCAGGGCGTGATAGTCAATACAGGTTCTTAAGTCCCCTTCCTTTTTTGGTACGAAGAACAGGGGACTGGCTGCCGGAGATTTGGATGGGCGAATGAACCCATTTGCCAAGTACTGGTCCAGATAGGACTTTAGATGCTGGTTTTCTGATTCGGTGAGCACGTAGATTCTACCGCAAGGGATCTGCGCACCAGGTATGAGGTCAATCTGACAGTCTTAGGACGTGTGCGGTGGTAGCGTATTAGCTTGTTCCTTCTGGAACACATCCTGGAAATCTTGATATTCTTCAGGGAGAGTACTGGTTGTGCCAAGTGTAACTATACTGACTCTTGGACTCATAGTAACCTTTAAACCTGACTCGTTTTCTTGGAGATAGCAGGTGGAGGCGCAATCATGAGGAAAAGTCAGTTTTCTTGCACCCAATCAATCCGAGGGTTATGAGCAACTAACCATGGCATCCCTAAAATTAGCTGAAACTGAGGCGCCTTGATGAGATAGTGTTATGCTCACCTGGTATCCACAGGGACGCCACCTAGCCGGGTTACTCGCTGGTATGCTTCTCAGCTTTGCCCTGATGTTGTCTGCGGGGAAGGTTCTGCCTGAAAATACAGGAGGACTGTGTTCAAGACTGACCGACTGGGGTGAGTATCCTCCCTCCACCCCCGTATGATTTCAGTCCCTCTGGCGCCCTCTCCTCACCTAGTGGTAGAATTAGGCATGCTCTCCGTCCTGCCTTCTTTGCAGGGCCGCGTTGACTTTCATGGGCGAGTGCGTTCAAGTTACTTCACTGATGCCAGCCCGTTTGATATTGTTCAGGTAGGTCTTATTGCTGTTCTTTAGTTTTGTTGCTATCCTGCATGCCTTTCTTTGTTTAGAATGTCTCTTTTTTCTCCCTTAGGTATGCAGAGCTTCAGCGCGGCGAACTGGCTTGGTTGAGCCCCACTGGTAAATGATGGCGCATTAAGAGCGCTATGATGCGGTAAGAAAGCGCTATGCGCAGCGCTGCAAAGTCTTGCCTTTGCTAACCTGTGTTTTCCTTCCTTTTAGGTCGTGGTCTTCTTCAGCGCGAGTGGAATGTCTGGAGTGGTGCCAGCCGAGAGGCGACCAGCCAGGTAAGCCTTTTCAGCAGTTAGTAATTTCTACTGCTTTCTTTAATGATGCCTCTATCTTCCTCTTTCAGGTCGTTCTGTCTGGGAGGCGTGCAGATTGGAGGAAGCTGTTCTCAGTAGCTGCAAGTGTTTAAAGATGAAGATTGCAGGTACGATGCTGCTGCTAATGTTGTTCTTTTTGTCTCCTTGCAGGTTCTGCTTCTCCGAGGTTCAAGGGAATAGCTGGACACGGTGAGCGTCACGTTGCAAGCTGCAAAGTAACGCGAAGCGTGTTGTCTTGCTCGGGTGTGGTTTAAATAGCCCCAACAAAATAGTCCAGGTAAAGTAGTCCCTAGGCTACCACACCCAAAACACTAGACTGCATAGCTTGGTTCTTAGGAACCAAGCCATGTGGATGCCTCCATGTTGGCTGACAATACAATAAAGTAGTTTCCAAGCACATTGTTTTTCATGGTGTATGAGCGTGGCACCATAAGCGCCAGGACTGGCCCCATGAGGGCTTTTGAAGAGGATGCCAGGCTCTAGAGGCCCGAATCCTGACTCCACCTGGCCAATGGGTTTGCCAGAGGGGGTTTTGGGCGAGGGTCGTGACATATCAAAGGAAATCGATTCCCGGTGTCCATCCTGGCACAGCAGGGTTATTCCTGCCGTAGATTGGGTTACTGGTCCAGAAGCAATTCCAGTCCCATCTACTGTGGTCACCTTTTCTGTGTTTGGCTTAAAACTTAAGGGAAGCCCCATCCGTGTGGCCAGATCTTGATCAATATAATTCCCAACTGCCCCGCTGTCTATGTAAACTTCAACGGAATGCATCCTTGAAGGTTGTTGGTGATTGATTAGGATTACTGGTATTGCAAAATGTGAGGTTGGTTGCTCATTTTTCTCATTCGACAAACTGACCTCTACTTTTGTTGAGCTAGGCAGGTTTCCGACTCCTTACTCTCATTCTTTTCTGTAGCTCCTACAATTCGCTTGGGAGGTTCTATTGGACAGTCTTTTAAGAAGTGCCCCGATTGTCCGCAGTACAAACATAACTGCTGTTGCCTTCTCTTGTCTCTTTCGACATTTGTTAACGGTGGTCGTTTGCCTCCAATTTGCATTGGCTCTGTCGTATTCTCTGACGTGCGCGGAGTAGCATCTTTGGTTCGTAGATATGCGGCCCGTGTTTCGGGTTTTGGACCGATCCGCTTTCCGATCGTGTAATCGATGATCTAATTGCACCACCAGATTGATGAATTCACCACAGTCTCTAGGTGGATCAACTACCTGAGCCAAGACGTCCTTTAATTCCCCTCGAAGGCCTCAGTGAAACAATGTGGTTCCTTTGTCTTCAGGCCACCTGGTTTCGGCCACCAATCTATTGAAGGTTGCTATGTATGTTAGCAAGTCCTGATTCCCCTGCCGGAGTGACAAGAGTTCATTGTCTACAGCTTGTTCATGGGTGTGTCGGGCAAAGAGTTTTTCCATTTCCCTTTGGAAGCCCCCAAAGTCACGTAGTAACGGATCATCATAGCTCACAAGCGGCACTGACCTGTCTGCTGCACTACCACTTAGATATAAAATAAATGCTACACGTGCTTGATCGTTAGAGAATGCAGCCGGTCTGCAGAGGAAATGAAGGCGACATTGATTCATGAAAGCTGCATATTTTCTTGGATCTCCTCAAAACCTTTCTGGCGGTGCTACGGGTATTGTTCTGGGTACATTTATTTGTATTGTAGCGGTAGAAGACGTGGTTGCCTGTCCCGGTGTAGTTGTTTCTGGTAATGGAGCTTGCCCGGCCTGTGATTCCAGTAGTTGCCTTCTGAGTTCTTCAGTGCGATCTTTGGTGACGACAAGATCCCTTCACAGGGCATTAGTCTCTTGCCTAGCCAAATGCACTTCGGCGCATAATTGCCCTAATAACTGGGCAAGTTGGTCCATTTCTGAGGTCTCCATGGCGCCCATGTGGATTTTTTTATGAGGCTTCGCGTTCTGTTATGCTCACCTGATATCCACGGGGATGCCTGTATGCCCTGGTTGCCGGATTGCCCCCAGATGTACTCAATTCGGGATGATGTCTTCTATGGCAGGTGGGCCTGAAAACACAGGAGGACTGGGCTTAGGTTCAGATTTCGTTTCCTCCCACCAGCCCCTTGGACTTGACCTGAATGCCCCCCTCCTCACCTTGTTATGATGTCTGGCGTGCTCTCCATCTTGCTTTCTGCGCAGGGGCACGTAGTTTCTGCGGGTTGAAGCGACCGAGTTAACTTCACTGATGCCAACCCATTCAAGTGTCTTTAAAGAGGTAAGTTCGATTATAGTAGTCTTTGAGGACCTTTGCTTTCTTGCAAGCTATTAATGTCTTTCCCAGATTGTTTGCCCATTAGGTATGCAGAGGTTCGCTGGGTGCGCTGCTTGGGTTCGGCTCCTGCCGGGATTTATGGACGCGGAGTGAACGAAGAAAGGTAGGTTCAGCGCAAAGTGCGGCGCGCTAATGTCTTTTTGGGCTATCCTGTATTTTTTTATTCCTTTTCAGGTTACGGTGGTCTTTCTGGGCGTGCAGTGATTTCCGGAGCGGAACGGGCCAAGATATGCCCAGCCAGGTGAGGAGATTTTATTTACTGCTGAGCTTGCCATTAGTAACCTGTTTAACGTTGTCCCTTTTTCTCTCCTCCCCAGGTGCTTTATTCCTGTGCGAGTGCGATGTCCTGAAGATGCTGCCAACGGGATGGAAGACCGCGAGCAGCTGGGATCGAAGGATGGAAGACTGCAGGTAAGTTGGAACTGCTAATAATGTTCTTTTGTCTCCTCTGCAGGTCCCCGATTCCAGGAACGCCAGGTGCTGGTCTCTGAACACGGTGAGCGTTACGCTGCTGGTTGCAGAATAACGCAAAGCATGTTCTTTAGCTTGGTTGTGGTTTATATAACCTGCCCTGTAAAGTAGTCCAGATAAAGTAGTCCGGGCTACAACACCCTAAAACACTGCACCGCACAGTCTGGTTGATGGGACTAGACTGTGTGGGTGCCTCCATGTTGGCTGCAGGCCTCCATATGAAAAGTAGTCCATTCAAGTCCCATTCCAAATATGAGCCTGGCGCCAAAGGCGCCGGGACTGACTCCAGGAGAGTCTCCGGTGACAATGCAACGCCATTGGGGCCCCAAATGAACCCCGAGCCCTAACCCCGTGGGGTTCTGGGTCACGGGTCGTGACAGCGGTCCAGAACTGGAACTCAAATCTCTCTACCCCTGTCCCCCAAGAGGAACAAAATGTGTCATAAAAAATACAGATGATCTCCTGGAGGGTTGGAGGAATCAGAATATCATATGTTATTTCAAAGGCTTTACACACATAAATAAGAACTCCTACAAAAGAGCTTCAGTTAAGGCCCTAGGTGATATCCTGGGAGTCCAAGATCTCTCGTTTAATATTTTAAATGCCACTCGAAATTGATCAGATTCTATGTTTTGTGGAGGATGCAATGTCAGGTTCGGGAGGGCACATCCACTTTTTAGGGTCTGTGTAATAAATTGTAGTGAAGCAAATGTCATTCAGAGGTATTGAGGTATATAAGGATACAAAGCATGAAGTATGTCACTTGCATGATACATGGTTTGACCCTAGGTGGGTAATGCATATTGAAGGGAGACCTGAGCCAACACAACCACTGAGTCTCGGCCAGAGTATTGGCCCTGTTACCACCTTTGGAAACAGCCATCTCATCATGGATCAATCCAGTGTTGAATTAGAACTCAACCTGAGACAAACCACTTGTTTGACCCAAATGATGATTCAAAGTCGAATAGCAGCTCAGGCATGCGAGTCAGTGTACGGGTGCATTAAGTACGCACCACCAAGTCTGCCCTAACGACGCCTCGACTGTTAATCATCAGAGCAGCTCTTTAGAGCACAAGGAAGCTATTCACTTAATTAGGTGGAATGTTGCCAGAGTTTTTAATAAACTCGGCAACATCGAATGTTTAGCATTGCTAAAAGAGCATGATGTATGCAAGAAACATGGTTGGCCGATGAGAGCTGTTTATTGAAATATTTCAATGATTTCTATGTATTCTCGATTGCTGCAAGACATTTGGGCCCAGGTCGGCTGAGTGCGGGTATTGCTACCCTTATTCGTAAGAGTTTATGTTATAAAGCAGAGAGACACACCCAAGATAATAAATAATGTATTATCATTTTATTGGATATTAACCCGAATTTAGGCGAGAAACTCTGTATTGTTAACATCTATATTCACCCAAAGGGGGCACCTGGGAACTTGTTTAGAATTGGTGGTATGCGTAGCAAAGTTTTATTGCAGGATAACAATCTCAGCTGCCTGCTATTGGGTGATCTTAACACCATACTAGGGGTAAAAGAAGAACTTGATGAGGATCAGGCTGCTCTGGCAAAAATGTGTGGCATTCCATGGTGCAGCCCCTTTTTCCCAAAACAAGATGCCAGAGGACGCATGATCAATGATTTAATGAAACACACCTGGCTGGGGCGTTAAATGGAAGATGCCCTGGGGATAGCCCACTGAGATCAATGTTTAGATCAGGGATACAGTAATTAGTGATGGATTATGGGCTGATAAAATATTTTGCATATAAAAATATTCTCGACTTTAGGGTTGTTAATTGCCGGAGAGTGACCATATCCCTTTAGTGGTTAAGTGGGAGATCCTAATAGATTGCCCTGGTGAAATGGCAGGGAGAATCAGTGCAAACCAAAACCAAGTTTGACTAAGAATTGGATAGAGACAGTCTTCAATAGCCGAAATATTGGCCTTCCAAAATCAGCTATTCTTAATTCCAATACGGAAGACCTTAAAGTAGTTGACAATTTCGAACTCCTAATGCAGGAAATAGCAAAACCTCTTGATCAAAGGCACCATGGTTCAATTCAGAGTGCAGGAAGGCAAAATTGAGACTATGTGAGGAATCTAGAATTGGGGCTCTCTATGCGGGAGAACTCCATCTTCTAAAATTAGGTTATAAAAACATATGTAAAAGGAAAAAAGTGGACCATATAGAAAAACAATGGGATGATTTGGACCAAATGGTACGAGAAAATAACATACAGAGGTTCTGGAGGCTGATGGCTAAAGGGACAAAATTGAGGGATAACAATGAAGCCAACATAATGAAGCGTGAAGTATTGCGCTTACATTTCACAGGTATTTTATTTAGTTCACCAGAGGTTGGGATAGCCAGAAGAGGACTGGAAGTGCCTGTCACTGATTGTGAACACTTTGTAGAAGAAGAGATTATTGCTTCAGTCGGGGTTGCTAATGTCAGAAAGGCTGCAGGACCTGATGGTATTACGGTCGAGGTCATCAAGTAGTTCTCTGCATCATGGGTCCCCACGTTGATTAGAGTTTCTAATGCGATAACACATTTTCAGCTACTGCCTATGTCTTGGAAAAAAAGCTTAATCATGCAGATCTTCAAAAAAGGATCAAGTAGCTATCCACACTGTTACCGGCCTATATTTTTGCTTGATAGTACAAGCACAATTCTATCAAAATGTGTATTGACAAGACAAGAAGAATGTGCAGAGATTAAAAAATGCTGCCCGAAAGCCAGGCAGGGTTTAGAAAAGGATATACTACATTGAATCACAGTTTCCTGCCGAACACAATCATTGAAAAATACACTAAGATTAGGTCGGGATATCTTTATGTTGCTTTCCTGGATTTATCGAAAGCTTTTGATTCACTAGATAGGGCAATTTTGTGGAAAAAAACTATTACAGGGTAGGGGTCCCTGCGGGTTTACTTAAAAGAATACAACTTTTATACAAAGACACATGTGCGGTCATAAGATGCCCAGGCTTGGCAATCTATTCTAGGGTGTTCACTACCAACAAAGAGGTCACGCAACAATGTCCCTTAGCCCCATTACTGTTTATATTGTTTCCATCAGACTTAGACCCAGTTAACTCATTAGCAAGCACTAACCCCCCCCGGCTATAAATGGGGAAAAATATGGGGCATTAATGTTACGCCGATGATACAGCTTTGCGTGACCTAACACACGCTGGTCTTCAAGAGTCTATAAATTATGCAGCTAAGTATTTTAAGGAGCATAATCTCAAATTGAACTTGGAAAAAATTAAAATGGTTCAATTTGGCAAACTCAATAAGAAGTTTGTATGGGCAATAAATAATGTAAAAAAAGGACGCTAAAATTAGCTCAAATGGGCCTTAGACGGCTGACACGTTTTTACTATAAGTATGGGGTCAAGAGATTGGACACATGTTTAAGGGTCATGGAAATTAAAATACACACATTCGTATTGTATGGGTGTGAAATATGGGGGCACGACAACTGCACAGGCTGGACGTGGTGCAGAACAAATTCTTAAGGAATATAGTAGGGATTAGCTCTAGTGCACCGTGGGACTGTCTACTAGCAGAACTTGGCATTAATAGCATAACAGTTCTGGTGGAGGGTACGTTTTTGGAACTTTATCTCAAGACCAATACACTTGCTACCCCAAACCCTATTAGGCGAAATGTATCTCAGGAAATGCACTTGTCACTAGCCAAAGACAAATATACGTGGTACAAATGTGGTAATAGATTGATAAACAAGTGGGGCATTATCCTAACCAAATGAACTGCCTAGCCAAATTGAAGATCGACCTTAGAGACCAGGACAACAGACTCGAACATTTTAAAATGATTAACTCATCAATGTTGTTTTATGTCACCTCGTGCCAGAATATTCATGAGAGAGGTGCTGTAAACTCCCTGAAATTCCGGAACATAGACAAATTATGTTAATTGTCCGATTAAACATTCTACCATTGACAACTAGAATGTCTTGGCTGGGCTGCCCGTAAAGAATGTTCCTGTAGGACTTCACTTGAGGAGAATATACTTCATTGTTTATTAATATGCCCCCTCCTGGTTACCCTTAGAAGGTTTATGTTTTTAAATTGATATTTATATCGAATGTATTGATTTACAATTACTTTTAATAACTAACACTGAGTAACTTTTTACTACTACTCAGCACCCTGGAGTGTCAGATTTAGACTTCTTTTAGACTGCCCTGACTGACCATATTTCAAGGTGGAGGGGAAAACACATAGCCAATTGCATATTGGTACAGGGCAATCTTGTCAGGATCGACTTGGGGACCCCCTAGACTTCAGCCTGTGGACGCTTGACCACGTTTTGTAGTTGAGGAATTCTTCCTCACAATACATCTCCCAAAAGTACAAATGGATTATTTGAGGAGGAGGATTGTCTGAAAGATGGTGTAATCAATGCAGGAAGACAGCTGGCTGCAAGGGAAGACACAGGGTCAGGAATCACACAAGTCACAATGAGACATGAATCAAAACCAAAGACAATGTAACTCACGTGTGTGCATGTCTTTGAATAGGTCTAAGGAGTCACAATAAGCGGGGAGTGATTCTGTAGGCAAATGACATGAATTATGAGTGGAGGGGAATGCACAGGAAAATAGAACAAGACAATCAAACTCCCTAACGGTCTTACCAAAGGAATTCCGATAGATGATGGATGCATGATCTGAGGTGAAGAGACAAAGTTCCCCAACAGATGACAACGTAGTGGAAGAGTCACAATGAGGACCAAAGTCCACCTAACAATGCCAGCATGAGGTTTCCTGAATGTGCAATGGCAGTCTCTAGTTCAAGCACATATGCCTAACACTGCCGGCACGGGGACGCCTAGATGAACAACAGCAGACACTGGTATAGGCACGTGGGAGTTCCAAAAAAGCTCAATGACTATGAAATCCGAGAAGGGCAAAAGGAGGGAAGGATGTGAGGAATTTCCTGAAGCGTGTGAGTTCCTGCTGTGATGAGACAAGGCAAAGAATTCCAAACAAACCAGAACAAAAACGAATGACAAGGTAATTCCATTTCAGCGTTCCGAGTCTGGCAACTTTCCAAACAATTCAGGATACCAAAACATCAGGCAGGCAGTTCCTAGATGGGTTCCATGGTTGAGGCAACGTAACAACAAGACAGCAAGGCAAGGGATTAGCAAGCGAAGTCCAAAATAGCAGAAACAGGTCAAAAACCAAGAAATCCGTAAACACTGCAGTACGCGGTTGCTCAATGAAAACATAATTCAGAGGGTAATGTGGGAAGGCATTGATGGCAAGTGCGGAGAGTGCCTCAATGATTTCCTGACAGATCTTAACTCTTATTGTTTAAGTAAGGGAAAGTATCTTCCTCAGCTAAACCCAAATAATTCAAACTATTCTTACAAAAACTATAACAGGCAAATATATATTGGCAACAGAGTAAAATCGGTATTTGGGGAACGTTGGTCTTAACAGATTGAATGGATCAGTCGCTGGTGACATGGAGGGGGAATAACATTGCATAATGTTTATTTCTCCTCCAAATTGGATTATGTATTTGTGGAATTGGTACTATTCATGAAATGCAAATCTTTTAATATACTTTAGAACTCCTGGTGTGGTTATTATATGTTGAAAAGTATATTTAAAATTGAACATTAGCGATTCAACAAGAAGCTCCCTGCAGTAGGTAGCTTGAATTCAGCATCTAACATAATCACTTGTAATTATCTGACTACTCAGGACCTAAATAGTGAGATGGCCAATGTTTGTTCTTCCTCTTTGTTTGAATGTATGTTTTAACACATTCACCTATGATAACTTTGACGTGTACTTCGGCGGGGTTATGAACCAAACTCTTAAAAGGAAAAGTGATTGAAAAGTAAAGAATGGGGGAATAAATAAGAAACAGCATAAGTACAACCAGCATCTTGCTCAGTGGAAAAGGGAGATTAGGTCCTCCATTAGGCATATAAAAACAGTGACACTGAATATACGGAACAAAATGTTAAAATTGGTAAACTAAAACAACTATGCAAAAATTGGGTGAAATATCACAAAGCTATTCTCTTACAGGCAGGCACTGAAGAAATGTTGAATTGTTTAGGGACAAGTGAAATCCTTTTCATCTCTCATTAATGTGTTAAGCAGGGGACAAATAGAAAAAAATATTACTGCAGTTTCAGAAGCACAAATAGATGACCTTTACTCGGTAGATACTGTTTCAGGTCAATAGTGTGGAGTCCATTAGATCCAACCCAGCGGCGGGATGAAATACTGATTTTTGAAGCTGATGACATGTTTTTGTTATTATGTCGGCAAGCAACTCATGTGCGCCCGGATCTTTTCTTTTGTCAAATAATTTTTTTATGGGGAAGCCCAAAACTTGGGCGGTCATTTTTAAGTTTCTATTTGACACATTTTGGAAACAAGTCACCTTCAGTCAACATGATGCACATCATATATCATCCCTATCTTTAAAAAAGGTGTTAGACCTGATCCACAAAACTACCACCCCATCACCATAGTCAATGCTTACAGTAAGATATTTGCATCCTTGGTACTAGAACAGCTTGAAGGGTGATGGGTGCAGGTAGACTCTGTAAAATCCAAACCAGATTCCGAAGATTACATGGTACCTGCTTGAACTGATTCATTATTGGGTGCCGGCAGGGCTTAGTTTACTCAGCAACCTACGAATATATTCATTTAGCAGCAATCAATTTATCACCGGCGTTTCACCTCGTTAGCCATAACAAATTCTGGCAGAAGTTACTTCTTGGGGAATTCCTGCTGCACTGTTGATGTACTTATATGATTGCATTCTGACACTAATGTTCAAATATTCTGAATCAAGAAGGAGTGTTCTCACAGAAAATTCCAACCGCTAATGGTTTTAGACAGGGGTGCATTTTGTCCTCCTGTCTTTTCAATGTATATATCTCAGATATAGATGAGTGCCTGGAAGCTGCATCTTTTGTGTCTTCAAAACACGGCGGGCAAGGCCTTAGTTGGCTGGTTTACGCCAATGATTTCATTTTAGCAGACTATACAGGAGTAGAACTAAAATTCTTAAATTCACATAAGGGGAATAAAAGTTAGTTGAGATGGGTATTGAAGAATACACCTTTGCAGAGAGTTAATACCTTCATGTATTTGGGGTTCCCGGTTACGAGTCACTTGAATAAACTCTTTAAAAGTATTACCTAAGAGAAAAGGTGCAAAAACTCCTTACACAAATTATATACACAATAACCAAGGTATTGTACATTCTCTTGCCTTCCCTTGATTAGGTTTTATATTGGGAAATCAGTCCTGAAACTTGTATATGGAGCCAACCTATTTGGAGAATTGTAACGCTCACCTGATTCCCGCAGAGGCGCCGGTCTTAACTGGGTGAATGCCGTATCTTCAAAGGTGATGTGTAACACACGGTTGGCTCTTTGGGCTGGACCTCTGTGCACTGTATGTCTGACTCGAACAGTAAGATGTCTGCAGATAGAAAATATGGGATTAATGAACTGGGGTTATTGGGTGCCTCTCTCCTCTTCCCTTTCTCTTCTCCTGTAGAACCCCAAAGGTTAACAGCCTCACCTTAGGTAAGTGAACGCCGAGCTCTCCATCTGCCTCGGGGCAGGGTGCCGTAACCAGTTTCTTCACTGGATAAGGGTGCAGGCCTCTTGACCTCAGAGGACTGCTGTCCGTTGTTAACTGCACGAACGGTAAGTTCTGGGCACTTCAAATGTCTTAAAAGTCTTTTGTAATGATATCTCTTGTTTTGCAGGGTTCCGGCGATGGCGGATGGCGGGCTGATGAGAGTTGAGGATCGAACCCGCGTGAGGAATAGCAGCGCCTGGAAACACGTAAGTAAGCGCTTGTAGCCTGCTTCACGATGCGCACTAACTGTCCCTTTTATCTTGCAGGTACAAGTTCGGAGCTTTAGAGAAGCTGAAGGGTGCTGGAATACCCACTGGATTCGGCGTGGGAAGGAGTAATGGCACGTGAGTAATAAAGTTGCCCAATGTCTTTAAACGCACCTTCTTTTGTCTTTCAGATTCGGGATGCAGCGCCGAAGGCCTCCGGAGCATGCGAAGAGCTGGTAAGCTTTTGTCTTTCAGATGCCGGAATGCAGTGCGAAGACCTCCGGAGCATGCGAAGAGTAGGTAAGCCTTTGTCTTTCAGATTCCGGAATGCAGCCGAGGCGTTGGTGACAGCCGATGGACCAGGTAAGAGATGCGCTGCCACTGAAGACCGTAGTGCTAACCTGTTCTTTCTTTGTCTTTACAGGTGCTGCTGAAGACTGGATTCCATGATGGTAAGCCTTTGTTCCCTTAGGCCCAGGATCAGAAGCAGAAGACGCGATGAGCGTTCTGCTGCAGAAAATGCAGAATAACGCAAAGCAAGATTCATCCATCGGGTGTGGTTTAAATAGCCTCCTGTAGTGCTTAGGTGTCTCCTTCTACAGCCACGCCTAGGTAAGAAAAGAGTTCCTGCTTTCCAGAAGAGTTCCAGTGTTCTGAACCTAGGGAGTGGCTCCTGGCCCACCCAACAGGAAAAGTAGTCCCAAACAGAAGAGGATCAGGGGTTCAACTGGCAGGTAAGTAAGCAGCATGGTCTGCTGCAGGTAAGTCCACCCAAGCATTATGAGCCCAGCGCTTCCAGCGCTGGGACTGGGCATCTTTATGAGCCTGGTGCCACGGGCGCCAGGACAGGGTCCAAAAGGTCCCAATTGGGACTGGCTGGCACTCGGAACCGGGGTTATGGGTCTGCTTCCAAGGGAGTCGGGCAAGTCCTGATCTTTTGGAAGCAGAGATCATGACAGCACCCCCCCTCAAGGCCCCTCCCAAACCGGGCTTCTACAGGGGTTTGGGCTTGTTAGGAAATGTTCGATGAAATCTTTTGATTAGACGAGGCGCATGGACATATTCTGCAGGTTCCCAGGATCTTTCTTGGGCACCGTAGCCTTTCCAGTCAATCAGGTAAAATAGTTTAGATTTGGAGATCTTGGAATCCAGGATGCTTTTGACTTCAAACTCGAGTTCTCCATCAACTAGAATAGGTTTTGGAGATGTAGTTAGTCGGGTTTGAGGTTGCACGGGTTTTAATAGAGAGACGTGGAAGACCGGATGTATCTTCATGTGAGGGGGCAAGTCCAACTTGACCGCTACTGGATTTACTATGGTAGTGATAGAATAGGGACCAAGGTATCTTGGGTTGAATGTGCGTGGTCCTTTTAGAGGTAGATATCTGGTGGATAACCAGACTTGATCTCCTACTTGATATTGGGGGGCTTCCTTCCGATGTTGGTCTGCTCCTTTCTTGTATTGTTCTTTAGCCCTTTGAAGGTGAGAAACGGCTTCCTTAAAGGCTTGGGTGATTGTAGAATGCAGGTGGTCTACTGCTGGTGTTCCAAGATCTTGGAGTGGGTCCAACTCCGAGGTTCGAGGGTGACTACCGTATAAAAGAAAAAACGGGGTCTTCCCAGTTCCCGAGTGGACAGAGTTATTGTAGGCATATTCGGCTATCCAAAGGATATCTTTCCAAGTTTTTTCAGTTTGTTGTAGCATGCAGCGCAAATACTGTTCCAGAGTTTGATTGGTCCTCTCGGTTTGTCCGTCGGTTTGAGGGTGGTGGCTGGTCGAAAGTCTCACATCAATTTGAGCCGACCGACAGCAACTTCGCCAAAAATGAGAAATAAATTGACTACCTCGATCCGAAATTAGAACTGAAGGAAAACCGTGCAGTCGGACGATGTTTTCGAGAAATTCTCGGGCCAGAGTTGCTGCTGTTGGTAAGCCTTTGAGTGGAATGAAATGCGCCATCTTGGAGAATAGGTCCACGATTACTAGGATCGTATTGTATCCGAAGCATGGAGGTAGATCGGTGATGAAGTCCATAGAAAGCGTATGCCAAGGGCGAGGCGGGATGCCAATAGGGAGTAAGAGGCCGGCTGGTTTTTCCTTTTGACTCTTGTTTTGGGCGCATACTCCACAGGACATTATAAAGTCTCTGATATCTTTTTTCCAAGACGGCCACCAGAAGTAGCGCTTGATCTTTTCCGAGGTCTTGGTCATACCGGGATGTCCTTCCATTAAAGAATCGTGATAACAAGAGATTACCTTTTTCTGTAAATCTGTGCTGGGCAGGTATAGCCGTTCTTGGAAATATAATAGGTTGTCCTTCACCGTAAAGTCCTTTCCCTGCAGATGCCAATTCTGTATGTCTGCTGGAGTTACCAGTAGCCTGGCTTTATCCTTAACTTCCTCTATGGATTGTGTGGCGATTACACCTAGAATTCTTTGTTCGGGAATGATAGGTACAGGTTTAGGATTGATCAAATGTTCTTCCACTCCCATCCGAGAAAGGGCATCAGCTTTACCGTTTTTTGTACCAGGTCGATAGGTAATTATGAAGTCAAACTCGGCAAAGAATAGTGCCCAACGGAGTTGCCTAGAGGATTGAGCTTTTGCGGTTTTCAAATATTGCAGGTTTCGGTGATCTGTAATCACAGTAACGGTGTGTCGGGCCCCCAGAAGATAATGCCGCCAAGCCTTAAAGGCGGACTTGATAGCTAGAAGTTCCTTATCAGTAATAGTGTAATTGATTTCAGGAGGCGAGAATTTGCGGGACCAAAATGCCACGGGATGCAACTGATTAGTTACTGGGTCCTTTTGTGATAGAACTGCCCCCATGGCAAGGCTCGAAGCATCCGTTTCAACGATGTAGGGGAGTTCTGGGCAAGGATGTTTTAAGATCGGTGCAGAGATAAATCTAGTCTTCAAATTCTGGAAAGCTTGTTCTGCCTCGGTAGACCATTCAAAACGTTTGTTTTTCTTTAACAAGACGGTGATGGGCTGGACTATTCGAGAGAATTCGGGGATAAACCTGCGGTAAAAGTTAGCGAAGCCTAACATGCTTTGAACACCTTTTACGGAGGATGGCGATGGCCATTTGAGAATTGCATCGACCTTCTTTGAATCCATACGCACTCCGCTAGGTGATAATATGAATCCCAAGAATTCAACTTCAGTCACGTTGAAAACACATTTTTCCAACTTAGCGAAAAGTTTGTGTTGACGCAATCTCTCGAGGACCATTTTCACGTGTTTCTGATGTTCAGTTTCCGATGAAGAATAAACGAGGATGTCGTCAATGTAAACAACAACACACACATCGTTCATAAAATATTGAAAGGCGGCTGGGGCATTGCAAAGTCCGAAGGGCATGACCTGATATTCAAATAGCCCATACTTGGTGCGGAAGGCCGTCTTCCATTCATCGCCCTCTTTTACTCGTACCAAGTGGTAGGCTCCTCTAAGATCCAGCTTTGTATATATGCATGCTTTTCTGAATTGGTCCAGGAGTTCAGGGATCAAAGGTAACGGATATCTATTCTTAACAGTGATCTGGTTCAGGGCGCGATAATCTATACAAGTTCTAAGGTCCCCTTCTTTTTTTGGAACGAAGAACAAAGCTGAGGAAGCAGGGGACTTGGAAGGACGAATAAACCCATTCGCTAGGTATTGATCCAGGTATTGTCGGAGGTGAAGATTCTCAGGCTCGGTGAGGGCATAAATTCTACTACAAGGAGGATTAGATCCAGGTATCAGGTCTATCTGGCAGTCATAAGACCTATGAGGAGGTAGAGAGTTAGCCTGATCCTTCCGGAAAACATCTTGGAATTCTAGGTATTCAGGAGGTAACTGGGGAGCCTCCGAGGAAATTGCTGCCAGTGCAACACCAGGTCGAGGGAGACAAGTAGAGACACATTCTGGAAACTGAACCGTTCTTGCTCGCCAATCGATCTGAGGATTGTGCTTCTCTAACCAAGGAATTCCTAGAATAATCTGGAACTGAGGGGCCTTGATCACATCGAACACGATCTTCTCATGGTGTCCATCTTGACTTACTAGCGTCACTTCTTGGGTGGTATGCGTTACTGGTCCGGAGGCTATCTCCGTACCATCCACCGTAGTAATGACGTCCTTTACAGCCTTTGGACAAAGAGTCAGATTCATCCTCAAAACCATTTCATGATCCACATAATTGCCGATGGCACCGCTGTCGACGTAAGCTTCAATCGCATGTAATCGATCCGGATGTTCAGGGATAATGAGGACCATAGGTATCACGAAATGCGAGGTCACGGAACTGGTTTTAACGCTCGGCAAGAGGACCTCTATTCTTGTCGGGCGAGGTCGTTTCCCTGCTCAGAGTTTGTGACCCTGGTAACTGCAGCTCCTACTGCCTTCTTGGCTGGTTTCACCGGACAGTCTCGAAGAACGTGCCCCGAGTTTCCGCAATAGAGGCATAATTGCAGCTGTTTTCTCCTTTCCCGCTCCTTTTGTGTTAGTGGTCCTTTCAGGCCCCCTATTTGCATGGGTTCCCCGGAGTCTATTCCTTTGGTAGGAGTTGGTGGTTTGGAAAATACTCGAGCATCAAACTTGGAACGATCGGCCTTCCTGTTCTGCAGTCTGTGGTCAATTTGAACGACTAAGTCAATATAGTCTGAACAGTCTTGCGGGGGATTCACTACTTGGGCTAACACATCTTTGAGCTCTCCACATAGACCTCTATAAAACAGCATAATCCTTTTGTCCTCAGGCCATCGAGTTTCCACTATCAGTCTGTTGAAAGACGCAATATAAGCCAAAAGGTCTTGATTACCCTGTCGCAATGAAAGGAGCTCATTGTCCAAGGCCTGCCCCTGTGAATGTCTTGCAAACAGTTTTTCCATACTGAGCTGAAAAGCTTGAAAATCATGGAGAACCAGATCATCTTGATCAACTAGAGGGATCGACCAGTCTGCCGCATTGCCACTAAGGTACGAAAGCACGAAAGCTACCTTAGCTTGATCAGTTGGAAAGGCTGCTGGCCGGCATAAGAAGTGCAACCGGCACTGATTAATAAATACTGCAAACCTCTTTGGGTCACCAGAAAATCGTTCGGGCGGAGCCAGAGGTACATTCCCAGGTAGGTTGATCTGCACTGGGTTCGTAGAGGATGTTGAAGGAAGATTTGCCCTAGATGCGGGTAACGGAGTTTGTCCGGCTTGTGACTGTAGCAATTGTCTAGCGAGATCGTCTGTTCGCTCCTTGGAAATAATCAGTTCCCTTCTTAGAGCATTCGTTTCCTGACGGGCTGCATGCACTTCTGCTCTTAGTTCCCCAAGTAACTGGGCTAGCTGGTCGGTATCCAAGGTTTCCATAGCGCCTGGGTGGGAGTTTTGCGATAGGCTTTGCGTTCTGTAACGCTCACCTGATTCCCGCAGAGGCGCCGGTCTTGACTGGGTGAATGCCGTATCTTCAAAGGTGATGTGTAACACACGGTTGGCTCTTTGGGCTGGACCTCTGTGCACTGTATGTCTGACTCGAAGAGTAAGATGTCTGCAGATAGAAAATATGGGATTAATGAACTGGGGTTATTGGGTGCCTCTCTCCTCTTCCCTTTCTCTTCTCCTGTAGAACCCCAAAGGTTAACACCCTCACCTTAGGTAAGTGGACGCCGAGCTCTCCATCTGCCTCGGGGCAGGGTGCCGTAACCAGTTTCTTCACTGGATAAGGGTGCAGGCCTCTTGACCTCAGAGGACTGCTGTCCGTCGTTAACTGCACGCACGGTAAGTTCTGGGCACTTCAAATGTCTTAAAAGTCTTTTGTAATGATATCTCTTGTTTTGCAGGGTTCCGGCGATGGCGGATGGCGGGCTGATGAGAGTTGAGGATCGAACCCGCGTGAGGAATAGCAGCGCCTGGAAGCACGTAAGTAAGCGCTTGTAGCCTGCTTCACGATGCGCACTAACTGTCCCTTTTATCTTGCAGGTACAAGTTCGGAGCTTTAGAGAAGCTGAAGGGTGCTGGAATAACCACTTGATTCGGCGTGGGAAGGAGTAATGGCACGTGAGTAATAAAGTTGCCCAATGTCTTTAAACGCACCTTCTTTTGTCTTTCAGATGCGGGATGCAGCGCCGAAGGCCTCCGGAGCGTGCGAAGAGCTGGTAAGCTTTTGTCTTTCAGATGCCGGAATGCAGTGCGAAGACCTCCGGAGCATGCGAAGAGTAGGTAAGCCTTTGTCTTTCAGATGCCGGAATGCAGCGCGAGGCGTTGGTGACAGCCGATGGACCAGGTAAGAGATGCGCTGCCACTGAAGACCGTAGTGCTAACCTGTTCTTTCTTTGTCTTTACAGGTGCTGCTGAAGACTAGATTCCAGGATGGTAAGCCTTTGTTCCCTTAGGCCCAGGATCAGAAGCAGAAGACACGATGAGCGTTCTGCTGCAGAGAATGCAGAATAACGCAAAGCAAGATTTATCCATCGGGTGTGGTTTAAATAGCCTCCTGTAGTGCTTAGGTGTCTCCTTCCACAGCCACGCCTAGGTAAGAAAAGAGTTCCTGCTTTCCAGAAGAGTTCCAGTGTTCTGAACCTAGGGAGTGGCTCCTGCCCCACCCAACAGGAAAAGTAGTCCCAAACACAAGAGGATCAGGGGTTTAACTGGCAGGTAAGTAAGCAGCATGGTCTGCTGCAGGTAAGTCCACCCAAGCATTATGAGCCCAGCGCTTCCAGCGCTGGGACTGGGCATCTTTATGAGCCTGGTGCCACTGGCGCCAGGACATGGTCCAAAAGGTCCCAATTGGGACTGGCTGGCACTCGGAACCGGGGTTATGGGTCTGCTTCCAAGGGAGTCGGGCAAGTCCTGATCTTTTGGAAGCAGAGATCATGACAAGAATAGACACTTGACTATCTGGAACAACGTGAAGGCTACATCTGGTGCAGAGTACTGTGAATCCCTAATGCAGTCTCAACCATATCCATACGGTACAAGCTTGGAATTGGATCTCTGAGAACAAAAGGAACTTTGCAGATTCTTGCACTACATTGTAGATATATCAGTTCACCAGAAAATACCTTTTATCAGGACATAGGAAACAGTGGATTGCTAAATTGAAATTGTCACTAAAGAAGGGATGGCTCTATTGCCTGCCCTTAGCATTATACGCATTAAGGAATCAGCCCGGCTCAGACCACCACCTCACACCCCACAAACTAGTAACAGCGAGGTGAATGAGAACACCTCTGACTCCTCCATCGAGGACTAAGAGTGATGCCCAGAAGACAGCAGAAATGTTAGGAAATGAGTTACTTGCTTATTTGACATGTATGACCGCCAGTATCTCTGTCATTTCAGATCAATTTAAGCACAAGGGGTGTCGGTATCAGGACACAGATGAAGACCATTCAGCAACCGGATCAAAGTAACTTTTACCAGTACAAAGACTTTTTTTTAGGGAGATGCCATATTGATATGTAAATTCACTAGGAAGTGGCACGAGCCCCGTTTCAGTGGGCCATACATTGTGGAAGACATTAATCCCTCAGCAGTAAAGGTCCAGGAATGACGCGCATGGAATCACCTCTGCAACATCAAGCCATATGCTGGTGAGACTGGAGCACCCCCACCCGATTCAGAAGCAAGGCAACACGAAGTAGTTCAGCACATGCAGACTCGATCAATGACAAGGAAGAAGGATGCTGAAACTGCTGGTTGAATGAATGCAAATATGCATTTGGACTATGGCTCCCATGGGACACTCCTTATAGATAGTATAGCAGGAAGTGAGGAAGAAAACGTGTTCTTGAGCCGCAGGAATCTTTTGAGATAAAAAAAATGAACTTTAGAAAATTGTTGATACATCATGATTATGCCTGAATGACATTTGGTTAAAAACTGGAAGTGGGAGCAGTAACCCCGCTCTTTTCTATCTAATGTCGACATTCACCGGCTCATGCATACTGTTTTTTTTTTGCTCTTTGGGCATATCCTGCATTTGCGGGGAGAGGTTCTGACATTTTTGTTTTCTTGCACGATCCTAAGAATGGTCCAATTATAAGGAGATTGCCCTCAGCAATCATTGAGCAGATCTTGCAAGTACTGGATCACTTAACAAATTTGCCTGATTAAAAAGGTATTTTTTCTTCATTAATAAATAGTAAACAGGCATAATGTGGAATCCTGAAAATGATGCAGTGGAGGGAAAAGAGCGAGTTCAATGACGTATGGGAAATCGCCACTATTGGGGACTAATGTATTGGTGCCTAATATATGTTTGCACAGCATCTATTATTGTTTTTCTGTTACTATTAATGTATGCTGCTTACCTTGCTGATCCAAAGAAGGCGGCAGTCCCTCTAATTCTTCCCACACCAGTGGCCCTTACAGACATACCGGTTGCACTAAGACCAAGACCATATGTGATTATCCCTACACCAATGACACATGCAAATATACCTATCTCTATGACCAGTGCCCTTATGATTCTCCCTGAAAGAAGATCCATGTTTGATATATTATGTCATCATTATGTACAGACTCACCTTACAACAAAGAGACCCAGGAGAAGTGCAATAGAGGATTATTATGAGTTAAATAATTATTTAGATGGTACAGCATACTTGGGGAACAACATGTGGTATCAGCACATGAAAGAGGTGGGCATGCAAACCTCTGAGGAGAGCTGTTATGTTTGGGCTCTCCTACCCTATGCATTGGGGAATTCTAAGATATCCATAGCTATAGAAATAGATGTCCAGACAGCTTACTGCCTAATACACCTTGCTCTCTCCAATATGAGAGGTCAATTTCAGGGTCGAATAGCATCCTTGGTGTGTTTGACAGAATGGTCAGCACCAGAAGAATATTATGTTCAAGATTTGAAGACAAGAGCAAGATCAAACACCCGAAATCATGTGATAAGATACAAACAGCCTGAAATGAAAGGAGCAGGAATCAGATGGGAGATAAACAGAAAGCTCAATTGCCAATGAAAGACTGATGAAAAAATACAAAGATGCAAGGAGAGAGGCCAAATGCAGATTTGGGAACAGTACTTTCACCAGATGGCTTGGAAGAAGGCATAGTCGTGTACAGAGCTGGGGCAGTAACAAGACATCATGAACCAGTTATTGATCGTGTGGTGAAGGGATGCAAACCCTTATGGCTAAAACTTGCCAAACTTCTCACATGGGTTGAAGATAGATGAGGCCCAGTACAGATAGTGCCTCTGGCAAGCGCAGAACTATGCTTCAGAAACCATAGCACAAGAAAAGTTGGAGAAAACCAACAATGTGGATGATTCTTTGATGTACCAGGAATGATGGATGGGACAGTTAAGATAATGGACCACTACAGGACTTGTGGATCCAGGGCTTATATGAAGCTACCCAGAGACTGTGGAGGACTGTGCTCCATAGTGATTATTCATGTTTCAGCATTAGTGATTCCTAAAAGTGACTTGAACATTGGAGAATTTCGAAAGGCTGATGCTCATCTAAGGAAGAAGAGATCACTTGAGATTCTCAAGAAAATAAAAAGGGAGAACCATTTTTCAACTAAATTGATAGAAGCTTTTGAGGCAATTCCATATGAACATTGATTGTTCAGTCAGACTTCAGCAATATTCAAGACAATCTTTATGCCTAGGATCCAGGTGATGATGAATGCCAAATGGTTACAGATAACCAGATGGGAGCTCCTCCAGATGATCAATACTACCATACAGGGATTCAATGCTATCAAAGAAAAGCTGAGAGCAATAAGACTGAGGATACTCCAGAATAGATATGTCTTGGACTTGATAACGGTCATGGATGGAGGTGTTTGTGCCAAAATCAGAGAATCATGTTGCACTTTCATACCTGCTCATGAAGAAGAGAATGGGACCTTGACAGAGGCCATAACGTTGTTGACATCTCTACATACCAAGATGGAAGATGAAGTGGAAGATATTGCAGATGGCACCTGGTTTGCAGCAATCTTTTCATCGGTACAACAATGGATGGCAAATATCTTCAAGTTCCTTGGAACATTACTTCTGAAGATAATGTTTGGATTCTGTGTGATCAAGATAATAATCACACAGTGCAAGAAGACAGCAAAGAAAGCAGTAGGAATGAAGTTCATGATCGATGTTGAATCTGGATTTGAACCTAAAAAGCTGACGTATGAAGAAATCAGAAACTGTATAAAAGCTAGCATCCATGCACCTGAGGGAACAAAGTTCCTGTATCCAAGAGACCACAAGAGGTATGTGGGAAGATGTATCTACTGCATCCTGAGTGGACAGTGCTGCCATATGACCAGGAATGTTCATAAACATGTAAAATCAGCAGGATCTATGAAAGGTGTGATGAAAATATGGACTCCTATGAAGCACTTCTTCAAGAGAGAATGCTTAGATGCAGACAGTTGTGAGAAAGTAGTTGATGAATCAACCGGAGGGGGGAGTGTAGAGGAGGAGCCAAAAGCCTCTACAAGAAGTCCTGCCCCTAAATAGCCTATATGTTTGGAACCAGAAATAGTGACAAGCAAGACACCTGTAATGATGCTCATAACATGAGCAGCCTTTGAAGCAAAGTATCCATTAAGAAAGCCATTCTTTATGTATGCACAGAGAACTGAGAGCATCTTGGGAAAGATCCCTGAAGAGCACATGAAGGCAGATGAAAGGCGAGACTGGTGATGTCACATGAAGTAAAGGGACACGCCTCAGAAGAGATGACAAGAAAGAAGGTGAATAAACCATATAGAATCTGATGATGAAGTAGAACCAAGTAAACTTTCATACATCGGATGACGATCATATGTGTGAATAGCACAGAAGATACAGACAACTATTTTATAATTGCACAGATGCAGTAACACAAGTAGACAAAGTAATCATGAGGCTTGCTATGTAGTGAGTAGATTGTGGTGATGCGCCAAGCTATATTAATATATAGGAATCTGGAAGTTCCAAATTGTTTTCCGCAAACTGGACCCCATGAATAGAAGGGCTGGAAAAGTGCAGCAGAATACGCCTGGTAGTAGATGGAAGAAGAATCAAAGGGGCCTGCCTGCCCCAGTGTCAAGGGATGAGGCAGCCAAGAAACTAGTTAATTATAATGAAAAGGTACAATAGACGAGAAGGAAAGCTCCTGTGTGCCAAGTTTTATTCATTTAATATTGTTAAATACAAAAAGAAAGCTCAAAACATGGTGGTCTCCAGTCATATGATCAGATGAAAATAGACTTTGAGCAGTATACGCCGAGACCAGAAGATAAGGTCATGCTCATACTCCCTTTAATTCCCAGCAGCAGTTATACTTTGCAAGGCTGAGTTCAAAGACTAGTCTCATGGCAGACAGCTTGAGTGATGATGTATAATGTGCTTAATGTGAGGGGAGGCATGACCAGGCCAAAACCACCAGCACCTGGGGTACCAGCTTGCATGCTGCTAACGAGTGGAATATTCCAGAATGGTACAAGCGTGCAAACCAATTATGAAGGGCCACGTACCAAAGAGCCCTACAGTTTAGAGGTCCAGTAAGACGTTGTGTATTTTATGATGGTCACAATGACTTGCAGTAGGGGTGGGCAGAGTTGCCCACCTGACAGTAGAGACCCAATCACAACACCAACCCTCATAGAAAGTGTATCTAGATGTCCCCCATTACCCAATCAGAGACACGCAGAGGTCAATAATTATGCGTGTTTAGTATATACATTTGTTTTTTATGTTTTTCGTAGAGATCTTGCTGTCCGACATCCAATGGTGTCCGTTGTACTCCCTGCTTTAGATAATTGTTATTAAAACAGACCAAGCCATTTTCCAACTTCCTGAGTCAGTTTTATTATTGATGTTTGAGTCATTTCCCCATTCCCATCCACCCTTTAGAGTGTTACCTCATCTTAAAGAGCCCAAGGTTTCAAGTTCTCACACAGAAAACAACATTACAACAAGGACACAAACCATTGGCTTATTACAGAGGGATTTTACACCCAGTTATGAAAGGGCATTACCCTTGTGAACAAGTTTTAGCTGTTGCTGCATTTGCAATAGAAAAGGCTTCAAGTATTACAATGGGGTATTTCATTAACATTATTTGTTGAGCACGCATTATTTTTAATTCTAGAGAAATCCAAAAGTACATTGACCACACAAAGAGCATTAGGGTGAGAGGTAATTATCTTGGACCCTGCAATCAAATTGTTAGATGCAGAATAGTGAATCCAGCAACGTTCGTAGCGGAACCAGTAAGGGAGGATGATCATAAACATGATTACACAACGTATACTGAATTCTATGATGACATTCCCCCTTTTAGAGAAAATGCTCTTAGAGCGGGAAGTTATCTTTTTTGATGGTCCTTCAAAAATTGACCAAACTACTGGTGACAGGCATACTTTGTCAGCAGTGTAAAGCTGAACCGACAGAGTGAATTTGAAGTAGTTACAAGTGTGAAATTGCCTTTGCATTGCTCATCACAGGCTGCAGAATTAGTGGCACTTATTGCAGCACTCCAAATATATAAAGATGAGGCAGTGATAGAGTACTCTAACTCTGCCTATGTGATAACAACTGTGCACACAGGCTTGTCCCGCTGGAAAAGTAGAGGCTTCCTCCGTGCAGGTAGCACTCCAGTGCAACATACGGCCCTAATGGATAAGCTTATTGAGGCATTAAGACTCCCATTGTCTATCGCAGTCATAAAATACACAGCGCATACTAAAAACAGACCTATGTTCTCGCAGATTTGAAGCAGCAGACTTAGAAGCCAAAAAGGCAGCATATTTCCCAATTATGTCTGATTTTGAAGTAAGAAGTGTTAAGCAAATGACAGGATGGTGCATGTTGGTAAAGGAGGGCTTTAGCATGATGTCTATTGTTAAGTTATTTTAAATACAAGGTCATGCCGCACAGGAGGAGCAAGATTTATTGAGAAAACAGGTGTGTTCTTTATTCCCCACTGAGGCAATCTGGAGGCGGGATAGCACTTAAAAGCTACTTATGCCTCTAGCATTATTTAGGGTAGTGCTGGAGCACCTTTACTACCCCACGCATATGACTCAAGAGTGTCTTGCTGCTAGAATGCAACAGTTATAGGTACATGCTGGCTGTCCCTTTTCTAGATAGATCGAGGCAAGTCCATGTATGCGGCCTGATGTCAAATGCACTGGCAAGTTCCTTGTGTGTGAGGTGTTCCCAAGATGGGGTGTGTGTGAAATGTTGTGGTCGGACAATGGACCACATTTTGTAAATAAACTGTTTGAGCAAGTAACTTTTTTATTAGGTATAAAACACAAGTTATCTTCTGCCTGTAACCCAGCGGAGAATGGAATTTGTGAGAGATTAAACAGACTCCTTAAAGAGAGGATAGCAAAGATTAAGATAACTTTCATGAAGGTGTGGTTACACTGCTTGCCCCTTGCGCTATATGCACTGTGAAATCAGCCTAGCTCAGATCACCACCCAACTCCTCATGAGTTGGTGACGGGATGCCGAATGAGAACAACCCTTGCTTCTCAAAGTAGGGTAAAAACTGTTGCTCACAGTATAGCAAAGACATTAGGTGATGAGATGCATGATTATTTGGCAACTATGACTGCTAGTCTTTCTTTTATTTCTCAACAGATCAAGAACCGGGGGGGGGGTCAAAGATGATTGAAGAAGAAAGCCAGCCAACTGATCCAGGCAGCCTTTTATAACAACCCAGCTTATTTCCAAGGGACCAGGTGCTGATACACAAATGTCTCTGCATTTGGAATAAACTTCATTTCGAGGGACCTCATCAGCTGGAAGCAGTTACTCGCACAGCTGTTAAGCTGCAAGGAAAGAGAGCCTGGCTGCATCTGCACGACATAAAACCGTACAAGGAAGAAACCTCGACCCCTCCTGCATCTACTGACATTGAAGCAAGAGAAGATGTTCCACATAGGCAGACAAAAACAGCAACCAAGAGCAAAGAAAAGAGTGTATTGTATAATAAAAATGCCCTTGAAATAAAGATTGATATTTCTTAAATCTAAAAAGGAATGAATGGATTTACAGCTATCCTGAAACTTTTTTTAGATAGGTACAAGGAACAATGGGCCTCATTCCGAGGCTGGCGTTAAGGGTTAACGGTCACCGTTAATGGCAACGGTGACCGTTAACACTTACCACCATATTCCGAGTTCCCTTTTGCGGGTTGGCAATTAACGCCTGCTTTTAGCAGGCGTTAAAAATCCAACCCGCAAAGGGACCTCGGAGTAAATTACGGCACCGTAATTTACGGTGCCGTAATTTACTCCTTCCCCATTCCCATTGAGCCCTATGGGGGCAGGAATGGGGATGGGGAACCGGTATGGTGAATGGGGAATTACCAGTCCCTCCAACCTTGGAATGGACCGGTAATTACTCCATTCACCATGCCGGATTTCCATGGAGTAAATAGCTCCATGGTTGCTTACCATGGTGCTATTTACTCCATGGATAGCGCCAGCCTCGGAATGAGGCCAAATGTGTTAATGCACCTGAGCCAAAGGACAAGCAATATAATGCATCTTCAATGCTACCCATCATAATAACATTACACACATTTGTGTATGCTGTTTCCACCTACATATTGCGGTCTCACACCGTTCTGATAAGACAACATATGGATTTCATAACATTTTGTGATTTAAAGAAGATAACACAATTACATAATGAATTAAGCATAACGGGAAGGTTACAAAATATGAGAGACTAACTACCATCAAGAAAGTCGATACGTTTTTTGGAATGGTAATTGTGATTTCATTTTTTGTCTTATGATGTTTCTTTCTTTCTTATTATTATGACATTTAGACACACAATGATTAATAATTCAGATACTCTGGGGACAATGAAACATGCTTTCTAATCCCTAACAAAAGCACAAGCAGCAGCTTCCCTAATTCTGCTTGACTTAAAAGACATTTTGGAGAAGATCATGAAGGCATAAATACACATCTTGATAATTCACCTCACTAAAAGAATAAACTATGGTATCAGCATATGAAGGAGGTGGGAGAGAGAATGTCAGATAAAAGCTGCGATGTGTGTTCTCTCATCCCCTACGCCATCAATGCAGCCAGAACATTTATTGCAAAAGATATGTGTGCACATAATGCTAAGTGCCCCAGTCATCTGGCAGCATGCACAATCAGAGGACAATGTGAAGGAAAATGGGCAACCCTACGATGGCGATTAAGGGGAACATTTCCATATGAAGATACTTTTGTGAAAACATAAAGTATGGAGAAAGGGATGGGTTGGGCAAGCAAAAATGTATGTATCCATCCCAGATTAGAGAATGAATAAAGGTTGTCAAAATGAGGAGGATGGAATGTTCAGACATAGTGGAAAGATCAGGAGTACCAGGATGCTGGGAGAGATCACAGCTATTGGTGTATGGATGAGTTTCTGCCAGCACGGGATGCGGAGAAAGAATGTTATCTTGCCCTGCACACTTATTAAAGAAGGAACCATTAAGCATAGTACAAATAGTGAATGACATGTGTTTAGAGTCATGGGCCAAGTACTTTAAGCTACTAACATGAGTTGACCATGAAGCAGCACAAGTATCTAAAATACCACTAACAAATGTAACAAAATGTTTCAGGAATGAAAGCCTGATCCCGGTTGGAGAAAATAAAGGATGCAAGCAGGTGCTCGAAGTGCCAGGAATGAATGGAGGAACTGCTGTGCTGATGGATCGATATTTGGTCTGTGGATCAGGAGCTTAAATGTATCTGCCTACAAATTTGGGAGTATGCTCCCTTGTGGTCATACACGTTCCGGCATTAGTGATTCCTCAAAGTGACCTCCAACTTGACCATTACATATATAGATTTGAAAGCTTTTCCATGGTCTGTTCACTCCTGTATATGTTTTCAAACACAAATCGACTATTTTCAAAGAAAACCTACCCTGCCTAAGATGGTTTTTAAGATCAGACATCGCAAAAAACTGATTGAGCCTCTGCCCTTGATAACAAAGTCTCAACTTTAGTGAGTTTAGAAGAAATTTCGTCCACTTTTACCAATTTATGAGCTTAGCCACAGAGAAGTTTGCACAAGTGAAAAGTAAAATATAATCACCTATGGTGCAGAACTCTTGGTTTAATGAGAAGCTCAAAGAAATTAAACCTATAAAGATTAAACTCTTCTATACCTGACGTCTTTTAAGAGAACCGTTCAGTCTTGCAGCCTATAGAAAAGCAGCAGCAAAGTATAAATTGGCCATATACACTACAAAAAAAGAGTCATTTAATATCAGCATTATGAATGCCGGCTCGTCAGCAGAAAACTTTTCAGAATTCTCGGGAAAAGATCCCATACACCCGGCCCCACGCAGGAGGTTATCCTTAAAAATGAGCCGTGGTGTATGGAAATGTAGCAGGCTTCGTCAAATAAGTAGAGAAACAATTGAGGAGAAAAAAACATGTTATGCAGAAAATAAGATCTGGAGGCTAACCTAAATACTTCGGGAAATAACATTAAGGACCGTCCTATCTTTAGCTTTCAACCAATTTCTGAACAAGAGCTGGACAAAGTTATTACTCAGCTGAAAAGCACAAGCTGCAAATAGGACCCTTGCTCATCTATTATCATAAAGGAATGATCCCCCATTCTTATCCCTGCATTGACAAAATTTGTCAATGTATCTTTTGCCCATAATAAGGTTCCAGATAATATCAAAGATGCATGGATTTCACAACTTCTTAAGAAGCCTAATCTTTGTCCCCAGAATGCAGCAAATTATAGACACAACACTACTGTTTTGCTGAAGATACTTGACAGATTAGCATATAATCAAATCTCAGTTTTCCTGGAGGAAACTACATCTTCCATGATTATCAATCTGGTTTCAGATTGAATCATGGAACTGAGACTGCTCTGCTGGCTCTGAAGTCTCACAGAGGATGGATTTGGGCCATATTTCCCTTTGTATGTTTCTTGACCTCTCGGTAGCTTTTAACCTGGTGCACTATTCCATTCTGTCCATCAGGTTAAAGAACAATGCAAAGTTGTCCCAGGCAGACATTGAGTGGACTACCTCCTTCCTGAAATGGAGACAAGTCAGGGTAGCCAGTGATAATGCTGAAGCTGAACCCATCACTCCTATGTATGGTGTCCCTTGGGGAGCCTGTGTCTCACCCTCCTTCTACAACATCTTTATGATCCCTTTTTTCAGATGTTAGAAAATGAAGGGATCATATTTGCTAATTATGCAGACAACACTCAATGTGTCATCTCTATCTTAGGATCATACATGGAGGATACAAATCTTATTAATAAGATTTACCAAAAGATACAGCATTGGATGGTGGTGAATGGTTTAGCCATTAACAGCTCCAAAACAGAGCTCCTACTATTTGGATCAGAGATCAAACTAGAGAATTTAGGCCCTAACTATACACACTTTAACATAGACAACTGCAATATCAGTGTCATGAGCAAGGTGAAGACCTTGGGAATCTACTTAGATTAGAATCTCAACATGAAGGCCCAGGTTAATAGCCTGATCTCGTCTGCCTCATATTTGATTAAACTATTTCACTGCGTTAGACCGTTTATATCGGGAAAAAATGCAGAAACACTAGCAAGGGCAATCATAGGCTCCAAAATAGATTATTGGTGTAGTCTGTTGGTGGGCCTGCCGCTATCAGAATTTCACTGACTTCAGGTTATTCAGAATGGGGTGGTGAGAGTGGTTAAACACCTCTCGAGAAGAGATCACATGTCAGAAGCATGAAGAAGTCTCCATTGGCTGCCTATACAGGCCAGAGTCTCGTTAAGGTTGCTTCTTATCACTCATAAATTTGTGCAGGGATACATGCCTGTGTACTTAAAAGAAGTCATCATTCCAAAGCAAAATTTAAGACTACTTAGGTCTGATATTACCAACCTTCTTACTGTTCCTCGTTGGAAGACCAAAAAGTCTATGGATGCCACCTTTGCGTCTGCGGCCCCCAGGCCTGGAACACTCTAACACCTTCCTATAGAATTATTACATCTACCAAGGTTTTTAAGAAAAATTTGAAAACACTCCTTTTCGTTTAAGGCCCCCCTCATGCCTCATCAAGGCTACGACTGCCTGTGGAGTCCCTATTTTAATTTGCCACATCTCCTACTCTTGGAAGACCTCTGAGTTTTAGTTCTATGTTTGTCTCTTTAAGCGCCCGTAAGCCCTAGTGTACCTGGTGTGCTATATAAGTTCCAAAACATAAACATATTGAAGAATTTCCAAAAATGGATGAACGCCAGAGAAGGAGGACTCATCCTTCGCCGACTGAAGAGGGTGAACTATTTCTCATTAAAGTCAATAGACATACCAGATGAGCATAAATTATTCAGCAAGACAGCAATGATAATGCCATATATATTTATGCTAGGGCTCCAGACTGCAGTGAATGGAAAATGGTTGCAGATCACCAGGTGGGAACTGCTGCAAATGATCAACGCAAAGAAAGAATGTAATGCAATCAGAGAAGAACTGATGGCCATTAGGCCTATGACCCTCCAATATAGATATGTCCTGGACTTAATTAGAGCAATGGAAGGAGGCGTGTGCACCAAGGTCGGGCCTTCTTGCTGCACATTCAACCTTCCCATGAAGGAGAAAATGGAACCCTTACAGAAGCAATACATTTGCTTACGACCCTGCACATGAAGATGGAGGATGAAGTTGATGAGACAGCAGGAGATGAATGTTTTTTGTCTCTATTTTCGTGGATTCCAACCTGGCTTGCAAATGCCTTAAAATTACTTGGAGCAATACTAGTGTTGGTATTGCTGGGATTCTGTCTCATAAGGATCATTTTTGGACAATGCCAGAAAACCACCAAGAAAGCCTTTGGGAAGAAGCTAATGATTGATGTGCATAGAGACTACACACCACAGACTGAAGATACCACCCGTGAGAACATAAATAAAAGTCCCCTGGGCCCTCCAGGAACAATGTTCTATTACCCTAAGGATCACAAGAAATATGTAGGACGTTGGGTATTTTGTCAACCAACTGGAGAAGGCTGTCATGTGACCTGGAGTTTGGACAAGCACATAAAGAATGGAGGTGACCTGAGGGAGTGATGAAAATATGGATCCAAATGAAACTTAGATGTGAAGAGAGGATGAAGAAGATTGAAGAAGAGGAGGTGGTTGATGACTCCACCAGAAGGGGTGTGTAGAGGAGCAGGTGGACATGCAATTCCTAACTCCCTCCCCCTCACCTATGTCATATTGCAACAGTAGGAGAAGATTCCTATGTGGGACACCATGTATCATCCCAATACCACATTGAGTGTATGAGAGACGGTATTCACTCAGATAACCATATCGAATGGAACCTCATACTGAGAGGCTTGAAGGATGTCTGGACACACCATTGGATATCATAGAGCTATAAGTGAAATCTGACAAGAACAGAGTAACGTCATAGAGGAAAGATAATGAGACTCACTGAATCGATGTTCAAAAACTCAAAGAAATAAGATATACCTGAAGTAACAAGGGAAACATGTAATCAAATAAGAAGAAATCGTATATGCAAAGAAGATAAAGTAACCTGCTGACTAATATGTGTAAATATGCTGAAACGAAAGGTTGATGAGACATATAGCGGCTTGCTGAGGAGGAAAACATAACATGGCTAGAGTGGCAATTATGGAAAGATGAACGTCGTATTAAAACCAATCAAGCTACCTCCGGGACAGACCAGGGCTGCAAAGTCAGGAGACACTGAAAAAACAGCTTTGTGTGAGAAATAAATTGGAGTCTATTGGCCTGGGATCAAGGATGCTACTTCAAGGAATAATTGCTAGCCACAAGGGGAGTCAAAAGGATATTCCATGTATGTAAGTCATATTTCTCTTAGATTAAGCAAAGAAGAAAACATCTGCAAGAGCAAAGTATTAGACAATTAAAGATAAAACCTATGTAAGATGGAGTGAGCAAGTCTCCAGAGGCCAAGAAGGGTATTGACACCAATCTTAATTGAATCAAATAGCAGTAATAGAAGGTCTAGATGGAAACATTTGTGGTCTCCTCATACGTGATTCAGAAGTCGAAAACAAGGGCTAATCATTAAGCCCAAACAAAGAAAATGGTGTGCCTACACTCCCTTGAATATCGTAGCACAGAGAACAGACTTTGAGATGAACTACAAAGGAGAAGCCTTGGCTTGGGGCCTGATCAATGAGAGATTATAGACTAATTGGGAAAGTGGGGAGTAGTCTGTCGTTGCTCGTGGCACCTGAGTTTTGATTTGCTTAGGTGCTGCTAACGAGTCAAAAGTCTAGGTTTGGGAAAGCATGCCAACCAATCAGAGGGTCTATGTAGCAACATGCTATACAATGTTGCAAAGACCAACCCACTTCCATTTGTCTGCTATAATCAGTATTATACATATCAAGAGGTGGAAAAATGTGTGCCTACCAGATAAGGGGCAGCCAATTAAGTTATTAACACTTATACATAATATAGGTACACATGTTCTCATAACCCATCCCTCCCTTCCATAGGTTTTAGTTTGCCACATAGGATGACATCATAGATGACGCATATTGATGTATACAACTTTTGTATAATCACACTTGGGGGTGAGTATGTGCTCACAAGAATCTGCTATTTGCCAGATTGCCCTATTTTTTTATGCTAATAATAAAGGAGTACGTTGACATATTCTTTGAGTCTGTCCTGTTATTTGGGTCCAAGATCATTATTGGTAATTCCGTATAGCACTTGAGACACTTCAAGGTGCTAGAGCACAGATTGAATAAGGTTGCTGTATACACAACCTTGGTGGCTTCCTTGACCAGAGGAGATAGAACTAGACAGAGCTCCTGAGGTATGAATTCTGATCCTGGCTACATTATGGGTACACAACAGCTGCATTATGCATAGCAGTCCTGGATACATCACCCACTCTGTAAGTGTATGCCACAAATGTGCAAGATCTACATTTCTGAACGATGAGGATAAATACAAGACCGCCATGTAACATATTTTGCCCATGCTCCCACTAGTTTGTGACATACTTGTGGCCAATGCCAGGCCACTCTCAATGGTGCCAACTCTCCTCCTATAACCGGTCTCAAAGGGAATAAACAAATTAGCACCCTCTGCCCATTTTATAAATTCTTTAAGAAGAAACGATAGCAACCATTTTTGACGGGATGTCTATCAGGGAAATTGGCCAATAACTTGTTGATTCACTCCTTTTTCCTCTTTTAAAAATAGGCAGAGTTATATTTTGATTCCAGGAGGGTGGAATTACTTCTTCTAGGACTACTTGCGTAAAAAGTCTAATAAGAATATGAGCCCAAACTTACTGTCATTGCGCAAAACCCATTAGTTATTCCGTCTGGTCCACAGGAACAAGATCTTTTTAGTTTTACTATGAGATCTGTCTCTTCTCAAATGTGTAAGACCAGCATTTACTTTTATTTATTTGACTGGTATACAGCTGTGCAACATGAGCTGAACTTTTCAGTAAAATGTTTTCTCCAACCCCCCTCCACCACACAGGTTGACTGTCTACGAGGCTGTTCAGAGACCTTATAATTTGAAGTCCACCAGATTTGCCTAGTGTCCCTCTTTGTAATATCTTCAAGAAATCTTTGATTAACCTCAATATAGTTTTTCAATAAGTGGTATTTGAGCCAAACTTTCTGTTTTATTTTTTACTTTCCCTTTTTTTCTAGACAGGACTTGGTGTTATCACAACTGATTTTTCTTGCATCTAAGCAGGACTGCTGGTTCCTGAGATTGATTAAGGGATCATAATTGTGTTCTCTCTTGCTAACAAAAACTCTACATCCAGCACGCTGAAGTAAGAGGAATAGTTAGTAGCCTGCCTAAAAGAGAGTGGAAAATGACAGGAGAAGTGTGTCTAGCTTTCTCACTGTCTGACAGGTCAATCCACCAGTGTGATAGGTTCATGTTTGTTATCACATTTCTGCACCAATGTTCAGATGTTTCATCAACTCTTATAAACACTGAACTACCAGGTCCAACATTGCATGATCACCAATGGTTGTCTTGGTCACCAAGAAAGAAATCACACACTCTTGTGTCAAATTTGAGAGATACACATAGGGCCTCATTACGAGTCCGGCGGTAACCGCGGCGGTAAAACCGCCTGGTTACCGCCGGACTCGTATTACCATTCCGCCTCCGTGATTCCCAGAATTACCGGGGCATTACAACCCCGGTTTTCTGGGAATCACGGAGGCGGAATGGTGTTAATCCCCATTCCCATTGAGTCCTATGGGACTCGATGGGAATCGGGATCATGGAAACACCGGCAGCATCTCGTAATGCTGCCGGTGTTTCCTCGTCCGCCTGCAGGCGGGTGGTGTTAAACCCGCCAGGTCAGACCTGGCGGGAACATCACCTCCCGCCTGCTGGGGTCAGACTCAGGTGGTCCGGAAACAACGGTGGCGGCGGGTTTACCGCCACCGTTATTTCCGGACCGCCTGGGTCGTAATGAGGCCCATAGTCTATTGCCGAGACAGAGAGTCTTCCAAACCAGGTTGGATCAGGACGAAGTCCTTCCTTAACAAGCACGTTAACTTGAAAGAAACCCCATTTGGCCAGGAAGTTTGCCCAAATCAAAGCGTCTCAGCCTTTCTTTTACCATGAATAGCTACTTCATTTCCTTTGAGGTTTCTAGGCTTTTCCGCAAATCCCTCTAAACAAGGTTCGATCGCCGGTCAGGTAGAGTTAAAGTCCCCTCTTAAAATTAAAAGGTTGGCCTCAAACTTACACGACCATCTAACCAGGATATTTTCGATTTTGTTTATTACATCTTCAAGACTCATGCGAAACGGGTTATAGTATACGTTGAATATTAGAATATGTTTATACCATATAATGTGTTGATCAATAGCATCAACCGCTAAAGCAGCCTCCGTAGTAGTTTTAATTATATTGAAAATCATACCATGCTGATTTAAGGGTCTTCCTTTCTGGCCCTTTGTTGCACTCTACCTGGCTATATAATATATAATAGCCATCTATAACAGGACTTACAGTTAAGCATGACTCTTGGAGTAACATTATGTAGTACAAATTGAATTTAGCACTCATCTCTTGAGATCCAACACAGTAAACTAAAGTTGTTACTTTCACAACCCTGATCTATGAACTGTTGTTGTAGTGGGGAGTGAAGATGACAACCAACTCCACTTACATGTGTTGTTTCTAAAGCACACCTGTCTCCGCCCTTCATTAGTGATTGAACATTTGATGTTTGTGTAGCCCAACACAAGCCTAACAGATATAGATTTGTCTTCAACTGCTCTTTCAAGGTAACTTTCGTAAACTCTTTTAAGGAGCTCATCATGTTTGGCATGTACCAGTTTCCTAGTAGTTTAGAATAAGAATGACCATGCACCTTTCTGGATGTGCACGTTCAAAGAGGTGAACTCAACAAATATCTGAGGAAGAAATAGAGATTAAGGTTGAAATTGTAGCAAACATTGACATCATTCTGGATCTGTTGAGGGGAACATTTCTTTCCCCCTCAAACACAGTTTCAAATGCTATTAGACATAGAAGATCTTGTTTATCACTTATAGTGCTCCTTATATTGTTAGTAATTGGTTTGTCCTCAGAATGATGCAAAATAGAACCTGCTGTCACACCCTGACTTTCTTCCATGTCACTCCTTGCTCTTGAAGTCGTGTCCACTAAAGGTAGCTTATTTTTGTCCATCGTAATTGCTCCAAAAATACAGCACTGATCATAAGCTCCTTCAGCTGTCGCCTCCATGTTCGGTCATTCAATAGTGTTTAAGACACTCTCTCCATCCATGCTCGGTAATTCTAATGTCTCCTGATTCCTCCCCTTCTGTTTTTTTTTTTACTTTTATTTTATCTTTGTTACTTCTCTACAAGGAAGACCATTACATAAGTGTGTTTCAATCTATACAGTGTCTTGCAGGTGAACAGTAGCCACCTCCCCGGCATCACCGGGCTCTCGCTCTTCACTCAGTTGTGTGTCAGTGATTTTTATTATTTCAGAATCAGGAGGGTTATATGCTTTGATGTTATGTAACCCTCTAACAGAGACCTTAAGAATTTTCTGGAACCTGTTTTCTTCGGTCTGACACACCCTTTTATGTTTTTTTGGTTTTTGAGACTTACATGATTTCGTCCTTCTTGTCTCAACATGCACCACATTTCCAACAGGACTTTCCGTCTCGATCCCTGGTACTTCCCTCATTGATTGAACTGAAGTCAATTGGGGAAGGTTCAGTATGTGTTATTCTATTGCCTTGAGTCTGAAGTTTAGGACACATGGTACATTTCCTAAAAGAGACGTTTTTAATTATTAAAGGATTGTTGAATTTTCCCTAACTTCTGAAAGGACAGTAATGTAAAGGATTATAAATGGCTGTAGCACTATATTTAGGGCTATTAAAGGACACTTAACACACATCGTAGCATACTGCAGTACCTCCAACTCTTGCTGAAAAGGCAATCCTGAACAATCTCCCACAATTGATGCCTCTTAAGAGTCATATACTTCATTCACATTACCTGTTGTTACACCTTCCTCAGGAGAGATGAAATGTTATGGGGAAACACTCAATCTAGACGTGATTGCTTCTATTGTTTGAATGTTGTCACCAATACAGAGACAGGCATCCGAGAGAGACATACGTGCTCTCCTTTCAACATCTTGTAGAACCCAAACAGAAATTGCAATTCCTTTGTTAAGATCGATTACAGACCCAGACATCAGAGAATCAGATATAGACTGATTTGTTTGAGACGTTTGTAAGACAAGGCTGTATGACTTTGGAGAGCACAAAGAATGTGGTAATCATTTCTTGTTTGGATAAGCGTGTAGTTCTTTTTTTGTTTACTACTTGTGGTTTTCAAAGCATATCTTTTTCCAAAAGCGTTTGTTCACTGCTCTGTAAATTGTAGTCTTTAGATTTTCCCCACGTAATGTTTGTGCCACAAGATTTGAGATTACAATGGAGATGGAGGCCTAAACTAGCTTGCACACCAGAGATTCGGAAAAAAACACCAAATCTACCAGTTGCAACTGCAGTGTACTTCCCATATCAATCACTTCCCCAAATACCACTGTATACAAACAGCAGAAATTTACCAACACAGTGAAGGACACTATATATACAATATGGTCAACCCCCCACCCCCCCAAACTGTTCTGTTATTCCAGAGCTGATCAGCCACCTCAGATACAAAGCACTGGGACCAGGAAGCTAAGCAGAGGGAGGGGAGGGGGCTGGGAAATGCTCACTTACCCCCAAAGACAGGAAGCACACTAGGGCTGCGGATTGCTGGTAGGTCGACAAACTGCGACCAATTGCACCTGATCCTGTGCTCAGGATGAAAGTTCAGCTGCCCAATGCTGCAGCACCAGCTCCTGAGAGCAGGGGTACAGGGCCCAATGTATAACCTCCAACTCTTCACTCTGCCAATGACCGCAGCAGCCCCTGCACTCACTCTGTGTGCACCTCCTCGTCTTACTCGAAAACACTATATGATATGATAGGTTATTTATAACATGCTTAACACCCAGAGGTTTCTAAGCGAGGACCCGAGGATCGAACCAGTATTGCTCTGTGTCGTCTGCTTCCAAGGCGAGCATGTTGCCCCTTTGATCTATCCTACAGAGACTAGAGGAAAGAACCTCATGCCCTAAAAGCTGTACTGCATCCCGAAAATGCCAGCAGCCGCTTCTGACAATGAATTTTTAATATCTATTTTTCCAGAAGAAATCGAGCAAGATTTCACCTTGGACTTCTGTGGGCCCACGAAAGACAACAAATATCTCCTTGCCATCCTTGATGACTATCCAAGATATCCTGTGTGGAAGCAAATCCCATGCACATCTACCAGTTGTATCATTCCCACACAGGGTGAAATATTGAAACCCCATGATCAAATGACAATGTCATGGCTTTGAGAAATTCATGAAGCACTTGGGAATCAATCATGGAAAATCATACCTATCTGTTACAAACAAATAGAATGGTGTAGCGGTTCATGAGAACACTCAAGAAAGCCTTTCACTGCAGCAAAAAAGGAGAATGTCACTATCACAAACACAGTTTGCCAAGATTAGTGAAAATCACACCTAATCACACTTGTCAAAAAAGTAGTGCATAGCTAATCTAATACTAGGGTACAAACCACATTCTAGGCTAACACAACTTCCAGCACCTCCTCCCACCATGCCACAAAAAAATGTACGCACAAGACAAACAAGTCAAGCATACGAAATCCTGTAACCAGGAAGTGGAATATATGCTTTAAATGATATGAGAACACCTCAGATCTCATGACATTTCCTCAGCGTTTTTACTTTATTTTAATCCAGCATAATTATGAAGGATGTCTCAGTGTTCTCGTGAAGAAGAAACATGTTTTTTTTTTTAAAGGGTACCTCTTGGGGCTTGACAGTGTGACTTGTTTCTATAAGAAAAAGTCAACAATTCAACTTCACTACAATTAAACTGTGTAGGGAATGGTTTTCTGAAACTTTGTTGCTGTCTACTTGTTTGATTCCCTTGCCTGGAAAGTCTGGTGTTATATTATGTATTTATCTAGAATGTTTACTGCGCTGTCTCTAAATTAATTTCTCAATATCCACATAGATGGAAATGGTGCCTTATTTTTTTGAAAACTTTAAGAACATTATAGAATGAGCTCTAAACATCTCTTGTAAAGACGTTGCAAACTCCACCACTGCAAAACTGTAATAGTTTGTATATACATATTCTAGTGCCTTGAAACTACTTTGATATGGTGTTGTTTGTGCTATATAAATAAAAACAAGCACAATCCCTGTTTATACATTTAGCAATGCACATAGCTAAAATAAGGCATGGATATTGGTTTTAACATTGCTTCTTTTCATTGCGACTGAGGACACATCTCTCAATTGTTTTGTGAATCAGTCGTGATCTTTGTGGCAGCTATAATTTGTGATTTTTCTCTCACTGTTAATGCGTGTGCGGTCACAGGCATGCCTCCTTAATTAGGCTTACATATGGGCAGTCTGTTTCAAATTTTGAAGTGCTCATTCAGTAGTTTATAGAGTTAAAAATGCAGCTTCGACCTAGACAAGCATGACCAAGAGTAGCCAAAAGAATTACTAAAAACATGGCTCTTTATCTCACCAAGATAACTTGGCCCCTTTTAATACCAAATGGCCGTTGGGTTTTCTGACTACCCCGCCATTTCAGGCAGCAGGTATACTGCTGACTTGCATTGTGCCCTGCTAAATACCAGCTCGTTACCCGCTCACTCTCTGGAATGTTATGACCTCCTGGCCAATAATCAACTTGATCTCTTGTCCCTAACGGAAACATGGCTTGCAGAATCATCTGGCCTTGCAATTGTTGAAGCCCTCCCTCCTGACTTTGAACTTGTGCATGTGGAGCGCTTAGCCCCCACCCTGGTGCTGGGGTAGCCCTGATCCAGAAAACCAAATACAGGGTTAACCACTCCATCCCTAACAATGCATTGAAAATGGAATGTGTATTCTGTTGTATCTCTGTTTCTCCTACCTGTACACTCACTGCCCTGGTGGTTTATCGCCCACCATGGTCTGACACTGCATTTTATGCAGATTTCCCTGCTTTTGTGTTGGAGTTACAAATTAAATACCCCAACCTACTTATCGTTGGGGACTTTAATCTCCCTGCGAACACCACCACTGCAGGGCAGGTTTCTAATTTCTGTCCCTGATGCAGGATCTAGGTCTCCATCAATGGGTCACAGAACCTACTCACCAGTGAGGAAATATCCTCGATCTGGTCATTGCTCACACAGATTCTCTTTCCTCAGTCAATCTCAGTCTGGTGCTTTGGTCCGACCACTGCCTGGTATCCTTTACGATTGCCCACCAGGTTCCTCGTCTCTGCCCCATCAAGCCTGTTATCTTCAAACGTAGTTGGACCAGAGTCTCCAGCTCTGCACTGATTACTACTTTGCATGCACAGTGTGGCTCATCTAGGGACTGCTCTCTATCTGGTTTGCAGACTGTTCTTGACAACTGCTTACCTGTTGGCTCCTGTCAGACTCTATAAGCAGAAAGCCTGTATGCCTGAGTCTTGGTTTATGGACAATCTTAAAGCCTATAAACTATGCTGTAGGCAGGCGGAACGAAAATGGTGACTTAACTATTCTACTGAAGCCTAAGCCCTATTCCGCTGCACTCTTTCGCTGTACCATAAGGCAGTGACTACTGCTGAGAAACTCTATTACAATCATAGAGTACAGGTGGACTTAAAAACACCCAAGGCCCTTTTTGACCTTGTGGAATCACTATCATCAGCTGAGAAAGGTGCAGGCTCAGCTCCACCTTCACATGGTCTCTGTGACTCTCTCTCTGCGTTCTTCCTAGATAAAACCTCTGCCATCCGCGACCATATAAAGGATGGCCTGCTTCTTGTTAATACAGACACGACTGCTGTTGATCTCCCTCCTGATAATGGATCCTGTTCCTCCTTTCCTCTTTTTTCAACCTCTGATGTACTGTCGGCTATTCAGAAATTGAAGTCTGCCTCCCTCGCTGATGCTATACCGTTGACTCTCCTCAAGGTTGCATCCAGCAATTAGATTGAACACATTACCACGGCTGTCAATGCCTCTTTTTCAAGCAGAGTAATTCCACCGTCTCTTAAGCATGCGCTGGTGGTCGCACTCTTAAAGAAGCCCTCTCTTGATCCCAACGTGCTGTCCAACTACTGCCCTATTTCCCTTCTTCCTTTTCTTATGAAGGTAATGGACGCCTGGTGTCCCCTCTTTTGTCCAGCATTTTAGAGTCCTCTCACTGTTTAGATTCTTTTCAGTCTGGGTTCAGGCCGGGAAGGGGCACAGAATCTGTCCTGAACTCGGTATTGGATTACCTGGTTCGCCTGGTAGATAATGGCGGTGTTGGAGCAGTCCTCTTGTTAGATCTGTCGGCTGCTTTCGACACAGTTGATCATTCCATCTTGATCTCCCCTCTCTCTGACGCTGGCCTCTCCAGGCAAGTTCTCAACTGGTTCATAGCCTTCCTGTCTGACCGATCCCAGTCTATATCTCTCCCCCCTTTCCGTTCAGCTTTGGTCTCTCTTCTCTGCGGTGTCCCCCATGGATCAGCACTGTCCCCCATCTTGTTTAAAGTCAATATTAGACCTCTCCTGCTTCTCATCCGGGCACATGAGTTTCGCTATTACTCTTATGCGGATGATACCTAGATTCGTGTCCCTCTTGACCTCACACAATCTGGTGCAGTATCTCGGCTGTAGAAATGTCTGGAGGACCTGGGGTTGTGGATAATGTGTAACTGGCTGAAGCTTAACGGCAGTAAGACCGAGGTCTTGGTTGTGGGTACTACATCTCCCCATCTGTTTTGGACCTCGGAATTCTGCCCAACTAGCCTTGGACCTCTTCCCATGCAAGTCCAATCGGTCAGGAACCTGGGGGTTAGAATCTCTGCCTCTCTAGCCCTGGATGTCCAGGTAGCTGCGGTATTTAGAGCATGTCACTTTAAGCTCCGCATTCTGCATAAGGTCTAGTCATTTATCCCTGTCGACTGTCAGGCTCCGGTAGTGGCTGCACTGGTCTTGAGTACTCTCAACTACTCAAATTCTCTTTATTTTGCCCAACCACACTACCTGATTAACAGGCTTCAACTTTTGCAGAACGCGTCAGCTCTTTCTATACTCCACCCCCCTTTTGGATCTCACATGTCTCCTTTGCTGATGAAACTTCACTGGGTCCCTGTTGCCAAAAGGATCTTCTTTAAATGCATGTGTATTGTGCACTGTGCTTTTTATGGCCTGGGAGCCGAGTACTTGCAGGCCAAATTCATTCACTACGTTCTGGCCCGCCTGTTGAGATCTTAATTGGCACTTCTTGTAGCTCTCTGTCGCTACTGCCTGTCCCATAAGGGGGGGGCATGCCTTCTCTGTGGTAGCCGCCAGAGCCTGGAACGATCTCCATCTGGCCCTCTTGGGCACAACTGATCATCTCGCCTTCTCAGATTATGGAAAACTACCCTGTTCTAGTTGTCTAGTTCTGCTATGGTGTTAGTTCTCCTCACTCACACAATAGCTCCAAGATGCACCTGGGTGTATGTGCACTTTATCAAGTCTAAATAACATAACATAACATAACCGAGCTGAACTGTCAGGTAGAAACAGCCATCACAACATAAGAGAATCACCCGAAAAAAACGCAACCTAATTAGCTGAAACCTGGAACCCAAGGAAAGCATGTTAAAGACACTGTAGAAGAATCTGAGCCTTGCGAAACCAACACAATCCCCGGAGAAGGACATATATCACCCTCATCACTAACCCTAATATCAACTTTCAATATTCTACATAGTCACCCTCAAACACCAAACACTAGTGATCTTGACTACTAGAACTCTATCCCCAGAGAGAGTACCAGTTTCTGAAATGTAGTGGGATTGATGGATAGAACAATTCTGCTGCTTTAAGTGCTTGAGAGCGGATGTATGCATGGTTGTGTGTGTGTATGTGATTGTGTCTTTGTGTCTGCACCTATGTACATCTTTGTGTCTGAGTGTATGTGCGCATGTTTTTGTGAAATCCTGAGTGGCTTGCATAGGTAAGTGGTCATGTGTGTGTGAAGTGAAAAAGCAAAAAGCATGCGTGCATGTGTTTTCAAGTCTACATGCATAGGTTGGTGTGTGTGAGTGCTGTGAGAGCCTAACTATATGTGTGCATGTGTGTTTGTGTGTGTGTGTGTGTGTTTGTGTATGTGTCGGTGAGGGAATGACTGAGTTGATGAATGAGTAAAATAATTTCTGGAATGTTCACACCGAATTGTATCATCCTTTGGCTCTGTGTGTTTGTGAATGTAAATACATAGTGGTAGATATGTGACATTGTATGCATAGGTACATGTTAGTGCCTGCTTCTGTGCACGTGCAATACATTTGGTGGGGGAATTCTGCTGTGCATTTAGATGGAGTCCATGACTATATCATTCTAGTATATGGAACGTGGCATCATTTGTGATGTCATTAGAGCACTATATGCTCCATGTGTGTCGACTACCTGTGCATTTCATGTGAATACATTTATATATGATGGTGACCCTTGTTTACGAGTCAATTTGCAATGCACATGAATGCATACAAATTGCAAGAGCTTCAGGCCAAATCATAACGGTACTTAGGAGGCGGTGCAGGGACCTGGGCACATAATGACAATGGGCCTCATTACGACCCAGGCGGTAAATTACACCACGTTTACACCATGGTGGATGGCGGATTTACCGCCCCATTCCAAGGTGAGTGGGGCGGTAAATCCCCATTTCCCATTTTACCCTTCCCCATTCCCATTTTTGCCCCATAGGGCATAATGGGAGTGGGGAAGGTGCTAATTACGCCACCGTAAATTACGGTGGCGTAATTAGCACCATGGTCCCTTAGCGCCATGGATTTTAACGCCTGCAAAAAGCAGCCGTTAAAATCACCATGGCGCTAAGGGACCTTGTAATCAGGCGTTAAGGGTCGGCACCGTTTACGGCGCTGTTAACCCCTTAACGCCTGACTCGTAATGAGGCCCAATATCTGGCATACAATGTGAGCATCTGAGAAAATCCTTCAAGTTTACCATTTATTAAGGGAATATATGAGAACATAATAGCATTATCTTATCTGGAAATGTTATGCCAAAATATGGTATGTGGTAGGAGTGCAGGACCAAATAAAAGCAATACCTTTCAAGCTTGTAGTATGTGTGCGTATAACTGCCATATTGAATTGTAGTTAGAAAACAGAGATAGGCTTGAGGGAAATACTCTCTTGCCCAGCAACGGAGGAGTCCAGAAATGTAACAAATTGCTGCTTTACTTAGTCCAAGCACACAGATTCCACAGCTTCAAATGTACTCTCATCTCATTACAGATTGGCAGTGAGTTTTCAAGCTGCCAAGTCCTCAAAACCAAAAGATACATACCTTGCTCTTGGGCGAAATGGGATTGGGTGAAGAGTAGAGGCATAATTACACTCTGTAGGGCTGCTTCTGAGGGTTGCAGCCATCACTATCTCAAACCCTTCCCCACTGATAGGTGTCTTGCTTTCTTACACCTTTGTCACCCCCTCAGGATGCTCGATATCTTTCATGATTGGTTTGTAATCCAGGTCACTTCCTCTTCCTTACTCTGCTCAGCTTCAGCATCTTTCTCTTCCTCCACTGGCCGTCCAGTTCGGGGCATCCATTCACTTCAATGTATCTCTTGGGCACCATAAAGGCTGGTGTGTTCAATGACATTACGGTACATTTTCTTATTCATTTGGGTGGCACCACCTGCATGTGAGATTCAGGCCCAGTGTTGGTCTGCAGATATTGTCTCCTCTTCTCGTGCCATGTACCCTTGTGATGCGTCTGTGGCCTCTTTTCTCTTCACTTTTTACTCAGTCTTCATTCTGGCAACATGATGGTGTTATTCTTTATGGCATTCTGGACAGAGGCCTGCCTTGTTTTCTACCTGTGTAATCAGCTCGAACTTCTTGCCACTTCTTGGTTTATTCATCCTTTTCTCTGTGCGCCATCTCCACTGGAACTGCCAGGAGCATTGTGCTATGACTCAGTGCAGCCTTCCACCTATTCTTCTCTTGCAAACTGTTGCGCATATACGGGTAGCTGGTGTTTCTTGTGATATTCGGGCAGTCCTCCCACTTCTGTTCTTGCACCCTTGAGGCACTGCAGCTCCCCTTATGTTGTACTTCCTTTGTTTGGGCCTTTTAGTATGCATTGTCCAGTAATCTGCTTTTGAGCAATCCTCTATCATTGTCCATGTTTTCATGTAATTGGGTAATTTCTCCTGTGTCTTTCATCGTAGTGTAGCTTGCTTCCTCTGGAACTGCCATAGAAACCTCGTAGTAGCTCGTGGCCTGGAAAGTGGGAGAGTTTGCATGGCAGTTCCTCTCTGAAACCTCCCTCCCCACATTGGTCACATGCTGGTACTATATATCATTAGTGGTGTGTGCCAAATTGGTCTTATAAGTACTCACATATGTATATATTTCTTTTCTTTCTCCTCTTTTAAATCAACAATAATTCTTCTATTAAAACTACTTCATTTCTTCACGTTACTAGTAAGGGGTAAAGTCACTACTTTTCATTTAAACACAGGAAATGAGTATTTTGGTTTCCCTGTTCCTTTCTTAAGAGGGTACAGAAGTAGAGACAGCAGAGTATAAAACAATTGGAGCCACAATCGTTTCCGTAGGTGTAATTCCACAGGTTACACATGTGTATTCTTCCAGTTACCCAAAAATTTAGATATTTGATCCACACCGGGTGACCCTTGACACCACGAGCAGATGGGGCAACTTAGGTGATGCTCCAGCATTTGCCGGGGGACCCATCATTCCATTTGTAATAAAAACATGTTTCCCTCTTTTTTTTTACATTTGCCACCCCCAAATTCATTTTATTGCTCCCCATAGTTCCTTTTCATGCTCCCGTCCACGTTGTCCTTTGCTTGGGCACCATGTTCACTATGAACTGCTTCTTGTCTAAGAACCTTAAGTCCACATATTAGAAATTATGACAGTCACTGCATGGGGAGAACAGTAAGGGAAACAGAGTTGTTGGGGAGCACACAATCAGAGGGCTTTTCCTGTGTCTCAGTTTGTGACATCTGGGCATTAGGCTGGGTCCCTTAGGCCCTCCTGGCGATAGGCCTTCTTTGTTTGATCATGGGCTTGGGTGCCCTGGTCGACCGCAGGACATCACCCTGGTATTGATATTGATATTGATATTTTATTTATATCGTGCTCGTACACAAGGGTTTCATAGGGCGACAAGGCAAGGGAGGAGAACAGGGGAGAACACAACAACGATCTTACTAGGCCCAGTGACATTGAGAAAGTGCAAGTGCATGGGAGAGGGGGAGGGGAAAAGTGCATGGAAGGGGAGAGAAGTGGAAAGTGCGGAGCAAAGGAGAAACTAATAAATAATAATAAATAAATAACAAAGGCAACAAAAAGTGGTAGTGCAACCAGCAAATGGCAAGTGCTGGGTTTAAGGCAGCAGACAGGCTAGGTCTGATAAGTGCAGGAAGAAAAGGGGGGAAACTGTATGGGTACAGATACAGACCCCAGCTCAAAAGGTGGTCCGGAGGCAGTGCAGGAGGGTGGCAGGGTGAGCAGGTACCTCGGCTCGGAGGACAGAGGTGGGTAGGTGCACGGTGCCAAGAGAGAACAGATCAGCAGGGGAGAGGGGGAGAAAAGGCAGAAGCAAAGAGGAAGGTCTTGAGATGCTTCCAGAACCAGAGGTGGTTCTCCTCAAGTTTTAGAGTGGCAGGGAGGCTGTTCCAGAGGGAGGCCCCATCCGAAGACAGAGATCTATCCCTGCTCATATCTTTGAAAAACGACTGACCCTGAGGGAGTTAGAGGTAGAGGAGCGAAGAGATCAAGAGGGGAGGTATTTGCGGAGGGATAGCTGAAGGTATTTTGGACCCAGGTCCCAGAAAGCTTTGTGGACAATGCAGAGGGTTTTGAATGTAATCCTTGCATCCACTGGGAGCCAATGGACAGATTTCAGAGCTGCAGAGAAACGATCCCAGGGCTTGAGGCCAAGGACAAGTCTCGCAGTCCTGTTCTGGATTAGTTGCAGAGAGCCGAGAGTATAGACAATGAGATTTAAAAAGAGGCTGTTACAATAGTCCAACCTAGAGAGAACCAGAGCTTGGGAGACATTGAGTTTCTGGGAGAAGGAGAGGAAAGGCAGAGTACTTCTGAGGAGGTACAGTAGGAAGTTTGACTTTTTAGAGACATCAGAGATGTGGGTGGAGAAGGAAAGTTTGGAGTAAAAAATGACCCCGAGGTTCGTAGCCTCGCAGGTGGGGGTAGGAGGATGGCCAAGGGAGACCGACCAGAGAGTGAGGGGAAAGGATGGTGAAGGTGTGCCGATGAGGAGGATCTCCGTCTTGCTGGCATTCAGACAAAGATCATTGGAGGCACACCAATCTTGAATGGCAGATAGTCAATCAGAGATGATAGAGGGAGAGGACGTGGCCGAGGGCAGCCTGAAAGTTAGTGTTGTCACCGTAGCACTGGAAATTTAAGCAGAAAGTGGCAATACAGTGAGGGAGAGTTACCCGGTATTGGATGAAAAGTCAGGACGAAAGGTCAGACCCCTAGGGAACACCACAGGTAGAGAGGAAGATAGATGATAGGAAGGACCCAAGTTGGAGCTGGGAGGGTCGATCAGAGAGGAAAGAGGTCAGCCATGCCAGAGCCTGATCAGTGATACACAGGTTATCACGGAGATAGTTGAACAGCATCGTATGGTTGACCATGTCGATGGCAGAAGAGAGATCAAGTAGGATGAGGACAGAGGGAATGTTAGAATCAAGGTTAGAGAGCAGATCTTCACGGATGTTCAAGAGAGCAGTTTCTGTGCTTCTGGCAGATCTGAAGCCAGACTGGTGGTCATGGAGACAGCCAACAGAATCAGAATGAAGGTTAAGCTGAGAGATGGCCAGCTTTTGGTATGCATTTGAAAGTCCCTTCACACCTTGGAGACATGGTGAGTTTCTCAAAATGTATATACATTTTTCTTATTACACCCTATCATTGCCTAAATGCTTACTACTAATGTATTTTATTTAAATGTTCCTTTCATCTGCTTTACATCATCCATGCCTACCACCCACTTCTATTCCCAATGATGTCATTTATAATATTGGTGCTCTCCCAATTTCTCTGAAGCATTAACTGTCCCATTTTTGCTTCTTGACCACATGAGAGAGCGAGAGAGAGAGAGGAGAGAGAGAGAGAGAGAGCGAGAGAGAGAGAGAGCAAACACATAAAAAACAACAAGAAAGTAGTCCTTTTCCAATGCTTGCCACTTCTGTTCTTCTTCTCTTGAGTACATGGGTAAGCCCACCACCAGCATAATACGCGCACCCACTGATCCCCAAGTTGGCTAACTCTCACCCCTAGGCGCTAACCCTACCACCTGGCTGTCGCCCTACACACCTACCGCCACTGACCCACACCACTTTGGTCACGGCAGCCGCCCAACCATTATGTGACAATTGTACTGTATTCGAGTATTGCCTCTGAATCATTGATTGCATATGTACTTATCTAGTTGGCCATACCTGAGCAATTGCCTATGAGTCACTGATTGCCTGCACATGTACTTACCCAGTCGGTCATACTTGAGTATTGCCTTCGAGTCATTGATTGCCTGCATATGTACTTACCCAGTCGGCCATACTTGAGTATTGCCTTCGAATCATTGATTGCCTGCATATGTACTTACCTAGACGGCCATACTTGATTGACCTGAGTCATTGATTGCCTGCATATGTACTTACCTAGACGGCCACACTTGAATGACCTGAGTCATTGGATGCCTGCATATGTACTTACCTAGACAGCCATATTTGAGTAATTGCCTTTGAGTCATTGGTTGCCTGCACATGTACTTACCTAGTCGACCATATTTGAGTAATTGCCTATGAATCATTGATTGCCTGCACATGTACTTACCTAGTCGACCATATTTGAGTAATTGCCTTTGAGTCATTGGTTGCCTGCACATGTACTTACCTAGTCGACCATATTTGAGTAATTACCTTTGAGTCATTGATCGCCTGCACATGTACCGGTTACTAATGTGGTATTCTAGATAGGTCACCACTATACAATTATGTATCTACCAGCCATTTACATAACCCTACTGAGGACTATCCTACATTTACTCATCATGCCGGATGTTAACATACCTAACTCCTTGCCACTTTTGACGTCTGTAGTACACCTGAACGACAACTCTCCTGACCAATATTTACGTCCGAGTTATGAGCCCCTTGAGACAGTCACCGCAACATCTCACCCATGTGATACATCTAGCAGAAACCTCAGACTCTGTGCTAGATTATCTAAACTGCATGAACCCCTCCACAGATCTCTTCCCTCTACCAACAATAAAACTCACCTCAAGCAGGTCTGTAAACCTCGTCATACTAGACAACCTTCACAACCTAATTCCTATATCTGCCTAACTCAGAACAATAAGTCAAAAACACCCAATATGTCTACTATTCTACCTCCTCAAGCCATACAGTTCACTAAGACCCCAATTATTGTTGGAGCACTCCTTAACGTGAGATCACTTGTCGCCCATGCCCTAGACATTGCCGACATAATTACAGAAGGCAACCTTGACTTTCTCGCTATCACTGAGACCTGGCTACACAATGCAGCAGGACCTTCGCTCATGCTAGCCATCCCTGATGGCTACACGATAGTTAGACACGACCGAGAAGGTGCTAGAGGTGGTGGCATTGCTATAATCTCTAAAACAAGCCTTTCACTCAGATTAGTACCCACCCAATCGATTCAATCTTGTGAGACCCTATCTGCCAAACTCCAACTAAATAATAATCAAACACTCGTCATTCACCTTTTATATAGACCCCCTGGCCCTCTAGGCACCTTTGAAGAGGATCTCCATAACCTACTCACAAATAACCTCAAACCTTGTTCTCAATCAATCCTTCTTCGGGACTTTAATTTAGGTATCCATGACACCACAGATACCAATGCTACATTGGTAGCCAACACTATTCACGCACTTGGCCTAACTCAAAGAGTTGATAAGCCTACGCACCTGCAGGGAAGAACATTAGATTGGATAGCTGACTGCAACTGTACAGCCACTATTTCATCTATAATGCCCTTACCATGGACAGACCATTCCCTGGTGTCCTTTAACCTAGCTACCGCCAGACCTAACCCCACGACCCTTCCACTAGCGCCACCTTGCTGACCCAGAAATAAAAAATGTATCACTGTAGAGAAAGTGATCCCAGCTATATTACCAACCCTTAACGCTCTATCAGCTAATCTAAACCCTAGCATCCTAGTGCAAGAATTTAATACTATCATGCTCACTACCCTAGATAAAGTGGCTCCTCTCAAACTTAGACCAAGCAAACCGAAAGCTCATCTAAACAAATGGTTTACTCATTCTGAAAAGAAAGAGCAAAACCACCTGGAGGCTCTGCCCATCAGTCAATAACAAAGCTAAACTATCCACTCTCTCCTCACTGTACAAAAAAGAAGTTTGCCAGGCAAAACGTAACTCATATGATGACCGCATAGCTAAATCTGATTCCAGCATGAAAGAGCTTTTTTCCATTCTAAAGGAACTCGAGTCTCCCATTGCCATTCAGGACAGCTGTACTAAGGACAAACCTTGGTGCACAGATATCCAGCAAGCCTTATCAAATAAAATTATCACACTCCAAAATACAATCCAGCATAAAAAAGAAGTACTCAAAATTCAGGATTTGCCTAAAATGCCTCACACCAATAACCCACTGGCGCACAGTAATACCTTCCACTTCTTCAAAATGACCACCTTGGAAGTAGAAAAAGTTATCCTGTTGCTTAAACCATCAAATTGTAAAGGTGACATTTGCCCAGCACAGCTAATAAAAGACGCTGCCAGATAATTATCTCCCTTTATTGCCAAATTGATTAACGCCTCCTTCGCCTCGGGCACCATCCCTGCCAACCTTAAACAGTCCTCGGTACTCCCTCTCCTTAAAAAGCAGAAATTAGACCCCCTCATCCCTACTAATTACTGCCCTATTACTACGGTACCGTTTCTTCTTAAGATTCTGGACAAAGCCGCATACAACCAAATTCAAAAGCACCTAGAATTACATAACCTCTTAGGAGAAAGACAATCGGGCTTCCGTCCCCTACACGGAACAGAAACTGCCCTTATTGACTTGAAGTCTCAAATTGATGAGCTGAGAGACAAATGGAGAACAGTAATCCTACTACTCCTGGACCTCTCAGCTGCCTTTGATTTGGTGGATCACAAAGTCCTCTGCAGTCACCTGGACTCCGCCGCCCATTTCTCTTCAGAAGCCATTGGATGGATCAAGTCATTCCTGAGCGAGAGAGCGATGAGAGTCTTCTCCCCCTCAGCAGCGGCAGATCCCACCCCTATCTCTTGTGGTGTTCCCCAGGGCTCTTGTGTATCCCCAACTCTATACAATATCTTCACCAAGCCCCTGTTTGATGATCTGGACCATCTTGGTATCACCTACACTAATTATGCAGATGATTCACAGATCCTCCTCCCGCTTTCTGGGGATCATGCTAAAGACACAGAATTGGTGAACAAGGTATACCTTATCATCCAGGCATGTATGGCCACTCACGGCCTTTGTCTAAATGATGATAAGACAGAGTTGATTATCCTGGGTACCCAAGCCAATATCAAAAAACTAGGACAGGAATTCTCCTCCTTCAACATAGATGAGAACATCATCCAAGTATCCAGGGATGTAAAAACCCTGGGATTCTATCTTGGTTCTACCCTATCACTTGATAAACAGCTAAACTCCCTTGCCTCCTCCACGGCCTACACGTGCAAACTGATAAGAGCCAGTAAACCATTCCTTTCCAATAAGAGTTGCCTAATTCTGGCTAGAGCCTTAATTCTCACCAGAATTGATTATTGTAATGCTCTATACTCTGGAGTTAATAAGAAAATAACCCAAAGACTACAAACATTACAAAATAATGCCCTGAGAGCAGCACTAGGTATTAATAAAAGGTCCCATATCTCTTCCGCCAGACGCCATCACAACTGGTTGACCACGGAGAACAAAATAAAACTCAAGATGCTATCCCTGACCCACAAAGCCCTTAATAACTCTGCCCCTAGTTACCTGACTGACAAATTCCACAGGAGAACATCTCTTAGACCTACTAGAGTTGGCAATTCTAATTGCTTGATAATACCGAACTTTAGACTCACTACTATTGGAGGAAATAGCTTCCCGGTAAAGGCTGCTAAAACCTGGAACTCACTACCACAAGACCTTAGAGCGGACCTGCCCTACCTTTGTTTCAGGAAAAAAGTCATTCAAATCCATACTTCGACTGACCTCAGTTGACTGGTGTTACCTACCTCCTACTGGTATTAACCACTAGACCTTCACTCTATACAATTGTAATTCTGATTGACCTATTTGAACCTGTATATTTTGTAATTATTTGTGTGACCCTAATGTAATTTCTAGTGTACATTTTGCCATGATGTAACCTTGTAAGTTTCGCATTTCCTTGCCACTGCGCCCTGCTACCCCTGGGTCTGGCGCGCACAAAAAGTGAATAAAACAAACAAACAAACAAACAAACAAACAAACATCCTTCAGTTTAATTTAACGGTCCTGTTATAAACCAGATGGGGACAAATGTCATAATAGAATCATGGGCAGAACAGTACTCCCGTTTTGATGAGCTCTCCTGTGGCCTTGCTGCTGTATGATTTCTTCATGTGAGGAGCTAGCAATGTCTGTGCCGTCTTCCCGATGCCATGCTTCATCTGTGCCTCTTGTCCTGTACAAAAAGATACTCTTCACTTAAACCCTTTCTTCATCATCTCCCTCTCCTTCTACTTGTTACTTACCTGCTTCTCCTTCTCTTCAACTATATGTTCATATTTTACCAACCCTAGTACTTACCTGCCATCTCTATTCACCTACTCTCCCCTTCTACAAGTACCTACCTCTTCAATGTTGCTCCTTCTCTTGATGCTACATGAAATAATGTAATTTCTAGATCCATCGGAACATGGAAACTTCCATTAATAATATGCAAATTGTGTTACTATAATACATCATTCATTACTTTCTGGTCATTCCTGTTTTGTACATTGTGCTTCCCTCTGTAGCCCTCCCTTCCTGGCCTTTATCTTGTGTCCAGTTAAAAGCCTTATTTCTTTCACTTGGTCTGCTATTATTCTCTTGTTGCAATAATATTGTCTGCCATGGTTGCCCCTTTCCCTTTCTGCAAGAAAGAATACATGACAAAAGCAAATCCTGTTAAAACACAGCTTTGGTCCCTTTAAGATATATACTATGTCCTTTCTTCCCATTCCTCCAACCTCGTTCCCTTCAATGTGTAGCTATCTTGTCTGCTGCCAGCTTGCAGCATAATTCATTTGAATGTGAAATCAACCCCTTCTCTGGGTTTGATCTTCTATTGATCACTCATTCACCCTGTTATAAACCCGCCCCCTTATGTCTACTCACTTCGCCTGCCCCTTCATCAAAATCTGTCTCTTTTCCTCTTCGCCTCTTTGCCTCTTCGCCTCTTCATCCTTATCTCATGTAAGTGCCGTCACTCCCCCCTCTCACCATCGCATCTTTGGAACGTGCTCATAGCTTTGTGTCAATTTCTCCATCTCTGTGTGTGCCCTTCCCTTGAACAAAACTGCTAATATTATTGTGACAATATGCCTTTCATTTTTGCCGGTCATACTTGCTGTGTGTATGTGTTTACTGTGAAAAACTTCCCATCCTAATGGCATGCTCTTGTGTCTTCCCTAGCTATATAATGCTACCATAAATGACGTAAAATAAAATCACTATGCTCCCTTGAAGTGGGTCCCAATCTACGTGACCCGCCCTCCTTTTTCCCTGTGTGTGTGTATCTACATTGCCTTGGTGCCTGCAATGGCCTTATTTGTCTGTGATGTGTGTGAAATTTGCGCTGCATATGCCGGACACTGTGATCTGGCGCCTACTTTTCATATGGTTATGCAATGTACCGTGAAGGATGTGCCCCCCTCCCAAGTCTTGCCAATTTCCCCTTGTCTGTTGTGGTCTCTTCCTTCCACCTGTCGCTCTTATGAGCAGCTAAAATATGTCTGTTTTATCTCAGTGGCTTTGTAATTCCCATAATTTTCACATTCTGTGTCTTCGCAGTCCTATCTTAACTATGTGGAAATAGTCACGAAATGCATTTGAACCTTCCAGTGCTATATCTCTCCATAAATCAGAAAGCAGTACTCCATGTGCTTTGTATATCTGTGCTGTGTATACTTTAAAGGGTTCTACTCATTGCTAGAAACAAGTGTTTGCAAAAAAGCCAAAATGGTTTCTACAGAGTGCCTGAGAGAGAAAAAAAGAAAAGGCTCTTTTGAAACCCTCAGACACAGCGCCAACCTTAAAACAGCAAAGCTGCTCTGGCAGCCCAAATAAATTTTTTACCCAAACAAGGCCTGCACATCCATTCACCCCAACACCTTTAACACATTCTCCCTTCACTTTCCCTTCCGATTACCAAAATTCCTCATGTTTAATTCCTTCCAATAAAATATCCACCTCCTTCTTCCCGCCACTCAATTCCCATTGTCCAAACAACATTTTTAACGATATATTTTATAAACTTGTTAATACAACTAACCAACCAAATAAGTGCTTACTCTAGAGTAGCATTAAAATGCTTTTGGAGCAATTAAGGGCCTACATCAATATCCATATTTTCCTTAACATGTCCTTTCCCTTGTTGCATTGCCACTACGTACCAAAAATTACTCTACTCCTTATATAAAAAACGTTTGCTCTATATTCACATATAATTTGTATTCCCCCACCCATTCCTATACCATCCTAGACAAAAGCAAAACTGATGTTCATCATTAAGCGGGCCAAAACACACTGCAGAAAAGTAAATGTTATCTCCCCCTGTATTTGTCAGATTCCTGAGCTTATATCTCTGCTGATCTGCTGCAGCTCTTGGACCCGCTGTCATTCCCCCAGCCTGCCAGCCCCACCTTCTGCTCTCCGAAGCAAGCAGGAATGCAGGGTGATAGGGGGAGATGCGATTTGCCTCCGAGAGCATGAGCAACCATCCTCTGCTATCACTTGAAGTGTAGTTAGAAAAACTGAGACAGGCTCAAGGGAAATCCCCTCATGCCCAGAAACGAAGGAGTCCAGAAATGTGACAAATTGCTGCTTTATTTGGGCCAGGCGGACAGTGAGTTGCTAAGCTGCTGTGCCCTCACAACCAAAAGATACATTCCTTGCTCTTAGGTGAAATGGGATTGGGTGAACAGTGTAGGCATAATTACATTCTATAGGGGACAGATAATTTGATTGGTCTGGCTAGATCTGGTAGCTCCAATTGGCACCACCCCTCAGGTCAGTGCAAGCCTTGTTAGTTTAGGACATTTACCAGCATGTGAGCAAACATGATGGGTGGGCAAGGTTAGCTCAGAGCAACGCCTGCTTCCCACTATTGTTTCACCCCTCAGACTTCCCAGACATTGAACAATGAGACATTGAACAATGAATCTCCATTCTCCATCTTCATGATGAGTTGCTTTTTTTCATCTTCTGTCTTCAATTTGATGGGAACGACCGTATCTGCCTGAATGGGCTTTGTTCCCCATCTCCAGGTCACATGTCAGGGACTGTAAACATGATTTTCTCTGCTGGCATTTATGAGGGATTTCAGTCCTTTTGTCCGTGCAGGTGCTGTATCTTTTCAGGTGACTGAAGCCCTCTTCCCCTCTGTCCTTGGTAGGGTTGGACATGCTGCCGGGCCTGTTTCTCATCTCTCAGAAAAGTCATTGGCCCTCATTAAGGGCGAGAGAACCATGGTGCTATTAGCACCATGGTCCATGGCGCTATGTTGCCAACTCCGCCATGGTGGTTGGCGGACTTACCGCCCCATTCCGACCTTGGCGGGGCGGTAAGTCCCCAATCCCCATTTACCCTTCCCCATTCCCATTTTTGCCCCATAGGGCATAATGGGAGTGGGGAAGGCGTTAATTACGCCACCGTAAATTACGGTGGCGTAATTAACAACAAGGTCCCTTAGCGCCATGGATTTTAACGCCTGCAAAAAGCAGGCGTTAAAATCACCATGGCGCTACGGGAACTCGTACTCAGGCGGTAAGGGTCGGCGAAGTTTACGCCGGCGTAAACCCCTTACCGCCTGGGTCGTAATGAGGGCCATTGTATTAGGCCTCAGCCCTGTGTTTTGAGCTTTCACAATTCTTTTCATTGCAGCTGTGGCTTTCATTTTGCTGATAATTCTTTTTTCTGTGTTAGCAAGTAGTTATGTGTGTTGTTTGCACCCAGCTAATGCCTCTGTGGGTGTGTTCAACCATTTTGCCATTTCATGATTACTTCAGTGATGTCATCTGTGTATGGTCTGTGGGGCTGTTTCAGTGGGTGGCATCTGTCATCTTGGGGGTATGCTGGGGTTTTGAGACCCCCTAAACAATATGAGTATTGTTCCTTTCCATATGTTGACACTACCTGAGCATATGTTGCAAATTCCAACACTGCAATACTGTAATAGTTTGTATATACATAGTGCCTTGAAACAACTTGTATGTGGTGTTGTTTGTGCTATATAAATAAAAACAAGCACAATTCCTGTTTGTACTTTAAGCAATCCACATTTAAAATAAGACATGGTTATTGGTTTTAACATTGCTTCTTTTCATTGTGACTGAGGGCACATCTTTTTCAATTGCTGTGTGAATCAGTTGCACTCTTTGTGGCAGCTGTAACATGTGCATTTTCTCTCAATGTTAATGCGTTTACAGTCACAAAAACACATTGTTTATTAGGCCTTAAATATGTGTAATCTGTTTCAGATTGTGAAGTGCTCATTCAGTATTTTCTTGAGTTAAAAAAGCAGCTTCAACCTAGACAAGCATGACCAAGAATAGCCAAAGAAATTACTAAAAACATAGGTCTTTATCTCACCGAGCTGAACAGAAAACTGTCAGACAGAAACAGCCAGCACAACACAAGAGAAACACCCAAAACAACCTAAGCCTAATCAACTGAAACCTGGATACTTAGGAAAGAAAGCACATTTCCATGTGCCACCCTAGAAGAATCTAAACCCTGCCAAACCAACACAACCCTCGAACAAGGGCACATACCACCCTTATCACTAAACCTACTATCAACTTTCCAAGAAGCTGCATACTCACCCTCAAACACCAAAACACACACCTCTACAGGAGCAGAAACCTCAAACTACCACAAACTGCACAATCAGCAATCCCTCTCTAAACAAAACGCACTACAGAAAACCAAACCACAAACAAACCCCCACATACACAAAATATCACCAAACCATTAAAGACTACATAACAAACTCAGCACACAGTGTCTGTTTTTTCTGAACTGAAGCGAAGAACATCACGTCAAAGCTCTCTACACTCTCATTCCCGAACCATCCTTCCTTTTCAGATTGGCCAGAGCACCGGGAGACCCTGAAAATGGCAGCGTTGCATAGTAGAAATCACAATAACATAACATAACAAAAAAGTGATCATGTGGCTAATTTTTTATTTTTTATTTTTTTATTTGTTATAGTTGTATTACAACTTTTAAAATTTCATTTAACATATAAATAACATTTATATACAAAACACAATAATTTTCAATCTTACAAGGCTAAAAGTTAATACATTCTTACAATACCCATTTTATCACATAATTATTAACAGTTCATTTTATACGCATGATCACGCCAATTCATACTATTTACAAAGGTTCCACTTAGATGGTTACTTGACTAAGCTTACCTCTTTCAACCAGCAGGTTACCTAATAGCCTTCTAGATAATGCATTACCTGTTATACACCTCTAACCATGGGAGCACAATTTGAAAGAATTGCACTATGGCAATCTGAATTTTCAGGCGGGTACTAGAGAACAGCTCATGCCATCTTTCGTCACTCTCCATTGGTCTTTGTACTACCTGGGTGTGTGCAAAACATCTGGTTCGTACATCACAGAGTGCTACACATTCTACAAGCAGATGTTGTAGTGTCTCTCTTTGTTCAGGCACAATACAATATCTGCAGTCGTTTTGTTCTTTTGCCAGCTTTTTCCTTTTACAAAGGACATCCCTTGTATACCATAGGTTTAACCGGAATCTTAAATATCCCATTCTTACTTTGGGAGAAGGGCTTTTCAGCAAGTAATCTGACATCAACCCATATTTTTTAATGTCAAATAAGAAGATGTCAAAGTCCTTGTATTGGAAGCACCTTGTCATGTTTGCTACCCAATCGGCCAGATGTACTTTTTCCTTCGCTCTAACAGGATTTGATAGTAATAACTCTATTGTGATATCAACATGGGCTAATTCATTATATACATGTTTCCTCCATTTAACAGCAAAGGGATTTACAGATTTCAGCAAATGATGCGCAATCACTTTCAGTATATTGTTACTTCCCTTTTCCAGGAGGCATTTGTGTGACAAGGCACACTGTTTGCAGGATACTTGAGCATACATGGATGTCAATCCCAATTCATAACGCAAAATAGCCATCGGCACAGAGTTAGGCAGGCATAAGATCTGTTTCCAGTAACGTGCCTCTATTTGATCCCAGTAGCACCATTTTCTTGGCAAGAACCCTTCAATAACGTACAGCAATATCGGGAGAACTTTCATTTTATAAAATAACACAACATGTTTCATGGAAAACTTCCCATACTTCCTGATCAACAATCGTGTTTGCGAAACAAGCTGTTGCATTTTTTTGCATCCTTACGAGGTCTTCAGCTTGTTTGCATACAACATTGTTGATTAAAACCCCAAAATATTTATATTGGGTCGTAGTCTGGACGCTTTCATTCTGAATTTTCCAGGAAAAGATATTACTCTTGGTGGTTTGCTGTTTTCCACACTTTAGAATGTGGGTCTTTGCAATGTTAATTTCCAACCTATTTGCTTGTACATAGAGGCCCAGCTTTGTCAACATATTTTGAAGGCCTTGTGGTGTTTGCGACAATAATACAAGATCGTCGGCATATAGCAAATAAGCAATTTTCTGGCCTCCTAGTTTTGGCGGGTAACCAATACAATTATTGAATTCTAGCCCCAGATCTAAAATAAAAAAAGTTGAATAGAAAAGCCGCGAGGGAACACCCTTGCTTTAAGCCTCGCTCTGTTTTAATTACAGGAGTTAATTTGCCATAGAGGGAAATTCTTACTCTCACTGACATTTTTGAATGAATTAAGATTACCAATGAGAGGAGGGAGGCTGGGCAATCATGTTTCTTCAATTTTATGTACAAAAAATGTCTATCTACTGAATCAAATGCAGCTCGAAAGTCAATAAACCCCAGATATAGTGGATTATTTCAATTCGATTGTTGGGCTTGGATCATATTTATTGCAATAATATTCGGGATAGTACCTAGCCCAGCCATGAAACCTGCTTGATAAGGGTCAATCAGCCCTTTTTCTCTCACCCAAGTCTGTAACTGCTTAAGGATGATCTTAGCAAATAGTTTCCCCAGGATATCTAAAAGGGAGATGGGTCTATAGCTCGAAGGTGATGCTCTCTCTCCCTTTTTATATATTGGGACTATAATTGCTTGAGTCCAAGACTCGGGTAGGGACTGAGTCGAATTCACTGTGGAAAAGATCTTAAACAGAATTGACGTCCAAATATCCAGATTCTCTTTTAGATGGAAATTGGACAACCCGCCAGGACCACTAGCTCTTGAATTGCTTTCAGGTTTAATGAGGTTTAATATTTCCAACCATTCAAATTCTATACGGAAAGGCGGGAGTAATTTCATATTATCTATTGATATATCTCCCTTCACTGAAGCATACAGCATACTAAAATGTTCAGCCCATAGTTGTGACGAAACCGCCGTCGATTCTCTAACTAGCTGTGGGGGAGAGATAGATTGATTTATCATCTCCCACATTCTCGCAATATTCTTGCTGGCTAGCGTTTTTAACATACTAGAACCATCCTCCTGTAACATGGAAGCTTGGTGCAACTTTAGCCAATTTCTGTAGTGCATTTTAAGGGTGTTCGTTGATTGCTGATATTGGGGGAAAGGTGCATTCCTCAAGTGCCTAAGATCAGCTCTGAGTTGTGCTTCACGGGCCTTGATTTCAGGGTCAAAATAGGGTAGATGGACGCGCTTCGGAGTTACCTTAGCTCTGTGCTGTTTTATAGCTTGGATAGCGTCAGTGTACACATATTTCGACCTGCCTGCCCGTGTGTCAGGCTGCTCAGACATATCTCTCAGTTTGCTGTCTAATTACGCTAACTCTGAATATGACCATCAAAGGCGGATCCCCCTCATATTCACCACACTAGTGCCGCGCATTAGATCTATTTTTGCCGGTTTGACTATGCTCGTCCTCCATTCAGTAGTCAACATATTATGGTCCCTTACATTTGTTCTTAATACAGAGAACTTTGTCATTAAAGGCCAAAGTTCTCTGCTTACATATATGTAGTCGATAATCGACTTACTGTCACCCTTGTGCCATGTCTCAACTGGTGGTAAGTCCGGAGCTAGTGCACCATTAAGCATAAACAACCCTGTCGCTTTAACTAGGGTAACCCATCTCCAATATCTCGTTTGCTTTATATTTATTCTCTGGGCGCTCGATACATCTCAAATTTAGATCACCCGCCAATATTAAGGCGCTAACCCTAAGGTCAGCTGAGACTAAATCTAGCAAGGAATTTAGATCAAGGAAAAATTTGTCGTCAGACATGGCAATAGGGTTCCAGTAAATGTTTAGAACAGCCACCTCGGTTTTCTCAAATTTCACTTTTGCTACAAGCATATATTTGTTCGGGGCGGCCCAGAACTGCGAAGTTAAACCTCTACCCATTTTCACTGCTATTAGTAGACCAGAACTAGGCCGTCCACTAGATGAATTAATGGCAGCATTTGTATGAATTTCATGATTTTCCCAAAGTGGGGTTTCTGAAAGCCTCGTCTCCTGTAAGAGTACTATGTCCCAATTATTTAGATTACTTAGATCATTATTAATCAAATGTTTAAACCCCTGTGTGTTCCAACTCACAAGGGATATTTTTCCTTCTATTCTTTGTTAATTCTGCGTACAATGATTATTGCTTACGCATGTAGTATTGTTAGGGATATTTTTTGGACGGATCTTAGTCTGAGCAGGAGGCTGGCTTTCAAATCTTACCCTTCAGTTATTCATGGTAAATCAGTTTTCTTCAATGTTTCCAATATTATGCTAAACCCCAGTTTGGCAAGCGGTTCTTTATTCTGCCAGATTCAATTTTAGACAACTCTGGAGTTAATCCAGTGCCTTACCAACTTCAAGGACCCTTCTGTTACAAACTCAACCAATGCAAAATCAGAAGACACAATATCCTCTAATTGTGAAATCTCTGAGAATATGGCCATCACAGCCACGGCTTGCAAGCTAATACTAAGGAGTACGGAGCAGGGAGTTTTTTGATCGCACTCTTTGTCATCATCTCAGCCCTATTGGGTAGGCTTATTTTGGGGGTAGGTTGCTTTGATGGCAAGTTCTTTGCTATCGCCTTACCAACAGCATTTTCAATCAAAGCAATAATGGAGTTTGAGAAATCTTTCTGAGACCCTTCACCGTCATCAAGTGAATCAGGGGCTGGTATATTCACAGCCTCATGCATAACAACAGGAGGTAAGCCTGGCCATTGGTTCTCTCTTTCAACCCCATCAGATCTACTCAATATCTCCCTGCTTCCACAGCTTCTTTCGGGTGCAACTGCTCTACCTAGCACCTTTTTTTGTTAGCTATGGAACATTCTAATTGAGCAGAGTCAGCCACCTTTTCAATAATGTCGGTTGCGACCGAAGTGACTGCCACAGGGTTACAATTCTCAGACATATAAGCGTCAACGGCTTTCCTTATTTCAGCTCTTTGGTCCAATAGTTGAGCAACATTTTTCACCTTTCCCTGAGTGAGTGAGGGCCTGTGTGTTTCTTCGAAGCTTTGTTTCCCTTCACTAGGTTCATTCACTCGCTCGTCGCTCTCAACATCCAATATTTCTACCAGCTCATCCAATGGTGAGTAATCCATTGCCTGAACTGGGGTAACCTTAAGGGTATCCAGTCTCTTGGACTGTGCAAGTAACTGATATTTTTCTTTAATTGCCTGCGAAGCTGACAGAGTATTTCGTCTGGGCAGGGAAATGGTTTTAAAAAAGTGTATCACTGACGCCTCTTTAAAGCTGGTTGATTTTTGGGTAGCTTTTTAGGTATTTCTTTTACTTTCTTTGTACTTTTTTCTCCTGAGGGAACTACTACATGAGCTTTCTTTTCAACTATTTTGTCACTTGATTTAATTTCATTCGGCTCCTCTAAATCAGGGGTCCCATCTGGACCGGATGTTCGTTCCATAAATTTGTTTGATGATTTCAGGAAAACAGGGCAATACACGTAGAGTCACCTCAGATGGTTTTCCAGGGATACATTCCTGAGTTATTTCCCAACAGACTTGGGCAGCTGCTGTGCTGCACATCATCACAGATGGAGAGCAGTTGAGAAGTCAGATCGTCCTGCTCCCCTTCCCATGCCATATCTCACTGTACGTTCTTTATGGCTGTCATAACACTGTTCAGCACCCGCTGCAATGCATTTCGAGCTAATTGGCTCAGGGTACCGATCACATGTAGTTCATTACATGTGCTTTACTGTTTGAGAGATCTGACCCAGATATAAGCCCAGTGACCTCTGCAAGATGGTCCACCCGCTTATCCAAATGTGTCCTTTTTTGATGCCCCAAGCAGCAAGTGCAGTATTCACCCCCATTCCATTTCTTATCTAATACTTCTCTTTTTTGACTTCCTCTTAACTGCTCCTCTTTCTGATGCTGCAGCATCCCCCGAGCAATGAGGAAAGTGAGTGGTGATCTGGAAAGCAGATATTGGAACAATGAACATAACTGTGGTTAAAGTTGCATTCAACACTAGATATCAATTTCTTGCTCTATCTAACTTTGAGCCAATGAGACAGTATTGTACCACAACTTGTGACTATCTAATTGGATATATTTCACAAACTCGCATAAATGAACCTCTAATGACCTGATGTGCTAGATCATAGTACATAGTCTATTGTCTAGATCTTCAGAAAAATTTAAATAAGCATAGGTAGAGTTTGAATAAACAATCTCCATTCTAGTTTCATTCATAGAGTCTAGTTCTATCAAGAAGTAACATACTAAATCTATCAGCCGCCCGGGGTTCTTAAATCTTAAATTTTGCATGGCCCTGGTTCCACTACCAGATGCATAGCATGTGACAAATTCATCATGCCTGAAGTCCCATTTAAATTACAGTCAATCTGTTTATGTGCTATCACCACCATAGCACTGGGTACCTGCAAGTAACAATACATCTGCTGGGAGATTTTCTGTTTTCTTTTCCTAGTAAAGAGTACAGAGTAACAGTAATGCATGAGATGTGTCATGTGGGCAGGCTCTGGGTATTTTACTTATGATTTCGACATTGCCAAGTTCTTCACTAATACAGATATAGTACTCTTTCTATCATTAGATAATGGTGTTATCAGCTGCCCTTGAGTCTCAGTGTTTAAAACTTAAAGGTAGTCTTCATCACCTATCCGTTTTGGGTACTCTTCACATGGATACAGAACAACTCCTTAAGGGCATTTAACTGGCCATGGGATAAATCCGAACCACAAGCCTACTCCACACCCCCATGCTCCTCCCCAACAACAGTTTCCTCCCTTCCAGTGAATTACATACCTTCTTTTATACCACAACAAGCTTTGTATATCAGCAGTTGTAGATAGCTTGAATATACGTGATTATTAATTTATGAACATTCCAAATCCGAAAATTCAAAAAATCACGCTTGTTCCCACCACCCGCCATTCCAACTCCAGCCACCCCTTAACCCTTAATAATCCCATGCTTACATCTGGCGCCTCATTTACCTGTGCTCCTTGACTCCTACGCTGACCCTGTGACTTGAGTTCTGCTTCCCCAATGAGAGGTGGAACATCCGCCGAAGGGTGTTTTTCTTTTTTTAAATCTTTATTGGTCCCAGCTTTCCTTTATGGTTGTGGGGCCCGCGCCGCCACCTCCAAATTTGTTTAATGTCGAATAAGTGGAGCGCGGACACCCCACCCTTATTTGCCATTTTTTCTTTTCATTCATTTTGGTCATACCGAACTCAAAATGTTCTGCCTTTCGTTATTTTTTTTCATAATTTTCTGTGGAAACCGATCGTTTAGGAAGGTTCCTTTTGCATGCTATTTTGAGCCTACATTAATATGTATAATAAAAGACACAATGCAAGAGGTTAGCATAAGAAGATAAAATTTAACAAACACAGACTAGATTCTGCAAGGGCTACTACTGCCCGATTGCAGCGGGAGACTTGCACCAATTTCGGGTGCCTTCTTAACCTTCTCAGCTGAATTCGAGCTCAAGAGTTCAACAAAGGGCTGCTTTCAGCAGGGGGAAGGGCTGATTTTTGCCAGTAGACCTTTGTTAGAAGGCAGTCTTTGGGCTATGTGAATGACCCGGGCCAGACTGTTCTTGTGAAAGGGCACCCTTGAGCCAGTCATTGATAAAACTGATAGAAGAAATTAATGACTTCACATAATCCAACATCTTATCAGACAAATGCAAGTCATTACACACATCTGTTACAAGAGGGGATGGAGGCAATCACATCAATTGTCCATAATGAATCTCAGAAGGGGTAAGCCCCAGTTTTTTGTTTGGAGTAAATCTCATGCTGAATAACATTAATGGGAGAGTTTACAGTCATTTCAACCATGTCTCCAGACATCATTTCACCAATTTATGTTTAAAAACTCCATTCCTCCTCTGTAATGCCCCCGTTGATTGGGTGTGGTGTGGGAAATTCTGACTGTGCTGTATTTTAAGTGCAGATAATTTAGCTGCCACAACATTATTCACAAAATGGGTGCCCTGGTCACTGTTTACACAAATATGCGCACACATCAAATCTAGGGATGACATCTTGTATCAAAATATTGAATGCAGTGATTGTGTCTATCCTTCTGCATAGGTAAGCTTCCACCCATCCAGAATGCGTGTCCACAATAATAGGTAGATTTTAACAATGGCTTCATGGTGGCAGTTGCATGAAATATATCTGGAGGTCTAAAAATGAGCCATACAGAGGACGATGTACTCCTTGCTTAGACGGTACCATCTTGCCTACATTGGTCTGTATGAAGATAATACATTGCTGGCAATAATATTCATCCATTTTAATAAAATCTGATGCAAACCAGAGAGCGATTCAGCAACATCACAATTGCATTCCGCCCCACATGAGCTTCTCCATGATACAATCTCACTAGATGGGAAATGAATACCATAGGAGCTAGTAAGCGCTGGCCATCGCTCCACAGCAAAATTTAATGTAACTAACAATCCTTTTGAACGCAACCATATTTTTCAAGGGAGGAGTCATTCTCTTGTACCACAGCCAATTTTTCTAAAGTTCGAAATGGGGACAGCAGTGGAATAACTTAGACCAGTAACACATTTGTTTCTTCAGTATCTAATGTGGCAGTCAGTTTGGCTGTCCAATCTGCAAAATCTTTACCACAGTTTATTGGGTCATCTAAGGACTGATTATCAGTGCACTTGAAAATTGCTATCTTCCCAGATAGCATAATAGCATCCAGTAATGCCATTACATATTGCTCATTTTTAAATGGGGTTTTGGTGGCGCTTAGAAGCCTTGCTGTTTCAAGAATTTGCCAAAGTCTGCCAGCTAGCTGGCAGGCTCACGTGAGAGCCACCAATTCAGCTATGTGTTCTGAATTTACTTGGGGTAGTCTTCCACTCTCTACCACTTCCGCTTGGGGGCATAGCACATACCTTAAAACCAACTTCCCATTCTCATCTTGATAAAAAGAACCATCCATTAAATAATTGTGCTTGGGTTCTGGCAAGAGCACATCCGTCATTTCTTTGCGTGGAATCATTAGACAGTCAGTAATGGCTACACAGTCATGTGGGGTACTGACAAGAGTAGTGTGGGGAGAAGGGAAGTTGGGTTCAGAATTGGGCACCAAGGTTAGATTATATTCAAAGAGTTCAACCAATGTGTTTCATATCAACTGGCTCATGAGATGGCCATGTGATGAATTTTTGTCTTTAGTAAGAAAGAAAGAACTACTTGACTGCCATTGAGGCAGACACTATTGAACTTAAACCAGAGGTGTGAAGAACTGCCATCTGGCAAGGGTGTAAAGCCCTGATTAATTTGATTTTTATTGAATGATAAAATGATGCAGGTTATTCCATCTCTGAAATGTTAATCTGCTGATCAGATTGCAATTTCACATTCTGCATGTCAAAAGCATAGTATTTATCTGTGGCTTGATAAATCAGAATCCTGATTGACAGCACCTGCTCTACCCATGGCACCGAGCAGGTCTAGAGGTCATAGATTCCCATGAGGCAATAGAAGTGACAGAAAAATCTCTGCCGCGCAGCGGCAGCATTTGAGTAATGCAGTCCTGTACCAAAATGATGATGATCATAAGTACACCATGATGGCGGTAGCATAATCTCTGAAATAAAGCTATGTCTTTGTTTTGGTATAGTGCATGATATTACATATGATAGCAGCTGCCACTTCCGCATTGATGCCACACATGTGTTAGCACCTTTTGTGAGGGCAGGTAACACCCTCCAACTGAGAATGCCGCTGCACATCAGACAGCTGTCCTGGGCCCAGAATGAAGGGAGCACACTGATTCAAAATGAGGAGCCTCACACCATGGTTCTGCATCTCTAAAGGTCTTTGTTCTTAGTACTCACTTTGAAAGGAAGAGGATGGAATTATGGTAGGCAGGAAGGCTTTCACCATCTTTGATTCTCACAGTAGCCCCTCTCTCTTTACTGTCCCCGCCACCTCCTCTGGAGCAAAGTACATTGGGTGTGGCATGAGAAGGGAAAGGTCCACTCCAACCAAGAGCGGGGATTCAACCCCTAAAGCAGGAGGAATTTTAACTTTAAAAGAAGGGTTCTCCCACCCCTTCAGCAGAGTCACTCAGTTCCTCTCAGATACTTTAAAGCCGCACATTCGTTCTTAAGATGTCACTGGATTTCCTTTGAGAAAGTTGCACTTTCCAAAGCCCTCAGCTTGAGGTGAAGAAGGAATAACCCATGACCTAAGGAGGTTCTGTTCCGTACCACTCGCTGGGCACATTGGGAGTAACCTCTTCTGTGGATCAGGACCTACCACTCTGCAGAGGAATCTCATAAACTGGGAGAGCAGACCCTGAATAGAGCCATCCTATTCTCGAGTCCCCCTGAGTGGGCCTCACAGCAACTGGAGAACCAAACAAGCTGATGCTCCCTGTTCTACCAGACTAGTCGCTCTGTGTGCACCTCCGGAGAAAGAGGGAAGTCACTGGCGCTAGTTGCTGCACTCCTCCACACCATCAAACATTTCTTGTACCATCAACCAGCTCGACACTGCATTGTGTCCTATCTAAAGCGTGTTACCTACTAGGCCCGAAGCAATCGCTCATCACCAGGACCTGAACCGAATCACTGAAGAGTCACACTCCAACTCTAACCAGGGGTTATAAGCACGGCTCGATCCAGCTAGCCCTTGAACTGCTTCCTCATTGATTGAGCATCAACACACCCCGGATCACCACTTCGACGACCGTCACCTGCCGACTGATCGCTGACTCGAACTGCTGGAGCATCACTCATCGACCCCTTCTAGAGGCTAAAGATCGACTCGGCCTGGCCAGCTTCAAAGCATTCCTGGGATCACCCCCAACTTGCATCTTTTAGAGCCCCCCCTTCTACTGCACAGAGAACCTACCTTCGCTGCTACTGGAAGCACATTTGCTGTTGCGAACTCCACGATCCAACACGCCCGAACTGAGCTTGATCCACCCGCATCTATGTTCAACACTTTATCCTACTTCATCAGCCCACCAAGAACTGAATCCAGGTACTGTTGACTCTGAACTGCTGCTTCAGTCCACTTGGACCCTAGAGGCTGGTTAGGTCATAATCACTCCTGTTTTCACCAAATATACCTTTTTTGTGAAAAGAGAACTACCTAAAAGTATGTCCACATTGCTGCTTAATCCAGTCAGTCGCATCTTCTCTGTTCTTCCTTTTGGGTGGGTTCTTGTACAGTATTCTCTATTTGTTCTTTGTGCAGATGATGTATTTGTTTAAAGTATATATATTTTTATAGAGCCCTGATTGTACATTTCCTTTATGTTGGGTTATGGTACAGTATTTTTTGGGTCACTACTTGTTCAACTTTACACCCCTCTAAAGAACATAGCTTTCCCTCACCCAACATTACCGCAAAATGCGAAGGAGGTATATCTCTTAACTGTTCCTTTTTTATCTTTTATGGTTGTGTTGTGTTTTGGTTTGTAGAAGTGTGTGTTACGCTCACCTGGTCTCTGCGGAGGCGTTGGGGCATGGTTTCAGCCCTCCCCAAACTTGAATCACCCCTTTCAGGCCTCTCCCTCAGTAGAAAAGCTGTGAGCAGTGGTATGTGCTGATGCCGATACTGCTCCTGCGTGGAGATAAGAGTGTGCCACTCTGTGATTGTTGTACCTCTCGAACCCTTCACCCCAAAGTACGGATTCTATGAGCATACGCCAGCCCATAAAGCTCACCTGTGAATTATGGATGATAAGCTCTCTGTCCACCTACTTCTGGCAGGGGCGCGTCGAATGGGATCTAGTTCCTTCACTGATCCCTGATAAGAATTAGTCCAGTCTAGCTGCGACTATGCTTCTCCTTATGATTGGTAAGTCTTTCTTGAGCTCTTGTGATGCTGTTCATTCTGTTTAATGTCTTTATATGTTTCTCATATTTATGCCCGCAATAATGTCTCTCTTCTGTTTTCTTCCCTTAGATGGAAATGCGGCCTCAGTGCAGCTGTGAGACGTGAGACGTGGCCGGATTGAAGATGGATGCTAACGCAATATTTGACAGCAGGTAAGTGATGGTTTAAGGAAAGCGCGAAGTATGGTGAAGCACAACCTTAAACTGACTGTTTTTTCGATGTCTAACCTTGTCTTCTGTTTTTCCTTGCAGGCGCTGCTGTCGACAATGGAGCGTGTCATGCTGTGGTGCCAAGATGAAGATTTTGGTATTCCGGAAATTGTAAAGATGAATACCTGGTTCGCTGAAGAGATGTACAGGTAAGAACAGCTTCCCCGAGTTGTTAAGTATGGGGGCAAGAAGTAGGATGTCCAGGAACCAAATCTTCAAAGGTAAGTCTGACCTCAGGCGACGGTGAGCTTTCCGCTGCTTGCAAGTGCAGAATAATGTGAAGCATCTGTCTTGAGGATCGGGGCAGCTTATATAGCTGAGATCGTGGGCACGCCCATTAGGGCCGGTTTACCAGCCACACCCTGCCAGTCCTAGAGAGTGAGCACATGTGAAGGCAATCCATTAGCAGCCACTCCCAAGAATACACTTGGGGCTGCGTAATGGATGGAATGTTCAAGGTTAATGCATCCTGCTTAATGGATGGAATGTTCAAGGTTAATGCATCTGACGTGCTATGTCCATAATAAAAGCTTTTTGGTGTTAAATGGATGTTCTTGGTTACTTTTGTTCATGAGCCTGGTGCCAAAGACGCCAGGACAGTGTCGACCCAGGTCTCCTGTGCATGCGACCCCTGCATGCCTGTGCCCCTGACTTCATGACCATGACAACACTCCCCCTCAAGGCCCCTCTTAAGGGTGGTTCTCCTCCCGGTCCTGGTTTGATAGGATTATTGCGATGCAACTGTCTGATTAAACGCGGAGCATGGACGTGTTCACTGGGTTCCCAAGTTCGGTCTTGAGGTCCGTTACCTTTCCAGTCAATTAAGTAATACAATTTTGATCGAACCACCTTGGTGTCCAGGATGGATTTGGCTTCATATTCTTGTTCTCCATCTATTACTTCGGACTCTGGCAGAGTGTATTGGACTTCATTGATTTGAGGAGAGAGACATGAAATACAGGGTGAATTTTCATGTAAGATGGTAACTCCAATTTAATGTCGACAGGATTCATTATGGACTTTATAGTATAGGGGCCCAGGTATCTTGGGCGGAAAGCTCTTGGCCCCTTCAGGGGAATATATTCGGATGCTAACCACACCTTTTCTTCAATCTGGTAAGTGGGAGCTTCCTTCCAATGTCGATCAGCAAACAAGTTTTTGTCTTCCCTTAGACTTGGTCATATGCTCTGTCGCCTCCTTAAGAACCTGAGTGATGGTTTAATGCAAGTTTTTTATGGCTGGGTATTTCCTGGATATCAGGTGGATCAAATACTGATGTCCTCAGATGTCTTCTGTGCACAATGTAGAATGGAGTTTGCCCAGTGCTTGTGTGAACTGAGTTCTATGCATACTCAGCTATCCAGAGTACATTTTCCAAGAACCCTCGGACTGTTGCAACATACACCTGAGATATTGCTCTAAAGTTTGGTTGGTTCATTCAGTTTGCCCATTAGTTTGAGGGTGACGGCTTGTGGACAACTGGAGATCGATGTTGGCAAACGTACAACACTTTCTCCAAAAGACAGAAACAAATTCAGTTCTGCGATCAGCTACTAATATTGACGGAAATCCATGCAATCGAACAATTTGCTCCAGGAACACAGAAGCGAGAGTTGAAGCAGTTGGGAGTCCCTTCAGAAGGATGAAATGAGCTATTTTGGAGAATAAATCCACAACGACTAATATGGTGTTGTATCCATTGTAGGGTGGAAGATTTGTGATGAAGCCCAATCGACAGGATATGCCAAGGTGCTGGCGGTACTGTTAGGGGATGTAGAAAGCCAGCGGGGTTCTGTTTCTGAGAATTGTGTTGTGCACAGACACTGCAGGTTTCAATAAATTGGGCGATGTCTTTTCGCCAGGTTGGTCACCAGTAGTTTTGTTTTACCTGAGTTTTGGCTATTCCTGGGTGTCCTTCCACTAATGAGTCATGGTAATTTGTGATGATTTGCTTTTGAAGTTCTTGGTCTTGGACATTTAATCGTCCTTGAAAATACAGTAGGTTGTCTTCGATGGTGTACTGGTCACCTTTTAACAGCCATTCCTGTTGTGTTGATTGATCCATCGGGGATTGCAAACTGGTTCTTTGGTCATCGACACACGTGGTGGCAGCTATTCTGGTTTGAATCCTTTCCTCAGGAATTATGGCTACGGGTTCAGATGCTGTAAAAGCCTCTTTTTCTTCACTCATGCTTGATAGAGCACCTGCTTTCCCATTGCGTACTCCAGGTCTATAAGTTATAATAAAATCGTATTCTGTGAAAAAGAGAGCCCAACGAAGTTGACGCGAGTATTGTGCTTTGGAGGTTTTCAAGTATTGCAAGTATTGAACTGCCCTATGCACCTTAAGCCATAATTGCGCATTTAGCCTGTGCCTACCTGTGACTGCATCCTTTGAATTGCCCTTTGCACCTTAGCTATAATCTCGCATTTAGCTTGTGCCTACCTGTGATTGCATCATTTGAACTGCCCTATGCACCCTTAGCCATAATTGCGCATCTAGCCTGAGCCTACCTGTGACTGCATCCTTTGAATTGCCCTTTGCACTTTAGCTATAATCTCGCATTTAGCCTATGACTAAGACTACTAAGGATAGCGCTAAGACTACTAACACGGCTTCTCTAAAAGGTGCACTACTCAATGTTAGATCTCTAGTAGCCCACCCCACCGAAATTGCTGACATTATCCTCTCAAGAGACCTCGATTTCTTTGCTACTACAGAAACTTGGTTACACAAAGCAGCAGGACCCTACCTCACTCTTGCCATCCCCGACAACTATTCTATCCTCAGAGCAGACAGACCTAATGCTCGTGGTGGAGGTGTAGCTATCATTTTCAAATCCTCACTCGACTTCAGACCTATCACCTCCCCCCCGCTAAAGTCCTGCGAGCACATTACCCTCAAAGTACAAAACACCCCTAGGAGGACCATTACCTTGCAACTAATATATAGGCCCCCAGACTCCACAGGCTCCTTCGAGGAAGACATTACAACTCTCATAGCAGAGAACTCCAAACCCCACTCCCAAAATATTATTCTAGGAGATTTCAATTTAGGATTTAATGTCCCGAACGACCTTCCAGCTGCCTCCTTGGCCAACGACTTATCAGAGCATGACTTCACTCAAGTCGTTACACTACCTACCCACCAGAAAGGTAGAACCATTGACTGGGTCGCAGCCCACAACTGCAATATCACCTGCAAAGCCCCAGAACCTCTTGTATGGACTGACCACTCCCTCATATCTTTCGCCATTCACCTAAATAACCCTAACCTCAAGCAGTGCCCCTATGCACCAGCCTGCCGGACTAGAAACAAGCGCAATATCTCTGCGGAGACCTTCACGCCTCTGATACTCCCCTTTCTAAACACACTCCCTGCCACCGACGACCTTAACCTTCTGGTCAACTCGTACAATGAGGCCCTCACCAGCGCCATTGATGCTGTGGCACCCCTAAAGGAACGCAAAGGCAAACCCATAGCTCACTTGAACCCTTGGTTCACACCAGAACTTAAAATTATAAGAAAAAAGAAAGCCAAGATGGAAACCTTATGGAAAACTAACCCCATTGCAGAAAATAAATCCAATCTAAAAACCATTTCCTCCTTCTATAAGAAAGAGATAATCTGCACTAAAAAAGAAACCTATAACACTAGAATAGATAATGCCCAATCTTCTGCTAAAGAACTATTCACCATCCTGAAAGAATTAAAAAACCCAAACCCACCTACCGATACCTGCGTGAAGGACAAGCCATGGTGCACCAGTATCCAAAATGCCCTGGCCAACAAAATTACTGGTCTCCAAAACAAAATTGAGGCTAAAAGACTACAACTCTCTAACAACAATGCCTTCATACCTAGCACACCTACTCCGACACCAACTGCTCCGACCAACAACACTTCCGGCTTCGCATTGAAACCGGTTACTATACCTGAAATCCAAAAGATTATAGCTTCCCTTAAACCATCTAATTGTAAAGTGGACAGCTGCCCCACCCAGATCATCAAAGATGCTGCACGAGACCTAGCCCCCTTCATCTCCAAACTATTAAACCTATCCTTCTCGACCAATTCTGTACCTAACAACCTGAAACAGTCCTGGGTCCTCCCCCTCCTAAAAAAACAATCTCTCGACCCGGTCATACCTACCAATTACAGGCCCATCACTACGGTCCCGTTCCTGTTAAAAATCCTCGACAGAGTCGCCTACCTGCAAATCCAAGATTACTTGGAGACCAATCAACTGTTAGGCCTGCGTCAATCTGGCTTTCGTCCTCAACACGGAACAGAAACGGCCCTTGTTGACCTCAAAAGTCAGATTGATGACATCAAGGACAAAAACAAAGCAGCTAGCCTACTCCTCCTAGACCTCTCAGCAGCCTTCGACTTGGTTGACCACAAAATACTCTGCAACCACCTCTCTTCTGCTGCCCACTTCTCACCCTCTGCTGTCACATGGATACAATCCTTCCTAGCCAACAGAACCATGCGGGTTTTCTCATCGGTGGCTGCAGCAGACCCAATCCCCATCACATGCGGTGTCCCACAAGGGTCCTGCCTCTCCCCTACCCTCTATAATATCTTTACAAAACCCCTCTTTGACAAACTGGACCATCTGGGTGTCACCTACACCAACTACGCAGATGACACCTAGATACTCCTCACCATCACTGGCAACTACATCACCGACGTCACCAGGATCAACGAAATCTTCGCCATCATTCAGGCGTGGATGGCCACACACGGCCTCTGCCTGAATGATGAGAAGACCGAGCTCATTCTGGTCGGGTCCCCCAATAACCTACAGAAACTCAGCCCTGACTACTCCAAATTCCTCATAGATGGCAACATCATTCCAGTTGTGAATAATGTGAAAACCTTAGGCTTCTACCTTGACGCCAATACTAACCTCTCCAAACAAGTTAATATGACTGCCTCAGCTACCGCCTACACGGGGAAATTAAGCAGGGCCTGCAGACCTTTTCTGTCCACAAACAGCTGCCTCATTCTGGCGAGTGCCCTCATACAATCGAAGCTTGACTATTGCAACTGCCTCTACCTTGGTGCCAACCAAGCTATAATCAAGAAACTTCAGATCCTCCAGAATAATGCGCTGAGAGCAGCACTAAATATTCCTAGGAGAGAACACATCGCCCACATAAGATTATCTTGTAAATGGTTATCTATTCAACAAAAAATCGACCTGAAAACCCTCTGCCTCACCTTTAAAGCCTTAAATCACCTAGCCCCCCAGTACCTCACCAATAAACTCTCCCTTAAGCCCAACACAAGATGCACCAGATCATCCAATACTCTATGCCTCACTGTGCCCAGATTCTCCGCCAAAAGAGCGGGGGGCTCGAGCTTTTCCGTCCTCGCCCCTCAACTCTGGAACACCCTACCACTGAGTATTAAATTGACTAAATCCTTCCAATTGTTCAGAAGATTAGTCATTAGCTGGCTTCTGGAGAAGGCAACCCTCAGATAAACTAAGCTCAGTCCTATCCGCATATATTGTACATACTGTGAATAGATAGACTAAGCTTAGTACCTACTCTATATATTGTATATATTGTACATACTTTGAAATGCTTACTACTACCTGCCTGTACATATTATATTTTGGCATTTTGACGCCACAATTGTATAACTGCTCATTTACTGTAACTATGTAACCTGTCCTTAAAGCACCCGTATACCCCTGGGTCTGGAGCGCTATACTAAATAAAATAACCAAACAAACAAACAAACGGTGGTCTGTGATGACAGTGACTGTATGTCTCCCTTCAAGAAGGTAATGTCTCCAGGTTTGAATGCTGAATTGTGGAAGATAAGCTCTCCGTCCTGCTACTTCTGGCAGGGCCACGTGAAATGGGATCTAGTTCCTTCACTGATCCCCGATAAGGATTAGTCCAGTCCAGCTGTGACTATGCTTGTCCTTATGATTGGTAAGTCTTTCTTGAGCTCTTGTGATGCTGTTTGTTCTGTTTAATGTCTTTATATGTTGCTGCTATTTATGGCCGCAATAATGTCTCTCTTCTGTTTTCTTCCCTTAGATGGAAATGCAGCCTCAATGCAGCTGTGAGACGCGAGACGTGGCCGGATTGAAGATGGATGCTACAGCAATGTTCGACAGCATGTAAGTGATGGTTTAAGGAAAGCGCAAAGTATGGCGCAACCTTAAACTGACTGTTTTTTCGATGTCTAACCGTGTCTTCTCATTTTCCTTGCAGGCGCTGCTGTCGACGATGGAGCGTGTCATGCTGCGGTGTCAAGATGAAGATTTTGGTGTTCCGGAAAGTGTAAAGATGAATACTTGGTTCACTGCAAAGTTGTACAGATAAGAATAGCTTCCCCCAGTTGGTAAGTACGCTAGCAGGAAGCAGGATGTCCAGGAAGCAGGATCTTGAAAGGTAAGTCTTACCTCAGGTGACGGTGAGCATTACGCTGCTTGCAAGTGCAGAATAACGCGAAGCATCAGTCTTGAGGATCGGGGAAGCTAATATAGCTGAGATCATGGGCATGCCCATTAGGGCCGACTTTCCAGCCACACCCTGCCACTCCTTAAGAGTGAGCACATGCAAAGGCAATCCATTAGCAGCCACACCCAAGAATACACTTGGGGCTGCTTAATGGATGGAATGTTCAAGGTTAATGAATCTGAAGTGCTATGTCTATAATAAAAGCTTTTTGGTGTTAAATGGATGTTCTTGTTTACTTTTGTTCATGAGCCTGGTGCCAAAGGCACAAAGAAAGGGTCCACCCAGGTCTCCTCTGCATGCAACCCCTGAATGCCTGTGCCCCTGACTTCATGATCATAACAGTGTGAGGGCTGTGTGGACCATTTTACCCTTACTAACCCTTTCACTAATACAGTGTAGAATACAATTTATCACAAGGGCATATTCCCACCGCAGCACTATCTAGTTCTTCACTTTAGTACACAGTAGGTCTGGCATGGATTCTGTGCTTTTGAGTGAGTACTGCTAAAACACATCTGTTTCTCTATTGCCAATACAAAACAAAACCCTTCTTGTAGTCTGTCAAACCATGGCCAGGCGCTTCCGTGTAACATATCCATATCTTTGTGTAATCATCTTCTACCTCCTGGATCCATTGTAAGGACTCTACAGTACTTAATCATGTATATACTTGTGGGGGTGTTACTCTCTCTATATCCAATTTTGGTAGTAACTGACTATCCCCAGAAATTCCCTCACCTGTGTAACAATATGTGTTTTTTGTTTCAATGCATTATTTCCATTCCTGGCCAGTGCAGATAACAAGACTTGTGTATCTAGATTACACGCCTCATAAAATGGTGAGGCTGAAGGTCAGCCACACACTGGAGGAGAACTGAATTTAGAGGTAATTTTATATCATCTAAGTCTTTGTCCAATTGCTGTGAAAAGAGGTTGGGAGACTCATTCCTAGTAATGAATGCAAGGACATATTAGCTCTCTTTATGACTGTGTAAAGAGAAAACCTGCAACATAATCCAGTACAGTAAAGTGGGTTGCTTTTGGAGGAATGCAGTAAAGAACATTGGGTCGGTTTGGCACCACTGGAAAGGACAGTTTTACTACTGCATTAACAGGCCTCAAGTCCTGAACGAATATATAGGTTGGCCTCCCGGGCTTTTTCATTATGAAAATTGGTGTATTGCAACAACTGTATAACCAGTGTAATACCTGCCACCCCCACAGGCTTCTTAGGATATTGAGAAATCCTCCGCGATTTCTTCCTGGAGTGTGACTAACACTGCCTCTGCATTAGCGGAGGCTACCCTCAAGAATACTTCATCTGGTGTGCAATAGATGGTGCACCTTAGCATGTATAGCAAATCTCAGTAGTGAGTTCAGGCTCAAGACAAAGGGATGCTGTTGTTTACTTGTGCACTCCTGTGTTGCTATTTTGTTGCATTGCCTTTTTATATTTTTTTTAATATTTTCCGTATTGTACCAATCCCCCCCGTATTAGGAAGACTTTCCTCAACCACTTCTCTCGCACACTATGCACTTTACTGCCTTATTGATACCATGGGAACTACTTTGCCCAACCTACTCTCTGTCGCTGTTTCTCATTCTCATTGTTAAAGGCCACATGCCTCAATAGCCTGTTTGGGCCTGTTTGGGCCTGTTTGGGCCTGTTTGGGCCTGTTTGGGTCAGTCGGATGGGTGACGACGTACTCTGCCAGTGTTTGACCCTGCCTTTCCAGTTTGTGCCTGTTTTGCTACATTCCAGTATGTCAGAGTGTGTCCAACTCAGTAATGTATGTAAAAGAAATATTTTCAGCCAGTATCAACAACTATGGCTCTCTCACCCTTTGTGCTTTAAATAAAATTAGATTGCATATAATTCAAAATTCATAGCTTGATTGTATTTCGAAAACCACAAGGATTTTAAACAATCAGAGCCCTAACATTCTCGCCCAAAAAAAAAAGGACTCACAAATGTCTGCCCTATGGCTGGAATGCCACAGCACAGTTTGAATTTTTTAAACTACTTGAACTGGATCTGGATTTCATAACACAATCCTGCTTCAACACATGTTGTACCTCTGTGTTTCATCTCATAGTACCCCCTGATTTTCAAATTAAATGGCTCAATCAGGAAACTCACGTAGGCATGGGGTCATGATTGTTCTTTACTACTCTTTGCCCTTAACCAATTTTGAATCTCAGACAAGGGACGAGTTTTTTTAACTTACATGTATTACCCAAATGATCTTTTTATACAGCACACTGCTATGGTCACCTGCAATCCATCTCTCTTATTCAGATAAACTGGATGAGTTGCTAAGGACCAATGAACTAAAACATTGTAAATTACTTAAAACATGTTAAAGTACTTATTCTAGGGGAACACCCTGACACTGTTAAACTCAATGAACTACTTTACTCACATAGTGTTTCATCACTTGTCTTTTCCCCTCCTAATTGTCAAGGGCACTGTCTTGACCTAATACTCTTTGAAGGCCCAGGAATCAGTTATCATGATACCATACCGGACCCTTGGTCTGATATTGGTCTGATCATTATGTTATGTTCTTTTTGATTCAAAATACCTTTCCACATTCTGTAAGCCTGGGTGTCTTATTGGTCATACCTCACATAGACCTAAGGGCTTAAATAATATTTCTGGGCAGGATCTTTCCTCCGTATTAACAACTTTCATGTCAAACTGTGATTGTGAGGATTAAAACAATCAAATATGACCACTCTATGTAAAGTATGTAGTAATAATAGTGCTTCCATCAAACCCAGACATATAAAAATCACAGTTTCGGGCTCTTAAACAGGACTATCCAAAAAAAACATGTGGCAGGAAAATAAAGATCATGCCTGTAACACAGCAACAAACAATCTCATTAGCTATAAAAAAACATATTTTTTTTTGCTGCCAAATCTAGTTTTCTTCAGAACCACGTGACTGTGGCTTTCAACAAGCCTAAACACCTTTTCGGTGTTATAAAAAAGTTATCTAACTCACAATACATATCTTCACCTCTGCCACCTACTTTACAAATGGCAAATTAATTCAAAAATTATTTTCTGAATAAAGTGAGTAATGATTAGAAACACCATTGAATGCTTCATCCAACCCCCTTTTCTAGAATAAATCCTATAACACTCCACCCTTTCTGTAAATTCGAGTTTACCCCAGTGTCCTCTGACAAGATATTCTCACTAATTACGACATTGAACCCTACCAAATACAGTTATAATCACTTACCAGCCTGTCTTGCTCAATGCCAGGTCACCACATTAAGTGAATGTATCACTTGCTTTGTTAACTCTTCCCTTTATCAAGGCATTAGCCCTAAGGAGATGAAAGCTTCAATCCTAAAACCTCTGTTAAAAAATCATCATTGGATCGCAATATGTTGCCTAGTTGTCAGCCCGTTCGTGTTCTTTTATGGCCAGCAGAGAGTCTTAAAAAAGTAGTTGACTCTAAAATTCAAAAACTCATAGAAGAACCCTGCCGACTTGACCATTTCATTCAGCCTTAAGGCCAACTCATGGAACTGAGCCAGCACTCGTGACCCTTTGGAATGATGAACTGAAGTTGGCCGATGAGGGTGGTCTCGCCTTGCTGGTTTTTGCATTACCTCTCAGTGGCATTTGGCACTGTTGACTTCGATATACTTCGGTCTAGACTTATCCAGTTGCTCCCGTGTCACAGAACTCCTTAAATTGGGTTGTCTCATTCTTATCTGAGCATACCCAACAGGTAAGCATACAACCATGTTTCTCAACTTCTTGTGGGGTTCCACAAGGTTCTTCTATATCCCCTTTATTATTTAATATGTACATCCCAAAACATATGTGCATTTTTACAAAGTTTAGTTCATACTATAACTCATCTGCAGATGACACTCAGATGTACGTGTAGGTGAAAAATACTTCTAACTCTCTCCAACAGATTAGGCATTGCGCATCAGAAATCAAAGCTTGGATGCATGGTGTCCAACAAGCTGTAACTACACCCTTCTAAAACTGAGGTCATCCTTCTTGGCCCCGAAACCATCTTGAGAAATTCATCAAAACTACCCTCCCTTGCCCTGCCTTGTCATATCTTTTACACACCAGTTTAAAAACCTCAATTACATTTGTCAAACCAACTTGGACTGTAACAATCAAGTTGGGGAAATAGTGAAACCAATTAATTTTGCCTTGCGACTGATCTTTAATTTAATTCCAGAGAGTGACCAATCGGTAGTAGTTGGCTTACTGATGAACTCTAAATTGGAATATTGTAACAATATTGTTACAGGGATCCTGGCAAACCAATTTAATCACTTGCTAAATGCATAAAATACAGCAGTGAGACTTCATCATAATTCACTTCATTAACTGCTGATAAAACAGAATTATTTTTAAGATTCTCTGTCTTGTTTTTATGTGCCTTCATGGTCTTGCTGCAACTTATGTTACGGGGCCATCCTTTTACTCTATTACCCAGCAAGGTCATTACGATCTTCTGATCAACACCTTTTAGTTACTCCTGCTTCTAATTTTGTGCATAGAGATTATAGGCACTTCTCAGATGTGGGTCCTTGATATGATATGATATTATAGTTTATTTATATAACGCCTATACACAATGTGTTTCAAAGCGCTTCAAGGCAAGGGAGGGAACAAGGGAAAAAAATGACATTCTTACAGGCCATGAACAGTAAGGATGTGAAATTAACTATTGTACTCTGCCTGACGACATTTCAAATAGTGCAAGAGCTAAAACATAGATAAGGAAGGGAGGGGGAGAGTGGGAAGGAAATGGAAACAGACAGGCGACTACCGTACTAGGCCTGACGACATTTCTGGTAGAGCCGGAAAAAAAACAAGAGGTGAGGGGTGCAGAAAGGTAGGGGAGGAACAAAACAAGCGACTATCATATTTGGCCTGACGACATTTCAGATAGTGCTGGAGGGGGTTGGGGAGGAAAAAACCAGTAAGGGGATGGAAGAGGAGACAGACAAGGTTGCTATTATACAAGGTCCAGGGACAATTCTGATAGAGTAAGTGCATAGAAGAAAGTAAGGGGAGGAGATAGGAAAAGGGAGAAGGGAAAGGAGGAGAGAACAGAGAGTTAGCAGTCAAAAGAGTGGAGAAGCAAGAGGGAGAGTGAATACAATTGCAGACGTCAGTAGTAACACATAATGTTGCAAGCCAGGATACAAGATGAAGATGGGAACAGCATGATTCAGGGCCACCATGAGTACAAGATGCACAAGAAGTTCAGCATGAGAGTTGAGAAAGGGTGACACACCATGAATGAATGAAGTCCATAAAAGTCAAATCCAGCATTGTCCACAAGACGGTGATGGTGAAACCAGAATGTATCAGGACAGACTCCTTGCCTAAGAAACTCTCTTCCTATTGATGTTTAATAAAAGGCTCTTACTTATCGTTTTGGAAAAGCTTAAAAGATTAATTCTTCCAATGACCCTTTGTTACCATTTTGCACACATTGTGATCTTTTTTGGTAAAACCAGCCCTTTATGCAGTTTAATCAGTCCAGTTTCTCCCTCTACCTATTGAGAATATGCACATGACAAATAAATTCAAAATTCAAATTCAAAATTCTGATCAGTAATAGGTCCTACAGTGATGTTGCCGGGCTCGATGAAAGAATGTGTTATTGGGGTATTGGATATACAATTGTTTTAACTGTTTCTGCCAAAATGGCAATATCAGAAAAAGGCATTCATCTACAGTGCAGGTCTATTACCTGGGATGTCTACCAAGCAGGGTATGGCCTTTCCATCTATTCAACAATGAACATATGAAAAGTCCTGATCTACTGGGATGAAATGGGACTCTCCTTCCTCCGGTTGTCAGAAAACATCCTGACCTATTGGGGTAAGATTGGGATCTATATGGGTAAATGCATGTACATTAGGATTGGGGAACAGTGGTGGGGCTTCCTGCTGGGATTCAGGGGCACAAGGTGGTCCTCGCTGTTGTGGCATTAGAGTGCTCCCTGGTCCTCATTCCCTGATAGGGTGTTTGTGGTCTATAAGGGCACTCATTATTTCAGTGTCCTTCCTGTCTATACTAAAGCTGCCCTTGTGTCGGAATTGAAACAATATTATGCCTCCTATCATAACAATTGTATGTGTATTGGCCTACGCCAAGTTGTCTAAACATCATATGCGAACAAACTCCACGGCAAGGTCTTGACCTTAGAGAAAGTAATGTAAGTCGCCATCTTGGATTAAGCCGCCATTTTAGGTTCTCTTGTTATATGGAAGTCACCCTGAACATCAAAATGGAGGCCAAATGACATTCTGAGTAAGATTCTGGCCGTTTTGACCTCCGTACACATGAATAATTAATATGCCTGCAGGCCACTTGTCGAGGTCGCGAACTGAGACCTTGCCCTACCGTTGACCTATGTGTAAATGTACAACTATATCAGCGAAACTAATCAAAATGCATATATTATAGGATTGGCCTGGCAAAGAACCCATAGGCCCGGCTCATAGAATGGTTAACCCGTGAGAGGGTTGGCCAAGGGCCGGACAAATCATATAAAGAGGCGAGTATTTCAATGTGCTCTCTCTCTCACTAACGCATCGAACCCTCGTTGAAGTTCGTTATGTTACTCTGAGAGCCAAATAGCTATCCGTTTATCAATTGATTTGGTAACTGTTGTAGCCTTTAAATAAAGCACTTGTATGTTCTTTGTAACCTGTGTTGGTGTGTTTCTTGTTGGGCTTCCCGGCCTCATATTATTTTTTCTGTTTCCACAGTTGGCGCCCGAATAGGGACCCTCAAGATTGATGCCGGATCATTGAAGGTTGACGCAGACTATCGAACCGGGATCGGACGGTGTGATACTGCGGGCCCAACCGAACGAGAAGCGATACCTCGGCAGCGCTGCACGATCCGATCCTTGGACGATAGTCATGTGGTCTGACACAGTATCTTGACGAGGGTCCATTTTTGAGGCGGGCAGATTTGTCGAACCAAACACAACGTAAAATTCGTTAGGTAAGTTCTTTTGTAAACCGTACGGTCCTTCTTAGGTTTGGTCAGGTGCAGTCGTGACCCGGCCCTTAATTTAACCCTGACAATTTGAATTTGGCGTATTGTATCTGCAGACACAATTATTGACCAGGTAACACCAATTTTCTGTGAAATGCCTGGGAAATTGTCTAGCTGCTTCAGGGCTCTGCTCCGCAGCGATCAACAATCTTTGGAATTTAGCCGCCCGGCACCACAGGAGGGGTCGCCGGCATGTACTATGTACTGTAAGTATGGCATTGGAAGTATAGTATTTCATGATATTTGGCACAGACAAACCAGACATGCCTCCGAATTTCAGTGGCCAATCAATGGTAGTTTCGAGATCCCCCGTATTGAATACCTAGAATCAGTCTTGCTAAAAAAGAAGGCCAGACCTGCAGCATTTGATGTTTTGCAAAATTGGAAAAAAGAAGCGTTGCAGCAGCTTAAAAGTAGGGATAAACATGCACGCCGTCATAAAACAAATGCCGAAAAGGCGTTGTTATATGATAAGGAAAAACATTCGGAGTCAGTCAAAAATATGGATAGGGCTTTCTCACTAGGTATCCAGAAAATGTATCCCTCTAAAGATTTCCATGCTTCTGAAGAATTTATTGAAAAATTGTTAAACGAACGCAGGCCTGGTGCCTCTGCGCCACGTCCGTATGATCCTCTCCCGGGTGCTCTGCCCATTCCTGCTGTTATTCCTGCTGTTATTCCTGTTCCCCCTGTACAACCTATTGTTCCTATTCCTCTAGTTGTTGTTCCTCCACCTATCCCTCCACCCCTTCCTCTTGCGCCGATAGTTGCACCCCCATTGAATTTGCCCGCACCTCTGCTCCCGAGTGGTTCCGAACTGACTGAAGTTGATCGGGGTGCGGGGTCAAAGATTGTCACTCGTAATACTGTTTCTGCAGACAAGAAACAGGAATTATTTGCATGGGCTAAGCACTGTATGGAGAGAGGTGATCAAGTTAACGTTTTTTCCACATTATTAAATATGGGCAATTTTCCTGAGAAAAATGTTTTTATCGAAGGTTTGGGGACTCATTTATGCGTAATGTTGGGTACATTACATAATGCGGATCTCCCACAAGGGGTGAGGGATTTAAATACTTTAGCCTTTTCAAGGGACACAGGAGAAAGTACATGGTCATGTTGAGAGATTGTTTGAGTATAGGAGGGACTTTGAAAAATTACGGGATGAGGATGGTGAAGACGACAGTATGTATGTACAGAAACGGTTCCTTCCGTGTCGTAGATCGGCATCCGAGGAAGTACGAATTTGTACCAAAGATGCGATTCGATGGATCTCGGATTCATCGATACCGCCGGATGAAGTATATGACACATATAGTCAGTATACAGTAGAAATGCAGAGGAAGGTGATTCAGGTAATGGTACAGTACCTGCAGGATGAATGTGTAAGGAAGAAGGTTAGTTGTCCTATAGAGTTATTAGGTATTTGTAAGAGGGCCTTTTCGCCCGACACTTCTTCAGCTGCCTTAGCGCTCGACCTGGCTCTGTTGCTTAGTAAGCGGTCAGAGTTACCTATATCTCAGGTGCCTATGAGAGAGGTTCCTCCGACATTTGTCCCAAAAGTTGAGATTCCCGCTAACGCTGGGACTGGTGCACCCGCTGTGGACATCCCTGCGCATTATGTATCGCAATTTGTTCACGTCCCGTTTTCACGACAGGAAGTGAACACTATTAGACAATCAATTCCCGATATCAGGAAAAACCCGACAGGGTTTTACAAAGAGATAGAGTCCGTTTTGCAGTCCTCCGTGTTCACCTTAAGTGATATTGACTTGCTATTCCCTGTACTCCTGCCCATAGATTTATGGAAGCAGGTTTGAACATTAGACGATGTGCCAGGGTTGGGAGATACGTGGGCTAACATGACTAGGTTTGATGGGGAGAGACCAGCTGGTGAGAAACCACCTCAGGTAATACTTACTTTGCCTGATAGAATTGTCGCGAAATTGAAATAATTCCTGAGAAAAGAATTATTTGGGACAAGCTTACGGCTTGTGTTCAAGGAAAAACTGAAGGTGCCACCGAGTTCTTTAATAGATTGGAACAGGTATTCTCTGACTTCAGTGGACAGGACTTGGGCACAGAGTCTGGGAAAAGGTTGTTTGTGGACAAATTTGTACGTGGGTGATTGCCCGACATCCAGTCACAGATTATGTCCTCTGAGAGCGCTTGGCAGGCGAAATCCCAATCTGAAGTTTTGCACATGGCTCAGTATTATGAGAACCGTGTTAATAATGAAAAAGAGAAAATAGAGAAGAGGAAAGGAGATTTGAAGACTAAAGTATTGTTACAACAAATTGTTAGAAATCCCAGAGGAGGTACTTCACAGACCAGAGGTCAGTATGTGCCAAAAGGAAACGCTCCTTTGGGTCCTGTGAATGTTAATCAATGTGCCTATTGCCGCCAGGAAGGTCATTGGCGAGCACAGTGCCCCGTCCTTCGCCAAAGGTCAAACAATGCATTTGCGAGTATGGGTAGACGACCTAGAGGTCGCCCCGGAGCGGGGGGCCCTGATAGAGGTCGGTTCTCGCAAGATCCTCAGCAACCTTTTTCACAGGAAAATCAGATTTCGAGTGTGGACACGAGAAACATATTTGATCACCCTTCTGCTGCCTACCTTTCTGAAGAGCTTCCTTCCGATGACATTTTATTTCGTTAGGACTGCCCGAAGCAGGGTTTGGAACCTTCACCTATTCCCGTTAATCAGAAAGGTCCCTGCGTTGAATTGTTAGTGGGGAATAGGAAACATCAGTTTTTGATCGACACTGGAGCACAGAAGTGCTCCATTGATCATTCCCGGGTTCCAAACATTCCACTGTCAGGGCAAACAAATGTTTCTGTAGGATTTTCTGGTATACCAATTGCTTGCCCGGTTTCTTCGCCGGTGTCTGTTTCTTTGGGTCCCTTTACGGACCATTGTCCCTTCCTTCTGACTTCGAACTGTGGAGAGAATTTGCTGGGGTTAAATTTGTTGAAGAAATTGAATGCAGTAATTCATTGTTCCTCTGACGGAGTACGACTGACGGTTTCACCACAGCAACTTCCCACTTCCCAGTTTCTGACTCGACCATTGCCTCCTGAGCTTAGCGTTGTTCCGGAATGTTTGTGGGCGGTTGACGACAATGATGTCAGGGTGCTACAGATCGAACCCGTTAAAATAGTTTTGAAACATGGAGTTAAACTACCACGCATTCCGCAATATAAAATATCAGTTGAGGGCGAGCGTGCTTTGAAGTGCATTATCTCCGATTTTGTGCATCGAGGAGTGATTGAAGAGATTGCAGGTAGTTTATGTAACAGTCCGAGTTTGCCTGTATACAAGAAAGGCGACAATGCAATCCCATACCGTTTTATAATTGATCTACGTGCTATTAACAAAGTTGTCGCCCCACAATTTCCAATTGTGCCTGATGTAACAACGATACTAACAATGATCCCTGCTACAGCTACGCACTTTAGTGTTGTGGATCTGAAGAATGCTTTCTTTAGTATTACTATACACAAGGAGAGTAGATATTTGTTCGCGTTCACCTTGGGGGGACGTTCATTCACATTTGCTTGTGCGCCTCAAGGGTATACTGAAAGTCCAAGCATTTATAGTAGGGCTTTGAAAGAGCAGCTTGATACCCTCGAATTGCCACCTACTTGTACATTACTTCAGTATATCGATGACTTACTTTTAGCTGCAGTGCTTGTAAAGAAGGCACTGTATTGTTACTTATTCATCTGGCCGAAAACGGTCATAAAGCTTTGCTCAAGAAATTTCAATATTGTTGTCAGGAGGTCGCCCATTTAGGCTACCTCCTGTCAAAGGAGGGGAGAAGATTGACACCTGAAAGAATAAAACACATTTCTGGCATGTCTGTTCCAAATACACAGAAGGAAGTCAGAGCCTTAATAGGTATGGCTTCTTACTGTAGGTTGTGGATCCCAAACTTCTCACTAGTGATAAAACCGATGTTGGTTGTGACAAAGAAGGGCATTTCTTTGCCGCTGCCATGGAAATCGGAACATCAACGATCATTTGAGCTTCTCAAAACCGCGTTATGCTCTGCACCGGTTCTGGGTACTTCAAATGATGACAAGGCCTTTGTGTTGTTTGTGCATGAATGTGATGGATGTGCTTTGGCTGTGTTAACACAGGAACACGGAGGGAAGTATAGGCTGTGCGGCTACTACTCTTCCGCCCTTGATCCTGTCGCATGCGCTTTGCCAAGATGTTTGCGAGCTGTTGCTGCTGCTGCCGCGTCTGTAAAACAGAGTGAGGGAATGGTCCGAGGCCATGATTTAATTTTGATGGTACCTCACTCTGTAGATGTTCTATTGAATAAAACCCAAATGCGACACCTCACCTCTGCACGACTGCCAAGGTATGAATTAATTATTTTTGCCCCTCACATTCAAATTAAGAGGTGTTGTGTTCTTAATCCGGCTGAACTCCTACCTTTCCCGCAAAATACTGTTTGCGGTGACGAAGAATTACATGACTGCCTGTATACCACTGAACAGGAAACGAAGGGCAGGATAGACCTTATAGATACTCCTTTGGGCAATGCAGAAGGGGAGCTGTTTTGTGATGGCTCCTGCTTCAAACTCCCCGATGGTACATCTACAGCTGCCTACGCAGTTACTACGTTGAGTACGGTTGTTGAAACTAAGAGAATTCCACATAACTCCGCACAGGCCGCAGAGATTTTAGCGTTGACCCGAGCTTGTGAACTCTCCGAAGGGCATATAGTAAACATATATACTGATAGCCAGTACGCCTTTGGGGTGGCTCACAACTTCGGGAGGCTCTGGTTGGAAAGAGGGTTCCTAACCTCACATGGGGCCAAGATTCAGCATGGTCCCCTGATAGTGCAATTGCTCTTGGCACTCTCACTCCCTAGTCAGTTAGCGATCATGAAATGTGAAGCACATCGTAAGGTCATAGATGATGTGGGAAAAGGGAACGCTTTTGCTGACCAGATAGCCAGGCAAACGGCCACAGACCTTAGCGCAGACATGTATGCTCTAAGGGAAACAAAAGATGCGTATGTAATGGATGAGGGTATCAGGTCTGTGCGAGATATCCAAACTGATGCTACAATAGAAGAGTCTAAAAAGTGGGCGGAATGAGTGAGGAAACTAGATGACGATGGGTGTTGGGTGGATACATCTGAAGGGAAATGGTTGCTCCCTGATTCATATGTGCTGGCAATGGTTACGATGGCACACGGTCCTACGCATGTGTGTGCTCAGCAGATCACGAAAATGTTAGAACAAGTCTGGGTGAATGATAACATTTTGAAGATTGCACAGCGACATGTTCAGAATTGTATGATTTGCTTACAGCACAATGTGGGGAAGGGCACAGTAACTCCAAGGGGTAGTTTTGGGCCCCCTTCTGTCCCCTTCGAGGTCATCCACTTTGATTTTATTGAGATGGAACGGTGTAACAATCTAAAATATGTTCTTGTGATTATTTGTGCTTTTAGTAAATGGGTCGAGGCTTTCCCCGTTAAGGATGCTACTGCCATGACCACTGCAAAGACTATGGTAAAAGAATTCTTTCCACGATTTGGGCTTCCAAGGGTAATTTGGTCAGACAACGGTCCCCATTTTGTTGCAGCAGTAATTTTGCAGATATGCACAGCGTTACACATTGAAAAACGATTTCACTCAGCTAGGCATCCTCAAAGTGCTGGGTTGGTAGAGAGACATAATGGTATCCTAAAGAATAAGCTTGCCAAAACATGTGCCGGCACCAAACTGAAATGGCCAGATGCCTTACCTATTGTATTGTTAGCCATGCGTACCACACCTCAAACTAAGACGGGGCTCTCTCCATTTGAGGTAGTGATGGGGAGACCTGCAAAAATTTGGGGCCTTCCGAAGCCCAAAGAGGGAGGTCGAGAATGTATTGCTTGTAGACTACTGTAACCAGTTGACTAAAAATCTGTATCTCATTTATCATCAGGTCCAATCAGCTTTACTTGTACGGTTTACGGGCCCAGGACACGATATTCAGCCTGGAAGTTGGGTCCTAGTGTAGGCCTACAAAAGGTCTTCCTGTCTCGCGCCTCGCTGGAGGGGACCCTACCAGGTGCTGTTGGTCACCCAAACAGCAGTGCGGGTGGCTGGAAAGAAGCATTGGATCCACGTGACGCATGTCAAGAAACTTCCTCACCGAACGCCACAGGTTACAGAACCTCTCGCTGAGGCTACAATCTCTGATCCTGGAGTAGCAAACAGCGCTGTGAGTGTGTCAGAGAATTTCTCTGAGCCCGTGGAGCTTGGGGAACAGTCCATTTCGTCTCTGCACTCTTTGAAAAGGTCACTTCCGGAAAACACTGTTTCAAGTTCTGCGACTTCCGTCGCTCCCGATACGTTGCTTCCCTCAAGAAGTGACGTTACCTTATTTCCGGATCAAACAGTACTGGGTACCACCAGGTACAACCTTCGACGAAGAAAATAGAACTACTGCACGGGTTTTTCCTGTGCATCTGAAAAGAAGAAATGATTGAAAGTTTTCTCTTATAAAAGAAAGTCCTTTTTGAACAAAATGAAAAAAGGGATTCTGCTGGCTAAGGTTGGGGAAGGACTAAGAAGTCGCGCGACCGTAGTGTCGCCAGCAACGAACATTGGGGTCGTCGATTGAGAAACTGCGATGCCTGCCACCTCCACCTCTGCTGCTCGCATTGGACTTGTAGATAAGTGGGTGATCAACTCGGACAACGAACAATGTGCCTGGGCCCCGAAAATGTATTGCTGTGTTGTGTTAATAATAATTGGAATTTGTATAATTACTGCTGTGGGACTTTGGTACTTCGAAGAAATGTACCCTCTTAAACCTTTACTGCCAATTGAAATTGTACCTACTGCCTTGACTCCCTCTGTACACCTTCATACTTTGTCACCTAGAGACTCCCAGCATAGACGAAAGTACCATAATAACACTTTAATGATAATAATGAATTCAACGCATGCCATTTTTAATAAGAGTAATTGCTGGATTTGCACCCATTTACCGCAACATGGGAACAAGGGGCTAGGATGGTATATTCACACTTTACCTTTAACGACTGCTTGCTATGCCTCTCTCAGAGCACTATTCTTTGGCCGTTGGAATGATAGCATCTCAGGGAACTTTGATGGAACTAATTTAAATGATTTTGAGAAACGTGAATTGACTCCCCTAGGATGCTCGCTTTTTGCAAATAGAAATAAACCTAATGTTGCTTCTATTAAGCCATCTGACAAACTATCTCTTCCTTTTCAAACTCTAATTTCCTTTAAAATGGCTCTGATAGGCAATAAGGACGCTGTGCATCCTTCCTACTCTATTAATCATAGCCCCGATTCAGTCCCCTTTTGTGTACAAAGAAATGGCACTCGGACAATGGGAGATTTTGAAGGTTGTGTGAACATTGTAAATTTGACCGGGGAGAACAGGCCTTTGTATGTAGGGGGGCCTGTCTATTTCGTTTGTGGTAATTCAGCATTTCCTTGGTTGCCCAAGGATTGGCAGGGAACCTGTTATTTAGGAATCCTGTTAACTGGGGTATTCATAGCTAGTACATTGGAGGTTTCTAAGGCTCGCCCACGGCGGGACGAGAACGGAGATACCCCTGGGCAAGTATTGGGAGAATTCTGAAAACATTAGGGGGCTAGCAAGAGTACTGGAGAGAACCATCAACCGGACCACGGATATACTCTACAATATGACACTAGAACAGAAAGCAATAAGATTGGTAGCACTCCAAAATCGGATGGCATTAGACGTCATCCTGGCAGAACGTGGTGGAGTATGCAATTAGTGGGGTCCGCTTGCTGTGTTTTCGTACCAGATTCCTCACCGACAATTTTCAAAGCAATACAGAACTTGCACATCCTTAGTTCTGAAGTGCATGTTCCTGTGGAAGATTGGAATATTAGCGCTTGGTTCTGGGATTCTCTACGATCCTGGGGTTGGAAGGTGCTTTCCGATATACTGGTTATTTTGGGAATCCTGCTATTCCTTTGTTGCTGTTTCCAATGTCTACCTAGTATATGTGCAATGCTAGGGGGATGTTGTGCTCAGGCAGTGAGCGCAATAGGGCACAAAATGTATGCCCCAGATACAGCATCTAAAGAGTTTGTGTTACAAGAGGTTCTGATGAACGACCTAATGGCTATAGACATTACAGACAATGATTCAGGATGTATGGACGACAATGCATTGAGCTATTTACAGAGGTATTAGAAATGATATTAGCACTTGGCATAGGCCAAAAGGAGGGTTTGTCGGAATTGAAACAATATTATGCCTCCTATCGTAACAATTGTATGTGTATTGGCCTACGCCAAGTTGTCTAAACATCATATGCGAACACACTCCACGGCAAGTTCTTGACCTTAGAGAAAGTAATGTAAGTCGCCATCTTGGATTAAGCCACCATTTTAGGTTCTCTTGTTATATGGAAGTCACCCTGAACATCAAAATGGAGGCCAAATGACATTCTGAGTAAGATTCTGGCCGTTGTGACCTCCGTACACATGAATAATTAATATGCCTGCAGGCCACTTGTCGGGGTCGCGAACTGAGACCTTGTCCTACCGTTGACCTATGTGTAAATGTACAACTATATCAGCGAAACTAATCAAAATGCATATATTATAGGATTGGCCTGGCAAAGAACCCATAGGCCCGGCTCATAGAATGGTTAACCCGTGAGAGGGTTGGCCAAGGGCCAGACAAATCGTATAAAGAGCCGAGTATTTCAATGTGCTCTCTCTCTCACTAACGCATCGAACCCTCGTTGAAGTTCGTTATGTTACTCTGAGAGCCGAATAGCTATCCGTTTGTCAATTGACTTGGTAACTGTTGTAGCCTTTAAATAAAGCACTTGTATGTTCTTTGTAACCTGTGTTGGTGTGTTTCTTGTTGGGCTTCCCGGCCTCATATTATTTTTTCTGTTTCCACACTTGCACCCTCTTGATTTGGCCACTTCTGCTGTCTTTGCCAGTTGGTCAGACCCCAGGCTCTCTGCTGGTCTGGTAACCTCCAGAATTGTTGCTGGGGCTGTTGCCCCGGATAACTGTTTACCTGTCCCTCCCAGGCTACCATCCGTAATATCATCCATTTATTCTTAAATGTTTCCTTTTTCTGCTCTTGACATGCTACGCAGTGAATTTCAACCTCCGCCAGCTGCTCTTATGGTTTTGTCTGCCATTTGATGCACATATTCTTAAGCTGTGCCTGCATCTTCGCTAGAAGATCAGCAATCAGATTGATTCCTATCACATCCTGGTATATCCCACCTGACCTGGTAATGCCAGCGTGTTGGGTAAACACAACCTTCAATCAGTTTAAATAATCTGGGGGTGATTTACCTTTGATTGTTTACAATGGGATATCTTAGCCGAGTAAGCCTTTCTCCGGCATATTTCAGGGATGGCAGTTACTATCTGCTCCCTAGCTTGGACTAACACATCCTTATTCTTGGATCGACTAGTGGCCACATGGTTCTTTCTTCTAGCCACTGTCATACATCACGGAGCATTATAATTCTCATCAACTAATTCATGTCAGCCCAGGAAGGGTTGTAACATTGTAGGACTGTTTGCACTACCTCGACACACCACTGTGGCTCCTCACTAATGTTTGGAAATTTCTTAGCTAAATATCTTAAATTCCATAGAGTCCATGAGATGTGTACGGGAACAAGGTTTAGTTTTTTCTGTTCTTCCACTCTATGGCTGGCTAGGACTTGTGTAAGGGGCACCTGAATAACTCAAGAGTCTCTTCCATAGATAGTTCATCCCCTCATCACTGAGGGAGGTGCATCTATCAAAATCCGCCCTTCCATTGGCACCCTGACCACTTGGTCCTGGGACATCATGGGCTGTGGATGTACCAGGAATTAGACCATGTGGTAATGCATCATCTTGAGGCAAGTGTCCCAGTTGTGGCTGCCTCTGCCCTGCTCTTACAGCTGTTTGAATGCTAATGAAGTATCCAAGAATATCGTCAGCTGCTTCACTATCGTGCTGACACAGCTTTTCACCTCTATTATCCTATGCTTTCGCCTTCTCTGTTTCATGAGTTATCTGGGGGCACAAATGCATACTCTTGTGCCAAGACCCTCTTTATCTCAATTGTCTTCTATGTCTTCGTAACCTGTCAATCACTTTCCGGAGTCCCCAAAGCTAACTTCTTTGAAGCTGTTGCTTCCTCTAACCAGGTCATGAAAGCTTACGCATTTTTTTCTCTTTCTGTTTCTTTAGCACCCATCTAAGGGCCCTCAACTTATAAAGATTCAAAGTCCCCTCAAACGGAATTGTATATGCTTATTGTGGTCCGATAAAATTTCCAGGTGTCTAAAAAAATCAAATGCAGCACTATTAAACAAAGTGAGCATGTGATGTGTCAGCAACCCTTTTGAGGGGTTCCTCTGCCTGTTTTGACTGTGCATTGCCTATTGCTGCCCCATCCTTGCCAATCGTTCAATTCCTCATCTTCCCCATTGCCCAGTTGCCCCTTTTCCATTCACACTATGACTGCAGACATTTGTGGTCCTAAGAAGGGATGGGTACTCAAATAACAAGAGACACCGCAGACTGCATAGTGGTCCTGTTAGGTATAGGAGCCCTCAGCCTGCAGTCATTTGTCTTTTCTTATTTATTGGGCACTGATTGTCTCTTTCTCCTTTATCCTGTTTCTTTTTATTGCCAGTTTCCCTATTCTAATTAAACAAAAAATGTGTAAAGCCAGCGACTTACCAAAAGACCCATCTGCCTAATGTCATGGATGCATCCATTCCACCAAGAACACAGCCAGCCTGCCTAACAACTCAATAATGCTACTTTACCAGTTGTATCTCAGGGTGAAAATGAGAAACAATTATGAGTAGCACCAATCCCAAGATCAATACAACAAACCTCACCCAGAATCTCCATCCCGTAACAGCATACCCCTGTTTGCTTGTCCATACCTTGGTCCTTTAAAGGACACTCAGTCACCAGATCAGCCCTGCAATCATGCTCACCAGTCCCGGCGTCCTCCTCCCGATAACCAATATGGAGTTTTCAACAAGGTCTCCTACCTTTCTTTTCAGAGCAGTCAGGTTATTCTGGTGGAGGCAGCCCATGGTCAGCATTGTTTGACAGATCAGAGTCAGGAACACTACCTATCAATGAACAGAGAAATCATCCCCCGATTAGTGTTCAGTGGGATGAACAAGCAAAACTTTATTAAAAGACTTGCACATTTTCGGACTGCATAACATCCATTTCTACTACCCAGGCAATAATACCCAGCCACATCCTCCAACTCACATCACCTTTAAACCCCCCAACAACTCAATCTCCCACTTCTTTGCTTAGCGTCCACTTTGATTCTCCCCACCGCCCCGAACAATAAACTCTTTTCTATTCAATTGTTGTCCTTCATACGTTCTTACTATGACATGTCCATTAATTTCCTGTTCAACTTCTCACAACTGACAACATATGTCCCATTCTACACAAGTGAGGGGCGTTGGTCTGCAGACCCCTTTGTATTTTTGCTGGTAGTCAAAGCTTCATTGTTTGGTCTGGTTGTAACTGATAAAATCCCAAAATGGTTGCTGAGTATCCTTCGCCCAATACCACTAATCGCTTCAAAAGTGATGATCTTCACATTCTGCCCCGCACTATACTGAGCATGTCCCTAAACCAAACTCAAAGGCACTATGAGCTAGGTTTCGAGAAATGCCTTGATTCGGAATGCTAACAGCACTTTAAATGAGAATACTAATAGCAGGTTTCAACATGAGAACAGACATCCCCCTGGTATAATAAAACAAAGATCAGTGCTGTAAAACATTCAGTGACTTACCCAATTTCATTCATTTGACTTATTTCCATATTTATGTATACCGGGCTCAATTATGACATATCCATCAAAACAGTTCATCATACTTTGACACCCCCAAAGGACAGAGAAAACTCCAGACCTTTATACATAGCAGGTGAAACAGGTCCTCGCTCCAGTCCCAAAGATGCATCTGTCCCCATAGAAGTCATCAGGAAAAGGATAAGCCAAAAATACAATTGTAGATCTTCTGCTTTTTTTTTGCTTGTGTGGTTTAAAATGTTCACTTCTGGCCTCTAAGGGCCTTTTAATATGGGACACTTAAAACTGATCATATTGCAGGTATGATCATCGGGTACAAATGTTTCACATACTGACATCTAGTCCCGAGACATGGGGCCTCATTACGAGTAGGGCGGTAAGGGATACCGGGCACCGTTAAGGAGACCGATGCCGGTAATCCCTTACCGCCCTACTACGAGTTCCCTTAGCGGGTCCGTCCTTCAACGTCTGGTTTTATCAGGCGTTATGGATTCGACCCGCTAAGGGACTTCAGAGCTAATAACGGTACCGCACATTGTGGTACCGTTATTAGCTAATACCCCATTCCCATTGAGCCCTCTGGGGGCTCAAATGGGAATGGGGAATGGCTTTTTCAATGGGGATTTACCATTGACCGAAGTCTGAGTCGATACTCGGAATGAGGCCCATAGTGTGGCGTATGCAATTAATATTGTACATCTGATCTCCAACTATACATGATTCTTTTATACTAAAGGCTCTGCAGCCAATGACTAAAACCTAATGCTGCACTTGCAACTGGTCTCCAGGAATGCAGTCTTGAATCTTCTGTAGATCAAATAATTTTGCATTTGGCCCAGCATCCCTGTAATGCAACGTGCAGGCTATAAAACGCCATGAGCACCCTAAATGTCAGGGTATTTAAAAGTAGTATATCTAGAACATCCAGACTCCTGAAGCCACACAATACTGATGTAGTTACATTTGCATATGTGCTCTTAAAACCTGTTTTGACTGGGGACTGACACATGGCTCCTGGACCCTCATATCTAGGACAACAATGTGTAAATGACAATCTCATATCATTGCTAAACCCCTCTATATCTTCCACAGATTAAATCTTAAACTTGACCACTTATAACCAGGTTGGTCAGATATTTGTGACCAGTTTAACATACCCATAAAACCCTGCAAGATTAGACTTCCCTTTCAATCAAAGACATTCCCACTTGGGTTTGCATTTCTCTGAATCAAACATCGGCTGGCCTCCTTAGTGAGTGCCTTCCAGACCTGACTGATGAACAATCCCTGAAAATTGAATATTGGAAATTGAGATATAACTCTAAGCACAGAAATGTATGGGCAGCCTTCCTGGTCTCCTTTGCACTTTCCAACAAGGAACATTGATTACCAGTGGCATTAACTAATTATGAAAAAGCATACGCCGCTTCTGCCCTTAAATCAAGACTACAATAGGCCTAAGCTCAGTCAGTGGTCTCCATTAAATTTCAATTGCAGATTCCTGTTTGCATCACAAGGCTGGACAGATTTCAACAGACAATCTGCTCAAATAGATCGTTATAAAACCATTGTCTTAAGATGACAACAAAAACCCCAAACCTTGTGAGAAATAATGTAGCATGTAGAGACGTGTATGTCACTCTGCAAAATGTAATGGCATTTTTATTGCCAGCATGTAGTGGTATTTTGCCAGGATATATAGCATTTTTTAGCCAGTATAATATAGCCTTATTTATAGTATGCAAAGTACAGAATTTACAATACAGCCAAGCCCAATTTAAAACTACAGATATTTGGGAACACACATAGAAGCTTAGTATGCTGCCAGGCCAAATATTGAAGTGCACCATTTTTTTTTTGGATGCCTCATACATGGAGACTACAATAAATTATATGACTAACATAATTAACATTGCTAAAATACTAATTCTAACTTCCTTAAATCTTGATTTAAGGGCAGAAGCCGCGTATGCTTTTTCATAATTAGTTAATGCCACTGGTAATCAATGTTCCTTGTTGGAAAGTGCAAAGGAGACCAGGAAGGCTGCCCATACATTTCTGTGCTTAGAGTTATATCTCAATTTCCAATATTCAATTTTCAGGGATTGTTCATCAGTCAGGTCTGGAAGGCACTCACTAAGGAGGCCAGCCGATGTTTGATTCAGAGAAATGCAAACCCAAGTGGGAATGTCTTTGATTGAAAGGGAAGTCTAATCTTGCAGGGTTTTATGGGTATGTTAAACTGGTCACAAATATCTGACCAACCTGGTTATAAGTGGTCAAGTTTAAGATTTAATGTAGTCTCATATGCAAAATGAGGTGAAAATCCATGCTTTAATGGCACTACTGAGATTCATTTTTTAAATGCACACTGGGGTTGTTTTTTAGTTTGTTGAGAGCAGAAATAATGCGCAGCAGGAGATAGAATGAAACAGTAACTCTGAGAGCAAGGATTTCATTGTACTGAAAATGAAGGGGGGCACAGAAAACATTCTTTTTAACCTGATTGGGAGGAAAGTGTCGGCCACGTCAATAAGGGGATTGACCCGAGGTCTCTTAGTAAAAATAAAGAAGAGAAAGTTAGTTCGGGCTGGGCTGAGAAGACTGACGGAGTTCCAAGGGGTCAGAGCTCTGGACGTGAGAGATATCTCACAAGTGCCCCCCACACAAGATTACAGAGGCATTTCGCGCTGACACTGGGCCTGCATTTGCGAGTTTAGCTAGGTCGTGCTGGTAACTACAAAGAAATAACAATCTTGGTAAAATATGTACGTGCCAAGTGAGGACCATGGGAAATGCCGTATGAGTGGCTGAGGTTTATCACAGGGCAGGGAAGTCAGGAAGTCATTGCATATTTATTTTTGTCATTTTCAGAATGTGGGAACATTAATCTATGTTTCAAATAGACCTGCTTGTTCTGTTTTGATTTCTTTTGTATTCCTTTGGATGCTGTAAATAACCATGGTAAGATTTGATGGCATGTAAATGAGATGCAATATAATAAGTATCTATGACAACAAATGGGATTTTGTGTCAGTTTTGCATCTGTTAATTATTTTACATAGGTGATGTATAAAGGGGAGGCTCATATCAGTGCAGTAGTGCATTTGCCAATTTACCAATGCAAGTAAAACAATTATATGGCAAAGGTTTGTGTGCGGTGTGCTTTCCTTGCATGCTGATGGGAAAGGATCTGATACATAGATTACTGGATGTAAATAAGCCAGTGTTGCCTAACGGCGCATGGGTTACTGGATGTACATAAGCCAGCAACACCAGTCACGAACTGTAGGTGGCGCTCTGAATAAAATCATTGGGTTCCTCTGAAGTGCATAGGTCTGGGGCTCTCTACAGACAACTATGGGGTACTATGATGGGGTTATAGTATAAAAAGAAAACCATGCTCACCGCTATACCACAGGTATAAATACCGCAAGACAAGATACCACTAAAATGACCACCAATATAAGCTAAGAAAGTATGGTCACTGAAATAGTGTGATACCAAACCCAATATAAATGGCAGACTAATTTATCGCCAAATTACCGCCAATATTTTTACGGTAAGAAAATACTGCCAAACCCCAAATTTACCCAATAGAACAAAATCTCTTACAAATAATGGTGCGTTGCTCGGGAAAGTGGCTGTAGAGCACCTACTGGGTGTGGCAAGTGTGTCTAACACTGCCATACGTGCATTGAAGGGAACTCATTCTATGTAAGCAGCGTGACACTGGAAGTGAATCTCAGAATGTCTCAAATGGAGGCCACTTTCCCAGAGTTAGTGCAATATCTGGAGGCAATGCTATATGCACCTGGAACATGGTCCTCAAATAACGCCACAGAGTGGCATGACCACATATATGGGGAAGTTCAGAAAGAACCATTGGATAATAGTTTTGCAGAAGGTAGCATAATTCAGGTCTGCCTTTTGAGATTATTAAATGCTGCTGATAAACATGCAGAGAAAGATTGTCTGATATGGCTATGTACCAAGACATGGTTTATTCTAAATGGGTCTCTGAGAATGCAAGAAAATGATGCCAAGTTGATTAGCAGATTAAAAGTTGAACTGGATGAAGCTATTGAACAAGAGGAAAAGTTAAGAGCAGATCTGGAGGTTTGTCAAAAAGACATGCAGTCAAAATGTAAAGATCTCGACACTCAATTTTCCCAAAGAAAGAAACAGTTTGAGGATAGTGAGCACGAATCAAAACACTTGAAAGAGTTGGTAGATCATATTAGACAAGATAAAGACGAGGTTATTTTGGAAATGCAGATTTTGCCAAAAAGATTTTGAGAAAGAAAGTGATCTTCAAAATGCTGAACAAGAGATAGTTAAAATCTTTCAAGAAAGTGACAAGAGAGACAAAGGGCCTCATTACACGGATGGCGGTAAGGGATTACAGGCACCGTAAGGGCACTGGTGCCGGTAATCCCCTACCGCCCTACTACGAGGTCCCTCAGCGGGACCCATCCTTAACGTGTGGTCAGACCACATGTTAAGGAAGGGACCCGCTGAGGGACTTCAGAGCAAATAACGGTACCGCAAATTGCGGTAACGTTATTATTTCTTTCCCCATTCCCATTGAGCCCTATGAGGGCTCAAATGGGAATGGGGAATGGTATTTGGCATGGGGATTTACCGGGTCCCCAAGGGTCGGAATGACCCGGTAAGTCCCCATACCGCCAACCCGGACCCAGAAGGCGGTAAGGGGTATCCATGGTGCTAATAGCACCATGGATACCGCCTACCGTGTAATGAGGCCCAAAGAATTCAATGAATGCCAAATGCAAATGAGTGATATGCAAAATGTGATCAATAAGATGGGTGATGAAAACAATTACTTGCGTAAGGAGGCAGATAGGCTCCTTAAAACGTGCAAGGATTTGGAACAACAAATATGCAATTTCTACACACAGAGCTAGTGCCCCAGTGGCTGGGCCGGTGACTGAACTTGGTTGCAGCACCCTTGGGGAATTGGACATACCTTTTGGGGGCCGCCACCAATTCCATACGCCTGAAACAAGGGTTGAATTACAAAGTAGTGCAATCCCATGCATAGCAACAAGTAGCCCTATTAAAATAATGAAATCAATCAAGGCTCTGATCAAACCATTTAAAAAAGGAGGGGAGTGCTGTATAGAGGACCACTTAGAAGCAGTGCACGATATATTTAAAGCCCTCCAGATACCTAAAGAACAAAATAGACAATACTTTCACTCAACTCTGGACGCTACCACAGCCAGTATCATTAGAGGATTAAATGAACAGCAGAACATGACATGGGCAGAGTTTGAAAAGGAGATTAGATGTCATTTTTCTCCATTCCAATCATTACAGGAGGTGAAGAAAGTTGCTTACATGATTACAGCTGGGCCAAATACGTCCCCTCGTCAGTTTTTGACAAGATTTAAAAAGAGCTTTTTCTCGCTTTGATATATCTTTTGACCCCAATTCCAATGAGTTTAAAACTGCCTACTTCTATGGGTTGCAGAAAGACATCATATCACAGTTAGTCCGCAAATTCGATTGTGACAAGTCCTTTGAGTGGATTGTACACCAAAGTACAAAACTTTATGAAGTGCTATAGTGTCAGGGTAGAGAGAGAGTGATAAAATGAAAGATACTAGACCAAAATCTAAAGAATCCTCAGCAACAGTGATGGAGAGCAGGTCAGCTAAAATGTCACTTAAGTCCACTCAAAGTCCAGGTAAAAATAATGTGATACCCGAACAGAGGGGTAATCAACAAAGGTTGCCACCCTCTGTACCAATGTTTCAATCACATGATCCTAGTAATAGGGAGAGCTACATTAGCCCTAGGTGCTTAGGAGACAGGCCCCGGGCAGGATATCAGCCTGACATGTCAGGTATGAACAATAATTAGAGACAAAGCCAGGACCAAAGAAATAATGGTCCCTATCAGCCATTGGGGACACAGAGCAGATTTGATCCCAACACCATGATATATGGTAACCAGGACAGATCATGGTATGTGGATCGATTTACTGAAAATGGGAATCAACATAGGGGACAATACTCACAAAATGAGAGACAGGACATGAGGTAGAGTATGAATTATGCCCCACATCAATACAATCAATCACCACCACCAGGGGACTGCAAATAAAGGATAGGTACACCCCGTTCCCCCCCCACATTAATCAAGAGTTCAGAAACAATACCAGTAGAAATCACTCTCCTGAGAGATATCAGAATAGATTGAACCAGGCGGGAAAACAAGCAATATCGGCATAGGCCACAGAGAGAAGATTCTAGAGAAATGGAAAGATTCCAGTGTCTTGAGGCCCAAGTGAAAATGTTTGCTGGACAAATAGGAAAGCTCTGTACGGCTCAAAAACAGTCATCAAAAGAGGGGCAGAAGGCCATAGTAGTGACCGGGTGGCTTGAGATATTAAGTGATTAAATCTTCATAATATCTGCAATGTTAAAAAGACAGATTGCCCTGATCTGGTTTTGCATAATGACTCTGAGATGCTTAATGATTTAAAAATGAAAATACCGGCAAATGAACATGTGACAAAAATTTCAAATACATCTAAAAATGAAGTTTGGTTTAACCTGGAGTTAAATCAAACGTTAGAAATTTACACAAATAAAAAAGGAAAACATGAAATTCCAAAAGAACAAAGAGACAGATTTAAGAAAGACAACTCATGCATGGGTAATACAATTGATCAGGGAGTAAGTGGGGATGTTAGAACACTCTCCCTAGACAATCAAGACGCTAATATAATACATGCAGGAAGAATAAGTACTCAAAAGGAGGGTACAGATCAGTCACCTGAGGAGTTCTTTGAGCCACAGATCTTTCAGGAAGTTAAAAAGATTGGTAGTATGCCAAATACCCACAAATGCCCAGAATTAGAAAATGACAAATTTTCAAGTGATGTTTCTACATATATTCAGTTGGAGGATTGTAGTGTGAACTCTGATTATCATTGGATGGAAGGGCGAACGGTGGCCACACTCCAAAAGACCTCTAATTATGGGGAAATGAGTAAGGTTTCTCAAAATGAGATAGACAGACAGGAGGAAAACATCTCCTTTCATTTACCAATGTGCTTAGCCAAAAGTGAAAAAGGTTTGAGAAAAGTGAATCCTGAAATTAGTAAGAATTCACACTTTTTGTGTGTATCATAGGAAGTTGAAAACAGATATTATGCTCCCATTACTGTGGAAGGGAAATGCAATACAGGCGCACAGGCCACAATTATGTCCAAAGAACTGGTAAAAAGTATCAATGAAGGGAGATCTCCACAGAATCAGATCACAGTGAGGCAGAGGGAAGGCCCAGTACATAACTTTAACAGTGTTACCGAGGTTGACATAAAGATAGGAAAACAAGGAATGAAACAGGAAGTATTGATCATATCTATTTGTGAAATTCCATTTTTGATGGGGACAGATTGCCTGAAAAGATTGTCTCCTATCATAGATGGGGTAAATGGAGTACTGTGGTCCTTAACCAAAAAACCATTAAGACCTAAGAACATAACGTGCCAAAACAGCAGTGTAAATGAATGCCATACCATTGCCAAATCGAATGATGCAGTGGAGGTATACCTCCAGAATAGCTGTGTGCCTAGTGTCACCGTTATTTTGATGTGTCAGGATAAAATGCAAAGTGAAAAAGAAAAACAATATGTGCAGATTTATTTGGATCCTAGGAAGAAATGTCAAACTGAAATAGATGAACACACATTGCGCTTCTATTCGAAAGAGAACAAATGCAAACAGAACACTACTCCGAGAGCAGACACAGAAAAACACATCACCACCCTCGCTGAAATACACATGGAATCTAGTTTGCAGGAGTTTGAACAATCACCACATAACGTTTTTGATGAAAAGACATGCACAAATTTATCAACATACATGTTGATGGATGTGCTTTTCACATTGAAAATGACAGCAATAAACAGTTAGTATCAGGATAGGAAATGTTGGGTGAAATTTGAGGACATTCCTAGTATTGGAATGAGGATTGGGGCTAGGAGTAGCCAGATAGGAGGGTTAGCAGCCATTTATAAAGCAATCTCTATTGCAGTTGATAATAAATTTAGTGAAATTGTCCTGGTGACTGTTTCTGATTATGCACGAAATAGCTTTGTAGAATATCTGCCTGGCTGGAAAGCATGATCACATATAATTAAAAAAAACTGAAAAATGATACAGGCTATAGACAAATTAGTGTCAGACAATGATTTAACAGTATACTGGAGGAAAACTGGGCATTTGAAAACTCCAGGAGAAGATAAGGAGGGAAATGATAAAGCAGATCAATTAGCCAAGATTGGGGCTGTTATGGGAGAGTTGTTACCCATTGAACATTTAATAAATTGTTGACATGGTCTAATGACTGTTAGGCAGAATTATATGCAGTACCCTTTGGGAACACCACACACAATTAAGACTACAAGTGACAGTACAATTTCACCTTTGGTACAAGCCTGTACTACACAGTTAAAGTGGTAGCAGTAGCAGAGCAGCCAGACTTATCTCAAGAGTAAGTGAGCAGTATCAAATAGTTACACAAAGGACAGCAATTACTATGGTTCAGGCAAACACGGACTCAAGGTTTCTAAGTAAAAGAATATATATGTATTTATTCAACAGTTGTATAACATTTCACTATTATAAGCAAGTCAAAAATCACAATCATAAATACACCACACCACTCCCTTAAATTCCAGACAAGTTGAGCTCACAAAATGAAGTGGAAGCAAAAGGGCACTCCAGCAAGTTAAAAGGGAGGGAAAGACAAAGTTATCAGAAATTAAATCAAGCCATCAGGTAAGTACTCTTGGCAATTGAACAAGAGAGATTACAGTGAGGAGATTAGCTAGAAAAGGCTTAAGGCCAAAGTCAATGGGTCAAAAGTCTTTTGCTCAAGATCACACAGTTCAGGGTAGTTTGTGGTAAACTTCGTGGCACAGATTCCGGACGAGGTTGGTTGATAGAAAAGTTAGTTCAAAGAGAAGAGAAGGACAAGCCCTCGGATTGGAAAAAGATTTCAAACACTTTCACTGCGGTTGAACGAAACGGACAACCAGATTTGCACAGTACCTTAAAACGGAGAGACGGCTGCAGCTGCGGCGGACGTTCCTGGTGGCACCGGCAGGCTCACGGTTCCTGAAGTGACTGTCGGACTGACATGAAGTAGGAAGACTGGAAGGTCCTGCGCCACCCAGGGAAGAAGCCAGCAGCAGAGCAAAACAACAAATGAAAGGTGCGCTCCTTAAAGCCAAAGCAAGGTGTTACCTTCCTGGCTATCCGGCCCACTGTAGCTCTGTACAGCAAATTCGACCAGGAGAGGGGACCTGACTTGCAGTTGGGGCGAACTGGTTGGTCCCACCAGCTCAAGGGAAGAAGTTTCCTGGAGGATCTTCTCTCTCATCGGATTCTGGAGTTTCGGACCTGCAGCAGGGCTTCACCGGGCAGTTCAGTTGTTGTAGGGGTCCTCTTCTTCCAGCTCCTCATTGGTTCTTTCGTTCCAGTGGTGAGTCTGCCTTTCCAGTCCCAGAGACCTGCTTTTTATGAAGTTTTCCCCCATTCATACAGCCTGGCTGTCAATCACACAGCAGGGTGGCTGACCTGGCAATGCTAGTCCCCTTAGCCAATCAGACAAGATTGTGACTTGTGTTAACAAGGGAACCCTTGGAAGGGGTCCGAAGATCCCTCCCTTACATCCTGCCTACCTAGACTTTCAGGCGCCTTAAGGAGGGCTTCTGTGCAGAAGCACAGGAAAACACAGCGAACAAAGGAATCATCCCCGGTTTGGCGCGCAGAGAAAAACACGAGAAAGACTTTAACAGAAACAAATAGCAAATAAACCCAGCCGGAGCCAAAATAAAATGTATTTGGTCAAGCGGGTTTATGTTCGAGGCTAATACAACAGCCTAAAACAATACCACTGTTAGGCGGAAACCTGTGCAGTTCCCTCTGGGACCACTGCAAAAGATTTAGGACTACAGGCGTTTGGCGGTGAACCCACTTGGTAGCAGCTGCACCACACAGATTCACTCGGTAGCTGTGGCTGAGCAGTCAGACTTCTCTCAAGAAAAGTTGAGCAGTATGTGGAGTATACAAAATAGGGCAATCCTTCACAGCAAGACAAGCAAACACGCAACGAGGCTTAGTGTAAAGATATTAAGGTATTTATTTATAACAAAACATCTACGAAAAACACTATAGCAAATTCACGGCAAACAAATCAAGCACAATTACTCTACGAAGCAGAAAACCATCAATCCCCCTAGCAATACTTCGACAACTCTCGGTTCTACTGGTACCACTTATTTTCAGACAGCGGTGTATACCTCAACCTAGATGACACTCGATTATTAGTTAGGACGGGAGAGAAAAAGATAGGCAGGTTATGAAATCAACACAGTTCAATCCTACGCGGATAAAATGCAAGGCAAGAAGGCAAGAATCACAATAGGTAATAAAGTTCAGAGGCCAGGCCCACTCGGAGAGAGGCAAGGCGCGATGTCCCAAAAGTCTCTAGAGGAGATGCATTCAAGTCTTTGTAGCAAATTGTTATCGGCAGATTGAACCAGTTCAGAACAATGAATGAGAAAAGCTTGAAGGCGACCCAACGGAACGGAGAGGATTAAGACACCTCACTCGAACCGATCGAAAGGGAAGCCAGGCAGACACGGTACCTTGTTGTGGAGGGCAGCTCCGGCGGGGGCAGTAGTTCCTGGTGGTGGATGCACGTCGGGTCTTTGCCAAGAGTAGAGATGATCTCGTCGTCGAAGAAAAGTGAAGTCTGGTGCACCACCAGGGAAGAGACCGGCCGCGGAGTGCTCCGTCACAAGGCACCACTTTTTGGTCGCTGTACAGGGGTAGTGGCTATCCGGTTGCCGAGGTGCTCTGCACGGGCATTTCGACCACTGCGTCCTGAGGTGAATAAAAAGCAAAGGGGACTGGTTGTTCCCACCAGTCAGGGGATGAGACTCTCCGGCAGGGAGATCTCCTCTGTCGTCGGGAAGTGGTGAGTCAGCTCAGCAGGGCTCCATCGGAGGTGTCGTCGTTGCAGGTCGGCTCAGCGTTACCCTCGTCGGATTCTTAGGTCCTGTGGCGACTTCTGAAGATCCAGTCCCAAAAGCCCTGCTTTTATGCAGAAAACCCCCATTCATTCAGCCTAGCTGTCAATCAACACATGCTAAGTGGTGAGCGGGAAGGCTCACCACTTGGGCCAATCACTCCAGAGTGCGACCGGAGTTGGCAAGGCAACTCAGTCCAGGGTTCCTAAACCCCCTCCCACACCCCTGTGGTAACCCAGACAGAATGGCACCACTTTGGAGGGTCTCTGTCCAGAGGCCCGCCAAAAGTGGAACAAAGGGCTCAACCTTTGGTTTAGGAGTCACAGAGAGGAACACAGACGCCATTTTACAAACCGAGTTCTGGCAGAAAATACCATCCGATAAACCTATTTAAGATAAGTAGATCGGTGGTACGTTAGAGATTAACGAGAAAAAGTATCAATCTCCAACAATGGGACGAATCCCAAAGGGTTATGTTCGGGGTCGCACATAACAAGTAGTTTCCACTGCCACCAGCCAAAACTCGACGAGGGGGGACGGGACAGTGCCCCCTCGAGTAACAGATCTAGGAGTAATCGAATTACCCCTACTAGTACGTCCACAATAAGATGGTTTGTACTAGTTCTGTTAGTAAATTTAGGTCTAGTAAAGCCAATGGTGACTTTACATGCCCGGGGAGACAGTAGTCAGTCCCCGGGTATGGAGTCTATGGTGGGGGTCTGCTAGGACACCCCAGTGTTACGGCACATAGGGTGTGGTGTAACACACATAGAAAAACATATGAGACCCTATGGAGCAAAAGACCCCATAGCCCATCGAACACATTGACATTTCAAAAGGAATTACACACATACATGTCCAAGAGTGGGAGAAAAGAGTCTCACTCTTGGCAGGATGGAAAAAAACAAACTCCAGAAATCCAGCAAAGCTGCTGGGGGACTCACTAGGTTAGGAAATTCAGCCTAAACAGAGAATTCTCCCTAACAACCACGTTTATATAAAATAATCATGGTAGAAAAGTTAAGGTAGATACCACTGCCACCAGCCAAGTCTTAATGTAAAGGGAGCAAAACTATGCTCCAAGAGACATAGACAAAAAGGGATAAGAGTTAACCCTTTCCAATACTCCATGTAAGATGGGGTGTACTAGGTCTGTGGTTTAAAGTGACTAAAGTAAAGTTATTGGCAACTTTACCCTTTTATGGGGGACAGTAGTCAGCCCCAGACAAATTGAGTCAGTGGGAAGTCTAAAAGACAACCCTGGGCCACTGCACTGAAGGTGCTAACACACAAACAAGTGGTGCTCATGGAGTAGGTGAGGCTCCAGAGCCAAAGAACACACAAAAAGTGAAAACACACACAGCAAAACACATGTAAGAGTGGGAAAAAAGGCTCACACTCTTACCAGGTGAAAAAAAATCCTAGAAATCCAGCAAAGCTACTGAGGGACTCAGTAGGTAAGGGAAATTAGCCATTCTGGAGAATTCTCCCTAACAATGACAAAAACCTAATTTCTGACTTTCAATTAGGGTTTCATAGCCCACTGGGCACAATCAAGCAGTTTAGATATATGTGTTCTATTACGGAAACATGGCTGCACAGTGCTGCGGGAGCGGCACTGTCCCTAGCAATACCAGCAGGATATGTCTTCTTTTGAGCTGATAGGCCTGATAACAGAGGTGGGGGAGTTGGCCCGATTGATAAGAAATCCCGGGAGATTCATGAGGTAGAGATGAAGGGGCTTAGGGTTGCAATCTTATTTATATTCAAACCAAACAGACCCACATTTAACTATCAATCTGATTCTTATCTACTTATGACTGAATTCCAAAACCAGTTCCTGGCTATGTTGCTATCACTGCAGAAAGGTAAATACACAGCGTGTGGGGTCTGTACTCTATGATTCTGATATTTCTGCAATGGTGGTCGAATCTACGTTGGCCGGTATTTGCTTTAAGCAGTATGTACATGAACCTACACATGTTTAAATATCAGAGACTGGCTAACCACTTGTAATGTGATTATTCTAAATCTTAGCATGCATCCTTGCTCTTGGTCAGGCCATTTTTGTATCAATTTTAAAGTTCTCAGAATGCCTGCAATTGTAAAATTAGAAAATGGTCATTGTTTTGCGTAATACGCTCTTGCTTACAGAAGAATCAATGCTGACTTTTATTACTCAAGTGGGCCAAGATCTGGATAACTATGATACATTAGAGGAGTTGGCCTCATTATATCAAACATCTTTATCCAATGCAATGGACCAAATTGTGCCACAAAAAGAACTGATATTAGACTTGAAAAAAAGGAATTTCTGGTATACTGCATAGATACACAACAGTGAGAAAGCCAGGCGAGAAGCCTATAATAGTTGGGCCAAACTGCAGACACCTCAGAATAGGCCATCATATGCCACAGCAGCAATAAATAGCACACCATCATTAAGGTAAAGAAAACAGCCTATGGTGTACATTTTCAAAATGCTAAATCAGATTCAGGAGACATCTTCAAAATTTGGAGGGAGTTGGAAAATCCCATGTCCATGGGTGAGAATATTTGAAAAGACAGATCTTGATGTGTAGCCATTCAAGATGTGTTGGTAGGCAAGGTACAGAGAATCAGGGAGACTGACTAACACCCGCAGAGAGACCTAAGGTACAGTGTTGCCCCAATAGTTTCTCTTTAAGGTCAGTGACTGAATAAGAGGTAACAGGCTTCTTAGCACAGCTGAAATTCACAGCCTGTAAGGGCAACAGTTGTCCTGCGGTAGTGATTAAGGCATGCATACCGGCATTAATACCTTTGATCACTAATTTTATTACCAGCTCCTTCCTGCAGGGTCATGGGCACAATATATTTAAACCGGCTTGCATTTCCCCAATCTTAAAAAAGGCTTCTCTGGTTTCCGAATGTTGTAATCAACTATATGCCAATTACAAATGTACCTTTTCTATTAAAGATACTTGACCGTGCAGCGTATCTGCAGATACAGGAAAATTAAACTAATAATAACATTCTGGGACTGAGTCAATCGGGTTTCAGACAAATACATTGCACTGAAACAGCACTGACAGGTATCAAAATTAACGTTCTACAAACCATGGACCAAGACAGCATTGTGCTATTTATGTTCCTGCATCTATCCGTCAGCAGTTAGTTGATCATGAGATAGGGTCCTCATTATGTGTTGCACAATATCTGGTGGGGGGTGGTAAATCTGCTGGCATACTGCCAAACTGAATTACTGTTCCTGCCACTTGGTCCGATGGAATCACTGCCAAGATTACATGTGGCAGTGTAATTCCCCATTATTTTTGCATCCAGTGGACTCAAAGGGACTTTTTTGGTGGAATTACTGTGGCAGAATTTCTACTGCAGTAATTCCACCGATTCTGCTGATTTTTTGGCAGTGAGTGGCAGAATTAACTTCGAGGATATTCCTGGAGGTAAATCCTCCACTTCAGGCCGACCTTATAGGTTCAGTATTTCACACAGATCTGCAAGAGTATTCAGTGGTACTACAGCTGCACATGTGTTTCAACTGCTGTATGGTGTGCCCCAAGGGTCATGCCTTACTTCTCTCTGGATAACATTTTCACCATGTCTTTATTCGAGCTGTTGGATGATAGAGGTGTACTTTATACCAACTATGCGACGGCACACAGCGCCTCTTCCCAATTACAGTGGATTTTGAGAGGGACACTGTGGCTGTTAACGAGGTATACTCGCTCATCCGGCACTGGATGGTGATGAATGGGACGGCACTGAATGATGCTAAAACGAGCTGATGCTCGCAGGAACATCAAATAGACTGGCAAAGCCTGGCCACAAATACAGTAGCTTTATTGTTGTGGCTGCACCATAGTGACTCAAAAGAAAGTAAAAACCTTGTTTGTATGGTCCTGGATTCGGAGAGAACTAGGAAGGTGCATATAAACCACAGTTTCTATCGACCCTTATCACCTGAAACTGGTAAAACAACTGCTTCCTTTTTTTACCAGAAAGAGCTGTATGGTGGTGGTCAGAGCCATAATTGGAGCCAAATTAGACTAATGGTGTAGTCTTCTTCTGGGAAACAGAAAGGTAGACATTGGGAAACTCCCAATTGTTCTAAAACAATGCAGTGTGAATAATTGAAGCGCTTGGAAGAAATGATCACATGTATGTTGGAAAAAGGGGGCTACATTGGTTAGCTATCGAAGCTTGCATTTCCGTTCGAGCTCTGCTAACAGCACACAAGTGCCTTTTCAGTAGTGGTCCTAGCTATCTTTCCAAAGCGTTTCTTGGTTACCTTCACGCAGGACGCTCTGCTCCAATAATACGCACTTGTTATTGATTTCATTCACCAAAATTGCACTTTTTATAGCACCATACCAAAGCTGCAGAACTCTCTATTGCCTGCTTTGAGGAGCTGCAGCTTCCTAAAGAGGTTCAAACAGTTCCCGAAGACACCTATTCTCGTAATGACTCTCTGTTGTATTTCTCTGCTGATTCTTGGTTATCTAATTTATGAGTATCTTGTAGTTGTTGTTACTTCTTGTTTGTCTTGTGAGTGCTCTGATGTCTGCAGGTTTGTTTGCTTTGCGTCATATAAGTAAATAAAATTACAAATAAATAAATAAAATGTCCAATTCTGGTGCTAATCGTGGACAAGTACCGAATTGCCATACACAAACACCTTTATTCGGCCCTCATGGACTTGTCCGCTGCACTTGATGGCACTGATAGATCAATGCTATGAGATATCCTTCTCAAACTAGGTGTTGATAAGGTACTTTTAAGTCTTTTGATCCAACTTTATAGTAATACTAAAGTGTGTGTTACTTTTTGCAAAGATGTTGCCAAAACAAACAGTTTCCATATCAATCAAGTTGACACCAAGGTTGTTTCCTTGCCTCGCTATTGTTTAACATTCATTTGAGTGGCCCTGAAGATAATCTACTTTACTCCACTGAAGATGTACATCATGCAGCAGGAAGATATATTTCATGTCTATCATACACAGATGACACTGCACTGATAGGTCGTACTCTGGCTGTTGATTGGTTATAACAACTTTATATCCACAAGAAAACTTACAAATAACGTTACTAAGGGGTCGATTCATGGAAGTAATGTGCGCCGAAAATTCCCATGCAGAGGTGCCAAAACGTGCGATTCGCAGTAAAAGTGCGAAAATCGCAGTGCAAGTGCGAAAATCGCAGGGAAACCAGCGCACATCGATTCATGGAAGTCCGTGCGCGACAAAAACATTGGATGTGCGCTGAAAAAGTGCGCCGCGCACGCTGGCGCACAGGTCATCCAACAGCATGCGCCACGGCCACTGCGAAATCGCACATAGCGCGGCGCACATCACAAAAGTAGGCGAAACACGGGGTGTAACACTCGGAATGGGGAACAACGCGTGAAAACATGGGCGTCACGGGGGAAGTACAGGAGGCAAGTGCGCGGAACGCCCATACGCTCGCCTACAACCCGCATTGATGGAATCAAATAGGGCAAACCAGCGCACGGTTAAAGACATGCACAGGGCCAAACAAGTACGCCACAAGAAAGCAGGCGGTAGCGTCCCTGCGCCTGAAATAAACGTGCGCCAAAATGTGCGCTAACAAAAAGCACCCATCTACAGCCATGATGAATGGTCCATACAGTGGCCCTCTAGGACAAATGAGGTGCAAAGGGGTACCGACAAACACGGACACCCGCTGTGTGAAAAATAGCGTGTGGTGTGTTTCTGGGTGCGCGGGAAGTTCCACACGCGATTGGCCTGGGTATGTGTACTTCGGGGTGCGCGGGAAGTTCCACACGCGATTGGCCTGGGTACGTGTACTTCGGGTGCGCGGGAAGTTCCACACGCGATTGGCCTGGGTACGTGTATTCTGAGGTGCGCGGGAAGATTCACACGCGATTTCAGCAGGGTACGTGTATTTCGGTGGTGCCGGGGAATGCTACACGTGATTTTTTGGCCGTGTGGGTCCTCCCAGGTGTTCCCTCTACACCCTCCACGGCCCCTGCAGGCAGCCCACACCACATGGGACTACCCTGCACCCCTGCTCATGTCCCACAGGCAACCCATCCACCATGGCCATGCCCCCCAGCCAACCCACATGTCACCTTGCACTACTGATCACCAACACATGTCTCCCAGCACCCCCACCCCCCAGCATCCAGGGGCACCCTCCAACAGGCCCCCACTCATGTCTCCCATCACCCCCACCCCCCAGCAGTGCAGGGCACCCTCCACCAGGCCCCCACACATGTCTCCCACCACCCCCAACCCCCAGCAGTGCAGGGCACCCTCCACCAGGCCCCCACACATGTCCCCCTGCACCCTCACCCCCCAGCATCCAGAGGCACCCTCCACCAGGCCCCCACTCATGTCTCCCACCACCCCCACCCCCCAGCAGTGCAGGGGCATCCTCCACCAGGCCCCCACTCATGTCTCCCATCTCCCCCACCCCCTAGCAGTGCAGGGCCCCCTCCACCAGGCCCCCACACATGTCTCCCATCACCCCCACCCCCCAGCTGTGCAGGGGCACCCTCCACCAGGCCCCCACACATGTCCCCCTGCACCCCCACCCCCCAGCATCCAGGGGCACCCTCCACCAGGCCCCCACTCATGTCCCCCTGCACCCCCACCCCCCAGAATCCAGGGGCACCCTCCACCAGGCCCCCACACATGTCTCCCACCACCCCCACCCCCCAGCAGTGCAGGGGCACCCTCCACCAGGCCCCCACTCATGTCCCCCTGCACCCCCACCCCCAAGCAGTGCAGGGCACCCTCCACCAGGCCCCCACACATGTCTCCCACCACCCCCACCCCCAGCAGTGCAGGGGCAGCCTCCACCAGGCCCCCACTCATATCCCCCAGCACCCCCACCCACCAGCAGTGCAGGGCACCCTCCACCAGGCCCCCACACATGTCTCCTACCACCCCCACCCCCCAGCAGTGCAGGGGCACCCTCCACCAGGCCCCACTCATGTCTCCCATCACCCCCACTCCCCAGCAGTGCAGGGCACCCTCCACCAGGCCCCCACACAATATCTCCCATCACCCCCACCCCGTAGCAGTGCAGGGGCACCCTCCACCAGGCCCCCACACATGTCCCCCTGCACCCCCACCCAACAGCATCCAGGGGCACCCTCCACCAGGCCCCCACTCATGTCCCCTGCACCCCCACCCCCCAGCATCCAGGGGCACCCCCCACCAGGCCCCCACACATGTGTCCCATCACCCCCACCCCCAGCAGTGCAGGGGCACCCTCCACCATGCCCCCACTCATGTCCCCCTGCACCCACACCCCCCAGCAGTGCAGCGCACCCTCCACCAGGCCCCCACTCGTGTGTCCCATCACCCCCACCCCCCAGCAGTGCAGGGCACCCTCCACCAGGCCCCCACACATGTCTCCCATTACCCCCACCCCCCAGCAGTGCAGGGGCACCCTCCACCTGGCCCCCACACATGTCCCCCTGCACCCCTACCCCCAGCATCCAGGGGCACCCTCCACCAGGCCCCCACTCATGTCCCCCTGCACCCCCACCCCCCAGCATCCAGGGGCACCCTCCACCAGGCCCCCACACATGCCTCCCACCACCCCACTCCCCAGCAGTGCAGGGGCACCCTCCACCAGGCCCCCACTCATGTCCCCCTGCACCCCCACCCCCCAGCAGTGCAGGGCACCCTCCACCAGGCCCCCACACATGTCTCCCACCACCCCCACCCCCCAGCAGTGCAGGGGCAGCCTCCACCAGGCCCCCACTCATGTCCCCCAGCACCCCCACCCACCAGCAGTGCAGGGCACCCTCCACCAGGCTCCCACACATGTCTCCCACCACCCCCACCCCCCAGCAGTGCAGGGCACCCTCCACCAGGCCCCCAAACATGTCCCCCTGAACCCCACCCCCCAGCATCCAGGGGCACCCTCCACCAGGCCCCCACTCATGTCTCCCACTACCCCCACCCCCCAGCAGTGCAGGGGCAGCCTCCACCAGGCCCCCACTCATGTCCAACTCATGTCCCCCAGCACCCCCACCCACCAGCATCCAGGGGCACCCTCCACCAGGCCCCCACTCATGTCTCCCACCACCCCCACCCCCCAGCATCCAGGGGCACTCTCCACCAGGCACCAACTCATGTCACCCATCACCCCCACCCCCAGCAGTGCAGGGCACCCTCCACCAGGCCCCAATCATGTCTCCCACCACCCCCACCCCCCAACATCCAGGGGCACCCTCCACCAGGCCCCCACTCATGTCTCCCACCACCCCCACCCCCCAGCAGTGCAGGGCACCCTCCACCAGGCCCTCGCACATGTCCCCCTGCACCCCCACCCCCCAGCAGCAGGGGCACCCTCCAACAGGCCCCCACTCATGTCTCCCATCACTCCCACCCCCCAGCAGTGCAGGGCACCTTCCACCAGGCCCCCACACATGTCCCCCTGCACCCCCACCCCCCAGCATCCAGGGGCACCCTCCACCAGGCCCCCACTCATGTCTCCCACCACCCCCACCCCCCAGCAGTGCAGGGGCACCCTCCACTAGGCCCCCACTCATGTCGCCCATCACCCCCACCCCCCAGCAGTGCAAGGGCACCCTCCACCAGGCCCCCACACATGTCCCCCTGCACCCCCACCCCCCAGCATCCAGGGGCACCGTCCACCAGGCCCCCACTCATGTCCCCCTGCAGCCCCAACCCCCAGCATCCAGGGGCACCCTCCACCAGGCCCCCACACATGTCTCCCACCACCCCCACCCACCAGCAGTGCAGGGGCACCCTCCACCAGGCCCCCACACATGTCCCCCTGCACCTCCACTCCCCAGCAGTGCAGGGCACCCTCCACCAGGCCCCCACTCATGTCTCCCACCACCCCCACCCCCCAGCAGTGCAGGGGCACCCTCTACCAGGCCCCCACTCATGTCTCCCATCACCCCCACCCCCTAGCAGTGCAGGGCACCCTCCACCAGGCCCCCACACATGTTTCCCATCACCCCCACCCCCCAGCAGTGCAGGGGCACCCTCCACCAGGCCCCCACACATGTCCCCCTGCACCCCCACCCCCCAGCATCCAGGGGCACCCTCCACCAGGCCCCCACTCATGTCCCCCTGCACCCCCACCCCCCAGCATCCAGGGGCACCCTCCACCAGGCCCCCACACATGTCTCCCACCACCCCCACCCCACAGCAGTGCAGGGGCACCCTCCACCAGGCCCCCCCTCATGTCCCCCTGCACCCCCACCCCCCAGCAGTGCAGGGCACCCTCCACCAGGCCCCCACTCATGTCTCCCATCACCCCCACCCACAAGCAGTGCAGGGCACCCTCCACCAGGCCCCCACTCATGTCTCCCACTACCCCCACCCCCTAGCAGTGCAGGGGCACCCTCCACCAGGCCCCCACACATGTCTCCACCACCCCCACCCCCCAGCAGTGCAGGGCACCCTCCACCAGGCCCCCACTCATGTCTCCCACCACCCCCACCCCCCAGCCGTGCGATTTGCCTTGGTACGTGTATTCCTGGGGTGCGCGGGTAGTCTCCCATGCGATACCATCAGGGTACATGTATTATGGGTCCGCGTGAACTTCCACAGTCGATACCAGCAGGCTACGTGTATTACGGGGTTCGCGGGAAGTTCCACACTCGATTGCCCTGGGTACGTGTATTTCAGGGTGCGTGTGAAGTTTCACACGCGATTTTGCAGGGTACGTTTATTTCGGTGTGCGCGTGAACTTCCACACTCGACTGGGGCTGTGAGAGTGGGTTACGTGTATTCCAGGGGTGGGCGGGAATATTTACTCGCGAATGGGCCTGGGAGAGTGTGTTACGTGTATTCCTCGGGTGGGCGGGAAGATTCATACGTTCGCCTACAACGAGCCGAAAAATAAATGGTCCAATCCTGAAACACGTACGCCAGCATGAAGCAGGCGTACGTCGACCCGCGCAGCATAAAAGTGCGCGCAAGCAACAAACAAGCTCAGACGCCAGGATGAATATACCGTTCCTAGCAGCAGTGGCCGTGGGTTACCAAAGGAGGATAGTGAGGGCCCGAATTTTCACTACCAGAACCAGCCTTTTTGGGATGCCTGATGACCAGGTGTATGGGAGGTACAGGTTTCCACCACACATAATACTGGACCTGGTCAGTGAGTGGGAAGATGACCTCACATCGCCCACCCTGTGCTCCCAAGCACTCAGCCCCCTGGAGAAGGTCCTCAATGTACTGAACTTCTTGGCCACAGGATCATTTCAGCGGACAAGTGCCATAGTGGGTGGGGTGTCACAGGCCACGCAGTCACGCTGCCTACACCAGGTCTTGAACATCATCACTGCACGCCCATCAGTCCGCAGGCACATATACCTGCCCAGGACACCCGCAGAAAGGCAGGCTGCCGCCCTTGATTTCTACGGTGTGGCACAATTCCCCAAAGTGCTAGGTGCCATTGACTGCACCCATGTGGCACTACGTCCCCCCAGGGTATCTGAGCACATCTATAGGAACCGCAAGCACTGGCATTCCATCAACGTGCAGGTAGTATGTAATGCCAAGGGAATCATCACCTCAGTATATGCCAACTATCCAGGGTCCACCCACGACAGCTTCATTTACCGAATGTCTACCCTAAGCCGGGACCTAGAAGCTGGGTGGCATGGCGATACATGGCTGCTTGGTGAGTATGAATGCCACTGCACATGCATGCATGTCAGATGCAGAGTTATGTCAATACCCCACTAATGATACCCATCACCTCCTCACCAGGGGACAGTGCATACCCTCTGAGCACCCACATGATGACGCCAATTCAGAACCCCATCAAGCCTCCCGAGGTAAGATACAACACAGCCCATATTGCAACCCGGGGCATAGTGGAGCGCACATTCGGAGTGCTCAAGTCACGCTTTCACTCCCTTGACCGTTCTGGCGGGCAGCTGTTATATGCGCCCCCAGTAGTGTGCAGGATCATAGTGGCAGCATGTGTCCTGCACAATGTTGCAACACGCCGGGGCCTGGCTGTGGACATGGTGGTGCCCCCACATCCCCAACCACATGCACGCCCGCTGCGCATGGGAGGGACAAGGGCATGGGGTGAGGCAGCCCGTACGCAGCTGGTGGCTAATTACTTCACATAGAAATCACACCCCTGTGGAGTGCACACAGCCCTGGCACATACCATCTGATAAGCAATGATGACTCGACCTGAAAATTATGACGAACAAAGGGACAGTCAACTGTCAGAACCATAGCAGCCTGAGATTGTTCATGTGGAAGTGTCACAATGTGTGAATCCCTACCTACACAAACACCACCAATGCAGTGTCATCAAAAGACACACTTCCATGCTGCAGAAATGAATACCCACTTGCAAAATACTACATGAGAACAGTGCCATGTCACCCAACCCCTCCCCGGCATGGCCACACAACACACCATGGCATGTCATGCAATGTGAGAGCAAACAAATTAATCCCCACAACATGCCCCAAGTGTCACCAACTACAGTGTCCCTAATGGAAACATGGCCACACATGAAATGCTCACAGTAATGCAGGACCTACAACACACATTACCAAATACTTACCAAGAATACCAATCACCTACACAACCTCCAACCTACCTTAAACATGACATTACAGAATTAAAAAATTGGTAGCCTCACTACCTGATGATGCCAGCACTTCGAACACTTCCAAGTATACAGTGTTAGCGCCACACAAGAGTGTAGGTGCACTGCTTACAACATGGACTCCAGTTCCAAGGTGGACCGCCTTGTGAAGACATGAGAAATGGACCTGCAAATTAGGAGGATGAGATGGATGCAGAGGCACATATCAATACACCATGCAGTGTACAATACAACAATATGCACTATGAATGTATACACAGTATTGACTACAGACTGCCCACACATCGAATGGGAGTCCAACGTCACCATGTACGTCAATGTCACTTGGGCACACCCTTTGCAAGCCCATGGAAACGGGAAGCAGGAGGGGTGTGTGTCACACAAACAGAAGCATCTGAACCAAATTCATGACAAGCCTGCATGTGCCCAGCCACAATACAGCGTATGCCCATGGGAGCCACACAAGGCAACACACTGTCCCAAAAAATAAATAAATAAATAAATAAATAAAATAAATTTAAAAAAATGGCCATTGATGGGCCCGGGGGGGTGGGGGAGGCCACCCAGGAGGTCCGAGGACAGGGTGCACACCAAAACCCACCTGTGTGGATCTTGCGAAAAAAAACACCTCCATGGGCTCATGGCCTACACGGCTACCCTATTGTGAGAGAATCACTGCTGTCGCTCTCCTCGCCCTCTGCAGCTGCATCAGGAGGTGGTGGCACTATGGGAGGCAGCCCACGCAAAGCCCTAGTCTGTTCCTCCATGGCAGCAAGCATGCGGGTGTGGTAGGTCTGGTTCTGGAGGATAATTGTGCGTCGGTCCCCATGCAACAACTCACGGGATGCCCGGACCTCCGCCCTAGTTGCCTGCATCTCATCTGAGAGCGTACGTGTGAGACGCTCCAGCTGCTGTTCTGTCCTTCTGTTTGTTGAAGCCTCAAGCTCAACAAGAGTCGTCCTGAGGTGAAGGAGTTCCACCCTCAGGGCTTCCCTGTGGCCCTGGGACTCTATGGAAATGGCTTCCCGCAGAGTCGCCAGTGCCGCCCGCCTGTCCCTGTCGGATGCCAACATGTCCTCCCTGTGTGACTGGCAGTTGGAGTTTGTTGCCTGCTGTAGTCGCTCCATCAGCCTTTCGGGGGGGACAATGGAAGTGGCCACCCTATCCATGGCCTGAGCCATCATCTCTGATGATGCTGCCTGTTGGGTTGCCATACCGTATATGGATTGCTCCCATGCGGTATTGCCAGGTGGCGTACGGCCACCACGTCGGCGGGCACCACACCTGTCTGGGGCAAGGCGAACTGCGCCTTGCTGCGCTGGCACTGCCTGAGGCTGCAGGACTGCATTCCCCCTCTGATCTGCTGGCCCAGGAACAGGATCGGATGTTGCGGAGTGTGACCCTGCATCCGTAACCACCAAAGGCGTACCTGCCAACACTGACATCCCCATTGAGGGTTCTAACCCTGGTGCAGGTGGGTCAGACAGAATAGAATCCCTCCCAGGAACACTCACCTGCGACGGCACATAGGTCTCATCTTCCGAATCGACACCTCAATACAGCTCGGGGGAGGTGCAGCCAGAGACACCCCTTGAGAGCACGACCTGCAGCAGTTGTGGGTTCTCACCCACCACCACACCACGTCCCTCACTGGTGGTCGGTCGGGCCTGAGACCCCTCCAGGGTCTGCACCATCTCCACAACCCCAGCAGTATCAAGTGCGTCATCCCCTGCAAAGACATAAAAGAAAACAAATGGAAACAGGCATTAGCACTATGGCACACAATTAGGGCTGAGAAGATACAGAAACAGTACTTGATTGACACATGTCCCACATGACCAAAACCCTCCCATGCATGCACCGTCACTGCGTGTGAAGGGTAGGCAGATGGCACACATTGATGACACCAAGATGGAAGATGAACACATTTGCTGCATGCTGCCTAGAAGTGGCATCACACATTGGCCAGTGATTGGCAGGTCAAATACACATGCCATCAAACAGATGGCATGTACCCTAGCCATAAAGTGAAGAGGGAGAGGAGGGCACCAATTGTTCATTCAGTCCAGTTTGCTCATGAAATTGATTTTTTCATTGAAATGGTTCAAATGTTTAACCTGGAGCTGCCAGTCCAAAATGGTCCTATAGCACAGGGACATGTCTAAACAAATCATGTCCAGGAAACAAAGCCAGTCCACTGTACCATAGCCATATCAGACATGTGACAATAGGACTGAGAAATGCCGAGTAAAAGTGGTGATATGCAAACAATCTGCCTGAATGAACAGAGGAAAATAAGCAACAATGTTGTGGCAAGATGACACTTCAAGGGCAACTGGCGTGGTGTTGGGCTGGATGTCTAATGTTGGCAGAAGGGATACTGCTATACCCAAATGCTGGTGCGCAGAATGTATTGGATGAGGCACATGGGTGACCCAAACCACTCAGGCACACACACCTTCACCTTGCACCCAAACAGAAGCCCTCCCACACACACCATGCACATGGATGACACACACATGCATGTGCACTCACCGGACAATGCCTCGTAATCTGCCAGTTCTCCCACGCCTTGGATCTGTTCCTCCATGACGTAGGTCCCAGCAACCTGCCCATGTGGAGTGAGTTCTACGTCCTCTGCTGGAGACCCACCTCCAGTCACTAGAGTTGCGGCATGACTTGAGGCCAGCTTATTCTTTGCCCTGCGCTTCAGGTCATTCCAGCGCTTGTAGCATTCAGTAGCTGTGCGCCTCATGATTCCAAGGGCACTTATGATGTCCGCGATGGTCTGCCAGTGTGCCTGACGTTGTGCATGTGTGGTCTTGGATCCTGCAACAATCACCATTTCGCGGTCATGTGCGGACACATACTCTAAAAGTGCATTCAGTTCGGCCTCATTGAAGCTGGGCTTCCTTGATGGGCCGGACTGTGTAGCCGTGTCTGGGGCATCAGCCTCTACTGGACGAGCACTCTTCCTCTTCCGCTTGGAAGGTGGTGGGGATCCTGAGTGTCCTACGCCGCTCTGGACACTAGGGGCAGGAGCCCCGGTGGACTCTGTACTACGAGTGTGGGATTGCACACTCAGCATGGGAGTTGGTGCAGGCATTAGCTCAAGTGTGATGGTGTCAGGGGGAATGTCAGCATGATGGACTTGGACCGACACTGTCCTGTCTGGGTGTTTGAGAGGTGGGGTGGATGGAGCCGCAGCTGCCCCTGCAGCCTCCCCAGCCTGCCTACGCGGGGCAGCAGATGACCTAGCTGCCCCTGATCCACGTGGCCTGATGACACCAACGTGCACCAGCGCACGTGGCCTAGACCTGCTGACCTGGAAGTCAGCCATGGAGTCACCCTGTGCCAGGTCTGGTTCCACAGTGGGCTGGTCCAACAAGGGCTGAGCATGGATGGTGTCAGCCACGTTACCCTCAACCAGGGGGGGGCATGGGTGTCCCTGACTGCTCCTCCACACATGGGGGGCTAGGGGCACCCTGCAAGTCACGGCCACGTCCCCTACCGGATCCACCATGGCCACCACTTGGGGCTCGGCCACCTTTGCCACCCTTACGGCTTGTTCGCCTCCCAGCCATGGCACTGATGTTATTGTGCGTATGGGAGTCGATGTGAACTATTGTCCTGGACAATTGGGGGTCAAAGGGGTTGGGTACCAGATGGTAATCGTACCCTAGTGCTCTAGCAAGGCTGTATGTCACCCCTGGGGAAAGATGACGGGTCACGCAACGCACAGGCACCCCAAAAAAGGGAAGTAAGGTGCACGCAACCCCTCCTAGACCACGTGTGTGGAAAAATAAACGTGCACTACGCTGTGGCACCAAGAAACACAAGAATGAACGTATGCGTGTCACACGCAGCCTACAATGACCTCTGAAGGGGTATGCGACACACGGGGCAAGCACAGATGTTAAATACGTGCGCGACTCACCGTCTGCCAGGAACAAAAGCGTGAAAAATATGCACGTGTGCGCGTTGGCAACACCCCCGCCAAAAGAAGAATTCTACGCTGTCTGAGTAGACAGGACAACAGTAGAAGGGAACGCTGTTTGAGGAAACAGGCCCAGGAAAAAGAGGAAAAGAGAAAAAGCTGTCAGAGGTAACAGGGAGTACGAACTTGAAACGCTGTGAAGTAAATCGCGTGTGAACCGACAAGAAGTACAGATTTCACCCACTCGCTCTCCACGAAAAGCACGTACAAGGAAATGGCATTCTACACGTACCTTTTATACACATGTCACATACGCGCATACGCGATGAGGCCATTTCCACCAATTACACGCTTTGACACTCAGACGTGTATCTTTTTTTTAAATGCGCCATTCTCTATGGCCATGCGCGTGACATCATAGCTGCGCATGGGGGCCTTTGGGCCAATGAAATCGCGTATGTGTGCAGACGCGCTTACGCGCTAAGGGCCTTTCCTCAAATTACACGCAGACGTGCAGGATTTTCACGTGCCAAATCACTCCGTATCAAGATGGCCACGCGTAAGCACACGGAAGACCACGCTCCTGCCCAGAAAACCGATTTACTGCCCCCCAGAGCCCCGAGCACACTCCCACCTGCCATCTGCTGCTGCCTGACTGCCTGCTGCCCACGTGCCCTGCCATTTGCTGCCTGCACATCAGCCAGGGGTGCTGTTGCTGTGACCACCCCTGCTGGAACCGAAGACTCCCGACTGAGATTCCATCGCTCCACAGCCCAGCCCCAGGACCCAGTTGCCCACCCACTCCTGCCTCTGGGGTTGTCATGTCAGGCACTGCAACATCTGGCACCACTGACAACCCCCGGCCAGAAAGGCAGAGGGGCACCAGCTTCAGTGCCAGGGAAGTTGGTGTCCTGGTGGAGCAAGTCCTGGGGCAGTATGATGCCCTCTTCGGAAGTGTGCGCGCCGACAAGGAAGGACGGACTCGGATCTGGACGGACATCGTGACTGCCATCAACGCGGAGGGGGTGGCAGTCCGCGACTTCCAACATGTCAAGAAGCACTGGGAGGACTTCAGGTGCAGGACCCTGAACAAAGCCCGGCCCCTCTTGAAGGCAGCGGATGCTAAGGGGCGCCGGGGCCACTTGTCGGAAGATCAGATGAGGGTCCTGGAACGCATATCACCAGCGCTCCATGTCCAGGTCCTTGAGAGGCAGACCCGTCTGGAGTCGAGCGGTAAGTGTACATGCATCATGTTTGTAAGCTGTGCGTGTGGTGATGTGCCAGTAGTGTGCCGGTTGCACATCTGTTTGTATGGGGCCGAGTATGGGTGGGGGTGTACAGGGCCGTGAGGCTAACACATGCGAGGGCTGTCAAGTGTGAGACATGGATGGTGCTTGTGTGTGTAGGCTTGCATACCAAATGCAGTTGTGTGGGCACACATGTTTGGATGAATGTGTATGTAAGTAGGCATGTTCGTGATGTCACGCATCTATGTTGTTTTCAGCTACATGTATCAGCACTGTGTACATGTGCATGTGTGTGTATTTGACAAGGGTGCAACAGTGATGCAACATGGATGCATGTGACAGCGGGATGTGGACGCCTGATTGGCAGATGTGACATGGATGCCCATCTGAACACTGCGACAGTTGGCTGAGGTGTACACATGCATGCAAGTGTGGTGCTGTGCGTGCATGTGTAGTGCACTCCCTGTGTTGCATGTGATGTCTGACTCACCCTTGCCTGCTCATGCTGTTGTATGTGTATGGATGGTTCACCCTTGCCTGCTCATGCTGTTGTATGTGTATGGATGGTGCTGGCAGTTGCGATGTGGATGTGGTATGGCTCATGTGTGCAAGTTGAAATGACATGTGTGTTGCCAATTGTGATGCCATGTCTGAGGTTTGCCAATGCCACTCATGTGCAACTGTCATGTGTGTATGTGTCCATTGTGCAGTGCCCTGATGCCTGTGTTTTATTTCTCCCTGTCTGCAGCGTCAACTGATGAAGAGGGCGGAGAAGGTGCTGTGGGACACAGCGGCGGGGATCGCACCGCCAGCCGGAGACGCAAGGCCCGGCTCCCCTCCCAGGTTGTGATCTCGTCGGGGAGTGAGGAGTCCGGTGCCGCGTCCCAGGCCGCAGCTGCCGGGGGGAGGTCCAAGAGGCGGAGGTCAGAGTTGGACTCCTCGGCAGCAGAAGGGGCAGCTGGGACCCCACAGGGCCCAACGGGGGAAGATGGCACGGAGTCATCCAGGTTGGTGGGGGGTTTGGTGGAGGAGGAGGACGTGCAAGCAACAGAGACGGGGTATGGAGGTCGGGATTCCACTGGTGCTAGTGGTGCAGTGCAGGACCAGGGACAGGAGGCAGCACAGGTCGCCGCGGAGATGCCTGTGTGCAATCCTGTCCCTGATCCTGTCACTGCATCATCTTGCACCAGCAGGGATGCCTACGTCCAGACCCGTTTTCAGGCAGGGGATGAGCTCACGACAACTGGCCTTCCTCTGCCTGCGGACGTGGCTATCCGGGTCCGGGTTGAGCCTGTCCTGACTGGTGTGGCGTTGCGTCAACGGGCCATGTGAGGTGACCTGCAGTCTTTTCATGAGGAGACTGCACGTCATCTCGAATGGCTCGTTGACCGCGCCGGCCTACTGGGACAGGTCACCCAGGCCGGATTCCTCCGTTTGATGGGGCTTGCTAGGACCCCCTCCTCAACTGAACCCCCTATGCGCCAGTCGTCCTCCGTGCCATCTTCCTACCCATTAGTCACCTGGCTGCCCTGTGGAGCTGCCTTTGACGGTGCGGCCAGGCTGGTGGAGAAGGCATCCCTGCCACAGTCGGGAGTCGGACGTCCAGCAGGGGTGGCTACATTAACGACTGCACCCCAGCCAGCGGAGGATGTGCAGGCAGCAGGAGGCAGTGCACGGGCAGAGGCACAGCAGCAGCAGCAACGTGGTGGGAGCCATGATGGCTCGGGGCCTTCGACATCGGAGGGGCAGGCATCGGCCGGAGTGCAGGAGGACCCAGGACGGGAAGTTTCTTCCGTGTGGCAGCGGTTGGGCCATGGCATTGATGCGGAACGGCAGCGGGCGGAAGAGGCACGGCTCACAATGGTCAGGGCGGAGAACTCCATGCGGAGGGCCCTGAGGCGGGCCGAGTGCCTCGAGGCAATCCGCAGGGAGTTTGGGGTGAACATTTGGACGGCCCTGCGGTCCCTCAGGGCGATGGAGGAGGACCGCCTCCGGGACATTGAGCAGTAGTTCGATGATGCCCTGGCCCGGAGCATCCCGAAGTGAGCAGTCGGACTAGCCCGCTGCCCTTGTAAATAGTTCTGTAGTTAGTGTTAGGTTTCCTTTGGTTTTGCATTTTTTTTGGACCTTTTGGACAATGGGCCACATTTTTTTTTTTTTTAGGTAGTGTTATTAGATAGGTTTCATTTCTTCGGTTGGGATCATGGACCCTGGATTGTTTATCTGTATATAGTTGACTTTTGGATTTTCATTTTTTTTTAATGATTTAGCCATGGAGCAATGGTTTTCGATTTTAATTTTCCATTGGATTTACTTTTGTGGACTGTGACTTTGGACACCTTTGCTTTGGATTATGATTTGTGGTTTTGCATTATTTCACGGACCTGCTGGTTTATTTTTTTTAAATTTCCATTATTATTTGTTTATTTTTGATTCAATTTATGTTGCTTTTAATACATATTTTTTCTTCAAACTTCAATGTGTAGTATCATCTCATTGGTTTTATGCATATCATGCTATGGGTTTTGACATTCACTGACATCCATTGCGTGTATGTGAGGGACATGTGTTCTTTTCCAAACTTGCAATTGGGGTTCTATCATGTTTTTGCCATTACTAAGTGGGTGGATGCAATACTCGGGTGGGTGTTTGGCATTTGGAGGCTGACCATAAGGGCCAGGGATCTAGATTGTGATGACATGTTGGCTGGGGGACATGAGTGGGGGCCTGGTGGAGGCTGTCCCTGCACTGCTGGGGGGTGGGGGTGCAGGGAGACATGAGTTGTACATGAGTGGGGGCCTGGTGGAGGGAGCCCTGCACTGCTGGGGGGTGGGGGTGGTGGGAGACATGAGTGGGGGCCTGGTGAAGGGTGCCCTGCACTGCTGTGGGGTGGGGGTGATGGGAGACATGAGTGGGGGCCTGGTGGAGGGTGCTCCTGGATGCTGGGGGGTGGGGGTGCAGGGAGACATGAGTTGGAAATGAGTGGGGGCCTGGTGGAGGGTGCCCTGCACTGCTGGGGGGTGGGGGTGGTGGGAGACATGAGTGGGGACCTGGTGGAGGGTGCCCCTGGATGCTGGGGGGTGGGGGTGGTGGGAGACATGAGTGGGGGCCTGGTGGAGGCTGCCCTGCACTGCTGGGGGGTGGGGGTGGTGTGAGACATGAGTGCGGGCCTGGTGGAGGATGCCCCTGCACTGCTGGGGGGTGGGGGTGGTGGGAGACATGAGTGGGGGCCTGGTGGAGGCTGCCCCTGCACTGCTGGGGGGTGGGGGTGATGGGAGACATGTGTGGGGGCCTGGTGGAGGGTGCCCTGCACTGCTGGGGGGTGGGGTGGTGGGAGACATGAGTGGGGGCCTGGTGGAGGGTGCCCTGCACTGATGGGGGGTGGGGTGATGGGAGACATGTGTGGGGGCCTGGTGGAGGCAGGCCCTGCACTGCTGGGGGGTGGGGGTGGTGGGAGACATGAGTGGGGGCCTGGTGGAGGGTTCCCTGCACTGCTGGGGGGTGGGGGTGGTGGGAGAAATGAGTGGGGGCCTGGTGGAGGGTGCCCCTGGATGCTGGGGGGTGGGGTTGGTGGTAGACATGAGTGGGGGCCTGGTGGAGGGTGCTCCTGCACTGCTGGGGGGTGGGGGTGGTGTTAGACATGAGTGGGGCCTGGTTGAGGCTGCCCCTGGATGCTGGTGGGTGAGGGTGCTGGGGGACATGAGTGGGGGCCTGGTGGAGGGTGCCCTGCACTGCTGGGGGGTGGGAGTGATGGGAGACATGTGTGGGGGCCTGGTGGAGGGTGCCCTGCACTGCTGGGGGGTGGGGGTGATGGGAGACATGAGTGGGGGCCTGGTGGAGGCTGCCCCTGCACTGCTGGGGGGTGGGGGTGGTGGGGGACATGAGTGGGGGCCTGGTGGAGGGTGCCCTGCACTGCTGGGGGGTGGGGGTGAAGGGAGACATGAGTGGGGGCCTGGTGGAGGGTGCCCCTGGATGCCGGGGGTTGGGGGTGCAGGGGGACATGTGTGGGGGCCTAGTGGAGGGTGCCCCTGCACTGCTGGGGGGTGGGGGTGATGGGAGACATGAGTGGGGGCCTGGTGGAGGGTGCCCCTGGATGCTGGGGGGTGGGGGTGGTGGGAGACATGAGTGGGGGCCTGGTGGAGGGTGCCCTGCACTGCTGGGGGGTGGGGGTGGTGGGAGACATGAGTGGGGGCCTGGTGGAGGGTGCCCTGCACTGCTGGGGGGTGGGGGTGATGGGAGACATGGGTGGGGGCCTGGTGGAGGGTGCCCTGCACTGCTGGGGGGTGGGGGTGATGGGAGTCATGAGTGGGGGCCTGGTGGAGGCTGCCCCTGCACTGCTGGGGGGTGGGGGTGGTGGGAGACATGAGTGGGGGCCTGGTGGAGGGTGCCCTGCACTGCTGGGGGGTGGGGGTGATGGGAGACATGAGTGGGGGCCTGGTGGAGGGTGCCCCTGGATGCTGGGGGGTGGGGGTGGTGGGAGACATGAGTGTGGGCCTGGTGGAGGGTGCCCTGCACTGCTGGGGGGCGGGGGTGATTGGAGACATGAGTGGGGGCCTCGTGGAGGGTGCCCCTGGATGCTGGGGTGTGGGGGTGCAGGGAGACATGAGTTGGACATGAGTGGGGGCTTGGTGGAGGGTGCCCTGCGCTGCTGGGGGGTGGGGGTGATGGGAGACATCAGTGGGGGCCTGGTGGAGGGTGCCCCTGGATGCTGGGGGGTGGGGGTGCAGGGAGACATGAGTTGGACATGAGTCGGGGCCTGGTGGAGGGTGCCCTGCACTGCTGGGGGATGGGGGTGGTGGGAGACATGAGTGGGGGCCTGGTGGAGGCTGCCCCTGCACTGCTGGTGGGTGGGGGTGGTGGGAGACATGAGTGGGGGCCTGGTGGAAGGTGCCCCTGCACTGCTGGGGTGTGGGGGTGATGGGAGACATGTGTGAGGGCCTGGTGGAGGGTGCCCTGCACTGCTGGGGGGTGGGGTGGTGGGAGACATGAGTGGGGGCCTGGTGGAGGGTGCCCTGCACTGCTGGGGGGTGGGGGTGATGGGAGACATGAGTGGGGGCCTGGTGGAGGCAGCCCCTGCACTGCTGGGGGGTGGGGGTGCAGGGGGACATGTGTGGGGGCCTCGTGGAGGGTGCCCTGCACTGCTGGGGTGTGGGGGTGGTGGGAGACATCAGTGGGGCCTGGTGGAGGGTGCCCCTGGATGCTGGGGGGTGGGGGTGGTGGGAGACATGAGTGGGGGCCTGGTGGAGGCTGCCCCTGCACTGCTGGGGGGGGGTGGTGGGAGACATGAGTGGGGGCCTGGTGGAGGGTGCCCCTGCACTGCTGGGGGGTGAGGGTGGTGGGAGACATGAGTGGGGGCCTGGTGGAGGCTGCCCATGGATGCTGGTGGGTGGGGGTGCTGGGGGACATGAGTGGGGGCCTGGTGGAGGGTGCCCTGCACTGCTGGGGGATGGGGGTGATGGGAGACATGAGTGGGGGCCTGGTGGAGGCTGCCCCTGCACTGCTGGGGGTTGGGGGTGGTGGGGGACCTGAGTGGGGGCCTGGTGGAGGGTGCCCTGCACTGCTGGGGGGTGGGGGTGGTGGGAGACATGAGTGGGGGCCTGGTGGAGGGTGCCCCTGGATGCTGGGGGTGGGGGTGGTGGGAGACATGAGTGGGGGCCTGGTGGAGGGTGCCCCTGGATGCTGGGGGGTGGGGGTGCAGGGAGACATGAGTTGGACATGAGTGGGGGCCTGGTGGAGGGTGCACTGCACTGCTGGGGGGTGGGGGTGGTGGGAGACATGAGTGGGGCCTGGTGGAGGCTGCCCCTGGATGCTGGTGGGTGAGGGTGCTGGGGGACATGAGTGGGGGCCTGGTGGAGGGTGCCCTGCACTGCTGGGTTGTGGGAGTGATGGGAGACATGTGTGGGGGCCTGGTGGAGGGTGCCCCTGCACTGCTGGGGGGTGGGGGTGGTGGGGGACATGAGTGGGGGCCTTGTGGAGGGTGCCCTGCACTGCTGGGGGGTGGGGGTGAAGGGAGATATGAGTGGGGGCCTGGTGGAGGGTGCCCCTGGATGCTGAGGGGTGGGGGTGCAGGGGGACATGAGTGAGGGCCTGGTGGAGGGAGCCCCTGGATGCTGGGGGGTGGGGTTGCAGGGGGACATTTGTGGGGGCCTGGTGGAGGGTGCCCCTGCACTGGTGGGGGGTGGGGGTGATGGGAGACATGTGTGGGGGCCTGGTGGAGGGTGCCCCTGGATGCTGGGGTGTGGGGGTGCAGGGGGACATGAGTGAGGGCCTGGTGGAGGGAGCCCCTGGATGCTGGGGGGTGGGGTTGCGGGGGGACATTTGTGGGGGCCTGGTGTAGGGTGCCCCTTCACTGCTGGAGGGTGGGGGTGATGGGAGACATGTGTGGGGGCCTGGTGGAGGGTGCCCTGCACTGCTGGGGGGTGGGGGTGATGGGAGACATGAGTGGGGGCCTGTTGGAGGGTGCCACTGCACTGCTGGGGGGTGGGGGTGGTGGGAGACATGTGCGGGGGCCTGGTGGAGGGTGCCCCTGGATGCTGAGGGGTGGGGGTGCAGGGGGACATGAGTGGGGGCCTGGTGGAGGGTGCCCCTGGATACTGGGGGGGTGGGGGTGCAGGGGGACATGTGTGGGGGCCTGGTGGGTGGTGCCCCTGCACTGCTGGGGGGTGGGGGTGATGGGAGACATGAGTGGGGGCCTGGTGGAGGGTGCCCCTGGATGCTGGGGGGTGGGGGTGGTGGGAGACATGAGTGGGGGCCTGGTGGAGGGTGCCCTGCACTGCTGGGGGGTGGGGGTGATGGGAGACATGGGTGGGGGCCTGGTGGAGGGTGCCCTGCACTGCTGGGGGGTGGGGGTGATGGGAGTCATGAGTGGGGGCCTGGTGGAGGCTGCCCCTGCACTGCTGGGGGGTGGGGGTGGTGGGAGACATGAGTGGGGGCCTGGTGGAGGGTGCCCTGCACTGCTGTGGGGAGGGGTGATGGGAGACATGAGTGGGGGCCTGGTGGAGGGTGCCCCTGGATGCTGGGGGGTGGGGGTGGTGGGAGACATGAGTGTGGGCCTGGTGGAGGGTGCCCCTGGATGCTGGGGGGTGGGGGTGCAGGGAGACATGAGTTGGACATGAGTCGGGGCCTGGTGGAGGGTGCCCTGCACTGCTGGGGGGCGGGGGTGATTGGAGACATGAGTGGGGGCCTGGTGGAGGGTGCCCCTGGATGCTGGGGTGTGGGGGTGCAGGGAGACATGAGTTGGACATGAGTGGGGGCCTGGTGGAGGGTGCCCTGCACTGCTGGGGGGTGGGGGTGATGGGAGACATCAGTGGGGGCCTGGTGGAGGGTGCCCCTGGATGCTGGGGGGTGGGGGTGCAGGGAGACATGAGTTGGACATGAGTGGGGGCCTGGTGGAGGGTGCCCTGCACTGCTGGGGGATGGGGGTGGTGGGAGACATGAGTGGGGGCCTGGTGGAAGGTGCCCCTGCACTGCTGGGGTGTGGGGGTGATGGGAGACATGTGTGGGGGCCTGGTGGAGGGTGTCCTGCACTGCTGGGGGTGGGGGTGGTGGGAGACATGAGTGGGGGCCTGGTTGAGGGTGCCCTGCACTGCTGGGGGGTGGGGGTGATGGGAGACATGAGTGGGGGCCAGGTGGAGGCAGCCCCTGCAGTGCTGGGGGGTGGGGGTGCAGGGGGACATGTGTGGGGGCCTCGTGGAGGGTGCCCTGCACTGCTGGGGTGTGGGGGTGGTGGGAGACATGAGTGGGGGCCTGGTGGAGGGTGCCCCTGGATGCTGGGGGGTGGGGGTGGTGGGAGACATGAGTGGGGCCTGGTGGAGGCTGCCCCTGCACTGCTGGGGGGGGGTGGTGGGAGACATGAGTGGGGGCCTGGTGGATGGTGCCCCTGCACTGCTGGGGGGTGAGGGTGGTGGGATACATGAGTGGGGGCCTGGTGGAGGCTGCCCCTGGATGCTGGTGGTTGGGGGTGCTGGGGGACATGAGTGGGGGCCTGGTGGAGGGTGCCCTGCACTGCTGGGGGATGGGGGTGATGGGAGACATGAGTGGGGGCCTGGTGGAGGCTGCCCCTGCACTGCTGGGGGTTGGGGGTGGTGGGGGACATGAGTGGGGGCCTGGTGGAGGGTGCCCTGCACTGCTGGGGGGTGGGGGTGGTGGGAAACATGAGTGGGGGCCTGGTGGAGGGTGCCCCTGGATGCTGGGGGTGGGGGTGGTGGGAGACATGCGTGGGGGCCTGGTGGAGGGTGCCCCTGGATGCTGGGGGGTGGGGGTGCAGGGAGACATGAGTTGGACATGAGTGGGGGCCTGGTGGAGGGTGCCCTGCACTGCTGAGGGGTGGGGGTGATTGGAGACATGAGTGGGGTCTGGTGGAGGGTGCCCCTGGATGCTGGGGGGTGGGGGTGCAGGGAGACATGAGTTGGACATGAGTGGGGGCCTGGTGGAGGGTGCCCTGCACTGCTGGGGGGGTGGGGGTGATGGGAGACATGAGTGGGGGCCTGGTGGAGGGTGCCCCTGGATGCTGGGGGGTGGGGGTGATGGGAGACATGAGTGGGGGCCTGGTGGAGGGTGCCCTGCACTGCTGGGGGGTGGGGGTGATGGGAGACATGAGTGGGGGCCTGGTGGAGGGTGCCCCTGGATGCTGGGGGGTGGGGATGCAGGGAGACATGAGTTGGACATGAGTGGGGGCCTGGTGGAGGGTGCCCTGCACTGCTGGGGGGTGGGGGTGATGGGAGACATGAGTGGGGGCCTGGTGGAGGGTGCCCCTGGATGCTGGGGGGTGGGGTGCAGGGAGACATGAGTTGGACATGAGTGGGGGCCTGGTGGAGGGTGCCCCTGGGGGCTTGGTGTGCAGGGGGACATGTGTTGGTGGGCAGTAGTGCAAGGTGACATGTGGGTTGGCTGGGGGGCATGGGCATGGTGGATGGGCTGCCTGCGGGACATGTGCAGGGTAGGCCCCTGTGGTGTGGGCCGCCTGCAGGGGCCCTGGAGGGTGTAGAGGGAACACCTGGGAGGACCCACACGTGCAATTCACGTGTGGTGCTCCCCGCGCACCCCTGGAATACACATACCCTGATGGAATCGCGTGTGATACTTCCTGCGCACCCCTGAAATACACGTACCCTGCTGCTTTTGCGTGTGATACTTCCCGCGCACCCCTGGAATACACGTACCCTGCTGCCATGTACCCTGATGGAATCGCGTGTGATACTTCCCGCGCACCCCTGAAATGCACATACCCTGCTGTTTTTGCGTGTGATACTTCCCGCGCACCCCTGGAATACACATGCCCTGATGGAATCGCATGTGTTACTTCCCACGCACCCCTGATGTACACGTACCCAGGACAATCGCGTGTGAAACTTCCCGCGAACCACTGAAATACACGTTCCACGCTTGGCGTTTGCTGTTTGGCAGCCCTGTGAACTGGTCCAAGGTTAGCGCAGCCCTTTGAGATGATTTGTGAATTTTGAAGGCTTTTCCTTGCGCGAGGGCGTTCTTGGGGGCGTAACTGGCGCTGCTGCAGGGTCTCTGTCCCACTCTGCGCCACGGCTGGTTTCGGAGGCTAAAATCCATGAATACGCTGTGCAATGAAAAGGATTTTTTTGCACGCGGCTGGCGCAGTGTATCGCACGGGGACACTGTGCGCCAGCCGCGTACGCGACTTTTGTGCGATTTTCTATGAATTACCCTCTAAATCTAAAGCTATGCTCTACACAAAAATCACAGAAAAGCAGCTCATTTTTATATTGAAGATCATAAATTGGATTTAATTTGAAAACTTTGAATATCTGTGGATATGATGTTCGTGTGAAAACAATTGAAACAACAAAATTGGAAAAACAGCCATGAAAATGAAACAGGCAGCAGCTGGAGTGTTCCACTTTACCAGGAATCATGATGGGGCGCAAAAAGCCCAGTTCAAAAGGTATACCATGCAAAATGCTGTGATCCTGCACGATATGCAAATGGTGTGTGGGCCCTGTTTTCTGTACAGCAACTTAGCATTGCTGAAGGACAACTCCTTGTGAATACTATTAGGGTTTTTGTCATCAACATTCAACAAACTTGTATATGTAGAAGCCCAAATAACACCAATGTCAGTCACATCATCTTATGTTTATGCCATCATTTCTGTGGTGCTCGATTTGGTTAAATGATAAAACAACCCAAAACAAAGAAATTTTATTTGACATTTTGAGTCTTGATAATTGTAAATCAATTAAATGGCTTATTACTGTTAAGAAGCTTTCTGAAGTGTCGGTGTGGTGGGTTATGTTTTGGAACCATCTTCCATCACTAGGCAGGTTAAAGGTCAGTTAGAAAGAGCTTGCACTTATCTGAATCATGCTCTTCCGTGGGATTCAGGTCAACATATGTATTATGCAAGAGTCTTCCTGCTGCATTCACATATCATGTAGGATTTATCAAATTATAAAATATGTGTATCAAACCCAGTTTCTAGGTGCTATAATACATTCTTTACACTGAATCAATTGCCATTGGCATTTAACACAGCAAACTGGTGATTGGATGGGAGGAAAAGTTGTCCTTGTGACCATTTCCTGGAGGAACATATGTTTCACTTTATATTCTTCTCTCCTAGGTATTGTGAACCAAGGTCATGGTTTTTGAAGCCGCTGTTGAGCCAGTCTGTGTTAACTCAATGTAATGCTGCATTGCATTCTCTCCTGGAAGAAAAATCCATTGCTGTTTTTTGGTGTCTTGATCGTTTGTTAACAGTTGTTCTCAGAATACGTAAAAGGTTTTTATTGCAATAAGATCTTGTTATGATTTTATTTGTTGTTAAGTGTATTTGAATGATTAATATATAACACTTTTGTATATGCCCACAGCTCTAGCTTTGAGTTTATAATGATGTGATGAAATGTATATTTTAAATGTTTTATGTATACTTGTATGGGCTTTGACCGAACTAAAGCTATATTGCCTGACCGACATTGGACACAAAGAGAATGCATTCTTTATGCTCGTCTGTTGCATATTTGTGCAACCAAGAAATGTTGATGAACATAATACACAATGTTCAAACATAGGTGGTAAGGTCCTTCTTTGGTTCAAATCCTACCTCCCAAAAAGATCAATCCAGGCACAGATGAAGGACTACTCTGCAAACATAACAAAAGAAGAATACTGGGACCCACAGAGATCTCTAATCTCACCCTGGCTGTACAATGCCTACATGCAAATGGTGACTGTCAGTATCAGAGTCTTTCCAACAACACTCAGAGGAATGCCATAATTGCAGACTGTCAAAGTCCTCGAGTAAACTGCGTGTTAATGTAGAGAAAATCACCTACATCAACATATGGATCAATCCCAGCTTGAATTCCTCTTCAACTGGTTAGATGCACTTGGTCTAAAGCCGATCTCAGTGAAATCGCTTAAGAAATTGGCAATTCGAGTCCCTCCACATTATCCTTTGGACAGTAAAAATGTGCTAACAAGAGACACATTCACAGGACTATCCAATAAACAAAATGCTAGTTCTCCTAGCTACAGGCCACAAAGTGCAGTTACTTCAACGCCCCTTCTTAAGCAAGTTAGAACATTGTAACATTATGTAATGGGTTTTCCCAAACAGCTCCTTAATTTAATACAACACGTTAATAATAGAGCTACCAGACATATGTATTGACCAAATCAAATCTAACCATGCCACACCAGCCTTACAGTAGCTGAAATGTTCCTCAATAAAGGAGAGAAGCAATACATATTTAAAATGTAAATTTGGAAGTACTATCAGTTAATCAACAATCTCCAGTATTAGGTTTTTACTTCACTGATGGCACACAAGACATTATTGAAATCCTCATGGTCTTCTACTATCATGTTCTGTCTTGTATTATGCCGAGGGATCTTAAAATGTATTTCTAACAGTTACACTAACCACCCTGTTGTTTTGTCATTTTCATGTGTTTCTCTTTTTTATTGTACGCACCCTGAAGTGAATATCAATTGTATGTGGCACAGGGACAAATCACAATAAACAAATAAATACCTTAACTAATGTAAACTAATTAATTGCGTTTCTGTCCTGTGCAAGCCTGTTTGGAACAGCTCAAATGAACCAAACAATTTCTTGGACATTAGTACCCAGCGAGGGGGGCATGGTGGCCTCCAAGTCAATGGGGAGGCTCAGAATGCAGGCATTACCACTTGGTAATCCCGCTGCCCTGAGCATCCTCATGGCTGACAGCTGCCATCTCCCCTTGCTGGGGAATCAGGTAAGTCTCACTATACTTGGGCCTGTAACTATGGTCCCCGGGGGCATTACCATATACAAATGTTTAGACATGCTTCTGATAAAATGATGGTAACATGAAAGCACAGAGCATGTACTTTTTTTACTGGCATGACAAACAAATGCAGTGGTCATTTTTGTTTTTTTCAAAGGTGGCCTGTTCATTTCGAGGGTGCTGTGTGCCATTTCAAGCAATGGGCTGACAAGCCATCTTGTTGCCCTTGCCTCTGAAACCAATATGTGATAGACTCCCAGCGTCCATTTAGGTGCTAGTTGCACACTACATGGTATTGGGCTCTAAAGGATGTCGTTGTCAAAGGTATAAAAACAGAAACAGCTTTTTGATTCTTTTTTGCGGGATAGAAACCCAAGTGAGACACAAGCGGTTCGGACCACTCTTGTGCCACTTAAAAAATCATGAACGTTTCAGAAATATTTCTCTCGTCCATTGTGCATCTCTGTGCAGCTGCACCAAACAGGTGCATGGGAATGCTTTTGTTTGCTGTGGTTTTTTTAAGTGCACACCATTTAACAAAAATGGAGGTGTGCTTTGAAACACGCAAAAATGCCATGGATTTGTGCAATAGCTTCATGAGAGGGGCGTCTGAAGGAGCGCATCCCCTCACTTGCAGCAAAACAGATTTCACAATTGGTCCATAAAATTGTATTTGTGGATCTTGTGAATTCAAATTGCCTATGGCTGAGAGCAAGAGTCATTGTCTACTTGGAAGGTTTAATGTGTGAAACTACGGCTGGCAATGAATTGTTAAGACATGTATTAAAAAAAAAAACAACTCTCGAATGAACTGGAATGTACTGCTTTGTTAATGTTGCACTGAGTGGAGCAGTTGGCTTATGGCAGTTGGCAATGTTCCCTCTGTGGCAGGCTATCCATCTGGCTATATTTGCATAAACACGACCGGGAATCAGAGTTGAACTTTCAGAATGATTGGGAATTCAGAAAAAGTCCTAACTACAATTTGAAATAAGTGTTCTGTGCAAAAACAATTGCAATCACAACGGTTGATGGTGATGAAAATGATGTATAAAATGCATTATTGGTTTGGTGAATGCATTGCCGCGGTAGCTATGTTCCTGAGAATTAGAACAAAATATTTCTTCGCAGCATTTATTGTGGTTCATTTTATTGCATGAAGCAGACCAATTTTCATAAACAAAATAACTGGATTGTGACACAAAAAGGGACATTTTGTCGCCTTTGGAATCTTAAATGATCGAGAAATCTGTGTATTGTGCCACATGGCATTAATCAAGTAGAAAGACGAAACTCTCAACTTTTTCTCTGAGAAAGTGTGAGAGAATAGAGGAAGGCAGGGAGAGGAAAGCGGATGTAGGATGAAAGCAGCAGAGAGAGATACAAGGGGGAACAGAGTAGCAAACCACCTTTGAAATGTTGGGGATCAATGTTGCACATGTACATTTAGGATTGAGTATTGGAGCGGTTTAGCAGTAGTAAATGCATTCCACCTGTTAGCATCTGTGCCTTTTTCAGTCAAAGGAAGGATGTATAACACAGACTTGCCCATTGAATAGTGTGTTAATTGATATTACCAGGTCCTAGGAACAAAACATGACCTATTATTACCTGAATGATGGATGATTCTACTAATTCATCAAAGGATATATAATATGTTCACTGTAGGAAGGGTTGATTCTAGGAATTTGCTCAAGGAAAAATAAAGATTTTGCTTGTTGGAAGCAGGCATTCTGGGATTCATCCATGGAAAAAGAGCATCAACTGTAGGAGCAATGGGTGTGGGGGAATCAATCATGGAAAAAGAATCTGCTATCTGTAAAAGGAATGTGGTGAGAAGATTAGCACAAGGACTGAGACCCTGTCATTAAAACGTGAAACTGTGGCAGTAACGCCGGGGAAAGTGAGATAAGATAAAGAATGGTAGAAGCATAATGTAACATTCTGAAAAGGTGCCTGCTTTGTTTATATATTGTGTACTTTTTCTCCAACTATGAACTGGAGATGTGCCACTTAAATTCACTATCAGAGAATGTACTTTTCCAACTCTTCAAACCAGAAATATAAAGCCTGTGAAATGATGACCAACATTTTCTTTGGACATTAAATATAATGCCCTTCCTTACAAAAAGTGCAGGACAAAATACGAGAAAGCCCAAGGACTAATGCCTGTTTTACATATTATGACAGAAATGCTACCGGGCAAAGTCGACAACCTAGCTTGTACCACAGATATATCTATTTTAAAAACTCACAATGCAATTGAATAACCCTTTAATTAAATGTTCATCATGCCATGTGTTTTCAAATGGAGCACAGCTTCCTATTACACATGAGGAAAAGGATTTTTATTTCAGAATTGACAATGTTTTTTCTAACTCTGAAATATATTTCATCCGAAGCATGTGAGATAATGTTGAATATACAAAGTGTATTCTTTCTGCCAACAGCAGTCATATTAAACTGAATATTATCATTTTAATAATATGTCGAATACATTTTTGTTGAATGCAACAACACATGGAGGAGGACACATTTTAAATGAATCAAATGTTCATAGTCACATGTTGGACTGTTAGTAATTATAGGGGGAATACATTACTGTTTAAACTTCATGGCCTGATAGCAGTTCTAATTTCATATCTGCCAATGATTGGTTTTGCTGCTTCTCCAGTGAGCCTGATTAGAGCTGAAATTCTGTTCAGCCTACATGAAAACACATTACTTATGAGGGAGGCACAATGCCAAAGGGATTAACTCAGCCAACTGGAGTAGAAACAAATATATGTATCTTTCATCAAAGCAATACATTGAGGTTGGTACAACAAAAGCATCCCATGCTCAAGACGTCTGACTAATGTGGGGTACCCTCTCACATGGAGTCAGTTTGATAGAATGTATATTTATCTTAAATGTATATATTGAAATGCATTACAGTAACTTAAAATAAATGGACCTATAGATACAATCTGATTTATTAACATGATGGCCATGCCTGTTTTTCCAGAACTAGGGATGCAAAGGAAACTTTAAGTTAGTTGAAAATCAAACAAATAAACCTGTTAGCTTCCTATATTAATCATTGGCTGGACAATGTGCCTATGAGAGCTGCTCACATGATTCATTAAGCTGACACAGGTTTTTCATGAACACAGTTGAATAGAAATAAAGTGGACCATTTGCACCGACTTAATATTGTGCATTTAACGTTTTTGGCTATATATTTACAATACAATTAAATACAAATGTCAACCAATTCTGTTCTGAAACCTTGAGAGTCTCCCTTACTAAATGATACCAAATATGATATATTAAAATTAATAAATTGATAAATTGTGTAAATATGAATAATTCAGTCAAAACTCATTGTACAAACTCATGCCTGAATTCACTCAACTTGGCTATATTATGCAAATCTAAATATCCATTCTTCATTGCTGAAGATTTTTTCTACCAGATGACATGGAAGAACACAGGATTAAGAGTCGAAAATGCTGAGGTCCACCCTGTCACATGTGCAAAACTATGATCCACCTATAAAATTAAGAGATGTATTCTTTGGGAATGAGTGCAAATATGACATAGTGTGGGAAAATTAGAGAGTATATAAGTTGAAACCCACATGAAATGGAGTGAGAGCTTTGGGACTTTAAAGGCTGTAGATAAGTGAACCTCTGCATAACTGGATGAGCTCTGAGGTGGGATGTCCACAGAACAAATGAATGTGTATATCTTTCAAACAAAGAATCACCACAGAAATGTAGAAAGATTAAAAAATGTATTGTTTATGTTCAGTTTTTCTTACCGTGATTGCTTGTAAAAATTGAGCAAATAAATGAGACCTGCATGGGGTTTTGGCTGTGAGATAGAGGTCTGTAGATAAATGTGGTACAAAAAGTGTCAGAATGTTAGATATTGAAGCCTATATCGGATCCTGCTGAGAAGCTCACGCTACACAAACTCGCACATGAAAGGAAAACTTGCATGCCTTGCTTTGCTGGCCTAAACCAGTGGTATACAAACTGTGGGGATGGCCCCACTATGGGGGCCCAAAGGATGTCCATGAGGGGGTACGAGACTCTTTCAAATGAGAGTATGGTGACTGCTTTTGATAGAAAATATAAGCAGATGTGCAATCTGAGGAGGGTCCAGCAACTAAATTTTTACTCAAGGGGAGGCACAACAATATAGTTTTTACATAAGTGGTGTTCAGAATAAGTTATTTCTAAACATAGTGGAGGTTTTGTCCACTCACGTGTACCCCGAAATGTTCCTCCAATCTTTACCCTGAACTTTTCCTCTGACCTATGTGTCTTTACTCTCTTCGCCTACATGGTTCCAATTGTTCATCTTCAAAACCCTGCATTCTCCCATATGATGCCAATGGATCCCTACTTCTTCATGATGGAGCCATCATCTTCCTGCAGATTCCTCTCCATGGTCTCATCAAGCAGAGCGTTCTTTAATTCCACTTTACATGTGGCAAATTTACATATGTGAACTAATGTCTCTGGATAAATATGTCAGGAGGTAGGAATACAAAAAAATGCAGAAATTAAGAAAAGTTACTTTCAAAATGTCTTTTAAAGTAGTGAATAGTATCCTAACTATCACTTGGGCCCAAGGAATAAAGACCAGGAGGCAGAACCTAGAAAACCTTTTTAGAGTCCTCTAGTTCATTCCCAACACTTTCTTAGTTTTGTGTAGTGGCTCGACAGTGTTGAGCCAGTCTTAATGCTTTTTGTAATGGTGTGAACCATGGTTAGGTGATAAAAAAGCAAACAATTGAGTCATGATGGTTCAATGTGCCAAATCGGTCTTGAAGTTGTGTGATCAGCAGTGAGTGATGTCCAATTCATGGATCGAGTGGATTCTCTGAGCGGCACGATGCAGCTCAGCGTTCAAGCGATAGGGATGTGGGTTTGTTTCAGTAGCCTGCTTTGTCAAAGTCAGCATATTTGGGCTTGCAGTGCTGTGGTTCTTTTGCCAAACCACTTAAAGAAAAATGATGCTTGCTATACTTTTCACAGTCTAGAGATATATTTATAGCTTCAAGCAGGGCATGCCACAGACATGGGCAGGCTCCGTGTGTACCAGTAGTAGTCGGTGAAAGGCAAGATTTTCTCCCAGCAATCAATTCTTTTGTTTCACCAGAGTGGTTAGATAGGAGTGGCCAGCACACCTCGGAATCTTATCTTCAAGATACTTTGAGCAGCTGTATCGCCAACAAGAATGTGCCTTGATCCTGCGTATATAAAGATGATTTTAAAAGATAGCTCTACAAATGGGGGATTTCACCCCCATATGTAGTCATATCCTAAGAGGGCATTGAATTAGACTCACATGAGAGACTGCTACTCAGCCCTTGCGTATGCACCTTTAAAGTAGATGATGATTTTCCCTGAAAGGTGACCAATTCCGAATTCATCTTTCCTGGTGTATGGAAACTCTAATCAGCATAAGTGTGCATGTGTATGTTATATCACTGGCAGCAATCATGCTCCAAAGGCCTGAAACCAGTCTGCCCAGGTAAAAATACTGAAAGGATCTTGCTGTTGCTTTTGGGATGTTGAACCTGTACCTTTAACTAAATTGGGGGACTGTTTAAAGGCTCTACTAGACGTGAAGCGCTGGTGCTAAGTCCCGGGACAAGTACAGTCTACTGCAGACTGGTCTGTCTGCTTTTGTTTTTGAGACAGTGAACATTTGCCTTTGACTAAATTGGAGGAGGAGCGTTTAAAGGTTATGCTCAGTGTGAAATGCTGGCGTGAACTACTGGGTTTTTGAGATGGTGAAGCTGTACATTTAACTAAATTGGAGGAGGAGTGCTTAAAGGCTCTGCTGTGTGCAAAGTACCCAGCCAAGTACAGTCTACAACAGGCTGCTCTGTGCTCTGTTGTTTTTGAAGGCAAACCTGTGCCTTTAACTACATTTTAGGAGGAGTGTTTAAAGGATCTATGGGGCGCACAGTACAGGGACAAGTACAGTCTACTGCAGTCTGCGGTGGGCGTGGGAGAACTTTCCAGGAAGAAGACATGCTGTGTGACTAATCAACCGGCCATCGCCATGGTAAAAGCACTTACCATTCTAAACTGGACATTTCTCTGGATCCTGTGACTATGTTAGTGACTGTTATAGCAGGGACAAAAAGTAGTTTCAGAGGTGTCTCTCTGTGGGGCAGAGTCCACACAATTTGAAAAAAGTCCAGTATTGGAATTATGATAACCACAATTAATCTGCTCTGAGTTAGATTTATGATTGGACCTGTCCTCAACTGGGTCTGTTTGCAAGGCTGCATTTACTTGCAGAGTCCTCATGAGGAGCTGGGCTGGTATTTGAGGGCTAGACTCCACTTCATCCACCACTAAGGATACTTGCAGTACACTAGACATTTCCACAATGGCAGGCCTAGTCACAAACTTAGTGATCTTCAGTAAACTGTGTTAACTTTTCTTGCGTTCATATTTTTATGTTTCTTCACCTGCATAGGTTTAGATTTCTTGCCACCTGCTTTTACCTGATATGGCATAACGGAAATTGTAGAGTGAGAAAATGCAAGAGATGCGTACTGGGCTAGTTCCAGGGTTACCCAAAGATTGGATGTGGTGGGTTGGGCGTTAGTAGCCGGTCAGCAATAAATGGTCAGGACAATAGCAGGAGTAGACCTGTACATCAATGTCTTTAGTAAGGTGCTAAATCTCTTTGTTCTGTGATGAATCCAATAGACTCATCACTGATTCTCCACCAATAACCTCCTCCCATGTGGCCAGAGGACAGCAGCCGCTAACAGATCCTCTGATCCTGACCCTGGGGATGGTTATATGAGGGAGGATCACATGGGAGGCTACAACTGCTGGGGAGAAGGGACACTTCCCTTGGATAAGACGCAGGTTTCTTCCCTTTCTCTGACAAATAACCTGTGATACCCAAATTCTGGATGGTTGGTAATCACCCCACAAGTCTTCCTCTTTGTGAAAATCAGAAACCCCTTCCTTCAGGTCAAACTAGACAAAATTCCATGTATACTCTAAACATTTATAACACACATAAAAAATCGTCTGGTTTTGGCATTTCTTTATGTGAAAGTTTTGAACAACATCATTGTAGAAATCCAATTACATCTGTGGACTTAATCTCCCATAAAACCTCAAGTACTGAGCCCAAGAAGAGGAGGTAAGAGTTGATGCAGATCAAGCACGGTCCAAAGACTAACATGCAGACTTGTTATTTTGTTCAATCTATTCTCCCAGAGACCTTTAAAAATGTCATTTGCAATATCATAAGTAGTCCAATAGAGAACCATGAAGGAGAAGACACACATCCATGCAAGAGGTCCATTCCATATTCAACATCCTCACGCTCAACAGACGCACCTTGAAAAAGACACACGTAACGGCTTTAAGTGTGTAATAAATCACTGGTATACTCAAAAAACAAGTGACAAGACTTCTCATGTATTACTTGTCTTCCCAATTTAAGTCACAACCCATCTCATTAGTACTCCAGCGCGCAGGTGAACGGGATTCTTAGCAACAAACCGCCGTTAGCTCACTGGGACTGAAGAGCACCGTATCACAAGAACCCTCCATCGGCAGCAGGACCCACTCTCAAACAACATGTTCTGTGCAGTGATCTGTATATTATAGTGCTCTACCCCCCCTTTTACAGTACTTTAAAGGATGTTCCTTTTCTTTTTGTGTTTGGTTTTAGATATTTAAGGTGTAATTACTGATATTCTGTATTACAATTTGTTAAAGGTTAGAACAATAAAAATATAACAAATAAAAAGGATATTTTTAGCAACCAAGCATATGGTAAAGTATGTCTGTGTAGCAGCACCACTTTCTGGTAGAGGAACCACCTTCACTTTCCATTGTGAAAATCCATACATCTCAGGACGGTACGTCTGCAGAGTGCAATCTGTCACAGGATATAACTATAATAACATGGCAGACTCCCGTATAGGAGGCTTTACTTTGCATATTATGGTAGCGCCTGAAAATGTGGACCAAAATTTAGCATATCACAACTGTATCTATTTGGTTATAGCCAGTGCAAGGTGACAGTAACTGTCTAAATGTGGCTGTATTGACATGAAAAGACAGTACCCCTGGATTGCATTGCTTCTGTTAGACATACCCTTGGCATGAAAAGTTCCATCTGGCATGTGGCTTCTGGCTGGGCCTGCAAGCTGACAGAGATAGGTCGCTGCCCAGAACACTGCCTTCAGAATCAGATGGTGAGCAAGGCATGAAGTGCTAGCACAATACTTGTGTGCTTGTGACCGGCATTAATTGTTTTGCCCACAGGTTCTGGTTGTTTCCGTACCCAACATCAACAGTCTAGTGCTTTTGCAAACTGCATGTCTGTTGCCCAAGACTGGCAAACATGCACGCTACTTATTCTACAGTCCACAGAACATCGAAAATCATTATTCCTCAGGTTTAAACAGTGCTCTGATACCGATTACATTGGGTTACTAGCCCCGGTATTCTGTAGGGCTGTGGTCCAACACAGGTCACTCCCATCTCACATGGCTGAATTTGTTAGAGCTCCCTACTTAAAACCGCCATCAAGCAGCCAGCAAGCATACAGACGCTCCAGAACTGATTTCCTGCAAGCAAACATTGCCATTGTTTAAAAATAAAGTATAGAACATATATTTGTACCAAGGCAATTTTCTACTTATAAGATGCAATATTACACCTGCACCAGTGCAAAGTTACTGTAATGAGGCCCTGACAGCGAAATGTGTCTGTGGCGTAGGTAGAAAAAATGAAAAACGTCCTAAACGCAGGCCTGCCATAGCTCACCTTTCCATTTATTTTACAGTTAATTAAAATAGCTAGCATGCAGCTCCGGTGAACAGCATTATAACAATATGGTCCTCAAGATGTGCTAGAACATTCTCAGGACACCATGGTGTTGACAGAGTCTCCATATGTCGTTCTGACATCTTGTGTAAGGTTCAAAAACTGAAAAAGCTCAATCGATGTGGAAATAGACAAGAATCTCTCGTTACTGGTGCATTCGCCTTGAACAAATGGGCTTTGTTGCAAAATATACTGACAGGGTTCACCGGATGCATTTTTTAAATGTCATGTTGATTTATGGGTAAAGTAAATACCGAAGGAAAGATCCCGCAATCAGTCGTGATCTTTGTCTTTTTTACGATAATTGTATTGAAAAGAAGTGGGACATTTCCCGAAATCGCACATGCCTCATTAAAAAGAATACAACATTCCGAGATGAATGTGTACATCACTGATAACTCTTGTTTTTCGAGTGGAAAATACTATAACGTAGATTGGCTAAAAGTAGTCATGGAAGTCAAAGTGTTAAAACATATATTAAGATGTTAAAAAAAGAGCCTGTTAAGATTGTGCAAAAAAAGGTAAAATAAAATAAAAAATATATTGTGCATATTATGGAACAATCTTAAATTCTAAGGGAGTTTCTTGTAGATAAAGGAAAAAGTGACACAATTTTCATATTTGCATACATTGCTGCATGGATCCATGCAAGAATAAATCTATCAATTAATGAATGGCCAGAGGTATAAGGCACACTCTTACTGACCTTAAATATTTAAGTGTGTGGACACAACCTCCCCAACAACCAATTCCATCTATCCCAGGAGTTTTGGGTGAATCTTCCTGAGCCCCCCGAAGAATTGTGACATCTGAATCACCCCCAAGAGTTCAGATGAGATCGGAAATCCCATATGAGAATTTGGGAATCGCTTGAGGATTTGCTCCTGAGTACCATAGTGTCGTCAGATTGTGGTTTTCTTGCATGGATTTTGATGAGTTCCTAGGCAGAAATCCAGAAGAAGAACCAGCAGCTCCCTGTTTCCTTTACAGGTTTTGTTTGGGATTGTGAAGGCGATGCAGGGTGGTTCACCGCCCCCTCGCCCCCACCGGAGATGGAGAAAGAAAGAGATTTTTGAGGAATTAGAAAGGATTTCTTTTTTTAGTGTGCCTTATTTATGATTTGAAAACTTCATTGCCTTTAGCTGGGAAACCTGTATTTTAGTTTTCTTATTTTGCGTGGCAGCCACTTAGCCAGTTTCTGTAGGAAGCCAGTTCTTTTGTTGTTCAGGAAATGCCTTTCTTTGGCGTTGTGATTTAAATTTGAATATGTTGTTAATTAAATAGCGGACATCTTTAATTTAGTTTGGAAGCCAGTTAATCAGGCAAGCCCGTTTTTAAATGCTTGACATTTTAGCTGAGAAACCTTAATTTTTGTCTTTCTTTACAGAAAAAAAAGTATATTTATTTTCTTTTGGAGAGCATCTTGTTTATTGTTCGAGAAAATGTCAGGGATGCAGAAGTAGGAATCTGATGTGGTGCTGTCTATGCAGAAGGAGAGAGAGTACACACAAAAGAAGTACAGTGCCCAGTAGCCATGTATAACCACATTTTCAAAAAGCAATCTTTCAATGAATATGAAACAATATTTCTTTATTCTCATTTGTATTATTATTATTCAAAAATTTCAAAAAAACATAACATGATTCACCTAAAACAATGTTTGCAGTGCTAATTGACAATGCACATGTAACATTACTGGCCTGCCATTTTACAAACAGACCTTTTACTCTCACACCACTCATGCATGCCACAAACATGCATAACATTACCAATCGAAATCAAAAAGACAATTTAAAATCATTTAGAATCATGCATAACAAAACAAACTAGATGCATTAAACCAAGAGGTTGTCTAAAAGTGTAAACATTTTACCCTATTTTGGTATTACTGTGTACTTATTGTATCCAGTGTCTTCATCAACTCAAGATTCGGCTTTAACCAAGGGTCATGAAGATGTTTTTGCAGACCAGCCTCATCAGGACGAAGTGGATGTAAGGTGGTGGAAAGGGATAATTTATGCTGAAACAGCTGCTGTAAGAAGCAATATCGGTTCTGGCAATCCTTCTTGGATAGCTTTGTAGGCTGTTTGTTAGGCAAACTGTGTCAGCCATTATGGGTCCAATGGTAGGGCGTAGCTCCAAATGCACAGTGTCTGTATTTTTTGGGAGCTTTGCTGTTGTTATTGCCACCGCTCATCTGTTTGCAATATTGCATTGCTTGTCGGAATCTCCCGTCGGGCTGTGCAGAAGTTGCTCTCTGCAATTCTCAATGAATTAAAGGATGCCGCGTTGCTGTTGTCATTTCCGCTGTGTGTCTGATTACAATGTTGATATGCATATCGCGATCTCCTGTAGGTTGTTTGAAGATTAATCAATACAGCATCATACTAGCAGTCAATGATGCTGAAGGAGTACAGCAATCTGGATCCAGTGGACGTGGATCTCTTATTCTCCTACTTGGAATCATAAGAGGACGAGGCAATTCATGAGCATTCTTGATTTGAGGTGCACAGACAATCTGCTGATGAGGATGCTGCTGACGGTGATGGTGGAAATGGTGGTGACACTGATAAAGAGGGGAAGAGCCATAGCCATTGTCACAGCCATTATTGAAGGGGTCTGGAAGAGAGAGGTAGTCCTGCAGGGTCAGGCGATGGATAGCTAGTACTGTAGTGTACAAGTCTCAGTAGTTGCTTTGAAAGTCCAGGGAGGGCAGGAAGATAGATTTCATTTTGCCACCATCTTCTTGTGCATGGGGTTATTTTAAGGTGCCAAATGGGGTTTCAGCTTCAGAGGCTGAATCTTTGTAGTGCACCTTGTGCCCCCTGGTCAAAGATGTTTAGTAGTTGAAAGATCTCTGATAGCCATTTTGCCATGGCCCTCCTGAACACTCGCCCGCAACCCCATGCTAGCGATGATGATGAGACTACAGCAGAACTCAAAGGAGGGCACAGAGGAACAGTGATGTCATCAATGGAAGGGCAGTCTTGTTCCAGCAGTAAACAAGTCCAGCTCACACTATGAGGGCCCTACCCACAGAAGGTCCAAGCTAATTCAAGGTGCCATTGCAGGGATTTCAGGTGACAGGGTGAATGTCCCAAAAGGTAGCGCCATGGACAACATTGCCAATCAGATCTACATATTGTGACCATATGCGGGGGACATCTTTAGCAGGAGCGATTTGGTGTATGAGGCATTAATGACCAATGCACAGAATAATGTTAAGAAGCACCACCTCAAGGGTATTTAAACATTCGGAGTATTTTGCTGTGATGGTGTGGAACAGGGAAACTTGGTAAATAATGTGTGTCTTGTTTTTGGAAGATGGCTATTTAGGTTATTTTTTTTGTGTCGATGCTTCCTTAAAACAAAACAAAAAAACATTAATAAATGATACACATTTGCAAAATAAATACTAAAAAACAAAAAATAAACTTTGTTCAATATAGTCGGTCACATGTTTTGGATGCCTCAGAATAAACATTTGATTGAAGCTAAAAATCTGCAAATCTGGAAAAGAAGCTGTTCTTTATCTACACCATAGTAGCATTGGTTGCTTACTGATTATGCACATTACCTGTTTACAAAATTATCAAGTTTCAAGAGATATAGAACATACTTTTGAAATGATGCATTTTCAAGAATATTAACCCATCACTCAAAGATACAGGGTACAAATTAGATACATCCCTGATTATTCCAGTTTATACAGCTTACATTATTTCAATTTTTATAGTAGTCATTATACAAGGGAATAATGGTGTACCCATATCAACATGTAATATTTATTGATTTATGTTCTTCCTCTCCCTCCAAGTTCCTGTTTTTTTCCATTTTTCCTGCCTTTATATGTACATCATATAAGATCAAGTATAATGTATGCCTTTTCAAAGACCCCATTTTGAAACACGTGCAGGCAGACAATTTGTAATAAATAATCATCAGTCTGGCTTTAGAGCATCCAGAGGCACATAAATTGCTCTTCTGAACACCCGTGAAAATCTGCTCAAACAGGTGGACCCATGTCCCTCCAAAACCATCAAGGACAACATTGAATCTCTTGCCCCAGCCTTGACTGACCTCTGCAACCTCTCCTTCACTACTGGAGTTTTGCCCACTGCTCTTAAACACTCCCTTGTGCACCCTCTCCTCAAAAAACCTTCCGAGGACCCTTCCATTATGGCAAACTATCACCCGATCTCTATTACTCCTTTCCTGGGCAAACTCCTGGAGAAATTGGCTATTTCTCAGCTTACCCTCCACATTGAATCTGTTGGTTGCTTCCACCAGTCTGGCTTTAGAGCATTCAGAGGCACGGAAACTGCTCTTCTGAACACCCGTGAAGATCTGCTCTCAAACCTTGATCGTAACTCTCCCTCTGTCCTCATTCTACTCAACCTCTCATCTGCCTTTGATATAGTGAACCACAACACCCTGATCACACGTCTCCATGATACCTTGGATATCACTGATCAGGCCAAGGAGTGGCTAACCTCCTTTCACTCGGACCACATATCCCAGGTGGAATTGGGGTCCTTCCTCTCCCCTATCACTCTCTCTACATGTGGTGTCCCCCAGGGATCTAACCCATCCCCCTGGTTTTTCAATGGCTATATGCCCCCTTTGGCCTGTATGATAGCCACCTTAACCTACAACTTTCAGTGTTACGCCGATGATGCACAGCTCTCCTTCAGGATACCCTCGGCCTCTTCTTCCTCACTCATACCTGACTGTGAATACCAGTAAGACAGAGATTTTCTCCATCGGGACCCCTGCTCCTGCCTTCCTTCATTCTCTCTGACCGGCCTCCCTTGGCCCTGCGCCCCCACCTACGAACGAGGCAAAACATCTGGGGGACATCTTCGACTCCCCTCTATCTTTCTCGTCTCACATCTCAGACATCTCTGAAAAGTTCCACTACCAACTGCACCTTCTCAGAAGTATTCTACCTTTTCTCACCTTCCCCCATAGTCTCACCATCTCCAGAGCCCTGGTCCTCTCTAGGGTGTACTACTGCAACAGCCTCTTTCTCAACCTGCCCTCTTCTACCCTCTGTCCTCTTCAACTAATCCAGAACAGAACGGTGAGACGCATTCTTGGCCTCAAGCCCAGGGACTGCATCCATCCAGCGCTGACCCTTCACTAGCTCCCCATGGCTGCAAGAATTAAGTCAAAGACCCTTTGCAATGCCCACAACGCTTTCTGGGGCCTGGGCCCACCCAATATGCAATGCTCTCTTCCTAAATACTCACCTTCCTGAGCCCTCTGCTTGTCTTCCTCCAACTCTCTGCAGCTTAGCTGCTTCTCCGAGCAGATACTTGGGGGAGGGAGATTTTTATCCACTGCAGGTGCTTTCCTCTGGAACAGCCTCCTTGCCTCTCTCTATCTTGAGCCGGATCTCCTTAAGTTCCGGAAACTCCTCAAGACGTTTTTCTTTGCCTCCTCCTTCTCTCTGCCCCTCCCCTGCTTACCACCTATTTCTGCTCTCTCGCTCTCTCTCCTCTACATCTGCTCAGCTTTGCTGACTGGCTGCCTGGTGCACCTTCACAACCTCACAGGTCCCACGCTTCCTCGCCAGTCTCCTGCACTTGCCTTGAGGCCTTGCACTTGCCGCAGCTCTACTGCATTTCGATTACGACCAATGAGAGTGGTTTCTCTCTTCACTTAAACCTTGTCCCCTTTGCCCCCCTCCCCACGCACCTCCTGTCTCTGTTCACCTGCATAATCTGAATGTACCATGACTAGTAAGATCATTTGTCTCGTGTTGCCTATGTCTTCAGCTCTCATGCATGGTTGCGCTTTGAAACACTTGTGTATAAGTGCATAATAAATAATCAATCAAACAATCCGGCAGATAGTAGGGCTCTGATGTTTGGACCAGTACAAGCCGGTAGGATCCAAAAATGGCAGCTAGGTGGCCTTCACCCAGTCCCAACTAGAGTGCCTGAAAACACTGCCTCAGCAGTCCAACAGATCATGTCCCTTTAGACAGCCCTCGGGGCAAACACTATCTCAAGCCAATAAATGATGATTTCCCTACCCAATGTTCACTTGTCTTTAAAAGGAAAGTAATAAACACTCAGGCATATATAAAAGGAATGACACTCCAGGTATTTAAATATCCTCTCAAACTCCTCCCCCACCTCATCTTTTACCCCCATTTTCGACCATTCATTATCACATGTCTTTATGGCATCATCATGATATAAATCCTGTTCCCCCTACTTCCGGGGGCCATCAATGTTCAGAATACAAATTTAGACTATGTTCCCACTTCTTTGAGAAAGAAGAGAAGTAAACATTGAGTATTTGCCCTTACTCCTGTAGGACATGAGAGACATATAATTTGAGTGTGTGCCCTCACCCCTGCAAGATAGGAGAGATATAAAAATGCATGTTGTGTCCCCGCTCTGTGAGAGAGGAGAGAAATCAAAATTTTGAGTGTGCCCCCACTCGTGTGAGACAGCAGAGGTGTAAAAGTTGTGTGTGCCCTTACCCCTGTGAGATAGCAGCGATGTAAACGTGAATATGGGCCCTCAGCACAATGATACTGGAGAAAGTTAAACATTGCTCTCATTCCTATGCCCCTGCACTGATGAGGCAGGAGAAACATACACATTTAGCGTGTTCCTTCGCTCCTCCAAGACAGGAGAGATATCAAATTTGAGTTTGTGCCCTTACTCCTGCGAGACTGGAGAGAGAGTGCTCCAGCACCTTGAAGTGTATTTGTGCTAGATGGAATTAGCAATAAAATGCCTCAGACCAAATAACCGGACAGACTCAAAGAAGATGGTAAGAACACACCCTGAGCTACTTCTAAACACATATAAAACTGATTACCACAGAGAATGTGGCTGCGGAATAATACTTACAACGTTGTATGAAAAAGTGCATGGTAGGCTTTTCTGATTGGCTGGAAACCCAAATCCAACCTTGGACATTCGGCTCGCTAGCATCATGTACATAGAAACGAAACCCAGGTGCTTGGAGATACGTCAGCTCTCCCTTTGTTTTCCAAATTAATCTACCCTCTCTCATTGGTAGGCCTCATGTCAGTGTACTCTGTTTGAAGGCTGACCGGGCCAGTCTACACTGTCTCGGAACATTCAAGGGAGTGTAGGCAAACCATTATCATATCTTCAAGCCTAATAAATAGCCCTTGCTTACAAGCTCTTTTGCATGTGTTAAAAGACCACAAATGTGTCCATTTCGACAGTGTATTCAACACTATTTGATTCAATTATACTGGGTGCAGTTGCTCCAGTTGGCTTTTAGAGACTTGCTCACTCTATCCAATAAAAACTGTGTTCACTTTTAATTGTCCAATACTTGGCATCCCTAAATGTTCTTGTTTCTCGTAATCTTGAGAATATGTGCTTTGCACATGGCCTGCTCGTTGGACTCCCTTTGAACTTTGCCTTCATCTCTTGAAATAGCATCCTTGGTCCTAGGCCAATATACTACTCTGTTTTGCAAGGGAAAAACAACTTCTTCATCATCTTTTCACTTTAAGATCATGGGCTCATGTTTTGAGGTAGCTGGGTTGATTGGCATAAGCCGTCGCCCACCTTCTTCTAATGGTCCTAAATATTAACTATATACCTCTCATGAGCAAGCTCTCATATCTTCTTTCTACCTTGCGTTTCAGCGTATTTACAGTTATTGACCAGTGAGTCATTTTATTCTTCTTTATGTTCATGATTACTGTATCGTAGGGTACATTTTTCTCCTAGTGTTTCAGTTACATTGTCATTTCAAATCGTTTCAGCATAGGTTCTTACATGTTCTTTATGACATTCTTTCACTGACTTTGTTTTAACGTACATCCATTCTGTTCATGGCTGCATTTCAAAAGCTCAGCAAAGAGCATACTTCTTGGTAACTTTCCTCCATTATACCAGCTTGTGGGTAAACTCTAAATGGTTGCCTGAGTGCATATTGTCTCTCATATACTCAGCGTGGAATATTTCAAGAATTCATGCATGGGTACCCAATTGTAGCTTTTCGTCGGTCATTCCAATAGAACGTGCTAAGGGGGCGGAGACCCTGCAGAAGGTGTCCACCTGCCCCTCTACATTCTCCCCTCTGGTCGAGTTCCCGACAAAACGCTTTGACTACTTTTCTGCATTTTCTTCTTTGTCTTCTTCTATCATTTTGTAATATTTACTTTTCTTCTGGGCCCTTATTTTTGTCACCTTCCTCAGGTGACTGGCATTCTTTATGTGTTTGTCTAAACCCAAGATCATGTAACGGCAATCCCCTGTTGGTGAACAGAATATCCATCATCCCACATACTTCTTTTGATCCTTAGGAGAAAGATACTTAGTTCCTGGAGGTGCAAGAATACTTTTCTTTATGTACTCTCATGTACTTTCTTCGGTTTGCTCAATTGTTCCAGCATCAATGTCAATCATTATCTTCATTTCAATAGCTCTCTTGGCTGTGTTTTTGCATTGCTCCACGATGATCATTACAAGATAGAATCCTAGTCATACGAACACTAGCATTGCCCTAAGCATTGTTAAAACATTTACTAGACAAGTTGGAATCCATGAGAACAGAGATGTAAACCAATCATCATTTTCAATTTCATCTACTTCCTGCACCATTTTCGTGTGTAGGTTAGTCACTGTAGTTATCACTTCAGTCAAGGTACCATTTCTTCATCATGGTCAGGGAGGTACATACAGCAAGAAGGTCTGACCTTGGCACACACACCTCCTTCCATTGCTGTGATCAAGTCCAGGACATACCTGTTCTGAAGGGCCATAAACCTTGTTGCATTTAATTCTTCTCTGATTGCGTTGAATCCCTTTATTGTTGTATTGATTGACTGCAGCATCTCCCATCTAGTGATCTGAAGCCACTTGGCGTTTACTCCAGCCTGGAATCCTGGCAAGAATATGGATCTAAATATCACCACCGTCTGACTGAACAATTTGTGTTAATCTGTGATCTCATGATACTCCTCTATTGATTTTGCAGAGAAGTAATTCTCTATTTTTTGTCGTTTTCTGTGAAGCAATCTTCTCTTCCTCAGAAGTTCATTCATCTTCGGGAAGACTATTACCTTCGGAAGTGGTGTTGAAAGTCGTCTACAGTAGCAGAGGACCAGAGTATTTCTTTCATCTCTTTGATTTCGGAGGCGGAGCGTTTGGGCAGGAGCTCTGAGTCAACACCATAAATCATCATTCCGGGTGCAGAGCGCGGTGTGGAACTGGTCTTGAAAGTGGTCTACGCTGGTCCACGGGGGGCCCAGTAAGCAGCGGTGAGTCGGAAGCTGCGAGGACAAGGCTCAGGCGGTGAGTGTCTATTAAGACATGATTTCAAATTATAACAAGGACTTTAGTGTGCAAAGTGTGTGCATGTACATGCGTGGGGAAAAGCTTGTATAAACTTAAGAATCACTAGTCACTTGACACAAACCCCCACCCTCCCGGGGAGTATTCTCTACTCTGAAAAACTTCCCTTGTGGAACGTATGATAATGATCACAAACCAATTTACAACCTATAGCCTTGTTAAGTGGAATGGGAGCCTTGAGAGCTCCAGCAGGGGCTGAGTAAGGAGATCTATTGGGAACAACCTAGCAGCATATACATAAGTTTCAATCAGTTCATTTGCTGGTGAGAGCAGCAAGTACTGGAAATGACAACTCGACTGGGCATTAGAAGCCAGTCAAACATGCTGAGGGAAGGCTCTTATAACAGAGGTCCGCATTCTACTCCATTTCCGAGGGGGGCCTGCATGATATAAGTACTGACAGTTGTCTCTCTTAAGAGGATGTGGCAGCAGTAATTGAGTGGAGCCTATGAAAAACAAACAATCAAGACAACAAAAACGTGACAATAAACAAAAGGAATATAGGGCGAATCCAGAGGAAGAAAGACACATGTGTAGCACAGGACCCGCTGGCTTCCCCAGTCATAGCCCAAAATATCACTGACTAGTGCGAGAGAAATGGCTCACACTGACCATTCTCAAATACAGGATATCAGCATGATAGCTTTCCTGGATAACAACGGATCCAGTGTAAACAAAGACATAATAAACATTAATGGAAGTGGTGACAGCCTGTTGCACAGAACGTGTGATGTATAAGCGAGGGGCTCCCCTACCGAATTAACCAACTGCATTCAAAGAGAGGAAGAAAGGGAGGAGAAAGCAGGTATTTAAAGTTCATTGCATCACACCCTGCCTGAAGCCGATGAAAACATGAGGTTAACACCTCCATCCATTTCGGCACTGAACTCAGTCCTAAGTTTATTTGTTGAGCTTTATGACAACGTTTGGACTGAAGTCAGATTGCACACCTTAACACTGAGTGAAATTAAGCCTAACTTGAGCATACCAACAGACATAGTACAGGTGAGAGGCCAACAGGAGAGTCACGCCAAAGGCTGTAATTTGGGTGCCCAATGGTCGGTAGCAGCAGAGGTGGGGCGCAGCATTGAACCGAAGGGCCAGGACCCACATGTAGCTCATGGAACCAAGTCAGCGCCCAGAGAAGCTATCCCAGCAGACACTGGCTCTCAGGAAACAGTGTTAGGGCACGATAGCGATGAGCAACCAGAGAACAGGGAGGAGAAAATGTTCACAGAACTAGATCCGAGCAGCAGGAGAAACGATGCAGGGGTAGATGATACACCTACGAATCACAAAAAATAACCCCCTTCTCCTAAGGGAAAGGAACAAGGAAAGATGGCTGAGGGAGCAAAGGGCAAGCGCAAGAAAGTCTAATTGGTTTCCTCTCATGCATTCCTGAGGAACATCATGATAATAGAAGCTCTAAACCGCCCCCAACAGAGAAAAGAGAAGAAAGTAATTAAAGCATTAAGGATGAGCCCGTATGAGAAGGAGCAAAGGCTCGCCCACAAAGACGCGAGAGTCCAGGACATTGTTCAAGAAGGAGAATTAACTAAGGAGAGCGCACAGGCAGTAATACCTACAAAAGGTGGGGGGCACCGACATTGAACCTATTAAAGGTACACCGGATGTGGCCGCACAAACTATGGTCAAGTGGGTTCCTGCCAAAGAGCAAACTGTGCGGGATACCAGAGGTAAAGGGGTTGGGATGAACGTTAAGCAAAGAGTGTGCAGTGTACGAATGAGGTGAAGCATGGGACAAGTCTGTTGATGTAAGAACTAATGGCCTTTTTGAAAAACTCCATCAACCCCCACTAAAAACTCTATGATGTTGGCCATAAAGTGTTGCAACTTCCAGGAAAAGAACACACTTGTAGACACAGGGGGCAGATTGGACCACTCTGAAAGTAGTTTTAAGCATTATTACTAGGGGGACTGCCCATTCAGTATACTAAAGAATGCCTGGAACTGCAACAAGGTGGTAAAAGGGCCAATTTCAAGGGTGCGAGGGGGGGAGACACTGCTCATTAAACAGCACATTACATCAGCGCAAGGAAAAGAGGAACATAAACGTTCATTAACCATTTTATTAGGGTGGGAAGGCTAGTATGTCTGAACTGCTTAAATGTGTTAGCAATTTTCAACGAGGTTACAAGGTTGGTCGGCATATCCTTGAGGGATATTGATAGGGTGTCATTCTCCGACAGGTCAAACAGTAGTGCCTGGATGTTGTCCCTGTATGTTAAACTTTGAATCTAGTCTGGTAAGAGACCTTGTATTGTCTGAAAGGGTAGATCTGGCCAGTATGGGGTTTCAAGTTCAGAGAGTGGAGAATGGGGTGGTAAAGAAGGTGCCGGGGGAGCTAGCATACCTTCGATTAGTGGTTAAGACTGGGGAGAGGGATGTCAGAGAAGTAATTGAGGGGGTAGAGAGGAAAGGGAGTTGGCAAAGCACTGGTCAGTAGTGACATCTGTCCTACATGGCAAAGGGAACTTTGGAGGAAGAGGTGAAGATTGGCATCCATAGCAAACATAGTAACCTGTCCTTGACCTCCTGGAATTCCAGAGGGAGCACCCATCTATTTAAAAATCAGAGGGCAATAGAACAACTGAGACAGAGTAGCTTTATTTTGCTACAGGAAACCTGGCTCACAACCTCACTGACATTGGTTGGTTACCAGGTATTCCAGCAAAAGCAAAATCGAGTGACGGGGTGTCGCAATACGGGGAATATGTTACTGGCAATTACATCAGGTCAGGGCTTGACAGCCAAAGAAATGCCCAACCTTCCATTGGGAGGGATGGGACTGCAAGTATGGGCAAGTGACAGTGAAAGCCCTATGCTCATACTTAATGTTTGTTGGCACAGGGGAATTCTATTATTATATACTTTCTTGAAGTCATTTACTGCGGTCATTGGAGACTGGCAACAAATGAACAATAGAGGGAATATAGTTTTGGCAGGGGATTTACATGCCAACTGCCATATGACAGAGCCAGATGGTTCAGAATGGGAAACAACTCCGGAAATGATCCCTGGTGACCATAAAGGTCAGGCAGGAAGGGAATGATTGGTTGCTCTGGATGCAGTGGTTTTGAGTAAACTAAATGGGAATGTAGAAGTAGATCGGGGGGCAAGGCATACCTGGCATAGAGGTGCAAGTGAGTCAACACTTGACTATGTCTTTGTGAACACTGAACTATTCTGCCTATGTGAAGGGATGGAAGTATGCAACAACACTTGTAGTGATCATTCTATGTTGAAGGTGGAAAGTGTGTGTGTGAATGTTGCCACAAATGTGGCAGGACATGGATTACAGTGGATCCTTCCTTATTTTATAAATTAAATTAGAACATAAGAACACTGATTAGGGATACATTTTACGATTAGAAATGGAAACTGAAGGTATTTAATGTCAAGAAAAAGGTGGGGGGGAAGAATGAAAAAGACCCATGAACATCAATATAACGAGAAGGTAGCACAAAAAATAGGGAAATTAGACAGAACTATCAGACAACAAAGGGGCCTGGAAGGCTGATCGGGGAAAGCGGTGGAACAAGCATATCAAAGTTTCTGTAAGAGTAATCGGGTGAACTTGTTACAGAGAGATGCTGAATTGATGCTGGGCATACTAATTGGTAAATATTTGAGGATGTTTTGGGTTAAAGCTAATGGAAAAGCCAGTGAGAATAGAGTTGCCCCATTGAATTCTGTGCCTGAGGAAACATGGTGGGAGTACTTTAGCAACCTATATACATCACCCTTTTTTCTCTTAACACTGCTGGTTCTACTTCCAGAGGAATAACTTGCCCTACCTCATCATCCATACAAATTTCTGGCCTGAACAAAAATGTATCTGCCATCCTTATTATTTTACCTGCCAATTTAGGTAGCCATGAGAATAAAATGATCCTTCCATACAAAAACACATCCTCTTCTAGTGGGACTCCTCTTAAGGCTTTCTTTCCCGCAAAGGCTAATATAAATTCCTTTATATTCATATAATATATCCCTGAGGTTGAACTACCTATGCCTTTGTCAGTAAAAGATTTTGTCATGTAAATTTTGGCATTAAATCACACCCTAGAATATTCTCTATGTCTGTTTATAGTATAGCAATGGCATAGACATATAGTGTTCCCCAATATAAAAGGGTAATTTGTCTGTAAATGGAACTAAATGTGTTGCCCCAGAAAATCCCTGAGCATTAATGGCAATTCCTGACATTGGATATTTTCCCACACGGACACAGGAACAAGTCTCTTCACTGTCTACAAGAAATGAGAATGTCTTGCCTTCTATAATCCCCTTGAACCATGGTTCCTCTTGGGGGTCTGGTGTAACAGATAGTACTGAACACATCAGGCCATCCTGTGGGTTATCCTATTGTGGATATAAATGCATCCCTGTGCCTGTGAAAGGATTCTCTCCCACCACAGTCACACTCCCTAATTTGGGTTTTGCTGTTTGTGTAGCTCCCGTGTCCATTTGCCATTGTGATGCACCTGTCTTTTGCATTGGGATGTTTTATATGTGTTAAGTAAGTGACTGTTGCATTTCTGCCCCTGTAAAAACTGTATCTGCATTGGTGTTTGTTGGAATTTCTGGTGTTGTGACAATTGTGTCTGTATTGGCATTTGCTGAAACTGCTCTGGTTGTGGTGCATATGCCTGATTTTGCATGTAATCTTGGGCATAATATCCTTGTGATTATGGGCCTCATTACACGCTGTGCGCTAAAAATCTCCAATTACCGGCATGGCGCTCTTAACGTGTCTGTCCTCGCAAGAGGGCGCTCATAGCGTACCATTACGAGTACGCAGACACGAGCATAGCACCATGCCGGTAATGACCCTACCGCCATGCCGCTAAAGTCCCCAAAAAATCTCTTACCGGCTTAGACGAAATTGCAGATAGCACCTCTGCCCTCACGCTGCATGAATATAGCGGTCATAGCTATTAGCGGTGACCGTTAAATTGCGGAACCGGAAACAGCGTCATCGCACAGGAACGGGAAAGAGCACGGCGGCCATCTTTAAAAACACAATCCATTGCCATTCTCTGCCCCCTGGACCTGTTCTGAGTAGTTTGCAATAGGAAATCCACAGGGACACCCTTGACATGCCTAAGGCTGTAAAAAAAACTACCGACCGGCAGAGGAAGGAAACATTTACCACAGAGGAGCTATTAATGCTCACCCAGACCCTAGCTGACAATGCCGCCGTGGTCTTTGCCAGCGACATGCGGTGGGATACACTCATCAAAAAGAAGGCAATCTGGGTTGAGGTCGCCTTGAAAGTTAGTGCTGTGGGCACCACCACCTGCAATGTGCGTGAGTGCAGAAAGAGGTGGGATGATCTCAGACTCCGGGTGAGAAGCATCCTTGCAGGAAACCACAACATTGCCACAGCAGGTGGATCTGGTTCGCCCATAAAACTGAAGGAATGGGAGGATACCTGCGCCAACCTCATTGGAGTGGAATCAATAGAGGTAGTCGGGACAATGGAGCATGGTGTGGGAACCACTTTAGATCGATGTGAGTGTACACATAAAAGCATGCAATGTGAATCTACTGGTCCCCCCAAATGTGAGCCCAGAATCACCTCATGGATGGCCAAACATCCACACATGCATCCAACCCTGGCCATGTCAGTGTCAGACCCAAACACACACACATGCACACATCACCAGAGACAAGTGCCACACACAACCATGCATGGATGAGCCACTGAACTGACACATCACCTGCCTCCTTAACAATGAAGTTCAAATGCCCACAACTGCATTATTGATGTATACTGCATTAAGTACATAGAACCGTAACCAATTCCATCCCCCTTCTTGTCCCTGACAGGCTCACATACAGACAGTGAGGATGCTGGCAATGCATCTCAGGCACCCCCTGCGAGTAAGAAAACAAGGGCACAGGACACAGAGGACACCCCCACAACATCAAGGGGCAAAGGTAGAAGGGTCCAGATGCAGAGTGTCAAACATCGGTGGAGCGCCACTGTCAAGACACAAGTTGCCACACCACCAACAACTGCCCCACCTCTGGAGGTGAACCCACCACCACCGATCCCAGCCACGGAGGGCCCGCCCTCAGCTGCAGCTAGTTCCGCAGGAGAGGCGGCAGCCACTGCACCACTATCAGATGTGGAGGATACAACCGATTTCCACATGGAGATGCACACCCCAACCCCCCCTGGAGCCCCCGAGCCATCATCACAGCAGACACCTGGGTCTAATGTCACTGGCGAGGACAACATGGGAGGTTTTAGTAGCCCCCCGGTGGCTTCACCTGTTGACCTGGTTGCATCAGAGGGCACAGCAGCCACATCACCAGACCCCAACACTGCCCTCGACCTGGCCAGCATCAGCCAGCAGCAACAGGAAATAACTGTGCTGGTTGGGCAGCATGTGGAGGAGGCTGCCCGTCTCAGGGTGGAGATTACGGAGACAGCAAGGCACTCCAGGGAGGGGATGGAGGACTGTACAGACAGGCTGTGTGGGGAGATTGTCCGATTTAGGGAGGTCCTCACACGGATAGCGGACGCAATGGACCACCACTTCCCACCACCAGGACAGTCAGCCACTTCCTCATCCGCCAGTTCGAGGCAGACAAGCCCCCTCCGCCGCTCCTCACGCACCAACAGGCGCACGTCTAGGCAGCCTCCCAATGCTGGTGTTGGCAATGGCCAATAGGGAGTGCATGGTCAAGCTTCCGCGTGCATGGCTGGACGGAAACATTGTGGCAGACACATGAGGAACTGTTGTGGGGGGTGGGTGGAAGGGTGTTATGGGACTGTTGTGGGGGGTGGGGGGAAGGGTGTTATGGGACTGTTGTGGGGGTGGGGGGAAGGGTGTTATGGGACTGTTGTGGGGGGTGTGGGGTAGAGTGGTGGGATGTTTGGGTACATGCACATTTTCCTGTTTGAGTTCATAAATACACTGGTGTTAGAGCAAAACACAGGCCTGGACTTCTTCATTGTGTATGTGTAATGTATTGACACCAGGGTCCATTGTGAGCTAACAAACAGACACCAGTGCACCACTAGCCATATCCAGGTGACAGTATGAGAACTTGTTACTCAGAATATTTGGTTGATTAGATGCTGTCTCACAGCATATCCCTCCTGGCCATCCCCTCTTGCATGACCTGCATCCCCTTCACCTCGGTCCTCATCACCATCATCATCCTCATCAGGTGCTTCTATTTCAACATCAGGGGGCAGTGGCACATTCCGTCTGATACACATATTGTGCAGCATGACACATGCCATGGTGATCTTGGCCACCTTCTCATGGCCATACAGGAGAGCGCCACCAGACCTGCTAATGCACCTAAACCGTGTCTTCAAAAGGCCAAAAGTCTGCTCGATCACAATGCGGGTACGGGTATGTGCACAATTGTATTCCTCTTCGTGCCTGTTCTGTGGGTTCCGTACAGGGGTGAGGAGCCACCTCTTCAGGGGATAACCTGCATCACCTGTATGGGAGGACGAATGGGGTCCTGTTACTGTTCACCTCAAGAGCTGCCTGTTCATATCACACAAATTGACTTTACATTGTGATTTGAGGTACACAATTAACAGCATACATGCAGACGGTCTGTGTGACTGCAATGCGCAAAGGTGAGCTTGTCGACCCTGCAAGTAGACATGCCATATTAATGCCTCCAACAGTAATTGACATGTCCTGGGTGAGGTCAGGTCTTAGGTGTCCCTGGGCCCAGGCAGATTTGGTACCACACTGCTGGTGTACTGCCATTCCAACATTGATGTTGCCATGCTGAGAGGCATCACTTCAGTGGTGCTATAGGTGCGTGGTGCAATGCTATGGCTAGGGGTGATCCCTTTGCTTGCATTCAAGGGCACATTGCATTATTGATGTTGTGCTGCGCTAATTCTGTATGACTATCTTGACGGCATGTATGAGATTTGTGTATTTTGTGGCGTGGAATGTTGTGCAATGTGGATGTGGATGGATGTTTAATGTTTCTAGACCTGGATTGTCATCTATGTTGTGTAGCTTATACTTGCATGTCCGTTCATCTCAAGTACGTTGCGGCCTTCCCAGATGGACATTGGCGTACATCTGTATGTGCATTTGTCCGACGGATGACAATCTACACCCATTTCGAGTAGGTATATCCCCCCCCAATCACACCCAGTTGGAGTAAGTATCTCTCCCTCCCAATCACACCCAGTTGGAGTATATATCTCTCCCCCCCCCAGTCACACCCAGTTGGAGTAAGTATCTCCCCCCAATCACACCCAGTTGGAGTAAGTATCTCCCCCCATCACACCCATTTCGAGTATGTATATCTCCCCCCCCAATCACACCCAGTTGGAGTAAGTATCTCTCCCCCCCAATCACACCAAGTTGGATTATGTATCTCTCCCCCCCAATCACACCCAGTTGGAGTACGTATCTCTCCCCCTCCAATCACACTGCCATATGCTTGCCCTGCTACTCACCAAGTAGCCACGAACGTTGTCCGGCTTGTCGCTCCATGTAGCGTGGGATAGTTGAGTTCCGCAGGACCATGGAATCATGGGGTGATCCGGGAAATCGGGCACAGCAATGTGTGATTATCTTGTTGGCGTCACATACCATTTGGACATTGATGGAGTGGAATTGCTTCCTGTTTCGGTAGACTACTTCATTGTGATGTGGGGCCACCAATTCCACATGGGTACAGTCGATGGCCCCGATGCAACTTGGGATGCCTGCCAGTGAATAGAACCCAACTTTGGTGTTTGCAATCTCCTGGGCAGTCCGTGGCATGAATATGTGTTCAGGTGCATGCTTCAGGAGGCCATCGAGTGCCTGGTTCAGCGTGCGTGAGAATACTGGTTGTGAGATGCCATGCATCTGCCCCACTGTATACTGGTAGGTGCCTGTGGCCAGGAAGTGGAGCACAGTAACCACCTTGAGTAGTGGGGGATGGCAGTTGGGATGTCTATGAGGCTCACAATGTCATTGTGTATCATGTCCACGATGCTGGTGATGGTATCCCGGTCCAGACGGTACAGGGTGTGTATCTGCTCAGGGGTTAGGTTAAATGGACTGGCTCTGATCCTGGGGATTGGTGGGTGCCTCTGTGGTATGATTAGGTGCCGTGGTGGTGCTTGCTGTGCCTGTCTTGCCCTCCTCCTCCTCCTCCTGCGTCTCCTCTGTGCTGCCTGTTGTTGTTGCTGCTGTGCTACAATCATGTCCTCCAGCCCATGTAATGCTGCTAGGATTGGGACCATCTTGGTATGTGAAGGGGTGTGGTGTGCTCCTTTTGTGCTGCCACAGTCTCCATTGCCTCCACCTGTGCTGATTGTGTCCACCTGTGGCAGGTGGGAACACTGCTCAGTTCTCTTAACGGGTGGTTCGCGTTGCCGGTATTATCGCCATGGCGGTAAGGGGTTTTGGGGGCTTTACCATGTCGCTATTGGCATGTCCGCTTGCCTTGTGATGCTGTGCTATTAGCGGCATGGCGTTATTTACGGGATGGAGGGTCGCGCGCACACGGACTGGCCGCTATTAGTGGCACCGTACTTAGCGGTGCTGCTAATAGTGGTGTTCCAGGTCGTAATTGGCATGTGGATTTAACGTTACAGGTATTCCATTACTTGTAACGTTAAATCCCTACTGCCTACCATGTAATGAGGCCCTATGTATTATATTGTGGAACTCATCCTGTCCCCCCTCTTGGAGATTTCCAATTCTGTTGTAGCATGCCTACTCTACCTCTACATGCTCTAGCCATATGTCCTATTGTTCCACAATTCCAACTTGTCAAGGGCTGTCCACCTTAGATCCTCCCCTTCCTTGAGTGTTTTGAAATCCTCCTCATCCTCCTCATCCTCCTCCTCGAGGCACATTCTCGCTACCTCTTGGCATATAATTAAATCCATTCTGATTTTGGGCATTGTCTATATTATTTTGCTGTGGGAACTTATTCACTTGCGCCATGCTTCCCTCATTACTTGTCAACACTGCTCCCTCTTTGGCGAATTTTGATAATTTCTTCTGCACCAACTTCGCCTCTTCTTGCTTTCTACCCTCGACTTTCTTCTTATCTTTTTCTTTTAGCATTCTGCAATAATGCACGATTGCCAATTGTATCTCTGGCCATGGTTTTACTTCCATTCCCACCTTTTTCTTTAGCTGACTCTGTATTGGTTCTGGCAGTACCTGGCATTATATGTGGTAAAATAATGCTATCATTTTATCCCACGGTTCGTGTGTCTCTGAACTCCATCTATCCTGCATATACTGAATAAAAGCAATGGGGTCTTCATCTTCCCTCATTTTCCTAGTCATTATCTCCCCAATATTTGATGTATCTGTATAGTGCTTGCTATGTATCTGCTCTACAATTATTGAATGGCACTCCATCATGCACTGTGTTTTGCGCAGTTACTTTTGGGTACACTGCTCTTCTCCAAATGTCATCAGCCCTCTCCCATAGGATGGCTGATAATAATCCTTTTATGTCGCCTATGGCTAACGTCATTCCTCATGCCCTTTTCACTAATTCTTTAATCCATTTTCCTGCACCAAAAGTTAAACTCTGCAGTGTGCATTTTAAATGTTCTGTATCCATCTGTGGCCAAGGTATTTATTGTGGTCCACCCCCTCCTTTCTCTAATAGTTTGAGCTGTGAAAACCCTTGTCCTTGGTCATATCTAGCCACACTCCTTGTTCTCTAGGCAGCATTATCATCTCTTGCTTGTTTCCTCTCTGGCAATGCCTACAATCTGCTCACACAGGGTGGGGACGCATTCCCTGTACTGTGCAATCATGCTTGTGGTTGTTCAGTGTTTGGTATTGGTTCTGGATTTCTTCTTATAGGGACTTCTCAATCTAACCATTTTACTCCTTTATCTATGCTTGATTATCTTGAAAATCCATATGTGCCTTCTCCTCGCTTCTTCTTATTTTGTTTCCTTTTCTCCGCTGACATTATTACGCCCCAACTGGTAGGACTATTGTCCTTTTCCATGTCATTAAGATCTAATCTATTTAAAAATAATGTTCTATGATCGTTCGGTCTAATGTCATCTAAGCTTCCTCCAATTTCTCTAAAGGAGACTCCTTGTTCATACTCTTGGCTTCTATATCCTTCTTTATCCCTCATTTGTCTATATAGTTTCCCCATTCGTGTCCCTATAGTCTCTGTGTCTTCATATCTCGATGTTAGTCTGTCTAATAATTCTTACAACCCTCCACGGAACGGTTGTGACCCTCTCTCTTCTTCAGTTCACTCTTGCATTTCTATGGGTATCATGCTTCTACGGCATAAATATTAAATCTCATCATCTTTAAATCCCCTACTTTGGTTAAGTTCTTCCTCTCTTCTCCTTATTTCCTTTAAATCCTCTTCCTCTTGCCATCTTTGTAACCTACGTGCTTTCAATCTTTAGGCTTCTATTTCTTCTTGTTTCTCTTCTTCTAGCCTCTCCTTCCCCCTTTTTGCCTAGTGCTTTCTTCATTGTTCCCTTCACTTACATTCCTTGTCCCTTTCTTGTTTGTATATCCTCTCCTTTACCTTCTCTTTCGCTTTCTTATCGTGTTCCTTCCTTTCCTCTCTTTTTTGAACTCCATCAATACCTTTATCATCCGGTTTGAGCAATATGTGTCCTCCCATACATGTGTTCTGTACTATTGTTGTACCTTTAGCTATATCCTTTATTCCTTTTTGTGTATCTGTCTCTTCCTCTATTTCTAGCTGTTTTTTCTGTTTATCCCTTTTCTCATCACACTGTTTACTTTAATCGCGTTTCCGTATATATGTGCGTTCTCTGCTTTTACTCTCTTCCTTGGTTGCTTCACTAGTGCAGGCAGGGGGTTCGTATTGTGGATTAACATACCCTGCTGCTGCTTTTAGTTCCTTTACAGGATGAAATCCCTACTCTTTATCCTCTACGTCTTGATTCTCTGGAGGGAAAAGAGGATCTGAAGCTTTATGCTGACTAAGCATCCACCCCCTATAGAATGGGTCTTCTTTCTGATTCTGGTAAATTTTCCAGAGCTCCAATACTGCCAATATTTTCTCTAGCTTCTTTCTCTCATGTGTGACATGTAAATATGTAGGCAGATTACGAACTACTGTATTTGACAATGAACTTCCTGGAGACCAGGGTATAAATGTCTTGTTGGTCGTGCCCTTAATCTATTCGGAATGATGCTGCCTAATTTTGGCTGTATATCTTGGTAATGTTCTGCATGAATGCGTGAGAGGTATTTCTTCCATGATGGTAAGTCAATTCAGACTGACAATACTTACCCAATGTTTCCCTTGTCCTTCTAAATGTATTAAATATATTGTTTTAATATATTTGAGCAGGCACCATCAATCGCCGCTCAGGTTCCAGAAAATCAAAATATTTTCCCTATCTTTATTATTTTTTGAAAAAACCTATTGACACTGTTCTTCTTATTCCTTCATTTAACATTTTCATTAATTATTTAGATATTGTTCTTTGTTTTTTTAGTATCTTTAAACTGTCTTCTTTATTTATATTTTGGTTTTGTCTGTTACCAGCTATTAGATTGATGACAATCCTTTATCTAAAAAAAGTTAGAAAAAAAACTGTTTTTTAAACATATTTATGTGACCATTTCTTATTGTTCGTTTTAAACATGTTATCCTTTATACACACCGCATTATACCCCTTACATATGTGCACTTTCGATGTACATATTTATTTGTCTTACGTATGTCTTCCTTTACTGTCTCTGTAAATGTGACTCCTGTCTTTTTATCACTCCCTGTGGGAGTTTGACACACGCTCTTCTAACTGGCTCTGCCTTTAAGAATCATTAATTATCTGATATGGAACTACAGAGTGTGCCCTTTCCATCTCTCTTGAGCCAGTGGGTTTGAGGTATTCTTATCTCTCTTTTATAATCTCCAAAAATCTAGTTACTATTTATGTCTCTTTATATATGAAACATAACACAATTACAGTCCCTCCCCTCTATGTTTTTACTAGCTGCAATGGTCTACTTACATCCGTGGCTCAGCTCGAGTCCCTCAGCATTGACTCTCTCTCAATTGACCAGTTCACCTTTCATCGACGGGGCACCTGCGGGAATTTCATCAAAGGGAACCTGTCGACCATGTGTTAATCACATGATTCTTTGTGCACCACACTCCGCAGGAAATTCTGTGATCGTCTGGCTTGTGGTGGGAGCCGTCGATCGTCCGGACGTCTAGGTCTGGGCTCTAGGTCAATTAGACCTGAACCATCTGCACTGTTACCAAATGTGCTGTAGCACCTTCAAGTGTCTTTTTGCCAGATGGAGTTAACAATAAAATGTCTCAGACCAAATAACCGGACAGACTCAAAGAAGATGGTAAAATACTGTTTTATCTCAATGAAAGAAAGCATCATCATTCATCATGTTGATTCATGCAGGATAACAATGTCTTTTCGATTATACTTAGTTTATGTTTATTTATTTATTGTTCACTTGTTAGGCACTTATACAGGAAGCAAATACTGTTTCAAAGCACACAGAAGGCAACAGGGAGGGGACAGATGATGATAGACAATGTAATTACAACATTGTTAAATAATTAAATACATCAATATAAGAAGAGACAATGGGGAGGGGAAGACAAACCTACTATGCCTTGTTAGTGTTCAGATCGTGCAAGTGCAGAGAGGAGAGGGGTATGTGCTGAGGCTCATGGAGAGCAGCCGGTGAAGTGCTGTGAAGAAAGTTAAGTGCAACCTCCAGTGGTGGAGGGTGAGCTGAGGCAAGTGCAGAGGATAGACAGCAGCTGGCATGATAAGATGTGGGAGGTCAGGGTCCGAGGATGCATAAGGGCCGTGCACACCAATCAGGCTATTGTGCAATTAGCAGGGGGAGAGAGGGAGGGAAGGAAGAGGTAACAAGGAAGGGCTTGAGGTTTTTCCAGAATTTAAGGAGGTCCTACTTAAGGTAAAGGGGGAGGGGAGGCTGATCCAAAAAAGGAATCCCGCTGAGGAAAGCAATAAACCACCTGCCCTCTGTTTAGCAAACCACTTTACACACAAGGAGTTGGTGCCAGAGGAACGCAGGTGTCGAGAGGGGGAATATTTTGTCAGAAAGAGTTGCAGATAAAGTTGCAGATAGAATGCTAGATGCATCATCTATGACGCCATCCTACGTGGCATATTACAAAAAACTATCAAGGGGTGAGATTGGATTAGGGGGAAATGTCTATATATAGAATGCGTGAATATTAATCTCCCATTGGCAGTCCCTTGTCTGTAGGACACTCCCTGGGCTACTTCTAAATACGTGTAACACTGATTACAGCAGAGAATATGGCAGCAGACTAATACTTGCACCATTGTATGTAAAAGTGCATGGCAGGCTTTTCTGATTGGTTGGCTACCCAAATCCAACATTGGACATTCAGCTTGCTGCAGTACGTACATAGAAACAAAACTGACGTGCTTGGAGATACGTCAGCTCTCCCCTTGTTTTCCCAAATAGTCTACCCTCTCTCATCGGTAGGCCTCATATCAGTGTCCTCTGTTTGAAGGGTGACCTTGCCAGTCTGTACTGTCTCAGAACATTCAAGGGTGTGTGGCACACCATTATCTTAGCTTCAAGCCTAATGAATAGCCCTTGTTTGCAAGCTCTTTGTCACGTGTTACAATACCACAAATGTGTCAATTTCTACAGTGTATTGAACACTATTTGATTCAATTATAATGGTTGCAGTTGATCCTCTTGTCCTTTAGAGACTCACTCACTCATTCCATATAAACATTGTGCACTTTAAATTGTCCAATACTTGGCATCCATAAATGTTCTTGTTCCTCCTAATCTTGAGAAATATGTCCTTCGCACATGGTCTGCTCGCTGGACTCCCTTCGTACTTTGCCTTCATCTCTCGAAATAGATTGCTTGATCCTAGGACAACTTCTTCATCATCTTTTCATTTTAAGATCCTGAGCTCGTATTTTGAGGTAGCTGGGTTGATTGACATAAGCCGTCGTCCATCTTCTTCTCATAGTCATCCTAAATGTTAAATACATACCTCTCACAAGTAAGCGTCTATAAGTTTTTTCAACCTTGAGTTTCAGCGTATTTACAGTTATTGACCAGTGAGTCACTGTATTCGGGTTTGTGTTCATGTTTACTGTATCGTAGGGTACATGTTTCTTTTAGTGTTTCAGTTATATCATCATTCTTAAGTATTTTCATATTGTTCCAGCATAGGTCCCAACATCTTCTTTATGACCTTCTTTCACTGTCGACAGACTTTGGTTTAACGTTACATCCATTTTGTTCATGGCTGCATTTTGACATCCTTCTTGGTAACTTCCCTCCAATATGTCAGCTTGTGGGTACACTATAAATGGTTGCCTGAGTGCATATCATCTTTCATATGCTCGGCATGGTATAGGAATATTTCAAGGATTCATGCAAGGGTTCTCAATTGTGGCTCTTCATCTGTCATTCCAATAGGACAGTGCTAAGGAGGCCTATTCTTAAAGCTCACAACTTGTTCTAGCATATCCATTGCTGAATTCCAGTGGGTTGAGACAAAGGCCCTCATTAGGACCCTGGCGCTAAGGGGTTTGCGCCAGCGTTAGCTGCGCCGACCCCTTACCGCCAACTACGAGTTCCCATAGCGCCATGGTCATTTTTCCGCCCGCTTTTTGCGGGCGTAAAAATCCATGGCGCTATGGGACCTCGGTGTTAATTACGCCACCGTAGTGTACGGTGGCGTAATTAACACCTTCCCCACTCCCATTGAGCCCTATGGGGCCGAAATGGGAATGGGGAAGGGTAAATGGGTCAATGGGGACTTACCGCCCCGCCGACCTCGGAATGGGGCGGTAAGTCCGCCATCCGCCATGGCGTAAAGGGACTTTGCGCCATGGCGGAAAAGTCCGCCGATGGCGGTAAAAATCCGCCAGGGTCCTAATGAGGGCCAAAGAGTTTGTGCTGCACCTGAAAAAACTCAAAGAATTTCTGGTATCTGAACTGACAACAGATCATGTGTGCCACTGCAAGCATATCAACGACAGGGTAGTAATCACTGACAAAAAGTGTCACCATTGGCTGGCAGACATGTGCAAAGCATTGTGTTCATAGTGCAGGAACGATATCAGAGCCACTGTCTACTGCTACAAATCCCAACCACAGTTGCTGTGCCGGGGAGTTTACCATTCAGCCACCGCTGCTTCACTTTCACCCATATTTCTGCTTCTGTGTGACTCATACCATCAAAACTTGGCATACACAAAATGGCTTTTTGGTGAACAGCATGCAGCTGCTGGGATGACGGTTCTTGCCCGGCACTAAAGAGGAAGGTGAAGGATGTGCTGTTACTGACATGTAATCAGTGTATTGCTCTCTTTCCCACAGATCCATAGGAAAGTAGACTGCACCACTTGATGACCCGTCCAAGGACTTTCTGACCACAAGAACTACTGCACTTTCCATCTGTTCTATGCAAACTTTTTTTGTCATCAAATGTGTATGGAAGAAGTTCTATTGCAAGCATTTTCACAAATGTAGCATTGAGAAGCTGCACTTGTGGTTATTTGCAATGAAGTTTCTTACTGCACTAGAAGGACTAGCTGAGGCTGACGTGGTGCATAGAGATTGCTTCCCACCACTAATCTGTGTTTTGGAACAGCCAATCAACGTATTTGTATTTGTATTTATTTATTTATATAGCGTTTTACGCCAAGTTACTGTACATAAGCCAATATAGAGTACTATGATTATGGAAGGTGTACAATACACAGTAAATAAGCACATTCAGTAACAAAATTAGTTAAGGTAGACAGTTAAGGCTGTAGTAGATCACTTTTCAAGGCAGCATAAAAAGCAGAATAAGAATCAATAGATCAAGCAGAGACAGGGAGAGCGTTCCAGTGGAGAAGAGCAAGCAGAGTGAAAGAGCGAAAGCGTGATTGTGCACAGGGTAGACAAAGTGCGATAAATAAGAAGTAAGACTAAGTACAAAGTACACGGGAAGTGACATAGAACGACCCAAGGGATGTAAGATAGATAGGTGCAAGACCATAAAGGGACTTAAATACAATACATAGAAAGTTGAATTTCAATCGAGAATGTAAACGTTGCCATCCAAGAGAGGCTAAAGAAGAGCAAATTCAATCATGGATATAAAAGGAATACCAAGGTTGAATAGAAGAGCTAAAAATAGAATTTAAGGGAGCTACGCGAGAAACAGGCAGACCAAAGAGTAAAACAGAACATTAAAATGGCAGTGCAAAAATAAGAGAGGATATTAGAAGTTTAGTAGCACTAAAAGTAAGAAAAGCTCTGACTTTATGAATATTAAAAGATAAAATCAACAGTAGCGGGAGGTAATTGAAATATGATGAATGAAAGAGAGGTCATAGTCGAGATCGAGACTAAGATTTCAGGCAGAAAGGGAGATAGGAAGGTGAGAGGGAGGAAAGAAGACAAAGGAGGGAGGGAGAGGAGGAGAAATACTGCTAGCTGGGCACAAAAGAACTTCAATTTTTGAAGCATTAAGAACAAGAAAGTGATCAGACATCCAAGTTTTAATAGCAGAGAGATGGGGGCTCAAATGGGAATGGGGAATGGCCCTGGTGAATGGGGAATTACTGGTCCCTCCGACCTCGGAATGGACCGGTAATTGCTCCATTCACCAAGGCGGAGTCGGAAGGGTTTTGGAGGCAGCCATGGAGCTAATAGCTCCATGGCTACCTCCAACCTCGTAATGAGGCCCAATGTGTTGATTGAGGCTAGAAAAAAATATTGAGCCGATATGAGAAAATTAAACAGGCTCTATGATGAGGATAGTGTTATACTACGGAAACAAAGAAGACAACAGTACAACAACTGGCTGATATCTTCTAAAACCCAGAAAGCACAACATGATGCAGAGCATTTGTTGAAAATGATTTGTAGTAAGAACACACAACATCCATGGGCCCTATTGATTAACAATACATCCTTTCAATTTGCAGCCCTCCCTAATACTGTCCCAGAGAAGATCTGGATCACTTATTTTTCAACTCTTTTGAGCATCCTAAATCTGGGTGCTTTTCAGGATAGGGGGTGTTCCAGACCTTGGGCATTTGGGTTTGAAAGAGACCACATTGTAGCCTTAATAAAAAAAACAGAGCTTGTTACATACTCCGGGACCTAATGGCTTCGCAAATACAATTCTGAAACAAAACCTGGAAGCATGGGCAGACTTTTATCTGCTCCTGTTTAATGAGATCTCAGAAGCACGAGAAGTTCCAGCCTCGTGGAAAACTGCATTAATGATCTCTGTGTTTAAGAAAGGGGATGATCCCTGAAACTATCGCCCGATTGTGCTGCTGGACATCTTTGGGAAAATATTTGCCACACTTTTATTGCAACGTCTCGGCAAATTAATCGGGCCGTCTGGATCCCAGACAGGCTGGCTTTGTAAAGGGAGTGGGCACACACCTCAACCTCTTCCTGCTGAACCTGCTGAAACTGAAAGCCATTAGATCAAAAGAATAAAATATATATGCCTTTTATCGACTTAGAACCAGCATTCGACAGTGTTAGCAGGGAGAGATTGTGGTGAAAGATGCGATCTTGGGGTTGCCCTGGAGACCTGTTTGATGCAATAGAAGCTTCATTCACCTCAACATCAATCCAGGTGAGATTGTTTAAAGATGGGGTGTTTTCAGAGAAAATTTAAACTTGTAGGGGATTAAAGCAGGTATGCCCCCTGGGCCCTGTATTGTTTAACATGTATTTGTCTGACTTCGGTGAGAGCCAACAAATTGCAAAAGCCATTCCTCCAAAAATATAGGGAATCTCAATCCTGTGGATCCTATATGCCGATGGCCTGGTTATGATGGATCAGATGGCAATAGGATTACAGCAGAGATTAAATCTTTTCGAGACCTACATGGAGGGGAACAGCCTTAGAGTCAACGTAAAGAAAACAAAAATGATGGTGTTGGCGAGTGCCCATGGCAGGGAAAAACCCAAAATGACATGGCATATGGGCAAGCAGAAATTGACAGAGTGTGTTTCTTTCACCTAACTGGGGGTCTCTATTAATGACAACATTAATGATATTGGTTGGAGGTCAGTCTTAAGATCTAAAGCTAAAAGACTTGCTTCCCTAGCTCTAGTGTTGAAGGGGACGTATGGTAAATTCACAATGAGCCCAATTGTGACCTTCTGTAAGCAGAAGCTGACTCCTATTCTAGCACATGCGGCGGAAGTGGCATTGAATCATTTGTGGCAGTTCTGGGATCTTCTGGTGGGTGACTTTTGGAAAAAGGTACTCCATCTCCCCAAAAGTCTTCCTATAACGTCACACTGATAAGAATTAGGCTTGCAATCTCTCCGGTCTATTGTTCTTTGGCAATCCCTAGCATTTTATGTCAAATGTGTAATACTAAATGACCTTCCTCCTTTTGAGATTCTAAGAATTAGACAAAAGCAGTGAACAGAATGACCTCTGGACAAACGGAAGGAGAGATGCCAAAGCTGATTAACATCCTTGGAGCTATCCGAGGAGATATTAGTGACTTACACGTAAAAGGTCCAAAAAATAAGCTACTAAAACAAGACTGGATTAAGAAACAAAATAAACAGAGTACTTATAAACAAACCCTGAACTTGACCTATGAAAGGAGATAGATTGGCAAAATTCCCCTGTATTTGTACAAATTCTCTTGTGTGGTTTTGTGAGATGTATATCTGTACCCAAGCTTAAATATATTACCAACCCGAGAGGTATTTAAGTTCTCTGGGGCAAATTCCCAGATGCAAGGCATACTGCAAATTTTGCACAAGGCAAGATCTGATAGATTCAGGAAAACATCTACTTTTGAAATGTACAGCTCTTATTTCGATGCAAACCATATTTCTGGCAGACATTATTAATAACATGAAAATTGTAACAGGAGGGGATTTGTTTTAAGTGGGGGAAACTTTCATATGATTTTTGTGAGAATTACTTTTTTAAATCAAGTTTTATATTGTAATGAGGTTTGAACTGATATGGACTCATGTTGGGAAACTGATACCTTTGTTGGACCATTTTATTTTTGCGATAGGAGATGAATTGGAAGTAAAATGTATATTAGGAAAAGCTTGTAATAAACTAAACATAATCAGAGGGGTCACTGGTGACAGACCGCCGTATACTCTTCTTCCACAACTAAATCTATCCTTTTTTTCGCCCTGCCCTCTTCTCCTTTATGCAAATGCACATGTTTTCATTTGCACATGGAAATCCTGTTACCCGTGACAGCCGCACACTATAACTGCCAAAATGAAGCAAAAAACAGTTAGGCATACAGTGATGGTAACATAAGGTTGATTAAACACTTCTTGATGAATTGCACTCAGAACATCTCCAGGCGCACATAAAGTAGCAGTATGATGCACAACTTGAAAAGCACATTTATCCTCATTATACACAGTTTCTAATACATGCATGTTTTTTTTATATATCTGTAACCTTTCTACTCTCTTAATGAACTCTCTCTAACTCTTCAAACCTTTGGGCACTAACTTTGGCCAATCATTAAAAAAATCCACATGCAAGTTTACAACCTTCCCCTCCCTAGCTGTCCAAAAGACACCAAACGACCTAGTCTCAGTATGACAAAACATGTTCTACACACTATCAATTCATCGACACAGCCTCCTCCCTGCTAGAGTAAACCCAGATGCCTCGCCTTGCCGTCCCAACAAATTTCATACTCTGCTATCATGATCTGACCCCTATTCATCTTATTAAGACATTGCCACTACGGTAGCTGTAGCATCCTTAATTTCCAATTTGAGCCAATTCCAAACCACAAATCAAGAGTTATTCCTAGGGCAGAGATTGAATATCAGGCGGCACTGTCATAAGGCTTCACATCTCACAGTTCTCGGTGAGTCATCCACTCCCTGTTACATCCTGCCAATGGACCAGGCAGCATCCGGCTGGCTGGGGCCCATAGCCCTTTCATTGAGCCATGTGCAGTGAAGGAGCATTCTCTTGGTTTGCAGACCCATCCGATGTATCTCCAGATGTTTCTCCAAGGCCACAGGTACTCTGCTATACCCGCATCGTGTCCCAGCAATCTGGGCCAGCTGTTATGTTGGACGCCATCTCTGATAGATAGTAAGATAAAAAAAATAATTATTGAGACCCAACTCATCACCAGAAAATACAGTTTCAAGGTGCTACACAAATACAAAATCAATGACATACATAACAATTAAAATAGGAATTAAATCGCATAAAAGCAGACTCCCACACCCAGCTGTATCCAACAGTTTTCCATCCAAAAAAGGAAGAAGACAAATGCTTTTTTAACATAGTCTGAAAAACACTGCACAGTAGAACGTTTCGAATTGAGAGTGGGAGACCCTTTCAAAGTTGCAGTGCAAAGTACCATAATTTTACCTCTCGAGCCTTTTTTCGTGAATTTAGTGACCTGCAGTAGGTCTTTCCCCCTTGATCTAATCATTGGGGTGGGGGCATAAGGCTTTATACATGTGGCCAGGTATTTGGAAACCATTCCCTGAATGATTTTTCAGGTCAGTGTTAACACACTGATTTGTATGATTGAAACCAGTTGAGGGTTCAGATAATCTTGTACTTCCCAGCATGCCGTGTCCCAATGCAGACCCATTCCAGCTGTCAACACACTGTTCATTAGCTGTTGCAAAGTGTTGTGGGATAGTTGGCTAAGGGTGCCAATAACATGTACCTTCAGACATGTGCTTTACTCTTTGAGAGCTCTGTCTCAGATATAAACCAGTGGCTTCCTCAAGACAGTTCCCTCTGCCGTCTAACCTTGTGCCATAATAGATACCTCAAACTGAAAGTGTACTGTTAGTCAAAGTCCATATTTTGTCTAGTACATCCTTTTCTGTCGTCCTCCAAACAGCTCTTCTCTCTATTGTTGCAGGAGACTTCCAGCCCTTCAAAGAAGTTTTGATAGTGGGTGGTACCTTGGAAGGCAGACAATGGCACAGTAAATAGAATGGTAGCTAAAGTTGCATTTAACACCAAATACCGCTATCCTTACCTATCCAACTTTCAGACAGTGTCATACGAAAGACACTGATTATATACCTGCGTCTATATACACTAAATCTACGCCCAGGACAATTCAGATGCCAAATACTTGTACATGTTCGATTATCCAGATAGTGTGAGAAATTGCAAAAAGCATTAGTCAGATTGGAACAAACTTTAGAATTTTGGTATAATTTCTAGAATCTGAAATGGTCAGTAAGTAGCATTTCAACTGTATTGGCTGTCGTGGGCTTCTACTTAAACTAGCACTTAAATAATCAATCTCACAATAACGTGACACCACTACTCGGTGCATGGCAAGAAGAAAATTTAGCATGCCTGGTATAGCGCTCACTTTAATTAATTAATTAATTAATTAATTGCACTTTTTTTATAGTGCGCTTAAGAACGGAGACCATTCTCTAAGCGCAGAACCAGGATTCAAAACTGTGTTGCTCTGCATTGGCTTACTTACAAGACAAACACGTCGTTATCTGTGTGCTGTCTCCACCAAAGTCCCTGGAACCTGGGAATACACGTAAATGAGCTGGGTGACCACCCTGCTCCTTTTCCTTGTAAAAAGAACAAAATAGCAATAGTACATTAAGAGATATGGGAAGGCTCTTGGTACTGAACAGATATTTATGGGGTTGGTTCACTCTTATTAACTACATGTTTAGTTCCATCACTACTTTCAAGTAGTGGTGTTATTGGTGGGGCCTGAGACTCTGCATTCAATGCTTGGAGGTAGTCCTTGTCACTCATCCAGTTTGGCTACATGGAACAGTGACTACTCCAACTGGACATTCGCCTGGCTGTGGGATAAAACCCAACAAATAATGAGGGGAACCCCTCATTCCCAGGTTCCTCCTGAAGCACATGTTTCTCCCTGCCAATAGACAATGATTCTACTTTTATACCCCTGCCATCCCTGCATATCACAGATGGTAAGTATATTATTAAGGTTATAAGCTAGCGCTGATTCTCGATTAAACAATTTTGATGCAGCAGAGGTCAAAAAGCAGCACATCAAATTAAGGAGACAAAATATAGCAATGAGAGTATTCAGCCACAAGGGCTAACGCTTGTGTGTAACTGGACAGTGGCACCCATGTCACATGCCCCTTTAAGATGTCAGAAGGACCAGAAATTGCCCTTTCCCCATTGGTGGAATTGCTGGCTTTCACTGGTGGATATTAATCACTATTCAGCCTGCAGACTGTAAGGAGTGTCCCGGGATGGAAGGTTCTCATGGCAGTGCAGACTTGGCCTGGTTGAGGATGAGACTGACAAAATATCTTCACATATACTGTTAACTTATTGTCAGACAAATGCAGGTCATTGCACATTTCTTTCACAGGTAGAGACACAGGCAATTGCTTAGGATGTCCATAAAGGTCTTTATAGGGGCTAAACCCAGTTTTCTTACTTGGAGTACTTGTCATGCTGAACAACACCAAGGGCAGGGCCTCTGATCACTTTAATCTAGACTCCTGGCACATTTAGGTCAGCTTATTTTTCAGAACTTAATGTCTCCTCTCTACCACCCCCTCTGACTGGGGTGGTGAGTACAGTGTTAGTTGGGCTGTACCTTTAAGGTAGAACAAATTACCTTAACAATGTTATTTATAAAATGAGTACCATGGTCACCATTGCTATATATGGGCATTTCAAATCTAGGAATCATATCTTGCATTAAGACTTTAACTCACCTTCCTGCATGAAATGGCCCTACCCCACCGGGAAATCACATCCACAATCACAAGAAGATAATTTTAGTCGTAGAATCATGGTCATTACAAGACATCTATTTGGAGACCTATAAATGGGCCATAGGGAGGCGGATGAGAGTCTTCCCAACATTATACTGCAAACAAAGCACACCTCTCTGACAGAACCCTTGGGCCAATTTAGTGGAGTCAGGATCAATCAACAAATGATTCAGTAACATGACCAGTCCATCCCGCCCAGCATGTGTCTGTCCATTGTATAGCGTAACAAGGTGGGATACCTATATTTTGGTGCCCACCATGGCCATCTCTCCACAGTGAGTCTTCATACAATTGACACCCCAGCCTTATCCAGTTTTACTTCTCACCAGAAGGTGCACTTTCTTGTATCAATGCCAGTTCTTCCAGTGGTCTCTAAGGGAAAGCGTAAGGGGAAGTACTTGCAGGCAGAATAATCAATCTGATGTTTCCAATATGGTGGTCAGTTTAGATTGCGGTACTTGAAATCGTTACTGCTATTGACTGGGTCATCAACTTGCTGGGCAGCACATTTAATGATAGCTATATTGTCGGTAGCATAATTGCACCGAACAGGACTTCCACATAATTCCCATCCTTAATGGGGTTTCCAGTCAATGTCAGAAAGCCTCACTGTTTCCAGATTTGTATTTTGTATTTGTATTTGTATTTGTATTTATTTTATTTATAAAGCGCAGCCAGGCCCAGGGGCATACGGGCGCATAAGCTAGGTCTGGTTACAGTTGCAATAGAAAGCAGTCAATAAGGGTTACGTTACATTGCAGTTACAGGTGGGTACAAACTTAGTCATGCAAATGCATATATACATAGGGCCTCATTACGACCCAGGCCGTAAGTTACCGCCTGGGCCGTGACTTTACCACCATGGCGTAAACTACGCCATGGTGGTTGGCGGACTTACCGCCCCATTCCGACATTGGCGGGGCGGTAAGTCCCCAATCCCCATTTACCCTTCCCCATTCCCATTTTTGCCCCATAGGGCATAATGGGAGTGGGGAAGGCGTTAATTATGCCACCGTAAATTACGGTGGCGTAATTAACTCCATGGTCCCTTAGCGCCATGGATTTTAACACCTGCTAAAAGCAGGTGTTAAAAGCGCCATGGCGCTAAGGGACCTCGTACTCAGGCCTAAGTAAAGGGCATTACAATAGTCTATCTTGGATAGGACTAATGCTCTAGCAAGAGTGATGCAATTGGGTGAGGAGATGAACGGCTTACATGCAGTGATCAGCTTACAGGTGTAAGCGGCTGATGATGCTACTGCATTAGTTTGTTTGGAGAAGGATAAGGTGGCATCGATGTAAACCCCAAGGGTTTTGGTGTTATTTGACACGGGAATGAGATTGCCATCTATGGTGAAGGATTTAAATGCCTGGTTGAGATTTTTGAGTTTGGCGTGAGTGCCAAGGATGATCAACTCGGTTTTTTCGTCATTGAGACAGAGTCCATGATGTGCCATCCATGCTTGAATTACTGAGTAGATTTCATTAAGGGTTTTGCTGTCTGTTTCATAGTTCCCCGAGATAGGAATGAGTATCTGGGTGTCGTCCGCGTAATTGGTATACGTGACACCCAGATAGTCAAGGATATCAAAGAGGGGCTTTGTGAATATATTATAGAGTGTCGGGGACACGCAGGAGCCTTGCGGGACTCCACAGGGTACTGGTGAAGGTTCAGCAGAATCAGTGGGAGAGAAGACTCTCATGGTTCTGTTCGCCAAGAAGGAACTGATCCAGGCTGTGGCTGCTTCTGAGAAGTGTGCTGCAGTTTTCAAGTGGTGACAGAGTGTTTGATGGTTGACCAGGTCAAAAGCTGCTGACAGATCAAGCAATAAGAGGAGTGCAAGTTTACCATTGTCTTTCAGGATTTGGATCTGGGTAGTGAGATCTATTAATGCAGTTTCCGTACCGTGTCTAGGTCGGAAACCTGACTGCCTAAGTCCTAGGAGATTGTTTGATTCTAAGTAGGCCTGTATTTGTAGATAGGCTGCTCTGTCCAGTATTTTTAGTAAGAAAGGTACAGTTGTTATCGGTCTATAGTTAGACGGGTTGGCTGGATCAAGAGTAGGTTTTTTAAGGAGTGGGATGACCCACGCATCTTTTAGGTTATCAGGCACTACTCCAGTTTTGAAGGGGGCATTGATGATGAGGTTAGTTATGAATGGTGCCAGGTCGTGCGCAGCAGCTTTGATGATCGGGGCAGGGCAGGCATCACCTTGGCAATTTGAAGGTTTAAGTTTCCTGATGATGTTTTCTACTTCCCAGATTGAGAGGGGTGAGAAGCTGAAAGGTTTACAAGTTGACTTAAAGGTAGGTGATTTGTTGGGTAATTGTTTGTAGTCCGAGTCAGCAAGTAGCAGGGATTTTTTTGCGTTGATTTTAGATTGTAGGCGAGCTATTTTATCTAATAAGGCCTTCTGAATATTACTACACCATAGTGCATCTGTAACATATTTGTCTATGGGGGCAATGGGGGATTCTAGTTCTTTCAAAATCTTAAAGAGTTCCTTTGTGTTGGATTCTGCTTGTGTTATCCTTTTGTTATATGTGTCCTTTTTAGCAAAAAAGATAGCTTCTTTGTAACTAGAGGAGGCTAGGGTTAGCTCAGTCTTATTGGATGCTGTGGGATGTTTTTTCCAATGTGACTCTGCGGTTCTCTTAGCTTTGCGTAATTCTCTTAGCTGCGGCGTGAACCAGGTGTTAAGGTGACGCTGTGGCTTGGGTTTCCGCAATTTTAGGGGGGCAATGGAGTTCAAAGCTTTAAGTATAGCCTGGTTGTAGATATCCACTGCGACTGTGGGGTCAGTCTCTGAGTCGATATTGTTCAGGATGGGGAGTAGTATGGGTAAGAGTTTGTCAGGTGTAATATCTTTCTTATTTCTCGTGCTGGTAGCTGGGGCGATGATAGGCGCCAGGTGAGGTGTATTGGCTTTGATAGAGAAGGTTATTATGTGATGATCCGACCAAATGCATGGGTCATTGGATAGAAGGTCAATAGAGCAATTGAGGTGAGTGATCCAGTCCAGTGTTCTGCCTTTTATATGAGTAGGCTCGTGAATAATGTGCGTGTGACCTAAATCCGATAAGGTGTTAGCTAGGTCATGGGCGTTAGTGTTCTTAGGGTCATTAAAACCAAGATTAAAGTCCCTAAGTAGGATCGTTTGAGAGCTGGGTTTGGTATCTGTGGTTATGAGTGATGCAATGTCCTCTATAAAGGAGGAGATGGGACCTGGTGGTCGATAAATGAGGTGCAGAGATGCCGTGTGGTTAGGTGATAGAGGTAGCTTAATAGACAAGGATTCAGCAGAGGGGATTTGAGAGTCCTGGATGACTTTGATGTCGAGTGTATTTCTGAATATGATGGCAAGTCCACCTCCCTTCGTTTGAGTGGTGTTTCTGTCGCATCTAATAATAGCATAATCAATAGGTATAGCAAGGGCCAGAGATGGACCGGAGGCAGCATTAAGCCAAGTTTCCGTGACTGCGAGGAGATCGAGCTTTTCGTGGGAAATAAGGTCAGCGATGTCTAGAGCATGGGCAGGAAGAGACTTAGCATTCACCAGAGCTTCTTTGATGAGTTTGTCTTTTTGGGAAGATTTTTCAGGTGGTACAGGTAGGTCGTGCAAATGGGTATGGGCTAACTTGACTGAGTCAGTGGTCGAATTGGCAGGGTTGTGGTCAGTATGCAAATGTTTCATGCTGCGGGCTCTTAATCTAAAGTTTCTGGATAAAAGGCTGGGGTGGTGGGAGCATGGAAAGGTAGGTGGGCTAGTTCTGGAATTCAATCTAGTGTTTCTAATGGCCGTAGTACAAGGTTGGTTAGGTGTTGGTCTGGTGGCAAAGTGGTGTATCCAGAGAGCTGGATCATCCAAATACGGGTTAGCAGGTGTCATGGTGATAGGCCACGAGGTGAGGGTGGTGGTTAACATGAATGTGCAGATGTAAGTGTCTTGACTAGGAAATGGATTAGGTTGACTAGTCCAACGTCTAGTGTAGATATATAGTAGGTGGATGAGAGTAGATAGGCACCAATACATGATGTGGGCAGTGTTGCTAGTAAGCGGGGGTTGCAAATGTGGTCTTGTAGGCGACCATAAGGCACAACACTAATCAATCAAATGTGGTCTTGTAGGCAACCATAAGGCACAACACTAATCAATCAAATGTGGTCTTGTAAGCGACCATAAGGCACAACACAAAATCAATCAAATGTGGTCTAATGGCGACCATAAGGCACAACACAAATCAATCAAATGTGGTCTTGTAAGCGACCATAAGGCACAACACTAATCAATCAAATGTGGTCTTGTAGGCGACCATAAGGCACAACACTAATCAATCAAATGTGGTCTAATGGCGACCATAAGGCACAACACAAATCAATCAAATGTGGTCTTGTAAGCGACCATAAGGCACAGCACAAAATCAATCAAATGTGGTCTTGTAAGCGACCATAAGGCACAACACAAATCAATCAAATGTGGTCTTGTAGGCGACCATAAGGCACAACACAAATCAATCAAATGTGGTCTAATGGCGACCATAAGGCACAACACAAATCAATCAAATGTGGTCTTGTAGGCGACCATAAGGCACAACACAAATCAATCAAATGTGGTCTAATGGCGACCATAAGGCACAACACAAATCAATCAAATGTGGTCTTGTAGGCGACCATAAGGCACAACACCTGATGCAGTGTGGCAGCATCTAAGTACAGAATAGTACGTAAGCTGAAGAGGAGTTAGACAATGCCTGGGTTCGGGTAGGACACTTAAGCTAATAGTGCAGGAGGGTAGCAACTGAGTTCCGAGTCGTGCCTAAGGCTGCAAAGCTAAAGTGTATTCTGAAGGTAGTAAACCTGGAGTCTAGTGACTATAGATATAGGGTCTAATGGCACAACTGGCTGATCCCTGTGGTGTGACAATAGTTGCTTGTTAATTCTTAGCAGCAATATAATACGGCATACTATGTAGACATCACATTGATCAAGTGTGAATAGGTCGCGCTCCTTTAGCAAATACACATCGGCAGGTAGGTTTTGTCTGGAGTACATTCACACAATGGGCCTCATTACGACCCTGGCGCTAAGGGGTCTGCGCCAGCGTTAGCTGCGCGGACCCCTTACCGCCAACTACGAGTTCCTGGAGCGCCATGGTCATTTTTCCGCCCGCTTTTTGCGGGCGGTAAAATCCATGGCGCTCTGGGACCTTGGTGTTAATTACGCCACCGTATTTTACGGTGGCGTAATTAACTCCTTCCCCACTCCCATTGAGCCCTATGGGGCCCAAATGGGAATGGGGAAGGGTAAATGGGTCAATGGGGACTTACCGCCCCGCCGACCTCGGAATGGGGCGGTAAGTCCGCCATCCGCCATGGCGTAAAGGGACTTTGCGCCATGGCCGGAAAGTCCGTCGATGGCGGAAAAAATCCGCCAGGGTCGTAATGAGGGCCAATGTCATAACACTGGAGTTGTGCACATGCATACAAGTCATGTGTCTATCAGGTAAAGTTTAGTGCTATGAGCAAATGGATTGTTCATGAAGTATACGGCATAATATTTCTTTTTCAAGCATGCGCTTTACACAAATAGACTTGCACTTAAAGCGACCGGTAGTAACGTGGAAGGGTATAGCAATGCTAGATTTTGTAGGCCGTGCAGTACCTGGCAGGCAGCCTACCGGCGGTAGGGAGCGACGCGCAGAATAGTGTTGTGTCGATCATTGGTGCGTGTGGGAGGTGTGATAGTAGTATATGGCATCCAGGCAGTGTAGGAAGTAGATTAAGCAAGTCTGCTACCTGGCGTAATCAGGTCCCCTAGTCCTGGCGTCCCGGGGCGAACAGGGGTAGAACAGGGCCTTTTTCCTCTGGCCTTCTTCCGGAGCCGGCTTCCGCCTACCGGTGTAGGGGATTGGCTAAAATAACAGCTGGTTGCTTAGGAATGCAGGCAGCCTCGTTTTCAGGCCGCGTTGTGACCGCCATTTTGGGGTCAGGCTACAAATTGGACAAAATGGAGGATCGTCGTAGCGGCGATGTGCAAATGCACAGGAGGGGCTCTGTTGGGCAGCAGGGCTCAGAAGGCAGATGCAGAGTGGGTGAAGGAGGCTAGTTAGCCACTCACTTGCCTTATTTGTATTGCTGTCTCCGTGATTGCTGCATCGTGAAGGTCAGGCAGCATATTGTTCCGGCGGCCGCTTCGGATCCTGAGAGGGGCAGGGAGGGGTTCCAGCCCTCTCACCCTTCGAGGTGTGTGGATGTGGCTGAATGGGGCTCACTGAGGTAGAACAGGGCCTTTTTCCTCTGGCCTTCTTCCGGAGCCGGCTTCCGCCTACCGGTGTAGGGGATTGGCTAAAATAACAGCTGGTTGCTTAGGAATGCAGGCAGCCTCGTTTTCAGGCCGCGTTGCGACCGCCATTTTGGGGTCAGGCTACAAATTGGACAAAATGGAGGATCGTCGTAGCGGCGATGTGCAAATGCACAGGAGGGGCTCTGTTGGGCAGCAGGGCTCAGAAGGCAGATGCAGAGTGGGTGAAGGAGGCTAGTTAGCCACTCACTTGCCTTATTTGTATTGCTGTCTCCGTGATTGCTGCATCGTGAAGGTCAGGCAGCATATTGTTCCGGCGGCCGCTTCGGGTCCTGAGAGGGGCAGGGAGGGGTTCCAGCCCTCTCACCCTTCAAGGTGTGTGGATGTGGCCAAAGTTCTGATCTACTCCAAGAGCATACCATGAATCTTTGTAGATATTCACGTCCTGCTGTGCTGCTAGCCAACAGGCTGTCATGTGCCTGTGTTGCCTGGGGTAGTTTCCTGCAGTCTGTTACTTGTCCCGGAGCACATACCATGTACCCAGTGTCCACGTTCCTATGTTGATCTCTATTACAAAAGCCATCCACTAAATGCTCCAAATAAGGATCAGAGAGAGGCACGTCATTAATGTATTTTCAGAGAATCCATAGGCAGTCAGTGACCGCCATGGAGTCAGGTGGGGTACTATCATGTGGTTCCCCCTACAGTGGGATATGGGGAAGGATTTCCGGGTTTAAAACAGAACACTGGGTCAAGGTAATATTTGAGGAATTCAGAAGGAGTAACTTATATTTGCTAGCTCTTGAAATATGCAAGTGCTGTGTCTTTGTTTTTAACAGGAGTGAGACAACAGCATGTGGCATTAGGGTAGCCACTGCCACTGATCTTAGGCAAGGGTGCATCCGCACTCCAACTTGATCAAGTTCTTTAATGTAATAGGCAACATGTCAAAAATAAATTCCATGCCGCGGTGTGAGCACTGCCAATGGATCCCATTACTTTCAGGGCAATGCAGAACATAGCCTTTCTTATAATCGTTCAGTCCTAAAGCGGGTGCGGCCAAACCAGACTTTATTTTTGTAATGCCTGCTTTCGATTTAGATGTCGGCTGTAAAGGTTCTATCTTGTTCAGCTGGGTGTATATCTGAAGGGGTTTAACTACCTCTACATTTCCCAGTTTCCACGGTGGACAGTAACCAATTGTTCCAAAACATGCCATCATCTAGGTGATTGGCTAGGGCTTTGGTATTTCATAAACATCCTCTATCCAGGATGCAGATATCAGCTGATATCCTTTCATAACATCATGTCTTAAGTAATTTTCTCTTTCAGTGCATAGCTATCATTTCTGCTTAGATTTATGCCCCTTGCTTACTAAAGCAGACAACAGCACCAGTGTATCTTGTTTGCAGGTGTCATATAAGGGGGTTGTTATTAACAGGTCATCAACATACTAAATAAGCACTGATTGCCCAGGCAGCATTATATAATCTAAATGTTTTTTCAGTTGGTGTTAAAAGAGGGTAGGAGACTCTGTATACACCTGTAGAAACAGGCCCATGCATATTTGACTAATTAGTATGAAAATGCAATTATTTACTGAATGTATAGGTGCATGGGCACAAAGAAGAAAGCAGAGAAGAGATCCTCTATCATAAAGTAGGGAGCTTCAGGCGGAATGCAAGAAAGTACGGTGGCAGGGTGTGGTAACACTGTGAATGCTGGTATCACCACTCCATTGCCAGCCCTCAAAATGTTAAAAGATCCATAGGTCGCTTTTCCAGGCTTTGTCACCAACAATATTGGGGTATTACATGGGCTACTGGTAGGGACTATTATTTCCTGTACTAAAGTTATTCAATGACAGGAGTAATACAGAATTCAGCCTCAGCCTTTACGGGATATTGAGGTATCTATGGTAATCTCTTAAAGGGATCTACTTTAATTCTCAATGGCTCCGCTGTAAGTATGTTAACCCCTCATTGTCATTCGTGGACCACAAAGAGTCAGGTATGAAGTCAATAATCGTTTGCAAATTACTTTATCATCATGGGTCATAACTATCTGGGTGATTTTCATTCTCTTCCTGCAATGTTGCCATGGCTGCTTCTGCGTTTATTGAGGGCACATTCAGGAAAACTTCATCTGGGGTAAAATAAATGGCACATCTGAACTTATATAACAGATCTCGACCCAATACGTTTTCTTGTGCGGTAGGTATCAAAAGAAATGCATGCTGATCCGTGACAGGGTCTAGAATGACTGTGACAGGTTTAGTAACAGGTTCTACAATAGGTGTTTAGAGATGCCGATAGATATCATAGTTTCTGCAGAGACAGGGATATCTAAAAAAGTGCCAGTCTTTAAGGCAGATCTGTTGGCTCCAGTATCTACTAGAGTGGCCACATTCTTCCCATCTACTTGGCATTAGAAATGTGGACCTTCCTGATCTAATCAGATTATTGGTGCTTCTAGCGTTTCTCCCACTTGTGGTTGTTAGAAGGTTTCCTGGTTCATGGGGTAGTGTTACAGTCCACAGGAATACATTAATTCACATTTGGATATGGAAAAATAATCAGCATCCGAATCGGGACATCCATGGCCCGGATTGACCTCCTTGTTTGGGTGCCAGTGCACCACCAGGTCTTTCATTGCCGATATGGTACAGTTGTTGTAGTGTACATGTCCCAAATTCTCCAATTTCCCTCCTATATACAATAGTTGCTACATAAGAGGCCTGGCATGGCTGCCCATTACCCCTGATGTTTCATCCACCCCTGCTGTCTTTGCTGGGGTAGCTGGGTCTGGTAACAACCTTTTTGTCCTGTTGGTGCTATCGGTCCCATCGGGGGCCCTCCTCAGTCATCCCCCTTTGGAATTTAGTGTGCAGGTTTTGCACGTTGTCGTGCAATTTCTGCATCTGTAGAATAATTAGTTTGCTCTCAAATGTCTCCTTCTAATGTTCCTGGCATGCAATGCAATGATTTCCAACCATCACCAGCTCCGCTAGTGGTTTGGCCTGCCTCCCAAAACATACATTCTTCAGGTGCTCTTGGACCTTAGTTAAGAGACCAATGATGAAAGATGTAGCTGGTGCTGCTTGAACGGTCGTCTTTGGCTTTGAACAATCTGAGTGCTGGGTGAACACCACTTTTAATCCTTCTAAATAATCCAATGGGGACTTTTGTTTACCGTTGGATATCTTAGTCTAATCGTTTTTTTGCTGACATCTTTCAGGAATAGTAGCCACTATTCTCTCACTAGCGTGGATCAGAGCACCAAGGGTACCTGGGTTGGGCACTGGCCATGTAGCCCATTCTACCAATTGCTGTATCACTTCTGGGGCAAATCTCTTCTCATAAATTGGGTCATGTCAGCCCAGGTGGGATTGTGACATTGTAGGAATGTTTGTAGTTCTTCAACAAAGTGCTGTGGTTCCTCTTTAATATTTGGGAATTCTTTAGCTAGACTTCTAAGGTATCCCAGTGTCCATTGGACATGTACGGTAACATGGTTTGGGTTTTGTTGTCCCTCCTACTCGCTGCCTGCCGGTATTTGTCTAAGAGGCTTTTGGAGGAACCGAGGGTCTCGCCCATATACGGTACCTCCCCTTGTCATTGACCGAGCTTATGATAGAGATGCATCTATTACAAAAATGTCCTCCTGCATCATCTCAACCACTTGGCCCCGGTATTACTGGGGTTGAGGGCAAAAGCGGTACCTATCCCGGAGGTGTTTGTTCCTCCTGGAGCTGTAGATGTCTCTGTCTTGCCCTCACAGTCGTTTGCATGCTAGTAAAAAAATCAACAGTATCTTATGCTGATTCATTGTCGTGTTCGTCCTGTTGAACTTTTTCGTTGTCTATCTTCTGTATTATCTGAGGGCATAGAAGGGTATTTTTATCCCTTGCCCCTCTTGATATTAGGTATTTTATCTGTTCTCATAACCGCCTCCTAGATTCCACTGATGTTTCTCTTAGTTGTTTCTCTTAGTCATTGCCTCCTTTAATCATGTGGCAAATGCTCCCCATTGGTTCTGTTTGATTTTCTCATATTTGAGCCTCAAGTGCTCTCCTCAGAGACCCTAATTTGTACACATTAAATGTCCCCTTGATCAGGTACTGTTTATTGTGTTTAGTTAAAAAACAGCACTGTTGAATTGGATACACGAATAATGGGCGGGCGACCCGTTGGGGGCTCCTCTGCCTATTTCAATTGCTCGTTGACCATTTATTCCTCTACTATTAGCTGCCACCCAGTGTTCACTTGCTCTGTTAGCCAGGTGCTCCTGATCCATTCACACTTTGACTCCACTCCTTTGTGGTCCTTAGAGGGGGAGGGACTTTAAGTACCAGAGTCACTCCAGAATCATCTGACAGGGATAGGGGCTCTCACTCCTGTAAGCATTCATCTTTTCCTATTTAATTGTACCTCAATGCTTGTTATTCCATTTCATCCTTTTATTCGTGTCCTTCCCTACACTATACATTACCAGAATATCATAAATACCTGAAGGTACCTTAAAGGAGTTTCCTTTTCAAAAGACTCGACTGCATTTGGTAATTCAGAAACAGACAGTGCAAATCGCCAAGTCTACCAATCTATTTAATCCCAGTATTCTGACAGATTTATATTAGGGTAGAAATAAGAAACAATCAACCAAGCCACCACTATAAGACAAGAAAACCCTATGATGAGGACAACATATGCAACTCAAAATCACCATCTCATTTCAGCATAACTCCTAAACAGATCCCAGTCACGTTTGTCTATTTTTCTGCCCCTCAACGAGGTCTCAATTCCATGTGCAGACCCACATGGTATCTCACTAGCACTTTCTATCCTCCCCATGACAGCCCCCCTGGAGTTTTTTATTTGGACTCCTACTTTTTCTGTAGTGTGCTTGGGGAAATTCAGGAGGAGGCAGCTCAGGGTCCAGCAGTTTGCAACATTGCGCAACAAGTCTGAATCGCAGGCGCCATCTATGACCAATCAGAAAATAAATCACACATTAGTCTCAAGGTAGGGACTTATAGAACCTTTTACTTCCAAATCTTGCAAGAATTGAACAACATGTAATTCCACTCCTTGACCCAAGCCAGTGATGCACAACAAGTGGCCCTTGTGCTGAATGTAGCACTTCAGGACATTGTTAATGGCACTCCAAGTCACATGAGTTTAATCATTAAGTAATGCCTGGCCTAAAGTCAGTCAGACACTAAGGGCCTGATTCATGGAACATTTTCCTAAGGGATTTCGCCATTATAAAACACTTCCATGAATCAGGCCCTAAGTCTCTCATAACAGGTGTGTGAAGCCTTAGTTTTTGTCTTTGCTTCATGACACGTGAAGTTTTATGTTTATTGAAATACATAATTTTATTCCCCTAATAGAAAAAAACAAAACAAAGCGGTAATGCCTTGAAAAGGCTGTGTATCACTGGTTACAGTAAAAAAAGTAATACAAAGTAAACCTTAAAACTCATGTTTTTAAAATCAAATGTGTGCACTGATACCCTTACCAACCTGCTAATTGCCATGGATCACTCAGCCTACTGTATGGGACATATGTGGTACATTCGCCCCTACGGCAAAATACGTTGTGCACCCCTGACCCAAACAACTCGCCTGACTCTCCAATTCACCTTCCTTTATACCTCTCCATTGGCTCGACCCTGTCTGCCTTGACAACACCTCCAGTCAACTAGTCCCACCCCCAAAGAACAATGAACTTGTTTAATAGGTTCCCCTATCCTTCTGGTTTACCCTGATACCACTGTTGACTTTTGGTCTTATCCTGCTCCAGTGAGGTGCATAATTCCACCGCTCTCTGACATGTTTCCTCCCAGGAATAAACATTTTTTGTGTTGGCTATAGCCAGCCTATACTAATTATGGCACCTGGATGGCCTTCACTCACTAAGCCCACCGCACCCAAAGGTGCTGAGCTTACTAGTGTTTTACTGTGTGTGTAAAACTTTCAGCGTCACGGCAAGTATTGCCAATGCCAGTAGTACCATCAACCATAGTTCTGTGGGATGTATTGACCCACTCTGCTATGCTATGTGGCATCACCCTGCCAGTTATGGGGAAAGAAACAGCAACAATGGTGGCAAAACCCTTGTGCGCGCCAAAAACCTACAAAAACCGTGTGCTTCAGCACACAAAAAGAGGGATGCACCACCTGCCACCAATGGTGCATGTGCAGTGGAATAGATCACACCCTGCAGAAATGTGCCAGTGGGTCCCATGACCAGCAAACAGAGTGCAGAGAGAAAAGCAGCAGTTTGCAAATGAAACCCAAAAATGGGCCTACAAATGACATTTGCTTTGTTGCCAAGAACTCCAAAATGCATATAACACAACACTTTTCAACATTCACAATCTTGCCTGGTGCTAAAATTAATGTATCAAAGGAAACATTGTGAAACATACAAAGTCTGAAAACTGACAGACTCTATGCCAAAATCTGGGTGCAGTACCCAGGGCTACCTGAATGACAGCTGTCAGCGGAGTACGGAGGAAGCTTAAAAATGACCGAAAACTAAAAGGTCTGCTGAATTAGCAAACATAAACAGGATTGTTGCCAAAAAGGAATGCAGCTTTTTGTTGTGTTTTCCCCACATATTTTAAGGCCAAGAAAGAAATGTATTTATATGTGATGCAACAAATGTGGTTTTTGCTAGGTTTAAGAAGTGAATTAGCTTGGCTGAAGCTGCAAGAACTGACAAAGCAGGTTTTTCTCCCAGAAGGAGGGCCTTCCTCTCGTCAGAAACTCACTGGTAGGTGTTAATTGCAGGTTAGAACAGAATATTGTCTACAGAAAGCAAAGGAGCAATGATAAAGCTGCAGCCGAGGAAACTGGAAGTGTGAAAGGGGTGGTAAATGGCCTCTGGAAGGAACACACATGGATGGGGATGCCCTGGACTGCAAGGAGACAAAAAGGGGCAGAGCCAAGTGACCCTCTGTTGCTAAACATGAACAAAGAACACATTTTAAAAGACTCAAAACTTGCTATTCAAAATGGTGAAAAATATAAAAAGGACAGAGTTGTTAATTTAATTTCTGGCTGCACGTGTGAAGAGGTAGTAGAACTGTGTGACATGTTCTGGACAGGAATGGCAAGATATGTGGTTTTATGCAAAATGTATTACTGTCAAAATTGTAAAAATGTACAAGCAGAACCCTATGTTAAACACGCATATTTGTGGAAACTTGCATAAAAATTGGAAATTGTGTTAATAGCGAAAAGGGCAAAATTCTGCAGAAAGTGGAGAAAAGATCGCACCACTGCACGGTTTTGAGGAATAGCTGCTATGTAAAATATGGCATCGTTGTGTGTGATTTGTATAAAGGTGACTAATATAGAAATGTACAATTAGTATCAAATCCGATTTTGAGACCAATGGCTAAATGGAGGTCTCCGAGGATTGTAAAGCAAATCATAAAACGTGACATCACCCAGCCCTGATTCAATCACTCAAATTGCAAGGCGGAGATGAAGTGTGGTCCAATCCCAGCTCACCGGCCCATACACCCCCTTTGTGATGTCATTTGAAGGCATAAATAGAGACAGCTGACAACACATAGGGACTCACTGATACAGCCCCTTTCCTGATTCTGGCGAATCACTCTGATCCAGCTTTCTACATCCAGCTTTAAATATTCTTCCAGATCCAGATGCCAAAACTCTTGACAGCAATAGAGACTATTGATTTCCAGCAAAGCCCCAAATCCTCAATTTTATTCTCTCCACTCAGTAAAGCGCTGTGTGGTGTGAGAAGGCCTTTTGAACCAATATCCTGAAATTCTCTGGCTTGCCACCACTAGGCTTGCCTGAGGAACTCGCCATCCAGCTGATCCAAATGCCCACAGACTAGGAGAGCAGATCCTGTGCCAATCCGGCGAATCAGTGCGATTCTCCCGTTATCGCGAATATCGCGCAATGAAAGGTTTGCCGCGATTTTAAAAATCTGAAAGGTTTACACGTGTAAAATAGATTCTAACTGCTTCCGACTTGGACCTTAAGGTTTCAATTGTTTTCTGCTGACCAAATCATTGCTTGTGCTTGTGTGCAACTGTTCAAAGCAGCTCCGATAGGAATGTATAACAATTTCAGTATTTCTGACCATATTTGGTGTTTTTGCCTAGTCCATTCTAAAGATAATTTGAAAGCCAGTCTGACAGCTGAAAAGTCAATTCCGTTTTTCTCTTGTGTTTGCTGGGGAAAAGTGGGACTGATATTCTGTTTGATTTGTGCCATTCCTGAATACCTGCTCTCTCCTCCCATCTCTTACATTGCTTATTGGGGGTTGAGGGTTGTTGCAGGGGGAACCTCTAATTATAGTGCTACCTGATTTGAAACCAACACAAAAGTATTATTTTCTGTGCTGCATTTGTTTTGCTCATTACTTACTCCTCGTGTATTAAAGGTATTATTCAGTGTTCTGTCACCACATTGGTGATTGTTGTTTACCTATTAAAATATATTGTGATTAAATCTTAAATACATAAATAAATATTTACCTTTGCCAAACAGCCTGATTCCTGGTTCAGTGCGACCAGGGTGATGGGTGGGGGGGTTTCCAGGAGAAGGGTGTGATATGAGTTGTATATCGTTCAGAATATTGAACTTTTAGACAAAAATAAATAAGGATCTCAGTTGTGCACTACATGCTAGGCTTTGACTTGGGTGTGTGCTGGATTGAAATCACTTACAGTTCACTCTGATGTAAAGAAAAATGAACAAATTCTCGGGCTCACATAATGACTGTTGATATGGTATGATAGGTTATTTATATAATGCGCTTAATAACCAGAGGCTTCTAAGCACGGATCCGGGGATCGAACCTGTGGTGCTCCATGTCATCTTGCTTCCAAGGTGAGCACGTTGTCCATGAGCTATCCTCCGAAGCCCAACAGCATCATAAACATAGGAGGGGTCTCTATAAGCAACAGAGACCTCTTGTCACATTCATTTCACCTACCCCGTCCACAGGGATTATGTCATAATGACTTATTCATCAGAGCCTGTGGGCGTAATCCCTGACAAGAGGCAGTGATGTATGGCCACCAACTGTGATCACCCACTAGCACAGACTTCAAACATTTTCTTGGCACCCCCAAAATCTTCTCATCCCCCAAGACAATTCAAATGCTTGTCAGGTCTGTGAGTGTGCCTGTTGAAAGAATCTGGCCCAGTGAAAAATCATCCTCTGGGGCTACAATTCTATGCACTCAAACATATGGTGTCTTACATCACATGGTCAATCGACTTGCCACTAAATGCTTACCACCACCATCAACCATTTTTATGGCAACCCTAAAATGGTCTCTTCCCCCATTCAAACAAACTGGCAAAGTGCAAACAACTCCTCCGGCCTTGTCTTCTGTGTTTTCAAGCAAGTGGTGTGCTGCGGCACACACCCAATCAACCTGCCAGTAATTCCAGACAGCCTTCAACAATTATTCCGGCACTCCCAAAATATTATCGCCCCCAAGTCCTTCTTTTGTGTGAGTGCGCATGATCAAACAAGCTGGAACCTTGCAAATTCTTCCCCCAGTCCTACTGCTCATTGTGCTGAAGAAGGTGGTGTTCTGCGTCACACAACAATCTGTAGAGCACACCCATGTTTTTCTGTTCTGATAAGGATGTGGTGAATACATTCAACTAAACCGCTTGTGTGCAATCAATCAGCCCTACTGCATAGATGAAAAACATGTTTTTGAGGCGCTTGGCAGAGCAAGTGAAATCTCTCAAAAACGAATCTACAGCCAATCAATCTGCCAATAATTCCCACTGCTTGTCATCACCCCCTCCAACAATTTGTACAGAACCTCCAATTATTTTTGGGTCCCCCAAAGTTGTGGTAAATCATTTCAATTCACCTGCTTTTGTGGGAGTGTGTCTTGAATCAAGCAACCTTAGGTAATTGTCGAGGTGCCTGGCAGAGAAAGTGAAATTGCTCAAAGAAATTCCAAAAGGCTTATCTTTTCCAAAAATATAACATCAAATGATATTCTGTTGTGCACTGCCAAAAATGACCCCCCCTAGTGCTAGCGTATAATATTAAATGCACAATATGCTTAAAGCCCTACCCGAAAATGAAATTAAAAACCCCCCGCTCTCAAACAGCAACAGACACCTGACGATTCCTTTCCTTTCAATGTTCCTTCCTTCTGTCTACTCTCTATAACTTATATTAAAAGGCACAAGCCCAACAACCCCAACTATAAAAGAAAGTTAAAGGCTCCATCATAAACAGCAAGTGATAACAGTCAACACCACCCTCCTGCCTCCTCAAAACATTGCCAGTGACTGATCAAGAGCTCCAGTTGCTTCCCTTTAGATATAGCAAGGCGAATCTGCCTACCCAGGCTTGTTTACTCGAATCTCTTTAAAGTTTGGGATGTTCTGTGGATCCCAACATTGAGGTGATTAAGGTTTCAGATAAATATTTCAGCTGAGGATTGGGCATGCGTATGATCCAGGGAAACATGCGAGTTCATGATTCAGTCTAAATATTCAGTGTCATCTTGCTTGAAGAAGAAATACATTATTCTATGAAACAATAATTGCGTCCTTTTACAGTGTGACATTTAAAAAGTGTGTTATTTGTCAGTCAAATTCCCCTGCCAGTGATAATGGTATGAAGAGTGATATCTGATTGGATGGCTCTGACTATGCCGACATTCTGGTGATTAGAGTTATTATGATAATGTTAGTGGAAGATGTTCGTTTAAAGACAAAAAAGTTCATATGTTTCTTTAAAAGAATATAGCCGTGCAGATCCTCCCTTTCTCATATGTAAAATTCGTTCATAAGATCCCACTAAGCGGAAGTAATGCGGAATTCAATGACATATAGTGTAGTGTATGGTGGGCATTATCCAATATAATATTGCTCGATGATCTAAGAGGTATGTTGAGTCATGCACCACATGACGGTTGGATTTTTTATCAGCAGAACGCACAATTAAGGCCTTGAGCGTTTCTTCTGTTATACACCAATATTCCATCACAGATGATTCACAAGCCTCTCTATACTACAGTGATTCTCCTTGTTTTGAACTATCCTTGATTAAGAGTACACCCCTCCAAACAGAATCTCATTTCCAGTGACTTTCACAAGGTAGTCATTAATTGTCCTGTCTGCTTTCTGGCTTGTCAATAGTGTAGTGGTTTGATAATGCATATCTATTAATTAAATGCACAAAATGTGTACCACTTTTGGGCTAACTGCTGTGATGTTGTGGTCCACTGTAGTTCTGGCAGGCGATCATCCTGCGCTGAAACAGCAGAACCCCATGACTCCCTACCTTGAACATGGATGGTTGACATGGCTGCCAGTCTGAAGGAACGAAAAGATAAAACAAGCGCACACATTATGTGACAGTCAAAGATTGCCTTTCAATTTCGTATTTCCTTGTTTGTTTTAATTTGGTGAATCCGTGCTTAAGGTCATTTCAAAGGTCAATCTGAGTAAGAAATAAAATTCCTATGGGGTTTAATGATACATTTTAAGTCTGTGATTGGGTCATACTAAGCTGGAAGCAAAAGCAGTCTCTTCTGATAACAAGGAAACTGGGTTGGTCGATTGAGCTTCATTTAAAATGACGATTTGACTTTAACCAGAGGTGGACTGGTAACAGGAAGCAGGAAAACACAATGAGGCACCAGTACCATATTCACAAGAAAGACATTCCTCAAACACAGGAAAATACTCCTTAGTGCCCAAATTAGGTGCACACAGTGCACACACGTTCTGTACGCATACTCCCTGAAAGAACTATACACCTGTGATGTCATTCTCGAAAATGTCACCCATATCACCATTGTGGTGTTCTTGGGATACAACAATCCACATGCATGTGATGTAACACAGTGACTTCACTGTATAATTTAGCAATACTGGCGTGGCGTACGTTCACATCCGCATAACACACGTATGGTACGCCTCTTTACGATAAAAAAAATAGCATGCAAGAATCTGAAAGTGTATTCCAAAGACGCCCTTGATTCATGACTCAGGCCAGTAAATCGTTGTGCTGTAGTGGCCTCTACTGTGCCATGTGTAAGCATAATACCCACCACCACACAAAGGATGAGGTTAGCACTGTCATGGGTGGGGATATGCCCTGCCGCTCATGATTCTTGAAGAGTGATGCATTTTCCTGTTTTGCCCTCTCTACCAGGAAGGCACCGCCATCTGAGCAGCCATTTTATGGCAAACCCGCTATGTATCCCGAAACTGTTGCTGTTCAGACTAGTGCAGCTCCTCAACTTGCATGCAATACTTGCCTTTCCAAGATGCCACAGCCTCTGACACACCCTGCTCCTGTGTACTGTGGCGTATCACCAACTACCAGGACCTCCTCCTGAGTTGCAATAATAGTGGTGGCATGCCGAGATACCGTGACAGCATGTTAAACGTCTGGTATATGGATTACCAGTTTCTGCCATGCTGCCCCCCTCTGATTGCCCTGCTTCATCCTCCTCTTCCACTTCCTTATCTGGCAGTGGTGAACTCTCCTTTGTCAGCCCTAATGCCTCTTCTCTTTGTGAGCCATGGCCCAATGACTCTCCCAGCTCAGGCATTATCAGCAGTCGCTGTGTGCGAATGAGAGTAAGTCAACCAGAAAAACAAAAATAGGCTAATCGTTATGCTCCAAGTCCTTGCAAAAATCATTGTCCTCTCAGAAGAGGACATTCACAGGTTCAAAACCTTCCGCTCGGTGATCCAGTCCTGGATGTCCAGTGCATACTTGAAGCTCAACCCCTTCATGATCAAATTCCTACACCTCACCAAGAACACCGAAAACCCAGACTTACAGACCTGGCTATCGACCACGTACTCTGAGGGTTTCACACCCAAGCTCACCTCGTGCATCATGTCCCTCGTGTTCCACATCGACAAACACCTCTCCTTCAAGATACATAAAGCTAAGAAAACTCAGACAGCTTTGTATCTGCCCTGCCTCCTGCGGAAAGTCAAGCCCTTCTTCCCTCTGGACAGCTTTAGATCCACCGTTCAATCATTGGTCCTAGCCACCTGGATGGGGGTAATGCCCTCATCGAAGGCCTCCCGCCATCCTCCCTTGTGCCCTCAAGAAGCATCCTACATGCAGCTGCATGCCTCATCAAGGGTCTACGCAGATAAAACCACATTACCCTCATCATCATCGACCTTCACTGGCTCTCACTGCATGAACAAATCACCTCCAAGTCTTGCTGCATCATCTATAAGGCAGTTACCCTCAAGTCACCCACCTATCTTGCCGAGAAACTCAGCATCTCCGGTGAACAGCGCACAACCAGAAGCCAGGACATGCGCAGACTTCAAATTCACTACTGCAAAAAGTAAAGGGACAGAAAAAAGAGCTTGCTCTGCCTATGCCTCCAGACAATGTAACCCTGTCTTTGTTGGCAGCAGCCTATCCCCAACGATCCTAGAATTCTGAGAAGAACTCAAGACCCACCTCTTCAAATAGTCTCTCCTCCTCAACACCTAGGCCATCAGGTTGCCCCTCTGCCACCTGACTTGCTACACCCGCCCCTCTCCTCCACACCACCAGGTACAACTGTACCCCTCCTCTGTGCCCCTCTGTACCCTACTCCCGCTGTATATCTGTTCTGTTATTACCTCTGAAAAGCGCTCCTTTTACCATCTGTAATGTTGTACACCTCTGTAAAACGCTCCATTATGCATCAGTATTGGTGTATACCTCTGTAAAGTGCTCCGTTGCATCTCGAAGGTTGGTCTGCGTTCAATAAATACAATAATAATAATAATAATAATAATAATATTAATAATAATAATAATAATAAAAATAACAGAAGGGAACACTCACTTGATGTTGATGCTCTCATTCCAAGTAAAATGCTGATTTCCATTATACTGCGCCTTTTATGGCACTGGGGCTGAGTAGCTACAGCTCACATTTCGTCCCTATGTTCCTTGCTGCCCACTTCTCTCGCAGAAGGCTCATATCATTCAAGTGCCTCAGTTTAGATTGCCTCGTGTTGGGTTCGTGCATTTTAAGTTGCAGCAGAAAAGCTCTGGAATTTGCTTCCCTTGTCACTGCTCTATTGAGAATCATCACTTGTTTTGATGAGCCTTGAAGACCTTTCTTTTTTAGAACCCGATCTTTCTCCTTGGCTGCCTTCTTATGTTGAGCCTTAGTACCAAGATGACATTGGGCGAATGGTGCACTAAATAAATGTCCACAATATAACATAACATAACATGTTTTTTATTGCAGTGCGCTCTTTGCTTTTTGAAGTAGTATTTTGATGTTTTATTGGTTATAGTATATGGTTACTTCAGTATATCATGGCCTAATTAGTTGCATTGTATTATGGTAGTACTAGTATATTTTGAGTTGTGAGGGTGTAGTTCCAGACATTGGGGGTCATTACAAGTAGGGTGCAAAGGGACACCGGGCACTGGTAATGACACCAGTGCCGGTAATCCCTTTGCGCCCTACTACGAGTTCCCTTTGCGGGTCCTTCCTTAGTGCCTGCTTTTAGCAGGCGTTAAGGCCGGGACCCGCAAAGGGAAACCGGGGTCAATAACGGTACCGTAATTTACGGTACCGTTATTGCCGCCTTCCCCCTTCCCATTGAGCCCTATGGGGGCTCAATTGGGAATGGGGAATGGCCCTGGTGAATGGGGAATTACCAGTCCCTCCGACCTCAGAATGGACCGGTAATTACTCCATTCACCAGGCCGGAGTCGGAACGATTTTGGAGGCAGCCATGCCGCAAATAGCGGCGTGTTTACCTCCAAAGTCGGAATGAGGCCCATTGTTTGTAATAGTTCAGTGGATTAAATAATGTGTTGTTTATGATGTTGGTAACTTTTTACTTACATGGATGATCCTATCTTGCAATAAAGCAGGAATTGCGAACAAATTGGATCGAGTTTGTTTTAAAATATGATGCTGTATACCTTCAGGAAACCTAGGTTTTAAATCCAAATGTTGATGACAACCAAATTAACAGTAGAGTTTGATTCCCTCACTTCAACTTCTAAACATCTACAGCTAGTAGAGTAAAACACTCAGGAGGGTGATCAGGGAAAACTCCTAAATTGTTACTATAGTCCGTATGAAATTGACTTACATGCTTCACTGCTTTCCTGTCTGGAAGAAGTTTGATGGGCAGTAAATTAACTGTATAATGTGTGTATTATTTTAATGGGAGATTGTAACGCTAGAACCAGCAACCAGGACAACGTAAATAAGTTAGCTTCTAACGAATAGGAGCTAAATGGTATTCAGTCTATGCTAAGAATGAGACAGACAGATTATATGAATCCACATGGTCTGCAATTGACTGAGATATGTAGTAAATAATTACTGTGTTATCAATGGAAGAATTGAAAGAGATTGACCCCCCTGAGTTACATATGTATGCTCCCCTCAGAGGCATAGCCAGGATTCTCTAACAAGTGGGCCTTAACCTAATGTAGTTGGGCCCACTGTAGTGACATTACCAACTGTAAATGCCCACACAGCGGTGCTGTGTGGGCATTTGCAGATTTTGGGATGGCCTTGCCCTCTCAGGCCCTACCCTGTCTATGCCTCTGGCTCCCCCATGTGTCAAATATATTATATCACTGTAAAAATGGTGGGCTGGTGGAGATTTAATGATTTTAAGGTTTTATCAGGGCCAGATAGTGACCATTATTTGCAGCCAGGCCCAGGCCTAGTTTTACCTGGTCCTGATCACAAAACGATGAATATCGTTTCAAAGATAGCAAACACATTTCTCAAACAACAATGGGTACCGGACCTCATCTGAGCTAAGCCCAGGCCTATTTTCAATTGTTCACAAACAACAATCAGTGAATCTTCCTTGCCACAGAAAAGCGGATCTGTACCCTAATGTGTGAACCCCCTGCTACAACTTTTCCTACTCCTGATGAAACAACACAAATGTTTCCCCAAATAATTCAGAGTGGAGTGTATATTTTTTGGCAAAGATTCGTGCAGATCTCTGTAATGGAGCCAAAGTTATTCGCCATCCAAATAGTGTACTTCCAAAGGGGTGCGTAACTACATGGTCACTATCCCAATCTGTATAATATAAATACATATATACACATAAATGCCCTTGAGCATCTGGTAAGTTCGCAAACCTCACAGTGATGTCCCATCATATCTGAGATGTTTACAACCTTTGGAAATTAAATAATGCCATTAATTGCCCTTTTCTAAACATATTCCAAGCCATCCTCACCTCCAGCACCTGCCCACAGGTTGTTTCATATGTTAGACAAATGTAATGTTTTTTAATAAAAATACTTTCACATTGCTGTTTGCGGACTTCGGGTGCAGTTTGCAAATCCAACATGGCACCTCTTACAGAGCTTGTGATGTACCACACATTTCTCAATTGACCAATTAGCACCTTAATGCAATGACAGCTGTTAGGAAAGAGTGTTCTTTTCTGGACTTTCCACCAATAGACATCAATGAGCCACCTTATTTTGTTGTTATTGTCTTGAACCTTTCCTGATATTTGACGTTAAGTGAAGACTTTTGCATCACTTCGTTGCAAAGCTCATCTGTTTTGAGGGTACTGATCAGTATATATGGCTGTCAGTGCAGGAGAACTCTGTTCTCCATGGTAAACTTCTCTGTTAATTTTTCTTTAAACACATCACCTTCTCTGAAGTGCTGTAGAAACACTTGCTGTCCCTGTAACTTTGTTTTTGGTAACTTTGTGGTTACTTGTATGATGCACAGAGGATGGGCTGTTGGCGGCTGATTCTTTTGTATCACTTAATGCCATGTATAGTACCCTACACTCTAAAATGACTGTGTCATAAGATTTTCACCTATCCTTAGGTCATCTTTTAGTTTGATCTTTTTCCTGCCCCAAAGTGCTGGATTTTCCATATATGCTATGCCCTTTCTCGCGGACATCTCCAGCTTTTGCAGGCAAATTGGCAGTTTTGTGTGTGGTCATATGTGAGGTCTGGGTCTGTCTGGACCCAATCCACTTTTGTACAAGTGTGTGTTTGTTTCTGGTCAGATGCAGTGGCCAGAGGCTTTCCAGGATTAGACAGCCTTTCACAGTTTTAATGGTGTAGATCCTTGCCATTGGTGGGCTGGAGTAATTCCGCCCCCGAACCTGGATAGGAGGTGGATTCCTGCAGCTGTTTATAGGTTGTAATAAAGGTGCTGATTAAACGCCAGACGGTGGGGCACACCTAACGATTGTGGGAGCATGGGGGGTAGGCCTGGGCACTTCCAAGGGTGGAAACAAGGGGATATCTGGATGCTCTACCCAGTCCCAGTGCCCAAGCACGGAGGGGAAGAAAGGGTGGGGAGGCGCACTGTGTATATGTCTCAATATGGACACACGGGAACTTGGCACATAACTGTGAAGGAGGAGAAATCACAGCTAAAACGCACTCCATGGGTTCCCCGCAGGTGGGCCTCAATCTGTAGGCCAGCTCTGACCACACTGTCCGCTCACCTCGGCTGAGGAAGGGGGAGCTGAATTCAGATGGCTTGTCTCAGGCAGACCACAATCGCTGGGAACAGCACGGGGCGATAGAATCAAAGCCGACGAGCCAGTCCCACAGCTGTTCATAGAAGCTGGGGAGATTAGCCTAATCCAGAGATGCACTGGCATGGCATCAAGGCAGTTTCAAATTGACACTTGGCCAGCAGGTTTAAGAACTAGGATGTGGAATGGAGGGGCGCTTCAAATGGAGCCAATCAGACGCTACTGTGTGGGCATTTGCAGATTTTGGGTGGGCCCTGCCCACTCAGGGCTACCCTGTTTTTGCCTCTGGCTGCCGCATGCATCCAATATATTATATCATTGTAAAAATGGTGGATTGGTGGAGATGTAAAGATTTTAAGGTTTTACCAGAGCCAGCAAGTGACCATTATTTTTTGCAGCCAGGTCCGGGCCTACTTTTCCCTGGCCCTGATCACAAAACCATGAACATCGTTTCAAGGATAGCAATCACAGTTCTCAAACAACAATGGGTACCGGACCTCATCTGAGCTAAGCCCCAGGCCTACTTGTCAAATGTTCACAAACAACAATCAGTGCATCTTCCTTGCCACAGAAAAGCGGATCTGTACCCTAATGTGTGAACCCCCGCTACAACTTTTCCTACTCCTGATGAAACAACACAAAAGTTTCCCCAAATAATTCAGAGTGGAGTATATATTTTTTGGCAAAGATTCGTGCAGATTTCTGTTATGGAGCCAAAGTTATTCGCCATCCAAATAGTGTACTTCCAAAGGGGTGCGTAACTACATGGTCACTATCCCAACCTGTATAATATAAATACATATATACACATAAATGCCCTTGAGCATCTGGTAAGTTCGTAAACATCACAGTGATGTCCCATCATATCTGAGATGTTTACAACCTTTGGAAATTAAATAATGCCATTAAATTGCCCTTTTCTAAACATATTCCAAGCCATCCTCACCTCCAGCACCTGCCCACAGGTTGTTTCATATGTTAGACAAATGTAATGTTTTTTAATAAAAATACTTTCACATTGCTGTTTGCGGACTTCGGGTGCAGTTTGCAAATCCAACATGGCACCTCTTACAGAGCTTGTGATGTACCACACATTTCTCAATTGACCAATTAGCACCTTAATGCAATGACAGCTGTTAGGAAAGAGTGTTCTTTTCTGGACTTTCCACCAATAGACATCAATGAGCCACCTTATTTTGTTGTTATTGTCTTGAACCTTTCCTGATATTTGACGTTAAGTGAAGACTTTTGCATCACTTCGTTGCAAAGCTCATCTGTTTTGAGGGTACTGATCAGTATATATGGCTGTCAGTGCAGGAGAACTCTGTTCTCTATGGTAAACTTCTCTGTTAATTTTTCTTTGAACACATCACCTTCTGTGAAGTGCTGTAGAAACACTTGCTGTCCCTGTAACTTTGTTTTTGGTAACTTTGTGGTTACTTGTATGTTGCGCAGAGGATGGGCTGTTGGCAGCTGATACTTTTGTATCACTTAATGGCCCTCATTACGACCCTGGCGGAAATCGAAAAACGATGGCGGAAATGCAATACCGCCATCGAATAGCGCTCGGTGCGATTATGACCCGTCACCGTAAAGTACGATGCCATTAGCGACACCGTAGTGAACGCCAACGCTAACTGCACCAAGTACGCGCACGCGCGCCATGCCAAACCGTAATTACCACCATGGCGCAACGGTACGCGAATTCTGACCCTAGCGGACATGTACCTAACGCCATCAAGCATGGCGGAAAGTACCATTCCGCCATGGTGAGAAGTACGGCATCGCGAATCAACCGTAAACGGCCCTACTGAGTGCCTGTACACCACTCCCTGGCCACATTGCACAACTCCTCGTAGGTGCAATGAAGTCACACAATGCAACCAGTGAAATGTACAAGTCACCCATGCATGCCAACGAACAAATGAATCCAGGGGCTCCAAGTGCCTTGTGAGTGGGCATCCATATTTGCCATGGCACCATTGCCGCACTGATGCAGCACAGGCATGTGAAGGTTCAAGTACAGCAACATGAGCAGAAAAATGAGACAAACAAAAACAGGCCCCCCCATCGACTGACACCAGTGTAAGGCAACATTCAAAGCAGTATCCTGAGTGAGACTGCACCAGCCCTGTACTCCTGCCAGTAAACAAACCAACCATCAGCATAAGCATGTACCACACAAGTTGGCAGAGTGACAGAGCAGCCAGGCTCATCTCAAGAGGGGCCAATGGGAGCTGCAGGGCACAGATGACACGAATACAGAAGCTATTCCAATGGACATGACCTCAGTCTCCCTCCAAGAAACGCACGCAAACACAGGCACCTGTGACCAGCCATAGTCTGATAATCACATCATTCCACCAATCCACCTGGCTGACCGGCATCTGTTACACAAAAGCTAATCCCCCGCCCCTGAGCATGACATCATTAAAACAGTCATAATGGCAGGCCCCATCCCTGACCTTACTGGGCTTCGTAGGCAAACGCGGCCAGTACAGTACCACGCAACTATACTCAGAAGCCGGAACCCAATGCAGATCTCCTCACAATACACCGCTCCACAAATAGGAATATGCTACATTACTTGCAAAGAATAACGCTACACGGTTAATATCAGAATAGAAATTTAATGCACCACAAAATCACCAAGCCCATACAGCCATTAGGTCATGAACTCCAAAATACATTTCAGTATTGTGGGCTGCATCCGCAATAAATGACCAGCTTCTGCTTGTGTGACGCCCTGTTCCTTCATGGTACACAGGGGCTACATTCACGTTCAAAAAGGCAACATGGAAGCGCCTAGAACCGCAGGGCCGTCCCATTAGGTAGGCACTAGTCCAGCTGAAAGGTCGAAATGTTGCTCCTAGCCACTAGTACTGCGTAAGGGCATGTGGCCCATTGGCGATCGTCCCATAAGATCGTAATGGTGCTCCACTGATTAACTCGAAGCAGCAGGTGTTCGGAGTAAAAGCCATCTGCAGGAGTGGCATACAGATGGCAGCGGCAAAAGGGGATGAGATACCTGTCACCCAAATGAAATGAAAAAGAATAGTATGGCCATCAGAACTTGATTTGTATTACTCACTTCAATGATCACACTAAATCTACAGCCATATGCATGCTAGCCCACTCAAAAGGATTATTCCCACCCAAAAATCCCTTGCGAATCACAACTATAAAAATCGAGGTGAAAACACTATTACAAACGAGTGTTTGTGTGCATGCGTCTGTTAAGACAGAATCCATTAGATGGGATTAGTAACGTGCATAGACACAAGTGTTTGAAGGCGCGTCGAGACAGGGAGGGTTCAACAAGGGCAGAAAGACGATGGTCCCACTATGGCAGCTCTGCATCACATAGCGCAGGGGAGGTGGATAGAATCCAAAAAGCCCTGTACATGGCAAACTCTCCATCAAATCATCTGTCCATTTATTTTTATTTATTTTATTTATTAAATTTATATAGCGCGCAGGCAGCCCAGGGGCATTGTGGCACTGTTACTTGCAAGGAAGACTTAGTTACAATGTGAGCAGGTTGTGCCTTGGGTTACAGTAAGGCAGTGACCTGTGATCAGATATATCACATAATACATCATACAATACAATTATGAGGGCTAGGCCATGCAATTGTTAGATGAACAGGGTCGTTTTCAGGGTTTTCCGAAAGGCGGTCAGTGAAGGTTCAGAGCGCAGGGAGCTAGGGAGGGTGTTCCAGTGTACGGCAGCGAGGTACGGGAAACTGGAGCCATGCATCCATACATCATTCCCTCATCCCGGTATGAAAACGCCTGATTATTTACTCACATAACATGTGAAATTTCCATTGAGTCTGTGCGTAATGCAGTCTGCAAAATCCACTGTGCTTCAGGCCGGAATTCCAGTGTTGTGAAGTAACCTGTATTTGGGAACGTCCGGCCTTATCGTCCACTACGCTATTGCACATCCCATACTATTCATATCAATCATAGCATTCTCGCCATGGCCCCTGTCCCAAGGACATTAAACAATAGAACGTTATATTTGCAGTCAGACCTGTGGGCGTCTCCTTGCCGCTAGCTGAAAACTGAAAACGCTGTCCTTCGAATTCCTCATTTGCAACATCACGTCGAAAAGGCATCTGTGACCGCTTGAAATCACAAATCCATCCATGTAGTGCGGCAATGTGTGAAAATGGCAACTGGCTTCACTCACAAATGGGACGCCCTGGCCGTCGGTGAACCGCGGTACAGTGCTGCATGAGGGTCCACCGTTAATCGAGTACTACATTCCACTGACCCTTCACAAGTTTGTTCGTGACTGCAAAGATAGTATGTGAAGCAATGGGACCATAGCAGAATGAACATATGAACCAATATCTCACTGCCATCGCGATGAAATACATGATTGTAATGGCAAGATGCCATGCGTCGAATTGCAGCGTTGTGTGTGGGACGTGCTCGCCCAAAGGGGATTGCAGCTTGCACAGGTGGAATGAATCACCACAGGTGGAGGCAATACAGCTTGAAAACACATAAATTGCACACCCAACCCCCTCCCACAACCACACCCACTCCAAAATGCTACCGGCAGGACTAGCGATGTTGGCCCTGGGGGACCTGATAGCACTGCAAGTACTCCAACTTCAAGAAGAAGACGAACACCAACTACTACAACAACCGGCCGCACAGAGGAGACGCAGGAGGAGGAGGAGGGCAAGGCAGGGCCAGCAAGGCCCGCCAGCACAGCCACTACCACCACGCAGGCAGCCCGCAATCCCATGCCTCCGAGCACATCCGTTCAACCTCACGGATGAGCAGATCCACACCCTCTACCGTTTGGACCGGGACACCATAACCGCCATTGTGGACATGACACAGGCTGACCTTGTCAGCATGATAGATAGCCCAACCGCCATCCCACCCCTACTGAAGGTGGTGTCTGTACTCCACTTCCTGGCCACAGGCACCTACCAGCACAGAGTCGGACAGTTGCATGGCATTTCACAGCCAGTGTTCTCACGGACACTATTGCAAGTGCTCGATGCCCTCCTGAAGCATGCAGACGACTACATCTCTCTACCACGCTCGGAGCAGGAAATTACGAACAGAAAAGTGGGATTCCATGCACTTGGCGGCATACCGGGTTGCATTGGTGCCATCGACTGCACCCATGTGGAACTGGTCGTCCCACATGCCATGGAGGCCCAGTACCGCAACCGAAAACAATTTCATTCTCTTAATGTACAAATGGTGTGTGACTCCAACAGGATCATTACACATTGTTGTGCCCGATTTCCTGGATCAACCCATGATTCTATGGTCTTGAGGAACTCTACAATACCACGCTACATGGAGCGACACGCAGGGAACAGATCCTGGCTACTCGGTGAGTCTCATTTCATGCATGATAATGTGGGGTATGTGATGCGGCAATGACCTGGCAGGAAGGGGGGGGGTGCGTACGTAGCAATGTCATTCCACAAACATCCTTTATTGTCCACATACAGGTGATGCCGGGTATCCACTGAAGAGATGGCTCCTTACACCACTCCGGAACCCACAGAACCAGCATGAGGAGGACTACAACCATGCCCACTCACGTACCCGTGTAGTCATAGAACAGGCATTCGGCCTACTGAAGACTCGTTTCCGCTGCCTCAGCAGGTCTGGCGGGGCACTCCTGTACCGCCATGAGAAGGTTGCAAAGATGGTCATGGCATGTGTCATGCTACACAACATGTGCGTACGTAGAAATGTGCCCATGCCCCCTGACGCAGAACTGCAAGCACCTGAAGATGGTCATGATGAGGGTGGGGATGTGGCAGCACCTCAAGGAGTCTGCGAGGCACAGGAGGGCCGTGACATTCGTCAGATTCTCATTGATTCATGCTTCTAGCCCTCACGCCTGGTGGCTGATACATGGACACGGGACCTGTGGCACTGTGTGTGTCTGGAACATGCACAATATGGACTGTACGCCTATAAAGGCCTCGTACACAAAGATCAATGTCCACACATCTCATTGGATGATCGTGCATTGTTTATAGCATATGTGAAATTATGTTACACACCCCATCGACCCGCCACCCAAGTGAGCCCAACACACCCCCTCCACCCTCCTACCTCCCCCCCGAACACCAGTGTCCAAAGATGCTCATTGTCAGTGGGCAGACGCTATTGCAAGCCCCCTCTCCGGGTATCAGGGGCACCCCTGCCTGTGGAGCGCAGGTTCCTCCCAGATCTACGTTGGGGGCTGCCCTGGACGGAACTTGCAACGGATGATGTCTCTGCCTGCTCACGTCCATGCATGTCCCTAAGGGTTTGTGAGAGCTCAGTGAGCACACGGCGCACAGCGGCAAGTTCAGCACATACGTCTTTGGACGTCGCATGCAGTTCCCCTCTCAGGCTCTCGGTGCTTCTCTCCATTTATACTCTCAGGCTCTCGGTGCTTCTCTCCATTTGTACTCTCAGGCTCTCGGTGCTTCTCTCCATTTCTGCCCTAAGTGTCTCAGTTGATGTTTCTATGGCTGCCTTAGTACCCCCACATTCATCAGCATGGTCCTTGAGGAGCGTGGCCAGTTGCTGCTGTTGCACGATCACCTGGTCGAGGGACTGTTGCCTCTGCTGTGCCATGGCCATTTGCGGTGGTGTCACAGAGGGGCTGGTCACCTCATGTTGCCTTGCCACAGGGCTTGTGGGGGATGGCCAGTCGTCGTCTTGTGGGTGCCCCTGCGTGGTATCCTCATGGTGTACGGGATGAAACAAACAGGGGGATTGAGACAGGTCATGGATGGATCTTACTTCGACATCCCCGTTTTCTGTGTCGGAGCATGCTGCCATTAATGCAGTGTCACCTATGGTGCTGCTGCCACCAGAAGCAGTGCCTTCTGTGGCATCCATTGGGGGGACCTGTGGTGGTGCTGTTGTGGGCATGCTGGCTGCTGGGGTGCCTGTTGAAGTTCCCTCCTGTGTGCTGCCACTTGATTTGTGCTGCTGCCGTGTCTTGATGCGTGCAGCTGAGGTGGAGGGTCTTTGGCCGTTGGTCTTGGCCCTCTTTGCAGGTGTGCTGGTACGGGTGTCCTGGAGCTCGTCGTTTGAATCGGACCTTGTGGTGGAGTAAAGGAGGGCGAGCGTTATTAATGGGTCTGTTGAAATTGGAATGGCAATGTATCACATGCATTGGGGTGGTACCTGAGGGTGATTTGGGTCGGGGCCTTGGAGGTGGTTTCATTTTTGTGTGGATTGAGGATGCAGTTGTTTTGCAGCCTGCAGTTAGGGTGTGCCTGCTGCACGTGTAGAGGGTGTTTTTAGGATTTTTAATTATTTATGTATTTAATGTGAGTTTTAAAGTGCGCTATCAGGCCAATGTATGTGGATGTTCTCCTGGACATGTGTTACTGTTGCACTATGTGGACACATGGTACTTCACATGATTGGACATTGTGGATTTCGCATTGTTTTATTTGGGCCACCTACCTGATTCTTCGGATGTCTGCACTCCTTTCTCCATCCCTCCGACTCCCTCTATACTCTCCATTCCAATGGTGGAGGCACAGATTTCTTCCCAGGGGGTCAACTTGATGGGTGATTCCGATCCTCCCCCGGTAGCTGTGGCAATGTTACGGTTGGCGGATAGTATGCTCCGTACGCGTATCCGCAGGTCGTCCCATCGCTTTCTGCATTGCTGTGGGTTGCGGGGTGCGGTCCCCACCGCACTTACCCGCTGTGCCACCAGGGCCCATATGGCCTTCTTGTTCGCAAGTGCCGTCCTGGTCATTTGCGTCGAGAAGACGACGGCAGCATTCTCCTGGAGGGTCTCTGTGAGCACGGTGAGTTCCTCACGGGAGAAGTGGACCTGCCGCTTGCGGTCGCACGCTTTTTTCGCTACTTTTCCCATTTCTATTGCTTTCACTAGGGTGGATGACCGGTTGGGATGTGTCTCAGGGTAGTATTTTTAATGGTTGTGTGGGAATTCTGATTTTATAGGTGTACGGCGTGCTGTTTCCCGTTCCGGGACCATGTTTTTACTTCCGTTTCCGTATATTTACGGTCACCATACTTTCCGATTGCCACTCATTACGGTGACCGCTAAGATGGGTGGCGGAATTGCACCTAGGGCGCCGTACGACGGCGGTGAGGGGCGTTTTGGGGACATTTCCGCCATCGCGGACTTTGCACTTCCGCCATGGCGTAGTGCTCGTGCCCGATGGGTCGGAATTAGCCGCACTTTGCTCCGTCGTGCAATGGCGGAAACGCTATTTACGCTATGGCGGTCAGGTCAGTCACTTTCCGCCAGGGTCGTAATGAGGGCCAATGCCATGTATAGTACCCTACACTCTAAAATGACTGTGCCATAAGATTTTAACCTATCCTTAGGTCATCTTTTCGTTTGACCTTTTTCCTGCCCCAAAGTGGCTGGATTTTCCACATATGCTATGCCCTTTCTCGGGGAAAGCTCCAGCTTTTGCAGGCAAATTGGCAGTTTTGTGTGTGGTCATATGTGAGGTCTGGCTCTGCCTGGACCCAATCCACTTTTGTACAAGTGTGTGTCTGTTTATGGTCAGATGCAGTGGCCAGAGGCTTTCCACGATTAGACAGCCTTTCACAGTTTTAATGGTGTAGATCCTTGCCATTGGTGGGCTGGAGAAATTCTGCCCCCGATCCTGGATAGAAGGTGGATTCCTGCAGCTGTTTATAAGTTGTAATGAAGGTGCTGATTCAACGCCAGACAGTGGGGCACACCTAACGATTGTGGGAGCATGGGGGTAGGCCTGGGCACTTCCAAGGGTGGAAACAGGGAGATATCTGGATGCTCTACCCAGTCCCAGTGACCAAGCATGGAGGGGAAGAAAGGGTGGGGAGGGGCACTCTGTATTTGTCTCAATATGGACACATGGGAACTTGGCACATAACTGTGAAGGAGGAGAAACCACAGATAAAACGCACTCCATGGGGTCCCCGCAGGTGGGCCTCACTCTGTAGGCCAGCTCTGACCACACAGTCCGCTCACCTCGGCTGAGGAAGGGGGAGCTGCATTCAGGTGGCTTCTCTCAGGCAGACCACAATCGCTGGGAACAGCACCGGGCGATACAATCTTAGGCCGGCGAGCCAGTCCCACAGCTGTTCATAAAAGATGGGGAGATTAGCCTAATCCAGAGATGCACTGGCATGGCACCAAGGCAGTTTGAAATTGACACTTGGCCAGCAGGTTTAAGAACTAGCATGTGGAATGGAGGGGCACTTCAAAGAGAGCCAATCAGACGCTACTGTGTGGGCATTTGCAGATTTTGGGTGGGCCCTGCCCACTCAGGGCTACCCTGTTTTTGCCTCTGGCTGCCACATGTATCCAATATATTATATCATTGTAAAAATGGTGGATTGGTGGAGATGTAAAGATTTTAAGGTTTTACCAGGGCCAGCAAGTGACCATTATCTTTTGCAGCCAGGTCCGGGCCTACTTTTCCCTGGCCCTGATCACAAAACCATGAACATTGTTTCAAGGATAGCAAACACAGTTCTCAAACAACAATGGGTACCAGACCTCTTCTGAGCTAAGCCCCAGGCCTACTTGTCAAATGTTCACAAACAATAATCAGTGCATCTTCCTTGCCACAGAAAAGTTGATCTGTACCCTAATGTGTGAACCCCCCCCCCCCCCGCTACAACCTTTCCTACTCCTGATGAATCAACATGAAAGTTTCCCCAAATAATTCAGAGGGGAGTATATATTTTTTGGCAAAGATTCGTGCAGATTTCCGTTATGGAGCCAAAGTTATTCGCCATCCAAATAGTGTACTTCCAAAGGGGTGCGTAACTACATGGTCACCATCCCAACCTGTATTATATAAATACATATATATACATAAATGCCCTTGAGCATCTGGTAAGTTCGCAAACATCACAGTGATGTCCCATCATATCTGAGATGTTTACAACCTTTGGAAATTAAATAATGCCATTAATTGCCCTTTTCTAAACATATTCCAAGCCATCCTCACCTCCAGCACCTGCCCACAGGTTGTTTCATATGTTAGACAAATGAAATGTTTTTTAATAAAAATACTTTCACATTGCTGTTTGCGGACTTCGGGTGCAGTTTGCAAATCCAACATGGCACCTCTTACAGAGCTTTTGATGTACCTCACATTTCTCAATTGACCAATTAGCACCTTAATGCAATGACAGCTGTTAGGAAAGAATGTTCTTTTCTGGACTTTCCACCAATAGACATCAATGAGCCACCTTATTTTGTTGTTATTGTATTGAACCTTTCCTGATATTTGACGTTAAGTGAAGACTTTTGCTTCACTTCGTTGCAAAGCTCATCTGTTTTGAGGGTACTAATCAGTACGTATGGCTGTCAGTACAGGAGAACTCTGCTCTCCATCGTAATTTGTTTGGTTTGTGAAGTGCTGTAGAAAGACTTGCTGTCCCTGTAACTTTGTTTTTGGTAACTTTGTGGTTACTTGTATGATGCATCCAGGATGGGCTGCTGTTAGGCAGAATTACATGCAGTACCCTTGGGGAACACTACACACAATTAAGACTACAGGTGTAAGCACAATCTCACCTTTGGTACAAGTCTGTACTACACAGTTATGTGGTAGCAGTGGCTGAGCAGCCAGACTTATCTCAAGAGGGATCTGAGCAGTACAAGATGTTACACAAAGGACTTGCAATCACAGTAGTTCAATCAAACACTTAACCAAGGTTTCTTAGTAAAAGAATATACATTTATTTACACATTTAGTTAGAAAACATTACACTAGCAAGAAGCAGCTCAATGTCAAACTATAATACACTTAATACACTTAATACACAACCAATATGTTTCTGAACAAGTTAGGCTCCCCTGAAGTGGGAGCAAAATGGCACTTCAGTAACTTTCAAAAGGGGTAGAAAGACAAAGGTTATAAGAATCAAAACACAATTACTTTCAGAGGCAGGGCGAATAGTTTCAGTTCACTACAATTCAATAGGCCTGGGGCAAAGTCAATAGTTCAGTGTGTTGGATAGGATTGCACAGTTCTGGTAGTAAATAGTTAAGTCTTTGCCAATGTTCTTAGAAGTAGTTTGCCAGAAAAAGAGTTATATGTTGGTTTAGGAGAGAACAAGACTCCAAAGTTGGGAAAGTTTCACAAACTTTCACCGCGGCAGAAAGGATTTCCACATCGCATTTGCACAGTACCTTATTGATGAAGAAAGGCTGTAGCTGAGGCAGTTGTTCCTGGAAGTTCCTACAGATCTCGCTATTCCTGAGCTTCAGTCATGGGGACAAGAAGGAGGACGTCGGAAGGTTCCTACACTGCCCAGGGAAGAAGCCACAGGCTTGGCTAAACGTCGGTTTTAAGGTGTGAGTGCCTTCAAGTCCACAAACTGGTATCCTTCTCACTGGCTATCTGGTTTTCAACAGCACGCTGAAGAAAATTCAACCAGTATGAAGATGGTTTCCAGGTGGCTTGCGAGTTGATTGTTCCCACCAACTCAAGGCAAGGAGTCGTCTTTGAAGAGGCTTCTCTATCGAGGGAGTTTCAGGCTATTCAGACCTGCAACAGGGCTTCACTGGGCAAACCAATGGTCCAGGAGTTGCAGCAGTCATCTTCCTTCAGCTCATCTTCAGTTCTTTAGTTCCAGTTGTCGACTCTGCCTTCCAAGTCCCAGAGACCTGGTTTTAAACAGTTTTTTCCCATTCATTCCAGCCTAGCTCTCACTCACCCAGAAGGGTGGCTGTCCTTGCCGGACAGTCAGCCAGTCAATCACTCCTGAGTGCATTCTGGTCTCCTAGGAGACTAAGCACAGGGAGTTTTGCGCACCTCCCTCAAATCCTGTTCACCCCAGACTCTCAGGCGCCAGAGTGGGGGGCTTCAGTACTGAAGCCTGCCAAAGGCAAATGAACAAAGGGACAAAGGGACCAAACCTGGACCAAACCTGGTTTAGCATGCACAGACAAACACTAGAAGGACCTTTCCAAAAAGAAATGGTGAAAAAAGTCGATCAGAACCTGTTTTTACAGAGGGGGCTCAGATGCCTTCTTGATAAACATGGCTCCGGTGGATTTCAGCTACTGGAGCATTTAAATGGGTTGCGGTCGGGAAAATCATGGTAATACCACTGCCACCAGCCATTCTGAGAGGAAAGGGTAGCTTTTGAGGGCTACATGAGTTTTCTAGGCATAGGGAATACTAGGTATTCCCTACAGCACTCTTTTGTAAGGCAGTGTGTGCTGGGTCTAGCAATTTAAAAAGACTAGCAAAGACTAGCATAGTCAATTTAACTTTACATTCACTAGGAGACAGTAGTCAGTCCCAGAGAAGGTGTTTAAACCTTGGTAAGTGTGAAAGACATTCCTGTGTCACTGCACTGAGGGTGTTGTGGGACACACAAGAAAAAGATGATGCCTAAAGTTGTCTAAAACTCAATATCCAAAGAACACAAAAGTAAAACACACATCAAAATACACGAAAGAGTGGGAAAAAAGTCACATACTCTTACCAGGTAAAAAGGAAAGTCCTAGAAATCCAGCAAAGTTGCTGGGGGTCTCAAAAGGTAAGGGAAATTAGCACATTTATGAGAATTCTCCCTAACATTAACAAGATCGATGAAACTTATCGTTCGACAGATAGCGCCAAGAGCCAAGAAGAACAGACGAAAAACACAGCGCTGCACCAGAACCTTTGAGCTTGCCAACGCTTCAGCGGCAGCACGCAAAGTTAAAGAGCTGTAATGAGTAGACCTCTCTGATGTCCGACAGTCTCCCTATACAGCATCTCCTTCACCAAATGTGTTGTCACCCTGCACCAATTAACTGTCTCTTGTTATTTTTACTGTCCTTACTACCTCAACATACCTTGCTTACCTCAGCTCCTTCAGTGTAAATAACAGTATATTAAAGAATTGTATTCCCTTTACTGTAATATTTCTTCACTGCTATCAAACTATCATTGCTGTATTAGATACTATGAATAATTCTATGCGTATTGTACATTTAACACGTTCTTCTCACCCCCGGCAGATTTCTCATCTCAAGCATCATATTCTCATGTCAATGCTATACATTTCTGTTGGTTTTGTTTCAAGATTATGTATATACTCACTTAGCAATATAATATGGTTGGGGCAGATACATGGGGGTTGGATAAGGGGGTGTATACATTTTCTTTTCACTATAGTACTGTTTAGAATGAGGTTATCCCGCATGATCTGATAAACATAAAAAACACACAGGTAGTTGATACAGTCACATGGCTATGAAAGCCTTGTGTTAAAAGGGGGATGAAGAGAAAGAATACAACCAATACAAAGGGGTTGTATTTGAAACAATGACTAATGTGCACCATCCAGAATTCAGTGACCTATGGCACAGTCACATTCGCTCAGTGTGGATGCAGAGCTCAAATGTGAGCTCCTATGTTTGCTCACTCATCCTACATGCCTCAAGGGCACCCAAAATGTTTGTATCCCAGGAGATACCACCTGTAGAATGCCAGTGTTTGGTTCATTGGGCACTGTGTCAGGTTCGAAGCATGTTCCAGGGGCACGGAGTACGAGATGTGCTGATGGACAAAGATGAAGAAAAGTGTGTAAAAGATGACAAATACCCGCGATGCAAGCCCTGCATACTGCTAGAAATGGACAGTGTGTTGTTTGTTTCAAACAGATGGGGGGAGGTGGTAGTGAGCTGTGTGGCAAGGGGGTTGGTGGGGTTTGGCGAAGGACTTATATGGAACAACAATAATAATTGTCTCAGTCTATGGGCCACATATGTCTCCAAATTAACATGGATTGACGCAAAATAAGTTACAGTGAAGGGTCAAGCAGCAGACAAATATGAATTCTGTTTTAGAGGACATGGAACTGACAAAACGAATAACAAGACATTATTCATCCGTGACTGATCTCAGCAAGAGCACAGCAGCCCTTATGGACACCAATTGGGTGTGTGGCCGGTATTACCCGAATTGTTCGTTCACAATTGTTCGAATGACACAATTGTTCGAATAATAGGGGTCAGAATTGACCTTCTGCACAATTGACTGTATGGTCATTTTTATATAAATTATGGGTTGGGTCGGTGTAATAATAATATAAGGGGATTGGGTGGGGGGTTGGGGTGGGGGTTGGATTGTGTGGGAGCTGTGGGGGGTTTCCCCCGCATATATATCCTAATTGACCGTTTAAATTCGGTCAATTGTGCAGAAGGTCAATTGTTATTCGAACAATTGTCTTTCGTACAATTTGTATACAACAGTGTGGCCAATGAGCATACATGCATCCCCCACCATAATGGGGAGGCACATGTTCGCTACCAACGTTACATTCAGCTGTCCTTGTGGTTCCAGAGGCCCACCTGACTATAGCACCCATGTCCATCACAGCGCAGTCAAGGCCACCCCGTCTCAACCACCACAAGGAAGAAGAAGCACTCACTAAGAAGTAGGCAAAAGCAAACACATTATTTATCCAAAGATTCCTTCAAATTGCTGAATCAAATTCCAGACAAATTTCATTTACACACCAAAAGAGAGGTGTTTTTTGCCTCCCTCCTGCTACCAGCGCTCTAGGCTGCAGCCAATGCCAAATGGCTCCATATTGTGCAGTGGGAAATGATCCAGTTGGTGAATGATATCCAGCAAGGGCTGAACTTGAACAAGAGAGAGATATGCACGATCCGGTTGATGACTCAAAACTGACATGTCCTTGATCTGTTGACAGCCATGGAAGGGTGCGTGTGCAAGAAAATTGGATTGTTATGTTGCACATACAATCCGCCAAGCGATGCAAAAAATGGGTCCTTGTCACACATCATAGGGGACCTCCACAAATTGAAGATAGGCATGGAAACTGAAGCAGGCGTGGAATCTGAAGATTGATTTGATGCAATGTTTTTGTTGACACCAACATGGCTCGGAGCAGTGGTGAAGATATTGGTCCATATCATGGTACTCCTGCTGGTGATATTCTACACATGCCAACTGATACTCCTGTGATGCATCAAGACACTCCCGAACTGTGTCATGATGATGGTCTCAATCGTGGCAGTTATAGCTCCTGCTAGTTCAAAATATGATACACAAAAGCCATGCATGGTGAGAATCGAATGACCTATGTATCTCCCTAGCATCTTAAGTTAATCCCCATCAGATCCAGAAAATTATGTACACCATTGGGTCGGTCAAGCTGGTGATGGTGGCTGCATTTATCTCACATGTACTCATGAGAAGTATGCTCAATACGGGGGAGTGTACGGCATGTGTGCAGTGTGTAGGTGCCCAAGGATGATGATTCTAGAGCACAATTGCAGCTCGGTTAGTTAATGGAGGATTAATTAAAGGGGGGAAATTAGGGGGGAAATTAGGTGTAACATATGTAGAGGTCTGTAGAAGTTGTGGAAAGGTAGATAGTAGGCCAGTATAGGGCCTGGGTGATATTAGAACATACTAGTTGAAAAGTAATGAAAAATAATGAAAATGTCAGCACTGGTCCCCGCCCCTAGAAAACACTAAAGCACTGCCATATTTAGAGTAATGCCTAGTCTTCTGCAGGCCATGGTGAAATTAGCAGTACCACATGGCAACAAGTTCTGAACAACATTCCCATCCCAAGCCCCAGAATGGAAACTTAACATAGAGACCTTCAGGCCTGATAGTTAAATTGTATTGTGTTGCAGGCCTGCAAAACCAGAAAGGAATGTGAATGACCGAGCATGGGTAGAGCTGCGCCCATCCCGAAGAACACACCCATAGGAGGCGAGGCAGAGGTCTTGAGCTGCCAAAGGCCTGGTCTTGATTTAGGGCAGTTGCACCCCACAGAATGTTGGCCATCCCATTTGAACTGCCAGATACCCACAAACAGTACACCTAAATCCATCAGAATTTGGCTGATTAGTGTGGTCGTCGGGAGGCCCAGAAGAAGCTCCAGGGAGGGGCAGCTGATAACGGGGGAGCAAAGAGTAAAACATCCTGTGATTTGTACTATGAGGAGCAAGAGGTGATGCCAGCAAAGTTAGTTCTGTGACCGGGGCATAGCGGGGGTGCCCATATGTCTGGGATCAAGAGAAGCATTCCTTTATTCTGAAGGGCCATTTTGACCTTGAAACTATCCGCTGAGCTCATGTTAACGACCAGGTGCACACCATGTGATTATGCCCATGGGGAGGGGAACATATCATGCAACCCGCCAATGTCAAGACCATTACCCCAGTCTACACTGGCAAGTCCACCTGCCAGGTAAGGTCAGGGGTCGGGGCTTCATTAAGGCCTTGGAGGCCTTGCATCCACTCCCAAGATTCACTTGGAGTCAGTCCTGGTGTTTGAAGGGACTACTTTACTTTGGGGCCTGCAGCCAACATGGAGGCATTGGCATAGGCTTAGTTCCCAAGAACTAAGCTATGCGGTATAGTCTTTAGGGGTGGTGGCCTGGGACTACTTTACCTGGACTACTTTGCTGGAAGGCTATTTAAACCAAACCCAAGCGACAGAGCACGCTTTGCGTTACTTTGAAGACTGCAGCGTAACGCTCACTGTGTCCTGTGATACCCGCGATCCTCAGATCGACGAACCTGCAGAGAAGACAGAAGGAACATCATTAATAGGATCTTACCTGCAATCTCCATTCTGTCGTCCGTTCCAGAGTCTGGTGTGCCACCCTCCAGTGAACAGCTTTTTCTGGGCACCGCATACCTACCAGAACGAAGCGACCTGAAAAGGAAAAGGAGAAAGATAAACATTAGAAAAGACATACTCCGGCATTACGTAAGCCACGAACATCACAAGAAGCTTACCTGACTTGTCACCTCCCGGCCGGCATTGATCCGGAGTTCCGCACCCACTGGAGAAAAACATTGCAACCTGTAAGGAAGAAAAGAGACACAGGTTAGCAAAGGCAAGACAAGGCAGAGCAGCGCATAGCGCATTACATACCGCATTGCAGCGCATATCTCGTGCCATCATTTGCCGGCAGTACCAGCTCACCACGCTGAACCTGCCGCATGCTTAGGGAGAAAAAAAGGACATTATTAACCACAAAAGCAAGGCAGGCAAGAATAAACAGCGCTATACAAAAACTGCTGCAATAGGACCTACCTTAAATACACTTGAACGGGCACGCACCAGTGAAGTAACTTGGTCGCCACGCCCACTGAAGACTACACACCCCTGCTAAGAAAGCAGGATGGAAATACACCTAATACCACAACAAGGTGAGGAGAGGGCCTAAGGGCTGAAGCCAAAGGGGTGGTGGAAGGATACCTTACCTGAGTCGGCCAGTCCTGAACCCAGCCCTCTTGTGTATTTTAGGCTAGACTTCCTCTGAAGACATCATCCAGAATCGGGGAGAAGGTTTCGGCAACCAACCAGGGCTGAGTGGCGTCCCCGTGGATAACAGGTGAGCATAACAAAACGCAAAGCCTTCAATAACCTAATCCACCTGGGCGCCATGGAGACATCAGAAATCGACCAATTGGCACAATTATTAGGACAGTTATGCGCTGAAGTTCATTCAGCCAGGCAAGAGACAAATGCTCTCCAGAGGGACCTAGTAGTAACCAAGGATCGCACCGAAGACATCAGTAGGCAGTTTCTACAATCACAGGCAGGACAGACTCCTTTGCCCGGGAACAACCCAACGGCACAAGCACCCACCTTATCATCCACCCCAGTACAAATTACACTACCCAGAGCAGTTCCCCTAGCATCACCGGAACGGTTCTCAGGCGACCCAAGGAAGTATACTGCATTCATGAATCAGTGTCACTTTCACTTTCTTTGTAGGCCTGGTGCATTCCCCAACGATCAAGCACGGGTAGCTTTTGTTTTGTCATACCCGAGTGGTAGCGCAGCAGACTGGTCAGTGCCACTTGTAAGCCATGATGATCCATTGTTACACAATTTCGGGGGGTTCCAGAGAGAAATGTAGAAGCTTTTCGCTCATCATACCCAAGAGCAAGCAGTAGACAATGAACTATTGTCACTCCGACAAGGGAATAAAGACTTATCAACATACATTGCCACATTCAATAGATTGGTTGCTGAAGCTAGGTGGCCTGAAAACAAAAGAACCACGTTGTTCCACCGAGGTCTACGAGGCGAATTGAAGGACGTTCTAGCCCAGGTGGTTGACCACCCAGGGACTTTACCGAATTCATTAACTTGGTTGTGCAACTAGGTCACCGATTGCAAGATCGAAAGGCTGATCGGTCTAGGTCAGACACTCGGGCCGTGTATGTTCAGCCAAGGGCACGTGTGCTGGAAAACACCGTAGAACCCATGCAAATTGGAGGGATACGACCCCCGTTAACAAAAACAGAACAAGACAAGACAAGGCAACAGCAACTATGTTTGTACTGCGGAAAACCAGGACACTTCCTCAAAGACTGCCCAGTGAAACCTCCAAGGAGAACAGTCGGGCCACAGAGAAGGACGAGGTTAAGGAGTTGGAAAACTACCCAGCTTGGCAAACGTAGAGGTCAGTTTGTCGAGTGAGAAGAAAGAGCCACCGACCTCACACTTTGCAATATCAGTGATCTTAATTAACCACCAACGACCGTCTGGGATGCACACCTTTGAGGCATACATAGACAGTGGAGCAGTTGGGAACTATATAGATCAAGAACTGGCAGCAGAGATAGGGCTTCCCTTATGTTCAAAGCCGACCACGGACAAGGTAACCACCGTGGATTGGACAGAAATCGCTTCCGGACCAGTAACCCAATGTACAGCCGGGGTAACCTTGCTGTGCCAGGATGGACACCGGGAATCAATTTCTTTTGATCTCATCAAGGTACCTCAGTTTCGGCTAATATTAGGGATGCCATGGTTAGTTGCTCACAATCCCTTGATAGACTGGCATGCAAGGAAACTGACCTTCCCTGATGACTGCACTCCTGCCTGCTATTACCAAGAGGAGAAACCTAACTTCTGTACTCCTGCAAGTCCCAGAACGACAGCATCAACACTTGGAGTAACTAACACTCTACCAAGTGAATACCAAGATTTACAGGATGTGTTCCAAAAAGAACAAGCTAACACACTATCGCTGCACAGGCCCTATGACTGCCAGATTGACCTCATACCTGGCGCACAAATTACTTGCAGCAGAATCTATGCACTCACAGAACCAGAAAACCTCCATTTGAAATCCTATCTAGACCAGTACCTGGAAAACGGATTTATCCACCCGTCTAAGTCCCCTGCAGACAGTCCCTTGTTCTTCATACCAAAGAAAGAAGGAGACTTGAGGACCTGCATCGACTACTATGCATTAAACAAGATTACCGTGAAGAATCGCTACCCCCTGCCACTTATTCCTGAAATGTTAGACCAAGTCAAAGATGCCCAGATATGTACCAAATTGGACCTTCGAAGAGCGTACCACCTGGTCCGAGTTAAAAAAGGAGATAAATGGAAAACCGCCTTTCTGCACCAAATATGGCTTGTATGAATAACAAGTAATGCCCTTTGGGCTATGCAACGCCACCGCGGCATTCCAATATTTCATGAACAATGTCCTGAGGGAATTAATCGATGTCTGTGCCTTGGTCTACATAGATGACATCTTAGTGTACTCGGCCTCGAAACAAGACCATGTTAAACACGTCCGCTCTGTTCTCGCCAAGCTCTGCCAACATCGCTTATATGTGAAACTTGAAAAGTACTTTATTCATGTCACCGAAGTAGAATTTCTTGGTTTCATCCTCACTACAAAAGGCATCAGAATGGACGTACACAAGGTAGACGCCATTCTGAAACGGCCATCACCTAATTCACTGAAAGGGATGCAAAGCATGCTGGGCTTTGCAAATTTTTACCGCCGATTTATCCCAGACTTCTCTCAAATTGTACATCCTATCACAGTACTGTTACGAAATAACAATAAGAAGTTCATTTGGTCCGAAAAAGCAGAACGGGCCTTTCAAGAACTCAAACAAAGATTCACTTCCGCTCTGATCCTGCGACACCCTGTCTAGACCTCCCTTACATCGTGGAAACCGATGCTTCCAGCATGGCTATGGGGGCTGTCCTCTCACAGAGGGACCCTGAAACTGGCCAGTTACACCCCGTGGCCTTCTTAGGAGCCAGACACACCGTTACGGTAATCACGGATCATCGAAACCTGCAATATCTGAAAACAGCAAAGGCCCAGTCCTCGTGTCAACTGCGGTGGGCCTTTTTCTTCGCTGAGTACGATTATGTAATCACATATCAACCAGGAGTTCGGAATGGGAAGGTTGATGCCTTGTCCCGCACGGGCATTGACGAAAAGGTGTACACAACTCCAGATCCGATAGCCATCATTCCTGAGAACAAACTCTTAAGCCTCACGCCAGCTTTGACACAAACGAACTCCGAAACGAAATCCAACGGTTAGTGAATTCCGACACTTTACTTGAATGGCATACTTGAGGAGAACAATATACCATCAAGGACCAAATGCCCTATTTTAGGGACCGTCTGTATGTACCCAAAGGGGAACTTCAACAACAAATCATTTCAGATTATCATGATTCCCTGATGGAAGGTCATCCTGGAATCGCCAAAACTCTAGCCAAGGTGAAACGGAACTATTGGTGGCCTACTTGGCATAAAGACATCATCCAGTATGTCCAGTCCTGAGGTGTATGTGCACAAAACAAATCACAAAAGCAGAAACCAACTAGTCTCTTTCGACCATTGGACATTCCTCCTGCCCCATGACACACCCTTTCTCATGACTTCATTACAGACCTGCCTCCCAGTCAAGGGTTCAACACCACTCTGGTATTAGTTGACTTATTCTCAAAAATTGCACATTTTATTCCTCTCAAGGGCCTCCCAGATACATCCAGTTTAGCAAAAGTATTCCTGGAAAGTATTGTTAAACTAAATGGTTTCCCATCAGTCTGGTCTCCGATCGAGGCAGCCAGTTCGTGTCCAACTTCTGGAAAAAATGTTGTTCAATGGCACAAATCAACATCCGCTTATCCACCAGTCACAACCCCCAAATGGATGGCCAAACAGAAAGAACCAATCAAACCCTTGAGCAATACTTACGGTGCATGCTGCATCAAGTGGAAAGAAATTGGAAGGACTTACAATGGGTAGCAGAATATGCTAATAACAATTTGTTGCATTCTAGCACGGGACAAACCCCTTTTTACATCCTTATCGGCAGACACCCGCATACTTACGAATTAGACCTTCCAGCCAACTTGGAAATTCCAGCAGTGAAGACTCTTCATGCAACCATCTCCCAGGCCTTTATAAAGGCGACAGAACATCTAACGCAAGCCAAGGACAGACAAAAGAAATTCACTGACGAACACCAAAGAAAGACTCCCAACTATCGAGTAGGAGACGTTTGGCTGTCAGCAAAGAACGTATCCATTAAGGGAACCCCGACCTTTCGTCCTCGATATTTAGGACCCTATTCCATCAAAGCAATCATCAACCCAGTAGCCGTCAAGCTGGCATTAACACCCAATATGCAAATCCACCCGGTGTTCCACGTAAATACACTAGGTCCAAATTATAATATCAAATCGATTGGAAAGGGTAGAGACCTCAAGATAGATCCTGGGAGCTCAGCGAGAATATCCATGCACCACGTCTGATCAAGGAATTCCATCAGAACTTCCCAACCAAGCTGGGACCGAACAGAATAATCACCATGAGAGGGGCCTTTGGGGAGAGTGCTGTCATGACCCTTATGCCAGACTCTGACTGGCAGGTCCACCTGCCAGGTAAGGTCATTGGTTGGGGCTTCGTTAAGGCCTTGGAGGAAAGAAAGGACATTATTGACCACAAAAGCAAAGCAGGCAAGAATAAACAGCGCTATACAAAAACTTCTGCAATAAGACCTACCTTAAAGACACTTCCACGTGCACGCACCAGGAGACTGCTATTATGTATATAGGTGGTAGCCAATGAGGGTGGGGGATGAACACTATATAATGTGGGTGTCATGAGTGATAATGATTTGCTCTGAATCCTGCATCCTTTGAACTAACCCAGTGAGGTCTGGGGAAGTTGGTTTCTACTGCACCCCCTGTCTCCTTTTTCCTTTTTGTAAATGAAATCAAATATTTTCCTTGCAAAGAGGTACATCAAGCCTTTTTTCTTAGAGGATTGTTTTTCTGTGTCTGGTTGTCTGGAGAACTGCCTTACACTGGTAAGTGCAATTTGAAACATTACAATCACAGCATAGAATACAAGACATCACATGCTCGTCAATTGCTGACTATGGGAGTGGCAATAAAATGCACAATGGTATACATCAATGATCAGGCCACCTGGTAGCTTACACCCAAGAACACTTGACGTGCAGTGAGAGGAGAATGTAAAAAAGTACCATAAGTATAACATATAATTTGCCACATGTACCCCGAATGTCAGAAAGTCATTTCTGAGGCATATTCCACCAATCCACACACCAATAAGTCTCATGAAGTGCTGTAAGGATGCTGTAAACATCAGTGAAGACCTACTCAATGAAACGCAGTTGGCATTAGACAATCCATTTAGGGCCTTTCCACCTACTGCATTCAGGCATCAAAATACATTTGCCAGTTGCATGGTACAAAGCTATCAAGTCCCGGGTGTCTCATGTGAAACACCAACACCCTTCTGAGAAGTACTGTATTGGGTGGTGGGCTAAGGACAACACTTTAATGCAAAGCACAAACAACCTATTTTGCACATTGATTCTGATGGCATGCCACTTATCTCATCACAGGTAGCCATGGCAGCCAGGAGGAACATTGTCACATCTTCCCCGTCCCTCAGCTTCCACACACCCCCCTTCAGTTTCCAGCCCTGCTCCTGCCCTGCCTAGCTCCTCGGTCCCGCCCAATACCTGTGTCCCCTCCCAACAGCAGCGGGGAGACAGACAAAGGCAATACCCGTGGCGTCTGTGGTCACGCTGGCACTGGGGAACGCTGGTTTACAACATTTGCGGCCCATACAGACTGCCACGATTACTGGTTGGAACTTCCTGGTCACGTGATCACAAGCAGCCTCATTCATATGGGCTCGCGATGTTGCAGGTACGATCACGTGACCTGTCACGTGGCCGATCACGCGACCAATTAAGAAAGTAGCCAGTATAAAGAGCTGCCGGCACCGCAGGACCACGCTTCTCAGCTGTTGTTTTCGGCTTTTGAGTAGCATTACGTTTTTTGGTGTGTTTTCCTGGATTTCTGGACTTTGCTTACGGACCTTGGATTGCTTTTGGATTATCCTCCTGGATTTGGCGCTTTGGAAACTTTTGGTTACTTGGTTCATGAACTACTGCCTTGTCCAAAGGATTGTCTTGGATTAACCCTTGAACTTTGGAACTCTGTACACTTCACTTGGGAAGTCAAACACCTCTTCCCCTAAGGTGCAAATATCATCACAGGTACTAACTAATACCAGTCATCTTGCAGCTGTTGGGCTTCCCGTTCCCTTACATACATTTTATGGAGGGAGCATGAGGTGGGCTTTCCTTAATACATCTCTATAGGCTATTTTGGTAGGTGTCATTCTAGTTCTTATACTAAAAGTTTACGATCATAGTTGTGCACTATTCTGCCTTGACTGCCTGTTCCTTTGCAGCTGCCTGATTACCTGAGCCACCTGAGTTCCTGCTTCTGCGCCTGTGGCCTCAATAACTGGCCAGGGATTGTCTTTGTTTAATCTCTCTGGCCGGTGCTTGGGGACAGAGGTATACATAGTTATTGCAGTACCTCATCTGAAGATTTCGACAAACATGAAGGCAGAAGCACAGCAGGCACTTTTGGCAGAACAAGTTGAACCCCAGCCCTGCCTTGCCACTACACATCCAGCGATGCAGATCAAAGTGCTGGCAGAAGGAAAAAACGCAGAAAGTCTGCATCAACCTGTATAGTGTTTGTTCCCTTGACATCACTTCTGTTTCTCCTGCAGCCTTGGACCTCCTCTGTCCCTTGAGCATTTCTTCGGGTGATTTCTGCAGCGTGCATCTCGGTGCACTGTGATCGGGTCGCAGGCTCATATTTGACTTTGGCACTTTTAAATTGATATTGCCCTCTGAGGATTGCTGTTCCTGCTCTGTTTGGGCTTGTGTGCTGCTGCTGCCACCTTGAACACTATGCTTGCCCTGGACCTCAAGGCCCTGGAAAGATGGCCGTCCTGCAGTGTTGTCTGTGTTCTTTGAGCCCTCCGTTGCCCGCAGAGCCTGCTCCCCCTCCCAATTGGTTGGCTGGTGATTTTACACCAATCTCAGCAACCGAGAGGCGGGAGCTGGCCCGAAAGACCTAAGGCATGCAACAAAGACCCCCGTCTGCCCCCTGTCCTCCACCAACCGCTTCCTGCCTCAAGATCCCCTGTGATGCCCTCTGTATCCTGCACCCCCTTCCTGGTCTGCTGAGATGTCCTCTGTTCTCCTCACCTCCTTCCTGGTCCCCTGTGATGTCCTCTGTACATCCCACCCCCTCCTGGCCCCTGGTGATGTCCTCTGCCCCTCACCCCCTTCCTGGTCCTCCTTTGCCCTCTGTACTCCCCACCCCCTTCCTGGTCCCCCGTGATGTTCTCTGTATCCCCGACAACCCCCTTCCTGGTCCCCCGTGATGTCCTCTGTACCCTCCACGCCCCCTTTTTCTGACCCCACCTGTTGTCCATCCCCCCCACCCTGCTTGCCTGATCTCTTCTATCCCCTTCATCCCTTCCCTTACCTCCACCCCCCTTTCACCTAATCACTACTGGAGTTGTCTTGATGCACTATGGTTTCACCATCACCAACCTGTTGCCAACACTTGGATTTTGCCTTTTGGACACATCTTGGATCTCGTACTCAGGATCACCCTTAATCATGCTGTGACCATTGTCATCTTGATTCTTTGCTTACATTTCAAGTTCCCTGCAACATTACGTGTTTTACTGACCTCTGCAACTGCATTCGCTCTCCCCTCTGCTTCTCTGCTCTTTTTTCACTGTTTTTATTCGCTGTTCTCTCCTCCACTCCCTTCTACCTCCCTCCACCCATCCTCCCTTACTATTTCTACTTTTTGTACGCACTCACTCTATCATAATTGTTCTTGGACCTAGTATGATAACAACATTTGTTTGTCTCCTCCCCCTTCCCTTACTTGTTTTCCTCCCCCCGTCCCTCCAGCACTATCTGAAATATCATCTGGCCTAGTACGATAGATGCTTGTTTTGGTCCTCTCCTCCCTTTCTCCCTCACCTCTTGTTAATCTCCGACTCTACCAAAAATGTTGTCAGGCCTCGTACGGTAGTCGCCTGTTTGTTCTCATTTCCCTCTCATCCCCTTCCTATCTGTGTCAAAGCTCTTCCACTATCTGAAATGTCGCCAGGCCAAGTACAATAGTTAATTTCACATTCGTGTTGTTCCTGGCCTGCAAGAATGTTATTGTATTTTCCCTTGTTCCCTCCCTTGCCTTGAAGCGTTTTGAAACACATTGTGTATAGGAGCTATATAAATAAACTATCATATCATATCATATCAACAGCAGCTGCACCTGCCAGCACTGCTAACAGCAGTGCCACCCCCACCTTCATCATCTGTAACACTGTCACCACCACCAACACCATCACCACGCCCATATGTGCCTCGATGATAGCCACAGTGGTGACCACCAGCACACCTGCATCTTGTCTCCGCGCCTCATACCGCCAGTGTGCCAAAGCAAAGCTGTGCGACAAGGGTGGCAGTGAACATAGAGGTAAACATTCCCCACACCCCTGGCATCACAAGGGGTCTGCCCTATCAGCTTGACTCTCCACCACTTCCATCCCTCTCCCCTCTCACCACAATGTCTTTGCCCATATACACTGGGCAGCCTCTGTAGTGGCATCATGACCAGGAGAGTGATTCCACTCCTGATGATGATGATGATACTGCAGATGGTGGGTCATGTTTATTGGATAGGGGACATGCCCCATTACCCACCATCACCAGCCCCCACGACAAGACTGAATGGATTATGCAAATATTGAGCCAAATCTAGCAGAGGCAGGACCAGGTGGAGGCCATTGTACAGGAGCAATTGGGGAATGCTCAAGCCATGCAGGATGCCATTCGGGGGGCCTCAAGAAGAGTGGCCGCTGCTGTGGTGAGGCAGGGCAGAAGGGTTGCAGATGCCGCAGCGCAAGTGACAGCAGTGGCCCCAAGAGTGCAGAAGTTGTCAGAGTCCATTTCCTTAGGAAATGAGACCTTTGTGATGGCAATGACACTGAGTCTCTAGCACATTCATGGGGGTGACACAACTAGCTCCATCTTGGCCACACCCACTGACGGATCCCATCCTAGCTCCCCATTAAGGCACTTGTGGAGGAGACCAGCCCTTTCCCGAGCTGTGACACATGGATGTGGCAAGAGCCAAAAGAAATAGGTCGACCATGGCACAGACATTGTTTTGGGAATGTGGGTGGTGGGTTGGCAAGGGACTGTTGGGGATATGGGTCGGTCAATGGGCAAGGGACCTTTGGAGATGTGGGGGGTGGGTGGACAGATGACAGTTCACATACAATTAAAAAAATCACTCCAGCAAATGAGTACAGTAGTCATTGAATGTACTGAATAGCATTATCTGTTGCAATGTCATGTTACAGTGAATACATAGGTGTAATCAAAAAAGTTCTAAATAAGTTCATGATGGATGATGCATCCCTCCCTTGCATCCTCATGTCCACCTTGAGGTGGCCTCTGATTACTGGAATCATCAGAGTCACTAGGTGGCAAATGTCTTTCCTAGGAAGCAAATGGGTGTGCCTCTGAATGCACATGTTCTGAAGCAAAACACAGACCATAACCATCTTCTCCACACTCTCAGGACTGTACTTGAGTGCCCCAACTGCCCAAATGTGCACTCAGTGCACACCCTGGTCTGTGCATGGGCCTTGTTCTATGCCATCTCCTATGGAGTTGCAGGCCTTTGGGTTGGTTGGTGTTAGCCGTGGCAACAGTGGATAGCCTGAGTCTCCGAAATGGATAAGTATCATGCTTAATGATGGACGTTTTTGTTGTCTACAAAGGCCTCATTGTACATTGCAACATGTGTAACAATTACATCAGGTACATTGTCAGGGATACAGGAAGCCTCTCTATGCATGACATTAGGGGTGTCTGGACCTTACAATGGCTGATAGAGAAAGAGTGCTTTTGATTCAGCTGCATGGTGCATTGGTTTGCCCAATTTGTTGCCTTCTTTTCACAATGACAATGTTGCCTTAATGTATTCCATTTCATTGGCCTACTGCTACATTGGAATCGGCATTGTGCAGAGCATACTTAAGCTATCTTGTCAATTGTATGCCTTTCTGTTTGTTACTGTAATGTGATTATTGCAAGACATTGTGGGGCATACATCAGTGCATCCTCTGTACCCTACAATCGGGGCACCCATGTCACTGTTCCCATGAGAACGCGTGATATGGGCAACGGGCAGCTCACTCTGGAGTTCAGAGCTTTTGTGTCCCATATGTGTTTGCATTGTTTCACTCACATGCTTCATGTATGTGCATTTGTTTTTACATCTTTCATTGTTGTATGGCATTACTTGTGTATGCCCCCAACCCCTATTCACCATTTCACATTCTTAGGCCCATATTGTGCATAGCATTTTCATAGTTGCTTCTTCATATATGATAGTACCTGTGGGAGTGCATGAATGCTGGCAGAGTGCTGTTCCTCGAGACCATGGCATCATGGGTTGAACCCGGAAATGGGCGTAGCAGTGTCTCACTGTCAGATCAGCATTGTGTGTCATTTGTACGTTCATGGAGTGGTACTGCTTTCTGTTGCTGTACATTAGCTCCTTTGCTTGGGGTGGTACCAATGCCACATGCGTGCAGTCCAGTGTGCCAATGTTGTGGGCATTGCAATGTGAATTGGTTCATGTCAGATTAGTGTGTCAAGTACATTTGCCAATCCTATAGAAAAAGTTGGCTGTAATATGCCATGTAGCATCCCAACAGTGTGCTGAAATGTTCCCGTAGCTAAGAAGTGTAGGACTGCCACCTGCTTCAGCAGGGGTAAGATTGCTGACCTGATTCGGATCCCGCTGTGGAGGTGTAGCTGTTTGAGGCGGAGCAACTCAGCTATGGTATCCCTATTCAGCCGGTAGAGTGTGGTTATCTGGTCATCCGTCATTATCCTGGGTGAGGCTCTGACCAAGAGTATGGCTGTCCTCCTCATGGCATGCCTCCTCTGCCTTTGCCATGTCAGCCTCCTTGGCAGCAGCCTCAATGCATGCGTCTTCAACTCACTATACAACAGCAAGATGTACAGCCCATAATCATGTTGCTTCAAATTGGGTTTGGTGGAAGGTGTGGGACTTAAACACTCTTTGGGATGAAATAATGTACCTCAGCCTCTGAATTGGAGGTGACTGAAATGCATTTCTTGAGGAATTGCCACTTGTTTTTATGGTGGTTATTCAGTTGTATTTCAGTGGTAATTCAGTGAAATTACCATTGTTTTTTTTTTCTGTGGTAATTCTACTGACGGAATTAGCACTCATGGAATTAACATTGCTTCTCTTGGCAGTAATTGTGCCGGTGTCATTCCTGCCGGTGGATTTACCACTAGTTTTGTGCTCTTGTAATTTGGTGGTTCTGTAAAAGTGGCGGTATGTTATTGCCACCACTTTTTTACTGCACCGCAAAACTCGGAATGAGCCCCACCATTATTAATTGAGGCAAGTGCCAAGAATTATGCCAACATTTTGCAGCTTAGATTGGAATATGGGTCCTTGTAAATTCTCTTTTTTATATTAATAGGTTAAATGCTATTCTTATCAACTCTGATAGCAGTACAGTGGGGAGAGAGTGTTAATCCTTCTCTTTGCGGATGACATTGTACTCTTCACGGAAGAAGCTACAAAAATCCTTAACAATCTTTCCTACCAAGTCAGCTAAAACTGATTCGATATAACAAGACAAAATATCTAATTTGGTCAAATAAAAAAAGCTAAACCCTAAAAATACGGCTGAAAGATCATACCTTAGGCAGAGTAGAGAATTATGATTACTTATGTGTAGGCATCTATGAGACGGGGACATGGTAAAAACGAATAAAGAAAAATGTAATGATTCTCCGTAAACAGGGGGGAGCACGTAATGCACCTCCGTAAACAGGGAGGAGCACTTAATGCATTCTCCACACATTATGGAGGACAATCGATCATCCAAGCACCCAAAAGGTGTATCTTGTGAAGGCTCAAACTGCAGCTATCTATGGAGTCGAGCTATCAGGGCATACCAATTTGCAGTCCATGGAAAGATGTATACATTACAAAAAAAATGGAAGTTACCAATGACCACCCCAAATTCCCTTCAATACCTGGAACTCAAGATACTTAGTATCTGCGATACTGTGCAGTTAAGACACTTATTATTCTGGCACACACTGTGGACACAAGATTTCATTATCTCATACAGGGATGCCTGTAGAGATGTGCTGTCTCAGGAGGGTGCACTCACCCTCCCATGGTTTCAAATATTTGACGCCACTGGGAAGGCAAGGGGAGGACACAATGCGTAAAACTCTACATCTCATTCACGCAGGTGGGACATGAACAAAGAACCTGTCCTTCTTTCAATTGATGCTGAAAAGGCCTTTGACAGGTTGGAGTGGGGATTCTTGAGATCAGTCTTGGGCAGGGTGGGGATTGGTCCTAGATTCAGGAAGGGTAAACAGGCAGTGTACACATCCCTCAAAGCACATGTATTCGTTAAAGGAGAATACTCCAGATGGTTCGAACTAGGACGAGGCACACGGCAGGGATGTCCCCTCTCCACAATCCTTTTTGTACTCTCCCTTGAACCTCTAGCACATACATTGAGGGCTGATCCCCAGGTAGAGGGAATCTGACTTGGGGAGATGAAATATAAGGTGGCCCTCTATGCCGATGATATACTCTTGCATATGACTAATCCCCTGATGTCCATGCCCTGAGCTCTCCACTTACTAGAAGAATATGGCCAATTCTCAGGGTTGAAAGTGAATAAAACCAAATCCATTTTATAACCCCCTATGGGGAGCGGCGGAGGTAAACGAAATCAGATACTCCCCACTTGGACCCAAAACTGAACACTCCAAGTTGAAATATTTAGGGATACAGATCACTAAAGATCTGGCAGATTTCTATGAAGCAAATTTTTCCCACTCCTTCAACAATTCCACGCCGACCTTAATAAATGGAGCAAATTGATGATCTCCTGGCTAGGACATCTCAACGCTATTAAAATGGTTTCCCTTCCTCGGTTCTTGTATCCCTTTCAAATGTTACCCATAGAGATGCCCCAGTACTTCTTCTCTGAGGCCAAGAATGCCATAGTAAAATTCCTCTGGCAGGGGAAGAAAGCTAGAATAGCATACGACATCCTAAACTCCCCAGGGATAAAGGCGGAGTCGGACTCCCCGATCTTAGAAAATATTATGAAGAATCAAAATTCCCCATTTACGCAACCACAACGAGCCCCAATGGATACATATGGTTAATCACTACCTAGCGCCAGCCACAGTGTCGGAATGGCTTTGGGCCCCTAAGAAGAAACTCCACAAAAGAACCAAAAATCACCCGATTCTGAATACCATATGGGGAATTTGGAGTAAGAGTACGAGGATGTGACAGATCCCCACAAGGCCATCCCCACTGAGTCACCTATGGTCGTCAGGAATTAACAATCACATCCTTAATGTAGAAAGATTTCAAAATTGATACGAGGCAGGGTTAGAAAGATTGAGCCAACTACAGAAAAAGGATTCTTTTATTACACTGACTGAAATCCTGGGGATTGGCACACTGTTCACTTTCCAATATATACAGATTAAAGGCATTCTAACCAAACCAGCTTGGAAACACAAGTTGATGCGAGAACTTACCCCCTTTGAAAAGTTATTGGACTCTAGAACAGAGATGAAAGGCCTGATATCAGCCATGTATAGAGAACTGGTAGAGGCAGGAGATGTGACCACAGACCCATTGAGAAGAAGATGGGAGAGAGATCTAGGTGAACAAATAAGTCCAGAAATGTGGGGAAGGATGTGCAAAGCGGCATTGCAAACGTCCATATCCAGCAAATATAAATTACACGCTATCAAACTGCTGCATAGATGGCAATACTACCCTCTCAGGCTCTCCAAGATGTTTCAAACGATTAACCTGAGATGTTGGCGGGAATGTGGGGAAATCACTGACTGCTGGCATATGTGGTGGGGCTGTCCCTGAATAAGAGTATTTTGTGAGGAGGTCCTAGGATGGACTAAGGAAATAGATGGTATTCAAAGAGCTTCAGACCCCCACCTTTTATTATTTGATCTGGAAAATAGTGATGATGAATGGAGAAGGATTAAAGGTTTGGTCCCCAACCTGCTACTAGCAGCTCGCGCCATACTCATACCAAAATGGAAATCTAATACAGTACCGAGTAAAACAGAATGGATTAATGTGGCCACAAACCTACGTATAATGGAAAAGATAACAGCATCTCTTCATGGAAGATCCACACAATGTGAGATATTGTGGATGGACTTTGTGAATAAGCATTTGTCAGAGTAGTCAAACTGCCAACAGACTTGATGCACTGAGTTGAGATACAAAGGGTATGACTCATAAGGTTGTTTTTAAAGGCAAAATAAAAAAAGCTAAAATAGCTCACCAAAAAGACAGTGCCCTTGTAACTAAACTGGGACCACTCGAACATATGCATAGATATATTCCCAAAGGTGTTTGCTCGACCCAATGGGGGTTGGGGGGAGGGAGAAGGGAAAGTCATGTTAGACTGTTACAGTACAAGGACGGATGTATGTAACAAATGCATATGGAAACAGTAATTTTGAAATGCTCCGATATTGTCTTGTAACCTTGAATTTACAATTTTTCCTTTAATTATTGTGACTGGTTAAAAATAAAACTCAATAAAATCGAATAAAAAATATATATATATATTTGACGCCTGTCTAAGGATTTAGGTTGGGGTAGCCTCTGGGAGACTGCATAAGGTTTAAACAGCTGTTTGCTCCCATCCTGATCCATAGTTAAGACATGAAACATTGTTTTAATTTTCCTTTGGCTCCTATGGGAGTATGCCATTATGATGAAAGAGTTACTTAAGACAAGAGCGATACCTTTCACCGATTGAGGCTGAGGAAGCAAGATGCTTTACATAAAATTGCAACTAGGAATTTTACCATTGGGGTCATTTGTATGTAAATGGAAGGTAGAAAACACTGACAAATGTAAACACTGTATATACTTGTGAAGACTTATATAAGATGCTATTTTCTTCTGCTATTTATGTCTCTGTGAGGAAAAAGTTTCTCCTTCCTGTACTTAGGCTATACAACATTAAAAAAGGGGGCCAACCATTAGATCTCTGTCAATATAGAGAGTCAGAGGCTGCACTTTGGGGAATCTCCAGTAGTTAAAGGCTACCTGGAGAATAAGATGAAATGTGAGAAGCAACTAACACTGACATTAACTGTAGGATATATCTATTTAATTGTATGAAACGTTTTAACATCTAAAGAGATGAACATTGCTTATTGTCCTAACTTGGATGTGCATGCATTATTGTTTTTACCGTTTGTATTATGAAATGCTTATGATATTGCAAGATTGTATAATATTTTTCTTTTTTTACTTTATTCATTGTTAAGCTTGGCAGTGCAACATTGGAAACAAGCAGTACACGGTTGATCAGTGAGTATACATATGGTGTACATATAAGATTGCAAATCATTCAAGAGTAACGGAACATCATTAAAGTTAACCAGGGAAAAGTTAGCAATACAAGTGTCATGAAGATAGCAATACATACAGACTAAACAACTTCGGGAAGAGGGGTTTTTGGCTCACCAGTCTCGTCCCCGTAGTCGGTAGACAAGGAGGAGATGTATAAGTGGAAAGGGCCCCAAAAGTTCCTTGGTCTAGATCTTATCGGTTGTAGCAGTAGCCAACACTCCTCGGTGTCAGAAGACCATGTGTCAGCACAGAGCCATTGGTCGTGTGTAGGGGATCTAGACTAAAGCCATAGTAGGAGGATGCAACGGGTAGCGAGGAGCCGGCTCAGGCTTGCCAATCTCTTGAAATCACGGTTTAATGCGGAGAGTACATAAAAAAGACACATCAGGAGGAACAGGATGATGATACACTCTAACATTTCTGGATAAACTGTGGTCATGACCACAGCATGTGTATGTAATCTGTATGTAATCTGTGTTGTCGGAATTACATTTTGGGCATACGGGTGGGTGGTCCTGTGACATACAGTGTAGTCTGATTGATGTATGATGGAACCTGTGTAGGATCTTGAATTAGATTAGTTGAAACGTGAGTTAAATGAGATGACATGCGTGCGGGCACACATGTATTCCCAGCGCTGATCAGATATCTCGTTCCCCAGATCCCTGGCCCAAGAGTCCCTGAGTTTAGTGAGCTCTGAGGATACCCTACTCTGAAAGGCAGTGTATAGCCTGGAGACCTTACCCTTGAGAGTTGCAGTGTTTAGTATTTCTGATAGTATTGGGTTGTCCTGCGGTATTGAAGGGAAATCAGGGAATCTGATCTTTAGTGTGCATTGCAGGCCCGCATAGTGTAGCCAGCGAAAGGGTCTACCACATAGGGATCCCGGCAGACTGGCTCACTCGATGAAAGTGCCCTGTTCAAATATGTACCGGATAGCAATCAGTACGGCTTCTGCCCAGCGGTCCACTGTTGCAGTATCTACCAGGGGGGGTAGTGCTATGTGAGCAAAAGGGAGACCACTTTTTTGTTAGGGGCTTGTGGGATGTGGTCTATAATACATAAGCAGCACAGGAGTGCTATTAATTTTCTTTTAAATTTACCTTTTGGCCAATTTTTATGGATCAGACGTAACTGTTCGGAGAAACAAGACTTCAAAACTCACAGTGAGGTATTGAAAAACAATCTAAAATTAAGAGGATATCCCCCTCATACCATCAGAAGATCCTATAAAAGGGAGACCAACCAACCAAACAAGATAGCACCAAACTGGACAAAATAACTTTTGTAACATCATTCACTCCTGTGAGTAACGACCTGAGAAAGACCATCTTGAAGAATTGGAAGAAGATTATCACTGAGTCCTTTTCCATTCTTCCTCGCCTTTTTGCTTTCAAACGGTTACAAAATATTGGAGATAAACAGGTTCACACATATCCGAGATTGCCCACTAATTCACCCACACAATCGACACTCTGGAGTCTCCCCCCAGTTGTGGGCCACTATAAATGCGGTAAATGTCTTATGTGTAATTTCACCAGAAATACTAAGACTATTGATTTGAAAACTGTGGTTTGGAAACTAAATGCCTTTACCAATTGTACAACAAAATGGGCCATTTATTGTATAATTTACCCATGTGGTCTTGTATATATCGGAAAAACTAAAAGAACTGTGCGGACCAGAATAGGAGAACACCGGTCCTGCATAAAAAATGTCATAAAAGACAAACCGCTAGTGGAACACTACCAAAAAATGAAACATTCTCACAATGACATACTATGGTATGTGTTACAAACCGTGGATGCACACCCCCGTGGGGGAGACAGGGACTTAAAAAATTGCGAAAGCTGGAACAAAAATGGATCCACAAATTGGATTCTGTGAAATGCGGATTAAATCTATATATAGAGTGGAATCTTTTTGTCGATAAATAAAACTCTCCTGTTCTGAACAATAGGGAATTAATATAGACAATCTGTTCCCCTCTCTCAAAATAGACTGAGGTATCCCCATCTCACTGCACCTTGTTTTGGGATACAGCAATTTACATTCTAATCCCTATGGTGGGAAACCATTTTTCCGGACATTTAATAATGGCCGCCATGCTAGATCACAATCACTTACTGCGTTGATCTTGTCGCGATGACGCAAACACGCAGCGTATTAGAAATACAAGGCAGGTCATGTGATCGAGTAGCGATCGTTTGTACCTGCACACAGATTTTGAAACGCTGCAACCGCACCTGAATAGAAGCAAGTGCATCCGTGTTATATAATCATTGCTTCATTCAGGGAGTCTTTCATTATACGACTTCACTTTATGTCGTTTCCTTGAATTTATTTCCACAGAACGCTCGAACTAGAAGAGCAGTTGGCATGAGCACTTTCCATACTAACTTGGTAACAAGAAGCATTTTCTAAGTGTACCCACGAAAAAACACATCTGGGAACACATCGCCCTACGGGCCCAGTAGGAAGATGAAGGTAGGAGTAAATACCTACCATTCTTTTTTCCACTATATCTATTACGCTAGTTGAAACATATGGTCACCATTCCCTTGCATTTACTGTTTCCTATGCAGCCAGATATGGTGTCGGCTGACATTTGATGTATTCCTTTGTCACTATGGACACATCTGTTGCAGTAAGAATAGATACCGCCCCCACATTTCTTTGAGCGTCGTCTTTGAGGAAATATGAAGGTATGATTATGGCTAGAAACCACTACTACATAGATATACATATAAGTTATTGGTTCTTGGGGATTACATTAACGTATGTATGCTCCACAGTTTGGAGTATATAATCAGCCATTTTTTTACTTGAATATAACAAAATTACTTTTAGCTGAACTAAAGAAGAAAAATAGATTAGGACAAGTAAATCAGGTCCAAACAACACCAAGTTGTATATCTACTATTGAATATCGATATATCTATGATGCACATGGAACAATGAGTAAAATGGTTGGAAATATTAAGAAAGATGAGGCAGTATTTTTAAATGATCAGACACTTTCCCCATGGGGGCTTTGTGCGAAATTATAAACAAATGCCTGCTATTGGGAGCCACTTTGTTTTACTAACATCACCTAAATGAATTTTGACAATTGCTAATATTTGAATGTTTTTTGTATACAGTGTCCAATTGATTGTCGTTGTATGTTGTGATATATTGTCTTTTTAAATAACTGGACTCTTTGGTGGTCCTTGCTTTTTAGCACACATCAAAATAATAAAACAAAAATATATTTTTGCAAAAATCTGCCCTTGTGCATATCTTGTGATATTTTTTGCTACACAAGATTTTGACCTATAGGTGCCTCATATTAATCTAAATTTCCTGCCTATACTTGTGACATCAATAGGTAGTTTGTTTTCGGACACTCCTGTGCTGCTCTACCAGGGGGGGTCAGATAAGAAGTTCCAGAGAGGAAAATCACTGTGGAGCGGTCGTGTACCACAAGTTCTTTCCACATCTTGGTTAAAGCTATAGCTGTGGTGCCGACAGGGTCGGATGGTTCAAATATGATATCACAGAGGGGTAAGACTATGGAACAGATATCGTAGCTATCTGCTGCGAGGCGCTCCAGTTTAACGTGGAGGGGAGGGTCGGTAGGCATAAACCAGAATGATGCAAAATGGATTTGGGCAGCTATCCAGTACCCCTCAAAGTTGGGAGCTCTGAGTCCCCCATTTGTTACTGGAGCAGTTAGTGTTGCCCGTTTTAAACGCACCACGCCAGAGTGCCAAAGGAAGGCATTGGCAGTTTGAGTTAGTGTTGCAAAAAATTCTTGACCTGGCCATATTGGGACATTTAGAAATCTGTACAGTAGTTGTGGCAGTACCATCATTTTAAGGATGTCAATCCTGCCAGCTAGAGTAATCAGCAGTTTTGTCCAACCCGCACACTTCCGGACGAGGTTGGGTAAATATTTACCAAAGTTTGCATTGTGTAGTATAGCCGGGTCTCGAGTGACTACTACGCCCAAGTAGATAATCTCAGTCTGTGCCCATGCAAATCCCTGGTGATTCCAGGGAGAGGTGGTGGCCTCGGTCAGCGGGAACAGTACAGATTTGGTGCAGTTTACTTGGAGGCCTGACAGTTCACCAAAGCGAATAACGTCCTCCAATATTAGGGAAAGGTTAAGCTCAGGTTGGCGGATGAAAAGATGAAAAGAAGGGCATTGTCCGCATACAGCAAGATGATCTCAGAGGGCCCCAACAATCGTATGCCCCTGTGTGCATGCTGCTGGCATATCCTGTCGGCCAGTGGTTCAATGGCCAGAGCAAAGACTAGTGGTGAGAAAGGGGCAACCCTGTCTTGAGCCTATTGCCATCGAGAATTGGGTCAAGCACAGGTCATCGGTGCAGACTCTAGCAACGGGGGAGGAGTATAGCAGTTTAACCCAAGTTCTGAAGTGGGGGCTGAAATTCCATTTCTCAAGTACCTGCCATAACTATCCCCATGAGACTGAATCAAAGGCCTTCTGCATATCTAGAGTAGCTGCAACTGCTTGATTGCTAGGATCGATGCGAGTTAGTACGTTAAATAATCAACGTAAATTAAAGGAAGTAGAATGGCCTGGAATGAAACCCGATTGGTCTGGATGGGGCCAGTCGCAGGGCTAACACTTTAATATAAATCTTGACGTCGCAGTTGATAAGCGAAAGAGGGTGGTAGGGGTTGCACTGTGTGGGAGGTTTGCCCAGCTTATGTAATACCGTTATTATTGCTTCACAGAGGGAGGGGGGCAGGGTACCTGCAAGGCATGCCTTGTTCCATTGGGCCAGTAGTGGCGGGACAAGGCCAGATCTGTAATGCGTATGAAACTCGATCGGGAATTCATCAGATCCTGGAGCCTTTCCAGAAGCCCGCAGGTATATGGCGTTGGATATTTCTTCAGATATAATCGGGGCATCAAAAGCATCTCTAGTCTCCAGGGAGAGAACCAAGAGCGGAAGGCTGTCTAAGATGTCCCTACGTCAGTTTCACTGGCTGTATCAGTATTGGAATAGAGTTTCTCATAGAAAGAGCGGAATTCAGCGTTAACTTCTTGTGATGAAAGAGTCAGAGTGCCATCAGCTCTTTCTATCGGTGGGATATGTGATGTACCCCTCTCAAGAAGAATCAACCTAGTGAGAACCCGACCGGGGCGCTCGCCATCCCTGTATCTATGTGCAGCCTGTGGGAATCTAGGAATTTCTGCTCCCGTTCAGCATGGACACGAAACACATCCAATTTGGTGCCTATATCAGCAAGCGTATCAGTTGATTGAGTGGCGGCATATTGAGTCTCAAGGGGGGTGAGTCTCATTTCACTTTTAGTGATGTCCCTTCTGATAGTTCTGAGAATCCCCTCCTCCTTAGAGATTGCCATACCCCTAATATATACCTTAAACTCCTCCCATAGGGTGTACTGAGATTGAACAGCGCCAGTCTTTAGAGTGAAGAAGTCTTCTATGTTAGTACCCAGTTCGGTTTCAAAGGCAAGATCAAACAGGGAATGTACTTTTAGTCTCCATGACCGGGTCTTAGGTTCATCTATGGTCCATCTCAGGGAGATTGTCATTGGGGAATGGTCAGAAAATTTCCTGGGGAGGATAGACATGTGGTTGATGGTCCTGACTAGGGTATCTGTAAGAAGCCATCTGTCAATGTGAGAGTGTGAGTCATGCAATGAAGAATAGAAGGAGAACATCCGAGAGTCAGGGTGAAGCAGTCATCACGGATCGGTGAGTTTGAATTAGGCGTGCAGATCTATGATAGTTTTAGTTGCCTCGGACAGTAGACAGGGTTTGGAGCCTGATCTGTCATAGTGAACGTCCAGGATGGTATTAAGTTCTCCCCCCCAAAGTATTGGAAGAAGCAGGAATCCAGATAACAGTGAGGAGAGACATGTATAGAAGTCGGGATCAACAATGTTGGGGGGCCTTATATATTCAGCAATATAATTTCCCTGCCCTGTAGGGTCCCAAAAAGCAAGACGTAGGAGCCCTGCGGGGTCTATGTGCGCCATCTTCTGTTGATATTGGAGACTTTTATGAATAAGAGTCATGACACCGCGGTTTTGGGTAGAGTAGGTTGTATAATACCATTGGTAGCCCCAAGATTTTTCAAATCCCTCACATACGCCTGTAAGGGCATGTGTTTCCTGAAGGAAAAGCAGCTTAGTCTGATGTCGTCCGATATAGAGCTGCAGTTTTCACATTTTTGCATACTTACCCAGTCATCTGATGTTCCAGCTCATGCATTTAATACAGTCAGCCATCATCGAATAGGTAGTACAACACCAATAAATCTTGGCCAAGAATTACAGTGTAGTGTCCCGTCCTGTAAACATAGGGTAGTGGTTTCACTAATCTCGTTAAGTTGAATAAGGAAATTCGCGTTCCCAGCTGCTTGCCAAGCATTTTCCAACTATAACTCCCTTCCCTCCCTCTACCACCCACACCCCTCTGCCAACGAGAGGGGTGGTACCCGAACCAAACTTCACGCATACATAAGCAGGGCGACATTGCCTGCAGTATTGGCTAGACATGGAGTGGTTCATAGTGTAATGATAATACAATTACCGCAACAAGAAGTGTTGGATTTGCGGGATAGGGATGGTTGTTAGAGAAACCTCCACAGGTGGAGGGCTACCATCCAGGGAACAATCTGGTCCGGATCAGCAGGGAGAGCTTAACAAACAACAATGAACAAGTTTGAGGCTGCTCCTGGGAGCTATCTCAGGGGCAGATCACCCAGGGAAGTGTTCCTTGATGAACTTGGACGCCTCCTCAGGGATGGTAATGAAAAAGACTGGGTTTGAATGTTCAATCCTAAATTCAGCAGGATACAACATTGAGTATTTGACTCCCAAGTCTCGCAGTTTCTTCTTGATGGAAAGGAAGTTCTTCCGTTCTAGCTGGCTGGCTGTGGAGAAGTCCAGGTAGAGGTGGACCCTGGAGGATCCCAAGAAGCGGTCAACTTTGGCCCTCACAGCAGGGCATCCCTGTTTGCGGTAGTTCAACACCCTCACTATGATGGGGTGGGGAGGGGCCCCCGGCCTTGGTTTCACTGTCAAGGACCGATGGGCCCTTTGGATGGCGAATTGTGGAGACAGTTTTGGGGAATCCAGTAAAGTTAGCAGTGTTTGCTCTATGTAGTCCTCCATGGAGCCCTCTTTGTTGTCCTGCGGAATACCGATAATGTGGATATTGTTACGCCTAGAGCGTGATTCAAGATCCTCATTTTTCTTGCTGATCTCTTGGACCCGTCTGGACAGAGCATTTATTTTTGATCGGAGGGTTCCGATTTCATCTTCAGCAGTACCTACCCTATTTTCCATCTCAGTCACTCGAGCATCCGTCTTCCCCATTTGGGCCTTGATCGTACATATAGTCCCACTCATGTCGTCTAATTTTGAGTGGAGGGCAATGAACCCCTCACGCATATATTCAAAATGTATGACAATTCTAGGGTGTCTGGGGGTGTAGACATGGATGCCTCTTGTTCTGGCTGTGGTTTGCATGATTTCTGCACTGTCTTTGTGTACCTGTCGATAGAGCACTGCTTTTTATTAGCCCCCTTAGTCATGGTGTCAGGAGGTATGCTTATGACAGAGCGGTTCCACTCACCCATTTTTGATGGGGCGGGGGGCACTTGCTCAGGTATGAGTTATCAGGGACAGTGTGTGTGGCCCTCGACGGTTGCTGGTTAGGTTCAAGTCACGGTGCGACGTGACTCAGAGGGGGGAGCCGCCCCCTTTAGGCTCTTCAGTATAGGTCAATTTTACATCTAGGCCCAAACCCGCGGGGTCAGTTAAGGAAGGCTGGTGCTCGAGAGGCTACACAACACGTGTGCACAGTCCTTGTGGCATGTCAGCACGGTGCAGAAAAGGTGGCTGGACATTACTCTCCTGTGGGGTGGGTTCACTGCTCCTGACCTAACACTATACTGGATAGCGGTCCAGGCCCAGTATGCTACATATTGGTACCCAAGCCCCCTAATTCATCCACATGTTAAGCTAGAAATACCAGCAGCGGCAGAGGCCAATATTATGACCCTTATATTCACCGGAGCTATGTGCCTGGATCCCCGTTCGACCCTGTGGCGACTACTCTGCGGGCGTGGGGCTGACTTCTGCACTCAACGGAGGATTCCTGCCCCTATTACAAATGGCTCCCTATCTGGAGATTCCCCGGGTTGGCGCCTACGCACGACGGGGCTCTAGCCCGGCATTGGGGGGCTCTGGGGTACCAGGCACTGAGTGACCTCTTTCCTGAGGGTACATTTATTGACCTGAAGACATGAAGGCGGGCCCACTCAGGGACCGCACTGGAGATATTGCAGTAATACAGGCTCCAGATTGCCTTCCGGGCGAACTGGCCCTCCTTTCCAGACGAACCTTCCGACACCCTGTAGATTGCCTATATAGCTAAATCGAGTGGCACCCACTGCATGGTCTCCTCCCTATATAATGCAGCTAGCAAGGGCCCCAGCCCAAACCCATAAGGCTCGCAACAAACGGGAATATGAATTGGGCTTTGAGATCTCCGACACATTGTGGAAAAATATGTTCTCACACATAAACAGGGTCCCCTTAATTTCCGTTTCAGATGTATACAATTTAAATTGTTGAATAGATTATACTACACCCTCCCATAAAATTGCAAGGTTTGCCCGAAGTAGTGTACATACCTGTGCATGCTGCAAAATGGAAGGGGCTGACCATTTACACATGTTCTGGACATGTTGTGTCCTGAGGGCCTTCTGGGATACGGTCCAGAATGCTCTTACTGACATTACTGGTACAGTGATTGTTCCCAGCCCGCTGGGGATCCTGTTTGGTGTGTGGGGTTCGGATGATACCAGGAAGATGACCAGATTTCTAAACATCAGTTGTATGGTAGCTAAAAGGTGTGTGTTTCAAAGCTGGAAGAGCCCATCTCCTCCATCCTTCCAGAAGTGGCTTAGTGCACTCACTTGGACTCAGACCTGTGAAGAAGAATATATTGCTATGCTTCTGGCACGCTATCGTCCAAAGAATGTATGGCCTGCTTGTGTTACCTATCTTCTTAACAAAGCTGATCGTGCCGCCGAAAATGACTCATCAGGGAGGCCGTAGGTGTGAACTGTACTGCCAGGATGTATTATGAATAGTGATTTTCCCCCTCCTTTTTATGTAATTGGATTTCTTTGCCTTATGCTGATTGTGTTTTTTTTAAGTGTGCCAACTACATTGTATGCTCTAATGTATGTGTTGCTATAAACCTCTGCCAATAAATAAAACTTAAAAAAAAGGAAGGCTGGTGCTGCAATTGGGAATGGGTGGTCCTTTTTATACTGGATGAGTCCTTACGGTGATAGGGTTAGGGGCCACCTCTCGGTACACACTGTTCTGGAGCCCAGCAGATTTAATGAGGCCAAGGGGGGGGCGTGTAGCCTGGTGCCAGGTGAGTTGTCCAGTTTCCTTCGGATGGGCTGTGGCCTCCCACATAGTCTTGGGGGGTTAGGGCATGTGACATAGGGTTCCTCCCCACTAGAGGCTATCCCAGCATCATTTGTCTGCCTCTGTACAATGTGGTATCTGTTGGTTGGAGCCTTTATTAAATGTGTGCAGATGCTGACAGAACAGTTTGCTTATGCAAGCCCAGCACGCAGGGGAGGTGGAGTCAGGGAGACAGTTGTATACATGTAGGCGGCCCCTTGATGTCTGCAGCAGGCCTGGAAGCGCGCTGCTCAACTGAGCCCTCACGCACCAAGTTCGGTATAATTGCCAGTAGTGAAAACAGCATATGAGGCAGGATCAGTGATGGACGTTGGGGAGTTCAAGGCCGGTATTCTGTTGTTGTTGTTGTCTGGCTTTGAGTTCCCAGCTGCTATGTGAAGCACCAGATCACCCCTGTGAGTGAGCGAGGGGTAAGGCGCACAGCGGGGCAGGGCGCCAACACTGGAGGGCAAGGTTAGGTTGGCACACAAGGGTGTGCGGCATGGCATGTGATCGACATCTCCACAGTCCGTTGTAAGCGCAGTTGAGCAGGGTAGCCCACTTTACTCGGAGCAGTGCAGCCAGGGTGCAGGTAGAACCACATAGCTTGGGAGATGCAGCAAATCGACCACTCCATATGGGCAATTGTGCACAGGGCATGCACTTCGGGGACTATTTAACACCCACCCGCAGCGCAGCTATTGGGGATCCTACCTTGCCCGAAGTCATGGTAGGTGGCGGGAGGGGAGTCGCGGGTGCACCAGGTTGCCGGGACAGGCACCAGTGCACAGGGCCCTCAGCTGTTCACAGTCCGACGACCACCAGCCAAAACAAATGCCCAGGGGTCCCTCATCACGATGCCAGTCGGGGAAGAACCCCAGGTGTCCACACAGGCTGCAACGGGACTGGAGGCGGGATAGTGGCGGTGTCCTCTGATGTCGGGGCTCTTTCCCGGGTAGCGCGACAATGTCCCAGGGGAACCTTGCAGGCAGAAGGATGCTGCCGTGTGTTGCCAGGCACTCAAGGGTTAAGGAGTGCGGCCCCCGCCGTTGGGAAGGTGGAGCTATGTTATGGGGAGTGGGAGAAAGAAAGGGGAGTTCTGGGTAAGGCGCGAAAGCGCCAGTTTCCTGTGGTTACGGAGAATAAAGGTTGTGTTTGTCCTCCACTCCCTCCGTGTGCACGTCCTCCTTTCTGACCTTCCTCTGCTGGCAATCCGCCATTTTCCGCACTCAGGCTGCATCCGAGCCTCCTCCTCCTCCTCCTGTCTGGGGGCGGCTGCTGACTGCATAAGCGCGCATTCACGCGCCACACACCACCCCGTTCTTACTCACTGGGAAGGGCAATCCTGAGTCCTGGCAGTCCGCCAGGTCCCCACGTGGCAGAGCAAGCACAGATAAGCGTGAAATCGGGTGATTCCACCCACGCCCTCCAGCAGCCTCACACGGACGTCTGGCATGTCCTCCTGTCACCGGAGCTCCCCACGAAGGCCCGACGGAGCTGGTGATGCTTCCGCCCCGCGACACCAAGGACGCCGCCTGCCCACTCCCAGCAACAGGCTCCCAGGTGGGTGGAAACACATGCTCGCTCAACTGGTGAACACGCACGGGCTAAGCGCGCACCAACAAGCTCCCACTACCAGGCGTCATGAGCAGTCAGGGCTCCAACACAGGGTCCAACCCTGGATCACCTCAACCGGCCTGCGCGGCACAGCCTATTCAGCTGCGACTACCCCCGCCAATCACCATGACCCCACAGGCCACGAAGGGGCCGAGATGGACTGACTGGATGGAGGACTTCCAGCATTATTTGAGAGGGTCTGGTCATGGTGACTCTCCCAATATCAGGAATATCTTCCTCAACCTGGTGGGGGGGGAGATAAAGACCGTGGTGAAGACCATTCCCGCAGCCGAACAGAGCACTTTCAAAAATGTGATCAAGGCTCTGGATAAACTCCTCATCATAGAAGTCAACCGTGACTATGAACGTTATTTGTTCAACAAGTGCACCCAAATTCCACAAGAGACAGTCGACGAATTCATAACCCGCCTAAGAGTGAAGGGCGCAAACTGCCAGTTCGACGCATTTTCATTAGAAGAAGCAATAAGATTGAGGGTCATAGAAGGATGCCTATCCCCTGCTCTCAAAAAACAGCTCCTGAAGAAACCACTCACCATCCAAGAAGTTAGCGAGCTCGCTCGCATACACGAGAGGGTTGACGCTCAAGCCACATCCATGGGAAATCCAGGCAACCCCAAACAAGACACCGCTGAACTTGTTGCAGCCGTACAGCCATCTCGTCTGGGTGACAGAGGGTCACAACCATACAGAGTACAAACCACACAAGTTCCACGCCAACAGAGACAATGCTATCGCTGTGCGATGTCCTTTCCACATGCAGGGTCATGCCCAGCTCTATCCCAAAGATGCACAAACTGTGGAAGAGAGGGACACTTTCACTCGGTATGCCGAGAAGGCATTCCATTCCCTCCGATGAGGCCCCAAGCACCTGCCAGGACGCCTTTCCGCTCACCGCCTCCGCCATATAACGAACCCAGATACCACCAACAAAGGCAGGGACAGAGGCGATATGTCAGAGCCATTGACGAGTACCAACCACAGGGGTACCCACTGCAGCCAGACCAGGCAGACCAAACCAGGTATCTCACGGACGAGTATGACCATCCACCGACAGAATACAGGCCTGAGACTTTCTACCATGATGAGCAGGAAGCTGCATACAACATGCCATATGACCCATACGACCAGGACGAGTTTGTCAATCTCATACTTGACACAGAAGAGGCCAGAGATGCCCCCAAAATCCCCATCAAAATGGGAAACTGCCAATTCCAATTCATGATTGACTCAGGCGCCACTGTCAACATTATGGGCAAGCAGGATTATGCCAAGATACCGGACCCGCCGGCGCTCGAACAATCTCGCTCGAGGATCTTCCAGTGGGGAGCCACCACCCCCCTACAGACAGTGGGATATTTCACACAACGTTTCCTCCTGAATGGTCGGCAAGTTGACACAACAATACACATCATTCGGTCACTCGCCAGAAGTCGGTGCCTACTCAGTTACCACACGGCATCCCGCTTGGGGTTAATTGAGATACACGTGAGGACAGGAGACACCATCACGGCGACCTCAAGCGGGCTGAACTTGAGGGACTCGGTTGGCACCGTAACATGCCACCAGTCACAAAACCTTGTCACACAGGCTGACATCACAAGGGACTTCCCCAACCTATGCACTGGGCTGGGAAAACTCAAGGCCCCTCCCATCAGACTTCACATTGATCCCTCGGTGAGGCCAGTGCCACAACATCCCCGGAGGGTAGGTTTTGCACCTGCAAGCAGCCGTATCGGAAGCACTCCAACAACTGCTTTCCGGTGGCATCATCGAACCAGCCACGGGGCCGACGCCATGGGTATCCCCCCTTGTAGTTGTGCCCAAGGAAGGAGGCAAGATCCGGTTGTGCGTGGACATGAGGGTGGCAAACACCGCTATTCAGCGTCAGAGGCATACGGGACCGTGCATTGAGGACATGATCATACAACTGAACAACGCACAGATGTTCTCCAAACTTGACCTGATCCAAGGCTACCATCAGCTGGAGTTACACCCAGAGTCCAGGCCCATTACGACGTTCGCGACGTACGACAGACTTTTCAGGTACCGGCGATTGAACTTTGGGATCTCGTCCGCCGCAGACATTTTCCAGGAAGCCATACAGAAGGTGATCAGACCCATCAAGGGCAGTCTGAACTACAGCGACGATATCCTCGTCTTTGGATCATCAAAGGAGTCCCATGACAAGTCCCTACATGCAACGTGTGCAGCACTTCAGGAAGCGGGCTTCACTCTCAACATTACCAAGTGTCGTTTCAGCAAGACAAAACTGAAATTTTTTGGGCACATCTTTTCCAGTGAAGGAATGCTGCCGGATCCTGACAAGGTCGACACGATCACCAACCTGGGTGAGCCGCAGCAAGTCGCTGATGTCCGTTCTTTCCTCGGAATGGCAGGCTACTGCGCAAGATACATATCCCACTATGCGTCCCTTACCGACCCACTGAGGAAACTCCTGCAAAAGGAATCAGTTTTTGAGTGGACCCCTGCGTGCCGCCAGGCGTTCTCCGACATCAAGAGGGCCCTGACAGAAGCTCACCACCTAGCATACTTCAACCCCTCATGGCACACTGAAATTGTGGTGGATGCGAGCCCAGTGGGCCTCAAGGTCATTTTAGCTCAAACCAGCGGTGCGGATGTCCACCCGAGACACGTGGTCGCCTGCGCAAGTAGGGCGTTGTCCACTCCTGAGCTGGCCTACTCCCAGGCGGAAAAAGAGAGTCTAGCCGCCGTCTGGGCTTGTGAGCATTTCCATAACTTCATCATCGGAAAAAAGTTCACCTTAATAACGGACCATCAAGCGCTGCTGTCGCTCTTCGGGAACCCTAACACCAAGATGCCCCCTAGAATTGAGCAGTGAGGCATCCGCCTACAGGAATACAACTATGACATTATACATCGTCCCGCAGACTATTTGTCACGACACCCGGTCGGGGCCCCGCTGACCCGGAAAGGAGACGTCGCCTGTGTGCAGTACATAGCTTCAAACTCATTGCCACTGGCGCTATCCCTTGAGAGGGTTGCCGCCGCGTCAGCTGCAGACCCCACTACAGCCCTCGCCATCAGCCTCATGTCGGCCAGCAAGTGGAGAGACTACCACAGAGCAATTCTGGCACACCCAGGGGTGTGCAAACAGGAGATTGTTAGGCTGGCCAGGATACATAGGGAACTGGCTGTCAAGGACAACAATATCCTCCTCCGAGGGTGCAGGATTGTCATCCCCGCCACGTTAAGGAACGAGGTTGTCGGAACGGCCCATGAGGGACACAGAGGAGCCGAAAATACCAAAAAGCAGCTGAGGTGCCATGTCTGGTTCCCATTTCTAGATGCAGCGGTTGAGGAATGGGTGAAGAACTGTCATGCCTGCAGTGCACGGCTCCTGCGGAACATCCACCCCCGTTACAGCACACACAGATACCCGATCGGCCGTGGGAGCGCGTAGCCATGGACTTCTACGGGCCCACGGAAGCGGGTGACTACCTCCTGCTCCTAATAGACGAACATTCAAGATTTCCGATCGTCAAAACGGTCACCACCACCGCGTTTCCCCAGGTAGCAGCGGCACAAGAGGAAGTATTCAGCGAGTGGGGAATTCCCAAAATAGTCAAATCCGACAACGGACCACCGTTGTGTGGACATGAGTTTGGGACACTGGCGGAAGATTTGGGCTTCGAACACATGAAGATAACTCCTCGCCACCCGCAAGCGAACGGAATGGCCGAGCGCTTCATGGCGTTGATTAAGAAGACGAGACAGAGAGCCAGAATAGAAGCAGCAGATCCGCACCAGGCACTGTGCCGACTTCTACGGGACTATAGAAACACACCCCATGAAGCTACGAACAGAACACCTGCCGAGCTAATGCTTCGCTACGAAGTGCGAACCCGCATACCACGCAATACGTCCTATGAGGAGCTGTCCGACATGGACGTACTCCAAAGGGACGCAGAGGCCAAGGAGAGAGCAAGACAAGACACTGATTCTCGCCGCCAAGCGGTGATACCAGACTTCCACATAGGGGATGAAGTGCTTGTCCAACAACCAATGCCCAGGAAGACAGATCCGCGGTTTGCCCCAAGCCCCATGAAGGTGACCGCAGTGAAAGGCACAATGGTGACAGCCGAGGATCAGAACAGAATGTCACCAGGAACTGTCAGCAATTTAGACACTACATCAGGCGTGAGGGAGCAGAGTTGCCTCAGCGATCGAGTTCCCCAGAACCGCGAGAATCGCGGGATGACCTGTGGATCCCTCCGGGAGGAGACCCGGGAGAGACAAGCCTGGAAACGGGAACTCTGGACTTGTTAGGGCCAGGTGCCAAGACGAGAGACCACGGAGAGCTGTCAAGAAGCCTGTGAGACTCGTTGAAGAGTGTTGAGGTTGATGTTTGGACATATTGTTCGGGGGTGGTGTTGCCAGGCACTCAAGGGTTAAGGAGTGCAGCCCCCGCCGTTGGGAAGGTGGAGCTATGTTATGGGGAGTGGAAGAAAGAAAGGGGAGTTCTGGGTAAGGCGTGAAAGCGCCAGTTTCCTGTGGTTATGGAGAATAAAGGTTGTGTTTGTCCTCCACTCCCTTCGTGTGCGCGTCCTCCTTTCTGACCCCCGTAGGAGGGTAACACTGTGCTGTGGATGTTCCATTTGGATCCCAGGAAAGGACAGCGCAGGCATGGTGCGCGGACGGGTCAGTGACGCCCCTCCCCCAACAGGCCCGCGGTGCACCACCACTCGATGGCAGGCTGGGCTGTGCTGCATGGAGCCATAGCATGGGCCGTCACATGAGGGTCGAGCGGTGATCTTCAGGCAGCAATTTCTCCACAGCTATCGCACCCCTGGGGCTGGGAGTCATCCAGTGACCTCAGGCACATTATATGTAGCAGTCCGCCCAATATGAGTGGAATTCGCGGCACCACAACGGGTTATTCGGAAATCAGGATAATCCCCAGTGCTGAGCTCACGCTCAGGCGGCCATACTCGTTCAAGTGCAACAGCACCCCCCACCCCCGATATATTGTATAATTAATATTTATTAATACTTTTCTTTGTTCAGGATTTTATGGTGTAATATCCACCCCAACAAATATTTTTTGATTGATTGATTGTATCGTTTAAATGTTCAAGTGTTGCTGAGAATGGTAAGCAAATGACTGATTGGTATGCTAATCAGATTTATTTTTCTAAATGTCTACAAGCATCTATACAAGCCAGAAGAGGGGCATGTATTGACCTTTGTTGTGGCTTAAAAAAGATGGGAGGTGGCTGTCATATTTCAGGATGTACATTTTGTTCTGGAGTATACATTGTTGTCTCGGTTGTGCGTATACAAGGGTGGGTTACATGGGAAAATATGTGCCCTAAAACATCTTTGATTAAATGTACCAATCTGTCTAACCTCATAGCTTAACCCCCTACCCACTGAAAATGTCAAATGCCCTTGTGTAAACTGAAATATATTCCCCCTATTTCCACTTCATTAATAACCATCGATGGCAGTATCATGTTTGTTCAATTTTGTTCACTGCAACAAAAAAGAAAATACACAAATAATAAAGCTCAATAAAGCATGTACTTAAGCACATTTTAAGTAGGTCGACCACATTACTTAGCCACTGGAAATCAATGGCTAAAATCAATGGCCTCTATAGTTTGTAATGATGCATTTCTGTATTCACAAATGACAGTGGCCTCCTCAGTGGGATGTTTAGAAATCGCTATCTGCAGCGAGGCGGGCAGTGGGGGAGTGGAATTCTGTGTTGAGAAATGTATTAACTTCATGGAAAATGAAAAAGAAGTCTAGCCATCGGCAAGGCGGCAGTGACCCAGTTAGATTCTTATTACTTCCTTCAGGTCTGCGTTAGCAGTGAGCAGGTGCGAATCTGAAACATGCCTACGGAAATACTTAGGTGTACTTTGATTCTAGGAATTGGCAAGATCTTTGTATATTTGCAGATGCTAAATCCTGCCATCTTTCATTTGCAAGTAATAGTACTTGTTATGATCAGTGCCGTGTGCTTGACAATACCTGAAATAATTAACCACATGTTTTTTTAAGCAGAACATGCTTTGTCCGCCATTCACTGTAAATACCTTAATACCAACTCACTGGTACTATAATATTCAACAGAACATTTATCTTTCATCGCTTAGAAACAGAATGTATTTCCTGTATAAGCACCTAACAAGCAAACAATAAATAAATAAATCAAAGTAAATGTGGGTTACTTTGTGCAAAAGCGTGTGGCAAATAGCACTGTAAACTGATGCTTGTGCTGGGGAGATGAGCAGAGGTTTGGGCGAGGTGAGATGCCACAGGGGAGTTATCATGGAAGGCGGAAGGGGCATTGAACCACTTGCGCTGGTGCTCGCAAGGAAGTTGCCAAATTGCTACCACGCCTATTATATCTGAACCGTAGTCTGCAGAAGAAAATGAAAGGTAAAGCAGTGTTAGGGCGAGGGATAGAGGGTACAGATAAAACGAAAAGGGGTTCATGAAGTGGTGAGACAGGATAGAGGGAACAGGATAATGTTTGTGGTAGTATGAGTGCATGTTCATCTACCAACAACTAAGTCATAAGTAGTGAATGCTGAAATGTATTGGGTCGATTTGAAGGTGTTTGTAGGAATGACATTTCTGAATATAGTATATGGTAAGAGTGAGAAATCAAAATGACCTAATGTATTTTTTGGCTTTGTGATGGGCTTGAGATTTGCTCAAATGGACTTGAACCAGGTTTGTTGTATTTTACTTGTCAGCTATTATAATCTCCCCATCTACATAAACAACAGAATAGCAATTCTGTTACTGCCAAGATGCAAAGAGTGGCCAAGTCAGGCACAGGCTGTGTGCTAGGATAATTGTGAATGAGAAGGAAAGTGTGGAGGAATGGAGCAGGCACATGTGCTTCTGCATGTAGTGAAACTTGGAGCCATGATCTATGGAATGTTCTAGAATTTAATCAAGCACTCTTCTAGCCTAATTTAGCTTAGAACTGATCTAGCAGCAATGAACTGAGAATAGCTAATTGATTGGATCCAGTTATTTAGAAACTTAGAATTACATATCTTCTCTTTCATAACATAGAAGAAACATAGGCAGACAGTGCACATCTCGTTTGGGTAGAATACAAATCCATGACTCATATAAATAGCTACCAAACTACAAGGTATAACTTGGGATAATTGCAATGTAAGCTTTGGTCGCCAAATAAATGGGTACAGAAGGATGTAACTTTTTATATAAAAATGCATAAAACAGGTAAATCTAATGCAGGCAGTGAAAACACATGATCAAGACGATAATTATATGCATGTGGTAAAAAGATTAATTGTGAAAGATGAAAGTAAGTGGGAATCTGAGCTTTGACTCAACCTCAGTGACCTACGACTCAAATCTCAATGCAGAGAAGACATGCCAAAAACTAGCAGTAAAGTAGGTCAAAACCTAAGACTACAAGACAATGGGGAGCAGAGATACAGTGGGGCAAAATGTAGATCACAGTAGAGTACAAAATACGGTCCACTCGGATGTAGTGAAGCATCACAATGGGGTACAATATGGGAGTAAAACCACAATGGGAGAAAACACATAGTAGGAAAGATCACAATGGGTAAATCAGTGACTAAAATTATAATTAAGAGCATGGATAAAGAGGGAGACACTCTAAGCAAATAATTACAGTGGGGTGCAAACTAAGAGCAAAATACCACAGAGCATAACGTAAGGGTAACGTCCAAATGGGACAGTACAGTAGTAGAATCATAGCAGTAAACCAATAGAACAATAAGGGTAGCAAAAGATTATGATTAGAATGGTTTATGTATGATATGATACAATAGTTTATTTATATAGCGCCTATAAACAATGTGGTTCAAAGCGCTTCAAGGCAAGTGAGGGAACAAGGGAAAATACAATGACATTCTTAGAGGCCATGAACAGCAAGGATGTGAAATTAACTATTGTACTCGGCCTGACGATATTTCAGATAGTGCAAGAGCTAAGACATAGACAAGAAGGGAGGGGAGAGTGTGAAGGAAATGGAAACAGACAGGCGACTACCGTACTAGGGCTGATGACATTTCTGGTAGAGCCAGAGAAAAACTAAAAAGAGCGGTGCAGAAAGAGAGGGGAGGAACAAAACAAGCGACTATCGTACTAGGCCTGACAACGTTTCAGATAGTGCTGGGGAAAGATGGGGCAGTATGAGGATGGGGGAGTGACAGACGAGGTTGCTATCATACTAGGTCCAGGGACAATTCTGATAGAGTAAGTGTGTTTCCCCAAAACTGAGGAGCTTTTAATGTTAATGTTAATGTTAATGTTAATGTTACATGTTTTTATACCTCGCACAGGTGCAACTTGCATGGTCTCTCAGCGTTCCAGTGTGAAAATTGATTTATTTCAGGTTAGCCTTAAGCTCCTCTATTTTGTTTCATGCTCTTACTCCATCTTGCAAAAATCTCCTATTTGGAACTGCAGGGAATTGCTGCACAAGAGTGCTGGGTTTGTTGTTGCAAAGTAATGAGCTCATTGTTATTACAGTCTTGGCGTGCACAAGCGCAATCAAAATGTTGTTGTCTGTTCTGTTCTGTTTGTTCCAGGAAAGGGTTACCCTAAACACATTTTAAGAATATGCTGCTGCGCAAGTAACCCTCGGTTACAAACACAAAAGATGATGTTGGTAGGAATGTTTTCCTTTCAGTACGATCAGTCTGTTGTCTTGCAAGGTCAGAAAGTTAGCACGTACATAGCATAGAATCACTCACAGAAATGTATGTATGCTGGTTTCACAGAAAACCCTGTACATTTCATGGAACTGTAAACTGTCTATGCCATCTGTGACACCACACTCACAGCAAAACGTATGTACACTGGAGTGCATAATAGGATGCCATTTTCTTTCTGTAAATGGTTCACTTCTGCACAGCTATTGCTGGAGAGAACCTGAATCCGCTTGAAGCGAATAACCCTTTATTGTTTATACTCATATAAGTGTCTGTTGGTATCTTATCTGATTTTGGTTTTACAATTGGTGCCTGGGACGTGGGCCCTCACGAGAATGTTCACAATACTATTTTGTGTGAAACACCTTGCTTCAGTAAAATGTGCACTTGTTGGGCAATGTTGTGCTGTTATAGAAAACAAACAATTGGTTTCGAATATATGGATAGCCTGCCCTACCTGAAGGTTCTCCCTCATATGAAATGTGCATAAAATACAGGTTAGGAGCAATTGTTTTTAGTAGTCTTTGGCATCGCCAGACCAGACATGTACTGCATCTGTAATGGCCAGATTATGTATCATTTGAACTAGAAAGGATACAGCATTTAGAGCCAGTTTTATTGTAGAAAAAGGTTAGGCCAGCTGCTTTTGAAGCAGTTAGGGATTGGTGCAAAGAAGCAACCCAGCACAACAAATGTAGACAGAAGCAAACTTGCAAACATATGACCCAAACACAAAAGGCTTTAGTGCATTACCAAAAGCAACAGGAACACTGTGATAGGGTGACAGATAGAGCAATACAGTTAAATATATGCAAAATATACCCACCCAAAGAGCAGCACAGAGATGATAAATTAACTATTGAGTGAAAGACGAGAATGTCCAACTGCTCCACCTGCCTTTGTGACAGCGTTGCCTCAACCAGTACCTCATGTACCCGAAACCGACTCTTGACTTGGTGCACCTTCCACACCAGAGCTCCTTAAAGCTACGCAACCTAGCTCCCCTACCACTTCCAAATCCGATACCCCTTTATTGCAATATTCACGCCGACTTAGTGATCAGAGAGCTGGGCTTCGTAGTGCACTGAGAGAGAATAAAAAACAATGTTAGAAGTAACAGCAGAAGAATATATACTGGAAAGGACACAATTAGCTGTCTCACATATGTTGACTGATTATCATACCCCTGAACGAAAATATTTATTCGAACACATGGGAAAGACACTTGCCCTAGAATGGTGCAAACTCACTGATACTGCAGTACCCAGAGAATTGCAATGTTTAAATTATTCAGCATGTACCATCAATAAACTAGAAGACGAACATCAGCACCTATCTGAGCTGTTCTCACATAAAAAGGAACTACATGAACTAGAGATAGCAAAGATAGATGCTTTAGAAATAGCTTGTCCTTTAATAAACAATGCATTCATTCAGAAAAGCACTGTCCCCAAACACAGTGAAGATAGTGCAGAGAAATGCATCATCTTTACAGACACTCTCAGATGGATGTCCTGTCTATCGCGTTGCCTTGTGGAGATCTATGACAAATTTAAGCAATATTACCAATCCATTCAGAAACAGATGTTACAAATAATGGCAGAATACCTACAGGACAAATACATTAAAAGGAAATTGTGTTTTACAGCAGATGTTATGAAAATATATAATTGCAATTTCACAAATGACACTGCACTCTCTTCCCTGTCTCTCAACTTCGTTTTACTGTTCAACAATAGGATTCATAAGGCCACTGCTCAGATGCCCATGAGAGAGGTGCCACCGACACTTGTCCCACAAATAGAGGAGCCAGCCAATGGTGACGTGTCTGTTAGGACATTTGCCGCACACTATATTAAACAATTTGTATATGTCTCCTTTTCCAGACAAGAAGTTAACACCATTAAGCTATCCATCCCAGACATAAGAAATAACTCTGCCGGGTTCTATAAGGAGGTACAGGCCATCTTGGCTTCTTCAGCTTTTACCTTAAAAGATATATATTTGTTATTTCCTGTCATTTTACCTTCCAATTTATGAATGCAAATCAGGAACATAGATGATAACAGGGCATTGGGGGGGAACATGGCCCGACCCCATGGCTGCCGACATACAGAGAAAAGCAGGTGAGAAACGTCCAGAGAAAAAAAGTAGCATTATGTAACACCATGCTTTGCTAAACTTAAGTCTTTAGTACCAGAGAAAAGTATTATATGGGACAAATTACCAGCCTGCATTCAAGGTAAATGTGAGGGGGCAACAGATCATTTCAATAGATTTGAGCAGGTATTTGCTGACTACAGCAGACATGAATTGAGCACTGAATCAGGAAAGAGATTGTAAGTTAACAAGTTTGTATGTGCTCTCTTGCCCGAAATGCAGTCTCAAATCATGGCTTTTGAGAGTTCAATGGCTTCAGAGAGTGCCTGGCAAACAAAGACACCTTTCTGAAATACTGCTGATGGCTAATAGATCTGAACAGCAGGTAGCTAGGTGACCGTGAGGATATGACTCAAATAGGTGCCAGGTTATGCCACACACTCGGATAGTGAATGAGAACCAGCGCGCCTACCATAAGCAGGAAGGCCACTGGAAGGCTCAATGCACAATATGCCAGCAGAAGGGAAACAATATGTACGCAAGACAAGGAAGATGATGTAGTAATGGCGTGCTAGGACTGAATAGAAGACATTTTTCTCACCCTCCACAGTTTAGTAATAATACAACAAATGCAGACACACAACACCCAACTAAGCCCAACAACATTTTCGATAATGCTCCCTCACGTAATTATTTTTCTGAGGACTACACATCTGACAACATTTTCTTTGGCTTGGACAGCCCAAAACAGCAGCTGGAACCTACCCCTATGCTGGCCAATCAAAAAGATCCCTACGTTACAATGAAAGTTGGGGATAGGCTACACACTTCTAGTTGATACTGGTGCACAGATATTCCTTTGTCAGGGCAACAAAATGTTTTGGTAGGGTTCATTGGCACACCTGTAAAAAGTCCAGTTTCCAAACCAGTACCTATTTCTCTGGGACCATTCACTGATGCGTGTCCTTTTCTATTGACAACTAAATGTGATGAAAACTTATAAGGTTTGAATTTACTGAAGAAATTATATGCTATTATTTACTGCTCACCCGATGGTGTATATTTGACTATTTCACCACAGCACAATTCTACATCTCATTTGTTAGCGCTCCCACTACCCAGTGAATTGCAAAGTGTACCCACTCATTTATGGGCCCTTTGCGATAATGACGTGGGAGGACTCAATGTTGAACCAGTACACATCCAGTTAAAGCAAAATGTCACATTACTGCACATTCCACAATACAAGGTTTGTTGGGCGGAAAAGGAGCTGCACTGAAAAAAATAATTTCAGGTCTTATACATCTAGGTGTCATTCAAAGGATTATGGTAGCACTTGTAACAGTCCCGTACTTCCTGTGTACAAAAAGGGTGACAACGTACTGTTTTACCATTTTGTAATTGACTTGCGGGCTATTGATAAAAGAGTTTTGTCCACTATTTCCCATTGTACCTTACATCACAACTATTTTGACTCTGCCCAGGCCACTGCCCAGGCCACTGACCAGGCCACTAATTTTTCTGTGGTAGCTTTAAAGAACACATTTTTTAGCATACCGATACATGCTGACAGTAGGTACTTATTCGACTTTACTATTGGAGGGTTATAGTTTACATTCAATAGAATACCCCAAGGATTCACTGAATGCCCACACATTTATAGTAGGGAACTAAAGGATCAACCGGATACTTTAGAATGACCTTCATCTTGCACATTGATACAGAAAATTGATGACCTAATTGCTACAGATTGTGAGGAAGCTTGCATTCAGGGCAGTGTGTTGTTGTTAACAAACTTGGCTAACAACGGTCGCAGGCATCTTTAAAGAAATTCCAATATTGTCAACAGGAGGTTGCCTATTTAGCATACTGCCTGTCGAAGGGGGGTAGGTGTCTTTCTCCAGAAAAATACACACTTTCTCTGAAATGGTGGTTCCAAACACACAAACTGAAGTTAGAACCTTTATGGGGATGACTTCCTATTGCAGGCAATGGAGTCTGAATTTCTCCCTTTTTATTAAGCCATTGTTAGCACTAACGAAGAAAGATGTCACTCTACCTTTACCTGGGATACAGCTTGTCAAGATGCTTTTGATATGCTCAAGACTGCCATGTGATCCGCACCAGTATTGGCCACACACAATTCCATTAAGGAGTTCATGTTATTTGTGCATGAGAGAGATGGTTGTGCTTTGGCTGTTTTAACACAGGAACATGGGGGAAAGAACAGGCCATGCAGCTATGTTTCCTCCGCGTAGGACCTGTTGCATGCACTTTGCCAAAATGCCTTAAAGCTGTGGCTGCTGCCACTTTATCAGTAAAACAGAGCAAAGGCATGGTTTTGGGTCACTCCTTAACTGTCATGTTTTCTCACTCAGTAGATATACTATTGAACAGAATGCAAACACTCCTGAAAATCACTGACAGTACTGGAAAAGGCAATGGTTTTGCAGACCGAAAAGTGAAACAAACAGTTATAGAATTAATGTCTGCAATGTACATATTAGGACCTGCTAGATGGTTTGCTGAGAGTGAGATGATGGAAGAGGGCATCAGCAATTTTAAAAAGATTTAGGCCGAGGCCACAGCCAAAGAAATCAAAGAGTGGGGATCGGGACCAGCTCACGTAGATGAGAAAGGTTGTTGGGTTGACCATGACAAACAGATATGGATGTTACCTAATGCATATGTACAAGCTATAGTGACCATGGCCCATGGCCAGCCCACATAAGCGCAAAAGGCATTTGTGAACACCTAGACCCGGTATAGAGGAACTCCAACATACCCAAAATAGCGGACAGATTGGTGAAGAATTGCATGATCTGTTTACAGCATAACATTGGGAAATGAACACCAGTATCCAAGGACAGTATTGGTACACCTTCCAATCCCTTTGTAGTAATAAACTTTGATTTCATTGAGATGTTAAGATGTCAGAATGTTAAATTAGTTCTTGTGGAGGTTTGTGTATTTAGCAAATGGGTTGAAGCTTTTCCTCTGAAAGATAACACTGCAATGTTAACAGCAAATGTAATGCTAAAAGAGTACTTTCCCTTTATTGGTTTACCAAGAGTATTCTGGTCAGACAATGGTCCACACTTAATAGCATCAGCCACCATGCACCTGTGTGAGGACTTGCAGATAAGAAAGAAATGTCATTCCGCAAACCATCCCCAATCGGCAGGATTAGTTGAGAGAAACAAACATACCCTAAAGAAGATGCTAGCAAAGACATATACACAAAGCCAGCTAAAATGGATTGAAGCCCTACCATTGGCCTTAATATCAATGAGAACGACAGCACAAGCATAAACAGGTCTGTCCCCATATGAGATTATGATGGGGAGACCTGGTAATGTGTGGAATGTACCCAGACCAAAGCAATTGACTGAGACTGAGTATTCATTGTTGGCAGATTATTCCAACCAGGTGACTCAAATCTTGCCTTTGATTCACCAACAGGAGCGAGAAGCTTTGCATGATCGATACGTGGGTTCTGGCCACACCTTTCAGCCTGTCAACTGCGTTCTGGTGAAATACTTCCAGCAGAAATCCAGCTTTGAAGCACGCTGGAAGAGGTCACCCCAGGTCTTATTGACCACTCAAATTGCTGTGCGTGTAGACAGGAAGAGGCACTGGATACATGCAGCACAGTTGAAATGAGTAGCTTTGCCTTTGCCCTATGACAGATGGGTAAAGGAGGGGGTAGGTGATTTGGAACAGAAATACTTTCCTCAGCATTTACCTTTCACTGACGGAGAATACACTAACCCAGACGTTTCACCTTTGCCAATCACCGGCACATTGTTTGAGGATCACTCCGTACCCACGGTGTCCAGATACAATCTTCGACCAACAAAATAATTAGGGAATGACTTCTTGCATATAGGAAAGTGTGGTATTTTTTAAGTACTGCACCCAGAAGAAACCAACGATATTCTCTCCATACCCTCAAAGACGCATGGATGTAGAGGGGGGAAGGGAAAATAAGACTCAAAGCAAGATGGGTCACATGGTCAGGTGACACCCACGGATGAACTTATAAAGCCTATACAGTGAGGCTTCTTAATGGACAATTAAATCTATGCCTCTGTTTGGGGTACAAAAAAGCGATGAAATGGAAAGTTTTGCCTTTGGAATGACCTGGTCCAAAGGATTGTGGTCAACTAGAGATATATGTGTGATTATAGCTTTTGTGGCATATATCAGGCATATATTAATTCATGTTTTATGGTTTCTGGAGAGCTCACAACCTCTTAGCTCACTAATGCCTACGGTCAGCTCCACTACTATGTTTCCTTTCTATGTACACACATACACACTTCGTCCCCTTGATCTTGAACACAGACAGGGATATCTCAATAACATCTTCATAAGAATAATAAATGATACTCATGCAATGCTGAACAAAACCAATTGTTAGTTGTGTACATATATCCCCTCCCATTCCCCACTGCTTGCTATTCATCCCTTAGGATGTGCCCGTGTGCTGCTTATCTAGGGTTAGGGGACAGATAAAAGAGGCTTGCCCTAACGTGTCAGGCAACAAAATGGTTTATCAAATACCAGTATTATAAAATGCACACACTCCTATGGGCATTGAAACATGAACCCCAGGGTGTGAAAGGAGGCCATACAGCTGAATAATCTCTTTTTTAATGTTCCCTATTTAGCGACCCCACATTACATTAAATCTAAAAACACTACTTCAGACTTGGTATTAATCCACTTGTTTTCCTCTGGGTGGTGGTACTTAGCCCTTGATGTGAGGAAACAACCAGGCCTACTGGTTTGAGTGGCTTTTCACAATGTGCCACTTTCTTCAGGTCCTCGGTACCGTTTAGGGCTCCGACAGAGAAAAAAAAGAGAGAAGAGGCTTTTCTCCAGATGGTCACTGCACCCCAGTTGTAGTGTCTGCCAGGCCACAAATTCATGGGGGTTGGTGATGTGACATGAGCCATCGGAGGTCGAGAGATATCGCAGAAGCTTGAGGTACATAACAATGTGCATGTTTGGGGGTATCATATATTCCCGGATTTAGAAGAGGCATCACCAAGCCCCACGAATTTGCAGGACATGGAAATTCCAAAATGTATGAATATCGATATACAAGCGTTTGATTATATATAACAAAATGATTTGGCTTAGGTCAAAAGGAGGTGAAAAGGAGGGTTTCTGAAAATGCATTTATTTCAGGTTAACCTTAAGCTTCCCTATTTTATTTCATGCACTCACTCCAACTTGCATCAATCTCCTATTTGGAGCGGCAGGAAATTGCCGCACAATAGTCCAGAGGTTACTGTTGCAAAGAAATTACCTCATTGTTATGACAGCTTTGGCTTGCACAAGCTCAATCAAAATGTTGGCGTCTGTTCTGTTCTGTTTGTACCAGGAAAGGGTTACCCTAAACAACCTGTAAGAAGATGCTGCTGCACAAGTAACCCTCAGTATGAACAGTCTGTTGTCTTTGAAGGTCAGAAAGTTAGCACGTACAGAGCATGGAATCACTGTATGAATGTATTTTTCACAGAAAACCCTACACCTAGCATGGAGCTGTAAACCGTCGATGTCATCTACGGCATCACACTCGCAGCAGAACCCATGTAAACTGGAGCGCATAAAAGGATGTCATTTTCTTTCTGTAAATGGCTCACTTCTGCAAAGCTGTTGCAGGGACGTCTTTTCACCAAAATGCCAGGGGTAGCGGAAGTGACATCACACGCCCATTAACCTCTGATGAAATCACAGGCAGTGATGTAATTTGTCCCCACTCCAAAGTGATATCATGGGAAGCAATGGAACACAACCGTTCACAACTTGACAAAACAGGAATTGGCATTACATAGCATTGTTCCTAAGTACACTACGAAAAATATGGTTATGATATCACTGTAATGTGAAATACATTTCATACAAGAATGTATTGCCATATCTATTGTTAAGATCAGTGTGTATAAACCCATATTACCAAATTACTGTGAATGCAACCAACGCCCAGGTCATACACTCCCCAGCATAAAGGGACAGGGTTCCAAATGTTAAAAAAATGGCCTACTGCCACAAAATGTGCAAAGCAAGTCATTATCCAAAAATAAAACAATCAGATGGCATTTTAAGGCAAAAGACCTGGCAACTCCACAAACCGACAAAGAACCTGAGCAACAAGGAGAGGACAACAGGGGAAATGTCTCAGATATGGACCGATTGGTTGGGTCAGCAGGGGTGTCTGTTACAAATCCCCTCCCACAAATTCAGCGCATATGCTGTGCAGAAGCCAAATAATATTATAACACCGGAGAAGCCTAGAAGCCTTGACCTCTATAATGAGCCTGATGTAAGTTCTGTGCTTTCTGTGATGGCACCCACAATATTGCCCAGATTACTCACTGCAAAAGCATTGAGGAATCCTGTGGGCTTGGAGGCACAGGGGGTGTCAGAGGGCTTGGTAACCCCTGATTGAACTCCGATTCAGTCTCCCTACCCAGTGCACATCCAAAAGTACAGGAATCTCACACTGGAGTGATTAAGGAGTTTTAAGATCCACAGCAAATCGCGGCAGGAACTCTTTTAATAGAAGTCCCCAATTGTGCCTGAATAATCCAACTAGGGGAGAGAAAAGGTTCATGATGGAATCCGAAGACAATGTATGATTCAATGGGTCCCAGTGAACTGAAAAAAAAACTAAAACCAACTCCACCAAATTGTTTAGCAGAATAACCTTCTCAAAAAACAAAAGGCAAAATATGCAATACTAACATCTCATGTAAAAAACAGAATGCACTGAAGAAAGCTGAGGGTTACCACTCGACCTTGACTGAGGAGTCGGAAGACTCAGAGTCAGATTATGAGGCGATCCATACAGAACCAAGACCATCAGAACGTAGAAGTATCTACATAAGCAAGGTATCTCAAAGAGTTCAGGCTGTTCAGGACACGGGCGTATCAAATAACCATCACAACTGGGAGGAGCTGTGTGCTCAACTACAAGCATCATTTGGATCTATTCTTACTATAGCCCTCTCCTCCTTTTTAAAACTATATGAAAATCTGAATGAGAACTACAAGGATCAATCAATGTTACTACCATTGATGCATTCTAAGCTGGTCTTCATTGAAACGTATATAAAAGCCTCCAGGGAAAAATGATCAAGAGAAAGAGAATCGGAGGGGGCTATTTTCAAAACTCTTATTGATCTGATCCAAGATGTGCGAGAAGACAAAAGGTCATTTTTGGTGTGCTTCCGGGACACCATTACTTTAATGATGACCTGAGGAACTCTAAAACTTTGCCTCACAAAGAGCAGGCCGAATTAATTATCCATCCACCGCCTAACAACACAGGCCTTTAAGCAAGTATCGAAGAGAGAACTCCCAGAGCAAGGAACTAATCAGCACACAGGGAGGAAGCCCAGATATCATCCTGCAGTGGGTTGCAGAAGAACAACTTGGAGCTGCAAGCACCAATCTTGGTGGAATCCTCTATGCCTTCTACTAGCGTACAGGTACCCTGGAATAGGGCAAAAACAAAGAGGTGATGGCTGGAAGGTTTAGACTGAATCTTAACCACTGGCATTGCTCGGGGCAACCCTCCAGACCATCGTTCTTCACCTGCCAAGCCATTACAGAAGGGGAAAGACCATATGCAAATCAGGCTTGGCCCCACCCCAAAAGAGGAAGTCCAGCCCAAATGGCTAGGTCACATCCCTTCTGCACGAGACCACAAGCATCCCCAAACATGTTTCACCCTTGTTGGGGCTCATCAGTGAGGAGTATCTTGGGTCTCTAGGCCCAGCAGGCACGGTACCCACGTCTGGGCATACCCGTCCCACTCGGGGTGACAAAGCAAAAGCAAAGAGGTGATGGCTGGAAGGTTTAGACTGAATCTTAACCTTCCAGCCATCACTTCTTTGTTTTTGCTTTGTCACCCTGGAATAGGGACCTGAAAAAAAGACCCCTCCAGGGGTGGACTCGCCAGAGAAACGTGAGAATATTTTTCAATTTTTGCAAAGGATGGTCACATGACCTTGCAAGCTCCCCCTAAGACTAAAGGAATAAAGCCTACTATGATAAACAAAGAAAAAAAGCATAATGTTAGAAAAGGAGTCCCGAGGAGGAAGATCTAGAAATGTCATCAGAAAACAAAGAATGTTTGCCCTTACTTCCCCTGCTCAACAGACTAGTGTGGTTCAAAACATGGCCAACGAGAAGGACGGTTCCTTACCTGCAATGAAGTACTCCCGGGCTCAGGATATAGAACTTGACAGAATGGTAGAGGAAGGGGCACCGGATTCAGACCCAGAAGAAGGCGATCTGATGCTACTTTCCACCCACGAAGAGTACATAGGGGGAGAACAGGAACAGGATCTTGAACTATCCCCAAAATACAACAGGTGTGAGCAGGTAGTAAGATCTGTGGACCTTGAACAGAATCATAGAATATTTGAAACCTTCGAGGAGAGAAGGAAACAAAAACAACCAAGAAGGTGCTAAACATGGATGGATCCAACCGGCAATGGGGCAAAGGGTCACTGATGTTAATGCAGGGGTCCTTACCCGCCAAGGAGAGTAAGAAAACTGTGCCATGAAAACCCCACCAAGGGCAGAGAAGCTGCTTGCCTTGTGTTGTCACTATGAGATACTAAAAACCAGAAAGAAGAGGGCCCTGGCCCTCACTGGTAGTAGACATCTGTGGGTTCGGGCATGCATAGTCTGGACACAAGGCAAAGAGGCAGGCAGGTACCTGGACTGGCTTTCAAACATCATCTTTTTTCAGACATCAGGAAAAGATCAGCACTGGGCTCTTAACATCAGATCTTTATATACTGTTGCAAGGCTGATATAACAATAATTTATTACACAATAAATTCTGATTGAGTCTGACAACTAAAGACAAATCCTTTTCCATTCCAGGGTTGGTTGGCTTGACTGCCACCCATCAGGTCCACAAAACATGTATGGGCATGCCTCACTTTGCTCGCATAGAGCAGTGAACTTTCAATTAACTGCTATTAGAGAATGATTTAATTATTTCAGCATGACTCTGTGAAATTCCATCATCTTGTTTTCCGGCAATAATTTTTAAATCTGCTTGACCTTGTTTCAATCTGAATGCTCTATTCAACTACAGCCTAGATCTTCGATATTCACAATATATGTGTAATATCTGAGATGCCCTCCACTGCTTAAGGCAGTCCGACCACAAAAAAATATATGCTGCCTTAAAATTTGCCTTTTGGCCTAAAAAGCACTACAATTCAGTTTGTTGTAATACTGGAACTATTGATAAACCTGCAAGTTATCTGCATTCAATTTGGAGGAAGGAAGGATCTAGCACCTTCCCTACAGCAGCACAAGCTCGTTTTGGAACATGTCTTGAAGGCCAACAATGGTCTTATATTGAATTGAGCAAATGTCATAAACCTCCTATGCAACATGCCCCTGCTAATGGTGATTACATCAGATGTCATAAAGATTGTGGCTTTCACATGTAAGAGAGACTATGATAGAGTGTTGCTGCACATGAGATCTCCAGCCTTAATAGCTCTCCTACTCAACACATCTGATGAGCTGAGGGCCCGTGGCTTTGACATAAACGAGATGGTTGGCTCAGTCCCTCTGGAACCTGCCAGATACTCAAAGATATCCAAACCTACTGGAAGTGCTTATAAAGAAATCCGACCTATAGATCAGGATCAATCTTCAAAGCCAACTCGAGACATTCCCTTTTACTCCTCAGGGACCGGATGCCTTTAAAATCACCTCCAACTCACCTACAAGAAGGAGCCTGCAGGAACCTGTTAAAAACAACCAAAAAAATTAGGCCCTGATTATTAAGATCACAAACGGGGACTCATGGAGATGGTTGATGAGAGGCCTAACAGGCCCAATGAAATCCCAAAAAAAAGAGATCCGGCGGGGGAAATGCGTCGAATAGGCTCCTGGAATACAAGGGGCTCCACACATCTGCTGAGAGCAATTGATACCAGATTGCGTGACATAGACATTGTCTGTTTCTGGGATACTTGGATGAGAGAACCCCCTATTGGATGGTTACAGTGGCTATTTGAACACTGCTACAAAGGGAATGAGGGGAAGACCCAGCTCATGGTTACTTACTATGGTCAAAAATAACACCAAGGGTATGGTCATCAAGTGTATCCACCCCAACCGCCTGATTCAAATTTTCTTAATAAAATTGGATGATTCAGTGTCTGTGAATGAGGGAGTACTAGTTCTTTTCAACTTGTACTGGAATCCACATGCCAAGGACTCAAACACATTTCTTCTAGAAATAATGAAGTGGCTAGATATGCTCAGAGCCGAACTCACCAATCCCTGGATTCTTTTGTGTGGAGAACTGAACATTAATTGTCTTACACTGACCGTGAAAAGAAACCTGAGGCCTGGAAAGCCGCTACAAAAGTCAAAAACATGGAGGGCCCAACAGTGGTTGGAGGAAGTCGAGGTCAGAGACCTTCATATGTTAAATGGTCAAGTGAACAGTGATTTAGAGGGAGCTATAACCTGGCATTCGACTCTTGCCAGTGCAACACTAGACTACTTCTTTGTTCACGGTTGGACTTATTCTAGGTTAATATCCTGGAGGATCTTCAACTCAGATAAGAATGATCACAATCCTATGATTTTAACCTACCTAAGACCCAAAGCATCATCAAGTTTAAAAGAAAAAAAACATCAGCTTGGGCCAACAATGTATCGCTGGAACAAAACAGAAGCAGGTTGCGAATCAACCAAAAATCAGTTTCGACCCTGGTGACAACTTTAAATGGATGGCAAGTAAATCCGACGGAAGGGTTGGATTATGAATCCTGTTTGGTGATCTTCAGAGAAGGCCCCGGGTGGAATGGTAAACCTTCCTTTAAGACCAAACATGTACAGGACAGCTTTATGGCAATGAGAAAGTGCCAACTAGACCGAGAAATTAAGAGTCTAAACCACCTACCAATACAATCTCGATGCCAGGAAAAGAAGAAACTGAAACAACAATTTCAAAACTGGGACGCCTCTCATAAAGTGTTTCTCTTCCAAAAGGACTCAGAATGCATGTTACAGGCAGTACTGTCCAATAGAAGAAAGAACTGGGTATTATTTAATGGCAGGGAAGAATTTAATGGCTCCCTGTTACTCAACCCCATACACGAGTAGGGATGGATTGCCCACTTCAAGACTTTATTCACTCAGCAATCGAACATAGAGCCTTCCGTCCCATAAACAGCTATTGGTTTGTGGGATATCAAGTTCGACAGATCGGAAATCAAAAACATCATCTTAAAAGCTAGCACATCCCGATCGGCTGGCCGGATGGAATGATGAACCCTATGCTGAAACTAGCCCATGATCTATGGACGGACTTCTGCATGATACTATTTGAAAGAATCTTACACCAAGGCAAAGTTCCACCATCGTGGAAAAGGGCGATCATGGTTCCAATATTTAAAAAGGAAGATAGGTTGTAACCTAGGACCTAAAGGCCAATCGTCCTTTGTTTTTTGCAGGAGTCCTGTTAAAGCATTTGAAGGAATGGATACTAGAGTCAGAATCCTACAATGCCAGACAAACAGGTTTTTTGAGCAGAACAGACTTTGGCCTAAATCTACTAATCCTTAGCCTGCTAAAGGCCAGAACACTGATAGCAAAAGTTTGTCTTTACGTGGCCTGTGTAGACACAAAGGCGACATTTGATTCCATCGACAGAGAGAACCTCTGGCCAAAACTGATGGAAAGAGTCTGTCCTAAAGATATTGTGGACGCAATTAAAGACCTCTATTTGGGAACAACAGTACATATCAGGCTGAATAAAGAGGGATGCTTCCCTAAAAAAACTTCAAACCACCAGGGGCCTGAAGCAGGGGTGCCCTATGGTGCCCATTCTTTACAAATTCTTCATCAGTGACATGATGAATATATTGGATCCCCCTAGATCTTGCCTGCCAAAGATCAACACCAGGTCAGCCAGTTGAATCCTGTATGCGGATAACCTGGTCCTGCTGGACAGGACCCCTATCAGCCTCCAAAAAAAACCTGATGCCTTGCAGGCCTACGTAGACTTGAACAACCAAAAAATAAATGCAGAAAAAAACGAGATCTTCCTAATACAAAATTCAGGAGGAAGGAAGAGAAGCCCCTTCCGATGGAGGCTGGAAAACAGCACAATCTCTCTAATTAATTCTACTAAGTATCTAGGAATTATGATAAGCGCCAGTAGAATGGAGACTGCTTGGATGGCAAATCTAGTGCGGAAAACTGATCAGTTGACAGCACAAACTCTCGTAATTTCTAGAAAATACGTCAAATTCGCACTATTGCCGGTGATCCAGTTGTACAACCAGAAGGTGGTGCCTGCGCTGACTTATGGTGGGGAAGCAGGCCTGGGCCTAGCATGGGAAACCTGAGAAAAGCTGGAGAATACATTTTGGAAACACATGTTAAGATTGCCTAATGGCAATTATAAGGTATGAACTGGGTCTTTTATCTATGCATGTAAGAATTGCCTGGAAATCTCTCACAGTATTTGTTAAACTGAATTCCTGGAACTGCCCCATGCAATATAACATCATCAAGAAGAGGGCAGAAGGCTAATTTGACTGGTTACTGAATGAATGAAGCACAAAATGCCTGGAAATTCTGAGTCAACTGGCCTTGTCCCTAAAAACCCCGTGCTAAAACCCATTTCTCGTCAAAAGATCGTTGCGGGCTGTTGTTTGGTCTGAATCAAAAGCAAAGAGATTGACCTCAAAGTACCACACTCTATTAAAATCCTTGAACAACTTCCTTAATGTCCTGCCAGTATACTTAAGAAAATCTTCAAATCCTAGCTCTCGAGACCTGCTTTTTATATTTAGCCTTAACCTGCTACACACAAAATCTGTGTTGTGTCATTACGGATGAAGGGTGAAGGACAAAAGTTGCAGACTATGAAACATTACAACATTTGATCTTCTATTCTCCAAAGCTATGAACAGAAAGAACCTTACTATTGTATGAAAAAATGAAGAACACAGCAGGTACATATGCTGAATTTTGGTGGGAATACTTGTACAGGGGAAATAGTTTGGTTGTAACCAGATTTTTGGAAACATTCCTATAAGGACTCTTTAAGAAGAAATTCAGAGATCCCGCCGAGATTTGAAGGCACTGCAGCAAGGACTCTGTATTAATTTAATACTTTGGAACAAAGGAGCCATCACAGATGGGGAGGGAAAAATGGGGAGGCTAGTTTAAGGAGGTTGTAGGTCGCCCTATTCTCTCCTCAGACTTCTTGCCTGTTTTTCTATCATCACGTATGGGAAACTTTTGGTATTTTTAATTCTTTAGGTGCAGACTATCTTTTAAGGAACTTTAAAGGAACCTCTAACATCATTTTACCATTTCATTTTCTATGTTTGCTCATGGGATGTTGGTAAAGAAACACAAGTTGTTGTGTTAAACCATTAGTTTTAAATAAAAAAAATTAAAAATGTAGAGTTAAAGTTGTTACACTCTGCAAGTGTGCACATCAAAGCAACACAAGAAATTTTTATTTCCTGAAGAGTTAACATGAAATCAGACGGACTGCAATCTGTATGAAACATGTTAGAAATCAGTCTTCCCTTTAAGAATGCTTTCGCATTCTCCCCAAGAACACCTGTACGAAGAACATTTCTGCATACTCTAAGTCTACAGATTTCCTCATATTAATGGTAAGTTCCTGGAATTCAAAACAATTCCAAGGTTAAAATGACCAATGCTTCCTATCGTTTTTTTGACTATCATTAGATTGCAGCATTTTGAAAACTGTTTGACCTTTCACAGGAGTAACAAGTCACCAAAACAAGTACATGTTTACCGCCAAACAAAATGTTATAGTCAGTCTTCAAAACCTCTTGCATTCACAAGTGAATCAAACATAGTATCAAGTTAGACACAATGCTTACTTCATCTCAATCAAGGTATTTCATTTTCTAAGAATATTTTTTACTTCTTGTTGCGTACTTGAGATACGTTTTCAATACTATAGTTTGTTGTCCTGCTCCACTGGTAGCATCAACAGTCAATGTAAAGTAACACCTCTTAGATTGAATGCTGCTAAACCTATTGGAGCCATTACAATAGATGACAAAGAGAAATCAGTAACATTTTGGATCATATCTCTTATTGCATGAATTAAAAAAGATGTACATGTTCATTTATGTCCACTTACATACAGCAACACAGCTGTGTATTGACATAAGAACATATATGCTTGTCAGGCTGTAAACCATGCAAGAACCAATCTTTGATTTTATAAAAACTTAGTTTAGCTCTATATTAAGTTTACTAACTATTTCATCATATTTTTCATCTGCAACCTTAGTTTGTTGCATTGCACTTTCTAATTCGTCCATGGTAAGCTCATCATCATTTTGAATAATTGGCTTACCAAGCACATTTTGACTTCCTGCTGCAGAATCTGGACTTCCCTCACAAGTCTCTTTTGAGAGTTGAGCTGCCAAATGGTTTTCTTGATGTAGTTTTTTCTCCACTAACTCCAAGTACTGCTAAAATATTGGATATGTAATTAAGCTTTTCGTTTCCTAGCAAAAAATGATTCTTCAAAAGTCTCAAAACTTCCAAGCAAATCGCTCTCTGCACGCAATGGGAAGAACAACTCTAAAAGACAAAAATGAAATCCATTTTTCTCTGCAGATTGGCAAGACAGTTTCCTATGGTTGATGAGACGTGCCATCTTGTGTCTCACTAGACAACCATGTACTTTAAACCATCATCTGTCACTGTTTCCTTCAATATTTTCAAATGAGTAGCGTTCTGCTACTTCATATAAACAAATATCCCCCAACTCTACAGATTGATCTTGATAATATGTATCAATGAAGTTGGTATTCACAATCTTTGTACTGTCAGATACTGTTTCAATTAAGTGCATGAATATTACTCAAAATCTTCAGTACCCGATTTCTTGTACTAGCTGGACCAAGACTTATCCAAAGTACATTAAGGTTACATCCATACAGAATCAAACTGGTTATCCGATCTGCAGCTTTGTAGCTCCCACACTCTCTATGTGAGAGCATCTTCAGACCAAAGCTTAGATGTTTCAGACTATGTTTTTTTGCTGTTGATACATCTCCCATACCTCAGCTGCATTGATCTTTTCAGCTTTTGTCATTGCCATGTATGCTATAACATAACAAAGAACAGCTGTTGTATCATCAGCAATATACTGTACATCAGTATTTCCATTCCAAAGCTGAGCAATGACAGGATTGTAATCATGAATGAATTGGAATTCTGGATCTCTTTTTAAATAAAAGGTATTTCATGGTGACTTACCAGTAATATGGTGTTGAACAGATCACATCAAACTATTCACTTGACCAACTGGTGTCACAGGCCTTGGAAATCCAACTATGCAATGAGTGTAGTACTTGTATTTACTTTTGTATTTTCTCTGACAGTACTTTCCAAATGATTGCCTTTGAAATCTTTCCCACTTATTCTGTAGATCAAAATTCAAATGCTGAGCAGGAATGGAACAAGAAACATATTTTTCTATGAACTCCATCACACAGCCATCACATTCTTTCCCAAACTAATGAGCAATTACTGTCTAAAACTTCATTTTTCTCTTCCACATGTTGCAGCATATCACATGCAGAAAGATTTTCAAATGTAGTTCCAGACTTAAGTGTATGAGCAACAGCATAACATAATGTTGAAAATTCAATTTCATAAAATAAGTCAACAATATATTGAACATTGGTACAGCATCGTGATTCTTCAGAATACATGCTTGTACAACGATATTCTGATGAAGAAATTGGAACCTTCCGATCATCCAATTTGCCTCCGGTTCAGTAGGAAAACAACAAGCTTCTAGCGTCTTTTCCCAGACACCAATTGGTGCAACTTTTGTTGCTTTCATTTGATACAATTCTAAACTGTCACCCTTGACTTCACGTGAGTGTAGAGGATGAATAGTAATAGTGTAATGTTCATATAAACTATTCCCTTCTGCAACAAATTAACATTGGAACTGACCTTCACTGCTTTTGTTCGTTGACTCAACATCAAGCATAGACAAGTCTGATACAGTCACACTGCCTTTATATAAAACATTGTGCTCCAATAGAAACACCAATGTGTTTCCACCTTTCCAGTATCTTTAAGCAGTTGCCAAATGTTCTTATCTTTTGTTGCAACACCATTTACTAAAACAAACAAAGAATCTGCAATGTCATGCTTCACTCCTAGAGTGTTGACATTTTCTTCCAAATTGAGTGGAAAATACACAACTTTGCCTCTCACAACCTGCAATCTAACAATAACTTGCAAAGGTTGAACAGTTTGCAATGCAATCACTTCAAACATGTTAGTTTTCTGAAGCAAAGCAGGGATATCAGGCACTAACATGTCGTTCAAGACACTTGTTGCAGGAATACTTGTTTGATTATAAAACCCAATACAGGGGCCGATTCATGGAACAAACGTGCGCCGAAAATCCATTCGCAAGCAGGCGCAAGGGAGCGCAAGCGTGAGAAACGCAGCGCACACGCGATTCAAGGAAGACGCTGCGCGTCTTTCCCGCTGTCCGTGCGCCCAATCCAGCCATGGCACACGCATGCATACACGGCGTGCGCTACGCGCACAGCAAAAGCGCACAAAGCGCGGCGCACACAACCAAAGTGGGCGGAACAGTGGGCGTAACACGCAGAATGGGGAACAACGCGTGAAAAAGAAAGCATAACTGGGGAAGTACTGCAGGGAACTACACGGAACGCCCACACGCACGCGAACAACCTATATTCATGGATCGGAATACGGGAAACCCGCGCATGGCAAAAGACGCGCACAGGCGTCAATGCGTCCGCCACACGAAGGCAGGCGGAAGCGTCCCCGCGCACAGTACAAAAGTGCGCGCAAACAACAAACGCGTATATACAGCTACGATGAATGCCCCATTTGTCGCAGCACTGATCGTGGGACACCGCAGGAGGAGGAGAATAGCGAGGGCATGCATTTTCGCACCACGGACAAGCCTTTTTGGGATGCCTGATGACCAGGTCTATGGCAGGTATAGGTTTCCACCCCATATCATCCTAGACCTGGTCAGGGAGTGGGAAGATGACCTTACATCCCCCACCCTCTGCTCCCAAGCATTGAGCCCCTTGGAGAAGCTGCACAATGTCCTGCATTTTTTGGCCACTGGGTCATTTCAGCAGACTACTGCCATAGTGGGGGGGTCTCACAGGCCACGCAGTCACGCTGCCTACACCAGGTACTGGCAATCATGACAGTGCGCCCCTCAGTCCGCAGGCACATATACATGCCCAGAACACCCGCAGAAAGGCAGGCCGTTGTCCTGGATTTTTTCAGGGTGGCACACTTCCCCAAAGTGCTCGGTGCCATAGATTGCACCCATGTGGCCCTACGTCCACCTAGGGCCACTGAGCACATCTACCGAAACCGCAAGCACTGGCATTCCATCAATGTACAGGTGGTATGCGATGCAAAGGGAATCATCACCTCTGTCTATGCAAACTACCCTGGCTCCACCCATGACAGTTTCATATACAGAATGTCCGCCCTGAGCCGGGCCCTGGAAGCTGGGCAGCATGGCGACACATGGCTCCTAGGTCAGTACAAATGCCCTTGCACATGCATGCAAGTCACACACAGACAAATACCCAAACCCTAATAATCTCAACTATTATCACCTCCCCAGGGGACAGTGCCTACCCTCTGAGCAACTACATAATGACGCCAATCCGGAACCCCACCACACCACCCCAGGTAAGATACAACGCCGCCCATATTGCAACCAGGGCCATAGTGGAGCGCACATTCGGAGTGCTCAAGTCACGTTTCCGCTCCCTTGACCGCTCTGGCGGGCAACTACTCTATGCACCACCAGTAGTCTGCAGGATCATTGTGGCAGCATGTGTCCTGCACAATGTTGCAACACGGCAGGGTGTCCCGGTGGACATGGTGGTGCCCCCACATCCCCAACCACAGGCACAGGCGCTGCCCATGGGAGGAGACAGGGCACGTGGCGAGGAAGCCCGGACCCAGCTTGTGACAACATTTTTCACCTAAACTCCCACCCCTGAGGAGTGCACACAGGCCTGGCACATACCAGGTGACAATCGATGATGACAAAGAGACAGTCAACTGTCACAACCCTACCACCCTGAGATAGTTGCCATGGAAGTGCCACATCGTCTGCATCCCTAGCTACTTAAACACAAGCTATCCTATGTGACCAAAAGGCACACATATGACATATGACATGATATGGCCTATACACAAGTATTTCAAGGTGCGATGAGGCAGGGAGGGGGGAACAAGGGAAGACAGACAACGGTACTACTAGGCCAGGTGTCATTTAGATTGTGCAAGTGCAGGGGTAGGGGGAAGGGAAAAGTGCAAGGGGAAGGGGGGGAGTGCAGTACAGGGGTAGTAGACCAAAAACAAATACATAGGTCGGCTGGTGGCAACTGCAAAGGTAAGTGCAGACAAGTGGTGGGAAGGGTGGGCTGTAGGGATAGAGAGACAGTACCGCAGTGCACGGGTTGCCAGCGAGGCAGTGCAAGTGGGGAGTGGCTGGGCCACGGACCGAGGTCAGTGAGAGTGGCCCAGTTGCAGCTCCTGTGCAGTTCCAGTGAAGAATTCCGCAAGGGAGAGGCAGAGAGAAAGCAGAAGCAAAGGGGAAGGTCTTGAGGTGCTTCCCGAACCAGAGATGGTTCCCCTCAAGTTCAAGTGAGGCAGGAAGGCTGTTCCAGAGGGAGGGCCCTGCCGCGGAGAGAGATCTACCCCCAGCTAGTTGCTCTGAGAAGCGGATGACCCTGACATGCAAGGTGTGCATCACACACACCTGCAAAACAGGGCATGGCCATCACTGTCATGTCACTCAAACCCTCCCAAACCACAACATGACATGTCAAGCAATACCCATACACCAACACAGTAACGATAAGATACACATTGCCATGTCCAAAATCTACAGTGGCATCAGACAATGATGCCTGACCCGGAATCAGATGAAATGACAGACCAACAAAATCTCCCACCCAAAATAAGTCATTTCCAAATGCATTACAAGAGTTGTAGACGTAACCTAACAATGAATGCTTGTCTACATGCACATTGTGCATTGCAAAATCAACACTGCAGCTCATGTGTGCTGTGTCCTACTCCTGCAACACACTGCTCAGTGCACAGCACAGTGAACAGCCATTGTGTGTGATGCACACCCTGAGCATCACATCTAAGTGACAGACCACATCAAACAGCAAATTAGGCATGTACAGGATCCATAATTGGTCACAGAACATGTGCTGCAGGGACACAGTGGGCACCAGAAGGCAAACAGTGTACACGTGGATATGCAAGGGTGGGAGTACATGTAGTGCATCAGAGTGCAAGTGTGTGGTTCTGCAAGGACATGCACTCCACATATGCATGTGCACTCAAGTGACCATCAGTGTTCTTTACACATCACATGTGAACATTCACCATGTGTACACCTCAGCATGTCAAACCACAACTATCCCCTCGCACCTGAAAGGTAAACACAACACATGAACAGGCATTGATCAGCAGAACAAAACATGTACATAGGATACCACCATTACAATGTCAGAGATCCCATCACACTTCAGGGCAAGGCAACTATCAACAACAACCCCCCCTCCCTCAAAAATGACCATGACCCACTGAACAACTGAACCTGGGTCATTGAGCCTTCAAACCTCAATTCCACCTGGCCACAGGATCACCTTTACCCTTCGTCACCATCTCCCACCTTGTGTGTAAAAAGGTGCCTGCACCCTCAGAATCCACACTCATATCCAAAATCACAAAATCCAAGCCAGAAAAACGAACCAGAACACCCTCCAGTAGATGACTTGACGTAGGAGTACCTCACAAAGGCCAAGTACTACCACAATGATGCAACAACCAAGGTAGCACAGTAAAACAATGTCACAACAGGATGTGAACCATGTGTGGTACATGACATAGGATGATGCACCATGAACGGATGTGTACTGTCAAAGGTCCCGTGTACAGGCGCGGGAGTGTCACGAAACAACCACCCCCACCGTGTCCCGGGTGCCTGCAAGGTCAAACTCACACAGGCCCCTGAGACCCTGGTGGGGAAGGAGGTTCAGGGATATGCAGTCGGGACAGTTGTTGACACACTGGATGACTGGAATGAGTGGCAGGAGAGGGGAGGAGGAATGACACATGAAACTAGGGAATGCACAAAAATGTACTACCTGCATGAACACATACATAATCCAAACAAACTTGGACATCATTGTCATGGCCTTCTGTAGTCCAGGCTCAGGAGTGGTACGAACCAACCACCTCCTCTAGGGTTTTGGCACCTGCAAGTTCGGGGCTTACACAGGCATCCGCAACCCCAGCGGGGAAAGAGGGTTAGGGAACGTTGCTTGGATAGGTACAGGAAGCAGGAACACCGGGTAGAAGGTACAGGGTTTGAAATTGCATAGGATTCCGGGTGATTAGGGGGAAAAAACATACCAAATTGAACCACACATACATCCATGCTTTAGTACACTCCCCAGCAAGCCTATGCATAGCAGTTTGAAAGAAAAACAACAAGACACTTAGCACTGGTTTTGAGTGCTGGCCTCCTGCCTGCGCACTCTCAGGTCCGGTTACAGGAGCACTGCAATGCTGCAAAGAGAGCCACAGTCTACAACCTGTATGTGCCAATTACACAAAAACGCAATACCAAACATGCCCCATAGCAACAAACTACTCTACAAACAGACAATCTGGTGTAGATGCTTTGTACCCATATATAACATCACCCCTGTGACGGGTAATACACAGTCAATGCAGTAAGTCAGCCGCCGGTGGGTGCGCGGCAAATGGAACACCAATGTGTCACAATTCACACAACATGCAATGTTCCATGGGTAAGCAGACAGACCCATATAGCAAGCCATGACTTCTGAGCAAGTTGCGTACCACCATGACCGAAACAAAGTTGGCAGTGCATTTATCATAAAGTACATGGAAAAGATATGCACTGCACCCGAGTATGTCCCTTGCTGTATGTCCCTGTGAGCTGCCCCTTTCCATGTCTCGGAAGGCTACATGGTTGATACAAGTGCCTCAGTGGACCTTGGTGTACCGAAGGGTATGTGCCACTGCCCCTGCATGTGTCTCAGACAACCTTACAATCAACAGCCATCAGTCCACCAACACATCTGAGCTGCATTGTGTGCTTCAACACCAATATTCGTCTAAGCTCACCCTCAGTGCTGTGACTAAGCCTGCATGTGCAACTCGCCTGGTGCAAGCTTTGCTGTGTTGTGGCCCCCCTGTGCTGCTCACCTTGCCTGGAGCTCCTTGGAACATGTCAGCAGTTCTAGGATGTAGGTCTGCAATCCCTGTGCTTCTGCACACATGTGCATGTGGGCAACAACAAACGTGTCCAGAATTCCGTCGTCTAATGGGCCATGTCTTCTGGCAAAGGTGCTCTGGAGGCTCATCCCCCTTCAGGAAGGGCATGAAACACATGATTAATGCTTCAAAGTCATCTATGTGTGTCTCATCAGGCATCTCATTACTTGACCATGTCAGAGAGTCACATCATAAATCACACCATCAGTCCATCTTTCACATCCAAAGTGTGGAACACTATCTACAGGATGAATTGCAACAAGCACGTGTACAGTAAAGATATGAAACATACTACACAATGCATAGCAATTAATGTACACATTAATCATGACACACCCCATCTAGCAAAAGCTGAACAGTGGACAATAACACCAAAATAATCCCCACTAGGGGTGTCAACACAAGTCACACAGCACCAGACATGCCACAGATATGACAGTCCAAAGCCCTTGTGTAAAATTATGTAACACCGAACCATCCTTGCGAGCCCATGGATAAGGGAGGCAGGAGTGGCATATGTGAGTCAAGGACCCCAAGCAGCAAACACATACACAAGACAAGCCTGAAGGGCCCAGCTGGAACAGACCGTGGATGCCTTCAAAAGCCACAAAGCACCGCACCGTCACATGAAAGCACAATAGACAAGCAATTTTAAACTAAATCAACTATTAACTAATTACACTAGCAATGGAAAACCTACATTACCTAATTAAACTAACTATCAAACAGAAACTTAACTAACTAAACTAAAAGAAAAATCAAAAATGGCCACATACGACCCGGGGGGAGGGGAGGCACCCAGGAGGGGGGAGGTACAGGGTGCTGCTCAACATCCACATGCGATGATGCTGAGCCAAAAAAAAATCCTCCATGGGCTCAACGCCTGCACAGCCTGACCTATGTGGGAGATAGATGGTCGTCCTAGTCTGGCTCGTCCTGGAAAGTCCAGCATCTCTCCCACTCCTTCGACCAATTCAGGTGGTATGAACTCCGCAACGAGAGCCTCATGCGGAGTGAGCTCTTCCTCCTCTGGTGCAGGCCCACCGCCAGTCACCAGAGTCAAGTTGTAATTAGAGGCACCCTTAGCCTTAGTGCTGCGCGTGATGTCATTCCAACGCTTTTTGCACTCTTGCACCGTGCGCACCTCATGGCCGAATGAACTGACATGTTCCGCAACATGCTTACAGTGGGTGTCACGTTGGGCAGCCGTAGTGTGACTATTGGCACCCACTAGCATGTCACGGCTGTGGCCCCGCACGTAGTCCACGAGGAAGTCCAGTTCCTGCTTACAGAAAGGCTTCTTCCTTGACGTGCAGGAGGTCGTGGCTGTGTGCGAGGTCCCAGCCTGTGCTGCAGGTGCAACCTTCCTCCTCTTGGACTGTGGCACAGACCCTGGCTGCCTAATGCCGCCCTGACCAGTATGGCCAGTGGGTTCGGTGGATTGAGCCAAGGGAGTGGCAGTTGGAGGGATGACCAAAGGCCTGACTTGTGTCAGTGGCAGCTGGGTGCCCACTAATGGACCCTACGCAGCAACATCAGCTGTGGCAGGGTCATTGACCGCAACGGTCCTGGTTGGCAGACTCACAACCGGGGTGCTGTTGGGTGCATCTGCCCCTGCACTTGCCAACACCTGGCTGTTCGGGGCAGCAGATGACATGACTGCCCCAGGGACATGTGTCTTGATCTGAGCAGCCCGGCCTGCCCTTATGGTTTACCCCCTGGCCTGTTGGAGATCTACCAAGGGCTCTTCAAGTGCCAACGCAGCCTTCGCTGGCAGACCCTGAGCCTGGGTGGCGGTGTCCACAGCTGCACCTGCAGCTACCACTACCCTTGGGCCTGTGGCAGTCGATGGAATGGACTGCCGGGTCAAATGGGTGCCAGTGCCAGATGCAGGAGCTGCATCCCCCGGAACCACAGGGGGTGGTGGCATGGCTGCACAGACACATGGCACAACATTGTGCTCAAGTGGTGCACCCCTGCCTCTTCCCCCTCTGTGGCCGCCCTGGACACCCTGGAGTCCCCCTACTCCCTGGTCACCACGGCCACATCCCCGACCACACCCGCCACGAGGAGGACGCCCAGCTGAGGCGCCCCTCACCTTTGGTGGCCTCCCAACCATGGCACTGATGTAGTAGTGCTGGCACAGATGGAGTGGTGCCAATGGGAGGTGTACACCACAATTGAGCTTGGCAATTGGGGTGAAGGGGGTGGGAAGCAAGATGTTAACAGCCCCCCTGCACCTGCAAGGCTGTATGTGACCCCGGTGATGTGGTGACGGGTCACGCAACTCTCAGGCACCCAAAACTGCAGTAAAACCGTGCACGCAACCCTACAGCCTACGTGCGTGGATTCAACCTCCTGCAGTATGCGGTGGCACCCAGTAACACAAATAACGCGTACGCGTGGGACACGCAGGCTACTATGACATCAAAAATGGGTGCGATACACAGGGGTACCCGCAGTGGGAAAAAGAGCGTGTGCGACTCACCGTCTGACTAGCGCGATGCAGAAAAACACGCATAGCCAATACCCCTGCCAAAAGAAGAGATACGTCATTGATAGCTGTGAAGTTGTGATGGCGCGCGAAACAACAGGAAGCAGCAACACACGTCAGTCTCCATGAAAGGCACGTACAGCGAACTGCTGGGTCCGCTCACCTTTAACCCGTGCTGAGGGAAACGCATGCGCGCGTCACATCACTTACGTGCATGGGCCCTTTTCTTGCATTACACGCGGACGTGCAGTTTTTCACGCACGCTGAAATGCCCATGCACGCCTGCGCGCGTCACATCACAGGGGCGCTTGCGCTTCAGGGGCCTTCTGTCCAATGAAATTGTGTATGTGTGCAGACGCGCTTACGCGCTAAGGGCCTTTCCTCGAATTACACGCTGACATGCCGAATTTTCACGTGCCAAATCACTCCGTATCAAGCTGGCCACGCGTAAGCACACGGAAGACCACGCTCCTGCCCAGAAGGCCAAACGACTGCCCCCCAGAGCCCCGAGCACGCTCCCACCTGCCATCTGCTGCTGCCTGACTGCCTGCTGCCCATGTGCCCTGCCATTTCCTGCCTGCACATCAGCCAGGGGTGCTGTTGCTGTGACCACCCCTGCTGGAACCGAAGACTCCCGACTGGGATTCCATCGCTCCACAGCCCAGCCCCAGGACCCAGTTGCCCACCCACATCTGCCTCTGGGGTTGTCATGTCGGGGCAAACACCATCTGAGACCACTGACAATCCCCGGCCAGAGAGGCAGAGGGGCACCAGCTTCAGTGCCACCGAAGTTGGTGTCCTGGTGGAGCAAGTCCTGGGGCAGTATGATGCCCTCTTCGGAAGTTCCCACGCCGACAAGGAAGGACGGATTCGGATCTGGACTGACATCGTGACTGCCATCAACGCGGAGGGGGTGGCAGTCCGTGACTTCCAACATGTCAAGAAGCGTTGGGAGGACTTCAGGTCCAGGACCCTGAACAAGGCCCGGCGCCTCTTGAAGGCAGTGGATGCCAAGGGGCACTGGGGCCACTTGTCGGAAGATCAGATGAGGGTCCTGGAAAGCATATCCCCAGCTCTCCACGTCCATGTCCTTGAGAGGCAGACCCATCTGGAGTCGAGCGGTAAGTGTACATGCATCCTGATTGTGAGCTGTGCGTGTGGTGATGTTTCAGTAGTGTGCAGGTTGCACATCTGTTTGTATGGAGTCGAGTATGGGTGGTGGTGTACAAGGCCGTGGGCCTAACACATGCCAGGGCTGGAATGTGTGAGACATGGATGGTGCTTGTGTGTGTAGGCTTGCATGGCAAATGCAGTTGTGTGGGCACATATGTTTGGATGAATGTGTATGTAAGTAAACATGTCCGTGATGTCACGCATGTATGTTGTTTTCAGCTGCATGTATCAGCACTGTGTACATGTGCATTTGTGTGTATTTGACAAGGCTGCAACAGTGATGCAACATGGATGCATGTGACAGCTGGATGTGGAAGCCTGATTGGCAGATGTGACATGGATGCCCATCTGAACACTGCAACACTTGGCAGAGGTGTACACATGCATGCAAGTGTGGTGGTGTGTGTACATGTGTGGTGCACTTACTGTGTTGCATGTGATGTCTGGCTCAGCTTTGCCTGCTCATGCTGTTGTATGGGTATGGATGGTGCTGGCAGTTGCGATATGGCTGTGGTATGGCTCATGTGTGCGAGTTTAAATGACATGTGTGTTGGGGATTGTGATGGCATGTCTGAGGTTTGCCAATGCCACTCATGTACAACTGTCATGTGTGTATGTGTCCATTGTACAGTGCCCTGATGCCTGTGTTTTATTTCTCCCTGTCTGCAGCGTCAACTGATGAAGAGGGCGGAGAAGGTGCTGTGGAGCACAGCAGCGGGGATCCCACCGCCAGCCGGAGATGCAAGGCCCGGCTCCCCTCCCATGTTGTCGTCTCGTCGGGGAGTGAGGAGTCTGGTGCCGCGTCCCAGGCCGCAGCTGCCGGGGGGAGGTCCAAGAGGCGGAGGTTGGAGTTGGACTCCTCGGCAGCAGAAGGGGCAGCTGGGAACCACAGGGCCCAACAGGGGAAGATGGCACAGAGTCATCCAGGTTGGTGGGGGGTTTGGTGGAGGAGGTGGCCGTGCAAGCAACAGAGACGGGTCTGGAGGTGGGGATCCCACTGGTGCTAGTGGTGCAGTGCAGGACCAGGTACAGGAGGCAGCACAGGCCGCCGCAGAGATGCCTGTGTGCAATCCTGTCCCTGATCCTGTCCCTGCATCATCTTGCACCAGCAGGGATGCCTACGTCCAGACCCGTTTTCAGGCAGGGGATGAGCAAACGACAACTGGCCTTCCTCTGCCTGCGGACATGGCTATCCGGGTCCGGGTTGAGCCTGTCCTGACTGGTGTGGCGTTGCGTCAACGGGCCATGCGAGGTGATCTGCAGTCTTTTCATGAGGAGACTGCACGTCATCTCGAATGGCTCGTTGACCACGTCAGCCTGCTGGGACAGGTCACCCAGGCCGGATTACTCCATTTGATGGGGCTTGCTACGACCCCCTCCTCAACTGAACCCCCTACGCGCCAGTCGTCCTCCGTGCCATCTTCCCACCCATCAGTCACCTGGGTGCCCTGTGGAGCTGCCTCTGACGGTGCGGCCAGGCTGATGGAGGAGGCATCCCTGCCGCAGTCGGGAGTCGGATGTCCAGCAGCGGTGGCCACATCAACAACTGCACCCCAGCCGGCGGAGGATGTGCAGGCAGCAGGAGGCAGTGCACGGGCAGAGGCACAGCAGCAGCAGCAACGTGGTGGGAGCCATGAAGGCTCGGGGCCTTCAACATCGGAGGGGCAGGCATCGGCCGGAGGGCAGGACGACCCAGGACAGAGAGTGTCTTCCGTGTGGCAGCGGTTGGGCCACGCCATAGATGCGGAGCGGCAGTGGGCGGAAGAGGCACGGCTCACAATGGTCAGGGCGGAGAACTCCATGCGGAGGGCCCTGAGGCAGGCCGAGTGCCTCGAGGCAATCCGCAGGGGTTTGGAGGTGGACACGTCGATGGCCCTGCGGACACTCGGGCCCATGGAGGAGGACCGCCTCCGGGACATTGAGCAGGAGTTCGATGATGCCCTGGCCCGGGACATCCAAAAGTGAGCCGTCAAACTAGCCCACTGCCCTTGTACATAGTTATGTAGGTAGTGTTAGGTTTCCTTTTTTTTTAATTTATTTTGGACCTTTTGGACATTGGCCACATTGTTGTATATAGTTTATTTTATTAGTTAGTGTAGTTAGATAGGTTTCATTTCTTTTCTTGGGATAATGGACCCTGGCTTGTTCGTATGTACATAGTTCACTGTTGGATTGTATTTTTCTTTCACAATTTAACCATGGAGCAATGGCTTTCAATTATTATTTCCCATTGGATTTTCTTTTGTGGACAGTGACTTTGGGCACCATTATTTTGGATTATGATTTTTGGTTTTGCTTTTTTTCATGGACATGCTTCTTTTCATTTTTGTACATTCCCTTTTCTGTTTCTTTATTTTTGATTCTATTGATGTTTCCTTTAATACATATTTTTTTATCGAACTTCAATGTGTAGTATCTCATTGGTTTCATGCATATCATGATATGGGTTTTGAGATTCACTGACACCCATTGGGTGTATGTGAGGGAAATGTGTTTGTTTCGGAACTTGCAGTTGGTGTTCTGTCATGTAATTGCCAATTATGAGTGGGTGGATGCAATACTCGGGTGGGTGTTTTGCATTTGGAGGCTGACCATAGGGACCAGGGATCTAGATTGTGATGACATGTTGGCTGGGGAACATGAGTTGGACATGGGTGGGGGCCTGCTGGCAGGTGCCCCACAGTGCTGGGGGGTGGGGGTTGTGGGAGGCATGGGTGGGGGCCTGGTGGAGGGTGACCCTGCACTGCTGGGGGGTGGGGTGGTGGGGACATGGGTGGGGGCCTGCTGGCAGGTGCCCCACAGTGCTGGGGGGTGGGGGTGGTGGGAGACATGGGTGGGGGCCTGGTGGAGGGTGACCCTGCACTGCTGGGGGGTGGGGGTTGTGGGAGACATGGGTGGGGGCCTGGTGGAGGCTGCCCCTGTACTGCTGGGGGGTGGGGGTGGTGGGAGACCTGGGTGGGGGCCTGGTGGAGGGTGGCCCTGCACTTCTGGGGGGTGGGGGTGGTGGGGACATGGGTGGGGGCCTGCTGGCAGGTGCCCCACAGTGCTGGGGTGTGGGGGTGGTGGGAGACATGGGTGGGGGCCTGGTGGCGGGTGACCCTGCACTGCTGGGGGGTGGGGGTTGTGGGAGACATGGGTGGGGGCCTGGTGGAGGCTGCCCCTGCACTGCTGGGGGGTGGGGGTGGTGGGAGACATGGGTGGGGGCCTAGTGGAGGGTGACCCTGCACTGCTGTGGGGTGGGGGCGGTGGGGACATGGGTGGGGGCTGCTGGCAGGTGCCCTACAGTGTTGGGGGGTGGGGGTGGTGGGGAACATGAGTTGGACATGTGTGGGGGCCTGGTGGAGGCTGCCCCTGCACTGCTGGGGGTGGGGGTGGTGGGAGACATGGGTGGGGGCCTGATGGAGGGTGACCCTGAACTGCTGGGGGGTGGGGGTGGTGGGGACATGGGTGGGGGCCTGCTGGCAGGTACCCCACAGTGCTGGGGGGTGGGGGTGGTGCGAGACATGGGTGGGGGCCTGGTGGCGGGTGACCCTGCACTGCTGGGGGGTGGGGGTTGTGGGAGACATGGGTGGGGGCCTGGTGGAGGCTGCCCCTGCACTGCTGGAGGGTGGGGGTGGTGGGAGACATGGGTGGGGGACTGGTGGAGGGTGACCCTGCACTGCTGGGGGGTGGGGTGGTGGGGACATGGGTGGGGGCCTGCTGGCAGGTGCCGCACAGTGCTGGAGGGTGGGGGTGGTGGGGACATGGGTGGGGGCCTGCTGGCAGGTCCCCCACAGTGCTGGGGGGTGAGGGTTGTGGGAGACATGGGTGGAGGCCTGGTGGAGGCTGCCCCTGCACTGCTGGGGGGTGGGGGTGGTGGGAGACATGGGTAGGCCCCTGGTGGAGGCTGCCCCTGCACTGCTGGGGGGTGGGGGTGGTGAGGAACATGAGATGGGCATGGGTGGGGGCCTGGTGGAGGCTGCCCCTGCACTGCTGGGGGGTGGGGGTTGAGGGAGACATGGGTGGGGGCCTGGTGGAGGGTGACCCTGCACTGCTGGGGGGGTGGGGGTGGTGGGGACATGGGTGGGGGCCTGCTGGCAGGTGCCCCACAGTGCTGGGGGGTGGGGGTGGAAGGAGGCATGTGTGGGGGCCTGGTGAAGGGTGACCCTGCACTGCTGGGGGGTGGGGGTGGTGGGGAACATGAGTTGGACATGGGTGGGGGCCTGCTGGCAGGTGCCCCACAGTGCCTCGGGGTGGGGGTGGTGGAGAACATGAGTTGGACATGGGTGGGGGCCTGGTGGAGGCTGCCCCTGCACTGCTGGGGGTTGGGGGTGGTGGTGACATGGGTGGGGGCCTGGTGGAGGGTGACCCTGCACTGCTGGGGGGTGGGGGTGGTGGGGAACATGAGTTGGACATGGGTGGGGGCCTGCTGGCAGGTGCCCCACAGTGCTGGGGGGTGGGGGTGGTTGGGAACATGAGTTGGACATGGGTGGGGTCCTGGTGGAGGGTGACCCTGCACTGCTGGGGGCGGGGGTGGTGGGAGACATGGGTGGGGGCCTGGTGGAGGCTGCCCCTGCACTGCTGGGGCATGGGGGTGGTGGGAGACATGGGTGGGGGCCTGCTGGCAGGTGCCCCACAGTGCTGGGGGGTGGGGGTGGTGGGGAACATGAGTTGGACATGGGTCGGGGCCTGGTGGAGGGTGACCCTGCACTGCTGGGGGTGGGGGTGGTGGGAGACATGGGTGGGGGCCTGGCGGAGGCTGCCCCTGCACTGCTGGGGGGTGGGGGTGGTGGGAGACATGGGTGGGGGCCTGCTGACAGGTGCCCCACAGTGCTGGGGGGTGGGGGTGGTGGGGAACATGAGTTGGACATGGGTGGGGGCATGGTGGCAGGTGCCCCACACTGCTGGGGGGTGGGGGTGGTGGGAGGCATGTGTGGGGGCCTGGTGGAGGGTGACCCTGCACTGCTGGGGGGTGGGGGTGGTGGGAGACATGGGTGGGGGCCTGGTGGAGGGTGACCCTGCACTGCTGGGGGGTGGGGTGGTGGGACATGGGTGGGGGCCTGCTGGCAGGTGCACCACAGTGCTGGGTGGTGGGGGTTGTGGGAGACATGGGTGGGGGCCTCGTGGAGGCTGCCCCTGCACTGCTGGGGGGTGGGGTGGTGGGGAACATGAGTTGGACATGGGTGGGGGCCTGCTGGCAGGTGCCCCACAGTGCTGGGGGGTGGGGGTGGTGGGGAACATGAATTGGACATGGGTGGGGGCCTGCTGGCAGGTGCCCCACAGTGCTGGGGGGTGGGGGTGGTGGGAGACATGGGTGGGGGCCTGTTGGAGGCTGCCCCTGGTGGCTGTGGGTCCAGGGGGACATGCGTTTGTGGGCAGTAGTGCAAGTTGACATGTGGGTTGGCTGGGGGGCATGGCCATGGTGGATGGGGTGCCTGCAGGACATGTGCAGGGTAGGCCCCTGTGGTGTGAGCCACCTGCAGGGACCATGGAGGGTGTAGAGGGAACACCTGGGAGGACCCACACGTGCAATTCACGTGTGGTGCTCCCCACGCACCCCTGTAATACACGTACCCTGATGGAATTGCATGTGGAACTTCAAGCGCACCCCTGTGATACACGTACCCTGCTGAAATTGCGTGTGGACCTTCCCACGCACCCCTGGAATACACGTACCCCGCTGACTTCGCGTGTGTGACTTCCCACGCACCCCTGGAATACACATACCCTGCTGATATCGCGTGTGAAACTTCCCCCGTACCCTGAAATGCACGTAGCCAAGACATTTGCGTGTGGAACTTCACGCGCACCCCTGAGATACACGTACCCTGCGGAATTCACGTGTGAAAATTCCCGCGCACCCCTGATGTACACGTACCCTGATGGAATCGCGTGTGGAACTTCAAGCGCACCCCTGTAATACACGTACCTTGCTGAAATCGTGTGGAACTTCCCGCGCACCCCTTGAATACACGTGCCCTGCTGATATTGCGTGTGAAACTTCCCGCGCACCCCGAAATACACGTGGCATGGACATTCGCGTGTGGAACTTCCCGCGCACCCCTGGAATACACGCACCCTGCTGATATCGTGTGTGAAACTTCCCGCGCACCCCTGGAATACACGTACCCTGCTGATATCGCGTGTGAAACTTCCCCCACACCCTGAAATACACGTAGCCAGGACATTCGCATGTGGAACTTCCCGCGCACCCCTGGAATACACGTACCCTGCTGATATCGCGTGTGAAATTTCCCCCGCACCCCGAAATGCACATAGCCAGGACATTCGCGTGTAGAACTTCCTGCGCACCCCTGAAATGCACGTACCCAGCTGAAATGACGTGAGGTACTTCCCGCGCACCCCAGTGATACACGTAGCCCGCTTGCTGTGCTGGTACAGGGTTAGCGCAGCCCTTTGCGCTGGATTGAGGATTTTGATGGCTTTTCCCTGCGTGAGAGGTGTTCTTGGGGGCGTGACTGGCGCTGCTGCAGGGTCGCTGCACCACTGTGCGCCACGGCTGGATTTGGTGGCTGGTATCCATGAATACACTGTGCGCTGAAATGGGTTTTGGCGCACGCGGCTGGCGCAGGGATTCGCACGCGCACACTGTGCGCCAGCCGCGTGCGCCACTTGTGCGCTGAATTCTATGAATTACCCCCACAGTGTCTACAAACATAACGTGCCTCAGTTGTGTCAAATCATTCTTCTGCAAAATAATACAGATAAAGTTATTTCCAAACATCTTCCACACTCTGTTTAATGTTCTCCTGAATTTACACTAGTTGCACCTGAGACTTATAAAAAGTCACTCGAAAAGATAGGCAAACAATGTCAGGTCTTGCATAGAAGACAACTCAAACCTTGCATTACATGTTTTATATTGTTGAAAAATCAGATCCTTTGAAAGCATAAGATCATCATTTCCACTTCTTCTAAGTGGTTAATCTATGTACACATAATCTTTTATATGTATGCATTATATGTATCATTTGCAGTGTAGAAACAAAACGTTCTACAGTTTCAGTCAAATGTGTTTGATTTAAAAGTGCAAGAGACATACTATGGGCCTCATTATGACTCTGGAGGTAGCCATGCCTGTAAATACTGCCACAGCTGCCGCCAGAGTCATGAATTTAAAGGAACCCGGCAATGGGGACTTTTCGGGGCATTCCTGCCCCGGCAAACCCAGTAAAACCCCATTGCCGAGTGCCCGAAATAATTACTTAATTACTCCCCATTCCCATTTGAGTCCCATTGGACTCAATGAGAATGGGGAGGCCGGATGCACCCGCACCATTCAAGAATGGTGCTGGTGCATCCTACATGGTTTGCTCGCGGGTGCCAGTCCACATTTATATAGCACTGCGAACCCTCAGGCATCTGAGCGCTGCTTATAATTACCCACGGTGCATGGTGCTCTTTTATAGACTTCAGAAGGATGAAAGGCTGATTTTGTCCCTGCCGGGATTTGCATCTGCAGGCTCTGCACAGTGCTATCTGACCGACTATCATACTTTTTGGCCTTCATAGCTAAGTCCACTCTCATCAATAGCAAGAGCCACCTTCTTTCTTTGAATGTAACTCTTCTCATTAGAAAATCTTTCAGTTTGAGAAGTGTGTTTCCACCCTCCGCCAAACATGTCACAAATGTTTACACGTGTAAGTACATGAACTGTTTCTATATTTCTAAGGAATGGTGTTGTCACCTTAAGTAATTCCTTAAATGCATTCAACACAGAAATTAGCAATTTTATTTTCACATGTAAAGCTTCTTTAATTATTAATATGCTTTACAACATATCTAGATTTGGAAAAACTCAAAAGTGGTACAATCTCCTATATCTTTATTCCTCTGTTTAAAATTGATAGCAGATTTGCTATCTTTTCCTTCAACAAATCTTTGTTTTTTACTTACTACTAAAGGATTTCATAAATTTTCTCTTGTATTACTTTCACTAAAAACATTGTAGGTTCCGTTAATTTGTTCATTTGAAATTGCACATTTTCAAAAGTATTATCGATAACAGGTATTGTTGTATTATCTATAGAATTCTTATGTACAGATTTGCAAACACTACTTTTAAAAATATTTTATGTTTACTTCCCTGCGCATGATTATTCCTTCTGGCACGTTGATGTTGCTTGCTTGATGGCATCTTAGAAAAAAAGCTGTAAATAAAATCATGTGGGATGGTGAAGGTCAGTGATTGTGTTTTTTTTATATTTTCAATATATAATTTGAACTGTTGTTTATATAAAATGTATTCAGTATATTTAGGTTTGTGATTTAGCACAGTTGATAGGTATTACTTGGAAAGTAGGGTTGTCCATATGTTCATTTCAGTGTCTTCTGAAGAGTGTACATGTTATGCTATTGTTATGTGTGATAAGAATATATTCCCATTTAAAATGTCCTTGCTTCTTTTTCTATAGGTACAACCTGACAAATCCCATAGTTGGTGCATATCTTTCACTTCATATGGGCATTCCTTATCATAAATTCTTAGGCATGGTCACTATGATGTAAACAATTAGCCCAGGTTTCTTTCAGGCTTAGCATCTTGAAAATGTACTGTGTCAATGACAAATGGATCACAACCTGAGAATCTCACTTACCATTGAATTGAAACTCTACTCTACTCATCTTATTCACACTACATGCAATAGTTTACAAATGTTCTCCAATCATATGAGACTAATCCACAGGAGGTATTAAAGCCTATTGCGCTAAGGTCATTCCTTCACCAGAAATTTAAAGGAAGGGCAGATGGTCTTCTCCCTCTACATGTATTGATCACTATAAACTGAAGGTGCAAAGTGGGCACCTTAGTCCTGAGCACAGTAAATATAACATACATTTGCATAACTGTTTAATTCACATACATAAAGGTGTTGCAAGATCATGTGTTACCCATCTTTGGTTTGATGTAGCAACCTTCCATTCATGAATCTCGGGAGTGTCTTCAATTCATGAGGAAAGTGCTGAGGGAGGAGAGCTGGAATTTAAAGCTCTACCACTCATTTGCACCGCCTAGCTTCAATTGTCACACCTTACAAGCCCCTACTTAAGAACTGTAGACCAGCTCCAGGCAGACAACATTAAGTGCACTGCTGGTTATGTGGCCGGAACGTGCCACCATCTTGCTAATCCCACCACCTATTTAATCAGTCCTCCTTAGGAATCCTCATTAAAGGAGGTGCAAAGACAAGGACTTCACCTATTTGTACCTGTTCAGGCCTCATAGGGCCAATGGCCTCACCCGCTATCCTGCATTTCACCTACAAACGAATCACTACTACAGCTACTTAATAAAAGATATCAGCATGGGTGTCCTCCCTCCACTACCCATCTCGACTCTCACTAAGATGTAAATGGGCAAGTACACTTGTCAGCCCAAGAAAGCTACCCTAACAAACCTTATCAATATTGCATTAGACCCCATCCCAGTGAACATTTATTTAGTAATAACTGGCATACTGTAACCATAACTTCATAGTACAATTCCTAAACCACTTTTAAAGAGAGAAAATGTTCACTGGAAACTTACCAGTTCAAATTAACTTTCGCTGTAAGATGGCAGAATCCATGAATTACCACACATAAGGAAAATAACCTTTGCCAACATCTAAACCAAGTTAGCATTGATCAGCTGCACTTCATCATTAGATTTGTCATATTTAAGCCTACATTCAAACACTTCCACAAATCTAACACAAAGAGTTACTAATATGGGGTCATAGGGCAGAGCTTAATATACGACTTTGAAGCACAAACACAGCTGCAATATTTTTTAAGGGAAGAGGTATGCTGCTTGTTTATTGATAGAAATTATGCACTGCCATTCATTTGACATCTTCCTCCGTCTCTGTGCACCGTGTAACACAATATGTGATTACATAGCATGAAACCCAAGTAGATTGCTGCCCTTTCAAAGCACACCATTATCAAACATATTGTGAAACTGCCAGATATGGTTGCTGTTTACTATTTAAAAAATACTAACAGAATTGTGTTTTCTCTACCACACTGGTTAGACTTGTCCATGTATTGTAGCTCAACATTATAGTACCCATACTGTTCTGCATACAATGCCGTGATGGAATCTACTTTCAGATCTGTGACAGAAAGTTAGACTCAATTTCAAATATATTGTTGGTAAGGCAACTTTATATAGCAGAGCTACATAATACAGCAATTAGGTGAGAGTGGAAATACTGCAGTATAAAACAACGCTCTATGTAGAGCTCTGCTCTTAGTGCTTGAGTAATGTGGGGTGGTATTGAGCAGCACACATAGTAGAGTTTCACTAGTACAGTACAGTTTTTGGAAGATAAGCCTGAATGAAAAGTGAGCGAACCTTACATGCCACAGTAATCATTTATTTCACAATCTAACAATTCATGATAAAGCATGCACATATTAAGTGAAACATATGAATTAACCATGTGATTTGCAAGGTCATACCTATATAAAAAAAGGCAAGAACATTTGATGGAGTACTGCAAAAAAGCTGAAATGCAAACTACGAGGCCTTAGCCACTGAACACTATGAATTCACCTTCTTCACTGTGCTGCATAATTTCTCAGTAAACATTTACCTGGTGTATTTTGCTTGAAACACCAAACAACTTAAGTAATACCTGGCATACTTTAGCCGTAACGCCAGAGTGCAATTTCCAAAGCAATGTTCATGGCAAACTTAACTTTCCCAGTAAGTTTGCAGAATCCAGAAATCTCCACAAATAAGCAAAAGGACATTGGCGAACATCATAATCAAGCATTTATCAGGTGAACTGCCTCATAAGACTTCTCAAATTTAAAGCCACATTGAACCACTTCCTCAACTCTAACACAGTTGATAGGCACTAATATAGGGTCATAGGAAACACCTTGATATCCAACTACAAAGCACATACACAGCTGCAATATTTGTCAAGGGTACAGGTATGCTGCTTGGTTGACGCTAGGTTTTCTTATGCACACCCATTCATTTCACGTCTTCCAATTTCATTGAGAGACAACCTTTAATTGGAAATATATTTTTTCTCACACACCACCATAGTATAACATGTGCTACTGCTTGATCACTCTCCTGAAAACACTGTAGTAAAATATGTAAAACCCTTCTTTGCAAATAATACTTATAAACATCACTAAATCAGAAACCTAAACATACTTAATTTATCTTATACAACCCACAATTCATATTAAACATGAAATAAAGAAATACACACAATCAATGACCTTCAGCTGTTCCAAATAATGAATAAAGCTTCACAATAGCCAAACACAGAACATGTGAACACTCTGAGTTCTGAAATCAGAACGTCAAAAGTTCATACAAAAGTCACTTGCATAGCTTTCACAAATCAACAGCATAGAAAGAGGACTTTGTAGAACATGTAGAAACACAATGAAATAAAACCATGTTTTTAACATTTGTCAAATGACGTAACCAGGGCTTTAACCCCGGTTACACCGGGACGTCCCTCCCATAGCCGTGGTTACATGTACATTTTTCAAATGCACTGAAAAACACATATTGCAAAGATTTCAAATTTAAATCACACATGCCTTGAGTTGAGACCATCTAAACTGAAAGACATGTAAAAATCTGTGCTAAAACATCTGTAAAATAATATGATCACTGCACTAACATACAGCCATAACCGCGGGTAGGACCAGTGGGTTCATACCCGCGGCTACCGAAACACACGAAGTACGCCTTCCAATTGGAGCGTGCATAGCTGTGGATTGGGTCAACCGTCAGTACTCCAGGGATGTCATTTAGGGGTCGCAACTGTGACCACTGTGGTCTCCCTTGCTACCCCTGTGGTCTCTCTTGCTAACCCTTTTTTTTAATGCAAGCATCTGGGCTGTGGCCAGCGCCATGTGGCTCTTTGCTTCTGGAGTGGCTGGCTTTCTTGTTCAGGCCTCTTAAAAAAAAGACAAAAAAAAAAACATGGGTACACAAGTCTAACACTTTCAGCAGTGACCCTAAATAAGAAAGACAGTTTACACAATAATTGCTAGACTCATTAAAGGTTTATTTCAGGCACATTTCAGGGAGTGAGTCACTGATTTAGGGGGTCATCAAGAGTTGGGCGGTAAGGGATACTGGGCACTGGTAAGGAGACCGGTGCCGGTAATCCCTTACTGCCCGATTCTGAGGTCCCTTGGAGGGAACCGTAAGGAACGTGTGGTCTGACCACATGTCCCTTACGGGTCCCGCTAAGGGACCAGGGCGCTAATAACCGACTTGTCATTCGCCAGCCCGTTATGAGCGCCCTCCCCATTCCCATTGAGCCCTATGGGGGCTCAAATTGGAATGGGGAATGGTTTGTTCAATGGGCACTTACCGGTCCCGCCAGGGTCAGACTGCACCGGTAAGTCCCCATTGAACAAGACCGGACTCAGACACGGTATGGGAGGCAGCCATGGTGCTATTAGCACCATGGCTACTGCCCATCTCGTAATGAGGCCCTTAGTCTGTTCTTAAACACCTCAACTCAGCCTTTCATCCTTCTGAGGTTGATAAATGAGACCAACACAGGTTGGGTGATATTGTATGTATTCTATATAAAGCGCTTAAGTGTAAGTGCTAAATAACAACACATCATTATCATTTGGCCATTGACATCTGCTTACATTCACAGTAATTTGGTAATATGGGCCTATACACACTGATCTTAACGATACATAGGGCGATCAATTTGTGTATGAAATGTATATCACATTATACTTATATTGTAACCATATGTTTCGTACTGATCTTAGGAACAATGCTATATGGTACCACTTCCTGTTTTGTCAAGGGGTGAAAGGTTGTGTTCCATCGCTTCCAGTGATATCACTTTGGAGTGGGGTCAAATGACACCACTTCCTGTGATGTCATCAGAGGTCAAGGATTACATGATGTCGCTTCCGCTACCCCAGGCATTTTGGTGAAATGACGTCCCTGAAGTAGTTGTGGCTGCCCGTAACATTTTTCAAGATTCAAAGAGACATATCAACGAGGTGTGAAAATTCAAACAACACAAAGGTAACATGAGGGCATAGAATCAAAATCACAAGTAGAATTGTTTAATGTAAAATCCATGACATATCATGATCAATGCACAAAAATTGGTATTGCTGCACCCGCGGCTAAGGTGATAGTGACATCAGCGGCTACACCCACCAAAAAATACACAATGTCCCATTGGCTCAGTGTTACCCGCAGGTAATAAGCCTTTGACAGGGCACAATATTTCATTGGCTGCTGCGTAACTAAAAAAAAAAGCATCGTAGGTATTTTCCTTTTCCAATATAATTAAAAAAGGCAAACGCTTCCAGCGTAGCTCTGGAAAAAAAGCAGTGTCCCCTGTTGGCCACCGGCTAAGCTAAATCGAGACAGAGCGATAAAGTGCAGACCCACTCAGCAAGATCCGAGCCCCTCCAGCAAAGACAAAGTGCAGGATGGAGGCTAGTTAAAGGAATTGGCACCTGCATGGAAGGCAGTAACCCTACCCATCAAATGCTGGTACGCTCCAATACGCAATCGATAAGATAATGGCAACAACCAACGATAAGAATTGACAGGTAAGCAGAGAAATCGACATGTCCTGCTGATGCAACAATTGGCAGGGGCAATGAGAGATGAGGCGCCAATGGATGATGGCATCTAAAACTCAAAGAAACAAAGGGAAGCAGCTAACTTTGGAAGTGTGCTTAAAACCTGCACTCCCAGCGGAAGGTGACGCCCAGGCAACTTCACCATCTCAAAAGGAGCAGATGCCCGACAAAGGAAATCAACAGATCCTAGAAGCCTGAAGCACACCTCTGAAAAAGTCAGGGTACTGCAACAACAGGTGCATAACCTGGAAGACAGAGCTGAAGATGCGGAAGGCAGAGAAAGATGTAATAATGTAAGAATGATTGGACTCCCGGAAGGAGAAGAAGGAACTGACCTGACTGACTACAGAGAGCCCCTGCTGCAGCAAACAATCAGCCTAGGCCCTCTCACTCAAGGCTTCACAGTTAAAAGAGTGCATAGGTCGTTGATGAGAAAACCACCACCAGGAGTCCTGCCGAGGCCAATAATAGAATGAATATTGAACTACTGAGATAGGGAAAAGATCCTTGAATACTTCCGCAAAGGAGGGACCATTCAACAAGTGTCTGCCACAATAACAGCATCATAGGATTGCACCCTACAGGTGCAGAAGCAGCAGATGAACTACAGATCAGTGAAAAAAAAGACTGCTTGTGGCCAACCTGAAGTAGATATTGTTATGTCTAGCTAGACTGAAATTGATTCACAAATGTCACGCCATTTTCTTTGATGATCTGGAAGACGTTAGTGAATGGATGCACATGCAGAATTTGCTAACCGGAGCAGAGGCGGGTCCGTGTAGTGCCACGTTGACACAACTTGGGACCAGGTCCACTACAAGGCTGCACAGGTTTATTAGTACATGACACAGTGGCAGTTAGGCCCATCAGATGGAAGCCCCAGGAAGACGAGAGTTGCCGAAATGCAGGTGTCAACAATGTGGTGCTTATTTAAGATTGCACTACGCTGGAGCATCCTACACCTAAGATTGGATTTGTTTGTTCGGATACTGACAGTTTTGTATCTGCCTACTGCGCCCATGTACCAGGACAATATCCTGGAGTGAGGGCGAGAAGTGGGGAGGCCTGAACACAAGGGATTGAGCTGGGTTGGGACCAGGTCCACTACAAGGATGCACAGGTTTATTAGTACATGACACAGTGGCAGTTAGGCCCATCAGATGGAAGCCCCAGGAAGATGAGAGTTTCCGAAATGCAGGTGTCAACAATGTGGTGCTTATTTAAGATTGCACTACACTGGAGCGCCCTACACCTAAGATTGGATTTGTTTGTTCGGATACTGAGAGTTTTGTATCTGCCTACTGTGCCCATGTACCAGGACAATATCCTGGAGTGAGGGCGAGAAGTAGGGAGGCCTGAACACAAGGGATTGAGCTGGGCAATTGTTGGGAATGGTGAGGGCAGGGGAGCCACTAAAAATGGCATGGCTACCTCCAAACTCGTAATGAGGGCCAATGACTTATGTAAAGCGGAGATCAAATTAGAAGCCATGAAGGGGTAGTGAGATTTTCCCAGTGGGCGTGCCTGTGACATGGTTGCTCTCCAGCAGGAGTGCTTAGTGCACTGGGACAGATGAGGTAAACTGAGGTATATAAAATATGTGGAAAGGCAACACGCCGAATGTGACAAACCGGGACTTGCTAGCCTGGTTGTACAAAAACGAAATGCAACGGAACGCGATTCGGGCAGTCGCAGCTAAGAATGGTAAGATCGGTGAGATGCAACAGGACATAAACAAATGCTTTTATGATTTCTACAAGACAATATTCGAAGAGACATCAGTAACTACTTGCAGGAGCTTCCTGTGGCACAAGTTGTGTAGGATGTGCCTGGAGAAATTACAGAGACCATACGGACAGGGAGGGATAAAAGTGCCAGACTTTGAGTGTTACTTTGTGGTGTGCCAACTACAGTTTGAAACATACTGGCTGTCAGATGAACAGACCCAAGACACTGGTTTACTACACCCGGTATGCATCCGATTCTTTTTAAGAAAGATTGTGTGGACCACAGCAACACGTGATCCCAAGCATCCCCTGTTGCTGAAGGTAGGCATGGTGATATGGCAAAGAGCCTGCTGTTTTCTGGGCAAAGAAACACTACTCACCCCAGATCCCACTGGTGATGCTAAAAAGAGAAGATGAGCAATTTAGGCTGAATGTCAGGAAATACTGGGAGACTAGAGGGGTGGCGACATTGGGAGATATGTTGAAAGAGGGATGACCGATGACCTTTAGCAAGGTTATTTCAGAATCAGGAGTACGGGAAGGGTAACGCACAAGCTGTGCTTCACTTGTCCTCAGAATAAAATTGAAATGGCCAAAGGTAGAGGGAATATGGGTAGAAGAAGAAACAATCGAAACACTCTATGATATCTTGGAAGGTGGGCACGCAGTGTCGAGATTATATGAGATACTGATGGTGAGACTGGATACCAATCTAATACAGACTCAGCAATGTTGGAAAGTAGATTTGCAATAGCAGCTGTCAGATGCCGCCTGGAGTGGGACTACAGGGTACCAGAAGAAAGTGTCAAGAAATGCGAAACTACAGATGACCCAGTTATATGTCACTCATAGAGCATACTTAACTTCAAAGTAATTGCAAAATTTGATAACGCAACAGAACAAGCTTGTCGGCTACGACCCCCAGTCATTGCTACAATTACACACGTCTCCAAATTCCGACTTTATGCTGGACGATACGGAAGCCGTGGTTATGGATCTATGTTTAGCATTTTTTTTAAATAACACATATGTGTAAAAATTCAAATAAAGAGGTGGGAGTATTCTTCATCTCTAAGGTACAGAAGCTGTGTATAGATTCACTACATATAGAAGAGGATATGATAATATCCTTATATCTGTAAAAAAGAAAACACAATTAGTTAGAGAACACACACACTTTAAGAAAAACAATTCAATTCTCAAACCCAGAAACAATCCTTCTAAATAGTATTTTGTAGAACATCTAGAAACACAATTAATTGCTCAAATTACATAACCACGGCTATAAGCCCAGTTGCATTGGGGGGACCCAAAAAAATACATTTTCCCCTACATTGAAAAACATGTATTGCAAAGGTTTCAGATTTCAATCACACATGCCTTGAGGAGAGAACATCCAAACAGAAAGACATGTCAAATTATGTGGTAAAAAAACATAAAATATTATGATCACTGCACCAAAATACAAAGAGATGTAGCCACTGGTAAGGTAGTCAGGCTCATAGAAGTGGCTACACCAGCTCGCCAAAATGCTCAAAGTCCAATTGGCCGGCTCATAGATAAGGGTGCGGGAAACCTCTGGTAGCTGTGGCTACCTGTAGCATTTGTGAGGATTCAAAAAGACATATTAACAAGGTGTAAAAATTAAAACAACACAATGGTACACATGAGGGATACAATCAGAAACACATCTAAAATTGTGTAGTGTAAAATCGATGAAATATCATGATCAATGCACAAGAATTGGTATTGGTATTCCCACGGCTAGGACGATAGTTATAGCTATAGCCACACCTGCCAAAAAAATACGCAATGTCCCATTCGCTGAGCGGTACCTAAGACTACAACCCATGTGACAGGGCACAACGTTTCAATGGCTGGGGTTGTAACCGCGGCTATTTAAAAAAAAAAGCATCAACGTTTTTTTCCTTTTTCCAATATACTTCAAAAATTCTCTGGGCGGTTCTTAAAAGAGCCTGTGGGTTCTTTAACCAATATCTATATATGTAGGAAAACTCTTAATATAATGATACAATGTATTCTACAGTTTTATTGCCACATATAAACATTACTCAACAAAAAATACATTCTCTGATCGGTTCAACCGTTGAACAGCATCTAAGGCACTTGACATCCTATTGGTAGCCCACCACACAAACAATAAACAACCAATCAGAAAGAAAATACAAGAAATTACACCTTCTCTACGCCTGCAATATTCCTCGATTTTTTATTCCAATATCTGAGGTGAAAAGCAGTATTTTATTGTATCACAGTACAATGGAAAACTACATGAAATGGCTGGAGGAAAGTTATCTGACAGAAGAAGACATTAAAAAAGAAATTGCCAGAGAAAAGGAACCAGAACAAAATATGCAACATTCAGGATTTAGTAAGTCCATTATTAAAATGTATGTATAATAAGACTAACAATGTTATGTTATTGAACACATTTCAGTCACCAAACAGATATAGTTTATCTAACTACTTTTAAATAACTATTGATTGATTGATTGATTGATATTTTATTTCTATCGCGCTCGTACACAAGTGTTTCAGAGCGCGACAAGGCAAGGGAGGGGAACAGGGGAGAACCAAAACAGCGATCTTACTAGGCCCAGTGACATTGAGAACGCGCAAGTGCATGGGAGAGGGAGGAGGGGAAAAGTGCATGGAAGGGGGGAGAGGTGGAAAGTGCGAAGCAGAGGAGAAACAGATAAATAACAATAAATAAATAATGAAGGCAACAAACAGTGGTAATGCAGCCAGCAATTTGCAAGTGCTAGGTTTAAGGCAGCAGACATGGTAGGTCTGCTAAGTTCAGGAAGAAAAAGGGGGGGGCTGTATGGGTACAGATACAGACCCCAGTGCGGGTGGCCCGGAGGCTGTGCGGGAGGGTGGCAGGATGAGAAGGTACCTGGGCCCAAAAGACAGAGGGTGGCCAGGTGCGCAGTGCCAAGAGAGAACAGATCAGCAGGGGAGAGGGGGAGCGAATGGACCAAGAAGAATTAGTACTGCTACTGACCAGGTGTGTTCCCATATGTTATCAATGAATGAAACAATTATATCCTAGTGATGGGAATCCTGATATTGGTGGTACTAATGGGAAAAACCTCTAAAATTCTACTCCATAGGGATGTCCAGAAAGAAGATAAGGGTTAAACAAAGTGGATCACATAGAACCATGAAGGTGAATAAACGTGGTTTGTATTGAGATAAAAAACATTCAAACATGAACAGGGAAACATTTACAAATACTTTGTATGAGAAAACTCAAATAAATGAAAAAGGAATCAAAGAAATCACAGTTTTGCTTCAGTACATAAATCAGTACAAAGTCCTTGATCATGTAACATGGCATCTATCACTGGTAAAATCATAAAGGCTATGCTTCAATGCAAAGGTGGGTGTGGGGTACTACCCATACACCATGTTCAGTAAAACATTTAATTATTTCAGATGATATTATAGGTGCCGTATTCAGTAAAGTATCTCATTTTTCAAATGATATTACAGGTGCCAACGTGGCAGGGGGACCGTAGTCAGATTACTTGGTATTTAATGGGCGCCTGGCAGTAAATAGTGCATAGACCCCAAAACAGCTTGATGATGCAAATCACCCCCTTGCGTATGGTGCACGTTTCGGCGGAGGAAGTATCCAACTCCAAATACATCAGCCGGATCAATGGGCCTCATTCCGAGTACGGCGCTAACCAATGGCGCTAATAACGCCTTCGTTGACGCCGTACCCGGACCGGCAGCGCCTTGGTGGATGGCGGAATTACCGCCCCATTCCAAGGTTGGCGGGGCGGTAATTCCCCAATCCCCATTTACCCTTCCCCATTCCCATTCCTGCCCCATAGGGCATAATGGGAGTGGGGAAGGCGTCAATTACGCCACCGTAAATTACGGTGGCGTAATTAACATCAAGGTCCCTTAGCGCCATGATTTTTAACACCTGCTAAAAGCAGGTGTTAAAACCACCATGGCGCAAAGGGAACTCGGAGTATGGCGGTAAGGGATTACCGCCACCGCTCTCGTTAGCGGTGGCCGCTATCCCTTACCGCCATACTCGGAATGAGGCCCAATGTTACTCTAAATGGACCGCCTTCATCAGGGCAAATAGGAGGCCCCTGTTGTAAAAAAGCAAAACACAAGAAAACAGTAATAAGTAGAATATTCTTGTGTGTTAATACCTTAGTTCTTTCTGGACATAACTGGGTTTGTAGTACCCACGACTAAATTTTAGTAAAAAATGAACCGTATGTGTGGTTCTGTTAGAAACATTAAAAAGGGGGGATGAAGGGCACATAATATGCAATAACAAGGAAAACAACACATGGTGATAAAGTTTTTGAGCGGTGGTGGGAGGAAAATGCCTAACTCACCACTGGAACCTTGTCATGAATCTTACTTGTGGGGCAGGCTCCCAGGCCAGGTGGAGCCAGGTCAACAGCACTGCTATGTCACATATTGTGAAAAGGCTGGAGCCAGTCTTTGAACTTGAGTAGCCAGAAGAAATGATTGTTCTAAAAATGGAGGCAAACAAGGGGCAGTCAAAGCTGGGTGAGCTAACACTGTGTGTGTGGAGCCACACAGATGAGTGAGAATTAAACTTGAATGGCAACCGTGAACTGTTTTGGGGCCCCCAGATAACATAGGAACTCAAGCTTGGTGTCATCTAAAATGGCTTTCTAAGGTGCCGCGGTGTAGAGAAACAAATTAAAAATATATCTCGAATCAATAGGGTCCCTAAAGGTACCTGGGGTGAAGGGTAGAAGGCTCCTAGGTGACGGATGCCGGTCGTTTGGTGCGCCGGACTGGAGCCCCGTTGTGAGAGTAGCCGGAGCGTGGTTCTAGCGATAAAGTGAAAGAACCGCATGCATCCTAATGCAAAATACAAACAAATTTTGTAAATGGGACAAAAGAGTTCCTAGAAGCTACAGCTTCAGAAAATGAATGAGTTAGTGTGTAATGAAAACGCTGGAGACTCGAAAAAATGCATTACCTGCGATGTGTGCCAAGAGGCACTGTCTGCGTGGTGCGGCCAGAGCGGATGAGTCCGTCCGTGCAGCGTACGTTCGCTGTTCTGCAGTGAGTGTCTGATGGTCAGCGTCGGCTGTAACCAAGACACGTCTCATTGTGGAGGGTGTGTGGGTTGGTTGGCCAGTGAGCGCATGCTACGTGGCAGAGCCGGGTTGGCTGTAACCCCAGCTAACATCATTCAGAGGGGAGTGTAGGATGGCTGGCCAATCAGATTGTGCCACGTGGCAGAGCCAGATTGGACACAGCCATGATAGTACGGAACCGAATTGATGAGTTACTTCGCATGAGTGGGGGCGGAGTCCTCCACCTGTGCAGGCCCTAATCTGCGGCTTGCAAAAATACAATGCCGTGGGCCCAATGCCGTAGCATCGGGGTTCCATTATTGAAATGGAGCCCCCTGGGTAAGCGTGGATGACCCGATGCGTATTTGTGGTCTGAAACACGGCGTCATCGCGCAGGGTTTCCAGCATAGAAATGGAGCTGGGGGGTGTGTGTCTCTGAACCAATCGTGGTGGGCTACACCTCCACCCGATTGGGGGTCAGAGTCAGGGGAAAGGGAAGAGAGAAGTTAACTGCATGAAACTCGATATGAGTGCAGAGCCACAGACACCAGTATTGTGGCACAAGATATTAGTTGGATCTCGATGAGAAAAGATCTGCATGTAGCTCGATGTGTGTGCAGGATCTCGGTGAAATAGTGGTAGTCATGTGCTGTTGTGGAAGTGGGGGAAGGATCTTCCCACTTAGGACAAAGTAGGGGTCCAGAGAAGAAATGCACCGAAAAAAGGGTAGAACCAACCTCATGGGGCTGTGGCTGACGTGCTCGTGAGCAATTGGGTGACGTCTTCAGGTGAGCGTGTGTCCAGGGTACCTGCCTCTTATTTAAAATGGAAAGATCTGTTGTTCATTGAGGCCCTGTTGCACCGAATCCAATCTATGGATCCATCTGCATTCAAGGTTCAGCAGATGTCCTTGAATGTTAGGGCCATCCCGTACTCGTTCAAGAACCCACCAGTTGATGTCTTGTGTGGTGTGCTTTTTATCCAAATGGTGTTGTACGAGGGGGGATGTGAGGTTTTTGCATCTAATCCTTGACCGATGTTCCGAGATTTGTATGCCTACACTCCGCATGGTTTGCCCGACATATCGGAGTTTACAAGGGCATTCTATGCAGTACACCACTTGCTTGGTCTTACAGTTGGCGATATCGTTCAGACACCATGTTTTCTGTCCAACTTGAAATTGTTGAATTTTGGATGTGAACTGGCAGACCGAACACGACCCACAGGGGTGGTGCCCTTTAAGTGGTCTGAGATTCCATAAGTTGCTTTGTTGTGTTTTCTTGGTGTACATCGAGTGCACCAAATGTTCTTTAATGTTCCGTGCCCTTTTGTACGCGAACCTTGGCTTGCACTGGTCAGGAAGACATAGTCCTGCAATGGACCAGTATTTGTGAATGATTTTCTTAATTTGGAAAGCATGTTGGCCATGTGTCACCACACAAGTGATTTGGTCATGAGGTTCTTCTCGAGCTTTGGGAGTGAGGAGTGAGTCCCGATATGTAAGGCGTGCCCTCTTCAAAGAACGGGACACCAACTTCCAGGGATACCCTCTTTCTTGTAACCTCCTGCTGAGTAGATCAGCATCATGATAAAAGTCCTCTAGGGACGTACAGTTTCTGCGTAGGCGCAGAAATTGGCCGTAGGGTAAATTCTCTTTAATATGTTTCGGATGATTACTCTGAAAATGAAGTAAGGTGTTGCGATCCATCGGTTTGCGAAACGTGTTGCAAGTTAATTTACCCTGAGCGTGTCCAATGGATAAATCCAAAAAATGGATCATGGTGTTACTATGTTTCATGGTGAACTGAATATCTGTACTGCATGTGTTCAGCCAGACAAAGAAGTTCTGTAATGTGTCCACTGTGCCTTCCCATAAACAGATGACATCATCTATATAGCGCCGCCATTGTTTGATGTTGTCTTGCCATAAGTTGGCTGGGTTGAAAATGAAGTTCTTTTCAAATTTGGCCATAAACAAAATGGCCAAACTCGGGGCGAATGTTGCCCCCATGGCCGTCCCCTTGTTTGCAGATAAAATTGTATATCAAATTCAAAGAAATTTTTGCAGAGGGCAAGGGTCATTACTTCAATAATAAATTCAGGCGGGGCTTTTGTTTCTCTGTTGGTTTCAACAAGATATTCATATATGCAATCAATAGCTGCTTGCTGCAGAATACTTGTGTAGAGTGACTTGATATCTAAAGTCACTCAGATATGCTTTTGAGGGTCAAAGTTTAGATTTTCAAACATTTGGATTGTATGCATTGTGTCTCTGATATAGGATTCTGTTGTGATGCTGATGGGTTTGAGAAAATAGTCTACAAATTTACATAATGGTTCTAGAATCGAACCACAACCCGACACAATGGGTCTTCCGGGTGGGTTGGTTGGATTCTTGTGGATCTTGGGCAATGCATACAGGCAAGGAGTTCTACCGCCTGTGCTCACGAGAAAATCGGATTCTTTTTCCGAGATCCAGTCTTTTTCGAGAGCGAAGGACACCATGGAGGCAATCTCATTGGTCAGTTCCTTCATGGGATCTTTCTTTAAAAGCTTATAGCTTTGTGTGTTATTGAGAGGGGGAGCGAAGGCAGAAGAAAAGAGGAAGGTCTTGAGGTGCTTCCGGAACCGGAGATGGTTCTCCTCAAGTTTTAGAGTGGCAGGGAGGCTGTTCCAGAGGGAGGCCCCAGCTGAAGAAAGAGATCTACCCCCAGCTTGTTTCTTAGAAAAATGACTGACCCTGAGTGAGTTGGAGGTAGAGGAGCGAAGAGCTCGAGAGGGGAGGTATTTGCGGAGGGATAGCTGAAGGTATTTTGGACCCAGGCCCCAGAAAGCCTTGTGGACAATGGGTTTTGCATTTAATCCTTGCATCCACTGCGAGCCAGTGGAGAGATTTCAGAGCTGGAGAGATATGATCCCAGGGCTTGAGGCCAAGGACAAGTCTCGCAGTCCTGTTCTGGATTAGTTGCAGAGGGCGGAGAGTAGAGGCAGGTAGATTTGGAAAGAGGCTGTTACAATAGTCCAAGCTAGAGAGAACCAGAGCTTGAGATACCACGAGCTTCTGGGGGAAGGAGAGGAAAGGCAGAGTACCTCTGAGGGGATGCAGTCAGAAATTTGACTTTTTAGAGACCTCAGAGATGTGGGCGGAGAAGAAAAGGGTGGAGTCAAAGATGACGCTGAGGTTCTTAGCCTCGCAGGTGGGGGTAGGAGGAGGGCCAAGGGATGCGGCCAGTGAGTGAGGGGAAAGGATGGTGAAGGTGTGCCGATGAGGAGGATCTCCATCTTGCTGGCATTCAGACAAAGATCATTGGAGGCACACCAATCTTGAATGGCAGTTTGGCAATCAGAGATGAGTGAGGGAGAAGAGCTGGCAGAGGGCAGCCTGAAAATGAGTTGAGTGTTGTCAGCGTAGCACTGGAAATTTGAGCAGAAAATGGCAATGCAGTGGGCAGGAGTTTCCAGGTATTGGTTAAAAAGCCAGGGCGAGAGGTTAGACCCCTGCGGAACACCACAGGTAGAGAGGAAGATAGTAGAAAGGAAGGACCCAAGTTGGACCTGGGAGGGTCGATCTAAGAGGAAAGAGGTCAGCCAGGCCAGAGCCTGATCAGTGATACCCAGGTTTTCATGGAGACGGTTGAGCAGGATGGTATGGTTGACCGTGTCGAAGGCAGACGAGAGATCGAGGAGGATAAGGACAGAGGGAATGTTAGAGTCAAGGTTGGTGAGCAGATCTTCACGGATGTTTAGGAGAGCAGTTTCTGTGCTTCTGGCAGCTCTGAAGCCAGACTGGTGGTCGTGGAGACAGCCAACATAATTGGAATAAAGTTTAAGCTGAGAGATGGACAACTTTTCCAGGAGTTTGCCAACAAAGGGAGTAATGGAAATTGGGTGAATAGTTAGCTGGACAAGAAGGATCAGCTGTGGGTTTCTTGAGAAGAGGATGCACAAAGGAGTGCTTCAGAGGGGAGGGGAAGGATCCGGAGGCAAAGGAGTGGTTGCAAAAATCAACAAGGGCCGGAGCAAGGGTGTCAATGTGGTCCTTGATGGTTTTAGAGGAACAGGGATGAACCTGTTTTGAAGAGGCTTTCATAGATCAGACTTGTCTAGCAACCTCGTCAGGGGTGAAAAGAGGAAAGGACGAGAAGGATGTTGGGAGGGTGGCTAAAGAAGGGTCAGCAAGCCAGCAAGCACAGATGGAGAGGGAAGAGGAGGAGTGTGTGTGGAGAGGGTGGACAGGATGTCCTGGGTTTTTTAAATGAAGTGAGAGGCAAGGGCATTGCAAAGAGCCTGGGAGGCAACAGGAGGGGTAGAGACTGCAGCAGGGTTAGCCAGCTCCTTGAAGATTTTAAAGCGTTCGACCGAGTTGTTAGATGCTACAGATACATGACCTGGAATGTGGACTCTCTTCTTGGTGAGGACAGAGAGTCAGTATTGCCTTTGTAGCAGGCGACAGGCCAGTTTGTCAGAGGATGAACAGGAAGTCCTCCATTTCCTCTCAGCTGCCCTACACTTACGTTTAAGTGTAGCTAGGTCAGAGCCATACCAGTAATTGCACTTGGCTTTGGACTTTAAACGGATCCTCATGACAGAGGCAAGAGCATCAAGCTTATCAGAAATTGAAGAGTAGAGCAGAGACAGGGCTGTATCAGGATGTGAGACAGCCAATGGCGGAGGGGGGGAGAGAAAGTGGCGGCAAAAGCCTCAACTGACACACGCTTCATGGGTCAGATGTCCGAGAAGGTTGGTGGCGGTGTTGGGGTAGGCTTGGCTTGGGGGGAAGAGAGGGAGAGATGAGATGAGAGGAGGGAGTGATTGCTCCAGGAGAGAGGAGTGGTCAGAGGGATGGAGAGGGGGAGGTCAGAGGAGATCAAGACATCGAGTGTGTGCCCTGCAGAGTGAGTCAGGCCAGAGGGAAGGATGGATAGGGAGAGGGAGTCACAGAGGTCACGGAAGAGTACTTCAAGGAGGTGGCAGATGTCAGAGGAGTGTTTGACGGCAGAGCAAGAGTTGAGAGTGGCAATATGAAGAAGGTTGCCAGCCTTAAAGACCTTCCTGGGAGGGGTACAGATCAGAGGTAGGCCCTGCAGAGGAGAAAGAGCCCTAGGAGGGGCAGAGGAGGAGGAGGAGGAGAGAGAGGGCAAGGTAGCCAAGGGGGGAGAGGAGGGGACAGCAGGAGATGAGAGTAAATTGATGAGGCGAGGGATGCACCTATCAAAGAGGATGAGTTTGGCCTGAGGGCCTTGGACCATGACAGTGCCATTTAGGTAGACATTAATGATGACTTTAGAGGAGTCGAAGGAAGCCATGAGAACTTCCCAGCAGGTGCCACTATTAATGGGAGAGGAGGAGATAGGGCAGAGCACAGAGCACAGAGACCATATGAGAAGTCCATAGATCTGGTGAAGGAACAACAAAGAGCATGTCGGTAAGGGTCTGTCTGGTAGAAGCATTGGAGTAGGTGTCGGCGATAGGAAGACCAGGATTAGAGGCCTTTTTGAACTTCTTCCTACCAGACGTAGTGAGAAGGGAAGGATAGTCATTGGAGAAGCAGTTAGAGAAGATAGGAGAAACAGAAAGTGCCATTGGGGTGGAAGTAAGGAGAGGATGGAGATACTGCGGGGGCTAAGGCAGGTCGGTGTGAGACAAAAGAGAGTGGTGAGGTCACTGGACTGGCAAGTTACAGAGAAGAAACAGTATACAAGCAAAATACAGAGGATTTTGCAAATGGGCAGCACGATTTGACTTTTTTTAACAAAGCAAAAAACGCAAGATTTGACTTTTTAGCATAAAGCAAAAACAGCAAGATTTGACTTTTAAGAGAAAAGCAAAAACAGCAAGAATTGACTTTTAAGAGCAAAGCAAAAACAGCAAGATTTCACTTTTTAGAACAAAGCAAAAACAGCAAGATTTGACTTTTAAGAGCAAAGCAAAAACAGCAAGATTTGACTTTTTAAATTTTGGAATCGGATGTTAGCAAAGGGTTTTAGGAAGCACTGCGCAGCAAGATGACAACATGGGAGCAACAAGCAGAAAGAACAGTGACAGTCAAAGGCAGTAGAAGTGAGTCCATAAGGAGGGAACTAACCCATAGTTCTGGATGTGGCAAAGTCAAGGCAGTCCGGATTTCTTAGAGGAGTGAGGTGGCAGCATCATTGTGGTTAAGGTGCAGGGAGGACCCCAATTAGCATTCCGGAAGCGGACAGGGAGCAGACAGGGGCCTTGGAAGTGGGCCTTTGCTGAGAGGGCTGGCTGAAGCCTGCCGGTCCCTTTTGTATGGAAGAAAATACTCAGCAACCAATGGGAGTGCAGCACAGGGAGAGGTGATTCAGCACAGCCTGCCTACACAACAAAGAAAACCAAGGTGGCCATCTTGGAAGGGCCAAAACAGTCAAATAAGCAGCAATAGTAGGAAAAAATGAGTGCTTTCAAAATAGCAAAGCAGCTCCAGGTATTAAAAAGCTCAATAAAAATGGCTGCACGATGAAAATGCCAAATAAAACAGTCCTTTCCAACAATATTATGCAAATTTCCTCTATTTTTCTTTTTCTTCTTTTTTTTCTCAAATTTCACTTTTTCAGGTTCAATAATTCCCCAGTAGGTGCAGTAATGCACAGAAAGTGCACCTACCTAATGGAATGGTCAGCAGCCAGGCACAAACTCCACGGTGTCCAGTCAACTGGTCGACTGCAATTTGGTCGACTGCAATTTGGTCGACACCATTTGGTCGAATGCCAAATGGTCGAATTTTTATTTTTTTTTATATATATATGTGTTTTGTGGGTTTTCGTGTGGGGAAAAAAAATAAAAAAGAAAAAAAAGGGGGTTGGGCGGGGACCCCCCCAAAAAAAACCAAAAAATGGGTAAAAAAAAAATTCGACCATTTGGCATTCGACCAAATGGTGTCGACCAAATTGTCTGTCGACCAAATGTTTTCGACCATTTGACTGGTAACCAAACTCCACATGTGCAGGAGAAAAACAGATGGCCAGGAGGGTGGAAACAGGACCTCATTCCCAGTGAGAAGCAGATGAAACCAAAACAAAAGATTTTTAAGTATATTATATCTTCAATTGTTTAAAAATATTTCAAATATTTTCAAACAGAAGTCATTCAAGTATCACAAGTAACACAAAGAATTAAAGAAGAAGCACCACAAGAACTAGCCACAAAACTAATCATATATTCATTAACAGAATTAAAACAAGTATTTATACATTTTCAAAAAGATGTAGAATAAATAAAAAAGGACCTTCACAAGTTAAGACAAATCAAGGACAGTAAGACTATAGATAATTGGGCTATGGAAGAAGAAAAAAAAATGGATAGACTACACGCAGCTCAATGCATCTCTAAAAGAGAGTACATTACTGCATCTAGGTAAGCAGCCCACTGGGTCCCAATAAAAGAGAGAATCTTATTCAAAACCCTGACACTGACCCACAAGTGCATCTACCTCTCCACACATAAATACCTCTCAGAAAGGATCCACCCCTCCACCTCCACAAGGCCAATTAGAACACCCTACGCCATGCTCTGTGTGCCTATGGTAAGAAAAACTAGAGCGGGTGGCTCTAGCTTCCCCTACCTAGCACCTTCACATTGGAATGCACTACCTCCTACCCTCCGAGGCAAGGCATCCCTCATGACATTTTGCAAAGCCATGAAAACAGTGCTTTTCATCTGAAGTGCGCCATAATTTCCAGCCAAACCTGTTTTTCACATAAATGTACCATGCCTATATGTATATCATATGTATCCTAATATATATTTACTCTATATTTGTTCAATGTATAACTGCTGCTCCCCGTGTGCCCACTCCCTTTAACTAAGCTCCTGTCAAGTAACAGTGAATCGATGCCCAAGGGCTGCTGTGCACTATACAAATGTAATAAATAAATAAATAAATAAATAAATAAATAAATGGTTCATGTGTTCAACCAAAATGAAAAAGAAAACCCACAACCACATTACTTCCCAAATTACCTGTTTTTAAAAAAACTTTGCATATTTACTTACCTTTTTAAAGTATGGCCGCTTATACGTATTATTAATGAATACAAAGGGCCTCAATACAAGTGCTGTGGTAAGGCAACAAAGGTGCCGGTAGTGCTACCGGCGTCATTATTACCTCGCCGCAACATTACGAGTTTGCTTGCGGGTGCCAGAGTGTACGCGTGGTCTGACCAGGCGTGCATCCCGTCACCCGCGAGCAGACTAGGGTGGTAGCAACGGGCCCGTTGTGAACAGGTCTGTTCTTACCATCCTCCCCATTCCCATTGAGCCCTATTGGGGCTCAAATGGGAATGAGGACGTACTGGGTCCCGAAAATGGGAATTACCGGGCCTGCAAACGTCAGAATGGCCCGGTAATTCCCATTTTTCAGGACCCAAACCCGAGTTTGGGGCTAGCCATGCCGGTAAAAATGGCATGGCTACCTCCAAACTCATAATGAGGCCCAATGTATTAAACATTTTACAATAACTGTTTATAAATACTACACTGAACACATCATAAACAATCTTTCTAAGACAGCTAACAACACACGTATATTTTATATAATCAATTTTTTTTTTCTCACCAATTTTATTTTGGTTTTCAGAGCATCATAGGCATGTGTACATCAATAAACGGTTAATGACAAATATGCATTGCTTTACACATGTCAATTCTATATCCACAGCTACCCAACACACGATGCACGGGTGGCTGCTTCCTGGCCAGAGCTGCACAGTATACCCATGGGCACCAGCCCATTGTGTGGGATGTGTTTGGGATAACTGCGGATAACCACCCCAGTCATTGCTGTTGCTAGGCACGACCCTCAATACATCAAACGCTCCACTTTTTGTATATCCACGGCTATAATATATAGATTTTTTTTAAACAGTGTTAGTATGGAATATCAATGACAAAAGAGACATTACTAATACAATAGAAGATAAAAGATCAACAGAGTAAAAGACTGATCATGTAGTTATGTAAGGTAGATGAAGATAAAGAAAGCAGAGTATACATGACAGTAAACTAGGTGGGGATACATTTAATTGATACGATTACACAAAATATAATTGGATGGATGAGAATACACAGGCTAAAATACAGTGTGGTGCAGCTAAACCTAGAGTAGGTTGGCTCCTTTTTGTATTGATTTTTTTTAAAGAATTTTCTTTTTTTCTCCAGTCTCACATGTAAGAAAGTCTGAAAACACACTGCCAAAATAGATAAGACTGCCAAATACCTACCATGTTACTGACCATGGTGTTTGGCCAAGGCCAATTGTTTTTCACCCCTGATGTCACTATACCTATTCAAATATCTTTTAAAAATAAATAAAACACAGACACTGCAAAATGTGTAGCCGCAGACATGGAACTACTCTTACCCGCAGCTTTCCAACGGCCTTTGTAGCCACGAATATCGGAGAAACGGCAAAAGAAAATGCTTTCCAGCCCCCAGTCTCTGACCAAGTGTCCCCCTCATCTGTGCCAACTTCCTCCACTCCCAAAGTGGCCTCCTCATCTTCTTTGCCCTCTCCCTTTCCCCCCTCCACAATACACACTGTTTGGATGACGCAGTTTGCTTTGTGATATCAGCTATTCGAGGCTATAGTCGAGACTACAGAAAACGTTGTGTTCCAAACTCAGACCCTAGACCCCTCCAACTCCTATATTTGACTTGGTGTTATCTAGCCACCCACCCCCACACCTCTTATAGCTTTTTTCCTGCGTTTCATTTGTCCATATCCTCAGCTATAGCCGTGGTTATCTCTTGCATCGAGAGAAAAAACAAGAAGGCGGCTTTTTCATTTCTGAAAACAATGATCCTGCAATGCACCATGGGAAATATAACTATCAATTTTTGAGTAGGGGGCACCCCATTCTCTGTCAAATATTTAAATAACTACTGCACGGAATAGCCCCATACCACACATGGATCCGGAGTCAACGCTTTGTGTCAATGTAGTTTCGGACTTGCTCCAAATCCATCCAGCGGTTTCGGTTGTGCGCTTTGGCAATTTTTGACCGTGTTTGTATATGGGAAAATGATTGGGAATTTGGCCGCAACTTGGGAAAATATTTCTTTTTGTCTTCTTGATATCTTTCTTGTTATTAAATGTATCTTTATGAAGCTTTGCAGTCTGGAAGCGCCCACTAGACTCTAATGATTTTCGGAATTTCGTTCAAATCTGAATTTTGCGGGGTTTCTATGGGAGTCCGACTAACCATAACTATAGGGCAGCTATCACTGCCCTATTATATATATATTATATATATATGTATATATATATATATTCAATGAAAAAACTTTGTTAAAGGGACGTTATGGCTAAGTTGCGCTACTAAAAACCTATGAAATTCAGTGAAAAAACTTTGTCAAAGGGACGTTATGGTTCCAAGTAAAACCGAAAAACCCTTGCAATTCGCCAGTTATGGTAAGCTAAGCAACCATAACTCGCGCCATCACCGTGCACTGCTAAGACTAACACCCAGGACATCAAAGATGACATCACAAATGTCATCGATGACATCACTGATGACATCACATGTGTATGTACTTTACATGAAATATGTGTACAAGGGATTCTTATTATACTGTTGTGAAACAAGTGTCAAGGATCATTGCAATAAATATCATACCCTAATTAGTGCATTGAACGATGCATTGATATAAATAGCATTCTATTATGGGGTTCTATCTAGTATACTAAGCTACTCATACAGAAACATAACATTGTGTGCAGTGTACAAGATGAAGGTATAATATTCGTAATGTTAATATGTTGAATAATGAAATGATAATTGTTTTCTTGATAGATTTTTGTGTACTGTGAAATATGTAATAAGTAGCTAATGAAACACATGTATTACATAATTGCATTACTATAGACAAAACACAAAGACACAAGAACACATACCAATATGGGTATATACAGGGAAAGTGAAGTTAGCAAAAAAGCACAAGTAGTAGCAGAAACAATTCATAATTTAACTGATTATTTTCATGCAAATAAAGGATTGCTCTGTTTCAAAGCTGCAATTTACCCTAGTTATATGTATCACTTGATGTGATTGGACCCTAAGGAAAGTAGTGTGAGTACAATGTATACAAATATGACTATAAACAGGGAAAGTACAGCCATAAAAAAAACAACAGAACTATCAGAAAGTGCTCATAATTCTATTGATTATCTTTATGCACAAAAAGGATTGCTGTCTTTCAAGCTTGTGTCTTCCCGTATGTATATGTTTCATATGATGTGACTGGACTCTAAGAGAATTACTGTAAGAACCTGCTTGAAGGATACGTCTACAAATAAAATAAAATTTTTAGTTTCTGACTGTTACTGAAGAAAACCATGTGGCCTAGATATGTCAGCAAAAGAAAAAAGAGTGAGCCAGACATGTGATGTCATCAGTGATGTCATCAATGACATTTGTGATGTCATCTTTGAGGTCCTGGGTGTTAGTCTTAGCAGTGCACGGTGGTGGCGCGAGTTATGGTGGTTGCTTAGGGTTTTTCTGTTTTACTTGGAACCATAACGTCCCTTTGACAACGTTTTTTCACTGAATTTCATAGGTTTTTAGTAGCACAACTTAACCATAACGTCCCTTTAACAAAGTTTTTTCACTGAATTTCATAGGTTTTTAGTAGCGCAACTTAACCATAACGTCCCTTTAATAAAGTTTTTTCACTGAATTTCGTAGGTTTTTAGTAGCGCAACTTAAACATAACGTCCCTTTAACAAAGTTTTACATTGAACTTCATAGGTTTTTATTAGTGCAACTTAACCATAACATCCCTGTAACATTTGTTTTAACTAAATTTTAAAAAAATTTATTAGTGCAACGTCACCATAACGGCATCCCGGTGTAGGAAGGAAAATCTTTTACCAAGATGACCACCATGGAAAGGAAAGGCGGGGTGTATAAAAAACACAACAGGGCATGAGCGGGGGGTGAGGGGGAACAGGGGAGACACATGGGCATGAGCGGGGGGTGAGAGGGAACAGGGTACAAACGGGGCATGAGCCGGGGGTGGGGGAAAAGAAGGAAACACGGGGCATGAGTGGTGGAGGGAACACGAGAGAGACACGGGGCATGAGCAGCGGGTGGGGAGGAACATGAGGAAGACACGGGGTATGAGCGGGGGGTGGGGAGGAACACGAGGGAGACACAGGGCATGAGCGGGGGGTACAGGGCACACACGGGACATGAGCGGGGTGGGGGGAAAGGAGAGAGACAAGGGGCATGAGCGGGTGGTAAGGGGAACACGAGGGAGACACAGGGCATGAGCGGGGGGGTAACACGGGGCATGAGCGGGGGTGAGGGGAACACGAGGGAGACACAGGGCATGAGCGGGGGATGGGGGAACAGGAGACAGATACGGGGCATGAGCGGGGGTGGGGAGAACAGGAGACAGACACGGGGCATGAGCGGGGGTGGGGGGCAACAGGAGACAGACACAGGGCATGATCAGGGGTGGGGGGCAACAGGAGAGAGACACGGGCATCAGTGCGGAGTGGGGGGGTACAGGAGACAGACAAGGGGCATGGGTGGGGGGAACAGGAGACAGACACGGGGCATGAGCGGGGGGTGGGGGGAACAGGAGACAGACACGGGGCATGAGCGGGGGTTTGGGGGGCAACAGGAGAGAGACACGGGGCATGAGCTGGGGCTGGGGGGTACAGGAGACAAACACGGGGCATGAGCAGGGGGTGGGGGGCAAAAGGAGAGAGACACGGGGCATGAGCGGGGGCGTGGGGGGTACAGGAGACAGACACAGGGCATGACCGGGGGATGGGGGGCAACAGGAGAGAGACACGGGGCATGAGCGGGTGGGGGGAACAGGAGACAGACACGGGGCATGGGCGGGGGGGCAACAGGAGAGAGACACGGGCATGAGCGGATGGGGGGAACAGGAGACAGATACGGGGCATGAGCAAGGGTGGGGAGAACAGGAGACAGACATGGGGCATGAGCGGGGTGGTGGGGGGCAACAGGAGACAGACACAGGGCATGAGTGGGGGGTGGGGGCAACAGGAGAGAGACACGGGGCATGAGCGCGGAGTGGGGGGTACAGGAGACAGACACGGGGCATGGGTGGGGCAACAGGAGACAGACACGGGGCATGAGCAGGGGGTGGGGGAACAGGAGACAGACACGGGGCATGAGCGGGGGGTGGGGGGAACAGAAGACAGACACGGGGCATGAGCGGGGGGGTGGGGGGCAACAGGAGAGAGACACGGGGCATGAGCGGGGGATGGGGGTACAGGAGACAAACATGGGGCATGAGCAGGGGGTGGAGGGCAACAGGAGAGAGACATGGGGCATGAGTGGGGGGTGGGAGTACAGGAGACAGACACGGGGCATGAGCGGGCAGTGGGGGGCAACAGGAGAGAGACACGGGGCATGAGCGGGTGGGGGAACAGAAGACAGACACGGGGCAGGAGCGGGGGGCAACAGGAGAGAGACACGGGGCATGAGCGGGTGGGGGAACAGGAGACAGACACGGGGCATGAGCGGGGGGTGGGGGGTACAGGAGACAGACACGGGGCATGAGCGGGGTGGGGGGCAACATGAGAGAGACACGGGGCATGAGTGGGGGGTGGGGGGACAGGAGACAGACACGGGGCATGAGCGGGGGGTGGGGGAAAAACAGAGACAGACACGGGGCATGAGCAGGGGGTGGGGGGCAAGAGGAGACAGAAATGGGGCATGAGCAGGGGGTGGGGGGCAACAGGAGACAGACACGTGGCATGAGCAGGGGTGGGGGCAACAGGAGACAGACACAGGGCATGAGCGAGGGGTGGGGGGAACAAGAGACATACACGGAGCATGAGCAGGGGGATGGGGAGAACAGGAGACAGACAGGGGCATGAGCGGGGGTAGGGGGCAACAGGAGACAGACACTGGGCATGAGCAGGGGTGGGGGGAACAGGAGACAGACAGAGGGCATGAGCAGGGGTGGGGGGAACAGGAGACAGACACGGGGCATGAGCGGGGGGTGGGGGAACAACAGACACGGGGCATGAGTGGGGGATGGGGAGAACAGACATGGGGCATGAGCGGGGGTGTGGGGGGCACAGGAGACAGACACGGGCATGAGCCAGGGGTGGGAGGAACAGGAGAGACAGACACGGGGCATGAGTGGTGGGTGGGGAGAACAGGAGACAGACACGGGGCATGAGCGGGAGGGTGGGGGGCAACAAGAGAGAGACACGGGGCATGAGCGGGTGGGGGAACAGGAGACAGACACGGGGCATGAGCGGGTGGGGGGAACAGGAGACAGACACAGGACAGGAGCGGGGGGGTGGGGGCAACAGGAGATAGACATGGGGCATGAGCGGGGGGTGGGGGGAACAGGATAGACACGGGGCATGAGCGAGGGGTGGAGAACAGGAGACAGACACGGGGCATGAGCGGGGGCATGGGGGGCAACAGGAGACAGACACGGCACATGAGGGGAACAGGAGACAGATATGGGGCATGAGCGGGGGGTGGGGAGAACAGGGGACAGTCACGGGGCATGAGAGGGGGGTGGGCGGGAGGGAGAGAGACACACGGGGCATGAGCAGGGGTGGGCAGGAGGCAGAGAGACACACGGGGCATGAGCGGGGGTGGGGGGAAGGGGAGAGAGACACACGGGGCATGAGCAGGGGGTGGGCGGGAGGGGGAGAGACACACGGGGCAGGAGCGGGGGTGGGGGGAAGGGAGTGAGACACACGGGGCATGAGCGGGGGTGGGCGGGTGTCATGATGCCTACCTCTAAGGAGCCAGGCCGGGCCCAGCAACCCCAGAGGCAGACATCATTTTCCCCAGGGAAGTCTCAGCGGGCCCAAGTCGGGGCCCTTTGGACTCAGTCCTGGCGCCTTAGGCGCCAGGCTCATAGCGGACCCCAGTCCTGGCGCCTTAGGCGCCAGGCTCATAGAAGAGGATATGTGTTTAAGTGCTTGGGTGCACACTTACCTGATGCAGACCTTGCTGCTTCATCCAGGCCCTCTTGAGGCCTGAATGGGACTACTTAACCTGTAGGACTACTTCACCACCCGGGTGTGGTCGGGGAAGGATACATACCTGATTGGTGGAAGGATACATACCAGGAACTTCTTCCAAGGCTATTTAAACCCCACCCGAACAGCCACACATGGTTCGCGTTGTTCTGCACCTAGCAGCTGGACGCTCACCGTGTCAGCTCCTGCATCCTGACTTCAGCCACGCCTGCCAGCACCCTGGAACACCTGCAAGGGGAGAAAGGAAGAGAATAGGAGAAGAAAAGCCCTTACCTGCTAAATCTGCATCCCGGAGTCATTTCTCCAACGGCCCTGAAAAGGAAGATATCATTTTAAAGGCATTTCGTTTCGATCGCTGCAGCGCTGCATTTTACTCACCTTTGCAAGGCGCTTCCATCTTCAGCAGCGATCTTCCGGATTCAGCTATGCCCCGGCGCCTAGAGGAAAAAAGACAAGAACAAAGGTGAGAGGGAGAAAAGGAATAAGGAAAGCTCAGTTTCCTTTTAAGTCTTACCTGTTGGATTATTCCCACTGCATTTCGGGTCCTGCCGCTTCCTGGCATCTCCGGACCCCGGCCCCTATGGGGAAAAAAGACAAAGACATTGAATGAGCGAATGCAAAGACATTACCTGAGCGCCCATCCAGAACTGTTTCACTTCGGGTCGGCGCCATATCTCCGGCACTCCGAACCCCGGCCCCTAAGGGGAAAAAGACATAAGCATTAGCGCTTGCTGCAATTAGACAACGAACATTATTATTAAGCTTGAACTTTTGAACAGAACTTTTACAGCGCCTTACCTGAACAGTCAAGCTTACCTGAACTCCCATCAATCCTTAATCCAGTGAAGTAACTGGGTGAAGTAACTGGGTTTCAACGCGCCCCTGCATCAGAAGCAGGATGGAGAGCTCATCCTTCCAAACCCTAAGGTGAGGCTTCACGGGGAATCGTGGAGGAGGTATCGTGGAGGGTTGGAAGGGAGTGGGAGGCTTGAGCATTGTTCCACAGTTGGTAATACTCCCTTTTCACGCACAGGAGGGTATCCAACGAGCCAGGGAAGCCAGAATAGAGGGGCCCTTCCTGTCCATCTTCAGAGTTCTGCGCCTTCGACGCCGCGCCTCCGTGGGAACCAGGTGAGCGTTACAGAACGCGAAGCCTTACCACAATTTCCCACCTGGGCGCTATGGAGACTTCCGAGACAGATCAGCTGGCCCATCTTTTAGGGGAATTACGGGCAGAAGTGCACTCAGCCCGCCAGGAGACTAATGCTCTCAGAAGGGAACTAATCCTATCCAAGGAAAGAACTGATGATCTGGCCAAAAGGTTATTGCAGGGCCAGGCAGAGCACACTCCTTTACCTGTTTCCGGAGATATTTCTACAACAATGGGTTCGAATAACCCGGTACAAATCAATCTACCTGGACACATGCCTTTGGCCCCGCCGGAACGTTTTGCGGGGGATCCCAAGAAATATGCCGTTTTTATGAACTAATGCCGTTTACACTTTTTATGCGGGCCCGGGGCCTTCCCCAACGACCAGACCAAAGTAGCCTTTGTACTATCTTACCTCAGTGGCTGTGCTGCCGATTGGTCTATTCCATTGGTAAATCAAGATAATCCCATTCTCCGGGATTTCCAGGGCTTCCAGGCCAGCATGGAAAGATTGTTCGCTCGACACTCGCAGGGACAGGCCCTTGACAACGAACTGCTATCCTTACGACAAGGTAATCAGGATCTTTTGTCCTATATCGCCACCTTTAATAGACTAGTTGTGGAAACCGGATGGCCTGAAAATAAAAGGATCACATTGTTTCATCGAGGCCTGCGCGGAGAGCTTAAAGATGTTATAGCTCAGATAGTAGATCCACCCCAGGCCTGCGCAGACTACATAGACTTAGTGGTTCAACTTAATCACAGACTTCAAAATAGAAAAGCAGATCGGCTCAAGTATGAAACCAGAGTACCTATCAAGACCCACGTTAACTCCAAGAGTACTGACGTTTCCGAACCTATGCAAATTGGCAGTGTTAAAGGACCATTAACGCAGAAGGAACGAGAGAGAAGGCGACAAATGCAACTTTGTCTGTATTGCGGAACTTCCGGTCACTTTCTTCAAAGTTGTCCAGTTAAACCACCCAAGAAGGTGGTTTGAGCCACTGATAACGAGTTATTGACACCTGGTTCGGGAAACGACCTAGCCCGACAAGCGTAGGGGTCCGCTTGCCGAGCTTGAAAACAAACTCTTTGACCTCGCATTTCGTCATGCCAATGGTGCTTGTGAACCCAAAACAGCCTCAGCAGTTGCATGCTATAAAAGCATACATAGACAGTGGAGCTATTGGAAATTACATAGACCGTGAATTGGCTTCCAGGATTAAGCTTCCTCTCCGCCCAAAAGTAACCCAAGATGTAATTACTACAGTTGATGGAACCGAAATAGCCTCAGGGCCTGTAACGCATTCCACAGTTGAAATCACTCTGGTGGGTCAGGACGGACATCGGGAAGCAATCGTGTTTGATGTGATCAAGGCCCCACAATTTCAAGTACTTCTTGGAATCCCTTGGTTAGAAACACATAATCCGAGAATAGACTGGCGAGCAAAGAAGATAACTTTTCCTGATTGTGAACCAACCTGTTACCCAAGGAATCCAGCTATGGGTCTAGCCTCTGTAACTTCCACCCCTGTACAGCTACCATCTGAATACCAAGAATTCCAAGACGTTTTTCAGAAAGAGCAGACTAACACCTTACCTCCCCATCGATCTTACGATTGCCAAATCGACTTGGTACCCAATGCACAACTACCTTGTAGTAGGATTTATGCTCTTACTGAACCTGAGAACCTGCATTTGCGCCAGTATTTGGATCAATACCTGGCCAATGGTTTCATTCGCCCATCAAAGTCACCAGTCTCTTCCGCTTTGTTCTTCGTACCTAAAAAGGAAGGAGACCTTAGGGCCTGTATTGACTACCGCGCCCTAAATCAGATAACGATTAAGAATTGTTACCCTTTGCCCCTGATACCTGAGCTTATCGACCAAGTAAAAGATGCTCGTGTGTACACCAAGCTAGATCTCCGAGGAGCTTACCACCTGGTACGTATAAAAGAGGGCGACGAGTGGAAGACTGCATTCCGCACCAAATTTGGGCTCTTCGAATATCAAGTAATGCCCTTCGGTTTGTGCAACGCACCTGCCGCCTTTCAGTACTTCATGAATGATGTTCTTCGGGAACTTATCGATGTTTGTGTTATCGTTTATATTGACGACATCCTGGTGTATTCCTCCTCAGAATCTGATCACAGAAACCATGTTAGGGCAGTTCTTGAGAAATTGCGCCAGCACAAATTATTTGCCAAGCTCGAAAAATGCGTTTTTCATACCACAGAAGTGGAGTTTCTCGGATTCATCCTGACACCTCAAGGAATCCGAATGGACTCGCGGAAAGTGGACGCCATTCTCAAATGGCCATCTCCTAGCTCTGTGAAGGGAGTGCAAAGCATGCTTGGCTTTGCCAATTTCTATCGAAGGTTCATCCCGGAATTTTCTCGAACTGTTCAACCCATCACAGCTCTCCTAAAGAAAAATAAACGCTTTGAATGGACTCTTGAGGCTGAACAAGCCTTTCAGGACCTGAAAACCAAATTCACCTCTGCACCTGTATTGAAGCACCCGCGCCCAGATCTCCCTTACATCGTGGAAACCGATGCATCCAGTTCGGCCATGGGAGCTGTCCTGTCGCAAAGAGACCCAGAAACTAACCAACTACAGTAGCCTTTTGGTCCAGAAAATTCTCTCCACCTGAACTCAATTACGCAATTACCGACAAAGAACTACTGGCTATTAAATCAGCTTTCAAGGCTTGGCGTCACTATCTTCTCGGTGCAAGACACACCATCACCGTAATTACGGACCACAGAAATTTGCAGTATTTAAAGAAGGCCAAAGCTCAATCTTCGCGACAACTCCGATGGGCTTTATTCATTGCGGAATTTGATTTTGTAATTACCTATCGCCCTGGCTGCAAGAATGGTAAGGCAGATGCCTTATCCCGGATAGGCATGGAAGAACCCAATTCGAGTTTAGAACCTGTGCCAATCATACCGGAACAAAGAATTCTGGGCTTGACTTCATTGCAAACCATTGAGGACATCCAAGCTCAAGTAAAACAGCTTTTTGACTCTTCTGCCTTACTGGAATGGAGTCAAAAGGGTCCTCACTACACCGTTAAGGATGATTTACCCTACTTCCAAGAGCGGTTATTTCTGCCAAGTAAAGAATTGCAGGAACTTGTCATTACCCGTCATCATGAATCATTAATGGAAGGACACCCCGGTATCGCGAAAACAGAAGAAAAGATCAAACGCCACTTCTGGTGGCCTTCTTGGAGAAAAGACATAAAGTCATTTGTGTTGTCTTGCGGAATCTGTGCCCAAAATAAGAGTCAAAAGAAAAGGCCAGCTGGCCTACTTCAACCTTTGGACATTCCACCAGCACCTTGGCACACCTTGTCAATGGACTTTATAACTGACCTGCCTCCTTGTGGTGGTTACAACACGATTCTCGTAATAGTGGATCTATTCTCCAAAATGGCCCATTTTATCCCTTTAAAAGGATTGCCGTCAGCTTCCACCTTGGCCAAGGAATTTATGGAAAATATAGTGCGGTTACATGGTTTCCCTTCCATATTAGTCTCAGACCGTGGAAGTCAATTTATCTCCCACTTTTGGAAGAAATGTTGCCAACTAGCACAAATAGACGTGTGGTTATCCACCAGCCACCACCCCCAGACCGACGGACAAACCGAGAGAACCAATCAGACTCTCAAGCAATATCTGCGGTGCATGTTACACCAATCCGAGTTGAATTGGAAGTACATCCTTTGGATTGCAGAATATGCATACAACAATTCAGTGCATTCTGGAACCGGACAGACTCCTTTTTATACCCTGTATGGTCACCATCCTCGGACCTCTGACCTAGATCCACCTCTGACCCTGGAGATGCCTGCAGTAAATCACCTACATTCCACAATAACCCAAGCCTTCAAAGAAGCTACAACCCACTTACAGCAAGCCAAGAAAAAGTATAAAGAAAACGCTGATTTGCACCGAAGTAAAACTCCTCCTTACCAAGTAGGAGATCAGGTATGGCTAGCAACTAAACATCTACCCCTCAAGGGTCAGCGAACTTTTAATCCAGATTCATTGGGCCTTACCCCATCAAAGCTATTATCAACCCAGTGGCCTTTAAACTCGATTTACCATCCAACATGCGGATTCATCCCGTTTTTCACGCATCTCTTCTAAAACCAGTACAACCTGGAACCAGACTGTCTGAGCCCCCAGGCCCTGTCCAAATTGATGGAGAATTAGAATTCGAAGTGAAAGACATTTTAGATTCCAAGATAGTTAAGTCGAAACTCTTCTATCTTGTTGATTGGAAAGGATATGGACCTCAGGAAAGATCTTGGGAACCCAGTAACGATGTTCACGCACCACGATTAATTCAAAGATTCCATCGAAGATTCCTGCACAAACCAAAACCCCCGGAGGAAAAGACCTTGGGAGGGGCCTTGAGGGGGGGTACTGTCATGATGCCTACCTCTAAGGAGCCAGGCCGGGCCCAGCAACCCCAGAGGCAGACATCATTTTCCCCAGGGAAGTCTCAGCGGGCCCAAGTCGGGGCCCTTTGGACTCAGTCCTGGCGCCTTAGGCGCCAGGCTCATAGCGGACCCCAGTCCTGGCGCCTTAGGCGCCAGGCTCATAGAAGAGGATATGTGTTTAAGTGCTTGGGTGCACACTTACCTGATGCAGACCTTGCTGCTTCATCCAGGCCCTCTTGAGGCCTGAATGGGACTACTTAACCTGTAGGACTACTTCACCACCCGGGTGTGGTCGGGGAAGGATACATACCTGATTGGTGGAAGGATACATACCAGGAACTTCTTCCAAGGCTATTTAAACCCCACCCGAACAGCCACACATGCTTCGCGTTGTTCTGCACCTAGCAGCTGGACGCTCACCGTGTCAGCTCCTGCATCCTGACTTCAGCCACGCCTGCCAGCACCCTGGAACACCTGCAAGGGGAGAAAGGAAGAGAATAGGAGAAGAAAAGCCCTTACCTGCTAAATCTGCATCCCGGAGTCATTTCTCCAGCGGCCCTGAAAAGGAAGATATCATTTTAAAGGCATTTCGTTTCGATCGCTGCAGCGCTGCATTTTACTCACCTTTGCAAGGCGCTTCCATCTTCAGCAGCGATCTTCCGGATTCAGCTACGCCCCGGCGCCTAGAGGAAAAAAGACAAGAACAAAGGTGAGAGGGAGAAAAGGAATAAGGAAAGCTCAGTTTCCTTTTAAGTCTTACCTGTTGGATTATTCCCACTGCATTTCGGGTCCTGCCGCTTCCTGGCATCTCCGGACCCCGGCCCCTATGGGGAAAAAAGACAAAGACATTGAATGAGCGAATGCAAAGACATTACCTGAGCGCTCATCCAGAACTGTTTCACTTCGGGTCGGCGCCATATCTCCGGCACTCCGAACCCCGGCCCCTAAGGGGAAAAAGACATAAGCATTAGCGCTTGCTGCAATTAGACAACGAACATTATTATTAAGCTTGAACTTTTGAACAGAACTTTTACAGCGCCTTACCTGAACAGTCAAGCTTACCTGAACTCCCATCAATCCTCAATCCAGTGAAGTAACTGGGTTTCAACGCGCCCCTGCATCAGAAGCAGGATGGAGAGCTCATCCTTCCAAACCCTAAGGTGAGGCTTCACGGGGAATCGTGGAGGAGGTATCGTGGAGGGTTGGAAGGGAGTGGGAGGCTTGAGCATTGTTCCACAGTTGGTAATACTCCCTTTTCACGCACAGGAGGGTATCCAACGAGCCAGGGAAGCCAGAATAGAGGGGCCCTTCCTGTCCATCTTCAGAGTTCTGCGCCTTCGACGCCGCGCCTCCGTGGGAACCAGGTGAGCGTTACAGCGGGAGGGGGAGAGACACACGGGGCATGAGCGGGGGTGGGTGGGAGGGGGAGAGACACACGGGGCATGAGCAGGGGTGGGTGGAGGGAGAGAGACACACGGGGCATGAGCGGGGACACCGCATGTGGCAGTTTGATTGCGGACATCCCGGACACCAGGTGTGTTCTTAGAACAGTTTCAACTTGCATGCGAACAGTACGGACAGATATAGTGTCCTTAGGACACCCCATTTTCCTTTCTTTACGGACATTCCGGACACCTGAGCTGTCCGCGGACACCTGAACTCCTTTTTAAAAAAAAGACAAGAAATTAATTAGGACACAATATAATAATTTTATTTTATTTTATATGGATGTTAAATTTATGACAGAGAAGGTGAGGCAGAAACTGAAACAAAAACAGGAGAATTGGGAGTTTCAATAGGATTTATATGAGGTGAAGAAGGGATGGAAGTCTCATCAAAACGTTTTGGTTCATGGAGTGGGTTCGGGATAATTGACTGGGATATGGTGAGGGGGGACAGGTACATGTGGGACAATGGTATCTAGTTTTTTGTTTCAAGTGATCCTCCACAAAGTTTTTTAAATTGTTCAAATTTGCCATGAGTAGGTCAATTGTTTCTTCTATGTGCTGGAGAGTCTTGTCCAATACTTCTTTTTCTTTACTATTTTCAATTTTTGTATGGTCTGTACAAAAAAAGTATATGTTAAATGCATATTAATTGGTTTATATAGTAAAGTGTCTTCAATTAGGTTCACTATCTTCAGACATTTCCTCACGTGGGAAATGCTCCTCTAGCCACTCCAGAGTACTAGACATTTCTCTGAGAAAAAAAAACATAATATCACTTTTTTTGTATCTAATACAGAAAGTTTACAAATATATGCAGTACACTTACTAGCTTCTGGTAAGGTGTGTTCTTACTGGTCTGCAGATCTGCTGTTGCTCTGAGTTGTAGAGTTTCTGTGAGGTAATCATTTTGGAAGACTATCTTTTTTTCTTTTGGTATATTCCATTTTAGAACATATTTTATTTAAATGAATGGTTAATGTGTTATATATGGGTTACACTTCTTATTTATTACTACATATAATGTGTATGTGTGCTGGTTTGTGAATTTGTAAAATGTTCATATGTTATGATATAACAATTAAACATACCCCCCAGACCTTTTGGGTAGTGGTGCTGTTGTCCGCATATGTCCGTGGACATTAGAAGAGTTTGCAGACATCAAATTCAGTAGAGGGGTTTCAGTATGTTCCATTTTACATGTACATAAAGTCAGAGACATTATTGTTAAGTTGCACTACTAAAACCCTATGAAATTCCGTAAAAATAAACTTTGTTAAAGGGAAGTTATGGTTAAGTTGCGCTACTAAAAATCTATGAAATTCAGTAAAAAAATGTTGTTAAAGGGACGTTATGGTTCCAAGTAAAACCGAAAAACCCCTGAAATTCGCCAGTTATGGTAAGTTAAACAACCATAACTCACGCCACCACTGTGCACTGCTAAGACTAACACCCACGACATCAAAGATGACATCACAAATATCATTGATGACATCACTGATGACATCACATGTGCATTCAATTTTCATAAAAACTGTGTGCAATGCATTCCTATTATAATGTTCACAAAAAAGTGTCAAGGATCATTTGCATAAATATCATGAGCTACTTAGTGCATTAATCAATACGTTGATATAAATACATTCTATTATAAATTCTATCAAGTATACTAACATACTCATGTAGAAACATACGCATTGTGTGCAACATACATGGTGGAAGTGTAATATACTTAATTTTGCAATATTCATACTGAAATGATAACTACTTTCTTATTACAGTTTTGCATACTGTTAAATATGTAATAAGTGGCTATAAGAAGCAAAGAAATAGGTGGTTTTGATCCCCGAAAGTGCACAAACACTCCATCTGTCCTGGGACTGTCCTGTGGTGTTCGCATTTCTGCATTACAGGGTTGGTGGAAAGCAGTTTTTGGAAGGCTTACAACTTTGGCGCCATTCAATGAAACTGCATGTCATTTTGGAATTTGATTCTAGAGCTAATTCCAAATGGATTTGCAAAGATTTGTGGGATTCTGTCAAGAGGGGGCAAAATTAGAGGGGGGTCCCACAATATGGTAAAGGCTTACAAATGTGGTGCCATTTGACAAATCTGCACAACAGTTGTCAAAACGATTTTGGATCTAGGTATAAATGGTTCTGAAAAGTTTGGTGGGATTCTGTCAAGAGGGGGAAAATTAGAGGGGGTCCCAAAATACTGTGAGTAATATGTGTACAAATATGAATATATACAGAGAAAGTATAGTTATAAAAAAAAGAAATATCAAATGTGCTGATAACCCTAATGATTATCTTAATGCACAGAAACAATTGCTGTCTTTCAAGCCTATGTCTTCCCTTATGTATATGTTTCATAGGATATGACTGGACCCTAAGAGAATTACTGTGAAACATAACTTGAGGGATAACTCTAATAATATAGTACCTTTTCATTTGTTATTTCCTGCCTCCTATTGAAAAAAACCATGTGCCCGAGATGTGTCAGTAAAAGAATAAAGGGGGAGCCAGACATGTGATGTCATCAGTGATGTCATCAATGACATTTGTGATGTCATCTTTGATGTCCTGGGTGTTAGTCTTAGCAGTGCACAGTGGTGGCACGAGTTATGGTTGTTTAACTTACCATAACTGGCGAATTACAGGGGTTTTTCGGTTTTACTTGGAACCATAACATCCCTTTAACAACGTTTTTTTACTGAATATATATATATATTCTATGAAAAAACTTTGTTAAAGGGACGTTATGGTTAAGTTGTGCTACTAAAAACCTATGAAATTCAGTGAAAAAAACTTTGTTAAAGGGACGTTATGGTTCCAAGTAAAACCGAAAAACCCTTGAAATTCGCCAGTTATGGTAACCTAAGCAACCATAACTTGCGGCACCACCGTGCACTGCTAAGACTAACACCCAGGACATCAAAGATGACATCACAAATGTCATTGATGACATCACTGATGACATCCCATGCCTGGTTCTCCCTTTTTTCCTTTACTGACATATCTAGGCCACATGGTTTTCTTCAGTAACAGTCAGGAATTAAAAGTGGAAAAGGTAGTATATTTGTAGTATGTTTTTACAATAATTCCCTTAGGATCCAGTCATATCATATGCAACATATACATAGGGGAAGACACAAGCTTGAAAGACAGCAATCCTTTCTGTGCATTAAAATAATCAGTAGAGTTGTCAGCACTTTCTGATAGTTCTGTTGTTTTTTATTACTGTACTTTCCCTGTATATGCTCCTATTTTTATATCTTGTATTCACACTACTTTCCTTATAGTCCAGGCTCATCATGTGATATATATATATATATATATATATATATATATATATATATATATATATATATATATATATATATATATATGGTAAGTAGCAGCTTTGAAACAGAGCAATCATTTTTCTGCATAAAGGTAATCGGTTAGGTTATGAACACGAACACTTTTTGCTACTTGGCTGTTTTTTCTTACTCCAATTTCCTTGTATATACTCATATTTGTAGTGGTGTTGTCTCTTTGTGTTTTGTCTATAATAATGCAATTATGTAGTAAGTGGGTTTTATTATCTACTTATCACATGTTTCACAGTTTGCAAAAGTCTAATAAGAAAACAGTTATAATTTCTCTATTCAACATGGCAAGCTTATGAATATTGCACCTCCATCATGTATGCTGCACACAATGCCTATGTTTCTACATAAGCACCTTAGTATACTGGTTGGACTAATTAGCCCTTGATATTTATTCCAATTATCATTGACACTTTTTTTAATTAACATTACAATAAGAAACCCTTGTACAGACTTTTCATGAAAGGTAAATGCACATGTGATGTCATCAGTGATGTCATCAATGACATTTGTGATGTCATCTTTGATGTCCTGGGTGTTAGTCCTAGCAGTGCACGGTGGTGGCGTGGGTTATGGTTGCTTAGCTTACCATAACTGGCGAAGTTCAAGGGTTTTTCGGTTTTACTTGGAACCATAACATCCCTTTAACAAAGTTATTTTCACTGAATTTCATAGGTTTTTAGTAGCGCAACTTAACCATAACGTCCCTTTAACAAAGTTCTCTCACTGAATTTCATAGGTTTTTAGTAGCGCAACTTAACTTTAACGTCCCTTTAACAAAGTTTTTTCACTGAATTTCATAGGTTTTTAGTAGCGCAACTTAACAATAATAACTTTGACATTATGTACATGTAATATGGAACATACTGAACCTCTTCTACTGAACTTGATGTCCGCGAACTCTTTTAATGACAGTGGACATGTTCGGAGAACAGTACCACTGCCTAAAAACTCTAGGGGGGGTATGTTTGATTGTTATATCATAACATAGGAACATTTAACAAATTCAAAAAGCAACACACATACCAATTATATGTAGAAATACATAAGAAATGTAACCCATATATGTAACACACTAACCATTCATTTAAATACAATATGTTCTAAAATGGAATTGCCAGAAGAAGATAAATTGGCTTCCAACATAATTACCTCACAGACACTACAGAACTAAGAACAACACTACACCTGCACAGTACTTAGAACCTATTTTACCTGAAATAGTAAGTGTACTTCATTTTACTCATATATTTATAAACTTTCTGTATTAGATAAAAAAAATAATATCTTTCTTTACTCACAGAAATGTATAGTACTGTGGAATGGCTAGAGCAGCATTTCCCACATGAGGAAATGTCACAAGATAGTGAAACTAATGGTAAACACTTAACAATATAAACCATTTAATTATTATTATTTTATATACATTTAACATATATATATATATATATATATATATTTTGTACAGAGCATACCAAAATAGAAAATACCTCTGAAGAAGCTGTTATGGAAAACACACTTGACAGCATAAAAGAAAAAATGGATTTTATGTTGACCAATTTTAATAATTTGAAAACTTTTGTTAAAGATCATTTTAAAACAAAAACGTCATACCATTTCCCCACATGTACTTGTCCCCCCTCACCATATCCCATTCAATTATCCCCAAACCCTCTCCATAACCCAAAACGTTTTGATGAGACTTCCATCCCTTCTTCACCTGATACCAATCATTTTGAAACCCCTAATTCTCCTGTTTTTGTTTCCGTTTCTGCCTCACCTTCTCTGTCATAAATTATTAATATATGTTAAATAAAGTAACATTTTTATATTGAGTTGTAATTAGTTTCCGTTTAAAAAAAAAACAACAATGTAGGTGCCCACGGACAGCGTGGGTGTTCTTCAATGTTCGTAAATAAATAAAAATGTAGCTGTCCTGAAGAACACTATATCTGTCCGTACTGTTCGCTAGCAAGTTGAAACAGTTCTAAGAACACACACGGTGTCCGGAAATGTTCGTAAATAAAGAAAAATGGAGGTGTCCTGAAGAACACTGTACCTGTCCATACTGTTCGGAAGCAAGTTGAAACTGTTCTGAGAACACAATTGGTGTTCTGAAATGTTCGTAAATAAATGAAAATGGAGGTATCCTGAAGAACACTATACCTGTCCGTACTGTTCGTTAGCAAGTTGGAACTGTTCTAAGAACACACACGGTGTCCTGAAATGTTCGCAAAGAAACGAAAATGGAGGTGTTCTGAGGATGTTATTTCTGTCCGTATTGTTGGCAAGCAAGTTGACACTGTTCTAAGAACAAACGCCTGTCCGTAACTGTTCCTTTGATGTCTGATGCACTTTTAATTACTTCAGGACCCGAACAGTGTCCGTAGAACATCAACGCGCATGCGCAAACCAATGCCCGTGCATTTGGTGTCCTGCGGACAGCCGCTTCCTTTGCGAACATGTTCGCGAAGCGATCATGGGACCGCGCCCATGCTGATCGCGTGTTCTGAATGCGGACACTATTCGTGTCCCCGAACAATTTAAAAGTCACCATAGCACAAGTCCCAAATACTAATTATAATTTTATAGATACTTTTTGAAACCTTTTGAACCTTTTTCTGTGTTCGATCTGTCCGTGGACAGCACGCATGTCCGCGGACCATGCACAAGCACCCCTATAAAAGACCACGCCCTAGAGCTTATTCTCATTGTATTTCCGGCTCTTCTACAGAGCACAGAGATTTTTGCTGCAACCTGCAGATTTCCATCTTCAACCTGATGGCTTCTGTGGCTCCACTGCTGCCACCTGGTGCTGTGTCTGCCTCAGCAGCACCCCCGCCCCCTTCACAACCACCACCTCCCCAACGTCCTGAAGAGGGGAACAGGAGTGAGGATGCAGAGGAGGAAGAAGAGGATGAAGAGAATGAGGTAGAGGAAATCCCTACTACCCGCACTAGGCATGAGTCTTGGGTGTGGCGGTTGTTTACCATTCATGGGAATGGTCCTAAGGCTCGTGCGAACTGTGTCACCTGCAATGAGTGCAAAATGATACTCATTTGTGGGAGGCACGGTTCATACAGCTTTGGGACCACTACCATGAAGCGACACCTGAGGTCATTTTACTCTGGGGCTATTCGCAAGGTTTTACCTTGCGAAGAACGTAGTAGGTTGATTTCCTCTACGTCATCCTCCATTTCTGATCCTGTCACCACAAGGACCACCTCTGTGGGACAGCGTCTTCCTCAAGCTGCCTCACAGGCCATACAGAATTCTGATGACCCTTAACTTTTGAGGGTCACAGTTGTATGTATGTACTGTGACACAGTACTCTGCAGGGGGCAGCGACTTTGCAGTGCTTTTGAGACTATCGTCTCAGAGCATGAGAAGACCTGCTCACTACCCAAATAAAACCCACTCTACATCTTCCTCTCTCAGCTTGCCCTTTCTTTTCCCTGTGGTTGGTGTCCCCCCCCTTTACCCTCCTTTCCCCTCCTCTCCTACTGTGTCGTGTATAAAAAAACAAAAAAAAATGAAAAAAATAAGGCTCTTTTCAGAGCCGCCTTTCACAGTTAAAAAATAGAAGTGAAAATAAATGAAGCAGGGCTCTTTGTATTATTTAGAAGTCCGCGGACAGTTGTCAGGCTGAGAGGTCCTGTGTCCGCGGAAGCTGCTGAACACCTGACAATCCCCCTGAAATGTAATTCTCAGAACTAGGTTTCAATTCAGCTCTGCAAACTACACCCCAAAGGGAAAGGGGGAAGTGGATAACAAAACAACACCAGGCTGACTGCGTCAAGGCTAACCAAAGCTGAACCTGCAGAGGATATAAGAAAAGCAGATACAAATCCTTTTATTACTTACTTAACCTTAAGAGTGGGAAAGACTTTAAATCCTTAACTAATAATTAAGAATCATACCTGGTTCTTCTCTTGAAATTTCTTAGAGAAGCTTTTAAAGAAGCTGAAAATCTCTCTTACTTGAGACTCTTGAAATTCACAGCAACTTCTTAATTTGAGTAAACCTGGAAAGTTTTGCTCTTTGCCTTTTTTCCAAAATTCACTAGTTGTCCAGTTGAATAGTCTTTATTTTTTCTTTCTTTTTCTTTCAAACTTTTCTTTTGTTTTCAAACTTTTTACAATTCAATAAAGTTTGTGAATTCTTGAAGAAACACGTGCCAAACACACACGCGATAATCTCAATACAGAAGATTTGCACGTTAAAAACTTCCTGCGTTGAAGAACACGCGCACTGTAAGAAAAGTCCACGCGCTAAAAAAACACACGCGCTTATAAAAACACACGAAGCAGAATTCACGCACAAACGGAATCACGCGCAGATAACACACGCACTTGTAAACTCCCGCTGATCAATTTCCGTGCCTATTCACACGCGCCTTATAACCCACGCGCAAAAGATTTCACACGCGGTCGAGTACAAGTGTTTAAAAACACACGCGCAGGTAACCACACGCGCAATTGAGTTCTCGCGCTGAAGCACACGCGCTTGAAAACACACGCGCTATAGAGTTCTCACGCGGCAAACAGATCCTCACGCTTGGAAGCACACGCTCTAAGAAAACACACGCGCTATAGAGTTCTCACGCGGCGAACAGATTCTCGCGCCAGGAAGCACGCGCGCTGGAAACACACACAGGCGCTACAGAGTTCTCACACGGCGAGCCGATTCTCGCGCTAGGAATTACACGCGCTGGAAACTCACACCCGCTATAGAGCTCTCATGCTGCGAGACGATTCTCGCGCTAGGAATTACACGCGCTGGAAAACACACGCGCTATAGAGTTCTCACGCGGGGAACAGACTCTCGCGCCAGGAAGCACACGCGCTGGAAACACACACGCGCTATAGAGTTCTCACGCGGCGAGCCGATTCTCGCGCTACAACTCACGCGCGCTGGAAAACACACGCTCGCGCAAAAGTTCAACGGTTAGTTTCAGATTACACGTAGTACGCGTTTTTTCCAATAGCGTTCAAGCGCACTCAGAAAGTTCAAAAATATAAATTCAAAGGTTAAATTTTACGAGTTCTCACTTAAATGTCATTAAGATAAACAGAGCTGCAGTTAAAACAAAGTCACTTATCTCCAGAACAATTTCTTAAAGATCTTCAGAGTTTCCTGTCTTCAAAACGAATTCCTGACAGCTGATAGCTTCTCCTGAAACCCCCAAGAAAGTAGCCGCTCAACTGCTAATGCCTGAAGGATAAAATCCACCAGGCCCAAGTCTAAAGCAGGAGCAGCCACTAAACACGTCCTCTCAGCTGGGGTTTAGATGATGAAAGGCAAAGAGTGACAGTTTAGAATGTTCATTGTTGGTCAGCAGTGTTTTCCAACCAATCAGAGCTGTCACTGTGAAACTCCATTTTGCCTTGGGTCAGAACCAGGATTCTGAATCAGGAAGTTAAGGCCAAACACACTACAAAAGAAAACTTCCCACCCACACAAGGCTAATCTAAAAATGATAACAAAAGAGAAATAATGGGAAAGAAACTTGAATAAGGGAAAATAGCCTGGATAGGGGAAGGAAACCTGACAACAGTCCGTGGACATCTAAAAAATTGGGTTGCTACCCTATCATAACCATTGCAATTTTCTCTGGTACGAAGTGGTGGCTCTGAAAAGAGCCTTTGGGAGGTGTTTGTATGTCAAAAAATATAAATACTTAACACCTACTTCAAAATGGATGCTGTAATTCTAAAAAAGGTCGTAATGCATTTTGTATATTTCTCAAAAAAATCTGATTGCCAGCATAAGTAAGATGGACTCCATCTCTGCGAAAAATGTATGTACTACGAAACATAATATTTTCATTGTGAAAAGAAGACATGCAAACATCTCTTAGAAAGGCACAAACAGCCTTATTAACATTGTGCCTTGCTTTTTCCAATTGTGGACCAAATGAAGAAGAACGAAGCCACATTTGTCTCTGTGCAATCTGTGAAAATATTACTTGAGAATTAGGGAACATGTCCATGACCTTCCCAAGTCCTTCTTTCATAGAAAATTGCAAAGAAATTCCAGACACATGTCCTAAACTGTTCCCTCCACAATGAATTACAATTATGTCTGGATGTTGCTCTGTTTCCAAACTAGCACAAAGAGATAGCAAGTCCAACCACTTCATTCCACGTACTCCGTGCCAGTGTACTTCCACATGTGGAAATCCAAGATCTACAGCTACTCCACAGCTTTCTGCATGCACCTAAAACCAATGTATCCACGAATCTCCCAACATCCAAACAATCTGTTTTCTGAAACACACAGCCATAGCTATCTGTTGTTCTCTCAGCAAAAAGAGTATCTGAGAAAATCTCTCCTGGCACAACATACCCACTAAACTTTCCTGACCAATCCCTTTCAGTGCTCGTTCTCATGTGCTTGACTTCTGAACCAAAAAATCCTCGGATGTAACACCCGATGTCCGCGAACTACCGCCATATCCGCGGACATATTGTAACATGAACAGCCCTTCTACCATTTCCACTTCACTTTCTGTGCCATTCCCTTATTGGATGTAGCTAAGAAATCACATGACCATCCACCAATCACATTCAAGACCTCTACATCTCACTGCATCATGATAGATCAGCACTGCAAATGTACTGTGAATCATTGGCAAGCACCATCTACAGGAAATACTGTACAAGTCTCTGAGACTTCTACTTGCAGCTCCATGCACATCCAAATGCATGAAAACAAACTAGAGGTATGCATATTTTCTGTACAATACATGAACACATTTTCAAACTGACTTAATATTTTTGTTTTATTTCTTTATTTATTCAATTACTTTAATTTTAGAACGACATTGAGACACTATTACCTGGAAGACCTTAGTTACAGAAATAGTGGTTTTCAGTGGTACATTATGAATTTTACAAACATAGTAAAGATATTTTGTTTGTTAAAGTTTGTCATTACAATACAATTTGTTCATTAAGAACATATCATGTGTATTGAACTTGTACGACATATCTTATGTAAATAAGATAGTTTTAATGGTTTTGAGGAAGACGCTGAGGATTTCAATTAAAAAAATCAATGTCTTAATTAAAAACAGTGCTATATACAAACAAAATTACTAATTTGTTTCTTTTACAATTGCAGTGAAGACCATTCTCCTGAAAAGAAGCAACCACATTTGAAGAACAAAGAAGAACTATGAATTAACCTGTTCATTTAAAAAAAAAAATAAGTAGAATATCTCAATAATATTTGTATTATTGCTGAAACACACTGTAAAGTTAATTCATGCTATTCCTGTGCCTAGAAATAGAGATTGTGCACCATTCTGTCCAAAAATCCCCATGTCTTAAACAGCGATTTACAGACAGAATGGACCACAAATCCCTATTTTTGGACACACAAATTACCCAGCTCAACCTCTACAATTTGGATATTATAGAACACACAACTGTTGTAATTGTATACATTAGATTTACTATTTGTACTTCTCCACACCACTAGTTTACTTTTTTCTGTCATCTGAACCCCAGTTTAGTAGCATAAAAATTCAAGAATACCCATCCCTACTAGTTGTAGTTCCCAATGCACAATCACACACCATTACATACATCTTTATCATCTTACTCAAACACTCATGCACACAGCACACATACATTGCAGAACACCCCAACCCATACCTTCTTTATTTTTTTCAACAGACTCTAAAGAATGCCTACCAAAAGTCAAGTCCGTAGAAAGCAACACAGAAGTAGAGCAAATGAAAATAAAAGTGTCCAACATAAGCATCCATATCTAGCGGAATTTGAAAAAGAAGTTGAAACAAAACAGCTATTACAGTAATTTAGTGAAACAAAAGAAGTTTCAAGTGGAAAAACTTCACCTCCTCTATCAAAATGTAAAACAAACCAGAAAACAATTAACAAAAAATCAGCTATCACTACAGATAAAACTGCTTCTATAAATCTTGATAAAGTTCAAAGTAAGCATACCAAGAAAAGTATTTTAGCCAAAATGTTCTGTCACAAAGTCCTTCAAAATCTTATAAAAACAGGAGAGAAACCAGGTTCAACCCTTAAAACCTACAGTAGGAAATTAATCTTGGAAGCGTTGATAGACAGTGCAATTCTTCTCAAAAGAAAGTTATTTATTTTAGTGTTAAACAAAATGAAACCACTAACAAAACTAATAACTAAATTACAAAAAAGACTTCTCAATAAACAAAATGTCAACAGAAAGACCTTCTTAAGTATATGTGGAGGTGAATGGAATCACACTACGAGCACAGAACCATACTTTAATGACGAAGCGTACAAACAAAAGCAAACAAATACAATTACCATACATAGCAGTGGCCGAAGTTATGAAAAAGTGAATAATACCATAATGGAACAAGAAGTACTCCTTACAAAAATATGCCCTGAAAACTTAGAATTAGCCCTCCATTCAACTGAATCAGAACATCTAGTGTACAAATGGCCATGCACGTCAATGTGTCAATGTGTAACATTCCCAAACAATTTTTCCAGTCTTTATGCCAATTCCTCAATCAATATGTAAAAAGCAAAGACAACATTAAACTACTGCAAAATTTGGATACCTGTCCAGTGCGCAAGTACACAGGACTACAAGGACATTCATTGGCCTGCATTACAGGACCTACTTGTAAAACCACCTTCCATGATATCAAAAGGATATCAACACATCATTCAACAATACAAAATCTAGTCTATAAACTGTACTATGCTAAAAGTCCTGCATTACCACTAGCAAATTTAAATAACATTCTTCTACATGTTGCAGCAAAAGACCTACTTGAAGAACTTGACTATATCCAGAAAAAATATTTTGGAAGTGAAAGCCACTTACAGAATGAAATAGCTTTAAACCAAATCAGCAACACTTCTACACATGGCAACCTTTTAATAAACACATACAAAAAATAAATAATAAAATTTAAAAGTACATCAGCTGAAGTACCAAACCATGTGTGTGTATGTTGCCGCAGAACTTTTTATAAAAGTAACATAAAAACTGTAGACTTATCATACAGAATAGAAGGCAATGAAGATTATAAATGGTTTGAATTAGCTCTCTAGCTTGTAGCAGAAAACAAATACGAAATAACTGACCCCTTAATACTTTGGAGTTACTGCACTACAAAACTTGACAACAACCAAACTCCTTCATGTGCTATCACAAATAATTTGGAATTATACCCACTACCAAAACCCCTACAACAACTTAATTTATATGAGAGCATCATAATTCAAACAGTGCACCCATTTCAAGCAATAATACGCCTTCAACCAAAAACAGCAAAATTGCCTCCCTCTGAATTGGTAAAAGGCATTCGTGGAAAAGTAGTTTATTTACCATTAGATCTAAAAGAAAATGTGCATACTCTAGGAGTGCAGCGTGCAGTGCAGCAATCTTTAATTATCTAAGTAAATGGAGTACCTACAAAAGACAAAAAAATATGGCAACAGCTGGTAGAATTACATAAAGTTAGACAAGCCTTGCAATATCTTAAAGAGAATAATGAATATTACAAAGAAATGAATATTGATGAAAACTTTAAGGATACATCTGAAATAATTCAAGAAACACAAGAAACTGGTAGATTTGAGCTCCTAGATCCTGGTACAATATCAAATACTTTAGACCATTATACAATTCATCCTTTGCACTCTAATGACACGATAGAAGATGCACTGGAAACGTACCAAATGTGTCTAACAAAAGGATCACCAATCAGCATATGGGAAAAAAGTATAGAAGCACATGCTTTTCCTCTACTCTTTCCTACTAGCAAAGGAGGAAGGTACGATGTTAGACCTATTCAAATATCAGCATCAGAATACCGCTCATTACGGATGTATTCTGAAGATCCCAGATTTAGACAAAATGTGGAATACATATTCCACCTACTCTTTGAAAGTGAACTAGCAACTTTATGTTACGGAGTTGCACACATATTAAAATCAGGATCACACTTTCAAAATATGACAGCTACACAATTATTACAAAAAGTGCAAGAAAAAGATGAGGTTTTACAATGATCAGAAACCTTGGCCCATCCACTTGGTTTGTTACATTAAATTCTGCAGAATATACATGGGAAGATTTACATGATTTCCTACGCATATCAAACAAAAACAAAACAAACATAGATATACTAACACCTGGAGAACTTTGTTCTTTGGATCCTGTTAATGTTTCAAGATATTTTCACCATCGCTTCATTGCTTTGCTACATTCTATTTGTAATAAAACTGTTCCTCCCCTTGGAGAAGTGCAACACTTCTTTTGGAGAAAAGAATAGCAAGCCAGAGGAGCACCACATATCCACATGCTTTTATGGATTAAAGATGCTCCTAAATTTGGTCAAGACACTGATGCCACTGTTTTACAGTTTATTGAAAAACATGTCACTTGTGAAATTCCATCAGAAGCCACAAATAGTGATCTTCATGCACAAATTTTACAATTTCAAAGACACAAATGTGGAAAATATTGTTGTCACAAATACAAAAACAAAGGGAAAAACTACACCAAATGCCGATTTGGTTTCCCTAGACCAGTTACAAATACAGCTCAAGTGAACAACCTCATGTCTTCAGTTAGACATAGTGTTAAAGGTAAGTCACCTAAAAATACATATTACATAAAAGGAAAAGAAGAAGAAAAATATATCAATGATTATAATGCAATCATTGCTCACTTATGGAATGCAAACATAGATGTGCAGTACATTGCAGACAATTCTACTGCAGTTGCACAATATGTCACATCATACTTAACCAAAGCAGAAAAGACAGAGCTCCAAGACCTCTGGAATTACCTGTCATCAGATAAAACAGTGTCTCAGAAATTACACATCTTGGGCATAAAAATGCTCTCCCATAGAGAATGTGGATCATATGAAGCAGCTGATCGTTTAACTGGCACTGCATTGTATGGTAAATCTGAAAATATAGTATGGCTAAGTCTTAGTCCAGCTAAATCTAGAAAAAGAGTGCTAAAATCATACTAAGATATAGAAACAATAGCCAAACGTGATCCCAACAGCCAAGGCATTTTAAAAAACAATTTATTGGACACATACTACTCAAACAAGTAATACTTTGGAAACCATGGGCCTCATTACACGGAAGGCGGTAAGGGTTTACCGGTACCGGTAAGGGCACCGGTACCGGTAAACCCTTACCGCCTTACTACGAGGACCCTTTGCGGGTCCTCCCTTAACGCCTGGTTTTTACAGGCGTTAAGTACGGGACCCGCAAAGGGACCTTGGTGCTAATTACGGTACCGCAATTTGTATCCCCGCTCATGCCCTGTGTCTCTCTCCTTTTGCCCCCCAGCCCCTTCTCATGACCCATGTCTGTCTCCTGTACCCCACCACCCCCCGCTAATGTCCTGGGTGTTAGTCTTAGCAGTGCACGGTGGTGGCGCGAGTTATGGTTGCTTAGCTTACTGTACTTCCAAGCAGCTTTAGCAGCCTCAATACCCACAACTTTTATTTTATTTTATTTTTTTTATTTGTTTATGGTTACACAGTAACCTTTAAAAAAATGTTGTTAAAAGATCGAAATACAAAACAATCTCACAAAATACAAAAAGACACCAATCAATTGATACATAGTCTGAACAAACAATACCTAAAAATAAAAAATTCTTTCATAATCACTACAAAAAATATTGTGCATCTCTAAAAAGAATTTTCCTCAACATTCTAAGTTTACAGTTCATGAAATCACTCAATTTCTTATGTAATGAGATTTCAGCCTTGCATAGGTCAAAATACAGCAACTCATTATCGGCAAGCTCTAGAAATCATGTGTTATTACACTACATTTCGCAGTGGGTCTTCAGGAATCTTAATACTGTGAGCTGAAGTTTAATTATTTTGCCATGTGACATGTCCAGCCATAAAAGATTCAGATCGACACATTCAGTATTCAGTACATAGTAACTGAAGCATCTCATGTGTTCTGTTCTTAATCCATCACATTCTGTTAAGATGTGTATTATTGTTTCGGGAACCGCCTTTTGTTTACAGAATTTACATACAGGAGAAATGTCAGTGTATCCAGACCTAATGTCCATTATTTAACCTGTTACAAGCACATTGAAGCAGAACCGCATAAAGTCCTGCCTCCACGACATGTCAGGAAATTCGAACAAATTGGGTTCAGATTCACCCATCTTTTTATAAATAAAAACAAAATGCCTGTATCATTTTGTCTTTAATACTTCTTTAACCGTTAAGTTCCAATCATAATGAAGAAGTAGTTTATTTACTTACATGGGATTAGAAATGAGAAGCTCACTAAGGATTCACAACTTATTAAGGGCTCCATAGGCTTCCGCCTCCATGTTAGTAAGGAGCCACTCCGAATACCATTACCCATCATTTCATATAAGGTAGTTACTTTACATGTAATCAGTTTCCTATACAGCAAAAGTCTCCTCCATTCTACTATACTTCTAATTGAAAAAAAGCCCAATTCATAATGAATGGTTGGAAGAGGCACACATTTAGGCAAACATCTGACAATTGATTTTAGGATTCGAGACTCATTTATCATCTTCCCCCCTACACCAAGGAGGGGCCAGTTCCAAACCATAACATAACTGGGCGACTATTTTATTTCTGTATCGACGTAGACAAGGAATCATTGAGAATTTCCTGTACTTAAAGTCAATTTTGCGTAACTGAGATATCAGTGGATTTACTTTCCTGTCAAGGTAATCCTGATAATTTGCCTTTTCCTTGTCCCCAAATATGGGGTAACCCAAATATCTTATGGCAGAGCTCACCAGTAGTTTTTCGTGATTTAAAAACCAGGAATATTTTTTGGGGCTTTTCCTGTGAGTCAAACAAAGAATAACAGTTTTGCTATAATTCATTTTAAGGAGTTTGAACAAATATAGTCTTTAAACGCAATAAGAAGACGTTGCAGACCTATGGGAGTATGATCGTACAATGTCACATCATCGGCAAGGCTGTCCAATAGACCTTAACACCCTCTTCCTTAGAGGAGCCGAAGCAGTATTTTTTAAGTATGGACCAACCTCCGAGATAAACAAATTAAAGATAGTAGGTGCAAAGATAAATCCTTTCCTTAAGCCGTTATGTACCATCATAGTAACCCATCGGAACTAAGATGCACGTTTATTCGAGAATCCTCATGTAAATGACATAAAATAGACAATAGAGGACCTGGCATTCCTAAAGAAACCATTTTTTGTCCATAGAATAGTTCTGTCTACCAAGTCGAAAGCCAACGTAAGGTCAATAGAAGCCACATAGATGGGGGGATTCCCGGAAGTCCAGGCATATTGTTGCATGATACTAATCAATGAACCACCTGCGTCCGTTCCCAGGTTCTTCCTAAATCCGAACTGGAATATTGACAAGATGTGGAATTCGTCCATCCAGTTCTGGATATGCTCCAAAATAAGACCAGCAAAGACTTTTGACTCGGCGTCCAAAAGGGCTATCAGTCTATAACTAGTAGGACTAGCCCTGTTACCCTTCTTAGAAATTGGAACAACATAGGACAAACGCCAACTCATTGGAATAGATCTTGTAATCATAATATCCTTAAAAAGGAAAAATAGAATTTTAGCCCATAAGTTTGGATTGCACGTCAGGACCATATTAGAAAGCATATTAGGGCCTGGAGCACGGGAGGCAGAGCTATGCATAATCATTCTTTTAATGTCTAATAGGATAAATGGAATATTCCATAGGGAACAGCGTATTTTCCTCTGGGGATTCCAGTCCAAATTCGGTGAGCTATATAGTTTGCCGAAATAGCCTTCCCAAACCTCTGGTCCAATGCACACCGTTTGCGCTCTCAGTTGTACATCCCCTCCAATATTAACTAGAGCCCAAAACATTTGTGTACTGAAATCAGAAAGAGATAGAAGCATGTCTTCCGCATCTTTCTGATAAAGTTTCGCACAAAGGTGTCTTGCTTTAGATTTCCCTTTGTTTTTAATGATGTTAACTTTACTAATATTGGAGCTTTTCACATGTACTTTGTGAAGTGCTCGAATTTCTCGGTTCTTTTCTTTCTTGAGGGTTCTCATTTCAGCGCAAAATGAGTGCTTGTGAGTCCCACTACCCATATGAGAGTTCCTCATATTGGATGGGCTATTTATCACGGATTCGACATCGTTTTCAAAAACATCATGTGTATAGATCTTTAGTTTCTTATCAAATGTGTGACCCTCAAAGGCTTGCAGGAGCAGTATGTTTACTTTTTCAATATTATCGTGGTACCAAGTGATTCTATTTCGAGGTTTATTAATTACCAACGTGGGATGAAAGTGTCCACCATCAAGAGTAATAAAATCGACTTGTAGGGACATTTTCAATATTTAGTGATCACTATCCTGTATAGGAATTAAGGAAAAATGTTGTGCTAAATTAAATAGCGTACCATTATCAAAGACATAATTTATACTAGAGCACACACTTCCATTTGACCATCTGGAATGGTCCTGCGATGCTTCCAGTAACTCATTAACACTGTGCAAAGTCTGCAAGAAATTGAAACAAAATGTCTCACTATTTCCAATTAGATTTCCCCCAGATACGCACAACACAAAAGGCACAGCCCATGGAACCTGCAAACGCTGCGGACAATGCCCAACACAAAAGGCACAGCCCCCAAAGCCTGCAAACGCTCTGGACAATGCCCAAACCAATGCCCTGACGTATGCGCACTCAGAGCTTCACCGCCACGGACACACCAGAGGGGAGCTCCTCACAGGCACATTACCTAGCGGGGCCATTCCTCGCCTGCAGCAGTCTTCATAGGCCCAGCGAGCTCAAAGATAAGCGCAAGTCGATCGAGTGAATGCAAGGGGAGTACATCTAACAGTTTGACTTGGCAAAAGGAAATCTAACTGCATGCATTTTGGAACAGGAGCGGGCACCGAAGGGAGCTAATAACACAGAGCCAATTAATATGCATGACAAGTGTTTCGGGGTAGTGCATCTTACATTGCTAATGCCTTGATACACCGAGCGCAGTCAGATGGAGGCAGGTACTAACTTTCCCCGCTCTGGCAGACGCAGTTACTTCGTTGGGTCTTGCACTGCGAGAGACAGCAGATTAGCAGGAAAAGCTCCGGAACGCTGCGAGAGACAGCATATTATTGGGACAAGCTCCAGAACGCACAAACAGCTGAAGATAAGTGCAGATTTCTTTAATGGCATTGTGTAACATGTGCAAAGTGTAATTCTCATGTTATAATTACTAGCAAGGTGTAATTCTCTCACGTTATAATTGCAGCAAAGCAGTTAATCCGGTCTAGCTGTGTTTTAGGGCATTCACATTCTGAGTTATGCTATTCCATGCTTAGGTGTGTGCTTAAAACTAAGGCTAGGTGCCAAGGCCCGGCATCCTGGTCCAAGGTTCTGGTCAGAGGGTAGATTGCAGAATCTGTATCAAGGTGCAACCACTACCCTCACCCAACAGTGGGGGCACTCAAAGAGGGTGCATGGGGGAAACTCAGTGATAGCACAACTAAGTGGCAGACCCCATTTGGAGTGCAAGCTTGTATGCATGTGAATATGTGTGTGTGCAGTGAGTACTGTGCGCAAGGGAGCACATTTGCAAGAAGTGAGTGGAAGAGGAAGCACAAGACAAGAGCCAAGGAGCATGTTCTTCCCTAAAAACCCTTACCCATTCATATCCTCTTCCTAACCCTCTTTCCAGGGGAGGTAGTGGTTTGTGCTGCCTCAGCGCTGGATCAAGATTTGCCTTGACACCAACAGAGTAATCCTTTATCTCCTTTTCTTTTTGTTCTGTCTTTTGCACATTTGTTAGAAGTTAAATTAAAAAATTATGATAATCCTGGCATTGTTTGCAGCAAATCTGAAGTTAGAATTGCAGCTTATGCTGATGATATATTCATTTTTTCAAAGAATCCAAGTGAGAAGCTTTCAAACATATTAGATACTATCAGAACATTTTCAGAGTCCTCTGGTTATAAATTAAATAAGGAAAAATCAGAGATGCTTGCATTAAATACCTTTTGTCTCAAGTATGACTTTGTCAATTCTGTCTGAAGCGGTGTCAAGATTCCATTAATTATTTAGGAATCTCCTTAGCATCCTCAAACTCACAAATAATTCAATTGAATATGCCAATGCTTTTAGCAAGATTACTTGAATCAGTTGCATTGTGGTCCCCACTACATCTAACGTGGTGGGGAAAACAGAATCCATTAAAATGCTGTTGACGCGGGTGGTTCTATATTATCTACAGATGCTTCATATTCCTCTGTCTGCTTCTATCTTTAAATCTATTCACATGGTTCTTTGAGACATTTTGAGGAGTCACAAGAAGAAAATGAGAATCTCTTTAAGTAAATAAAAACACTCATATGAAGATGATGGTGTTAGATTTCCTGATTTCAAGTGTTATCATAAGGCCTTTATTCTCAAACAGGCTCAACGCTGGGTTCTTCTGGGTTCTTCCAAATGAACATGACCATTTGCCAAAATGGTTGATAGTTGAAAAAGAACTGGTATCAACTTTTGATATTAGAGATAATACATTGTTTTAATCAATCTAGATTAGTTTATTCTAAATTGATTTATCTGACAATTTCTTATTTAAGAGACTTCCTATTTTATCATATAGATAAACCAGCGAAAGCTTTGTCTCAAATATTATGGTATAATAAAAATATAACCATTAACGGTAGATCAGTATTATGTAAATCTTGATTAAACAATGGTGTGATATGTATATTAATCAAATTATTACTTGAATTAATAGTCTTAAAGTTGAAGAATTTAAAATGACATTCTCTATTCCTAATTTTGCATCTAACCAGTATATTAGTCTGATGAATACCTGTTTAAATTGTTTGAAACCGGAAGGTATATACAGACTAACTATGGATCCAACCAGACTTCGATGTATGGGAGTTCATCTATTTATTCAAAGCATCTAATTTCTATAAAATATTAAATAAAAACAGACCTCCAAATGTTAAATGGTCTTCAGAATTACAGTGGGAGGCGGATTGTGAATTACAGTTCAATGACTTGACATGGTCCTCTACTTGGTCAAAGATTAAGGTAGTCGCCTCTTCAGCAAACTTGGCGCAAACACTTTATGATGTTGTTCATTTATCCTTGTTCACCCAGTTGAAATTATTTAATGGTAAGATCTCAAATCATGGTTTATGTTGGTCTTGTCATTTGGAAATTGGCTCATCTTTTCTGAGGAAAAATTTTAGTCTCAGGTATGGAACGCCCTTCAACATAGTTTTAAAATCAACATCCGTTTAAGTCGTTCCAGTATATACCTACTAGGTAGTCTTGCTTTAATGAAAATTAAACATTCATATGACATCTTTGATTTTTTTATTCTAATAGCAATAAATTTGATAACGCTATGCTGGAATAATATATGTAATATTCATAAAATGGAGAAATGTGTAGCTAATGCACGTGCACTTTCCTCAAAATATTAGAAGATGTGTTTCTTTATAGATTATGTAGATAGCACTAATTATATATTATATAGGTTCATTGTATAACTGAATCAGTAATAAGAAATGAATACTTGTTAAAGTGATCACAGTTTTCTCACCACATAAAATGAATGTAAATTGATGTGCCCTATACATTACGATCTCAATATATACCTGTTTCACCCCTTCCTTGAGTTCGCCCCATTCGTATTATAGTTGTCGCTCTTATGTCATGCTCTAAGTCTTGAGTTCTGCTGAGTTTTAGAGTTTATCTGATTCTTACATGGATACCTTAATAGTTAACTATTAGACACTGAAATGGTATCAGTATTAATACCACTTATAATTGTTTCTAAATTTAATTGTATCATTTGTTTTCCAGATTTGATTCTCATACAGTGTTCTAAAGTCTACATGTTGTTATTCTGAAAAGCAGTTTAGTCATTACTGTTTATCCTTTTCTTGTACAATATGTTATTGCACTACATCTTGCTATTGGTAGATCTTTGCTTCTTTCAATGAATTGTATTGTATTTTCCTGGGTCTGAATAAAATCAGTAAACTAATAAAAAGTGATTTTGATGTATGATAGCACATTCATTGGAAAGTTGAGAGTGGAACAATTAATCAGCATGCTCAGAATAACATACATCAAACCCCCTCATGCTCTCTGCGGATGTTCATTCGCTTTAGGCAACTAGAGTGGCGGGCACAGGGAGAGAGAGAATGATGGTCAAGATCTAGGAATATTATTGATGTTGAAGCCAGTCAAAAATTGAAGATTTAGTGTGGGGTGCATTTACAGGCCCTAACAGAAATCTCTTCACCTAAAAACCACCTTTTAAACATTGCCACGAAAAACACCTGTGCTCTGTTTTCCTGGCATATGTGTGGCAAGCATTTGAACCCTTCACCATGAACGGCTCTGCAAATTGCTTTTCTTTCATCTGAACCACAAAGTTATACGTCGAATTGAAAAAACGGCTCTACATTTATTGTTCTGTTATCTGAATACCAGAGCTGTGCACTGCGTTTAAGACGGCCCTGCAATTGTTTTTTCTTTCATCTGAAATGCCACAAAGTTATGCGCTGCATTGAAAAACAGCCCTCCATGATTAATTCCATCTGAATGCCAAAAAGTTTGGCAATAAATCCAAAAATCACCTTGTCTTACTGTTCATTTGCATTAGGGGCAAGGATTTTACATTGCAACCCGACAAAGCTTTTGTTTTCTCTTTCATGTGAACGGCTGCAAATGAATGAAAAACGGCTTGGCTTTTCTCCTGTGCCAAATCAAAGAACCCTGTGCATAGGGTCTTTCCCTCCTTAGCTATGGATCAAGTACCAATGCAAATCCATTCAAGAAGGACACATTAAAAGAATCCCATGACTTACAGAACCACATTTCAAACATTGGATGAAATACGGCTTCCACATGTGTAAAAGAGGAAAAAGGAAAATCATTTTTAAAAGCCACAGTGAAAGGGTAGCTTTGCTTGCACGGAATTGTCAATTAATATGTTGGGGTTTGGCGGGGGGGGGTGACAAAGCCATGTATATTATGTTTTCACCCCAAAAGACTTCAATCAATTTGGCAGAGGCTCAGAAATACCAGTAAAACCAGTTTGTATCAGGCAGCAAAAAATCCTCAATTGAAAGTTTTGCCTCCCCCTGGAAGTCACACTTATAATTGAGCTACTCCACAATGACATATGAGGTGGCTGAGGGCATAATAATTACCTGTTCTGCCAGACTAAAAGGCAGTACTAGCTGAAGGGACAAAGAAAGCCAGTGGGGCAACCAAGAAGTGCGAGTTCCTCCAGCACCCACTCTGAAGGACCAACTGACAAACTTCAAAGAGGCAATAAAAGCCTTTTGTTGCAAGCTGAGCCAGGGGGAAACAGTTTGCTGTGGGGAATGAAACACTGCCCCCCATATGGGACAGAAAGTCCAAATTGACATTAAAATAGTGATTCATTTTAGGCATTTTTCACACCACTCAGAATCAGAAGAAAATGTCATGTTATGCTATTCTTCCATGCAATTTCCAGGCGGATGTTAAGAGACTAATGCCATGTTTCTAGAACTTTGTGCACTGAAATGGCCAGTAAAGACTCATTTCTGGCTGAAGTATAAATGGGACAAAGAGGAATATTGGTGGACAGATGGGTAATGAGATTATGAACATGTCTAATTCTTTGCAGAATTGTAACTGCTAGGCATTTCAAGAAAAGGGCAAAAATGCACCAAAGGGCTATGCTACCTCGCACAGAGTTGGCCATCGGACTGTCTAAGTCCCTGTGGCCAATTGAAACCGCCTATCTATTTCTTATGGCAGTGGCTAGTATAAGTTTGAAGTTATGATGCATAACTCAGTGTTGCTAAAAAGTGGACCTGAGAAATAAAGAACTGTCATAAATGACCAAACAGACAAACAATGCTCTCTCCCCAGAACCAATAAGGCCAGTGGGAGTAGAGAGGAATGATAGACTGTCCAATCCTGGGGTTAGGGGTAATGTTTGTAACGCTCACCTGATTCTCGCAGAGGCGCCGGTCTTGACTGGGCGACTACCTTATCTTCAAAGGTGATGTGTAGCACCCGGTTGGCTCTTTGGGCTGGACCTCTGTGCACTGTATGCCTGACGTGTAGAGTAAGATGTCTGCAGATAGAAAATATGGGGTTAATGAACTGGGGTTATTGGGGTGTCCCTATCTCTTTCCTCTTCTCCTCTCCTGTAGACCCCCAAAGGTTAACGCTCTCACCTTAGGTAAGTGAATGCCGAGCTCTCCATCTGCCTCGGGGCAGGGTGCTGTAAACAGTTTCTTCACTGGATAGGTAGCGCAGGCCTCTTGACTTCAGAGGACTGCTGTCCGTCGTTTACTGCACGAACGGTAAGTTTCGAGTCATTCAAATGTCTTTAAAGTCTTTAGTAATGATGTCTCTTGTTTTGCAGGGTTCCGGCGATGGCGGATGACGGGCTGAAGTGAGTTGAAGATGGAGCCCGTGTGATGAATAGAAGCGCCTGGAAGCACGTAAGTAAGCGCTTGTTGCCTGCTTCACTATGTGCTCTAACTGTCTTTTTATTTTGCAGGTACGAGTTCGGAGCGGCTGCAGGGTGCCGGAATACCCACTGGATTAGATGTGGAAAGGAGTAATGGCACGTGAGTATTAAAGTTCCCCAATGTCTTTAAACGCACCTTGTTTTGTCTTTCAGATGCGGGATGCAGCGCCGAAGGCCTCCGGAGCGTGCGAAGAGTTGGTAAACTTTTGTCTTTCAGATGCCGGAATGCAGTGTGAAGACCTCCGGAGCGCACGAAGAGTAGGTAAGCCTTTGCCTTTCAGATGCCGGAATGCTAACCTGTTCTTTCTTGTCTTTATAGGTGTTGCTGAAGACTGGATTCAGGATGGTAAGCCTTTGCCTTTCAGATGCCGGAATGCTAACCTGTTCTTTCTTGTCTTTATAGGTGTTGCTGAAGACTGGATTCAGGATGGTAAGCCTTTTTCCTTAGGCCCAGGACCGGATGCAGAAGACACGATGAGCGTTCTGCTGCAGAGGTTGCAGAATAACGCAAAGCAAGATTCATCCACCGGGTGTGGTTTAAATAGCCTCCTGTAGTGCTTAGGTGTCTCCTTCCACAGCCACGCCTAAGTAAGAAAAGAGTTCCTGGTAAGAAAAGAGTTCCTGCCTTCCAGAAGAGTTCCAGTGTTCTGAATCTAGGGAGTGGCTCCAGCCCCACCCAACAGGAAAAGTAGTTCCAAACAGAAGAGGATCAGAGGCTCAACTGGCAGGCAAGTAAGCAGCATGGTCTGCTGAAGGTAAGTCCACCCAAGCATTATGAGCCCGGCGCTTCCAGCGCTGGGACTGGGCATATTTATGAGCCTGGTGCCACTGGCGCCAGGACTGGGTCCAAAAGGTCCCAATTGGGACTGGTTGGCACTCGGAACCTGGGTTATGGATCTGCTTCCAAGGGAGTTGGGAAAACCCTGACCTTTTGGAAGCAGAGATCATGACAGTACCCCCCCTCAAGGCCCCTCCCAAACCGGGCTTCTCCGGGGGTTTTGGCTTGTCAGGAAATGTTCGGTGAAATCTTTTGATTAGGCGAGGAGCGTGGACATATTCAGCAGGTTCCCAGGATCTCTCTTGGGGGCCGTAGCCTTTCCAGTCAATTAGGTAGAATAGTTTAGATTTGGAGATCTTGGAGTCCAGAATGCTTTTGACTTCAAACTCGAGTTCTCCATCCACTAGGATAGGTTTTGGAGATTTGGTTAGTCGGGTTTGAGGTTGCACGGGTTTTAATAGAGAGACGTGGAAGACCGGATGTATCTTCATGTGCGGGGGCAAGTCCAACTTGACCGCTACTGGGTTTACTATGGTAGTGATGGAATAGGGACCAAGGTATCTTGGGTTGAATGTGCGTGGCCCTTTTAGAGATAGATATTTGGTGGATAACCAGACTTGATCCCCTACTTGATAGTGAGGGGCTTCCTTCCGATGTTGATCTGCTCCTTTCTTGTATTGTTCTTTAGCCCTTTGAAGGTGAGAAACAGCTTCCTTAAAGGCTTGGGTGATTGTAGAATGCAGGTAGTCTACTGCTGGTGTTTCAAGATCTTGGAGGGGATCCAACTCCGAGGTTCGAGGGTGACTGCCGTACAAAAGAAAAAACGGGGTTTTCCCAGTTCCCGAATGGACAGAGTTATTGTAGGCATACTCGGCTATCCAAAGGATATCTTTCCAAGTTTTTTCAGTTTGTTGCAGCATGCAGCGTAAATACTGTTCCAGAGTTTGATTGGTCCTCTCGGTTTGTCCGTCGGTCTGAGGGTGGTGACTGGTCGATAGTCTCACATCAATTTGAGCCGACCGACAGCAACTTCGCCAAAAATGAGAAATAAATTGACTACCTCGATCCGAAATTAGAACCGAAGGAAAACCGTGCAGTCGGACGATGTTTTCGAGAAATTCTCGGGCCAGAGTTGCTGCTGTTGGCAAGCCTTTGAGCGGAATGAAATGCGCCATCTTGGAGAATAAGTCCACGATTACTAGAATCGTATTGTATCCGGAGCATGGAGGTAGATCGGTGATGAAGTCCATAGAAAGCGTATGCCAAGGGCGAGGTGGGATGTCAATAGGGCGTAAGAGGCCTGCTGGTCTTTCCTTTTGACTCTTGTTTTGGGCGCATACTCCACAGGACATTATAAAGTCTCTGATATCTTTTTTCCAAGACGGCCACCAGAAGTAGCGCTTGATCTTTTCTGAGGTCTTGGCTATACCGGGATGACCTTCCATTAAAGAGTCGTGATAACAAGAGATTACCTTTTTCTGTAAATCTGTGCTGGGTAGGTATAATCGTTCTTGGAAATACAATAAGTTGTCCTTTACTGCAAAGTCCTTTCCCTGCAGATGCCAATTCTGTATGTCTGCTGGAGTTACAAGTTGCCTGGCTTTATCCTTAACTTCCTCTATGGATTCTGTGGCGATTACACCCAGAATTCTTTGTTCGGGAATGATTGGTACAGGTTTAGGGTTGACCAAGTGTTCTTCCACTCCCATCCGAGAAAGGGCATCGGCTTTACCGTTCTTTGTACCAGGTCGATAGGTAATTATGAAGTCAAACTCGGCAAAGAATAATGCCCAACGGAGTTGCCTAGAGGATTGGGCTTTTGCGGTCTTCAAATATTGCAGGTTTCGGTGATCCGTAATCACAGTAACGGTGTGTCGGGCCCCCAGCAGATAATGCCGCCAAGCCTTAAAGGCAGACTTGATAGCCAGAAGTTCCTTGTCAGTAATCGTGTAATTGATTTCAGGAGGCGAGAATTTGCGGGACCAAAATGCCACGGGATGCAACTGATTGGTTACCGGGTCCTTTTGTAATAGAACTGCCCCCATGGCAAGGCTTGAAGCATCAGTTTCCACGATGTAGGGGAGTTCGGGGCGAGGGTGTTTTAAGATTGGTGCAGAGATAAATTTAGTCTTCAAATCCTGGAAATCTTGTTCCGCCTCGGTAGACCATTCAAAACGTTTGTTTTTCTTTAACAAGGCAGTGATGGGCTGGACTATTCGAGAGAATTCGGGGATAAACCTGCGGTAAAAGTTAGCGAAGCCTAACATGCTTTGCACACCTTTTACGGAGGATGGTGATGGCCATTTGAGAACTGCATCGACCTTCTTTGAATCCATACGCACTCCGCCAGGTGATAATATGAATCCCAAGAATTCAACTTCAGTCACGTTGAAAACACATTTTTCCAATTTAGCGAAAAGTTTGTGTTGACGCAATCTTTCGAGGACCATTTTCACGTGTTTCCGATGTTCAGATTCCGATGAAGAATAAACGAGGATGTCGTCAATGTAAACAACAACACATACATCTATGAGCTCTCTGAGGACATCGTTCATAAAATATTGAAAGGCGGCCGGGGCATTGCAAAGTCCGAAGGGCATGACCTGATATTCAAATAGCCCATAATTGGTGCGGAAGGCCGTCTTCCATTCATCGCCCTCTTTTACTCGTACCAAGTGGTAAGCTCCTCTAAGATCCAGTTTTGTATATATGCATGCTTTTCTGACTTGGTCCAGGAGTTCAGGGATCAAAGGTAACGGATATCTATTCTTAACGGTGATCTGGTTCAGGGAGCGATAATCGATACAAGTTCTAAGGTCTCCTTCCTTTTTTGGAACGAAGAACAAAGCTGAAGAAGCAGGGGACTTGGAAGGACGAATAAACCCATTTGCCAGGTATTGATCCAGGTATTGTCGAAGGTGAAGGTTCTCAGGCTCGGTGAGGGCATAAATTCTACTACAAGGAGGAGTAGATCCAGGTATCAGGTCTATCTGGCAGTCATAAGACCTATGAGGAGGTAGAGAGTTAGCCTGATCCTTCCGGAAAACATCTTGGTATTCTAGGTATTCGGGAGGTAACTGGGGAGTCTCTGAAGAAATTGCGGCCAGTGCAACACCAGGTGGAGGGTGACAAGTAGAGACACATTCTGGAAACTGGACCGTTCTTGCTCGCCAATCGATCAGAGGATTGTGTTTCTCTAACCAAGGTATTCCTAGAATAATCTGAAACTGAGGGGCCTTGATCACATCGAACACGATCTTCTCATGGTGTCCATCTTGACTTACTAGCGTCACCTCTTGAGTGGTATGCGTTACTGGCCCGGAGGCTATCTCCGTACCATCCACCGTAGTAATGACGTCCTTTACAGCCTTGGGACAAAGAGTTAGATTCATCCTCAAAACCATTTCATGATCCACATAATTGCCGATGGCACCGCTGTCGACGTAAGCTTCAATTGCATGTAATCGATCCGGATTATCAGGGCTAATGAGGACCATAGGTATCACGAAATGCGAGGTCACGGAACTGGTTTTCACGCTCGGCAAGAGGACCTCTATTCTTGTCGGGCGAGGTCGTTTCCCTGCTCAGAGTTTGTAACTTTGGTAACTGCAGCTCCTACTGCCTTCTTGGCAGGTTTCACCGGACAGTCTCGAAGAAAGTGCCCTGAGTTTCCGCAATATAGGCATAATTGCAACTGTTTCCTCCTTTCCCGCTCCCTTTGTGTTAGAGGACCTTTCAGACCCCCTATTTGCATGGGTTCCCCGGAGTCTACTCCTTTGGAAGGAGTTGGCGGTTTGGAAAATACTCGAGCATCAAACTTGGAACGATCGGCCTTCCTGTTCTGCAGCCTGTGATCTATTTGAACGACCAAGTCTATATAATCCGAACAGTCTTGTGGGGGATTCACTACTTGGGCTAAAACGTCTTTGAGCTCTCCACGTAGACCTCTATAAAACAGCGTAATCCTTTTGTCCTCAGGCCATTGAGTTTCCACTATTAGTCTATTGAAAGATGCAATATAAGCCAAAAGGTCTTGATTACCCTGTCGCAACGAAAGAAGCTCATTGTCCAAGGCCTGCCCCTGTGAATGTCTTGAGAACAGTTTTTCCATACTAAGCTGAAAGGCTTGAAAATCATGGAGAACCGGATCATCTTGATTAACTAGAGGGATCGACCAGTCTGCCGCATTGCCACTAAGGTACGAAAGTACAAAAGCTACTTTTGCTTGATCAGTTGGAAAGGCTGCTGGCCGGCATAAGAAGTGCAACCGGCACTGATTGATAAATACTGCAAACCTCTTTGGGTCACCAGAAAATCGTTCGGGCGGAGCCAGAGGTACATTCCCAGGTAGGTTGATCTGCACTGGATTCATAGAGGATGTTGAAGGAAGATTTGCCCCTGATGCGGGTAACGGGGTCTGTCCGGTTTGTGACTGTAGCACTTGTCTAGCAAGATTGTCTGTTCTCTCCTTGGAAATAATTAGTTCCCTTCTTAGAGCATTCATTTCCTGACGAGCTGCATGCACTTCTGCCCTTAGTTCCCCAAGTAACCGGGCTAGGGGGTCAGTATCCGAGGTTTCCATAGCGCCTGGGCGAGAGTTTTGCGGTAGGCTTTGCGTTCTGTAACGCTCACCTGATTCTCGCAGAGGCGCCGGTCTTGACTGGGCGACTACCTTATCTTCAAAGGTGATGTGTAGCACCCGGTTGGCTCTTTGGGCTGGACCTCTGTGCACTGTATGCCTGACGTGTAGAGTAAGATGTCTGCAGATAGAAAATATGGGGTTAATGAACTGGGGTTATTGGGGTGTCCCTATTTCTTTCCTCTTCTCCTCTCCTGTAGACCCCCAAAGGTTAACGCTCTCACCTTAGGTAAGTGAATGCCGAGCTCTCCATCTGCCTCGGGGCAGGGTGCTGTAACCAGTTTCTTCACTGGATAGGTAGCGCAGGCCTCTTGACTTCAGAGGACTGCTGTCCGTCGTTTACTGCACGAACGGTAAGTTTCGAGTCATTCAAATGTCTTTAAAGTCTTTAGTAATGATGTCTCTTGTTTTGCAGGGTTCCGGCGATGGCGGATGACGGGCTGAAGTGAGTTGAAGATGGAGCCCGTGTGATGAATAGAAGCGCCTGGAAGCACGTAAGTAAGCGCTTGTTGCCTGCTTCACTATGCGCTCTAACTGTCTTTTTATTTTGCAGGTACGAGTTCGGAGCGGCTGCAGGGTGCCGGAATACCCACTGGATTAGATGTGGAAAGGAGTAATGGCACGTGAGTATTAAAGTTCCCCAAAGTCTTTAAACGCACCTTGTTTTGTCTTTCAGATGCGGGATGCAGCGCCGAAGGCCTCCGGAGCGTGCGAAGAGTTGGTAAACTTTTGTCTTTCAGATGCCGGAATGCAGTGTGAAGACCTCCGGAGCGCACGAAGAGTAGGTAAGCCTTTGCCTTTCAGATGCCGGAATGCTAACCTGTTCTTTCTTGTCTTTATAGGTGTTGCTGAAGACTGGATTCAGGATGGTAAGCCTTTTTCCTTAGGCCCAGGACCGGATGCAGAAGACACGATGAGCGTTCTGCTGCAGAGGTTGCAGAATAACGCAAAGCAAGATTCATCCACCGGGTGTGGTTTAAATAGCCTCCTGTAGTGCTTAGGTGTCTCCTTCCACAGCCACGCCTAAGTAAGAAAAGAGTTCCTGGTAAGAAAAGAGTTCCTGCCTTCCAGAAGAGTTCCAGTGTTCTGAATCTAGGGAGTGGCTCCAGCCCCACCCAACAGGAAAAGTAGTTCCAAACAGAAGAGGATCAGAGGCTCAACTGGCAGGCAAGTAAGCAGCATGGTCTGCTGAAGGTAAGTCCACCCAAGCATTATGAGCCCGGCGCTTCCAGCGCTGGGACTGGGCATATTTATGAGCCTGGTGCCACTGGCGCCAGGACTGGGTCCAAAAGGTCCCAATTGGGACTGGTTGGCACTCGGAACCTGGGTTATGGATCTGCTTCCAAGGGAGTTGGGAAAACCCTGACCTTTTGGAAGCAGAGATCATGACAATGTTAGAGTACTTGTAAAATGAAGGATGCCATTTGAGCTATATAAGAGGGGAATGAACTAGACACAGAACCGATGAGACATACACACACAAGAATCCAGGGTGACAGTATAAAGAAGGCAGAGAGTAGGCAGCTGATCCCATCCAAGAGGGTGCAGAGAACAGACCCTTGCCTAGCTGTCCAGACAGTCCTGAGATCCAGCCTTACTGTCCAGAATCCCATCCAGGAGAGAGCAGAGACCAGACTCCTTGCCTAGTTGTCCAGAGAGTCCTGAGATCCAGCTGACTTTCCAGAATCCCAAACCAAGGCTTACTTTGTAAGTAGCAAATAACCCCAGTCCCAAATTGCATAACCCTCTCCTTTTGTAACATGAATCCAATAGAAAACCCAATTGAAAGTCCCAAATTGCCAGTATGATTCATTCACCTTTCCATAGAAGAATCTGCATTAGCATGTGTATGTTAGCGTATTGCTTTGAGAAATCTTTCAGTTGTCTGAATAAGTCTTAGTATCATTTTGAAATAAATCAATTAAGTTCCCATTGAAATTCACATTCAATATAGTTGCCATTCTCTAAGAATTAGCCTCCTTGTCACTGAAAACCGAATTGGTCCGTATATTGTGTGCATTCCTACGAATTCCTAATTTGCATCTGTCCCATTGAAAAACCCAAAACGTAGTCCCATTGAGAGTAATCCCTTTCTGTCAGAATCCTATCTGTTATGTGCCTCTGTCCTTGTCCTTAAAACCGATTTCCGATTTTGACAGCTCATCCCTTTCCTTAACTGCATGTCATCACAAATCCTGTGTAAAACGAATTTCCATTTTTGCCGTGTGTGTTTTTCTTTTGTATTTGTTTCTTCCACAAAATCGATCTTCCTACTTTGTTTTCACGTTGCCCTGCTGTGCTGAGTAGCAGTCTTTAGGCTTCCTTGTCTCCTCAAGTGTAGCAACACGAATTTCCTTACAGTCTGTCATGTAGCTGTGTGCATAATAAGCTACATCTGTTTCAGCCGTTTTGCTCCTAAAGTGGGTTTTCATTTTCTTTTCTGACTTCCCATTTTGGGCTGGTGGGCTGTATTCCAAATTCGATTTTTCTCTCTTTATCCTTACTCCTTGCCACTGCCTTCCATCCAAAGGGAATTAGGTTTTCTGATGTTTGGGTTGAGTGTTGCAGGGGGAGTGCTTAACCTTGGTGCAATCACATGTTTTAAAACTATTTTTCCTGTTTGCCATTAAAAATTCATGTGAACAGTGTTAGGATTTCGGACCCAAATGTTCTGTAGGAAACATTGCATTGTGTGCCACAATATTGGTGGCTGCTGTAAAATTGTATTTTGAATGTTTTTTCCTTTTTCCATTAAACAGTAAATTAATAAATATCTTATTGATACACACCGGCCTTGTTCCTAGTCCATTGTGACACGGGGTGTTTATAAAAGGTGGGTGCGAGACGGGTTGGGGGCCCACTCAAATAAAGATAGTTTGCAAAGGTAGCGGGCGCCCCTCTCTCGACAGAACAAGGCCTGATAACCTGTTCAGTGGTTATTAACCACTTGAGAGTTCGCAGCCACTGCTTTTACTCACTGTGCCTTTCACAGACGGGAAATATTCATTTGCATATCAGTCTTTGTCCTGCCCAGGGGCAGTCCAGCACCGAAATGCAATGGCAATTCCAACCTGAACGAGAGTACCACCAGCAACCCCATACACGTGTTTCACCCTTGTTGGGGATCATCAGTGAGGTGAAGCTGATGCCTCTCTAAGCACAGTGAGAGGGAGACCATGTCTGGTTGCCCCCAGGAGACCTAGGGTTACCAATCCCAGGTTCCTTGAAATTTAGTTTGCAAAGGTAGCGGGCGCCCCTCTCTCGACAGAACAAGGCCTGATAACCTGTTCAGTGGTTATTAACCACTTGAGAGTTCGCAGCCACTGCTTTTACTCACTGTGCCTTTCACAGATGGGAAATATTCATTTACATATCAGTCTTTGTCCTGCCCAGGGGCAGTCCAGCACCGAAATGCAATGGCAATTCCAACCTGATCGAGAGTACCACCAGCAACCCCATACACGTGTTTCACCCTTGTTGGGGATCATCAGTGAGGTGAAGCTGATGCCTCTCTAAGCACAGTGAGAGGGAGACCACGTCTGGTTGCCCCCAGGAGACCTAGGGTTACCAATCCCAGGTTCCTTGAAATTTAGTTTGCAAAGGTAGCGGGCGCCCCTCTCTCGACAGAACAAGGCCTGATAACCTGTTCAGTGGTTATTAACCACTTGAGAGTTCGCAGCCACTGCTTTTACTCACTGTGCCTTTCACAGATGGGAAATATTCATTTGCATATCAGTCTTTGTCCTGCCCAGGGGCAGTCCAGCACCGAAATGCAATGGCAATTCCAACCTGAACGAGAGTACCACCAGCAACCCCATACACGTGTTTCACCCTTGTTGGGGATCATCAGTGAGGTGAAGCTGATGCCTCTCTAAGCACAGTGAGAAGGAGACCACGTCTGGTTGCCCCCAGGAGACCTAGGGTTACCAATCCCAGGTTCCTTGAAATTTAGTTTGCAAAGGTAGCGGGCGCCCCTCTCTCGACAGAACAAGGCCTGATAACCTGTTCAGTGGTTATTAACCACTTGAGAGTTCGCAGCCACTGCTTTTACTCACTGTGCCTTTCACAGATGGGAAATATTCATTTGCATATCAGTCTTTGTCCTGCCCAGGGGCAGTCCAGCACCGAAATGCAATGGCAATTCCAACCTGAACGAGAGTACCACCAGCAACCCCATACACGTGTTTCACCCTTGTTGGGGATCATCAGTGAGGTGAAGCTGATGCCTCTCTAAGCACAGTGAGAGGGAGACCACGTCTGGTTGCCCCCGGGAGACCTAGGGTTACCAATCCCAGGTTCCTTGAAATTTAGTTTGCAAAGGTAGCGGGCGCCCCTCTCTCGACAGAACAAGGCCTGATAACCTGTTCAGTGGTTATTAACCACTTGAGAGTTCGCAGCCACTGCTTTTACTCACTGTGCCTTTCACAGATGGGAAATATTAATTTGCATATCAGTCTTTGTCCTGCCCAGGGGCAGTCCAGCACCGAAATGCAATGGCAATTCCAACCTGAACGAGAGTACCACCAGCAACCCCATACACGTGTTTCACCCTTGTTGGGGATCATCAGTGAGGTGAAGCTGATGCCTCTCTAAGCACAGTGAGAGGGAGACCACGTCTGGTTGCCGCCAGGAGACCTAGGGTTACCAATCCCAGGTTCCTTGAAATTTAGTTTGCAAAGGTAGCGGGCGCCCCTCTCTCGACAGAACAAGGCCTGATAACCTGTTCAGTGGTTATTAACCACTTGAGAGTTCGCAGCCACTGCTTTTACTCACTGTGCCTTTCACAGATGGGAAATATTCATTTGCATATCAGTCTTTGTCCTGCCCAGGGGCAGTCCAGCACCGAAATGCAATGGCAATTCCAACCTGAACGAGAGTACCACCAGCAACCCCATACACATGTTTCACCCTTGTTGGGGATCATCAGTGAGGTGAAGCTGATGCCTCTCTAAGCACAGTGAGAGGGAGACCACGTCTGGTTGCCCCCAGGAGACCTAGGGTTACCAATCCCAGGTTCCTTGAAATTTAGTTTGCAAAGGTAGCGGGCGCCCCTCTCTCGACAGAACAAGGCCTGATAACCTGTTCAGTGGTTATTAACCACTTGAGAGTTCGCAGCCACTGCTTTTACTCACTGTGCCTTTCACAGATGGGAAATATTCATTTGCATATCACTCTTTGTCCTGCCCAGGGGCAGTCCAGCACCGAAATGCAATGGCAATTCCAACCTGAACGAGAGTACCACCAGCAACCCCATACACGTGTTTCACCCTTGTTGGGGATCATCAATGAGGTGAAGCTGATGCCTCTCTAAGCACAGTGAGAGGGAGACCACATCTGGTTGCCCCCAGGAGACCTAGGGTTACCAATCCCAGGTTCCTTGAAATTTAGTTTGCAAAGGTAGCGGGCGCCCCTCTCTCGACAGAACAAGGCCTGATAACCTGTTCAGTGGTTATTAACCACTTGAGAGTTTGCAGCCACTGCTTTTACTCACTGTGCCTTTCACAGATGGGAAATATTCATTTGCATATCAGTCTTTGTCCTGCCCAGGGGCAGTCCAGCACCGAAATGCAATGGCAATTCCAACCTGAATGAGAATACCACCAGCAACCCCATACACGTGTTTCACCCTTGTTGGGGATCATCAGTGAGGTGAAGCTGATGCCTCTCTAAGCACAGTGAGAGGGAGACCACGTCTGGTTGCCCCCAGGAGACCTAGGGTTACCAATCCCAGGTTCCTTGAAATTTAGTTTGCAAAGGTAGCGGGCGCCCCTCTCTCGACAGAACAAGGCCTGATAACCTGTTCAGTGGTTATTAACCACTTGAGAGTTCGCAGCCACTGCTTTTACTCACTGTGCCTTTCACAGATGGGAAATATTCATTTGCATATCAGTCTTTGTCCTGCCCAGGGGCAGTCCAGCACCGAAATGCAATGGCAATTCCAACCTGAACGAGAGTACCACCAGCAACCCCATACACATGTTTCACCCTTGTTGGGGATCATCAGTGAGGTGAAGCTGATGCCTCTCTAAGCACAGTGAGAGGGAGACCACGTCTGGTTGCCCCCAGGGGACCTAGGGTTACCAATCCCAGGTTCCTTGAAATTTAGTTTGCAAAGGTAGCGGGCGCCCCTCTCTCGACAGAACAAGGCCTGATAACCTGTTCAGTGGTTATTAACCACTTGAGAGTTCGCAGCCACTGCTTTCACTCACTGTGCCTTTCACAGATGGGAAATATTCATTTGCATATCAGTCTTTGTCCTGCCCAGGGGCAGTCCAGCACCGAAATGTAATGGCAATTCCAACCTGAACGAGAGTACCACCAGCAACCCCATACACGTGTTTCACCCTTGTTGGGGATCATCAGTGAGGTGAAGCTGATGCCTCTCTAAGCACAGTGAGAGGGAGACCAGGTCTGGTTGCCCCCAGGAGACCTAGGGTTACCAATCCCAGGTTCCTTGAAATTTAGTTTGCAAAGGTAGCGGGCGCCCCTCTCTCGACAGAACAAGGCCTGATAACCTGTTCAGTGGTTATTAACCACTTGAGAGTTCGCAGCCACTGCTTTTACTCACTGTGCCTTTCACAGATGGGAAATATTCATTTGCATATCAGTCTTTGTCCTGCCCAGGGGCAGTCCAGCACCGAAATGCAATGGCAATTCCAACCTGAACAAGAGTACCACCAGCAACCCCATACACGTGTTTCACCCTTGTTGGGGATCATCAGTGAGGTGAAGCTGATGCCTCTCTAAGCACAGTGAGAGGGAGACCACGTCTGGTTGCCCCCAGGAGACCTAGGGTTACCAATCCCAGGTTCCTTGAAATTTAGTTTGCAAAGGTAGCGGGCGCCCCTCTCTCGACAGAACAAGGCCTGATAACCTGTTCAGTGGTTATTAACCACTTGAGAGTTCGCAGCCACTGCTTTTACTCACTGTGCCTTTCACAGATGGGAAATATTCATTTGCATATCAGTCTTTGTCCTGCCCAGGAGCAGTCCAGCACCGAAATGCAATGGCAATTCCAACCTGAACGAGAGTACCACCAGCAATCCCATACACGTGTTTCACCCTTGTTGGGGATCATCAGTGAGGTGAAGCTGATGCCTCTCTAAGCACAGTGAGAGGGAGACCACGTCTGGTTGCCCCCAGGAGACCTAGGGTTACCAATCCCAGGTTCCTTGAAATTTAGTTTGCAAAGGTAGCGGGCGCCCCTCTCTCGACAGAACAAGGCCTGATAACCTGTTCAGTGGTTATTAACCACTTGAGAGTTCGCAGCCACTGCTTTTACTCACTGTGCCTTTCACAGATGGGAAATATTCATTTGCATATCAGTCTTTGTCCTGCCCAGGGGCAGTCCAGCACCGAAATGCAATGGCAATTCCAACCTGAACGAGAGTACCACCAGCAACCCCATACACGTGTTTCACCCTTGTTTTTTGATTTCTCAAATAAAGAACCTGTGGTTTATTAAAGATACAACGTTTTTTTATTGTGCACCACGTTCATTGTTAGGGGAAGGAGTCTCTGGCTGGAGTGTGCTGTGTTCTAAAACTGTGACATTAGTCCCCTCGCCATTGTGCATCCTTACCTCCAGCTTACATATCGCTCAGCCTTTTGAATCACCCCCGCCCCCCCAGGTATTGTTTGTTTTTGCTGGGTGAGAGCCTATTGAAGTCTATGGCCCAATAAAGGACTTGTAGTTTGAGAAAAAGGGTCCCCAGTGGTTGACACCTAAACACCTGTGAGTTGAGAGGCATTAGCTTATGGGCCAATGACAAAGGTTATTGACTGGGGTAGCAGTCACTCATTTTAATATTTAATGTTGCCAGTCTCTCACAATCCATCACTACCTCTCTCTTTCGCTGTTCACCTTACTTTTGTATCATGCTCTTCTTCAGTTATTTCAATATGACTGAACCAGTATTTCACCAAAAATGTGCAGCTATCATGCAGAATGTTGTAATTAAAAATTTGCCTCACTGTATCTTCACGTCTGTTGCTCTTTCTTTTGACCATGCCAACAACCAACAGTGATGCTTTGGTGCATCTGCTCTTGCCGAGGCGTTCATTAACACACAATCTGCAATGCCTGAAGTTAGCACCTCTGGGGGTTCATTTGAGGCCAGGGTTCTGCGTGGGCTGCTTCCCACTCCTCAGTAGATCCCCCTTATTGCCCTATGCTGTGTCAGTGCTCAATCTTCAATTCATGTAAGCCTTGAAAAAAACAAAAAAAACGCAAAAGGAAGATCTTCATTAAATTGCATTTCATTGATTACTTAATGCAGCTGAGTGCTAAGCGGTGGACCAGGAATGGAATCAAAATTGGACCTATACATTTTGTTCAGAGTTGCCCCATATTACACTGTGCGACCAAATGCAGCGAGCAAGACCAAACCCTCCCAGTAGCTTTAGGTTCTCCGTCCATGAGCATGTTGAACAGTAGCACATATATCCCTATAAAAAGATTACAACTTCGTTTAACTTACAGAACGGACATACGATTTGATAAGTGTGAGGAACAACATACTGGAGTTTTTCTAACACATGATTTACTTCATCCCACCCAAAGGAGCCCACCAGACAATCCCCACCACTGCGAGCGTTACTAGTGGGGAGCACTAGTTTCATTACAACGTTTTTGCCGGCTTTCCTCTAAAATGCATTTTGATTTGTTTTTCTGTGAGCTGCAGAATGGAGATTATATTTGTTAGTTTTCCAGCACTGGGTTAGAAGTGTCTGAACATAGATATTCTGCAGTTTTGGTGGAGAGATCTGTGTCTTGCATGTCACACACAGGTTGCTGCTTCTGCAGGTGTGTTAACCCCATGCACCATATTTGCGGGATTGGAAAGCTATGGCCTGAATGGTGCAGCCATATGTTGGTAGCATCACTTAGTTCTCTGAATGATCTACCAAAGACTGCGATCCGAATATACTTATTTCAGGGGTCTGCAACCTTTGGTTCTCTATATATTTTGGATTAAAATTCCATTAGCCCTAGGCAGTATAATCAATGGATAGTAATCATGGGATTTGTAGACCAAAACATTTGGAGAGCCACAGGTTGCAGACACCTGACTTATGTCGGTTTGCTTTCTTATTTTTTTAATTTGAATATATTTTGTTAGTAGATGGTTTTGACTGCTGATCATAATACATTTAAAACCCCTTTCTCATAAATTGTTTGTCTTTCCTTTCATGCAGGGTATGTTTTGTAACAGATCGAAAGCTTGACCACATCTGTTAGGCCATCCCTTTAGTTATAAAGGAAGCACCTCAATTACATACACACGTTAGCCAGGTACAGACACTTTGCAGCCCCTCCCCTAAATATTCTCACTTCACTTAAAGCACTGTTTGATTACATGTTACTGAACAGAAACTAAGCAGTTTGTTAAATTGTGCCAATACACTCATTAAAACATTATTTTCTGATATGTTAATGTTACAGTTGCAATCATTGAAAATCTAGACAATCGAAAAGAGGAAACATTCATGGAACCCTTAAGCAAACCTCAACTTTATCTGAACATACACGGTAGAGTGCACACTCTTCTGTGCGCTGTGCAATATTAGTGACTTATGTTGCTGTAATCCACTACAGAAAGAACATATTTTCCTCTTTAAATACCATTGCAGATGGCACGCAAATAAAGCTCTTGAAAATCATTATATTATTACGGTCTCCTCTAGGCGAGCAGAGATAAATTACATCTGCTTAGAGCATAAGCTGTTTGTTTTTGATCTCACTGAGCTGCTAAACCAATGCTATATAACTCTGATTCCAGGGACCCGTTACTTCAATGCACATTTTTATTTGTGACACCATGCCAATTCGTATTTATAGAGCATCATCTGTTGATTAGGTTAAGAATTTCGAGTGGGCATAATGTACTCACATGTATGCATAGATAAAATAATAATTGCACGTATCTACAATCATAGACAAAAGCAATAGGTTTGGATTTATTAAAGGTCATTTGCTGTCCCATTTGTCCAGCCACGTGCTTCATATGCCCAGGGACAGTCTTCCATATGGAAACATTTTCATCATATATCAGATCCAGACTCAGAAAAATGCACTGCAATCAAATGTCATGTCAAGGCTAATATGAAGAAGTCCAAATCCCCTTTTTTGACCTTTTTCTTACTTCTCCCAGCAGCCACTGTTTGAGGGGTACAGACTTCTGATTGTCGGGTCAGAATCCTGTACTCTCCCCAATGAGAAAGAAGGTTGCCCAGTTATGTTTAAGTGCATAGGAGGGTTCTGTACATCATGTGCCTTGATGGGACACGTCAATGTGGGCTCACTAACTCTGATGAGTGCTTTAGCACCACTCACCCTGATTTGCTGCTGCTGGTTACACTTGCACCAAACTCCGCGTTGGCTCACAAGCTTATCCACCAGGCAGGTGTCCATAACTCATGGCCCCAGCTTCGAGTTGGAACCATAAGCGCTGAAGTTGAAAACCTGTGCTTGCATGGTGGGCCCAGTGCAGTGATCTTCTCTCCGCCACGATTCCCTCTCAGTGGCAGGTCGTGTTTGCTCCCTCACACATGGGCTGCACACTCATCCACCATCTAGCTGAGTGGGGACAAGTCAAACTCCCAAATCAGATCATCTGCATCTCCAGGATCCCAGCCCCACACTAAACCAGATCTTGCTCGACGCTGTGGGGTAAGATGGGGATAACCCTGAGCGCTGGTTATGTGAGCTCACAGGCTCTGCTCCACCACGGTCGCCATCTTGGTCATGCCCCCCAAGGGACTTTTCTTTACCTGGCAGTCCCCTCTATACACCTGGCTTTGGTGCTAACTCTGCATCCCAGATACAAGACCTATTTCACTTCTGAGACCAGGATCCTCTCACAGGCTAGATGGGTGATTTTGTGTCCAGGTTTGATCAGGTATGCGTTGGTCCCTAAGTTGAATAGGTCGACATTGATCTCTCCCTATGACTATGGTTCTCACGTCCAGAGAGAGCCTGTGTAGAAGGCCTGACTTTGGGGTGATATTCAAATCGGTTTCTCTAAGAAAATCAACACGGAGTCTGGTGTAGACCAGTGCCTTCCCCCTCGGCAAGATCTCCACCCCCTTATTACCATATCTTGTAGCCTACTCCTGTGGGCGTGACCCTAGTTCACAGTATTTAGGCTTGTGTATGGCGTACCACTTTTAGCATCTTCTTGGGTAGTAGGCAGCACCTGCATCAGAGTCGGAGGTTTCTACAATGAGACCACGTGTCACAAATGGACTTAATAACCCTTGGAGTCTCCAGGATGATTCAAGAGTTTTTACTTCTCTAAGCAACTTAAGATAGTTCAAATAGTAGCGGTCTGGTTGATAATAATACAAGTAGATTTGTGACTATTAGGACAGGCAAACTGACCAATGTTCATATTAGTGGAACAGTTCAGTGGAATGCACGGGACTGGAAAAGGTGGTTAACTGGCTAAGGACCGGATCCTCTCTCTCTCATATAGTGTGGGCCATCCCCTCACTAGCTGAGGCATTCCTTAACTCCAGAATTGTCTCTAGAGATTACTAGCCCCTACTGTCTATGTTTCTGTCTGGCTAGTGCTGGTAGCCTTAAGCAAATACCTTATCTTCCTGTCTCCCTCTGGAAACAATCTCGGGTGTCCCTGCTTTAGGATACCCAATGTTATCAAATATAAGGGTGTGTTCCTTATAGATACGTATGCCACACTTGATCTTATCGTTCTGCACTCTGAGTTCATTTCCCTACGTTCCTCTGTCATTCTCTCTTATCTCTTCTTACTCTCCTATCTCCTACAGCAACCACCACAATGTATTCTCTCCCCCTGACACACTTCTCTTACCCTCTAATATTCCTCTCTCTATACTGTCTACCTCCACCCACTGCTCTTACTGTTACCCACCCGCCTTATCTGTTCTCTTGTGCAGTGGGATGACTTAATGAGGTAAGGTCAGTCCTTCCTGGGCCCCACAGTGTCACAGAGGAGTGTGAAAACAGCCTGAGAGCAGGTGTAAACCGAGGGAGGAAAAGCAATAAGATAGAAAATATCCAGGCAGTGAAGGATCTTCTGGTTGTAGAAGGAAGGGACCACCAGGCAGCTAAGGATCTTTTGGATATGGGGGCAGAGGAGGCAGGACACAGGATCTGATTGAAAGGAGAGGGAGTTCTCTGGTGAAATTGTGAGATAGACAGTTCTGACAGATGAATTAAGGAGAGCAACAAAGAGCAGATAAAAAACAAGGCTGGGGAGGAGTTCCAAGTACGAAAGTAACAACAATACAGCAAAAAAGGTGAGGAAGGCTGAATGGAGGGAGATTGTTACTCATGGTAACAGGAAGTGTCCTCTCTGAATGGAATCACAGAGCATTGAGACACAGAGATGGAAGTACTGCCAAGTGTCTTCTCTTCCGTGTCACGGTCACATTGGCTCTGCATCCATACATCACTATGTTCCTGGCATAGGCATGATGGCCGCAAAGAAAAGGCAATCGCCTGGCCATGGGCCCATTTCTCCAGAGACAGGCATGGTGGTGCAAAACTGTGACAGCATGGCCCCTTCACAGGGCAGCAGGCCTGGGTTTACAGGGATGTAGGCGATGAAATCTACAGAGGAGGTTAGAGGCAAAAACCTGGTCAGCAGGTTCCCAAGACCTATCAACCGGATGTACCCCTTCCAGTTGATAAAGTACTGAAGGCGACCTCGATATATCTTGGAGTCTCAGATGTTTTGTATATCATACTCAGGTCCACCACAGGTGGCAATGGGATGCGGCAGGGGTGGCACCTGAGTGGAAAATGGCTGCCTATGAAAAATGTAAGCTGAGAACTGTGTAAACTGGCATTTCTCTGTTTCCAAGATAGTGGTAAAAGAAGTTGGTATGTGACAGGGTTGATCTGAACAATGATGGAAAAAGGACCAAAATACTTGGCACCCAGTTTTGTGACCATATGGTATAAAGGTAGGTATTTCGTGGCTCAGCACACCTTATCCCCAAAGGAATAGTGAGGTTCTTGTGAACAATGTGCATTGGCCTTTATTTGTTGCACGACTGTGGTGTCTTGTGGTCCATGGCCCTTTTCTGTCCTTTATGAAGTAGATCTGTGTGCTGTTGAATGGCAGTAACAAGACCTCCCTTTGACATGTGGAATGGAAAGGCATCAGGATGGTAGCCATACATAGAATAGAAGGGGCTATTGAATATTGATTCATGCCTGCTGCTATTGTAGACAAACTCCACCAATGGCAGCAGGGAAAGCCAATTGCCCTGGGTAGTTGACACATAACACTGAGGATATTGTTTCAGCATTTGTTTAAGCCTCTCCATGGCACCTGAGGATTATATTCTGGGGACAGGTTTCTCTTGATTCCAAGCAGTTACACAAGGATCTCCAAAAATGACTCAAATGTTATGGCCCTCTGTCCAAAATGATGGAGTTCCGTAACCTGTGTAAGCAAAAAAGCTTCTTTCAAGAATATGTGTTCCATGGTATCCGCTGTAGGGACCTTGGATAAAGGTGGAACGTGTGCCATAGATCAAGAGTAACCACTATAGAAATATGTCCATCAAAAGGAGGCAGCTCTACGATAAAACCAGTGGCAAGATCCTTATATGGGCCGGGCCAGTGGGTGTAGCTGGTGCACATAACTTTCCTGTAGGGGGCCATCGAGGTACCTTGTGTTGCGCGCATATTGAACAGGAGCTTATATATTCCATGGTGTCTTTTCCCAGAGTAGGCCACAAATAATATCTTTCCATCAGTTTGAGCGAAATTTGAAGAATCAAGTGTTGCTGGCACGATAAGGGAACAACAATGTATACTTCCTTGAAGTAATATCCTTGTTTGTATAGTAGGGTCTCAATGATGGCGTTTTGAGCAGATTGAATGTCCACCAAGAAGGTGGCTGCCTCAGTAAATATGTTTTTTCCATATTCTTCCTGGAAAAATTGGTTCATCGTGCTGATGTGATAGGGTATCAGCAAGGATGTTGGCAGATCCTGGAATTTACGTGATGGTAAAATCATATTGGGCAAAGAAGTTTAGGCTAAATCAACTATAGAGAAAACGCCTATTAAATATAGAGCAATTTTCTATCTTGTGGTAATCAAAAATAACAAATGTTGATTTGTTTGTATCAGTAGACAATTACTGAAATGTAAAGTGATTGTTAACATGAAAACTTGAGAGAAGGGATTGAAACCACAATATTGTAGTATGTAGATTATGATTTATTGAATGAATACTTTAAGCCTGATTAAAATGTGTACTGCAGGAATTAAAGCGTGCATTGTTTTTTTTTTTTCTGCGCATGTGGACAATTCATATTTATGAAAGTTTATAATTTAAACACATACAGGTGTAGTGTTTTTTAATTGACCCACTGCGACAGAATTTTTTTAAAAGGTGTAGGTTACGAGATATCAGCTGCAATTCGAATCACTCAAGGTACCTGGTTCTGTGATTGAAGAAATGAACTTAACATATGTTCAATATCCTGTTTGGTGTGTGTTTTAGGGGAATGATGTCTGAATTGATTTTGGCATCATTTTTGGCGGTGTGAGGCATTCTTTTTTTTACCAGTGTGACTGGGCAGGGTCATGACCCTGTATAGTGGGAAGGTTTGGGAAAAGATGTCAATCATCCCACTTTTCTCAACCGGAGGCAGGATGTTCACTACTACAAAAGCCAGAGCCGGCCATGGCCCAAATGCAAGAAGTGGGAGTTGGGGGTTCCCAGCCTGTGAAAACCCCTATGTGAAAAGAATATCACCACTGGTACTGCTCTTCATCACCCAATGCCTCTCAGTTTCTGACCAGTGTTCTCTCTTTCCTATTTCAGAATTCCAACTTTCACGGTGCACCTGGAATCTAAAGTGATTGTTAACATGAAACCTTCAGAAAAGTGAAGTAAAATTACACGATTATAAAATCGTGTTGAACGCTTATGATTTATTTAATGAATAATTGAAGTCATTGATTAAAACGTATACTGCAGGAATTGAAGAATACATCATCATTTTTTTCTGCTCAAATGGACAATTCATATTCATGTAACATTATATGTCAAGTTAACTTGATTTATATCATGCACTGCTGCCATTTCTATGGTCTCTGGGCGCTCACGTGGCTCTGTAAGAAACGTTGGTAGGGTTGGTTAGTGTGGGGGAGAAGGATAGGATAGATGTTGTGCTCATTTGTTGATGCATGGAGATTTATGAATGTGTGTTTTTTTGTACACTGGGTTTGTTGTGTCCGGAAGAGTGGTGTCTAGTGTTTGGCTTGTTTGTTATCTGAGGTGAAGTTTGTAGCTTGGTTAGAGTGATATGTGGTTTCCGTGTTTTGGTGGGTTAAATCACTAGCCCTCTCTGCGTGTGTTTTAGGTGAGGAGTGTGGGTTGTGTGGGAGAGAAGTGGGTAGTGTGTTTGTGTGATCTCTGGTTATTTCTAGTTATGTTATTGTTTTCCAATCTGAATGTATCTCTTGGTTTGTAGAAGCAGTGATTGTATGGGTTTGATGGTCCATTCATGCACTGGTTGTTAAGTGGTTGGTCAGTGTTTATCTCAGCGCGTTGAAAAGCCAGAGTTTTACATGTTTCCTGAAGGTGAGGATGTCTTCCATCGCTCTTATTGCCTTAGGGATCGAGTTCCATAGCTTTGCTACCAGATAGGAAAAGTCACTTCCTCCAAATGTTCTTCTCTCGTAGTGTCTTGTTCCTATTTGGAGGTTGGTGCTTGATCTTAAGTCTCTCCAAGGTTGGTATTGGGCGATTTTTGTTTGGATGAATTTGGCTCTGTGTCAGTGTATTGATTTATGGGCAATGCAGAGAGCTTTGAAGTTGATGTGTTCTTTTACAGGTAGCCGGTGTGATGTGGTCTCTACTATGTAATCACAGTTGTAGTCTTGCTGCAGTATGTTGGATGTGTTGTTTTTTGGTGCAGCGTTCAGGCATTCCCCGGTGTAGATTATTTGTGTAGTCTATCCTCGACAATAACAAGGAGATGATTGTGAGGGTTCTGTGTGTGAAAATGAGGTATGGCAGGATCCCTTTTATAAATAATCAGGTCTAAACAGCTCTGCTCCAGAACCAGTCAAACCAGGTAATTTTCTACAATTCGGTGACAGAGTCCACATAAACCCCCCACAAGAAAACAGCTCTAGCCTATAGGTGGAGGGATAATTCTTGCTTCTCTTTACTTTCAGCTCATTGGTGATGGTCCTGTTGCACCCAAAAGGCAAAAGATGACAGTAATGCGTATGATTATTATGGCCTCTTTGTTTGCATTGACATGTGATAACAAAGCTTTATACCTGAACCTGATAGCATTGTACAGAGAATATTAGCAATGGGTAATTGTGGGGTGGACCTATGGTTAGGATTCATATAACGATCTACTTAGTGCCTGGTTGGGGTTAGTTTGTTATCCGTGTTTTGCTCTTCCAAAGTGGATGAACGATTAGGACTACCTCCAAGCCCTAAAAGCATAAACTGAAGAGTTTGCTCTAACACCACAAACCCACCTTAGAGAAATAGGTTTGCCCACTACTAGTGTTTTTGCCACTACAGCAAAACAGTTGCTAAATGCCCAGAGCCTTCCCACATGTCAGATTGGATCCATCAACTGTTCTGTCCTCTTTACTAGGAGAACATGCAAGATGATCTCCAAACTAATCCATTGGAACAAGCAATGACAAAGTACTATGGTGGTGACAACACAGTGAGAATTTGGTGTCAATCTAAGCATGGCATTAGACACAGTGAATCTCCCTTTAGCAATGAACTGAATGGTGGTGCCCAGTTATTATGAGTTGGAGGATCTTAGCATTGTTTTAGGAAGGAGCAGAAAATGACGCTTTAACCTGGAATGCCACTTACTGTCCATCTTAGGCTCTAGGAATGACACTCGGACGGTAAAAGGTATGTTCAACTTGATGTATGCATTGTCAGTTTACAGGTGGTTTAGATAATTGAACAGTTGCCAAAGATTGTCATTGAGAAATTTATGAAAAATATACATAGTTTTCTAGTTTTGCAGATTGGGTGCAGGGACATTCAACGATTGGTCCAGATGGACAATATGACAGTGGTTGCCTATGTTAATAAGCAATTAAGTACTTTGGGCCTCATCATGAGTTGGGTGGTAATCCAGTGTACTGCTGTATTACATCTTGGTGGGAGCATGCATGCACACACCACTGGTGGTAACGGTAATTCCATCCAGTGGAATTACTGTCAAAAATAAGTTTCCAATGGTAATTCTGCCTGGAATTGGCAGAATTACAGTTACCGCCACTGCATTCAGCGCTAATTCCACTCGCTGAATGACAGCTTCCAGAATTAACACCAGTGAAACTAGCATCATCGCCGGAACTGGAAGCAGGGTGGTGTCCATCTTGAAAAGTACAATCCACTCTGAAAATCCCATTTCCTGTTGCCATCCAGGCACCATACTTGGGAAAAGACATGTCACAGGCGAGTGGAACGTCCAAGGTCCCTAAAATGAGGCTGCGAAAGCAGAGGTTTGCAGGGCTGAACTTCAGTTCTTCATAGATTAGGTAGTCTGCCATGCCATGGAGTTACATGGCAGCAGGCAGCGCATGACCTCTGACCAGAGGAAGGCTGCCATCTGATCCTCCATGAAAGACAAGGAGGTGGCAGTGGCCATTGTACCACAGGACATTGAAGACTGATGGAAGAAATGGAATGACATAAAGGCCAGGGTCCACAGCCGCATTGCTAGGCACAGGAGAGAGAGCTCAGCCACAGGAGCTGGGACTGTGGAACCTCTCACCCTGCCACAGTGGGAGGCTGTCAGCTCTATACCACACATGGAAGAGATTGTTGGTACTGGATATATGGAAATAGGAGCAGCAAGCCAAGGGAATGGCAGTGAGTACATCAGTCCCCACCCTAATGTGAATGCACTGTCCACAAGCATGCTCCCCTCATTGATGAGCACATTGTTCAGAGGGATGGGCAACCAGATGCCAATCCGTACAAAGGACCAGTGACTACAAGCATGTGCCCGGGAAGATGGGATTATGTAGTAATGCAAATGCACTCGTGGGGAACTAAGCATGTGAAGACTTAAAACCATGAGAAGCACCCATGGGTGCTGTGATAGTCCATGTTGCCAAGTGAAACCCTTGCGCCACCAGAACAACAATCAATATTGACAGGCCAACAATCAACATGCACAATCATGCACAGTGTACACCCTCAGAAGGCACTACTCCAACTAGCAGTACTCATTGGCCTTAAACCAGCCGTGCCCATCACACAAAATGGTTGTAGGAAGAACAAACCTCATGTTACATGAGTGACTTGCTAGCCCACTTACTTGTATGCAAGATGATTGACATCATGTCATTGTGCAACCAGCAGATACACAGTTGACTGAGTTTGAAGAGGCCAGACCTTGCACTGCCAAAAACACCCCCACCACTGCCAGTGCATCCACCGCCACCCCTGCACGGGCCCGACGAGGGGCCGTTTAACATCTCCTGCAATTGAGCAGCGTTCCTCATTGCTGTTTCACCTCGCTGCGGCTCGGGTCCAGCAGAGCCGGTAAGAGCAGTGCCTTTTGCTCGCTTGGCACCTTTTTATGTTTGCCCAGGCACTTTACTACCATGTGGTAGCTCTCCCTCCCCCGAACCGCTTCCTTCTTGTGTCCTCCAATCACCTCTACGTTCCCTCCTCCACCCGCCTCCCCTCCCACCCAGTACCTTCCCATTGGCCTGTTGAGCCCTCTTAAGGAGCCCTACAGGGCAGACCCCTGCACAGCAGCCCCTGCAGCTAAGGACCCCAAGGCAAAGGGCGGCTCCCACTGAGGCGGCTCCAGCTAGTGTCTGCAGGTGTCAACAGGGTAAACCAGTGCCAGCTGTCAACCAGCAGCGACTAGAAAGGTAGGAGTGGTCTTGGGTGAGGAATAGAGCATTCACTCTACCCTGAAACCCTGCCACATAGTAACCTAACCTACACTAGAATATTTCTGTATTTTGTTAGACTGTGCCACACTGGAATAGTGCTGTGACATTAATAAAAGTATTTAAATTGCATTGTGAAACCTAGCCCTTTCTCCCACTTTACAGGACTCTCAGACCTAGCTGTATTTTTATTTAATTGCATTGTGAAAGTATTTAAATTGCTATGTGAAACCTAGGCCTTTGCCCCACTTTACAGGACTCTCAGACCTAGGTGTGTTTTTATTTAATTGCATTGTGAAACCTAGGCCTTTCTTCCACTTTACAGGACTCTCAGACCTAGGTGTGTTTTTATTTAATTGCATTGTGAAAACCTAAGCCTTTCTTCCACTTTAAAGGAGACTTGCAGATCTAGGTGTGTTGTTTTTTATTTAATTGCATTGTGAAAGTATTTAAATTGCATTGAGAAACCTAGGCCTTTCACACACTTTACTCGACTCTTAGACCTAGGTGTGCTGTCTCTGCTGTTAAACTTAATTGTGAAAGTAGTGCTGTCTCTGGTTCCTGCCTTCTTAGCAAAGCGTTCCCCTAGTAAACTGTTCTACTACTGGCTGAGCCCTTGTCGTTTAGCTCAATTGTCTACTATTGGCTCATCTCTCCTGTGTGTCATCTGCTTGCACCCCTCCCTGTGTCCTTCCCTAGTGTTCTCCCCTCCCCCTACCATCTCCCCTTCCTCTTCTCTCCTCTCCCTACCTATTGTATGGTGTTCTCTGTCTCTCCCATCTTTCATAACTACTTCACTATCGACTATCCTGCTCTCCTCACTAATGCGGGTAGGAAGAAGTTTAAAAAAGACATCCTGGTCTCCAACCCAGGCCTCCCTATCGCTGACACCTATACCAGGGTTTCCTCTAGACAAACCCTCACCGACATCCTCTTTGTCGTTCCCTCACCAGACCTAAGGACTCTTCATATGGTCTCTGTTCTTTCTCCTTTCTCCTCTTCTCCCATTAATGGTGGCACCCGGTGGGAGGCCCTCATGGCCTCCTTTGACTCCTCTAAGGTCATCATTAATGTCTCTGTGCTGGTCCAAGACCCTCAGGACAATCTTTTACTCTTTGATAGACGTTTCCCTCGCCTCATCAATTTCCTTCCTTCTCCTGCTGTCCCCTCTCTTCCCTACACAACTTCCTTCCCTCCCCCTGCTGTCTCCTCCTTGGCTACCTTTCGCTCTCCTCCTTCCTCTTCTGCCACACCTCGGGCTTCTTCTACACCTCTGCAGGGCATACCTCTGATTTGTACCCCTCCCTGGAAGTTTTTCTCCATATTACCACCCTAAACTCTCGCTCAGCTGTCAAACACTCCTCTGACATCTGCCGCCTCCTTGAAGAACTTAACCTCGATGTCCGTGGTCTCACCAAGACATGGTTCATGGCCAGCTCTGTCACGAGCTTTGACACTCTTCTCCCCGACGGCTACACAATCCTCTCCATGGCCAAGTCCAACCGTTCTGGAGGGGGTGTAGCCCTGCTCTTCCTCCGAGTGGATGCCTGCCTCTCTCATTCCTACAAAAGCCTACTCTTCTTTCGAATGCCTGGTCTGCAGGCTCTTTCTCTCTCCTAGACATTCCCTTGCTGTAGCTATCATCTATCAGGCACTTGGGCAGATCTCCTCTTTCCTCTCTTAGTGGGCGGACCTCTCCTCTTCCCTACTGGTCTCGACCACTCAACTCCTCATTGTTGGAAACTTTAACATCCACCTGGATTATTCCTGTTCTTCCTCTGGACTCTTTCATGACCTCTGTGACTCTTTCTCACTCTCTATCCTCCCCTCTGGCCCGACTCACTCTGCAGGGAACACTCTGGATGTTCTGATCTCTACAGACCTCACCTTTTCTATCACTCTCACTACTCCTCTCTCCTGGAGTGATCACTTTCTCCTTTTCTCCCAGCTCACTCTCTCCACCCCTCAGGCCAAGCCAACTCCAGCACTGCCATCTACCTTCTCGGTTATACGACCCATGAAGCATGTTTCAGTTGAGGCTTTTGCCGCCACTTTCTCGCCCCCTCTCCCCCTTTGGCTGACTCACATCCTGACACAGCCCTCTCCATGCTCCACTCTGCTATCTCTGATACTCTTGATGTTCTTACCCCTGTCATGAGCATCTGTTTGAAGCCCAAAGCCAAGTGCAACTCCTGGTACTACTCAGACCTTGCCTGCCTTAAAAGCAAGTGCAGGGTGGCTGAGAGGAAATGTCATGGTTCTGGTACATCCTCTGACATACTGGACTGCCGCCTGCTCCAAAGGCAATACCGGCTATCTGTCCGCACCAAGACGAGAGCCCACATCCAAGTCTGCATCTCTGTGGCACACAACAACTTGGATGAACTCTTTCAAATCTGCAAAGAGCTGGACACTCCTGCTGCTGTTTCTACCTCTCCTGTCCCCTCCCAAGCCCTCTGCATGGCCCTGGCTTCTCAGTTCATCTCTAAAACTCAGTACATCCTGTCCTCTCTCTCTTCCTCTCCCCCTCCTCCACCACTCTATGCTCTCCTTCTGGCTCCTCTCTGGCCACCTCTCCTCCCTCCTTTATTTATTTTGGCATTTATAAGGCTCACATAAACCAGAGGCATCTAGGCGCTACATCGTACGACAATGGTGATATAGTGGTACAGTAAAGAGTTACAGTCTTATGCATAAAGTTCAATGCAGATAGTGTACATATACAGATCTACAAAACAGGCATTGTAAGTCCAGAATTGAAGTATACAAGTATGCAGAGCAGTCATAGCAACTGGATGATTGAAAACAGTTCTCCTTCATAGGTTTAGATAATTGGCTTTGACTGTGTTATCTAAACTGGGCCTGGTGATTCATAGTTCAGAGTCAAGGCTGAAGAGTCTGGTTTTCAGGCTTTTTTGGAATGACCAAAGGGAAGGGTCATTTGTTAATTGAGATGGCAGGGTGTTCCACAACTTGGCAGCTACTGCAGGAAAGCTGGAACCGCCTGCTTTCTGTCTCTTAAATCTAGGTGTTGCAATGATGTTAGTGTATGGGGCTCGAGTATGTATATTGGAGTGAGATTTGACAATTTGGTTACTGAGGTAAACTGGTGCATTATTGGCCAGACATTTGTAGGTTAAGGTAAGGATTTTAAATGAGATACCATCTTGGACCGGATACCAGTGAATGCGTTGTCTGGTGGTTGAGATGTGCTCATTCTTGGGTATATTCAATGCTGCCCTAATGGCATTATTTTGTACAATTTGAAGTATTTTTGATATTTCTGGTACTGGATCCTGCATGTAGATAATTGCAGTAATCTATCCTGGAGATGATCAGTGCTCTTGCTACAGTAATGCTGTTATCTGTCGAGAGGAAAGTTCTTCTTAATCTGATAAGTCTAGACGTGTTGGCTGCTGAGGAGACAATGGCATTAACGTGTCTTTTGAGAGTAAGGGAGGAGTCTATGTTGACCCCCAGTCTCTTTATTTTGTTAGCAACATTAATGGTGTTGCCATCGATGTTGAATGATTTCTACTCTTTGGGTTTGTTGTTTAGTTTAGTTTTGTTTCCTATTAGGGTTAACTCTGTCTTGTCATTGTTAAGGCATAATTCATTTTGAGCCATCCAGGCCTGGATGGCAAGGTACATTTCATTAAGATTATTGGCAGCGGTGTCATAGCATCCTGTGATGTGTATGAGTATTTGTGTATCGTCCGCATAATTTGTACACAAAATACCCATGTTATCAAGTTTGTCAAATAGTAACTTAGTAAAGGCATTATACTGTGTTGGAGATATGCAGGAGCCATGCGGCTCACCACATGCTACTGGGACTGGGACGGCTGCTGAGGAAGTGGAGAAAACTTTCATTGTGCGGTTGGAAAGAAATTATTCAACCCATTTGATGGCTTCAGTGGAGAAGTTTACTGCAGTTTTGAGATGATGACATAAGATGTTATGATTGACCAAATCGAAAGCTGCAGAGAGGTCTAGTAGGAGGACGATGCATAACTCTCCTCTTTCCTTGAATTGGTCCATGTGTGTGTTTTAGGTCTAATAGAGCTGTCTCTGTTCTGTGACCAGGTCTAAATCCAGATTGTCTCAATCCTAGGAGTTTTTTTGGTTTCTATGAATTGTTGGATCTGTAACTAGGCTATACGGTCAAGTATTTTTAGTAAGAATGGGATGGTAGTGATAGGCTTGAAATTTGTCAGGTTATTAGGGTCTAGGGTGTTTTTCTTTTAGCAAAGGTAGCACCCAAGCTTCTTTTAGGTCATCTGGTACTGAACTATATTGAATGAACTGTTGATTATAGTGGAGATGAAGGCGGCCAGTTCATTGGCACATTCCTTTATTTTTACAAAGGTAGCGGGCGCCTCTCTCTCGCAAGAACAGACATGATAACCTGTTCAGTGGTTATTAACCACTTGAGAGTTCGCAGCCACTGCTTTTACTCACTGTGCCTTTCACAGATGGGAAATATCCATTTGCATATCAGTCTTTGTCCTGCCCCAGGGCAGTCCAGCACCGAAATACAATGGCAATTCCAATCTGAACGAGAGTACCACCAGCAACCCCATACACGTGTTTCACCCTTGTTGGGGATCATCAGTGAGGTGAAGCTGATGCCTCTCTAAGCACAGTGAGAGGGAGACCACGTCTGGTTGCCCCCAGGAGACCTAGGGTTACCAATCCCAGGTTCCTTAACAAATAGTTTTACAAAGGTAGCAGGCGCCTCTCTCTCGCAAGAACAGACATGATAACCTGTTCAGTGGTTATTAACCACTTGAGAGTTCGCAGCCACTGCTTTTACTCACTGTGCCTTTCACAGATGGGAAATATCCATTTGCATATCAGTCTTTGTCCTGCCCCAGGGCAGTCCAGCACCGAAATACAATGGCAATTCCAATCTGAACGAGAGTACCACCAGCAACCCCATACACGTGTTTCACCCTTGTTGGGGATCATCAGTGAGGTGAAGCTGATGCCTCTCTAAGCACAGTGAGAGGGAGACCACGTCTGGTTGCCCCCAGGAGACCTAGGGTTACCAATCCCAGGTTCCTTAACAAATAGTTTTACAAAGGTAGCGGGCGCCTCTCTCTCGCAAGAACAGACATGATAACCTGTTCAGTGGTTATTAACCACTTGAGAGTTCGCAGCCACTGCTTTTACTCACTGTGCCTTTCACAGATGGGAAATATCCATTTGCATATCAGTCTTTGTCCTGCCCCAGGGCAGTCCAGCACCGAAATACAATGGCAATTCCAATCTGAACGAGAGTACCACCAGCAACCCCATACACGTGTTTCACCCTTGTTGGGGATCATCAGTGAGGTGAAGCTGATGCCTCTCTAAGCACAGTGAGAGGGAGACCACGTCTGGTTGCCCCCAGGAGACCTAGGGTTACCAATCCCAGGTTCCTTAACAAATAGTTTTACAAAGGTAGCGGGCGCCTCTCTCTCGCAAGAACAGACATGATAACCTGTTCAGTGGTTATTAACCACTTGAGAGTTCGCAGCCACTGCTTTTACTCACTGTGCCTTTCACAGATGGGAAATATCCATTTGCATATCAGTCTTTGTCCTGCCCCAGGGCAGTCCAGCACCGAAATACAATGGCAATTCCAATCTGAACGAGAGTACCACCAGCAACCCCATACACGTGTTTCACCCTTGTTGGGGATCATCAGTGAGGTGAAGCTGATGCCTCTCTAAGCACAGTGAGAGGGAGACCACGTCTGGTTGCCCCCAGGAGACCTAGGGTTACCAATCCCAGGTTCCTTAACAAATAGTTTTACAAAGGTAGCGGGCGCCTCTCTCTCGCAAGAACAGACATGATAAGCTGTTCAGTGGTTATTAACCACTTGAGAGTTCGCAGCCACTGCTTTTACTCACTGTGCCTTTCACAGATGGGAAATATCCATTTGCATATCAGTCTTTGTCCTGCCCCAGGGCAGTCCAGCACCGAAATACAATGGCAATTCCAATCTGAACGAGAGTACCACCAGCAACCCCATACACGTGTTTCACCCTTGTTGGGGATCATCAGTGAGGTGAAGCTGATGCCTCTCTAAGCACAGTGAGAGGGAGACCACGTCTGGTCTTTGAAAAACATTCCTTTATTTATTTATTTATTTTCAAATTTATTTATTGCCATTTTTCAATAATATCAAACAAGTTGTGTACAATGGAGCCAATCTCAAATAGTTAGAAATATATGTTTAACTTAACGTCAAAAAATGACAAATACAAAAACAAAACAACCATAACTGTCTCCATATTCTGCCCGTTTCATATATCATTAACTGTTTCGGGGGGATGGTGGGAGCGAAGGGGAATCATCCAGCAACTACAATAGGGGAAAGGCTTCCGCAAGGTCTCTGTCCTCTGCCGTACTCCCGCTGCCGCTGGCTTTATGACAGGTCTCACATGGGTCTGGATTAAGTTCTGATTCAGGGGGGCCTATCATCTGAGGGGTGGAACATGCGTCTGGTGAGTTCCTTCCATGCCTCGAGTGACATACTACAGTCATCTGTGGATCTGGCCACACAGTCCTCCCATGCCACGGTCTTGGCCAGCACCCACCGTTCAGTCTCTTTGTGCCATAGTTTGAACTGAGGGCCCATGGGTTTCTTCCAGGCCATTGCTATAGTTCTTTTGGCCAGTATGCACGAAATGTCCATGAGCCTTGTTGCATGCTTGAGTTTGGCTGGTCTGGGGTAGGTTCCTAAGAGGCACTCGCCGGGTGTCCAATTATATTTACTCAGGCCTGCTTTTTCGCAAGTTTGTTGGACCCTGTCCCACAGAGCCCTTGTCCTGGGGCATTCCCATGCCATGTGGATCAGATCCGCTCTTTCCCCCTTGCACCAGTTGCAGGTCGGTTGTGCCTGGGGATTGAAGGTGGCTATGCGGCACGGGGTCAGGTAAATTCTGTGTAGTATGTTCAACTGAACCTGTCTAAATCTATGGTTTCTGGACACCGTTTTGGGGAATGTGAGAGCTCTGTTCCACTCCCCTTCAGTCATTTCCCGGCCTATATTCTCCTCCCATTTGCTTTTCATTTCCATGCTCTGAGGATTTGGCATGTCGATCAGATGGCCATATATTTGCGAAACGGGTTTACCGCCCTCTCCCAAGTAGTACATCAAGGTGAGTAGTGGGTCTGTGTCTGGTCCATCGGCCACAGGTCCCATTTGCATCAAACACAGCACAAGTTCTTTGGTACCACAGAAACTGGACGGTATGTATGCCTTCCGTCTCCTGCAGCGAGGTGAACTCTCTGAAAGTGCCTTCATCATACAGATCTCCCCACGTGTCGACCCCTTCCCTCTCCCAGAGCCTGATATGTTTCAAATCCGAAAATGTTGTTTATAGGTCTGCGATCAGGGGGACTTCTGGGGTATAGGGGTTCCGTGAGCTAGTGAGCATTTTCGCCCTGTGCCAAATTTTCCTTCCCAGGTCAGCCAAAAAGGGTAGAGTTCCCAGCAGTTTGGACGATGCCCAGACCAGTTCTTTCAGATGGAATTGGGGCAGCATGGCCTGTAGCAATGGTGTTTCAGATGTGGGTTCATCATCTAGCCATTTGGTCACAAAACTAAGCTGTGCTGCTATGTAATATTTTTCTAGGTTTGGAAGTTGAATACTGCCTTGGCTATATGGTAGGGTTAGCAATTGCAACGCTATTCTATGCCTGCCTTTCCCCCATAGGAACTCTCGCAGTATGGTCTCAAGCAGTCGGAAGAAGGGCTTGTGTATATAGTAGTGTACATTTTGAAACCCATAAAGGAAACGCGGGAGAACGATCATTTTAGTTATCAAAGCCCTGCCCATCATCGAGACTGGGAGTTTCGCCCAGAACGCCATTGATTTGTGCAGGGCGGGGAGTGCTGCTTTTGTGTTTCGTTCGTGCATTAGCTCGGGGGTATGCATAATGTGTACACCAAGATAGCGGAATGACGTATTCTGCCACTGGATCCCAACTTCAGGGAGTGCTTCTAAACTCTCTGTTTTCAGGGCCGCTAGGGGGAACATACAAGATTTTGACCTGCTAAAATTTATCCCAGAGACCTTGGAATAATTGTCCAGCACTTCTAACATGGTTGGTACGTTGAGGTGTGGGTCCCTGACGTATATGAGAACGTCATCTGCGTAGAGCGAAATGATGTGATCCACATCTCCCAGTCTAATGCCTGCATCGAAGAATTGCTTTCTAAAGTTAACAGTTATGGGTTCTAGTCCCAGTATGTAAAGCATTGGGGATAGTGGACAACCCTGTCTAGTCCCCCTGCATATACCCCAGGCCTCCGACACATACTTCCCAGATTTCACCCTTGCCTTAGGTTTAGCATACAAGATGTTAATCCACCTGATGAACCCGGGACCAAACCCAAACCCCCTAAGCACTGCCGCAAGCCATTCCCAGTAAATGTAGTCAAAGGCTTTGACTGCGTCTAGGGACAGCAGCGCGTATGAGTCCTTGTCTTTATCGGTATGCGCTATAATGTGCTGCAGCCTGCGTAGGTTCATGGACATATTTCGGCCCGGCACGAAGCCGCACTGATCTGGGTGAACTATGTCTCCTATTATTCTAGACAGCCGCTTCGCTAAGATCGTAGTCAGGATTTTAACGTCATAATTTAACATTGCAATCGGGCGGTATGAGTCACATTGGTCTGCCGGTTTATTGGGCTTGAGGATCGGGATCACAAGCGTCTCCCTCATACTTTCGGGTAGTATCCCTTCTTCGTATGCCTCCTGGTATACTGCGTGTAATAGGGGGGTCAGGGAGGACTCATACGTTTTAAAAAACTCTGTGGGCAACCCGTCTGTTCCCGGTGCTTTGCCTGTGGCCAGGGATCTGATTGCATCGGTAATGTCTTCGGGCGTGATTTCTGCTTCTAGGGATTCGGCTTGCTCAGGGGACAGCCTGGGGAGCCCTATCTCTTCTAGTGTTTCTACCAACCGTTCATGGGGAACCTGCTCCTCATGTGAATACAGGTGGGTGTAAAAGCGAGTGAAAGTGTCATTTGTGCCCTGCTGCGTACAGTGTGTGTTTCCATCCTCATCTTGTAGTGAGGTGGTGGGGTGTTTGGGGTGCTCTTTACGGCAGAGCCAGGCGAGTAGTCTGCCCGGTCTGTCGGCCTAAACGTGTGCTCTATTTGTTCTGGCAGTATAGTCAAACTTTTCCAGCCTGTTCCACGCAGTTATGTTCCGCTCTCTAAGTTTCACAAGCTCCTCTTCCCTCTGTTGGATGTCTACGGGGGTAGCCTCAAGTCGCTCAATCTGCCGTTCCACTAGGTCTAGTTCTTTCCTCAGCTGCTTCTTGATACCTCCCGCCTTTGCAATTACTTCTCCCCTGGTTACTACCTTTAGAGCCTCCCACACTGTGCTATTGTAAGCTACACTACCAGTGTTAACCTCTAGGTATGCATCAATAGAATCCCGTCATTCTTCTCGGAAAGCTGGGTCCGTCAGGGCATCTATGGGCATTTTCCACATGGGAATGGGGGGTCTGGGCCCTCTGTGGTTCCATGTTATCAGAAGCGGGGAGTGATCAGAGATAGTTCTCCCCAAGTATTGTGCTCCCTCCACCCGGGGTAAGTGTTCCCTGTCTATGAATATGTAATCTAGTCTTGTGTGTAACTTATGTGGGGATGAGTAAAATTAGTATTTGCGTGCTTCAGGATGTTTTTCCCACCACACATCCGTCATTTCCAACCTCCCCAACATGGTGGAAAGTGCTGTCGTAGCGGTCGATGGGCCTCCTAGCTGTGGTGTGGATCTGTCCAGCTGCGGGTCATGTACACAATTAAAATCCCCCCCCCAAATAAAGAGATTGTTCCTGTACTGTGCAACTCTAGGGTACAGTGAGTTTAGGTAGGACGGTATGTTATTGTTAGGGAGATAGGAGTTCATGATGCATACTGCTTCTTGTTCAATGAATCCCCAAATTACGATGAACCTACCTTCCGGGTCTATCTCAGTTTTGTCCACCCGGAATGGGAGCTGCGGGTGAATCCAGGTGTAGACCCCTCTTGCGTATTTAGAATAAGTGTTACCAAACCCCTGTCCACCCCAATGTGTTTGTAGCTTGGCCACCGAGTCCGCCGTGCAGTGGGTCTTCTGTAGTAATGCTATCATTACCCCTTTTCTGTGCAGGTAGGTTTTAATCCTGTTCCTTCGGAGATAAGTCCTTAAGCCCCTTACATTCCATGTCATTATTTTTATGGTGGTCGCAGCCATAGGGGTTTAGTAACGGATCTGTTGTCCCCCCCTTTCCCCGTCTCTGCCGCCCCCGGGCCTGCACTTGTTAACCAGGGGTCGGTCTGTGTTGGGGTTGGGGCGCAAGCCTCATCGTTTCCTCCCTCCCTTCCCCCCTCCCTCTCAGTGTCAATTGGAGACTTGTTAACATTAACAATCCTCATTCTAGTGAATAAGGGCAACAAACCTTTCAACTCAAAACTGCCCCCAGCAGTTGCCTCAAACTTGCAACTCTCGGGGGCACCCGATCCTTCCAGGCCTTACCGGGCCTCCCGGTGCGGGTGGTGTGTCAGCAGTCGGCCTCCACGTGTTGTAGGGGGGTGCGTCGGCTTCGTTGTTATTCACATGGGTCGGTGCGCTCCGGCCCGTCATGGCGTACGTAGAGTTGTAGATCTCAAGCGGTCCGGTATTCATTCGGCAGTTGTGCGACCCTTCATTTTCCTGTCGTTTGGTGCTTTCAATGGCCTGTGACTTCATGCGCAGTGCTTTACTTATCATCGGCAAGGTTGTTGTCCTCAAGCCACATATTTGCCGCTGCCGGAGTCTCAAGAAAGATAGCTTTCCCCTTGTATAGTACATTGAGGCGGGACGCGTACAGTAGCATGTACTTGAGGTTTAGCTTGTGCAACCTAGCTTTCACCAGTACAAATGAGTTCCGTGCTTGCTGCACTGCGGGGCTATAGTCTGGGTAAATGACTATTTTGGCGCCATGTTTCTCGATCTCCCCTCCTTCTCTTGAGAATCTCAGTATAGTCTCTCTGTCGCGAAAGTTCAAGACTTTTGCAATAATAGGGCATGGTCGGGAGCCCGGAGGGGACCTCTTCTGAAGTGATCTGTGGGCACGTTCTATTGAGAAGCCCTGGGTCAGTTTGCCAGCCCCGATTTCTTGCAAGAGCATTGTTTCTACGAAATTGGTCGGGTCTGGGCCCTCCGTGTCTTCCGGTACCCCCAGGATTCGGATGTTGCCGCGGCGGGCACCTCCCTCAGCGTCCTCTGTTCACGCCTCTTGCCGCGCTACTTGCAACTCAAGGTCTTGGACCTTAGATTTAAGTTCTGTGGTGTTGTTAACATTGTCTTGGAGCATTGCCTCCGTTGTGGCCACCCTTTCTGTAAGGTTACGGGCGTCCTGTCTCATCAGTTGCATGTCCGACTTGATTTCATCGATCCTGGTTTCAATAGACGTCCGTAGCGCCGCTATGGCTTGTAGCACTTGTGTATTTGTCGGATCGTCCTCCTTAGCTGTCGGGTCGTCTGCTGCCTCGGTCCCCTGTTGTTTCGCCCTGACCGTCGTGAAGGAGTCCATGGTCGCGGTTTTCAATTTGCTTTTGGGGGGCGACATCGCCTGTCTTTGGGCGTGCTCCGCTGCCTTTTCCCGCAGGGACGTGAATGTAGGATCGATTGCGAGGGCGGTCATTGCAGATGGGGAGTCGTCGGCCCGCGGATGTTCTGGAGGGAACCGCCCATCGCCTTCTCTCTTCTTCGTGTCTCTCCGTGTCTCTTGCGGCCTCCCGCCAGCCAGCGCCTCTCCTGCACGTGGTCTCGCGCTGAGGGTCCCCCCTTTAGTCTCTTCCTCCCGGCACTCGGTCTTGGAGATAGAGACCCGGGTCACTGCCGGCCGCGGGGGTCCACCCCCCCGGGGTGTCGCCGGATCACTGGGTTGGACGCTGTGGGCCCTCCTCTCTCGCCTCCGGAGGCTATCCGCCCTCCAGCAGTGCGTCTCAGATGGGGCCGGCGGGCCCTGCCATTTTGTTGGGCCGGGGCCTCCTCTCTGTTCGCTTCGGTTAACCGTTATCTCGTTCCGATTTTCTTGCAGAAACTTCGTCGGGGGTAGGGTAAAGGTTCTACTTCCCGTAGCTACTTCAGGCGTGCTTGTTCAGTTTAAGCAGGCCGAACGATTCGGTCCGTTGTAGGATCTCGGGCAGGAGCGCGAGGAGAACCCGTCCTCACTCCATGCGCGCTGGCCACGCCCCCCGGCACATTCCTTTATGACGGTAGAGGGGCAAGTGTCACCTTTACATCTCAAAGGTTTTAATCCTTTGATGTTGTTACTGGTTTCTGATATGGTTACTGGCCTAAACGCAAATGTATTAGTCACATGTGGATCTAATATCGAGGTTGTAATTTGGGGTCTAGGTTCAAGGTTGAGTTCAGTTTTTTTGTTTTAATTTTCCTTTGTAGAAGGGTGATTTTCTCTGCTAGTGCCTTTTCCACATTAGTGCACCACTGTTGATCTTTGATGGAGTGGTCAGGTGCCGGAGCTGTTGATTCCAGCTCACAGAGAATAGCAAATAATTCTCTAGGACTTTATTGGGCATTCTGAATTCTTAGATTATAGGAATCACTTTTAGCTTTCATGATGGCTTCCTTGTAAATGTTGGTTGAGGTCTGAAAGGTGGCTTTATTTGCAGGCGTTGCTGATTCTAACCAACTACATTCAGTAAAGAAGACTCTCATCTTACTGTTGGAAAGAAATGATTCAATCCATTCCCTTCTCTTCCTTTCCATTGTTTTTAGACAAGTTTTCTAGACAAGTCCGATCTATGAAAGTCTCGTCTAAACAGGTTCACCCCTGTTCCTCCAAAACCATCAAGGACAACATTGACACCTTGGCCCCTGCTCTGTCTGACTTCTGCAATCACTCCTTTGCCATTGGGGTCTTCCCTTCCCCCCTGAAACACTCCCTTGTGCACCCTCTTCTTAAGAAACCCTCTGCCGACCCGTCCTGCCCGGCTAACCATCGCCCAATCTCCATCACTGCCATCTCCCAGCTTGATCTTCACACTGAATCTGTTAATTGTCTCCATGATCAATTTATCACCCCCACTCCCCCTTTGGCTGACTCGCACCCTGACACAGCCCTCTCCATGTTCCACTCTGCTATCTCTGACACTCACAATGTACTTACCCCTATCATGAGGATCTGCTTGAAACTCACAGCCAAGTGCAACTCCTGGTACGACACAGACTACGCCACCCTTAAATGCAAGTGCAGGGTGGCTGAGAGGAAATGGCGTGGTTCCGGTACATCCGCTGACAAATTGGCCTGTCGCCTGCTCAAAAGGCAATACTAGCTCTCTGTCCGCATCAAGGAGAGAGCCCACATTGTTAATGACTCCAATCAAGCATTCCCACTAAGTCAGTGCCTTGTCTGGGATTGCTCAAGGGAAGCCCTTATTTATATATTTTATGACAAGTTATAATCTGGATGATGAACCCTTGTCTAACGCCCCTCTCTTAGAATCCCCCTGACCCCACTGAGCCAAGATGTAGGTTTGTGTTGCAAATTAAAAAGGTTTATTTGAAAAATTAAACAATAGATATATATCACACTTTGATAATAAATTAATATTTGATATCACACTTAGACATATGACAGTGAGTGATCAAAAATGGATGATGTTATACTAGCACACTGGTTTAATTACTTAGGAATAGTATAGAGGATAATGTAGCTGAGAATGCTTTATATGGTACAAGGAAATGCAAGGTGGAAAAAAGCAACACAGGAATAAACATGATTTCAGAAAAACATAATATAATCACTTTTCCCCTTTTGGCAATTCACCCCCCCTCTATGCAATGTAAGGAGATGGAAGTAACACACACAGTCTTCAGGAATACAATCACAGTACAATACAAATTCAGTTCCCCCCTAGCAAGCTTGGAGAAACAGGGATGATTTTAAACACAGGCAAAGTACTTTAAAGGTGGTATGCAAAGAAGGGAAAAATATGCTAAAAATGATTTTAATTCCCTATAAGAGATTCAGGGTGGGTGATAGCTACTTCAAATTAGTTCAGGATCACTTTAGCAATGCTCTATGAATGATTGTCAGGTTGCAAAGGAAAGCAAGAAGCTGCTATTTTGACAAGTGAAGCAATTTGAGCCAAATCGCAAATCGCTGCACTTTTTCCGAGTGTGTCAAGCGTGATTACGGAACAATTATAATGAATAGAAAGTTCTGGGTTCGTTGGAAAGCCTAGAATCTTAGCTTTAAAATGAAAGTTAAATCTCGCTTCTAGCACAAACGGTTCAAGAGATACGGACGATTTTATGAAGGTGGTTTTTCAGAAATTAAATAATGATTCAAAATGGCAAAATTAAAATTTTACAGGTTTAAAATCGGAGAAGGGACACACGATTCTATGATGCAGTTCTGGACAGGTTCAAATGTTTTGAATAAGATTAATTTAAGCTAAGAGATTGGCTTTGCACAGTTCTGGCTAAGTACTCACACTATGAATTTGAAATAGGCCATCAGGGTCTGGTCTCTCTGGATACAGCACTGATTTCTGGGTACTGGTTCTGGAGTTCTCCGTCTCTGGTTCTGGTCTGGTCTGGTTCTCTGGTTCTGTTCACAGCGATCTGGTCTGGGTCCGGTCTGCGGTTCTGGATGCAGCTCTACTTTCTGGGTGTTTCTGGCACAGGGTTCTAGGCCAGAATCCGACAGCTCAGCCTGGCTGTTTGAATAATTTGCAAATAATTTTGAGGCCTGCTGAAAAAGGATTCAGCTTGTGGATTCAGGCCTTTCTGCTACAAGTTCTGGAGTCTGAATTCAAAGTTCTGGTCTCTGGAGAGTCCCGCAAGAAAGTGGAAAGTGAATGTCCCTACCTGGCTTTTGGTGTTCCTTTTATGTCTTTAGAAAATGGTTGTGTGCGTAGGCATAACTAAGCCTGACCCTCTCAACTTATCATTGGCCCAGTTCTCCTCTCTCCCTTGATTGGGGGAACTGAGTTGTGAGTCAGAGTGATGAGGTAGGTTTATGGTCAGAGGATCCTCTCCTTGTCAAATTGCACACAAATCTATTTCTGATCCAAATACATATTTCCCAGATACACAATTTGTTGAAATTACATACACACATCATATATCACATAAGGTAGTCTCTGTTCCAACTATGATGTTTCTAAGAGCTTGGATTAAGAAATGACAACATTTTGAGCTTTTTGGTTGGTTTCCCAATATTGGACTTTTACCCAAATTTACACAGAGGTACCCTCTCTCTACACATATTCCATTAAATTTCCATGTCTCTAGCTTAAACCCAGTGTCTGCAACATGAATAAATTGCGGGGTTCGGTCCTAGAATTGCGGGGTTCGGTCCTAGAACATCGTACGGAATTGAGTTTAAACTCAAATTGTAGGTACAATTTCCATTTTAAGGATCTCCAAGTTGTACATTCCTGTCATCTGGTTACAATTAGTTATCAGTGTTTTTTATTTTATAAAACATATATTTGCCTTCAATTCAATTCACAAAAAGTGTCTTGCCCGCCCCTAGGAACTGGGTGAGTCAGGGATCACATGTCTCTTCTTCCAGGCAGAGCTCTGTTTACAGTCCACACCCAAATCAGCATACTCCATTTAATGAAAGGGCCTATTGTGTTGGGTCCAGCAGGCTGCAGGGAAGTCCCCTCCCTCTCAATTAACAGGGCCATGTGATATCCTGCCTCCTGGTGTGGGTCTCTGGGGTGTTAAGAGTTCTCAGGAAAGGCATGTCTTTTGAACTTTTAATTACATAAGACCCCCTTCTGTTCACTGCACAGTTCTGCAAGACAGCTCTCCTGTCAGGATTTATAGAGCACCAGCGCCGGTCAGTGTCCAATGCCGGTCTGCACCTATTTTTGACAGCTGTCTTGAATTAATACATTTCAAAAGGAAAGGATTTTACTTGATAGTATATGATCCTTGCTTGACATGGCATTGATGTGGATCTGCAGTAGAGTAAAGTAAAACACTCAACCATGGTTGGATTTTTGTTTGGTGGTTCCGGGCCCATGATCTTAGCAATTTTCGACATTAATAAACACGGGTTTTGAATAGAACCATCTTTCTTTGCACTGGTGGGTGGTGGGTCAGGGGACCATTTTGCTGTGCGCAAAACTGCATGGTTCTCCAGGATTCTGGCGCAAATGCGGGCTTTTCCGCCCTCTTGGATTTCCTAAGCCCACAGCACCAAATGTTGCAGCATAATAGTCCAAACGTGGGTCAAGACACCCAACAACATCCAAGTCTGCGTCTCTGCGGCACCTGACAACTAGGCTGAACTCTTTAAAATCTGCAAGGAGCTGGCCAATCCTGCTGCAGTTTCTACCTCTCCTTTTGCCTCCCAAGCCCTCTGCATGGCCCTGGCTTCTCATTTCATCTCTAAAACTCAGGACATCCTGTCCTCTCTCTCTTCCTCTACCCCTCCTCCCTCCACTCTCTGTTCTTTCTCTGGCCCCTCTCTGGCCACCCCTCCACCCTCCTGATTTATTTAATGTATTTATTTATTGTGCCATTTATAAGGTGCACATAACCCAGAGGCATCTAGGCGCTACATCTTACGACAATGGTTACATAGTGGTACAGTAAAGAGTTACAGTTTTATGCATAGAGTACAATGCAGATAGTGCACATACACAGATCTGCAAAACAGGCATGGTAGGTCCAGAATAGAAGTATGCAAATATGCACTGAAGTCATAACAAACAGGATGATTGAAAACAGTACTCCTTTATAGGGTAGATAATTTGTTGTGACTGTGTTATCTAAACTGGGCCAGGTGTTTCATAGCTGAGAGTCAAGAAGAAGAGTTTGGTTTTCAGGCTTTTTCAGAATGACCAAAAGGAAGGGTAATTTTTTAATTGAGATGGCAGGGTTTTCCACAATTTAGCAGCTACTGCAGGAAAGCTGGAACTGCCAGCTTTCTGTCTCTTAAATCTAGGTATTGCCATGAGGTTAGTTTATGGGGCTCGAGTATGTACATTGGAGTGAAACTTGACAATTTAGTTACTGAGTTAAGCGGGTGCATTATTGGCCAGACATTTGAAGGTTAAGGTAAGGATTGTAAATTTGATCCTGTCTTGGACTGGCAGCCACTGAATGCGTTGTCTGGTGGTTGAGATATGCTTGTTCTTGGGTATATTTAGCGCCACCCCAATGGCATTATTTTGTACAATTTGGATGTTTTTTGATATTTCTGGTACTGGAGCCTGCAAATACAGAATTGCAGTAATCTATCCTGGAGATGATCAGTGCTCTTGCTAGAGTAATGCTGTTATCTGTTGAGAGGAAAGGTCTACTTAATCTGATAAGTCTAGATGTGTTGGCTGCTCTGGAGACAATGGCATTAACCTGTCTGGTGAGTGTAAGGGAGTAGTCTTCGAAGACCCCCAGTGTCTTTATTTCATTAGTGACGTTAATGGTGTTGCCATCGATGTTGAATGATTTGTTCTCTTTGGGTTTGTTGTTTAGTTCTGTTTTGTTTTCTATTAGTATTAACTCTGTCTTGTCATGGTTAAGGCATAATTCATTTTGAGCCATCCAGGCCTGGATGGCAAGGTACATTTCATTAAGATTATTGGCGTCAGTGTCATAGCATCCTGTGATGGTTATGAGTATTTGCGTATCGTCCACATAATTTGTATAACAAATACCCATATTATCGAGTTTGTCAAATAGTAACTGAAGTGAAGGCATTATACAGTTTTGGAGATATGCAGGAGCCTTGCGGCACACCACATGCTACTGGGACTGAGACGGCTGCTGAAGAAGTGGAGAAGACTCTCATCGTACGGTTGGAAAGAAATGATTCAACCCATTTGATGGCTTCAGGGGAGAAGTTTACTGCAGTCTCGAGATGACAACATAAGATTTATGATTGACCAAATGGAAAGCTGCATAGAGGTCTAGTAGGAGGAGGATGCATACGTCTCCTCTTTCTTTGAATTGGTACATTTGTGTTTTTAAGTATAATAGAGCTTTCTCTGTTCCGTGACCAGGTCTAATTCCAGATTGTCTCAATCCTAGGAGTTTGTTAGTTTCCAAGAATTGTTGGACCTGTAAATAGGCTATATGGTCAAGTATTTTTTAATATGAATGAGGCGGTAGTGATAAGATGGAAATTTGTCAGCTTATTAGGGTCTCGGGTGTTATTCTTTAGCAAAGGTAGCACCCAAGCTTCTTTTTAGTTCATCTGGTACTGAACTAGTGGTGAATGAACTGTTGATTATAGTGGTGATGAATTGGACCAGTTCATTGGCACATTCCTTTATGACGGTAGCAGGGCAAGTGTCACCTTTACATCTCAAAGGTTTTAATCCTTTGATGATGTTACTGGTTTTTGCTATGGTGACTGGTCTTAACGCAAATGTATTACTCACATGTGGATCTAATATCAAGGGTGTAATTTGAGGTCCAGGTTCAAGGTTGAGTTTAGTTTCTTTTGTTTCAATTTACCTCTCTATTACTCCTTTCCTGAGAAAACTCCTGGAGAAATTGCCTATTTCTCAGCTTACCCTCCACATTGAATCTGTTGGTCGTCTCCATGACCATCACTCTGAATTCAGAGCTGCAAGAATCATGGAAACTGCTCTCCTGAACATCCGTGAAGACCTGCTCTCCAACCTTGATTCCAACACCCACTTTGTCCTCATCTTATGTAATCTTTCTTCTGCCTTATCACTATCAACCATGCCATCCTGCTCAACCTTCTTCATGCTAACCTGGGTATCACCTATCAGGCCCTGGCTTGGCTGACCTCTTTCCTCACTGATCAACCCTCCCAGCTCCAACTTGGTCCTCTCCTCTATCTCTCTCTCTACCTGTGGTGATCCCCAGGGGTCTAACCTCTCTCCCTGGCTGTTCAACCAATACGTGGCACTTCTTGCCTCCCGCATTGCCGCTCTCTGCCTCAACTTTCAGTGCTATGTGGATGATACTCAACTCATTTCCAGGCTCCCTTCCGCCACTTCTTCTCCTTCACTCATCTCTAACTGTCTGTCTGCTATCCAGGAATGGTGTGCCGCCAATGATCTCTTCCTTAATGCCAGTAAGATTGAAATTATCCTCATCGGCACACCTGCTTCCTTCTTTCCTGTCACTCTTTGGCCTGCCTCTCTTGGCCCTCTTCCTGCTCCCTCTTTTGAGGCTAAAAAACCTTCGGGTCATCTTCAACTCCACACTCTCCTTATCTCCTCACATCTCCGACATCTCTAAGAAGTCACACTACCACCTGCACCTCCTCAGAGGTATTCTTCCTTTCTTCTCCTTCACCCCGAAGCTTGCTGTCTCCAGAGTTCTGATTCTCTCTAGACTGGACTACTTCAACAGCCTCTTTCTAAATCTGCCTGGTTCTACTCTCCGCCCTCTTCAAATCATCAAGAACAGGACTGCGAGATTTGTCCTTGGCTTCAAGCCCAGGGATCATATCTCTCCAGGACTGAAATCTCTGCACTGGCTCCAAGTGGCTGTGAGGATTAAGTTCAAAACCCTCTGCATTATCCATAAGGCATTCTGGAGCCTGGGGCCACAATACCTTCAACTCTATCTTCTTAAATATCTTCCTTCTCGAGCTCTTCGCTCATCCGCCTCCAACTCCCTCAAGGTCAGTTGCTTCTCCAAGCAACAAATTGGTGGTAGATCTCTTTCTTTGGCTGGAGCCTCCCTCTGGAACAGCCTCCCTGCCTCCCTGAAACTTGAAGAGAACTATCTCCAGTTCTGGAAGCACCTCAAAACCTTCCTCTTTGTGTCTGCTTTCTCTCCTCCTCTCCCCTGCTGAACTCCTTGCTGAAACTGTAACTGCACTGGTGACCTGGCCACCCTATGATCTCGGGCCCAGGTCCCCTCCTTCGCCAGTTCCACACATGCACTGCCTCCCTGGCAACCCCCACACTTGGGGACTGTTTTTCTGTATCCCTACAGTCCCCTACCAGCACTTGACACCTGATGTCTGCACTTACCCCTGCACTTGCCACCAGCTGGCCGCACTTTACGTATTGCTTTTATTTATTCTATTTATTATTGGTTTTTATTTATTCTATTTACTTTTTTCACTGTTGATCCCATGTACTGCACTGCCCCCTTCCCCCCTGCATTTTTCCCATTCCCCTTCCCCTGCATATGCGCAATCTCAATGTCACCTGGCCTAGTAAGATTGTTGTCGCTGCCTGCCCTCTGTTCCCCCCTTTGCCTCATCGCACCTTGAAACACTTCTCTATAGGCATGTTATAAATGCCAAATCATATCACAAGGAAGAGCAGGAGTGAGCCAGCAAGGCCACAGGAGACCACCATAGTAGTGTCAGCTGTGGCAAGCATGGAGAAAACCACCGTCCCCACAACGGTGCCCAGTGGCCCCTCCACCAGCCATCCATGCTGATGCAGGTGCAGCCACAGCCACACTACAGCCTGCCCCTATGGAGATTCCCAAGGATGTTGTCCACAAGCCAGCACCCCCCACATCTGTCCCCTGACACCTCCTCATTACCTTTGTGGGATGTGCATCACCAGAGCCAGTCTGAGGCAGGCACAGGCAACAACGACTCTCTGCATGAGGAGCAGGAGGAAGACAGAGAATTCTACTCCCTCAACTCCTGCATGAAGTTGACACTACAGCACATGCGGGGCTGGAGTCTGAGCCATCTGCCTTCATCACCCCAATGGACGGATATGTGCCCAGCACCCCAAGGTACTGCTCCTTGCATCATCTGACACCAACAGTGCTTGATCAGTCTGCCATGGGCAACAGGTCACAGAAGTGATATTACATGGCACCCTGTACAGTCACAAGGGAGGTGGATGGGGAGAGTTGTTGAGAGTGTGTTGGTGAGACGATGGGTATTATAGGGCTGGTGTATTGGAGAGGCAGTTGGGAAGGGTGTGTTGGGATGTTGTGTTGGGGATGTTCTGTTGGGGGGGGTGTTTTGAAGCTGTGTTGGGGTTTGGTTGTTTGGAAAGGGGGAGGTGGGTAGGGAGGGTGTGTTGGACAATTGTTGCTTTCACACTTACATATAAACGTCTAGTTCACTTGAAACACTGCTAGGACATTCCTCAGTGTGTGTATGTGATTTATTCAATCCGTGGCAAAGGTGAGCAGCAGGTAATCAGCAGTGTCATCAGATGTAATGTCTATTAGTGTTTGCCACACCAGACAACCATCCCTTCACTTCTCCTGTTCACTGTGTGGCAGCACTGCACCTGCAGGCAGTGAGTTGTGGTCTTTTGTGGGTTGGCATGTCCTGATCAAGTGACAAGGGGACATTCTGCCTGAGGCAAACGTTGTACAGCATGGCACAGGCAATACACATTTGTCCAACATTCTCTAGCCTGTACATCAAGGCCCCTCTGGCCTGGTGTGAACACGAAAAACAACCCTTCAGGAAGCCAAAGGTCCACGCTATGCACAACCTGATCCTGACATATTCCTCATTGAAGGCAACCTAATGTGGTTTACGTGAATTGCGCACTGGTGTCGTTAGCCATAGTAGCTGGAGGTATCCAGAGTAACTGGCAGGGGAAAAAGTCATGGTGTCACTAACAGTGCATTGGGAAAGTGTTGCCTTTTGTGAGTGCAAATTGATGGACACTCGTTGCATGCACGCATTTCCCAGGTATTGTCCTATGACATTATTTTCCATAACAGTTGATGTACGCATAGCCATTCACAATGGTGGTAGATATGCATTGTTGCATCATTCCTTGCACACTACTCATAACCAGCAGGTCTCATGCTGTGTGATTGGCATTGTGCAAATGACCTGTGTTGGACCTTTGCTTTGCTCTTATGCAAGTGCCCTCATGGGAGAATTGTTGTTCTTGTGCAGATTTGCATACAGACTGTCTATGTTCCTTCCATTATGGCTTCACATACATGCTTACCAGATTCCATGGCATTGCTTTCTGCCGGTGTTGCATTGTGTCTGTGCAGTGTTGATCTGTGACATTCGATATGTAGGTATGTGTCCCCTTGCATTGTGGGTCCTGGAGTCCTCTGTGTGTACATTACTCAGTATTTGTGGAGATGTGCATCACTGGCATACTACTGCATTGTCCTGCATGTCCTAGACCTGTGGGTTGGTGGCTTTCATGTGTGGGGTGAGAGGGCAGGTCCTGCATGTACAGGACCTTAAATGAGCATTGTTCAGTTGTGGTAATGACCCCCTTCACATGGCATTTCATTGGCACCACAGGATCCGTTTCTGTGATGGAACATGTACTCACCCGGTATCCATGTCTGTTGGCCTCTGTGGCTCTACCATGTATGCAGGAAGTGTGCTGGTCAACAGAACAATGACATTTTGTGTGGAACCCGGGAAGTGGCCACAGCTGCGTGTGATGAGGTCAGCATCACAGTTGACCTGGACATTCACGGAGTTATACTGCCATCTGTATACCTCTTTGGATGACTGGGGGTCTACCAATGCCACATGGGTGCAATCCAGAGCGGCAATTACGTAGGCAGGTGGGCGGCTGTGCAAAAATGTGCCTTCAGGGCATTTACCTGTGCAGTTTTGGTGGGCAGGGAGATGTGGCAATAGGCATGGTGCAGGAGAGCTTCCAGCTCTTGCATGAGCACATGTGAAAATGTTGGCTGGGACCTGCCATGCAGCATGTCCACCGTGTGCTGATAGGAGTCAGTTGCAAAGAAATGTAGGACTGACACAGGCTTCAGCAGTGGCCGTTAGACAATGCTAATGTTTATCCTGACCTCTATGTCAATCTGGATTAGGGTGAGTAGTTCACCAATGGTCTCCCTATTCAGCTGGTACAGAGTGATCAGCTGGTTGTCCGTTTGGGTCCAGGGTGAGGACCCCACCCCTGCGAGGAATGTGTTCTCATCTTGCATGGCGTCTCCTCCTCCTCTTTGTGCCCTGGGTCCTGGGTCCTGTGCTGTTGGTCCTGCCTCTGCAGCTGAATGTAGAGCAGGAGCAGCTGAATGTACCAGTTCGCAACAGCTATTGGCAGCATGATATTGGAAAGTGTGTTTGCGGAAGGTGTGGGCCTTATGCACCCTTTCTGAGTGGATTGGCTGAACCTGTGGCTTGAATCTGCTCAAATATATGCATTTACCTCCAACTTTTAGGTGGAGGTAACTGCACTGTGTTTTGAATGGAATTACCACCCATATTCAGCAGTATGTTGGTGTTATTTCAACTTGTAATATGAAAGAAATACAGTTTTCAATCTTGGTGGTAATTCCGTCGGTGGAATTAGCGCCAAGGCCAATTTGCCCAGTTATTGGTGGTAATTCCGGCTGATTCCTGATTCAGCAGAATGGTAAAAAGGAGCAGTCATTCCATTACCACCACTTTTACCATATACCACTGAACTCATGATGGGGCCATTTGTCTCTACCTCTGGGGGAATTAGTCTAAATCCTTGGAGAAAATCCTGAAGCACAGCTGGAGTCCCTGAAGGTAATCTGCATCATGAAAGTGGGCTGTGGTACAGCAGGCAGATTGCGTCAGGTATTTCCCTCCTCCCGCGAAATGTTGGTGCATCCAGAAGATTTCCAGAGGATTGTAGGGAGGTTTGCTTCTCGATTTTTGTCACCCCAGAGAATACTTAACTTCCTTTGTTTTGCTCTAGATTCCTGAGCAAAGAAGCTTGGGGGATGAGGAATAAATGCTGTGTCTGTATTCCGTTGCTTCCCTCCATTGATTCCAGCTGTATTGGGCAACCTCCAGCAGAGCAAGTCAGTGTTGATTTTGTTGGTATCCTATTGGCCTCAGAGATCGTGGTTTCCCCTTCCAGTGAATCTGGCAGAAAAACCAATCACCTCTCAGGATAGCAAGAAAATGTTAGCAACACTTCTGAAGAGATGGTAAGTTTGGGAGTTGAGAGCAGAGGGCGGCAACAGTTAGCCTTCACTCATCTCCCTTCAGTGGCACAGAAGGCTGGCAACTTTCAAGTGCCATAATGGCTATGAGAGCCTGCTATGTTCAGAATGAGGTTCAGGATCTGCCATGTGGCATCCGTCTGGATGGATTTGAGAAAGGTCGGATTGTCTCTCCTTTGAGAGCACAATGGGTTACTGTCAAGGTGTTTAGAGAACCCTGTGGGGGCATCTAAGTAGACAATCTGGTGGAGTGGATGTTGTGTTTTTTTTCCTTTATACATCCGTGGACTATTTAGAGGCTCCACCTTAGGATCTTCCACTGGTACTGAAGTTTCACCAGGGGCCGTGTTCTGAGCCGATGGATGAGATTGATGTTGAATTGTGGACTCGAAGAACAGACTTTTTGGTTGCTATTACGTTGGCCAGCAGGTTGGGGATAATGGTTCTCTTTCCTTAGAATCCCATCACCAGCATTGGTGCATCGCTGCAACCACGTATTTTTTCCTGAAATTTGATTCAAAATTGCACAGCTCTCAGAATACTGGGGCTCATTACGGGTTTGCCGGTACTCCATCGATAAATCCGCCAGAATACAGGCAAACTGAATTACCAATACAGCCACTTGGTCAGGCAGTATTACCACTGGAGGTACAACCTCTGGCCGTAAATCCCAATTTTATGTAGTCTATAGGACTCCATAGGGCATTTTTGCCAGTATTACCTCCAACTGTATTACTAGATGGTAATAGCACCGGTTTTTAAAGCAAGGTGGAGGAGTTACCTCCAGTTTAAAGCTGCAAGTAACTCTTCTCTACCTCCAAAAATTAGCAGTATTACCATCTGGTAATACCACCTGAGGTAATACTGGCAAACGTGTAGTTTGGCGGTGCGGGAAAAATTGACGTAAACGGAATTGCCTGCACTTTTCTACTGCATCGCCAAACTGGTAATGAGCCTTCCATCTGAATCTTCCTCCTGAGGAGAGATGGCATACCAAGGATGACTGAAATGCTATACGTTTGCATATTAAACCGTCTGCATGTTTTCTGAATGTCGCCCCTTGTTTTTCACATTTGTAGCCTCAAATAGGCAGTAATGACTATGGATTCTGAATCGATGGATTAGGTTCATCGTTTTCATGGCCTACTAGACAAAAGGGCTTTCAATGCCGGAGATGATTATTCAAGGGGCAGTCGAAATGGCCCAAATATATTCAGAGATTAGTAGAATGTAGCCTGTCAGGCAGTCTATGCTTTTGATACAGGGTTCTGATGTCTGGCATGTTCTGGGAGAAATGGGTGTGGCCAGTCTGTCAAATTTGATAATGGGACGTGCTGCAGCATACATCGGTCTTGTGTGGTGTTTTATAGGCACCATCATTACTGCATTTGGAATTCCTCAAAAGCAGTGAGGCGTGGCGATAATGCTTGGATTTTATTTACCTGTAATTCTCATTAGACCCAGTCCCACTCTTCCTCATCACAGTACTTGCAACCAGCCGGCACCCCCTCCGCCTGGCTCCCAGTGGGGGATGGAAGTGCCCATGATCCTCTGTGGGCAAAAGTTAACTGGGGACTTTCAGTAAATGGTCGTGTTATACCTCTAGGACAAGGGTCAGAAGAGTAATTTGGAAGGGAGGTCCCTATCATGGAAGCTGGAGACTCAAAATAAAGGGCTGTGATGAGGAAGAGCATGACCAACTAATACTTAACCTTGCACACTCCTTTAGAAATTTTCCTGCATGCTCTTCTACGCCAACCTGCCTCCATCCGGTCTGTTGGTCCTCCTCCTTCTCCCTCAACCACTCCTGAAAAATCCACACTTGTTTTCCTGTTCCCCTTTTTATCCTCCCTCTTCATTGGCTCTTTTCCTCAATTGGCTCCCTGGGTCAAACACTGGCTTTCCTTTCCCCAGGTGAAGTGTTATAGATGATCAAAAGCATAAAAGTGGTCTTAAGACCCACCCCTTTCTTATACAATTTCAATATCCCGGTTCCTGTGAGGGCTTTCTGGCATGTGCAGTATGCCGGTTTAACAGTGGGACCACTGCACCGCACTTTCGCACATAAGCATATTGTCCTTGTGGGTGAGCGTGTAGACATGCTGAATGGAATGCTCAGCGGTCTTGCGGTGGGTGACACCATTGTTTGAGGATGGTTGTGTGGGGGGGCTGGTGTTGTTGGATCACTGTATGCATTATTCGTGCAGTCCACAGCTCTCTCGCTATCTCTCTCTTGTTCGGGCTGCTCTCTTTCTCTTGCACCATCAAGACCCCTTGGAACTGTAGCTATCTAGGGGAAACAAAAACAGACAGGCCAGCAGTGAGTGCAACAAGTATTGGACTAAACAAGGTAAAGCTAGTAGTTCTATCCAATATGTAGAACTGACACCTCTGGGGTAGGATTGGCTCTGGTGATAACTTTGGTAGTTCTCCCACCATAGGCTCATAGGGGTCCCCATCCTGTCTTGACAGGGTCAGGTCTCAGATCCTGTCAGAGTAGCTGGAGTTTAACGGTTTTCAAGATGGCCACACTGATAAATGCTAGGGCCATAAAGGGAATCTCATTTGCAGTTTTTTTATGGGTAAATCTTGGGAATATTTAGCAGTGGGAGAATCCCAAACTTGCAGAAGTCAAGGACCAAATCTTGTGTGACAGAGTTATTGATGAAGTGTAGAAGTGCTGTGTGCGCTAATTGTGAGCTGGAATTTAACAGGATGGAGTTGAAGGGTGTTATTTACACAGACGGTAGCTTTGAAAGTGTTCAACCTATTGGTCAGAGATTCCTGGGTGATGACTGAGAAGGAGTGGGGCATTCAATGTGATGTCTTATTTAGTCCTTTTTTCCTGTGATGAAATTGTCAATGTTTGTGCACTGCAGCACGACGTTTTGGCATTTCTGTTAGAGAATGGTTGGATCAACATTTGACAGCCGCAAAAGGGATCGTTTTTGTTTTGACTACTTTGCCAAAGAATCGATTTCTTTAAATATATGCATATATGTAGTTTCAGTCGTGCACAAATGCCCTAGTGCAAAATGTGCAGAGTATCGGGTAGAAGGTTGTTGGCTGGCAACGGTTGAAGTGTTTTCTCACCTGAATCAAACATTCATTTCGTCCATTTTTGCAGGTGTGCATTTAAAAACATGAACTACCATGGGCACTTCGATTCATCTTTGCATGTGTACATTTATACTCATGAAACAAAAGCACCTGTTCAGTGTAATTGTATTAATATAAACATGAAATATTGTTTTATTTGGTTTCATTAAATCAATACTGAGTGTGTTCTTCCAATGCATAGATACTTTCTTTGACGTTGTTGTTTCATCGTTCCACCTATATGAGCAGAACATGCATTGGTTTTAAACAAACGTTCTGTCTCAGACTACGAGGATGGCTTCACTACTGGTATTAACAGCAAAGAGGGGGAATTCATTTAGGTTCATGAACTCTATCCACCTTTTCTTTTGGTAGCCAGATGAGGTTCCTGGTGGTGACCAGCACCTAGGAGGTTCTAACTAAATATTGTAGGGGCTCTACCGTGTTGTTGACCTTCATTGGGCACCGGGTGCAGAGATGAAAACAACATGAGACACATGCCTGTACTAGTGAGCCATATTGGTAAGCACTTGTAATATCAAATCAGAAAAGTATCTCAACTCCATTTTGTAAAGATGAAGGACATTAAGGAGTGCATTTTTTTCAGTTGTTTTCAACCCCCTCCATCCCCAGGACTGCATTATGATATGATATTGTATTTATATCGTGCCCATACACAAGTGTATCAAGGCGTGTTTTTTATTAAAAAGAATTAGCTCATCAATGCAGAATGTTTCTTGGCAGCATGTAAGGATGTTCTCAGACCAGAAACATCATTATGAGTTTGCAGGTGCAGCACGAAAACTGCAGTAATTCAGATACTGTCCCTTTTTTGGGAGGTAAGAGAATTAAGACCCCGTCCAATTCAGAATTTGACCTTGAAGTGGGGGATTTACCTCCCAAATGATGCTGGCGGTAAACCCTCCATTATAAGGATTGAAATCAGCAGCTTTACTGTGCTGTATTGCGGCTTGTGGCAAATCTACCCAAGAATTTCCATGGAGTTCTATGGAGTGCAAACATTGTGATTTGCATTGCCCTACCACCACTCGTAATCCTATGGTAATGCTACGGGACTAAGTAGCGGTAACAGAAATTGTGTTTAGCAGTAAATCAGCCGATTTACCGTAAACTCAAAAGGAAGGCTTCTTCATGTGTTTTATTGAGTATATTCTAGGGCGGCTAGACATTTCATTAAATTGAAATAAAATGTTCTCACACATTGCTACACCTGTGAACAATGATCTGTCAAGCAAAAGCCAAACGATAAAGATGTTTAAATGGAGCACGCATGCGTTTTATGTTCATTTTAGCAAAGTACTTGACCATAGGGTCTGCTTAAAGGATGCCTGTACAATATCTTGATCGGTGGTGAGGGCTGATTCTCTGAATTGGACTGAGAGAGGCTCTATCTATGAATTGATTCGTGGATAGAGATAACTCAGGGCTGGCTCTCCTATTGACAATTCCTGGGATTGTTGAAGTCTGCACAATTCTAGAACACAAATTGGCTGCCTCTTAACTCTAAAAGCAGATACTATTCATTGTTCCTGGAAGAGCCCAAGATTTAATTTCCTGGATTTGGCCGAATGATCATGTTTTCCAGAAACATAGAAAGGCTCGTTCACATGTTACCAAAACAGAGAAGTGCCTTTCTGTTCATAGCCTTCACTTAGATTGACATTCTACTGATTCAAAGACTATTTGCTATTTGCTCCACTGCGAAGCTGCGAGAGTGCAGCTTCAAAGACTTTGTCAATATTTGCACATTTCATGAAATTGTGAATTTTTGGCCGGCACCATTCAATGATCTTTCGTTGGATATTGCAATCACTTAAGTGTGAAAATGCGACTGTTAGCATGATAAATGTTGCTCTGGAAGGGCTTTCAACGTGTACCTGTCAAACCAAGGAAGTGGGTATGGAACAAAGGTCCCACAAAATACTATTTGCTGTAAATATTTCTCACAAGCAAATTACTTCAAGGTTAAACAAACATTGGCAATGCCAGCAGTTTGGGCTTTTGTGTAAGAATGGGAAAGGCACTTGCCAGGCACAGCTGAAGCGTTATTAACTGCCCAATGATGGTGGCATGTGCAAATGGTACAGGTACCGGGGCATCTAATAGCAGTGCCTGGTAAATGGCTAGTGCGTATACACAAGCCAAAATGGTTGACTTTGCCAATGCTTGTTTTTAACAGAACTTCAGTGAAGTGCATGCATAGTGTTTATAAATCGAGTGGCTGAAGGCAGACCTGGTTAAGACATTTTTATTAAACTGGTGGTGGGTATACAACTCTAATTAAGTCATTAACTCTCAGAAGACTGCTTTAAAAACCACTGGCAGGCACTTCCAGTGCAATGTCTGATGGTAAATCTTGATTAAAGTGAGCTCAAAGAGTTCCCATGAGGAAGTGTTTGGGGTTAGGGAGGGGCAGGGACTGGGTAAAAATGTCTATATCGCTTAGCATGGCCATGGCCAGACAATGGGTGGGCAAATAACCAAACAACATGTAACCTCCTCATAAACAATTCTCCATGTCTCTACTCTTATGGAATAGTTTCAGCAAGCGATACCTAATAGCCCAAATAAAACATAAAAAAAAGATAAAGCAGATGAGTATGACATGTGAAGGAGACACCAGAATAGACAGTTTACTATTTCTACTTCCTGTTTGCCTCACGTGACCATCCTGGAAGGGTATGATTGATGATTGACTTTGTAACTGGAAAAATCTGGATGAACCTTTATTCTACTATGAAATCCTCACTTTCTTTATACTAAAAGACAGATAGCTGCTAATTACGTGTGTTAAAACTAATTGATCCATTGTTTGTGAACTTTTTTACATCATTTTTGAGGAGAGATAAAAATATGTGCTTATGCGTTATTTAGTTTCAAATAAATGTACATGTGTGCAGTGATCATTAGCCACAACGAGAACGTGAAGGACATTCATCCCTCTTTACAACTCTGCCGGTCAGGTAATAAAGTGCTAGTAGTTCCTTATACCAGCAATTTTCCAGACCGGTAGAGTACAAGTATGCCGGTGGGGGTAACCTGACTTACCTCCTGCCAAGAGCTGGAGTTAAATCTGGCACCCAATGGCATAAAGCAGCTGGTATTTCCTGCACTGGTATTGACTTTGGGAACTTTGGGACTCCATGGGATGGAGATTTACCGGTATTCCCGCCTACTGTTATATCCTGGTAATTCCGGGATATCAGGTGGCGGGAAAGGTAATAACGTTTGCTGGTATCGCACCAGAACTATTGGCGGGATACTCGCTGACATGTAATGACCCCCTTAATCTTCTAAATGAATGCTATGGACTGCAAACTTTGCTGTAGGCATAGTCCCAAAAAAGGGGAACTTCACACTTTGGCTAATTGGCAAAGCCAGGAAACTTGCAAAATTACACTGGTTTAAAAAAAAAGGTGCACACCCGAATGGGAACGCTGACGCTGACACTTGCAAACTCTGTAACAAATTCAGACATGCCTTCTTTTTTTGAGTGCCCGGGTCGATGAAACAGCTTTTATTCAATAACCTGAGGGCCTGGTCAGAACTGATGGAGGAAATGAAGGAAATTTATCCCTGAAAATGTGTCAGAAGCCTGTGTATCATATTGTGAGGGAACATGCTGCAAATGGTAATGCTGAATCAGCAATGTGTCCTTGCAAGTCATCTAAAGGATAGATCATAGAGAACGAGGTAGTGAAGAGTGGTGTCATAAAGTGATATCATGATTGGAAATTGCACGCGTCGACTGTTTAATGTAAAATTCGATTGAACTAGAATGCTTATTTTCGGTATCTTGACATGAAGATTTAGCAAGGCCATTTTTTGCCTGCCTGAGATCAGTCAGAAAAATAGATACGCATTAAGTGACGATTTCAGAGAACATGATGTTCAAGAATGTCTACAAGGTTGAAGTCAATGATATTCTGTGGTGTGATGAATCGGTTATAAAATCAAAAAACAAATAAAAAGTCTTAATACGTTTTGCTTCACATGCTCGGAAATAATTAGCTTGTTCACTTATCCAAGGTTAAGGATAAACCTTTTAAAACTATGTTCTCAGATCGCATTTTGCCTGTCAAATTAGTGTAGATAACAGGTATCTTAAATTGGAGCATCATTTGTTACATAATCGGTTCACATTTTTGGGGAGAAAGAGGATATCAAAATGAGTGTTTGACTCCCTTTCGTTTTTTAAAAGGTCACACGACGCCTATGCATCAGTCCATGGGCCTTTCAGATTACACTTGAACATGTTTAAAGCTGCCATTCAACAACAGTCTGAGGCTGAGCATGTTAACGAATGACCAAATGAAATATACAATATACATACCTATTTTAGTGGAGGAGTGACCATTTTTCCTAGGCAAAATATGATTGCAAATGCATATAGCTCTTCAGCGATATTATCGGGAGACATGACAATTGCCAGATCTCCTCCCCTTTCAACGTAGAATAGAATGGGAATATGTGCGTTGGTTAACTCACACTTTTTTTAAAAAGTACTGATTTCAGATAAAGTCACTTCTAGTTTTTGTATCCATAATGCTACACTCCTAATAAGGCACGTATCCTTACAGTGTGAAAATAAATGCTTCCGAGATTCCGCTTTGGGGCGGGGAGGGAAGGAGGTTGCGGGGGAGGGCACGAGGGACTCAAGGGAGTGGGGGGGGGGGTCATGTGATATGGACCTGCTGCACCATGCTGGGTAAAGGGTCTTCAGATGTGTTCCCTAACCTGTCTAATACCACAGAGGAATGCATTTTTCTCCATCTCTTAATGCAGTGACTCTTTCATTCACCCACATTAGTTCAAGGTAACTGATTATATTGACGTCGATGGTTCCTTTAAAAGGCCTGATTTCCCAGCAATGGAAGTGGAGACATTAAGGGAGTGGCGGACGAAAACAGGAAGGGCCCGATTCATAGAATTATTAGCACGGTGAAAAGTCACTTTGCTCTTCTGCAAAGTCGATTTGCACTGCCAACAGACACGCTGATTCATGGAACTGTGCAAAGTGTATGTTTGCAGTGCAAAGTCAGTGCAAATGCATGTTTGCAGTAGAACGTGACTTTGCACTGCAGAAATACAGAGTTTCATGAATCAGCATGTGTGTTGGCAAAGTGACTTTTCACTGTGCAAATACTTCCATGAATCTGGCCCAAAGTGTTTTGGCTGCAAGATAAAGGTTATCATTTAAGGAATAACCCTACTCAAAAGGTCTTTAAAGATATGGAGAACCTAGATAGGTTTACTGGCGGATTTCAATATAGGTTGATATCATGGTGTAGAACCAGTATTTGAGCAATGGATGCTTTACATGCAATGATTGTGGACGTGCATTGCACCATACCGGGAAGCAAAAGGCATAGGACAGGTCAGGCCAGAGAGCAGGAATGGTAAATGGGAGCCGAGCAGAGTGTGGGTAAGGTGGACTGAGAAGTGGGGGTCGTGGGGGTTAGGGGGGGCAAGGAGGACAGAGAAGAGAAATTGCGAGGGGGAGGAGTGTTGTGATTCCTGGGATGTCACTGGATAAAGACGGAATGTAGCCGGGCGATGGGTTGGGAGGAATATGGACAGGGCTTCTGGGGATGTCCATGAAGAGTCAGCAGGCAAGGGGAAGTGATTGGGGGCGGCGACCACAAGGGACCATTTCCGCAACTCCCATTGTGTGAAGTTGTAAGCACAATGGGAGTTGCAAAAAGGGTTGTAATAGTCTGTTGGTTGTTTCTGTAGCCTTGTAATGATCACGTTTGTCTCCGTCCTTTTTACATCTTCCTAACATCTCCGCTTATCCTTTAACCCCAGCCACAGTTACAGGTAATTGATCAATTTCATCATTATTTTATTGACCAGTACTCATGAATAGTGCCAATGAATCGTCTGAATCATAACAAGGTACATTTCATATATCTCTCTGAGCTGAACAGGCTTTTGCACAGTTGAAACATCTCTTCATGCCTGCTCCTGTCTGAGGTAGTCCTTAGTATCTTCACCTATTCATAATAATAATAATTTAGCATTTATATAGCACTACGAACCGTCAGGTACCTGAGCGCTGCTTATTATTACCCGGTGTGTGGTGCTCATTTATCAACCTCAGAAGGATGAAAGGCTGAGTTTAGCCCCGCCGGGATTCGAGCCTGCATCAGCAAGCTCTGCACAGATGTCAAAGCGAGCACTCTACTCGCTTTGCTATTGGACCGGCTTTGTCATGGAAACAAACCATTCTTGTGCTGCTTTTGGACCGTGGGGGTCATACAGACCAGCGCTCAAGACGAGGGTACATGCGGGTATGCTGGAGTCCACCCAATTCATTCAAAGGGTGGACTCAGTTCCCCCAGCTAAAAGAGAAACATTGGATGTCCTCTTTAATTTATGAATTAAAACAGAACTCGGAGATCAAACCGCAGTTGTCAGGTTTGTAGGCAAGACACTTCACCACTGCACTATATAACCGGATGGAAAATAGCAAACAGCTAATGGTGAAATATCCCATTTCGGTACTGAATGTTCAAGGGAAAACATTTGTATTGGTTCTTGTAGTTTAAAACAGGCACATCTTTTAACGTTTCCAAAAACACTATTGGAACAAATTACGCTGTCTTGGTTTTGTGTGTGTGTTGATTTTATGAAAGGCAAATGCCATTCGTCCTGTGCAATTTGGGTGGTTATGCAAAGAAATGTAATTAAATGTCACATCCCATTTTGTTTGATGAGTCCCCCCACTTTAAGTTTTAGGACTTGACCCCTGGTACAGACCAAACGATCCTATCACCTGCCATGCCACACAATCGCCTTCCATGCCTTTGAAAGTAACAAGGCAGAAATCAAGTATGGTACCCAAAACTTGTGCTTGTCTTTCTCGTCAAATGTGTCACGCCTACACACCAAACTGATGGACTGTTCTCCCGTAAACTTTCGTGAGGAATGGGGTCTTGGTCCAGAAAGCATGCTTTTGCAGCCTGGATGCAAATCTGTCCAGTGGATATTTTAACTTGGCCAAAAGTCTACATAATATCTGGGTTCAGCTGGACTATCGCCGGATTCACTTGCTCATTTTCAGGGAGTTGTTTGTCTAATGTGTGTCTGAAACCAGTCCGTGAGTCTGCAGATATCATTAAGGTGCTAACAAATTGGCTAGTTTGAAGACATGCAAACTGGTTGATCAGTGTGGACAACCTTTGCTTTGAAGGGCTCCCATTGTAGCCAGCAGACTGTTGGATGACCTTTAGGCATCTATACTGCAAAAATATAAAAACATTGTCATATGGTAACTGTGGACTTCCTCCTGAGCCTAGCCTAGGTTGTGGGAGGGTCCAAAGGTGTACACGCTACCCTCAAAAAAGAAAAAAATGTAATTATTCTGCAGTGTCTGAAGGCCGCCAGCCAGGTCTGCCGATTTTAGCTGGGTCAGGAAGACACTTCAAAGCCTGAGGAGCTAGATGATGGTTGGTGGGCCACCATTGGGTTGCATGGCTATTGGTGGCCTGTGCAACCACAATAGGGAAAGTTGTTTACTGTGTTTGGTGCCAGGCCATGTCCAGTAGAAAACTCATAAAGCTGGATTGGGAGGGCCATTCCAGAATAACTGAACGTAGCTACTGCCCTTTGTGGATATGTGGAGCTCGGGCATGGGTGAAGTCCATGTCCACTGCCAAATACAAATGGGTTTGGGTGCTCAGGGAATGGCTGCAGGTGATACTGCTGTGGGTTTCTTGAGGACACATGCCCCAGCAAAATGACCACTGCCCAAGGACACCATCAATTTTCAGTGAATTTTAGGGATATGAGTGAAACCAGCCATGGTCTCCTCCCAGTGCTGGTGGTTTTAATGTGTCTTAGGCAATTCCAAACGTTATGTCCAGATATGGGACAAGATCGCTTATTTACAACTTCAAGTACATGTCAAACAACATGGCCTTTTAAGTTCATGTCAATCTGGATTTTGTGCCATGCATGGTACAGAGGCAGCCCTGACTGACCTACGTCCAAACCTGGCGGAAATAACAGAAAGGGGCATGCCTGCTCTTCTGATTTTTCTAGATTTGTCGGCTGCCTTTGACCTGGTGGATCATTCCCTCCTATTGGACAGGATGAGACACCAGACGCCACGGTCTCTTGGCTTGCCTCATTGGCCCTAGAACAGCACGGGTGGCTATTGACAACTTTAAGGCCCCTCCGTAGCCCCTCTTATGTGGGGTGCCACAAGGCACCTGTCTTTTGGCAATATTCTATATAACATGTATACCTGCCCGCTGTTCAACATGCTTTATACTGCTGGTGTCGTCTACACTAATTATGCAGACGACACCCAGCTTATCCTGGAATTTGATGGAGATCATGATACTGATCTTCTTCACCTAAATAGTGTGCATGACTCTTAACTCACTGGCGCGAATAATGATAAGAGAGAACTTATGATTGTAGGATCGCTTCAAAGAATTTCAAAACTTGAAGCACAGCATTCCCATTTCCTTAAATCTATCTGCCCTATGGCGGTCAACCCGCAAGTAAAAACTCTTGGTGTCAGACTAGACTCCGACCTGACCATGAATCAACATGTTTCACAAATTAAATCTTCATTTTCACACATTAATAAACTCCTGAGACAGATCAAACTTTATTTGTCTCTAGAACAACTTGCCTCATTAGCTGAGACACTAGTTAATTCACGACTGGATTATTGTAATGGCCTATTGACAGGCAATTCAAAGAAAAATCTTCATAGCCTTCAAGCAGCACAAAACAATGCGGTCAGAACAATTTGCAACCTGAGCGCATGGAACCTTGTCACTCAGTCAAGACGTGAATTACACTGGCTGCCTATTGGCCATCACATTTCTCATAAAGTCTTGACTTTGTCATACAATGGCCTTACCAACCAAGCACCCAGCTACCTAGCTCATAGATTAAGAAATAGCACAAGTACTCACACTCTAAGGTCAAGCGAGCAATTTAAACTTTCTGTCCCCTGGCATAGGATGAGAAATGTTGGTGGCCAGTGTTTTTCCATTCAGGCCCCGCCCCTTTGGAATTCCATACCTGCCTGCGTCCGCCATGCGGTTAGTCTTACAGGCTTCAAAAAGGCTGTTAAGACATCATTTTTTAATTCTAATGATGGAATTGTAATTGCTTTAAATTTTCTGTCCTATTACTGACCCCTGGTATTGGCCCTCTTTCTTGCAGCACACTGAGGCCTTTGTGCGTGTTGCGCCTTATAAGAATTCAATAACATAACATGTCCCAGGCAAAAGATCCACTGACAATGGCCACAGGCCAAGTTCACTGGCTAGTTATGCATTGGTTTGTGAGCTACGGTCAATAACTTACTCTGGATGCATTTGGGAGTCCCAGTGAATTGCTTAAACAATGCCAAATGCAAAGGGGCCACATGGTATAACTAGGACAAATGCCTATTAAGAATAGCTGCAAAGGATCCAGGACATGGGTGAAGGACATGGCCCAGGCAAAGTTACCTCTGGCCATGACCTTTGACCATGGACACATTAGAAAGGTTCAGGATGTCTGGGGAATGTTTGAAGTTTCTTTTCTGCGTAAAATGACCACTCACCAGTGCCATAGGCCATGGCAACTGCCCATCGGATTGTTTTTTGTGGCTATGGGCATTACTGAAATTCATGACCTGGGCACAATGACCGCTGGACCTGGGCACAACATACTATGGGTGGGAAGGGAATGCCCAGGGTCTGGTCTTTAGCAATGCCCCAGATAAAGTAGCATTTGGCCATGACAGCTGCCCAATATCATTTGGTTCATGGTGTAGGGGCATGGTGAAGAACATGCCTGGTGAAAGCTGACCCCTTCCATTGCATCAGACCACACATGGGTTTGGGGAGCCCTGTGGTAAAACAGAAGGCAATACCCCAAGCAAGGACACAACTGGTAAAGACTGAAGGCAATGATGGTTCTTACTAGGGGTGGCTTGGGGGCACGGGTTACAGTTGAAGACAATCCCCCAGGAAAAAATACAACTCACCATGGCTGCATGCCATGATCAATGCCCACTCTGTGGTGTGTTGGGATACCTGGGATATGGCTATGGATTATGCTCTGGGTAATCTCGTGACAAAGTACATTTACAACTGGCCATGCCCAATGACCATTGGAACACACACCAGGCAATTTGGAAGTAAGCCAAATGGAGAGTACTGGGAAAGCATTGGCCTGACATGGTCAGTGGCCACGATGGCTAGGTTTGGAAAGTATTTGGACACACTCAGAGCCATGTCTCTGACAAATTGTGACCTGGCCAAAGTTAGATTGGCCGCAGCCACAGTCCATGGCCAGTTGCCAGGACAGGCCAGTCTGCATGAGTTCCATAGCATGGCTGAAGATCATGTACACTGGAAACTATCTACTCGTCCTGGCTGCCAGCAATGCCAAGTGCATTCTCTGGGTGTCATCATAGCCACTGGAATGTGTTGAAGTCATATCCTGTGGCCAAAGAGGATGTGGTTTTGGAGGTGTTTAGGGCATGGCTAAATTAGATAATTCCCTAAGGAAAATGGGTGCTATACCCTGTGACCATAGGGGGTGAAGAAGAGGGCAAAACAGAATGGCCAAATAGCTTTTTCTAAGGAAGGAGCCCACCATGATCGCTCTGGGTGAAGTAAAGAGGCTGTATTGGCTTCTGTCCTGTGTGCTGTATGTATCACTGAAGGCACTGAGGGAGTGTTACAGGCAATAGGGTAGTTACTACAGACATCCAGTTTTTATGAAGATCTGCTGCTGGGACGTTTAGTCGGTCTGATTTATCACTCATACTGGTTGCATGTATGTGGGAGTCAATGACAGGCACACGTGACCGTCCCTAAATTAGCCCCAAGACTCATAATTAGAGTTGAACCAGCCAATCAGAGGTCTTAATCCATTTAACAAAGGTTTGAGGACCTTTAAAAAGCCAAGCTCAGTTCTTTTTCCATTGTTTTATTTAGTTTGACTGCAAAGATAGGAATGGAGAAAATAGGCCCATGAGTTGGTTTGCATGAGTTTAGGAGAGTTATGGAGATTTTTCTAGTGATATCTGATGATCTCCGTTTGAACCCCTTTAGATGCTTTCAAATTGTTTGAGGGTTTTTTAGTGTTTGTTGATCCCACGTGTCACCCCTTTTTGTCTGTTTCTGTGCTGTTCTATATGGCCCCATTCTTATCTTCCATATGAACCACTCCCTCACACAAATACATAAAAGCAACAAAAAAAACTGTTGTTCTTTCCCCTGGTCATTTTATTACCCATTCTCCCTTATTGCAAAAATACACTCCTCTTGTACTAAGCCTAAAAAACAAAAAAAGTACATAAAACAGTTCCTTTCATGTGTTAACAGAAATATTTGTGTACACTTAAGATGTCTTCCTTTGATGTACATTAGTGAGTATACGTTCCTATTGCTTCTACATTACAAGAACCCTTTCCTATTGTTCAAACCCATATGTTTGACTTTGTCACTTTTCTTGTTTTGTGGTTGACATTTTTTTTAAGCAGCAACATGTCCTTTTGTCTGGATGGAGTGGTGGGAGAAATCCAGAGCTAGGCTATTCATCACTTTGACAGATTGCTATTGAGCAAGGGTGTCAACACCCTTGCTTTTTAAAAATGTGTATTCAATAATAAAACGATGCAGGTAATTCCATCTCTGAAAGGGTAATCTTTTGATCAGATTCCCTTTTAACAAGCTCTATTCCAAAAGCATAGTATTTTTATGTATCATTCTGCATCAATATCCTGATATGCAGCGCCTGCTCTAAATGAAGAGGTCTTCTACCACTTCTTCGATTTCGCTCAGATTCTCTTGGATCCTCTCAAAACCCACAGATTCGCTCTGGAAGAACTCACTGGACTCCGTTTGGGAAAGTTGCACTTTCAAAGCCCCCAGCATGATGGGAATAAGGGGATATCCAAGGCAGAAGGAAGAACTGGCCCTACCCACTCCCAGGACACATCAGGAGTGACCTTTGCTGTGGACTAGGACCTACCACTCTGTTAAGGAATCTCCTAATCCTGGGTGAGCAGACAATGAATGGAAGCATCGTATCCTTGAGTCCCCCTGAGTAGCCAGAGGGCCAGACCAAGCTCGCTGTTCGACTGCTCAGAACCAGTCGCTCCATGTTCACCGCACCTGGAATGAGCTGGAAGGTGCCGATGCTGGATTTTCTGCTCCTCCTCCAATCCGAACTATTGCTTGCACTCTGAACCAGCTCCATACTGCATCATGCCCTAACTCAAGCCTGTCACCTGCTAGGCCCGAATCGACTGCTTGATGTTGGGACCAAATCGGATTGGTTCAAACCATCGTTCAACACCGGGTCTGACTGCATCAATCTACCAAGAACTAAATCCAGATACTGATGACCCCAAACTGCAATGGTAGTGGCCGTGTAGTTATGGTTAAATTGCTAAACCCATAGGAAGAGCACTTTTTGGGTGGCTTATAACTTTGCTCCCCTTGGACATATCCATACCAAACTTTGCAAAAAAGTATATGCCCCACTCTGAATCTTTTTGCAAAGTTTGGTGAGGTTTGGTCCAGGGGGGCAACGGTATAGGGCGTTTTTTCCCATAGACTGAATGGGGAAAAAACTTTGCTCACGTCTACAGCCCAAACTGCTGGATGGATTTTCACCAAATTTGCGGCAGGAGCAGTGCTTGGTCCCAAAAGCGTGCTTTTTTAAATTTGGTGAAAATCCGTCAAGTAATTCTTTTTAAAACAATCAAAAAGTAGGTCACAAAAAATAAGTGATATCTATGTCCGCTCCATGGACACACTTCCCTGTTCACTCCGCGTATAGGACAGCGATTGGTTAATCAGCTGGCGTCATGTCCGCGGACATGCGACGTGTTCGCTGATTGGATGGTGAAGAGCGTGAAGTGCGCCAGGTTTTTGGAAACGCCCCCCATCTTGCATTTGTGGACAGCGGCTGTTGTCCGCGGACATCACGGTAAAAACAAATTAAAAAACACAACATTGAACTTGTCAAATTTATCAAATAATCTCTGGGGAGTTGAAGGGTGATGAGGATGGGATGGGATATGGCTGCAAGAAGCAAAAAAAACTGGTGTTTTTTGCTGCGAAAGTCCGCGAACGGTCCGGATGTTCGCGAACTGTCCTGAAAAGTTCAAGGACACCTCAGCATTACAGGGTTGGTGAAATGCAGTTCTTGGATGGCATATAACTTTGGCACCACTTATTGGAACTGCATGACATTTTTCATGTATATTTCTGACCTGATTCTGGGTGAGTATGCAAAGATTAGTGGGATTCTGTAATGAGGGGCAATATTAGAGGGGGGGTCCCAAAATAATGTAAAGGCTTATAAATGAGGTGCCATTTGACAAATCTACACTTAATTTGGGAAACCGATAATACATTTAAATATGAATGTTTTTGCGAAGTTCGGTGGGATTTTGGAAAGAGGAGGCAAAATTAGAGGGGAGGGTCCCAAAATAATGTAAAGGCTTATAAATGAGGTGTCAGTTGATGAATCTACACTTCATTTGGCAAACTGATAAAAGATCTAGGTATACATGTTTTTGCAAAGTTTGGTGGGATTCTGTCAAGAGGTAGCAAAATTAGAGGGGGGTCCCAAAATATTGTAAAGGTTTATAAATGTGGTACCATTTGACAAATCTACACAAAGGTTTGCAAAAAGCTTATAGATCTAGATATAGATGTTTTCGTAAAGTCTGAATGGATTTTGTCAAGTGGGGGCTAGGTTATAGGACGTTGTATGTGCATACATTTGACACTTTGAAAAAATAAAACATGGGTGGATTTCCAGCAAACTTGCGTAAGGAGCATTGGCAAGGACCTACAAGCATGGTTTTGCAAATGTGCCAGTGTTTTATTATTTTACAAGTGTCATAATGTAGCTACAAAAAATATCACTATACCTTTAATGACTGAGGGGTAGCATGTGGCCATGGGCAGTGGACAGATTGTCTGGGTCATGGAATAAGGTCATGATCTGGAAAATCTGGCTACTGGCCATGACCACGAGGGACAAAACATAAGATTAAAGTGGCCATGTCCACCTGGCACTGGCTTTGTTGTAAAGTTATTAGAAATTAGGATAGATCTGAAAGGGAAGAAAAATATGCTCGTGGTAATATGGTCATAGGGTTCTCTTTTTGCCTTCTACAGGCTGCAATGGAAAGCGAAGAGGGGCCCTGTATGGAACACTCGGCTTCCCTTTCCATGGTGGACATCTTGTAAAAGGATTTTCCTTCCTACACCGGGACGCCGCAGGCGTCCCGCTGTTGGAAGAAAAATCCTATTTATTAGCACCCCGGGTTCCCGCTTTGGGAACCTAGGGTGCTAATGGCTTTGATCCCCCATTTCAGGGGCTGGAATGGGGGGATAATGGTCCAGAGACCTCGTTATCCACCCTCACTTTGCTTGGGCTGATAACTTGGGCTGCTGGGCCGGTATCCACTGTTCCAGTCCCTGGAACGGAGGATGAACACCACAATATTCCCATTAGCATAACACAAAATGCAAATGGAAATGTTGGAATATCTTATTGAGTTTATGTGCTTTACTGAGAAATATAAAGTAGATGGAGTCTATACATGTTTTTTTTAGTTCTATTTTTTAACTGTGAAAGGTGGTTCCTAAAGGTGGGGAGGGAAATGAGGGAAGAGGAACCAAACACTAATGTGGAAGGTTAGGTGGACAAGGGAAAATGTTGTGTTTGTGTTATTTCTAAGGTAGGGGGCAGTGTTTCTCATGCTCCTTGATTACAGCAGTGGTGGTGGATCTTGGGAGGAGGGATGGCATTAGCTGATGCCATTTTAAGATAAATAGCATCTTTGCTTAAAGTATGTACTGTGTACTAGATTGTTATGGATAGTGATTAGGAATAGGTGTTGGAGCTGTGCAAGGGAAAGTTCCTAGATCAGTAGAAAATGCAGTTCTGAACTGTCCGTGAAGCAGAAATCTTATCGTGAAGTGCGGACAGGTTCTCGGGCACGTCATCATGCCGCGCGCCAGCGTATGGTCATGTGGCACTGTCCGGAAGGTCCGCTATGAAGTCAGATGTTCGTAGACATCTACGGATGCAAAACTAGTTGAAATCGTTGCAAAAAGTGTATGGAAGTGTTACAAATGATTCCAGAGGTGGGAAATGGCAGAGGTGACACTTTGTAAATTGGACACAAACATTGCTATATTGGGTAAGTATGATATTAGTAAGTTGTAGGAAAATAGCATGAACTGGTAAAAACCTATGAAATTCACTGAAAAAACTTTCTTAAAGGGCGTTATGGTTAAGTTGGACTAATAAAAACCTATGAAATTCAATGAAAAAACTTTGATAAAGGGAAGTTATGGTTATGTTGCACTAATAAAAACCTTCGAAATTCAATGAAAAAACTTTGTTAAAGGGACATCATGGTTAAGTTGCACCAATAAAAACCTATGAAATTCAATGAGAAAACGTTGTTAAAGGGACATTATAGTTAAGTTGCACTAATAAAAACCTATAAAATTCAATGAAAAAACTTCCTTAAGGGGACGTTATGGTGAAGTTGCACTAATAAAAACCTTTGAAATTCACTGAAAAAACTTTGATAAAGGGAAGTTATGGTTATGTTGGACTATTAAAAACCTATGAAATTAAAAGAAAAAACATTGTTAAAGGGACGTTATGGTTTCAATTAAAACTGAAAAACCCCAGAAATTCACCAGTTATAAAAAGCTAAACAACCATAACTCGCGCTACCACTGTGCACTGCTAAGACTAACACCCAGGACATCAAAGATGACATCATGATATCACTGATGACATCACATATCTGTGCCACTTGTTTTTGTTTATTGACATATATAGACCAGGTGGTTTTGTTAACTGGCAGTCAGAATAATAAAACTGAAAAAGGTGCTATATATCTAGACGTTAACCTTGTCATATGTTCTTTGAGTACTTTCCTTAGGGTTTGGTCTCAGCTCATGGTGCACATACATGGGGAATTGAGCAGGCCTCAAAAACACAATTCATTTGTATACAGGAAGATAAACTTTAATGTCATTAACACTTTCTGATGATGCAGTTTCTTTCTCTTTACTTTCCCTGTATGTGCCTCTGACTTGTATGCATTGTAGTTCTTCATATCTATTGTTTGTAACAGCACAAGTGCTGTAAGTCTTGAATTGTTAGCTAGTTATTAGATGTTTAACATTACTCAAAACTCTGATACGGTAGCATTTATTATTGTACTATCCAAAATTATAAGATTATAAATAGTGTACTTCTATGGTGCATGCTGCAGTCATTGCCTATGTTTATATATGTTTAGGTTTCTGTATTAACAACAACACTTCAATACAATGATATTAGATGAGTACATTCTTTAACAGATTAAGTATTTGTGATAGGTATCCCGATCACCCCTGACTTCTTGTTACCAACAATATAAACACCTCTCCTTGTAGGGACTTTTCATCAAAATATATTTCACATGTGATGTCATCAGTGATGTCATCAATGACATTTGTAATGTCATCTTTGATGTCCTGGGTGTTAGTCTTAGCAGTGCACAGTGGTGGCACAAGTTATGGTTGTTTAGCTTACCATAACTGGCGATTTTCTGGGGTTGTTCGATTTCACTTGAAACCATAACGTCCCTTTAACAAAGTTTTTTCTTTGAATTTCATAGGTTTTTATTAGTCCAAAATAACTATAACGTCCCTTTAACAAAGTTTTTTCAGTGAATTTCAAAGGTTTTTATTATTGCAACTTAACCATAGCATCCCCGTAACTAAGTTTTTTCAATGAATTTGATAGGTTTTAAAAAACTTTGTTAAAGGGACGTTATGGTTCCAAGTAAAACCGAGAAACCCCTGAAATTCGCCAGTTATAGTAAGCTAAGCAACCATAACTCGCGTCACCACCGTGCATTTTTAAGACTAACAGCCAGGACATCAAAGATGACATCACAGATGTCATTGATGACATCAATGATGATATCACATGTCTGACTTGCTCTTTTTTCCTTTAGTGATATATCTTGACCACTAATAGTTAGGAACAAAGAAATCAAAAAGTACTATATTTGTAGACTTATACTTCAAATATGTTCTTACAATAATTCACTTAGGGTCTACTCAGCATATGAAACATATACATAGGAAAAATACACACTTAAAATACAGCAATGCTTTCTGTGCATGAAGACAATCATTAAGGTTATCAACACTTTCTTATTGTTCTGCTGTTTTTTTTATTACTGTACTTTTGTATTTGCATTACTTTCTTTAGGGTGCAGTCACATCATGTGACATTTGTACATAGGGAAGCAGTAGGTTTGAAGCAGAGTAATCCTTTCTGTTCATAAAGATAATCACTTAGGCTGTGAACACTTTCTGCTTGTACTGCTGCCTTTTTGCATTCTTCACTTTCTCTATATATACTCATATGTGTATGTGTTGTTGTGTCTTTGTGTTTTGTATGTAATAATGAAATTATTTAGTAAGTGGTTTTATTAGCTACCTATTATATGTTGCACAGTACACAAAACTCTAATAAGAAATCATTTACTATTTCAACATTCAACATAGGAAGTTTATGAATATTGCACCTCCATTATTTATGCTGCACACAATGCTTATATTTACAGAAGCTTACTATACTGTAAAGAACTTCATAATAGAATGCTATTTATATCAATGCATTGCCTAATGCACTACATAACTCAAGATATCTATTCCAATGATCCTTGACATTTTTTCTGTCAACATTATAATAAGAATCCCTTGTACAGAGTTTTCATGAAAAGTAAATGCACATGTGATGTCATCAGTGATGTCATCAATGACATTTGTGATGTCATCTTTGATGTCCTGGGTGTTAGTCTTAGCAATGCACGGTTGTGGCGCAAGTTATGGTTGCTTACCTTACCATAACTGGCGAATTTCAGGGGTTTTTCAGTTTTACTTGGAACCATAACGTCCCTTTAACAAAGTTTTTTTACTCAATTTCATAGGTTTTTAGTAGCACAACTTAACCATAACATCCCTTTAGCAAAGTTTTTTTACTGAATTGTATAGGTTTTTAGTAACGCAACTTAACCATAATGTCCCTTTATCAAATTTTTTTTTCCTGAATACAGATATACATAGTGTGAATTTGATAGATGTTTACTAGGATTCCCTTACTTTATATACATATAACATGCTGAATGCTCTGCTAGTGATTTTGATGTCTGCGGACTGTGCGAATGTCCACAGTCGGACGCGGACAACATCAACACTACCCAAAAACTCAGGGGGTATCTTAGATTGTTCTATCATGCTATATAAATACTGAAAAGGTTCAAAAAGCAGCACATAAACACATAATAGGTAATATTAAATAAGAAATTGAACCTATATATGTAACACATCAACCATCCATTTAAATACCATATGTACTAAAATGGAATATACCACAACAAGAAAGATATGCCTCCAAACATAATTACCTGACAGAAACTGCACAGCTAAGAGCACCAGCAGATCTACACAGCAGTAAGAACACCATTTACCAGAAACTAGTAAGTAAACTTCATTTTTCTTATATATTTCTAAACTTTCTGTATTTGGTACAGTAAAAGTAATATATTTTTTTTTTACACAGAAATGTCCAGTACTTTGGAATGGCTTGAGGAAAATATCCCACGTGAGGAAATCTCTGAAGACAGTCATACTAATGATAGACACTTCTCTATATAGCAAATTAATAACCATTACTTCATGTGTACTTAACATATATATATTTGTTTAACAGACCATACAAACATTGAAAATAATACACCAAAAGAGACATTAGAAAATACTCTGCAGCGCATGGAACAAAAAAAGAACATGCTTATCAAAAATGTCAATCTTTTGAAAAATTTTGTGGAGGAGCACATAAAAGAAAAAATGTAATATCATTGTCCCACATGCACCTGTTCCCCCTCTGCATGTCCCAGTCAACTATCCCCAAACCCTCAACACCAAGAAAAACGTTTTGATGAGACATGCATCCCTTCATCCCCTCCCATCCATCCTCTCGAAACCCCTAATTCCCCTGTGTTTGTGTCAGTTTCTGCTTCTCCGTCTCTTTCATGAATTTTATATCTGTATATAATAAAAAAATAATGTGTGTTTTAATTTAGTCCTTTGTATCTTATTTTTTTTTAAAAAGGCAGTTGGGGTGTCTGCGGATAGCGCAGGTGTCCGGAATGTCCGTAATTAACCAAAATGGGGTGTCCTGAGAACACTATACCTGACCGTACTGTCCGCAGGCAAAATGGAACTGTTCTCAGAACACATTGGTTGTCCGAAATGTTCGCAATTAACCCAAAATGGAGGTGTCCTAAGGACGCTATACCTGTCCGTACTGTCTGTAAAACATCTACGCACATGCGCACCACTTCCATAAGTCCTACGAACATTGCGCCTGTCCGTAACTGTCCATATAACTCTTGTCGCACTTTTAATTAGTTTGAGGACCCGAACACTGTCCGTAGAACATCCACGCGCATGCGCACAACCGTTCATGTGCATTTGGTGTCCTGTGGACACCGGTTCCCTTTGCGGACGTCTTCACAACGCCATCATGTGACGCACCCATGCTGAGCATGTGTCCTGAATTGCGGACATTGTTCTGAACCGCAAACATTTTAGAAGTACTTTTTTTGGGCAATACAAAGTATTTTACAGTAAATATTCACCATTGCACATGTCCCAGACAATGACCCTGACTTTCTACATACTGTTTGGAACTTTTTAAGCCTTTTTGGGGTGTTTGATCTGGGCGCACCAGCATCCCTATAAAAGGCCACACCTCAGAGCTGATCTTTATTCTGTCTTCCTACTATTGAAGATTACCTGCTTTTGCTGTGCTGCTTTTGCTGAAACTTGATGGCATCCATGGCTGCTGTTGTTCCACCTGGTGCTACATCTGCCTCAGCACCACCCCCACCCCCTCCACACCTCCCCAAGGGCCTGAAGAGAGGAACAGGCGTGAGGATGTAGAGGAGGATGAAGAGGATGAAGAGGATGAGGTAATGGAAGTCCCTACTACCAGCACTCGCTGTGAGTCTTGGGTATGGATGTTGTTTACCATTCAGGGTGGAGTGCTAAAAGCGTGTGCGATCAAGGTCACCTGCAATCAGTGCCACATGGTGCTGAGTCGTGGGAGGCCTGGTTCTTACAACTTTGGTACGACATCTATGAAGCGACACCTAAGGTTGTTCCACGATGGGGCCGTTCGCAAGGTTTTACCTTGTGATCAACGTAGTAGGTTGAGTTCCTCTACCACATCCTCCGTTTCCGCTCCTGTCACCACAAGAGACTCTCCTGTGGGACAGCGCATCCCTCCAGCTGCCTCACAGGCCATTCACGATGCTGTTGACCCTTACCTTTCGAGCGTCACAATATTGCGTATGTACTGTGATGCAGTACTCTTCAGGGAAGAGAGTCTTTGGAGTGCTTTCGAGACTACAGTCAAGGAGCATGAGAAGGTCTGCCCACTACCTAAATAAGGCCCACCCTACATCTTCCTCTCTCCACCTGCCCTTTCTTATCCCAGTGGTTGGTGTCCCTTCCTTACCCTCCTTTCCCCTCCTCTCCTAGTGAGTCGTGTGTAAAAAACCCCAAAAAATATAAACCAAAAATCTCCCAAAAGCCTTTCACAGTCCAAAAATAGAAGTGACAAATAAAAAAGTGCAGGGCCCTGTGCTTTTTTCAGAAGTCCTCGGACAGTTCGCGGACATCTAAAATTTTGGGGTGCTGCCCTATCATAACCATTGTACTTTTCTCTGGGAGGAAGTGGTGGCTCTGAAAAGAGCTGTTTGGTGGTGTTTGTGTTTGAAAAACTTCAAATGGTCAACACCTACTGCAAAATGGATGGCTGTAATTCCAAAAAAGGTTGTAATGCATTTTGCACACTTCTCAGAAAAATCTGATTGACAGCATAAGTAAGATGAACTCCATCTCTGCGAAAAATATATGTGCTACGAAACATAATATTTTCATTGTGAAAAGAGGCCAGGCTAACATCTCTTAGAAAGGCACAAACAGCCTTATTTACATTGCACCTTGCTTTCTCCATTTGTGGACCAAATGAAGAAGAATGCATCCACATTTGTTTCTGCGCAATATGAGAAAAAATAATTTGGAAATTTGGAAACATGTCCACGACCTTTCTTCTTTCATTGCAAATTGCAAAGAAATTCCAGACACATATCCTAAACTGTTCCCTCCACAATGAATTATAATTATGTCTGAATGATCATCTGTCTCCAAACTAGCACAGAAAGGTACCAATTCCAGCAACTTCATTCCACATACTCCATGCCAGTGCACTTCCACATGAGGGAATCCAAGATCTGAAGCTACTCCACAGCGTTCAGCACGCACCTCCAACCAATGTATCCATGAGTGTCCCAAAATCCATATAATCTGTTTTCTGAAACACACAGCCATAGCTATCTGTTCTTCTCTCAGAAAAAAGACTTTCTGACAAACTCTCTCCTTACACAACACACCCAGTAAACTTTACTGACCAATCCCTTGCTTTTCTCATTCTCATTTGCATGCCTTCCCACCCCAAAATCCCTGTATGTAATGCACAATGTCCACGGACTACCGCCATGTCCGCGGACATATCGAAAAATCTGAGCGTGGTGTATTTAAATTTAAATAGTGTGCCCATTTCCCCTTTGAGGTTGGCTCTGAAAAGAGCCATTTTTTGGGGGGGGGTTGCAGATGCTTAACAGACAACTTGGACAGTCCTTCTACCCTTTCCACTTCACTCTCTGTGCCATTCCCTCATTGGATACAGCTAAGAAGTCACACAACCATCCACCAATCACATCCAAGACCTCTACATCTACCTCCATCATCAGAGTTCAGCACTTCAAATGTACTGTTGATCACTCTGAGTACAAGTCTCATATCATTGGAAAGCAGCTTCTACAAAAAACTACTGTACAAGTCTCCAAGATTTCTACTTGCAGCTACAGGCATATCCACATGCAATAATAGAAACTACAGGTATGAATATTCTCTGCACAATACATGAACAGCTCTTATGAATGCATATAAACAGAGTAACTGCCATTTAACCTGTCTAACCTATAAAAAAAAACTACTGTCATTTTCCCCATCTGCTATAATCAACTCTCACTTCCAAACCTGCCTGCTATCTATTTTATTTTTACACACACAGCTATCTAAAACATTATAATATTAAAAGATGGGATATATAACAGTTTAATTATAGAAAAACACTTAGTAGTGTATTATACAATTACACACAGTCAGGATAAGATTATGCATCTTCATACACTCACACAGATAGACAGTATCATTGAAAAGCTCCCAGCTGAAATAACACCACTGCCTATAAATCGAATTTTTCTAATTTATTACCCATACCTTCACAAATGCATACAATCCATGCTTCTCTATACAATTTCTGCCATTTACCTTATAAAAATTGCAAAATAAGTATATCATTATTTCTTCTATCGCCTAACATTCAATAACACAGCCTTAAAAAACCAAGTGAGTTTCATACACTTAGTATTCTACTCATTGGCAAAGCATATTGAAGTAACATATTGTAAGTAAAATATAAAGCCTGCACATAGTCAAAGAAAACTGCATTTACACACTATGTTCTCTTATCAAACAAGAATACTGCTACAAAAACATACAAATAAACGTCTAAATTAACATCATTGCTATAAACACACAAAATGACTAACTTCTTTCCTTTACAAATGCAGTGAAGACCACTCTCCTGAAAAGCAGCAACATCTGAAGTACAAACAACAACTCCGAAGAAACCTGCTCATTCCACACAAAAAAGTTAGTACAATACTACCATAATATTTTTACTGTTACTCAAACTCACTGTGCAGTTGATTCATTGAATTTGTGTGCCAAAAAACAGAGATTTGTACACCATTCTGCCAACAAATCCCCATTTGTTAAACAGGGATTAACAGGCAGAATAGCAAACAAATCCCCGTTTTTCGATACACAAATAACATAACTCAGCCCCTAGAATGTTAGTATTACAGAACAAAGAAATGTTTTAATTCTATACCATTCGATTTAGTATTAGTATTTCTGCACACCACTATCTTACTTCGTACTGTCATCTGAACCCAAGTATAGTAACACACAAGTACAAGAATAGCCTTCCCAACTAGTTGTAGCTGCCCAATGCACAATCACACACCACCACATACATATTTACCATCATACTCACACACTCATGCACACAGCACACATACATTGCAGAACAGCCCAACCCATACCTTCTTTTTTTTCAACAGACCCCAAAGAATGCCTACCAAGAACAATGTCCTTAGAAAGCAACACAGAAGTAGAGCAAATGAAAATAAAAGTGTCCAAAATAAGCATCCATCACTAACAGAATGTATACACAAAGTTAAAACAAAAGATCTAATAGAGTCATTAAGCGAAACAAAACAAGCTTCCAGTACAAAAACGTTCCCTCCTCTTTCAAAATGTAAAACAAAACAAAAAGTGATTTACAACAATTCAGCTACCACTACTGCTGATACTGCTCCTATAAATCTTGATGTAGTGGCAAGTAACCATACCAAAAAAAGTACATTAGAAAAAATGTTCAGCCACAGAGTCCTTCAAAATCTTATAAAAACAGGACAGAAATAATACACAACCCTTAAAACCTACCGTAGAAAATTAATTTTAGAAACTTTGATAGACAGTGCAATCCTTCTCAAAAGGAAGTTATTTATTTTAGTGTTAAACAGAATGAAACCGCTAACAAAACTAACTACTAAATTACAAAAAAGACTTGAAAATAAACAGAATGGCAACAAAAATAACTTCTTAAATATCTGTGGAGGTGAATGGAGTCACACCACCAGCACAGAACCATATTTCAATGAAGAAGCATACAAACAAAAGCAAACACACATAATTGCCATACATAGAAGTGTAAGAGGCTGTGAAAAACTTAATAATACCATTAAGGAAAAAGAAATACTGCTTACAAAAATGTCCCAAGAAAATTCAGTATCACCTCTCCATTCAACTGAACCAGAATGCCCAGTATACAAATGGCAGTGCATGTCAATGTGTAACATTGCCAAAAACTCTTTCAAATGTTTACACTAGTTCCTCAATCAGTATGTGAAGGCAAAGACAAAATCAAAATGAAACTAATACAAAATATGGATACCTGTCCAGTGCGCAAACACACAGGACTGCAAGGACATTCATTCGCCTGCATTTCAGGACCTATTTGCAAAAGCACCTTCCATCATATCAAAATGATATCAACACATCATTCAACTATAAGAAATCTAGTCTATCAACTGTACTATGCTAAAAGTCCTGCTTTAGCACTAGCCAATTTAAATAACAATCTTCTACATGGTACAGCCAAAGATCTACTTGAAGAAATAGAGCATATTCAGAGAAACAAATGTGGGAAACATTGTTGTTGCAAATACAAAAACAAAGGGAAATACTACACCAAATGCCGCTTTGGTTTCCCTAGACCAGTTACAGAAAGAGGTGAAGTGAACAACTTCATGTCTTCAGTTAGACATAGTGTTAAAGATAAATCACCTAAGAACACATATTATATAAAAAAGAACAGAAGAAGCAAAATATATCAATGATTACAATGCAAACATTGCCCTCTTATGGAATGCACACATAGATGTGCAGTACATTGCAGACAATTCCACTGCAATTGCACTGTATGTTACAGCCTACTTAACAAAAGCATAAAAAACAGAGCTGCAAGACCTCTGGAATGACCTATCATTGGACAAAACGCTGTATCAGAAATTGTACAGCTTAGGCAAAAATATGCTCTCCCATAGAGAATGTGCCTGCTATGAAGCTGCAGATCGTTAAACCGGTACTGCTTTATATGGAAAATTAGTCTTGGTCCTGCTAAATCTAGAAACAATAGCCAAAAATGATCACAACAGCCAATACATTTTGAAAAATGATTTACTAGACACGTACTACCCAAACAGAAGTACCACTTTGGAAACCAAGTGTCTATACCACATAGCCCAAAACTTCACATACAAAAATAATATAAAACCCGATGAAAACAAAGGTAGATACAGGGTGACAAATTGTGAAGGCAGCTTTGTGAAAGTTACCAAAAGAAACATAGTTAATCATATCAAATTGTCATTAAAAACTCCTCAACATAAAGAACTATATTACATTTCCCTTTTACAACTTTTTAAACCATGGAGAAAAGAAGAATAGATACTAGGTATCTATGACTCTTATGACGACGCTTTCAAAGCAAATGAAAGTACAATAACCAATGTAAACTTTACACAGTACAAAACAATGTTGCACAATGAACAGCAACACGAAGAAGAACTCCAGGCTCAACTAGATAAAGACACTCCCGACAGCAGTCAACCTTCTGAAACAGGAATCCAAGAACCGCTGGGACAGCCTCTAATAGCAAATGAGGCAGAATTAGCTATGACAGAAGTAGAAAACACCATGTGTCACTATGAAGAAGATACAGAAGACTTAACTGTACTACAATCAAAACTAAACAAAGAGTAGCATACCATTTTTCAAGAAGTAACACAAGAAATGGGCACATTGTGTACAACATGAAAATAAAGAATGTACCTGCCAAAATTACAAACCTATACTACTATATGTCAGTGGTGAAGCTGGTTCATTTAAAACATTCTTAATCAAAATCATCAGCAAATTCCTTCAACAATACAATTGACAAACAACAAACTGTCAGCTGGTGTAACTGCCCCCACAGGTTAAGCTGCGTACACCATAGGCGGTGTCACTTTACATCGATTACTGCTCCTTCCAGTAGAACACCAAAACAAATTAGAATATTACAAACTTACTACAGAAGCTGCAATGGAATTATGCAGAGTGTTAAAACAAATGAAAATGCTGCTAATAGATGAGGTGCGCATGGTCTCCAATCTAATGTTGGCTTTGATTCACCTCTGATTAATGACATGACATAGCCAAAACATCACATACAAACTATATAAATCAAACACAACAGAAACTGTATATTTTCAAATATTTGATAGATGTTTGATTCTATGGGTGTGATCTATGGGTGTGATATGCTGCGGTGGTTGTGGCCAGAGCCTAGAGTCTTGGGTGCATGGCCTGGTGTGATATGCTGCGGTGGTTGTGGCCAGGGCCTAGAGTCTTGGGTGCATGGCCTACAGCCTACGGCCATGCACCCAAGGCTCTAGGCTCTGGCCACAACCACCGCAGCATATCACACCCATAGATCACACCCATAGAATCAAACAGTTTAATTCTGCGATATGGGCTACTTATATAGAATCAAACATTTTAACTGAGCAATATCATATTAAAGTAAAATAGCCAGAAGCACATTTTTTATGTCCGCGGACAGCCACGGTGTCCGCGGACATGGCAAACACACCAGAGGTGCCTGCCACCTAAACAAATAAAACATTTCACCCATCTCTTACTCCCCCACCCTCCCCAAGCACTCCTGTACACCAACACACTTGCCAAAAGTGTATTTCTCCCCAGTTCGTCGCCACGCTGTCTGTGGATGTCTGTGGATGCAAGATGGCGGACACATAAAAACAATACGGCTCACCTCACGCTTCATTCCAGCCAATTGTGCTATTAAAAACCTATGAAATTCTGTAAAAAAACTTTGTTAAAGGGACGTTATGGTTCAAATTAAAACCGAAAAAAAAACTGAAATTTGCTAGTTATGGTAAGCTAAGCAATCATAACTCACGCCTCCACCGTGCATTGGTAAGACTAACACCCAGGACATCAAATATGACATCACAAATGTCATTGATGACATCACTGATGACATCACATGTTCATTTACTTTTCATGAAAAGTCTGTAGAAAGGATTCTTATTATAATATTCATTAAAAAGTGACAAGAATCATTGGAATAAACATCATGAGTTATGTAGTGCATTGATATAAATAGCATTCGTTTATGAAGTTTTTTACACTGTGAGTGGACCCTAAGTGAATTATTGTAAGAACATATTTGAAGTATAAGTATAGTAAGCAACTCATATATAAACATAAGCATTGTGTACAGCATACATCATGGAGGTGCAATATTCATAATCTTCCCATGTTGAATAGTGAAATGATAAATGCTTTCCTTAGAGTTTTGCGTGCTGTGCAACATGTAATAAGTATCTAATAACACCCACTTACTAATCCACTTACTACATAGTTTCATTATTACATACAAAACACAAAGACAGAACAACACATACACATATGAGTATAGAAATGGAAAGTGAAGTATGCAAAAAAAGCAACAGTAGAACCAGAAAGTGTTCATAACCTAACTGATTATCTTTATGCGCAGAAATGATTTCTCTGCTTGAAACCTACTACTTCTCTATGTATAACTATCACATGATGTGACTGCACCCTAAAAAAAACTAATGTGAATACAAATATGAGCATATCTAGAGAAAGTACAGTAATAAAAAAACAGCAGAACAATAAGAAAGTGTTGATAACCTTACTGATTCTCTTCATACACAGAAAGCATTGCTCTCTTTCAAGTGTGTATTTTCCTTATGTATATGTTTCATATGCTGTGAGTGAAACCTATGTGAATTAATGTAAGAACATATTTGAAGTATAACTCTACAAATGTAGTACTTTTTAAATGTTTTGTTCCTAACTATTGCTGGCCAAGATATAGCACTAAAGGATAAAAGAGCGAGTCAGACATGTGATGTCATCAGTGATGTCATCAATGACATTTGTGATGTCATTTTTGATGACCTGGGTGTTAGTCTTAGCAATGCACGGTGGTGCGCGAGTTATGGTTGCTTAGCTTACCATAACTAGCAAATTTCAGGGGGTTTTCGGTTTAACTTTGAACCATAACGTCCCTTTAACAACGTTTTTTTTACTGAATTTCATAGGTTTTTATTAGCGTAACTTGACCATAACCTCTCTTTATCAAATTTTATTTTACTGAATATACATATTCATAGTGTAAATTTGATAGATGTTTACTAGGATTCCATTACTTTATATACATGTAATGTAGAACATACTGAACCCCCAGCTCGTGATTTTGAAGTCCGTGGACAGACACAGACAACATCAACACTACCCAAAAACTCAGGGGGTATCTTAAATTGTTCTATCATGCCATATGAACGCTGCACAAGTTCAAAAAGCAGCATTATATGTAATAATATATAAGAAGTGGAACCTATATACCTAACTCATCAACCATCCATTTAAATACCATGGGGGTAATTCATGGATTATGTGCGCCGAAAAAAATGGGTTTTGTGCGCCATTCTGCCCACAAATACTTGTTTAACATAATGAGGATTTGCGGGCAGAATGGCGCATAAATCCTGTTGTTTTCAGCGCAAATAATCCATGAATTACCCACATATGTACTAAAATGGAATATACCAAAACAAAAAAGATATGATTCCAACATAATTACCTCACAGAAACTGCACAACTAGGAGCAACAGCAGACCTACAGAACAGTAAGAACACAACTTACCAGAAGCCACAACTTTACAAGAAGTAAACTTAATTTTTCGTATATATTTCTAAACTTTATGTATTAGGTACAGTAAAAGTAATATGTATTTTTTTTTACACAGAAATGTCCAATACTTTAGAATGGCTTAAGGAAAATTTCCCAGGTGGGGAAATGTCTGAAGATAGTGATACTAATGGTAGACATGTCTCTATATAACCACATTAATAATCATTACTTTATGTGCACTTAACATATATATTTCTTTTTAACAGACTATACAAACATTGAAATTAATACATCAAAAGAGACATTAGAAAATACACTTGAGCACATGGAACAAAAAATTGACATGCTCATGGAAAATTTCAACATTTTGTGGAGGACCACATAAAAGAAAAAATTAAATATCATTGTCCCACATGTACCTGTTCCCCCTCTCCACAACCAGTCAACTATCCCCAAACCCTCCACACCATGAAAAACGTTAGGATGAGACTTCCATCCCTTCATCTCCTCCTATCCATCCTCTCAAAACCCCCAATTCCCCAGTGTTTTTGTCAGTTTCTGCTTCCCCCTCTCTTTCATACATTTTACATCTTTATATAATAAAAAAATATATATTATTTGTGTTCTAATTCAGTCCTTTGCGTCTTATTTTTATTAAAAAGGCAGTTAAGATGTCCGCGGACAGTGCGGGTGTCCGGAATGTCCGTAATTAAACAAAATGGACGTGTCCTGAGGACACTAAACCTGTCCGTACTGCTCGCAGGCAAGATGAAACTGTTCTAAGAACACATGCGGTGTCCGGAATGTCCGTAATTAACCAAAATAGGGGTGTCCTAAGGACACTAAACCTGTCCGTACTGTCTGCAGGCAAGATGAAACTGTTCTAAGAACACATGCGGTGTCCGGAATGTCCAGAATTAAACAAAATGGAGGTGTCCTAAGGACACTATTTCTGTCCGTACTGTCCGCAGGCAAGGTGAAACTGTTCTAAGCACACATGCAGTGTCCGGGATGTCCGTAATTAAACAAAGTGGAGGTGTCCTAAGGACACTATACTTGTCCGTACTATACGCAAGCAAAATAAAACTGTTCTTAGAACATGCACAGTGTCCGGGATGTCCGTAATTATCCAAAATGAAGGTGTCATAAGGACACAATACCTGTCCAAACTAACTCTAAAACATCTACGCACATGCGCACCACACCCATTAGTCCTACGAACATAGCGCCTGTCTGTAACTGTCTGTCTCACTTGTGTAGCACTTTTAATTACTTTCAGGACCGGAACACTGTCCGTAGAACACCCGTGCGCATGCGCACAGCCTTTCCTGTCCATTTACAGGGTAATTCATAGATTTCAGTGCAGAGGCAGCGCACGCGAGCAGCACAGAGAGGTAGTGTGTGCCAGTGTGCGCGAGCTGTGTGCGCTAAACAGCATTCTGGCGCACCGCGTATTCATGGAACATCAAAGCCATTCTGAGCGCTGGCGCAGTGAGCATCCCGCAGCGCCAGTTACGCCCCCAAGAACGCCCCTTGCGCAGGGATAAGGCATTGAAATCCCCAATTCACAGGGCCGGGACAATGCATTTGGGGGGTGCTTGGGAAGTTTCACACGCGATAGGGCTTGGGTGAGCGGGGTACGTGTGTTCTGAGGGGTGAGCGGGGAGTATCACAAGCGATAGGGCTTGTGCGAGCGGTGTACGTGTATTCTGAGGGGTGCACTGGGAGTATCACACGCGATAGGCCTTGGTCGAGTGGGGTACGTGTATTCTGAGGGGTGCGCGGGGAGCATCACACGTGATAGGCCTTGTGCGAGCATGGTACGTGTATTCTGAGGGGTGCGCGGGGAGTATCACACGCGATAGGCCTTGGGCGAGCGGGGTACGTGTATTCTGAGGGGTGCGCAGGGAGTATCATACGTGATAGGGTTTGCACTAGTGGGGTACATGTATTCTGAGGGGTGCGCAGGGAGTATCACATATGATAGGACTTGGGCAAGTGGGGTACGTGTATACTGAGGGTTGCGCGGGAAGTATCACACGCGATAGGCCTTGGGCGAGCGGGGTACGTGTATTCTGAGGTGTGCGCGGGGAGTATCACACGCGGTAGGCCTTGGGTGAGCAGGGTACGTGTATTCTGAGGGGTGCGTGCAGAGTATCACACGCAATAGGGTTTGTGCGATCGGGGTATGTGTATTCTGAGGGGTGCGCGTGGAGTATCACACGCGATAGGGCTTGGGCGTGCAGGGTACGTGTATTCCGAGGGGTGCACGGGGAGTATCACACACGATAGGCCTCGGGCGAGCAGGTATGTGTATTCTGAGGGGTGCGCGGGGAGTATCAAACACGATAGGCCTTGGGCGAGCGCGGTACATGTATTATGAGGGGTGCGCGGGGAGTATCACACGCGATAGGGTTTGTGCGAGCGGGGTACATGTATTCTGAGGAGTGCACAGGGAGTATCACATGCGATAGGGCCTGGGCGAGCGGAGTACGTGTATTCTGAGGGGTGCACGGCGAGTATCACATGCGATAGATCTTGGGCGAACGGAGTACGTGTATTCTGAGGGGTGTGCAGGGAGCATCACACGCGATAGGCCTTGTGTGAGTGTGGTACGTGTATCATAAGGGGTGCGCGAGGATCATCACACGCGATAGGCCTTGGGCGAGCGGGGTACGTGTATTCTGAGGCGTGCACAGGGAGTATCACACGAGATAGGGCTTGGGCGAGCGGGGTACGTGTATACTGAGGGGTGCGCGGGGAGTATCACACATGGTAGGCCTTGTGTGAGCAGAGCACATGTATTCTGAGGGGTGCACGGTGAGTATCACACGTGATAGGCCTTGTGTGAGTGGGGTACGTGTATTCTGAGGGGTTCGCGTGCAGTTTCATACGTGATTTAGCTGGGCGAGTGGGGTACGTGTATCTTGGGGGTACGCAGGAAGTATCACATGCGAATTGGCAGTGTGGGACCTCCCAGGTGTGCCCTCTCCCCTCTCCTCAGGCCCTGCAGGCAGCCCACACCACAGGGGACTACCCTGCACCCCAGGCCATGCCCCGCAGGCAGCCCATCCACCTTGGGCATGCCCCCCAGCCAGCCCACATGTCACCATGCACCAGTGAGCACCAACTCATGTACCCCTGCACCCCCACCCACCCGGCAGTGATAGGCACCTGCCAACAGGCCCCGACTCATGTCCCCCTGCACCCCCACCCACCTGGCGGTGAGGGGCACCTGCCAGCAGGCCCCGACTCATGTCCCCCTGCACCTCCACCCACCCGGCAGTGACAGGCTCCTGCCAGCAGGCCCCGACTCATGTGCCCCTGCACCCCCAACCACCTGGCAGTGATAGGCACCTGCCAACAGGCCCCGACTCATGTCCCCCTGCACCCCCACCCACCTGGCGGTGAGGGGCACCTGCCAGCAGGCCCCGACTCATGTGCCCCTGCACCCCCAACCACCTGGCAGTGATAGGCACCTGCCAACAGGCCCCGACTCATGTCCCCCTGCACCCCCACCCACCTGGCGGTGAGGGGCACCTGCCAGCAGGCCCCGACTCATGTCCCCCTGCACCTCCACCCACCCGGCAGTGACAGGCACCTGCCAGCAGGCCCCGACTCATGTCCCCATCCAACACGTTATCATGATCCACAATTATGGCCCTCATGGCCACCAAAATCCCAACACACGCCACCCCTGCCCAAAGAACCAACCAAGTATTACATCCACCCCACATTGAAATGCCCATTACATGAAACAACCCAAATGGAGTGTATGTACATCAACACATGTCCGTCACACGCACACACACAATGGTGCCAGTGAATGTGAAAACCCACATCGTGAGATGCATGAAACCAATGAGAGAATACCACACATTGAAGTATGAAACAAAAATGTCAACGCAAAATTAAGTGAATGAAATGAAATCACACAATAATGGAAATAATGAATAAAATGCATCATGTTCCAAAATGAAAAAAACATGAAATCGGAATCCAAAGAAATCCAAATGAAAATGTGTCCAAAGTCACCGTCCAACAAAGCAAATCCAAACGTGAAGAAATAAGTAAAATCCATTGCTCCATGGTGAAAAATAAAATAAAAATGACGAAAAATCCACTATTCAATTATATGCAAATAACAAATCCAGGGTCCATGAGCCCAACCATTGAAATGAAACATACAAAAAATACTGCCTAATGAAGAACTATCTACAAAAAGGTGGGGAATAGTCCAAGCGCCCCAAATGAAATAAAAACATAATTGAAACCTAACACTAACTAACCATATACAATGGCGGTGGGCAAGTCCTACGGCTCACTTGCCAATTTCCCAGGCCAGGACATCATCAAACTCCTGTTCTATGTCCTGGAGGTGGGCCTGTTCCATGGCCCCGTGGTTTTGCAGGGATGATGTCATGTCCAACTCCAACTCCCTGCGAATTGCCTCGAGGCAATCGGCCCGCCTCAGTGCTCTGTGCATGGAGTTCTCCGCCCTGACCATAGTGAGCCGTGTCTCTTCCGCCCACTGCCGCTCCGCATCTATGTGCTGGCCCAACCGCTGCCACACGGAAGACATTCCCAATCCAGGGTCCTCCTGCCCTCCGGCCGATGTCTGCCCCTCTGATGTTGATGGCCCCGAGTCATCATCGCTCCCACCTTGAGCTTGCTGCTGCTGTGCCTGTGCCCTGGCTGTTGATGCCTGCACATCCTCCTCCTGCTGGGGTGCAGATGTTGGTGTGGCCACCCCTGCTGGACCTCTGACTCCCGACTGTGGCAGGGATGTGTCCTCCACCAGCCAGGTTGCTGGGTCAGAGGCAGCTCCACAGGGTACCCAGGTGATAGATGGGCTGGAAGATGGCACGGAGTATGACTGGCACATAGGGGGTTCAGGTGAGGAGGGGGTCAGAAGAAGGTGCAGCAGATGGAGGAATCCAGTCCTGGTGACCCATCCCAGTAGGTCGACGCGGTCAAAGAGGCAATCCAAGATGACGTGCAGTGTCTTCACAAAAACACTGCAGGTCACCTTGCATGCCCCGTTGACGCAACGCCATCCCAGCCAGGACAGGCTCAACCCGTTGCCAGATTGCCATGTCCGCAGGGAGAGGAAGGCCTGTTGTTGTGCGCTCATCCCCTCCCTGAAAACGCGTCTGGACGTAGGCATCCCTGCTGGTGTGGGATGATGCAGTCACAGGATCGGGGACAGGATTACACACAGGCACCTCCACGGCAGCCTGTGCTGTCTCCTGTCCATGCTCCTGGACTGCACCACTAGCACCAGTGGAATCCCCTCTCCAGACCCCGTGTGTGATCCTTCCATGGCCTCCTCCTCAACCAAACCCCCCACCAACCAGGATGACTCCGTGCCATCTTCCTCCATCGGACCTTGTGGGGTCTAAGCTGCCCCTTTTGCTGCAGAGGAGTCCACTTCCAACCGCTGCCTCTTGGACCTATCCTCGGCAGCTACGGCCACGGACGCGACACCAGACTCCTCAATCCCCAACGAGATGACAACCTGGGAGGGGAACTGGGCCTTGCGTCTCCGGCTGGCGGTGCGATCCCTGCCACTTTTCTCCACAGCAGCGTCTCCGCCCTCTTCATCAGTTGATGCTGCAGACAGGGAGAGATAGAACACAGGCATCAGGGCACTGTACAATGGTCCGATACACACATTGCAGTTGTACATAAGTGGCAGTGTCAAACTTCAAACATGGCTTCACACTCCCCAACACACATGTAATTTCAACTCACACACATGAGCACAACAACAGGAATGTTGCACCAGGCAGCACCATCCATACACAAACAACAGCATGAGCTGATGAAGGTGAGCCTGATGTCACATGCAACACGGGGAGTGCAGAACACATGCACACCCGCCACCACACATACATGCATCTGTACATCTCCACCACCTGTCGCTGTAATAACATCCCCATTCATGTCAAATCTGGCAATCAGCCTCCTACATGTCAGTGTCACATGCATCCATGGTGTATCACAGTTGCACACTTGTCAAATACACACACATGCAAATGTGCATAGTGCAGATACATGCAGGTAGAAGCAGCATCCATGTGTGACACCACAACCATGCCACAGTACATACACAGGATTTAAAAATGTGTGCACCCACACCTGCATTTGCCAAGCATGCTTACCAAGACATACACCATAGATGTGTCTCACACATGAGAGGACTCATATGCAGCAGGCTCATTTCCCTGTACATACACATGCATACATTGCCATACACAGACATATGTACAACCTGCACACTCCTGCCCCACCTCAACATGCACAGCGTCCAATCAGTACACATGTACACTTACCGCTCGACTCCAGATGGGTCTGCCTCTCAAGGACCTGGAGCTGGAGCGCTGGCCATATACGTTCCAGGACCCTCATTTGGTTGTTGGTTAGGCGAACCCAGCACCCCTTGGCATCCGCTGCCTTCAAGAGGCACCGGGCCTTGTTGAGGGTCCTGGACCTGAAGACCTCCAAGCGCTTCCTGACGTGCTGAATGTCGCGGACTGCCGCCCCATCCTCGTTGATGGCAGTCACAATGGCCATCCAGATCCTCTTCCATCCTTCATTGTCGGCGCGCAAACTTTCAAAGAGGACATCATACTGCCCCAGGACTTGCTCCACCAGGATACCAACTTCACTGGCACTGAAGCTGGTAGCCCTCTGCCTCTCTGGCTGGGGGTTGCCAGTGGTGCCAGATGATGTTGTGTCCGACATGGCAACCCTAGAGGTAGGTGTGGGTGGGAAACTGGGTCCTGGTGCTGGGCTTGGGAGCGATGGTATCCCAGTCAGGAGTTTTCAGTTCCAGCAGGGGTGGTCACAGCAACTGCACCACTGCAGATGGCTGATGTGCAATTCAAGGAAAGGTCTTAGCGCGTAAGCGCGTCTGTGATGTGATGTGCAAGTGCGTTTCCTTCAACACGGGTGCATGTTGATTGTACACGTGCAAAAACTGCACGTCCGGGTGTGACTGCATGCAATTGGGGGAAAGGGCCTTAGAGCTGACGTGCGAAAGTGACATTGCACATGTGGGCTGGCTTAAAAGGTATGCGTAGGATGCCATTTTCTTGTACGTGCTTTTTGTGGAGAGCGAGGGGGTGATTCTTGTACTTCTTGTCAGTTCACACACGATAACTTCACAACAGTTCCAGTTCTTACTCCCTGTTTACTCAGACAGCGTTCAATTCTTCTTTTGGTGGGGGTGTAATCAACGTGCACACGTGCGTCTTTTTCATGTTCTTTTTCCAGGGACAGTGAGTCGCGCACCTATTTTCCAACTGTGGTTGCCCCCGTGTGTCGCATACCCGTTCAGAGGTCATTGTAGTCTGCATGTACAACGCATATGCTTATTTTTGTGTTTCTGCGTGCCACAGCGTAGTGTGGGTTCATTTTTCCATGCGCATGCTCTACCAGAGCACGTGCATGGAATTGTCCCACATGTACCTGTTCTCCTCTCCATATACCAGTCAATTATCCCCAAACCCTCCCCACAATGAAAAACGTTAAGATGAGACTTCATCCCTTCATCTCCTCCTATCCATCCTCTCGAAACCCCCAATTCCCCTGTGTGTGTGTCAGTTTCTGCTTCCCCCTCTCTTTCATACATTTTACATCTTTATGTAATAATAAAAAAATATATTATGTGTGTTTTAATTCAGTCCTTTGCGTTTTATTAAAAAGGCAGTTAAGATGTCCGGGGACAGTGCGGGTGTCCGGAATGTCTGTAATTAAACAAAATGGAGGTGACCTGAGGACACTAAACCTGTCCGTACTGCTCGCAGGCAAGATGAAACTGTTCTAAGAACACACGCGGTGTCCGGAATGTCCTTAATTAACCAAAATGGTGGTGTCCTAAGGACACTAAACCTGTCCGTACTGTCCGCAAGCAAGATGAAACTGTTCTAAGAACACACATGGTGTCCAGAATGTCCAGAATTAAACAAAATGGAGGTGTCCTAAGGACACTATTTCTGTCCGTACTGTCCGCAGGCAAGGTGAAACTGTTCTAAGCACACATGCAGTGTCCGGGATGTCCGTAATTAAACAAAATGGAGGTGTCCTAAGGACACTATACTTGTCCGTACTATACGCAAGCAAAATAAAACTGTTCGTAGAACATGCACTGTGTCCGGGATGTCCGTAATTATCCAAAATGAAGGTGTCATAAGGACATGATACCTGTCCATACTAACTCTAAAACATCTACGCACATGCGCACCACACCCATTAGTCCTACGAACATAGCGCCTGTCTGTAACTGACCGTCTCACTTGTGTAGCACTTTTAATTACTTTCAGGACCCGAACACTGTCCGTAGAAAACCCGCCCGCATGCGCACAGCCGTTCCTGTCCATTTACAGGGGCAGCGCACGCGAGCAGCGCCGAGAGGTAGTGTGTGCCAGTGTGCGCCAGCTGTGTGCGCTAAACAGCATTCTGGAGCACCGTGTATTCATGGAACATCAAAGCCATTCTGAGCGCTGGCGCAGTGAACATCCCGCAGCGCCAGTTATGCCCCCAAGAACGCCCCTTGCGCAAGGATAAGGCATTGAAATCCCCAATTCACAGGGCCGGGACAATGCATTTGGGGGGTGCTTGGGAAGTTTCACACGTGATAGGGCTTGGGTGAGCGGGGTACGTGTATTCTGAGGGGTGCACTGGGAGTATCACACGCGATAGGCCTTGGTCGAGCGGGGTACGTGTATTCTGAGGGGTGCGCGGGGAGCATCACACGTGATAGGCCTTGTGCGAGCATGGTACGTGTATTCTGAGGGGGTCGTGGGGAGTATCACACGTGATAGGGTTTGCGCTAGTGGGGTACATGTATTCTGATGGGTGCGCGGGGAGTATCACATGTGATAGGGCTTGGGCAAGTGGGGTACGTGTATACTGAGGGGTGCGCGGGAAGTATCACACGCGATAGGCCTTGGGCGAGCGGGGTATGTGTATTCTGAGGTGTGCGCGGGGAGTATCACACGCGGTAGGCCTTGGGCGAGCAGGGTACGTGTATTCTGAGGGGTGCGCGCAGAGTATCACACGCAATAGTGTTTGTGCGATCGGGGTATGTGTATTCTGAGGGGTGCGCGGGGAGTATCACACACGATAGGGCTTGGGTGTGCAGGGTACGTGTATTCTGAGGGGTGCGCGGGGAGTATCACACATGATAAGCCTTGTGCGAATGGAGTACATGTATTCTGAGGGGTGCACGGTGAGTATCACACGCGATAGGCCTTGTGCGAGTGGGGTACGTGTATTCTGAGGGGTGCGGGTGCAATTTACACGTGATTTAGCTGGGCGAGCGAGGTACGTGTATCTTGGGGGTACGCAGGAAATATCACACGCGAATTGGCAGTGTGGGACCTCCCAGGTGTGCCCTCTCCCCAGGCCCTGCAGGCAGCCCACACCACAGGGGACTACCCTGCACCCCAGGCCATGCCCCGCAGGCAGCCCATCCACTTTGGGCATGCCCCCCAGCCAGCCCATATGTCACCATGCACCACTGAGCACCGACTCATGTCCCCCTGGACCTCCTCCCACCCGGCAGTGATAGGTACCTGCCAGCAGGCCCTGACTCATGTCCCCCTGCACCCCCACCCACCTGGCAGTGAGGGGCACCTGCCAGCAGGCCCCGACTCATGTCCCCCTGCACCCCCACCCACCCGGCAGTGACAGGCACCTGCCAGCAGGACCCGACTCATGTCCCCATGCACCCCCACCCACCTGGCAGTGAGGGGCACCTGCCAGCAGGCCCCGACTCATGTCCCCCTCCAACACGTCATCATGATCGACAATTATGGCCCTCATGGCCACCAAAATCCCAACACATGCCACCCCTGCCCAAAGAGCCAACCAAGTATTACATCCACCCCACATTGAAATGCCCATTACATGAAACAACCCAAATGGCATGTATGTACATCAACACATGTCCGTCACACACACACACACAATGGGTGCCAGTGAATGTGAAAGCCCACATCGTGAGATGCATGAAACCAATGATAGAATACCACACATTCAAGTATGAAACAAAAATGTATTCAACACAAAATTAAGTGAATGAAATGAAATCACACAATAATGGAAATAATAAATAAAATGCATCATGTTCCAAAATGAAAAAAATATGAGATCAGAATCCAAAGAAATCCAAATGAAAATGTGTACAAAGTTACCGTCCAACAAAGCAAATCCAAACGGAAAGAAATAAGTAAAATCCATTGCTCCATGGTGAAAAATAAAATAAAAATGACGAAAAATCCACTGTTCAATTATATGCAAATAACAAATCCAGGGTCCATGAGCCCAACCATTGAAATGAAACATACAAAAAATACTACCTAATGAAGAACTATCTACAAAAAGGTGGGGCATATCCAAGCGCCCCAAATGAAAGAAAAACATAAATGAAACCTAACACTAACTAATTATATACAATGGCGGCGGACAAGTCATACGGCTCACTTGCTGATTTCCCGGGCCAGGACATCATCGAACTCCTGTTCTATGTCCTGGAGGTGGGCCTGTTCCATGGCCCCGTGGTTTTGCAGGGATGATGCCATGTCCAACTCCAACTCCCTGCGAATTGCCTCGAGGCAATCGGCCCACCTCAGCGCTCTGCGCATGGGGTTCTCTGCCCTGACCATAGTGAGCCGTGCCTCTTCCGCCCACCGCCGCTCCGCATCTATGTGCTGGCCCAACCACTGCCACACGGAAGACACTCCCAAACCTGGGTCCTCCTGCCCTCCGGCCGATGCCTGCCCCTCTGATGTTGATGGCCCCGAGCCATCATCGCTCCCACCTTGAGCTTGCTGCTGCTGTGCCTGTGCCCTGGCTGTTGATGCCTGCACATCCTCCTCCTGCTGGGGTGTAGATGTTGGTGTGGCCACCCCTGCTGGACCTCCGACTCCCGACTGTGGCAGGGATGTGTCCTCCACCAGCCTGGCCGCTGGGTCAGAGGCATCTCCACAGGGTACCCAGGTGATACATGGGCTGGAAGATGGCACAGAATATGACTGGCACATAGGGGGTTCAGGTGAGGAAGGGGTCGGAAGAAGGTCCAGCAGACGGAGGAATCCAGTCCTGGTGACCCGTCCCAGTAGGTCGACGCGGTCAAAGAGGCAATCCAAGATGACGTGCAGTGTCTTCACAAAAACACTGCAGGTCACCTTGCATGCCCCGTTGACACAACGCCATCCCAGCCAGGACAGGCTCAACCTGGTCCCAGATTGCCATGTCCGCAGGGAGAGGAAGGCCAGTTGTTGTGCGCTCATCCCCTCCCTGAAAACGGGTCTGGACGTAGGCATCCCTGCTGGTACGGGATGAAGCAGTTGCAGGATCGGGGACAGGATTACACACAGGCACCTCCACAGTGGTCTGTGCTGTCTCCTGTCCCTGCCCCTGGACTGCTCCATTAGCACCAGTGGAATCCCCCCTCCAGACCCCGTGTGTGACCCTTCCACAGCCTCCTCCTCAACCAAACCCCCCACCAACCAGGATGACTCCGTGCCATCTTCCTCCATCGTACCCTGTGGGGTCTCAGCTGCCCCTTCTGCTGCCGAGGAGTCCACTTCCAACCTCCGCCTCTTGGACCTACTCTCAGCAGCTATGGCCACGGACGCGACACCAGACTCCTCACTCCCCAACGAGATGACAACCTGGGAGGGGAGCTGGGCCTTGCGTCTCCGGCTGGCGGTGCGATCCCTGCCGCTTTTCTCCACAGCAGCGTCTCCGCCCTCTTCATCAGTTGATGCTGCAGACAGGGAGAGATAGAACACAGGCATCAGGGCACTGTACAATGGTCTGATACACACATTGCATTTGTACATGAGTGGCAGTGTCAAACTTCAAACATGGCATCACACTCCCCAACACACGTGTAATTTCAACTCACACACATGAGCACAACAACAGGAATGTTGCACAGGCAGCACCATCCATACACAAACAACAGCATGAGCTGCTGAAGGTGAGCCTGATGTCACATGCAACATGGGGAGTGCAGAACACATGCACACCCGCCACCACACATACATGCATCTGTACATCTCCACCACCTGTCGCTGTGATAACATCCCCATCCATGTCACATCTGGCAATCAGCCTCCTACATGTCAGTGTCACATGCATCCATGGAGTATCACAGTTGCACACTTGTCAAATACCCACACATGCAAATGTGCATAGTGCAGATACATGCAGGAATAAGCAGCATCCATGTGTGACACCACAACCATGCCACAGTGCATCCACAGGATTTAAAAATGTGTGCACCCACACCTGCATTTGCCAAGTATGCTTACCAAGACATACACCATAGATGTGTCTCACACATGAGAGGACTCACATGCAGCAGGCTCATTTCCCTGTACATACACATGCATACATTGCCATACACAGACATATGTACAACCTGCACACTCCTGCCACACCTCAACATGCACAGCGTCCAATCAGTACACATGTACACTTACCGCTCGACTCCAGATGGGTCTGCCTCTCAAGGACCTGGAGCGCTGGGCGTATACGTTCCAGGACCCACATTTGGTTGTTGGTTAGGCGAACCCAGCACCCCTTGGCATCCGCTGCCTTCAAGAGGCACCGGGCCTTGTTGAGGGTCCTGGACCTGAAGTCCTCCCAGCGCTTCTGAACATGTTGAATGTCGTGGACTGCCACCCCATCCTCATTGATGGCAGTCACAATGGCCATCCAGATCCTCTTCCATCCTTCATTGTCGGCTCGCGAACTTCCAAAGAGGACATCACACTGCCCCAGGTCTTGCTCCACCAGGATACCAACTTCACTGGCACTGAAGCCGGTAGCCCTCTGCCTCTCTGGCTGGGGGTTGCCAATGGTGCCAGATGGTGTTGTGTCCGACATGGCAACCCCAGAGGCAGGTGTGGGTGGGCAACTGGGTCCTGGTGCTGGGTTTAGGAGCGATGGTATCCCAGTCAGGATTCTTCAGTTCCAGCAGGGGTGGTCACAGCAACTGTACCCATGCAGATGGCTGACGTGTATTTCAAGGAAAGGCCCTTAGCGCGTAAGCGCGTCTGTGATGTAACGTGCAAGTGCGTTTCCCTCAACATGGGTGCATGTTGATTGTACAAGTGCAAAAACTGCACGTCCGGGTGTGACTGCGTGCAATTGGGGGAAAGGGCCTTAGAGCTGACGCGCGAAAGTGACATTGCACATGTGGGCTGGCTTAAAAGGTATGCGTAGGACACCATTTTCTTGTACGTGCTTTTTGTGGAGAACGGGCGGGTGATTCTTGTACTTCTTGTCAGTTCACATGTGATAACTTCACAACAGTTCCAGTTTGTGCTCCCTGTTTACTCAGACAGCGTTCAATTCTTCTTTTGGCGGGGGTGTTGTCAACGTGCACACGTGCGTCTTTTTCATGTTCTTTTTCCAGGGACGGTGAGTCGCGCACCTATTTTCCAAGTGTGGTTGCCCCCGTGTGTCGCATACCTGTCATTGTAGTCTGCATGTACCACGCATATGCTTATTTTTTTGTTTCTGGGTGCCACAGCGTAGTGTGGGTTCATTTTTCCATGCACGTGCTCTACCAGAGGTTGCATGCATGTTAAATATTGTTTTCGGGGTGCCTGTGCATTGCATGACCCATCATCTTCCCCCAGGGATCACAGACAGCCTTGCCAGAGCACTAGGGTACAAATTCCATCTAGTACCCTACCACTTTCGCCCTAATTGCCCAGGACAATTGTTTACTGCAACTTCCATATGCACAACAACATCAGTGCCATGGTTGTTGGGAGGCGACCAAGAGTAAGGGAGGCAAAGGTGGCTGAGCTCAAAGAGGTCGGTGCGGTAGGGGACATGGCCAGGATGTGCAGGGTGGAGCAAGAGGCCAGTGTATGGAAGACCAATCAGGGACACTTATGCCCCCCGCCACCAATGGTTGGGGGAAATGTAGCTGACACCATCCCAGCTCAGCCCTTGTTAAACCAGCCCATATTGTCAACTGATCCGGCACAGGATGACTCCCAGGCTGACTTCCGTGTCACCAAGTCTACGCCACGTGTCGCGGTGGAAGTTGCTGTCACCAGGCCACGTGGATCTGGGGCAGAAATGTCATCTGCTACTCCAAGTAGCCAGGGTGAGGAGGCTGCAGGGGCAGCTGCAGCTCAATCCACCCAAGCTCTGAGTCTCCCAGCTGGGACAGTGTCGGTCCAAGTCCATCACACCGAGGTTGGTCCTGCCAACATCACCCTGCAGCCAATTCCTGCAGTGAGACCTTTGGTCATTGTGCCTTTGGAAACTTCCAGTGCCAAGTACACCGGCGCTTCTGCCCCTTACAACCAGAGCGGCGTAAACCACTCAGGGTCCGCACCATCTTCCAAGAAGAAGAAGGGTGCTCTTGCAGTACAAGCTGGGACCCCAGACACGGCAACACACTCCGGCATGTCAAGGAAGCCTGGTTTCAATGACGCCGAACTAGATGCACTTGTGGCCTATGCGTTGGCACATAGCCGCAAAATGGTGGTGACTGCAGGGTGCAAGACTATGCCTGCTCAACGTAGGACCCACTGGCAGACCATCGCGGACCGCATTAGTTCCCTTGGATTTCTGAAGCGCACAACTGATAATTGCTGTAAGCGGTGGAATGACCTGAAATGCAGAGCAAAGAACAAGCTGGCTTCCAATCATACCTCTACTCTGGTGACTGGCGGTGGGTCTCCACCATAGGACGACCATAGGACGACCAACTCACTGAACATGTGTCTGTCGCTGGAGGCTTCATCACAGAGGATCACATCCGAGGCATGGGAGACCTACCAGATCTTGAAGCATTGTCCGGTGAGTGCCCATCCATGTGTGTGCAATCCATGTGTATGTTGCTTGGGTGATGTGTTCTGATTGAGTGCGAGGTGAGGCTGTGTAATCATGACTGGTATGGGTCACCCAGGTGGTCCCTCCAAACCATTCCCCGGCCTTGGGTTTGGGTCAGTCATATATTACACACCACAATGGCCCACATTTATTACCTTGTTATGGGAATGATTTCACCATTCAGGCTGATTGTGTAATGTGCACCTACGCATGGCCTGAACACACTCATTTTTGGGCCCTGTTTGAATGTTGAACATGACTGTTGTCTTCTGACATGTTGAAGTGACCAACCATTGATGTATCCATGTGCCTGCCATCACTGCATTAGTGAACACTAGATTTGTTGCAGCGTGTGGCACATGCGTGTTTGTCACACTAACTTGCATGTTTTATCTCATGATGTCCATCTCACATGGATGGGCGACAGTACTTATTTCCTACCATATGGCTGTACTTGTCAATTGTACCATGGCTATGCTACATGCCATCTGTGTGCTGGCATGTGTCATGTATGTGTATTGGACATGCCACTCACAGGCTAATGTGTGATGCCAGTGCTATCCAGCATGCAGCACATGTTTTGCTTTTCCATCTTGGAGTCTTCAGTGTCTGCTTTTTGCCTTTTGCCTCCCCTCCAACTCATTGACAGTGCATGCATGCCAGGGTTATTGTCATGTGGGACATGTGTCATTTACGTACTGGATCTCTGCCTCGTCAGGCCTATGTGTGTGTGCTATGGTGATCATGCCTGTTTCCATTTGTTATCTTTCATGTTTTTGCATGTGATGAGGCACTTGATGCTGTTGAGGAGGAGGAGATGGTGCAGACCCAGGAGGAATCACAGCCACAACCGGGCAGTAGTCGAGGACGTGGGGTGAAAACCCATTTCTCCTACAGACCATGCTGTCCACGGGTGTCTCTGGATACACCTCCGGAGACCTTTATGAATCAGGTGCTGAATCGGACATTGAGACATGTGTGCTATCACTGGTGAGTGTTTCTGGCAGGGATGCTGTTCTGTCCAACCCACCTGCACCAGGGGTAGACCCCTCTATGGGGATTTCAGTGTTGGAAGGTCCGCCTGTGGTGGTTACGGATGCAGGGTCACACTAATTGCTCCTGTTCCTGGGCCAGCAGATCAAAGGAGGAATGCAGTCCTGCAGCCTCAGGCAGTGCCAGCACAGCAAGGTGCACATCGCCTTGCCCCAAACAGGTGTGGTGCCCGCCAACATGGTGGCCATGCGCCAACAGGCAATACTGTGTGGGAGAACTTCATGTACTGTATAGCAGCACAACAGGGGGCATTGTGTGAAATGATGGCTCAGGCAATGTATAGGTGGCCACTTCATTCTCCCCCCTGAAAGGCCGATGGAGCTCCAGCAGAAGGCAACAGACACCATTTGCCATTCACACATGGAGGACAGGTTGGCGTCTGACAGTGATGGGCTGGACTGGAGACTCTGCGAACAGCCATATCTGTAGAGTCACAGGCCCACAGGGAAGCCCACTGGTTAGAACACAGGTCCCTCAGAGATACTCTGGGTGAACTTGAGGTGTCCTGGAGTGCAAGGGCAAAACAGCAGCTGGAGGAGCTGACACATACACTGTCAGCTGAGCTCCAAGCAACCCGTCAGGAGATCCGGGCATCACGCGAGGCCATGCAGGCAGAAATGCGTACTACCCGTGAGGTGCTGCATGGGGATCTCTGTACCATTAGCCTCCAGAACCGAACCTTCCAGACCTGCATGCTTGCTGCCATGGAGGACCATACCGGGGCTTTGCGTGGTATGTCATCCCATTTCACAGCCACCCCCTGATGTAGCAGCAGAGTGTGATGACAGCAACTACAGTTCTCCCACTGTATCGTACCCGTGCAGGCCATGAGCCCATAGAGTTTTTTTTGTTTCTCTCAACATCCACGCATGTGGGTGTTGGGGTGCACCCTGTACCTCATCCCTCCTGGGTGCCCCCCCCCCCCGGTCCACAAATGGGCATTTTTTATTTTTCTTTTTTTTCATTTTTTTTACAGTGTTTTGCTTTGTGTGGCTCCCGTAGGCATCCGCTGTGTATTCCAGCTGTGCACATGCAGGCCTGTCCTGTCTTTGGGTTAGAGGCTTGGGTTCCTGACACTCACACCCCTCCTGCTTCCCCTTTCCATGGGCTTGCAAAGGGTGTGACCAAGTGACAGTAACTTACACAGAGACATTGGGCTCCCATGAGTTGGTTGGCCAGTCTGTAGTCAAAACTGTGTGTACATCCCCAGCGGGGATTGTTGTTCGATTCTCCACTGCATGGTGGATTGATATTTGCTTGTGCATCCATGTCTTTATCCTTATATACATGTAGCTTCTTCATGTCTTAACAAGCCCATCGCGTTTGCAGATGCAGTTCATTTTGTATGCAGTACACTGACATATTTGCCTGACAGCAACACTCTGCAGTTGGAAGGGGTCGATGTGCTGCCTTAGTCAGGTTGTGACACTTGCACTACTTTCATTTTTTACTGTCAGATATTGCCACTGTTTCATCCTGTACTGATGTTTTGTGTTGCTGGTAACTATTTGTTCATGTGTGCTGTTTCTTATTGATTACTGAGAGCATATTGTGGCCTGTTTCCATTAGGGACAATACACTTTGTGACACTTGTGTCATGTGTTGTGCATTCATTTGGTTGCTTTCACATTGCATGCCATGCCATGGTGTGTTGGGTAGCTGAGATGCGGAGGGGTTGGGTGACATGGCACTATTTTGATGTGGTATTTTGCAAGGGGGTAGTCGTTCATGCTGCATGAATGTGTGTCTTTTCGTGACACAGCATTGGGTGTCTTTAAGTAGCTAGGGATGCACACAATGTAGCACTTCCAGGTGAACAATCTCAGGCTGGTATGGTTGTGACAGTTGACTGTCCCTTTTGTCATCATCATTGTTTGTCAGCTGGTATGTGCCAGGGCTGTGTGCACTGCGCAAGGGTAGGATTTTAGGTGAAGTAATTTGCCACAAGCTGGGTATGGGCTGCCTCACCACTTGCCCTTTCACCTCTCATGCGCAGTGGCCGGGCATGTGGTTGGAGATGTGGGGGAACCACCATGTCCCCCGGCATGCCCCACCGGGTTGCACCGTTGTGCAGGACACATGCTGCACTATAATCCTGCCAGAGCAGTCAAGGGAGCGAAATTGTGACTTCAGCACTCCGAATGTGCACTGTGCCCAGGGTTGCAATATGGGCTGTGTTGTATCTTACCTCGGGTGGTGTGGTGGGGTTCCGAATTGGCATCATCATGTAGGTGCTCAGAGGGTAGGCACTGTCCCCTGGGGAGGTGATAATGGCTATCATTAGTGGGGTTTTCACATTACTCAGTGTCTGACATGCATGCATGTGCAGAGGCATTTATACTCACCAATCAGCCATGTGTCGCCATGTCGCCCAGCTTCCAGGTCCCGGTTTAGGGGTGACATTCTGAATATGAAACTATCATGGCTTGACCCTGGATAGTTGGCATATTGATTGAATGCCAGTGCTTGCGGTTTCGATAGATGTGCTCAGTGGCCCTGGGAGGACGTAGAGCCACATGGGTGCAATCAATGGCACCTAGCACTTTGGGGAAGTGTGCCACCTCGTAGAAGTCCTGGACCACGGCCTGCCTTTTTGCAGGTGTTCTGGGCATGTACATGTGCCTGCGGACTGAGGAGCGTGCAGTCATGATGGCCAACACCTGGTGTAGGCATCGTGACTGAGTGGCCTGTGACACATCCCCCACTATGGCACTTGTCCGCTTAAATGAACCAGTAGCCAAGAAGTGCAGTACATTGAGCACCTTTTCCAAGGGGCTCAGTGCTTGCGAGCACAGGGTGGGTGATGTGAGGTCATCCTACCACTCCCTCACCAGGTCTAGGATTATGTGTGGTGGAAGCCTGTACCTCCCATACACCTGGTCATCAGGCATCCCATAAAGGCTGGCCCTGGGTACAGAAATGCTGGGCCTGGCTATCCTCCTCCTCCTGCGGTGTCCCACGACCACTGCTGCGAGGAACGATATATTCATCGTAGCGTCTGAGCTTGTTGGTTTGCTCGTACTTTTATGCTGCACGGAGCCGCTTACGCCTGCTTCCTGCTGGAGTACGTGTTTCCGGATTAGCATGTCTTTTTTGGCGCATGCCTTTCCCCTGTTCGATTCCATGAATAAGTGTTGTTAGCGCACGTGTGGGCATTGCGAGCATTTACCTCCTGTACTTCCCCCATAACGTCCACATTTTCACACGTTGTTCCCCATTCTGCGTGTTACGCCCGTGTTCTGCCTACTTTTCTTTTCTGCGCTGCGCAATTTTCACTTTCCCTGTGTGCGTAGCGCATGCCGTTTAGTAACGTGTGTGCCCGCATGAGCCACCCACTAATTTAGCGCACATCCCAGGATTTACACGTGCACTGAATTCCATGAATCAATGTGCGCGGCTTTGGCATGCTTGTGCTGCGATTTGCATGCTTGCGCTCCCCTTTTCGGCTCACATTTATTCCATAAATCGGCCCCTAAGTGTCCTGTGGATACCCGTTCCCTTCGCGGACGTGTTCGCAACGTCATCATGTGACCCGCACCCATGCTGAGCGTGTGTCCTGAATTGAGGACACTGTTCTGAACCACAAACATTTTTAAAGTACTTGTTTGGGCAATCCACAGTATTTTATAGTAAATATTCACCATTGCATATGTCCCAGACAATAACCCTGACATTCTACATACTTTTTGGAACCTTTTGATCCTTTTTTGGGTGTTCGATCTGTCTGCAGACAGCGCGGCTCTCCGTGAAGCGTGCACAGTATAAAAGGCCACACCCCAGAGCTCATCCTCATTGTGCTTCTGGCTATCTGACAGAGCATTGTCTACTTTGGCTGCTAATCTTAGAGAGTTTGCTGCTCTTGCTGCTTTCCATCTGACCTGATGGTATCAATGCTTGCTGCTCCAGCTGGTGCTACATCTGTCTCAGCCCCACCCCCACCCCCTCCACCACCACCACCTCCCCAAGGGCTTGAAGAGGGGAACAGGCATGAGGATGTAGAGGAAGAGGATGAAGAGGATGACTAGGATGAGGTAGTGGAAGTCCCTACTACCAGCACTCGCCGTGAGTCTTGGGCGTGGTGGTTGTTTACCATTCATGGTGATGTACCAAAAGCATGCGCAAACAAGGTCACCTGCAACCAGTGCAAAATGGTGCTGACTCATGGGAGGCCTGGTTCGTACAGCTTTGGTACGACATCTATGAAGCGACACCTAAAGTCATTCTAGGGTGGGGCCATTCGCAAGGTTGTACCTTGTGATCAACGTAGTAGGTTGAGTTCCTCTACCACATCCTCTGTTTCTGCTCCTGTCACCACAAGAAACACTCATGTGGGATAGTGCATCCCTCCAGCTGCCTCTCAGGCCATCCTTGATGCTGTTGACGCTTTCCTTTCAAGGGTCACAGTTTTGTGTATGTACTGCGATGCAGTACTCTGCAGGGGGGAGAGTCTTTGGAGTGCTTTTGAGACTACGGTCAAGGAGCATGAGAAGGTATGCCCACTACCTAATTAAGTCCCACCCTACATCTTCCTCTCTCCACCTGCCCTTTCTTATCCCCGTGGTTGGTGTCCCTTCCTTAGCCTCCTTTCCCCTCCTCTCCTAGTGTGTCATGTGTAAAAAACCCAAATAAATATAAAACAACAGAAATCCAAAAAAAAGGCTCTTTTCAGAGCCGCCTTTCACAGTCTAAACATAGAAGTGGCAAATAAATTGAGCAGGACCCTGTGCTTTTATTTAGAAGTCTGTGGACAGTTTGCGTACATCTAAAATATTGGGGTGCTGCCCTATCAAATCCATTGCACTTTTCTCTGGGAGGAAGTGGTGGCTCTGAAAAGAGCCTTTTGGTGGTGTTTTTTTGTGTTTGAAAAACTTGAAATAGTCAACACCTACTGCAAAATGGATGGCTGTTATTTCAAAAAAGGTTGCAATGCATTTTGTACATTTCTCAGAAAAATCTGATTACCAGCATAAGTAAGATGGACTCCATCTCTGCGACTAAATATATGTGCTACGAAACATAATATTTTCATTGTGAAAAGAGGACATGCCAACATCTCTTAGAAAGGCACAGACAGCCTTATTGACATTGCACTTCACTGTCTCCATTTGTGGACCAAATGAAGAAGAATGCAGCCACATTTGTCTCTGCGCAATACGAGAAAAAATTACTTAGGAATTTGGAAACATGAACATGACCTTCTCAAGTCCTTCATTCATTGCAAATTGCAAAGAAATTCCAGACACATGTCCTAAACTGTTCCCTCCACAATGAATTATAATTATGTCTGGATGATGCTCTGTCTCGAAATTAGCAAAGAGAGGTACCAAGTCCAGCCATTTCATTCAACACACTCCATGCCAGTGAACTTCAACATGAGGGAATCCAAGATCTGCAGCTACTCCACAGCATTCTGCATGCACCTCCAACCAATGTATCCATGAGTCTCCCAAAATCGAGATAATCTGTTTTCTGAAACACACAGCCATAGCTTACTGTTCTTTTCACAGGAAAAATACTTTCTGACAAACTCTCTTCTTACACAACACACCCAGTAAACTTTACTGAGCAATCCCTTGCTTTTCTCATTCTCATTTGCATGCCTCTCCACCCCAAAATCCCTGTATGTAATACACGATGTCCGCGGACAACCGTCATGTCCGCGGAAAAATCAAAAATATGAGCGTGGTGAATGTAAATTTAAATAGTGTGCCCCATTTCCCCTTTGAAGTTGGCTCTGAAAAGAGCTGTTTTTTGTTGTTTTTTTGCAGATGCTTGACAAACACCTGTTACTTTGTATTATTTGTTTTTTTTTTCTTACTTTACCACTAAAATCTTCACATAACCATCTCCAAAGCAACCCTTACATTCCAAAACAGCATGGCATTTCCAAAAAAAGATATGGAAATGCCATCTTCTTTAAAATAAACAGCATTACTGGAATCAATATTCTCATTATTACAGAAAAGCATACCAGCTCTAAGCATGAAAGCACACATGCCTCGGTTGATTGCACACCTAGCAATGTTTTGCTGATGACAAAAAACAGAACTATTGTCCCATATTGCCCTAGGTAGTAATCCAGAAAAAAATACTTTGGCATTTGGAAGGATGTTCATTACTGCTTGAACCAAGTGTTTCAAATCTGCCAACAAAGTAGGGGCACTGGCATAGCCCAAATGGAAAGCACCATAGTACAAAACTAACACATGGGGACTGTTCATCCTGCCCATATCTTCACAAAAATGTACAATCCCTGTACATTGCTATCAGGCACAGTGCTCCACACCACCTCCACTCCCTTAACATCAAAATTGTTTGCCACATGCCTGCATTGAGCATACTGCTGTAAACCATGCACAAACATATCTCCAAGCACCAACACCCTGACTTTCTCCACCTCTGCCATCTTCACTACACACAGCTTCTTTTAACAAAAATCCACAACCTCAACATCTGATTGGTTGATCCCTACAGTCCTTTTTCCATGCTGGATGTGTTGGAACACCCCGTATGTGGCATGCCGTATCCACGGACTGCCGTGGTGTCCGCGGACAGCGTAACTCTTACACAGCCCTTCTACCCTTTCCACTTCACTCTCTGTGACAATCCCTCATTGACTACAGCTAAGCAGTCACACAACCATCCACCAATCATATCCAAGACCTCTACATCTAACTCCATAATCAGAGTTCAGCACTTCAAATGTACTGTTGCTCACTCTGACTACAAGTCTCATAACATTCAAAAGCACCTACTTCAAAAACTACTATACGAGTCTCCAGGATTTCTACTTACAGCTACAGGCATATCCACATGCAAGAATACAAACTACAGGTATTCATATTTTATCCAGAGTACATGTACTACTCTTATGAATGCATATAAACAGAGTAATGCCACTAAACATGTATTACCTATATAATGAACTTATTGCAATTGTTCCCATCTGCTATAATCAACTGCCACTTCCAAACCTGTCTGCAATCTTCAATTTCTTTTACACACACACCTGTATAAAACATTATAATATTAGAAGAGGGGAGAACAACAGAAAAATTGTGAAAAAAACACTTAGTAGTGTTTTATAAAATTACACACAGCCAGGAAAAGGTCATGCAACTTCATACAATCATACACAAAGACACTATCATTGAAAAGCTCCCAGCTGCAATAACACCACTGCCTGTAAATCATATCCTTCTGCTTCATTATCCACACCTTCACAAATGCATACATTCCATGCTTTTCTATAAAGTTTCTGCCATTTACCTTATAAAAATTGCAAAATAAATATATTATTATTTCTTCTTTCTCCTAACATTCTATAACACAGCTCTAAAAAACCAAGTGAATTTCATACACGTAATATTCTGCTCATTTGCAAAGCATGGTGAATTAACATATTTTTTATTTAATACTTTGTATTTAATTACATTAGCAATTTTTACAAAACTCTTGTTGCTCATCTCTAAAGAGCCACATAATAGAAAATACCGGAGCAGCAGGCATTGTTTTCACACAGTAATCAGGGAGAAAATGCCAGGGGAGCTGTATCGCTGCCAGTCTCTTGTTCGGGTGACTCCCTCACATTTTGGTCTTCAGAATTGATCACCAAGGTGGATCGAAGGGTGATCATTTCAAAAGCGCTTTCCAAGATTTTTACAGACGCTATAGTCCACTTTGTTTTCTCCCCTGACATCAACCTTTTCCACCAAGTTGAGTCTTCATCTTCAAGCAGTTCTAAATGGTTTTTACCAAGGTTGTGTAGGTATGTGGCTCTTACATTTGTCAACTCTGAACATTGCAGTAAGAGATGCTTTATTGTTTCTGATTTGGATATTTCCTTTCAGAGCCGGCAAGTTTTGTCGTTGGATTGCATCCGGATCGCCATGATTTCACGTGTCGGCAGAAGATTAAATTGCGCTCTCATGTACATTTACCTTAGATGTTTGTTTGGGAATTTCGTGCAGTATGCCACCGGCTCCTTCAATCTGTTAAAGTTAGGTGGAAGATCTCTTGTCAGTATGTTTGCATGCGCTTTCTCCAGGGTCATTATTCAGTCTTGAGCCTGGAGTTTAGATTTCACTCTTGCTGGGTTCATTTTCAAATTTTCTTCTGTGCATGCGATCTCAGAAAGCTTTTCTTTGAGCGTGTCTGTCCATTTGTTGAGAATACTTAAGTGGTGATTTGCTATTTCTGTTGCTATGATCTTGTATATGGGTGGACTATCTGTCATTAGAGTGTTCCTGAAAAGTTGCATTGCGCTTTGGGTCACTGTCACTTCCAGAGAGAGTAGTTCCAGCTCTCTTCTGATAAGATCCATTGACACTGAGTTTGGGAGTCCTAGGACCGTCTTCCAGCCATAACTCTCTAGCTTCCGCCAGATGTCCTTAGGCATGCTCAGTGTTGCCCCCATGCCATAAGTCAGTGTTGGGACAATTTTCCCTTTGTAGAATGCTATCACTGGACTTAATGAAAATTTGCCATATTTTCTGTCGATGACTTTCATTTGAGCAGCAAGATTTTTTGCTTTTCCCCAAAGGATGGTCTGCATAGATGCTTCTTTTGCTGAGTGATCTATCTGAACTCCTAGGTATTTGAAACTATGGACCACTTCGATTTCAGATTTGTCCAGCACCCATTTGTACCCTGGACGGGTCATCTTCGCACTTTTCCCCAAGATCACTATTTTCATTTTTGTTTTGTTTATTTTCAGATTCAATTTGGGTTTGATCTAGTAATATCAAATCGTCTGCGTAGAGAAGACGCGATATATTTACCTTACCCAATTTGGGAGGGAACGCTTTAGCAGGTGTTTCTGAGTCTTTTATATCTCCCAAAAAGGCAATAAATAGTGCCGGGGCCAGAGGGCAGCCCTATTTATCTCCTCTCTCCGCTGCTATCTCTTTAGACAGAAGGCCTTGGTTGTTTAAATGTACTCTTAGTGTCGTGTTGGTGTGCAGGGCCATCACAGGGTCTAATATTTCCATTGGGCAGTTCCATTTTTTAAGTTTGCTCCACAGCATCCGCCTGTCAACTTTATCAAAGGCCAGTGATAAGTCTACAAATGCAAGGAACACCGTAGGAGACCCTTGCTTTACCTTGGCTTTTATGAGATTGAGGATTAGGATGTTGACTGACGTGCTCCCTTTCTTTAGAAATCCCATTTGGAAAGAATCATAGGCCATAGAGGTTCTGGCCCAAATTTGGAAATGGTGCAGGAGGAGAGTTGCGAAGATTTTACCTATTATATCTAGTAGGGCAATAGGTCTATAATTACCCGGCTCTTCTCTATTCCCTCGCTTGAAGATCGGCACAACCACCGCAGTGACCCAGGACGCCGGAATAGATTTTGTCTGTCTACATTGAGTGAAGATAGAGCTGATGAAAATAGCCCATTTTTCCGGATTTTCTTTTAGCTCGATGTTACATAGCCCATCTGGACCAGGGGCTCTAGAATTCTTTAGGTTGAGGATTGCACTTTTTATGTCGTCTATCAATGAGATATCGATCCAAGGTGTTGTAACTGGTCCTTCGGCCACCAGTGGGAGATGTTCCGGTGCCATAAACAAGTTTTCAAAAAAATGTACCCACGCATTTTCACTCACTGCGTTCGCCATCTGATTTTCCATGTTCTTATCTGGTTTCTTGATAAGTGTCCAGAAGTCACCAGTTTTTTTGGTGCTTAACGTGCGAAGCATGTCCTCTGCATCTTTTTGGTACATTGCATGTCTGTGGCTTCGGATCCAGGCTTTGTATTTTAAATTTTCATCTTTCCATTTGTTCCATGCTGTAGGTGAATTATCATTTTTTATTTTTCTTTTCAGTTTTCTGAGGGATCTTTTTTTTTCCGCGATCTGGTTGTCAAATATATGTTTGTTTTGTTTTGCCTTTTGCCTTTTCGCTGACTTCTTCGATCTGTATTGGAGTAGGAATGGAAAATAGTCCGGCCTTTGGGTCTTTTCCCCTTGCTCGTGGATGCTGGTTTTGTATTTTTTAATAATGGACTCGATGTTAGCCGCAGTCAGACATACTCGGTTTTGTTGATTATTCGTCTCAATCTGGGTGTTGTAGTGGCTGTTTACAGGTCGTAGTGCTTTCCACTTTATAGCCAACAAATTGTGGTCACTCTCTTGGGTTTTTATCACTGAGTAGTCTTCTATGCATGCCACTAGACTGTTGGAAATGAAAAAGTAGTCAATGTTTGCGCTAGAATTGCCCCTTTCCTATGTGGGAGTATTTATATTCCAGGATTTCAGAGAGGCCACATTGTGGAGATTTCTCGATTTCATAAGCCTCAGCCATACTTGTCCTCTGTGTTCCCCTGAAGATTTTATCTTTTTCACCTTATTTTCATTTTCATTGCTACAGTTGGCATTTAAATCTCCACATATTATTATGTGCGTTTGTGGATCTTCAAGAATGATGTCGTCAATTGTTCCTGCTATTTGGTTACAAAAATCTGATGTTGTAGATTTTTCCAGGTTCCAGTATGTTGTTATCAAAGCTAATTTCTCTTTTTCACATTTCTTTTTCCTTTCGTCAACTTGGGTCCATGTTGTAGAGACTGCCAGTATGCCATACGACTCGTATATCGTTTTTATGATAGAAATTCCTGAACCTGCCTTTATTGCTAGCAGGAGTCCAGCAGACGGACGGCCCAGCAAGACTTTTGTGGCAGGAGAGAAGGCTATCTCAAAGCCGTCTAAAGATGTTTTTTCTGTTAGCCAGTGCTCTTGAAGACATAGGATGTCGAAAACCCCCAGATCTTGATTTTCAGGGTTCGTCAAGTGTCTGTGGCCTCTCGTGTTCCATGAGGCCATCGAGATCAATTTCGGAGGAGTCGTTGCTTGGTAGTAGGTTGGAGGTGGTGTGCTTCTGGACCCACCTCCTGGTGGTTGCTATTTGTCCTGTTGAGGGTTTAACGTTTTTTTCAGCCAATTCCATGGTCCCTTTGGTTTTCTAAGTTCTTGGATCTCTCCCATTTTCATTTCTCGATCTTTTATCATTCTACACTCCTCTTCCGACCTTTCACTCCTGGTCTTGGTCATTTGCAATTGAGACACAGTTTCAGCTCTATGTCGTTCCCTTCTTTCTTGGGATCGACCCCCATACCTGGATCGTTCTTCTTTTTGATCTTCCCTATATTCGGGGTCTGTTCGTCTATATCTTTTGTTTCTCATCCCCCTTTTTTCCCACTTGTACTGCCGACGGTTTTCTTGTTCCATATGGTCCGAGGGGGCATATCTTTTTCTATTGTAGAGTTCTTTTGTTCTAGATGTATAGTGCCATTTAAGGCTCTCTTTCTCCTTTGAAGACTGCGCGTTTGCGTCTGTTTTTGACGTACCTATTTCCGTCAAGATAAATCCGGCTTGTTCTAAGTCTTTATAGGCTTCCTCCGGCACTCCTTTTAGTGCCTTGGATTTGATGTGTAGATAGGACTTCGCCTTTTGATCACGATGGTAGGGTTCTATTAGTAGGAAGTCTTCGGACTTCAGATGTCGTAAGCAGTGTACCTTACTTAATAAGTACAATATCGTTTTCCTGTTAAGCACGATGTATCTGTTTTTGCAAGATATTTGTTCAAGTTTGAAAACTCTAGATTCTTTTTCGGTGTTGTCTGGGTTCTTATTTTTTTTTTCCGAGTAGTATTTAAGTTCAATTTCTCTGCTCTCCCCCTCACCCCTTTTACTTGTTTTCCCTTCATAGCACCAGTCCAATCTTTGATTCAGGGCAGGTGCTCCATGGCTAGGCATTGAACTAACTAGAGCTTCGTCACTGTTTGTTTCCCTCCTTCTTTCAGGGACAGATTTGCTTTCTTTTGCTAGTCCGTCTGGACTTGTGTGCTCTTCACCCTGCACGTCTGCTTCGAGATGTAATGATAAGTCCATCAGTGCACTTACGCTCATGAATTCTTTCACCGTTCTCAGTGATTTTTCAGTCGGTTTCAAGTTTTCTTCCGTCGCCGTAATTTTATGAGATGGAGTTTCAGGGCTTTGGGTTAAGTTGATTATTTCATCTTCCTTTTCGGATTCGGATGACGCTATTTTTATTTTGTTTGATTGACCTGTGATAGTTTCACTTGCCAAACACAGAGCCACTTTTTTCTTTTGATTTGTCATTGCTGGTACTGTTTTTGCGGCTCCGATCATATTCTCAGTTTGTAGTTCTGACAGGTCATTCGCGTTTTTTGATTTTTGCTTATTGAAGATTGATTCTATTTCTTTCTTATCCCACTTAGCCGTTGTTTGACAGGCTCGGTCCGTTTTTGATTTTTGCTTATTGAAGATTGGTTCCATTTCTTTCTTGTCCCACTTCGCCGTTGTTTGACAGGCTCTGTCCATACATTTTTTTACAATTTTTTTTGTAGCTAGTGCTTCTTTTCTTTCCATCTCTAGATTGGTCCATTTCTCCTCCCAAATTGACTCCTGCTTGCTATTTTTAATCTCAGCGGCTGTAATATAACCCTCCAGAAACTCTAGCTTAGATTGCATCTTGCACAATAGTGTAGTATTGTCTTTTGCCGTATCACTGATTGTTTCATATAATTTGCAGAATGGTGCAAGTGCAATCGTAAGCGCCGCCATAATTGTGGTCATATCAGGTTTTTTATTTGGGGAAGGTTTTTGGGAATCAATCATAATTTCACTGTGTCTTCTGTGTTTGGCAGGCATGTTCAAACTTTCCCTGCCCGGGCCAGTTTCGGTTTGGGTAGTTGAAATATCCCATATCGAGGTCCCAGCTGTCGCAATAGATACTTCAGAGCAGTCTGATAGTGTTTTAGAGGCAGTTGGATCTATTGTTCCACCTTCTTTGACTTGCCTGGTTAATTTTGCTCCTCTTTCTGTATGCTGGTGGTGGATTTTTGTCCAGGATTGATCGCTCATTTGAGCTCTTGGGCATAGAGCGCCTTCTTGATATCTCCCAGTCTCATTATTTATTTTCTTTCTGGCCTGTATTTCGGGTCTCAAGTTTCTTTTTGGACGTTCAGGAGGTACTTGCAGGTCCCTCTGCTCTTTTCTTGGGATTTCGCCTGGTACTAAATCATGGAGGTTCCGGGTTTTTAGTAGGGCCTGCGTCTCTTCCTGTTCAGTCCATTTTTGGGGCCCGCTTTGTAACGTTGTTTTCGACATTTATAGTGTGTCTGCGCCATGGATCAGTGACTCAATGGAGATTGATTTTCTCCTTAAATTAGTACTCTGCCCCGATTTGGTTGCTTCAGTTCCTAGCTGCGGGATAGGATGGCTCTCGTTAATTTCCGAGAGGGCTTTAGGAAGGTCAGCCACCTTCCTTAGAGTGCCTGATGCTGTATAATCTTCCCTTGCGACTTTATTTGGGCTTGTCGATTCAGTCGGCAGGTCTTTTCAAGCGATCATCTCTTTGGTCTGCATCTCCTTATTTTTCGTGATAGGTTGATTTACTTGTTTTATTTCTTCTGTGTTCGTTTTCTTTTGTTCGGTCTCATTTAGGCACATTATTTCCCTTGGGCTAGGCTGAATTGCCTGGCTTGCTTCTTCTGCGTTTGCTTCCTTTTGTTTCATTTTGTTTGGGCTGACCCCTGGCTGATCCGCTACTCTTGATCTCCTTTCTCCAATTTTGCTCTCACTGTCTGTCATATCTGTATCCGTTTTGCTCTCTTTTGTCGAAGGGAGAGACCCCTCTATCACTTCTAGAATTTCTGCATCAGTGATTTCGTCCTCTGTTTCTAGTTTGCGTTTCTTCTGTTTGGTCTTGAAGAAGGATAACAGGGCATTTGGGATGCAAGGCTTTTGGTACGCTCCCGGCCCTGCTGCTGGTTTTTCCACTAGCGTCCGTTTAACTTTGTTTATCCCCGTAGTACCGAGGTTTTTCTGATGATGCGTGGATGTTTTATTATCTTGGTGGTTTTGGTTTAAGGATGCACTTGCGGCTGTTTTTTTCCCCTTTTGGCGCTTAATATAATAGCGCTAATTGCCATTGAATTTATTGCACTTTTTTGGGTCCATCATATTCGTAAATCCTGGGGATCTAAGATCGACCCAGTCTCCTGTATCAGGATTCGATTCCTTGGTTATGCAGTCAATCGGTGCTACTCTAGTCTCCAAATTCTTCCATCCTTTGTCCTTTTTGGCTGGTTGTTTGAGTAGCTGATTACAGTGTGTGTGGGGCTAGGTGCACCGATGCTATCATTTAAGTCTCTGTTCCCATCTGTCGCCATCTGTACGTCTTTAGTACTGTGTATTAGGGGTCTAGTTACAATGACCGGTCTTTCACTCGGCAGTGTCTGTACTGCGTCCCTTACATTCATCTCTGGGGACTTATAGATGTTAGGTAGCTCAGTCCTCCCCCCTCGTGTGTTAGCGCACAGGACCAGAGAAGGGTCCCAGTCTGACCACCCTCCGGTAGTCAGGACTAGAGAACCGCCCGCCGAAGCAGTGCGCTGTTCCTGCGCTATTTTCGCCACCTTGCTGATGTCCATGGGGTTTTGCGGGGGCGGCAAATATCCGTGAGGGCGCTGTAGCAGTTTCAAGGGACTCTTTGTTCGTATCGATATTACGGGGTGTGTCCTCCCCCCTTCTGCCGACCCCTAAGGACTGGAGTTGGGTGGCGGTGGGTGTCAACTCTTTAGGAGTTTTCAAGTCTAATGCGGGGTGCACGGGAATCTTACCATTTTTCGCCGGCGACCTCCGCTCTCCTTTGGAAAGAGTCTTGTTGTTGCTCCGCAGGATTCGATGTGAGGCCGGCGGCTCCGTCAGTTCTACCGGAGCTCCTGCCACCTCTTGATGCTGCTTTTCAGCGTCCTCCAGCTGGTCGTAGCCCAGCGCTCCCGCCCCAGCTCCCTGCATAGTTCTTTCGATCTGCAGGGGCTCTGTGGGGCTCTGGGCTTGTTCTTTGCGTCGCTGAGTTACTCTTTACTTCCACTTTACTTCCACAGAGTAGGGCGCTCCCGGGCCTCCCCGGACCCACCGGGAACACTGGAAACACTCTGTCCACTCCGCTCCGCTTCGTTGAGCGAGGGGTTTTTGAGAACTGGCTCCTCCTTCACAATGGGAATGGCAAACAGACTGCCAAACACTGGAAACACTCTGTCCACTCCGCTCTGCAACATATTGTAAATAAAATATAAAGGCTGCACATAGTCACATGAAATGCATGCATACACTATGTTCAGATATCAAGCAACAATACTACTACAAAAACATAAAAATCAACGTCTAAATTAACATCAGTGCTATAAACCCACAAAATTACTAACTTCTTTCTTTTACAATTGCAGTGAAGACCACTCTCCTGAAAAGTAGCAGCATCTGAACTACAAACAACATCTACGAAGAAACCTGCTCATTCCACAAAAAAAGATTAAGTACAATACTACCTTTATTCTTACTGTTACTCAAACACATTGGCCCTCATTACGACCCTTGCGGAAATCGACTGACCGGAGCGCCACAGCGTAAATAGCGTTTCCGCCATTGAACGAAGGAGCAAAGTGCGGCCCATTCCGACCCATCGGGCACGAGCACCACGGCATGGCGGAAGTGCAAAGTCCGCGATGGCGGAAATGACCCCAAAACGGCCCACACCGCCCCCGTACGGCGCCCTAGGTGCAATACCGCCACCCCTCTTAGCGGTCACCGCAGTGTGCGCCTACCGTAAAGTACGGTGGCCGGAAATATACGGAAACGGAAGTTAAAACACGGGCCCGGAACGGGAAACATCCCGGCGTACACCTATAAATTCACTAAAACCACACAACCACTAAAAACACTACCCTGAGACACACCCCACCCCGTCAACCACCCTAGCGAAACCAAGAAAAATGGGAAAAGCAGCGAAGAAAGCGTGCGACCGCAAGCGGCAGGTCCACTTCTCCCGTGAGGAACTCACCGTGCTAACAGAGACCCTCCAGGAGAATGCTGCCGTGGTCTTCTCCACGCAAATGACCAGGACGGCACTTGCAAACAAGAAGGCCATATGGGCTCTGGTGGCACAGCGGGTAAGTGCGGTGGGGACCGCACCCCGCACCCCACAGCAATGCCGCAAGCGATGGGACGACCTGCGGATACGCGTCCGCAGCATACTCTCTGCCAACCGCAACATTGCCACAGCCACCGGGGGAGGTCCTGAATCACCCATCAAGTTGACCCCCTGGGAAGAAATCTGTGCCTCCACCATCGGAATGGAGAGCATTGAGGGAGTCGGAGGGATGGAGAAAGGAGTGCAGACATCCGAAGATTCAGGTAGGTGGGCCAGATAAAACAATCCACACAGTCCATCCATGTGAAGTACCATGCGTCCACATAGTGCAACAGAAACACATGTCCAGGAGAACGTCCACACACATCGGCCTGATAGCGCACGTTAAAAACCACAATAAATACATAAATAATTAAAAACCCCTAAAACACGCACTACACGTGCAGCAGGCACACCCTAACTGCAGGCTGCCAAACAACTGCACCCTCACTCCACACACAAATCAATGCACCTCCAAAGCCCCGACCCAAAACACCCTCAGGTACCACCCCAAAGCATGTGATACAATGCCATTCCAATTCCCACAGACCCATCAATAACCCTCGCTCTCCTTTACTCCACCACAGGGTCCGATCCAAACGACGAGCAACAGGACACCCCTACCAGCACACCTGCAAAGAGGGCCAAGACCAACGGCCAGAGACCCTCCACCTCAGCTGCACGCATCAAGACACGGCAGCAGCACAAATCAGGTGGCAGCACACAGGAGGGAACATCAACAGGCACCCCAGCAGCCAGCATGCCCACAACACCACCACCACAGGTCCCCCCAATGGATGCCACAGAAGGCACTGCCTCTGGTGGCAGCAGCACCATAGGTGACACCCCATTGATGGCAGCATGCTCGGACACAGAAAACAGGGATGCCGAAGTCAGATCCATCCATGACCTGTCCCAATCCCCCTGTCTGTCCCATCCCGTACAACATGAGGATACCACGCAGGGGCACCCACAAGACGACGACTGGCCATCCCCCCCAAGCCCTGTGGGAAGGCAACATGAGGTCAACAGCCCCTCTGCGACACCCCCGCAAATGGCCATGGCCCAGCAGAGGCAACAGTCCCTCGACCAGTTGATCGAACAACAGCAGCAACTGGCCACACTCCTCAAGGACCATGCCGATGAATGTGGGGGCACCAAGGCAGACATAGAAACATCAACTGAGACACTTAGGGCAGAAATGGAGAGAGGCACAGAGACGCTAAGGTCACAAATTGAGAGAAGCACCGAGAGCCTGAGGGGGGAACTGCATGCGACGTCCAAAGACGTATGTGCCGAACTTGCCGCAGTGCGCCGTGTGCTCACTGAGCTCTCGCAAACCCTTAGGGACATGCATGGACGTGAGCAGGCAGACACATCATCCGTTGCAAGTTCCGTCCAGGGCAGCCCCCAACGTAGATCTGGGAGGACCCGGCGCTCCACAGGCAAGGGTGCCCCTGATACCCGCAGAGGGGACATGCAATAGCGACAGCCCACTGACAATGAGCATCTTTGAACACTGGTGTTCGGGGGGGAGGTAGGAGGGTGGAGGGGGTGTGTTGGGCTCACTTGGGTGGCGGGTCGATAGGGTGTACAACATGATATCACATATGCCATAAACAGTGCACGATCAACCAATGAGATGTGTGGACATTGATCTTCGTGTACTAGGCCATCATAGACGTACAGTCCATTTTGTGCATGTTCCAGACACACACAGTGCCACGTGTCCCGTGTCCATGTATCAGCCACCAGGCATGAGTGCTAGAAGCATACATCAATGAGATGCTGACGAATGTCACGGGCCTCCGGTGCCTCGCAGACTCCTTGAGGTGCTGCCACATCCCCACCCTCATCATGACCATCATCCGGTGCTTGCAGTTCTGCGTCAGGGGGCATGGGCACATTTCTACGTACGCACATGTTGTGGAGCATGACACATGCCATCACCATCTTTGCAACCTTCTCATGGCGGTACAGGAGTGCCCCGCCAGACCTGCTGAGGCAGCGGAAACGGCCCTTCAGTAGGCCGAATGCCTGCTCAATGACTACACGGGTACGTGAGTGGGCATGGTTGTAGTCCTCCTGATGCTGGTCCCGTGGGTTCCGGACTGGTGTGAGGAGCCATCTCTTCAGTGGATATCCAGCATCACCTGTATGTGGACGAGAAACGTAGGATGTGGGATGCCATTGATACGTACGCACACCCCCCCCCTTCCTGCCAGTACATTGCCAAATCACATACCCCACATCATCATGCATGCAATGAGACTCACCGAGTAGCCAGGATCTGTTCCCTGCGTGTCGCTCCATGTAGCGTGGTATGGTAGAGTTCCTCAAGACCATGGAATCATGGGTTGATCCAGGGAATCGGGCACAACAATGCGTAAAGATCCTGTTGGAGTCACACACCATTTGTACATTCAGGGAATGAAATTGTTTTCGGTTGCGGTACTGGGCCTCCATGGCATGTGGCACGACCAATTCAACATGGGTGCAGTCGATGGCACCAATGCAACCCGGTATGCCGGCAAGTGCATGGAATCCCACTTTTGTGTTGGTTATTTCCTGCTCCGAGCGTGGTAGGGAGATGTAGTCGTCTGCGTGCTGCAGGAGGGCATCGAGCACTTGGAATAGTGTCCGTGAGAACAGTGGCTGAGAAATGCCATGCAACTGTCCGACTGTGTGCTGGTAGGTGCCTGTGGCCAGGAAGTGGAGTACAGACACCACCTTCAGTAGGGGTGGGATGGCGGTTGGGCTATCTATCATGCTGACTAGGTCAGCCTGTGTCATGTCCACAATGGCGGCTATGGTGTCCCGGTCCAGACGGTAGAGGGTGTGGATCTGCTCATCAGTGAGGTTGAACGGATGTGCTCGGAGGCGTGGGATTGCGGGCTGCCTGCGTGGTGGTAGTGGCTGTGCTGCTGGGCCTTGCTGGCCCTGCCTTGGCCTCCTCCTCCTCCTGCGTCTCCTCCGTGCGGCTGGTTGTAGTTGTTGTTCGTCTTCTTCTTGGAGTCGGAGCACTTGCAGTGCTATCAGGTCCCCCAGGGCCAACATCGCGAGTCCTGCCGGTAGCATTTCGCTGTGGTTGTGGGAGGAGACTGGCTGTGCAATTTATGTGTTTTCAGGCTGTATGGCCTCCACCTGTGGTGATTGATTCCACCTGTGCAAACTGCTCTCCCCTTTGGCCGAGCACGTCCCGCGCACAACGCTGCAAATCGGGGAATGGTATCTTGCTATTGCAATCATGTATTTGTACCCGATGGGCGTGTAAGATTGGTTGATATGTTCATACTGCTGTGGTCCCATTGTTTCCAATACTATCTGTGCAGTCGCGAACGGACTTGTGAAGGGTCAGTGGAACGTAGTACTCGAGTAACGGTGGGCCCTCATGCATCACTGTACCGAGTTGCAACGACGGGCGGGGCGTCCCATTTGTGGGTGAAGGCAGTTGCCATTTTCACACACAGCCGCACTCGATGGAATAATTAGTGATTTCAAACGGCCACAGATGCCTTTTCGACGTGATGTTGCAAATGAGGAATTCGAAGGGCGGCGCTTTCGGTTTCCAGCTAGCGGCGAGGAGATGCCCACAGGTCTGACTGCAAATATAACGTTCTATTGTTCTATGTCCTTGAGACAGGGCCCATGGCGAGGGAGCAATGATTGATATGAATAGTTTGGGATGCGCAATAGCTACGTGGGCGATGAGGCCGGCCATTCCCAAATACATGTTACTTCACAACACTGGATTTACGGGCTGGGGCACTGTGGATTTAGCAGGCTGCATTACGCACAGACTCAATGGACGTTTCTAATGTCATGTGAGTAATTATTCAGGCGTTTTGATCCCGGGATGAGGGAAGGATGAATGGATGCATGGGCAGGTGATTTGATGCAGAGTTTGCCATGTACAGGGCTTCTTGGGATCTATCCGCCTCCCCTACGCTATGTGATGCAGGGCTGCCATAGTGGGACCATCGTCTATCTGGCCTTGTTGAGCCCTCCCTGTCTCGACGCGCCCTCAGACACTTGTGTCCATGCACGTTAACATTCCCATCTGATGGATTCTGTTTTGGCAGACGCATGCACAGGTACACTCGTTCGTGATGGTGTTTACACCTAGGTATAGATGGTTATGAGTCGCAAGTGGCTTTGGGGTGGTGATGATCCTTTGGAGTGGGCTAGCATGCATATGGCTGTGGATTTCGTGTGCTCATTGAAGTGAGTTGTTCGAATGTAGTTCTGATGGCCATTCTGTTCTTGTTCTTTTCTTTTGGTTGACAGGTATCTCCTCCCCTTTTGCCACTGCCATCTGTATGCCACTCCTGCAGATGGATTTTACTCCCGACACCTGCTGCTTCGTGTTAATCGGTGGAGCAGCATTACGATCTTATGGGACGATCGCCAGTGGCCCACATGCCCTTACGCAGTACTGGTGGCTCGGAGCAACATTTCGGCCTTTCAGCTGGACTAGTGCCTCCCCATTGGGACGGCCCTGCGGTTGTGTGCGCTTCCTTGTTGCCTTTTCGTACGTGATTGTGGCTCTGTGTACCATGATGGGACAGGGCGTCACACAAGTAGTGGCTGGTCATTTCTTGCGGATGCAGCCCACAATGGTGAAATGTGTTTTGGAGTTCATGGCCTGATGGCTGTATGGGCTTGGTGATTTTGTTGTGCATTAAATTTCTATTCTGATTTGGCCCGTGTAGCGTTTTTCTTTGCAAGTGATGTGGCATGTGCCTATTTGTGGGGCGATGTATTGTGAGGAGATCTGCATTGGGTTCCTGCTTCGGGGTTTAGTTGCGTGGTACTGTGCTGGGCGCATTTGCCTACTGAGCCCGTGAGGTCAGGGATGGGGGCTGCCTATATGACAGTTTGGATGTTGTCATGCTCAGGGGCGGGGGATTGGGTTTTGTGTGACAGATGGCGGTCAGCCAGGTGGACTGGTGGAATGATGTGATTTTCGGAATGTTGCTGGTCACAGGTGCCTGTGTTTGCGTGCGTTTCTTGGTGGGGGACTGTGGTCATGTCCATTGGGATGGCTTCTGTATTCGTGCCATCTGTGCCCTGCAGCTCCCATTGGCCCCTCTTGTGTTGCTTTTGTTCGTTGGCATGCATGGGTGCTTTGTACATTTCAATGGTTGCATTGTGACTTCATTGCACCTACAGGGAGTTGTACTTTGTGGGCAGGGAGCGGTGTACAGGCACTCAGTGGGGCCGTTTACGGTTGATTCGCGATGCCGTACTTCTCGCCATGGCGGAATGGTCCATTCCGCCATGCCTGATGGCGTTAGGTACATGTCCGCTAGGGTCGGAATTGGCGTACCGTTGCACCATGGTGGTGTTTGCGGTTTGGCATGGCGCGCGCGCGCGTGCTTAGTGCAGTTAGCGTTGGCGTTCACTACGGTGTCGCTAATGGCTTCGTACTTTGCGGTGACGGGTCGTAGTCGCACTGAGCGCTATTCGATGGCGGTATTGCATTTCCGCCATCGTTTTCCCCTTTCCGCCAGGGTCGTAATGAGGGCCATTGTGTGGTTCATTCATGTAATTTGTGCACCACATAAATTGAGATTTCCGCACCATTCTGCCCACAAATCCCCATTTATTAAACAGGGATTAGCAGGCAGAATGGCACACAAATCCCTATTTTATGGAACACAAATAACATAACTCAACCCCTAGAATGTTAATATTACAAAACAAAGAACTGTTTTAATTTTATACCATTAAATTTACTATTAGTGCTTCTCCTCACCTCCAGCTCACTTTCTGCAGTCCTTTGAACCGCAGTACAGTAACACACAAATAGAAGAATAGCCTTCCCAACTAATTGTAGCTGCCCAATGCACAATCACACACCACAACATACATCTTTACCATCATACTCAGACACTCATGCACACAGCTCACATACATTGTAGAACAGCCCACACCATACCTTCTTTTTTTTCAACAGACCTTAAAGAATGCCTTCCAAAAAGCAAGTCTGTAGAAAGCAACACAGAAATAGAGCAAATGAAAATAAAAGTGTCCAAAATAAGCATCCATCTCTAGCAGAGTTGTACAAAAAGTTCAAACAAAACAGCTAATACAGTCACTTAGCGAAACAAAACACGCTTCCAGTACAGAAACTTTGCCTCCTCTAGCAAAATGTAAAACGAAACAGAACATTATTAACAAGAATTCAGCTACCACTACTGCTAAAACTGCTCCTATAAATCTTGATATAGTGGCAAGTAACCATACCAAAAAAGTATTTTAGCAAAAATGTTCCGCCACAGGGTCTTTCAGAATCTTATAAAAACAGGAGACAAATCATGCACAACCCTTAAAACCTACCGTAGAAAATTAATCTTAGAAGCTTTGATAGACAGTGGAATCCTTCTCAAAAGAAAGTTATTTATTTTAGTATTAAACAGAATGAAACCACTAACAAAACTAACTAGCAAATTACAAAAAATACTTCTCAATAAACGAAATGTCAACAAAAATAACTTATCTGTGGAGGTGAATGGAGTCACACCACAAGCACAGAACCATATTTTAATGAAGAAGCATACAAACAAAAGCCAACAAATACAATTGCCATACAAAGCAGTGGACGAGGTTATGAAAAAGTTAATAATACCATAATTGAACAAGAAATACTAATTACAAAAATATCCCCAGAAAATGTAGTATTACCTCTCCATTCGACTGAACACGAACGTCCAGTATACAAATGGCCATGCACGTCAATGTGTAACAATGCCAAAAAATCTTTCAAATCTTTACGCCAGTTCCTCAATCAGTATATGAAAGGCAAAGACAAAATCAAAATGAAACTACTGCAAAATATGGATACCTGTCCAGTGTGCAAATACGCAGGACTACGAGGACATTCATTAGCCTGCATTTCAGGACCTATTTGGAAAAGCACCTTCCGTCATATCAAAATGATATCAACACATCATTCAACTATAAGAAATCTAGTCTATGAACTGTTCTATGCTAAAGTCCTGGTTTAGCACTAGCCAATTTAAATAACAATATTCTACATGGTACAGCCAAAGACCTACTCGAAGAAATAGAGCATATCCAGAAAAAATATTTTCGAAGTGAAAGCCACTTACAAAATGCACAACAAAACCAAAAAAGGTTGAGATCCACTTGATATATTGCACTAGCTTTACAACAGACTAGCAACAATTGTACAGATGGCAACCTTCTGCTACACACATACAAAAAAGAAATACTAAAATTTAAAAGTACATCCGCTGAAGTACCAAACCATGTGTGTGTGTGTGTTGCCGCAGAACTTTTTATAAAAGTAACACAAAAACTATAGACGTAACATACAAAATAGAAAGCAATGAAGATTCCAAATGGTTTGAATTTGCTCTCTACCTTATAGCAGAAAGCAAATACGAAATAACTGACCCCTTAATACTTTGCAGTTACTGCACTACAAAACTTGACAACAATCAAACTCCTTCACGTGCTATCACAAATAATTTGGAATTATTCACACTACCAAAACCCCTGCAACAACTGAATTTATATGAGAGCATCATAATTCAAACAGTGCACCCATTTCAAGCAATAATACGCATTAAACCAAAAACAGAAAAAATACCTCCCTCTGAATTGGTGAAAGGCATTTGTGGCAAAGTAGTTTATTTACCATTAGATCTAAAAGAAAATGTGCACACTCTGGGAGTACAATGTTCAATAGAGCAATCTTTAATTGTCTTAGTAAATGGTGTACCTACAAAAGACAAAAAAAATTGGCAACAACTCGTATACTTACATAAAGTTAAACAAGCCTTGCAATATCTAAAAGACAATAATGAATACTACAAAGAAATTAATATTGAAGAAAACGTAAGGGAAACAACTGAAATAATTCAAGAGTCACCAGAAACTGGTCAATTTGAACTTCTAGATCCAGCTACAGTATCCAATATTTTAGACCATTATACAATTCATCCATTACACTCTAATGACACCATAGATGATGCACTAGAAACGTACCAAATTGTGACAAACCAAAGGATCACCAATCGGCATATGGGAAAAAAGTATAGAAGCACATGCTTTTCCTCTACTCTTTCCTACTGGCAAAGCAGGAAAATACGTTGTATGATAAGAAACCTTGGCCCACCCACTTGGTTTGTTACATTAAGTTGTGCAGAATATGCATGGGAAGATTTACATGATTTCCTACGCATATAAAAAAAAAACAAAACAAACATAGATATACTAACACCTGGAGAACATTGCTCTCTAGATCCTGTTAAGGTTTCAAGATATTTCCATCATCGTTTCATTGCTAGGCTACACTTTATTTGTAACAAAACTGTTCCTACCCTTGGAGAAGTGCAACACTTCTTTGGAGAAAAGAATACCAAGCCAGAGGAGTACCACATATCAACATGGTTTTAGGGTTTAAAGATGTTCCTAAATTTGGTCAAACAGTGATGCCACTGTTTTACAGTTCATCAAAAAATATGTCACTTGTGAAATTCCATCAGAAGCAAGAATAGTGATATTCATGCATAAATTGTACAATTTCAAAATCACAAATGTGGCAAATATTGTCGTTGCAAATGCAAAAACAAAGGGAAATACTACACCAAATGCCGCTTTGGTTTCCCTAGACCAGTTACAGAAACAGGTGAAGTGAACAACTTCATATTTTCAGTTAGACATAGGGCCTCATTACACGAATGGCGGAGAACCATGGCACTATTAGCGCCATGGTTCATGCTGGTAAAATACCGGCACCGCCTTGGTGGAAAGGGGAATTACCGCCCCATTCCAAGGTTGGCGGGGCGGTAATTCCCCCTTCCACCATTGCCCTTCCCCATTCCCATTTTTGCCCCATAGGGCTCTATGGGAATGGGGAAGGCGCTAATTACAGTACCGCAAATTGCGATACCGTAATTAGCTCCCTGGTCCCTTTGTGGGTTAAATTCCCCAACATGCAAAGGGACCTCGTAGTAAGGCGGTAAGGATTTACCGGTACCGGTAAAATACAGGTACCGGTAAACCCTTACCGCCATCCGTGTAATGAGGCCCATTGTGTTAAAGGTAAATTACCTAAGAACACATATTACATAAAAAGAACAGAAGACGCCAAATATATCAATGATTACAATGAAATCATTGCCCTCTTATGGAATGCAAACATAGATGTGCAGTACATTGCAGACAATTCCACTGCAGTTGCACGATATGTTACAGCCTACTTAACAAAAGCAGAAAAAACAGAGCTTCCAGACCTCTGGAATGACCTATCATTAGACAAAACATTGTCTCAGAAATTGTACAGCTTAGGCATAGAAATGCTCTCTCATAGAGAATGTGGCTGCTATGAAGCTGCAGATTGTTTAACCGGTACTGCTTTATATGGAAAATTGTATAGTATGGATAAGTCTTGGTCCTGCTTAATCTAGAAAAAGAATTCCCAAATCATACGACGACAGAGAAACAATAGCCAAAAATGATCGCAACAGCCAAGACATTTTGAAAAACAATTTACTGGACACATACTACCCAAACAGGAGTACCACTTTGGAAACCATGTGTCTATAAAACATAGCCCAAAACTTCAATACAAAAATAATATAAAACCCGATGAAACAAAAGGTAGATACAGAGTAACAAATTGTGAAGGCAGCTTAGTGAAACTTACCAAACCAAGCTTAATTAATCATATCAAATTGTCAATAAAAACTCCTCAACATAAAGAACTATATTACATGTCCCTGCTAAAACTTTTTAAACCATGGAGAAAAGAAGAAATGATACTAGATAACTCTGACTCCTATGAAGACGCTTTCATAGCAAATGAATGCACTATTACCGGTATAAACTTTACGCAGTACAAAACAATGTTGCACAATGAACAGCAACACGAAGAAGAACTCCAGGCCCAACTAGATAAGGACACTCCCGACAGTAGTCATCCTTCTGTAACAGGAAGCCAAGAACCACTGGGACAGCCACTAATAGCAAATGAGGCAGCATTAGCTATGACAGAAGTAGAAAACACCATGTGTCACTATGAAGAAGCTACTAAGACTTAACTGTACTACAATCAAAATTGAACTAAGAGCAGCATACCATTTTTCAAGAAGTAACACACGAAATTGCACATGGTGTACAACATGAAAATAAAGAATGTACCTGCCAAAATTACAAACCTATACTACTATATGTCAGTGGTGAAGCTGGTTCAGGCAAAACATTCTTAATCAAAATCATCAGCAAGTTCCTTCAACAATTGACAAACAACAAACTGTCAGCAGTTGTAACTGCCCCCACAGGTTTAGCTGTCTACAACATAGGCAGCGTCACTTTACACTGATTACTACTCCTTCCAGTAGAACTACAAAACAAATTAGAATACTGCAAACTTTCTACAGAAGCTGCAATGGAACTACACAGAGTGTTAAAACAAATGAAAATGCTACTAATAGATGAAATGAGCATGGTCTCCAACCTAATGTTGGCTTTCATTCACCTCAGATTACAAGAAGTACTTAAAACAAACTACGAAGATCTCATTGGAGGAAAACACATTATTGTTTTCGGAGATCTTCTTCAATTGACACCAGTGAAAGGTGAGCCTATTTTAAAAACTTTAGGACACAAACTCTGCCGTAAAACTGTTGGCAGCATAGGAAATGTCAATCTTTGGCAACATTTCCAATACAGAGAATTAACAGAAACATGTGCCAATCTGCAGACCTCACTTACGCCAACATTTTAAAAAGTATTAGAGTTGGTGTACTATCTCAAGAAGCACAAGCAATTTTAAAAACCCGGCACATCCGTGCACTTTATGGCCATAACTCATGTGCTACTGATGTCATGGTACAATTAGCACACAAAAATGTCAATTGCATGTCTTTAAAGCTAACTCTTGCAAGCTGTTCCAAAATCTATGAAACAATGTTGAAAAAAGAAAGGCAACCAATAATTTAAATTTTCTCCACAGACAAACTGGACATACATGGTATGACACGACCCATGTTTCAACAAGCCACAACAAGACTAGCAGGATAATTAATGGAATAAATGTGCGCCAAAAAGGGGTGGCGCAAGCGTGAAAAACGCAGCACACGCGTGCTAAAGCCGCGCACGCAGTCGTCCTTCGATTCATGGAATGCACTGCACGTGTAAACACTGGGATGTGTGCCAAATCCGTGTGTGGCGCATGCGGGCACACTCGTCACCAAATGCTGTGCTTGACGCACACTGGGAAAGTGCACAATGTGTAGCACACACAAGAAAAGAGGTCGAAACACGGGGCGTAACACGCGGAATGGGGAACAATGCGTGAAAATGTGGGCGTTATGGGGGAAGTACGGGAGGTAAATGCTCGCAACGCCCACACGTGCGCTAACAACGCGTATTCATGGAATCGAACAGGGGAAACCCGTGCGCCAAAAAAGACACGCTAATCTGGAAACACGTACGCCAGCAGGAAGCAGGTGTAAGTGGCCCCACGCAGCATAAAAGTGCGCGCAAACAACAAACATGCTCTTACGCTACGATAAATATACCGTTCCTCGCAGCCGTGGTATTTGGACACCGCAGGAGGAGGAGGATAGCCAGGCCCCGCATTTTATTACCCAGGACCAGTCTTTTTGGGATGCCTGATGACCAGGTGTATGGGAGGTAAAGGTTTCCACCACTAATAATCCTAGAACTGGTCAGGGAGTGGGAGGATGACCTTGCATCACCCACCCTGTGCTCCCAAGCACCAAGCTCCTTGGAAAAGGTGCTCAATGTACTGCACTTCTTGGCTACTGGGTCATGTCAGCGGACAAGTGCCATAGTTGGGGGTGTCTCATAGGCCACACAGTCACGCTGCCTACACCAGGTGTTGGCGATCATGACTTCACGCCCCTCAGTCTGCAGGCACATATACATGCCCAGAGCACCTGTAGAAAGGCAGGCCGTCGTCCAGGACTTTTATGGGGTGGCACACTTCCCCAAAGTGCTAGGTGCCATTGATTGAACCCATGTGACTCTACTGCCTCCCAGGGCCACTGAGAACATCTATCGAAACCGCAAGCACTGGCATTCCATCAACGTGCAGGTAGCATGTGATGCCAAGGGAATCATCACCTCAGTATATGCCAACTATTCGGGGTCCAGCCATGATAGTTTCATATTCCGAATGTCACCCCTAAACCGGGACCTGGAAGCTGGGAGGCATGGCGACATATGGCTAATTGTTGAGTATAAATGCCTCTGCACATGCATGCATGTCAGACACTGAGAAATGTGAAAATGCCACTAATGACCACCATTATCACCTCCCCTGGGGACAGTGCCTACCCTCTGAGCACCTACAGGATGACACCAATACGGAACCCCACTACACCACCCGAGGTAAGATATAAGACAGCCCATATTGAAACCTGGGGCATAGTGGAGCATCCATTCGGAGTGCTGAAGTCACGCTTTCTCTCCCTTGACCTCTCTGGTGGGCAGCTGCTATATGCGACCCAGTAGTGTGCAGGATCATATTGGCAGCATTGTCCTGCACAACGTTGCAACCTGGTGGGGCGTGCTGGTGGACATGGTGGTGCCCCCACATCCCCAACCACATGCACGGCTGCTGTGCATGGGAGGTGAAAGGGCATGTGGTGAGGCAGCCCGTACCCAGCTTGTGGCAATTTTTTTTACCTAAAATCCCACCCCTACAAAGCGCACACAGGCCTGGCACATACCAGCTGACAATTTATGATGATGACAAAAGGGACAGTCAACTGTCACAACCATACCAGCCTGAGATTGTTCACCTGGAAGTGCTACATTGTGTGCATCCCTAGCTACTTAAACACACCTAATGCTGTGTCAGTAAAAGGCACACATTCATGCAGCATGAATGACTACCCCCTTGCAATATACTACATCCAAATAGTGGCATGTCACCCAACCCCTGCCTAACCCCCTCTCAACTACCCAACACACCATGGCAAGGCATACAATGTGAAAGCAACCAAATTAATGCACAACACATGACAAAAGTGTCACAAAGTGCACCGTCCCAAATGGAAACAGGCCAGAGACAATTTCCTCTCACTAATGAAAAAAAAACAGCACACATGAACAAATACTTACCAGCAAGACAAAACATCAGTACAGGATCCAATAGTGGCAACATATGACAGCAAAAAATGAAAGTAGTGCAAATGTCACAACATGACAAAGGCAGCACATTGACCCCTTCCAACTGCAGTGTGTTGCTGGTAGCCAAATGTGGCAGTGTACTGCATACAACATGAATTGCATCTGCAATGGAGACGGACTCATTAAGGCATGAAGAAGTTACATGCATATATGCAAAAATAGTCCTAAATGTAAAACCCTGCACATATCGACCATGCAGTGGAGAAATTAACACCAATCCCTACTGGGGATGTATACACAGTTTGAACTACAGACTGCCCACACAACTTATGGGAGCCCAATGCCTCTGTGTAAGTTACTGTCACTTGGTCACACCCTTTGCGAGCCCATGCAAAGGGGAAGCAGGAGGGGCGTGTGTGTCAGGAACCCAAGTTTCTAACCCAAAGACAGGACAAGCCTGCATGTGCCCAGCTGGAATACACAGTGGATGCCTACGGGAGGCACACAAAGCAACACACTGTAACATGAATTCACAATCTGAAAGAAAATGGTTATTAACAAAAAAGTAAAAGCAAATTAAATAAAGGAAAAGAAAAAGAAAATGTAAAGTAAACCAAATAAATGAATAATAAACGAAAAATCAGAATACAATTTAACTTAAAAAAATGTATGGAAATTAAAATAACAAAGTACAAATGAAAATAAATTGAAAATAATAAATTGAAAAAAGAAGATTAAAAAACATAATAAATTCATTAAATACTAATTTCATTTTGCAATTCGGAATGAAATTTGAAAAAACCAAAATCAACATCAAAAATGGGCATGTGTCGACCGGGGGGCACCCAGGAGGGAGGAGGGAGGAGGTACACCCCAACACCCACATGCGTGGATATTGAGAAAAAAAAACACCCTCCATGGGCTCATGGCCTGCACCGCTACCCTACAGTGGGAGAACTGCCGTCGCTGTCATCACCCTCTGGTGGTACATCAGAAGGTGCGTGTGATATGGGAGGCAGACCACACAAAGCCCTGGCATGCTCCTCCATGGCAGCAAGCATGCAGGTCTGAAAGGTTTGGTTCTGCAGGATGATGGTATGGAGATCCCCATGCAGCACCTCACAGGTAGCATACATTTCTGCCTGCAAGGCCTCGCGTGATGCCCGCATCTCCTCACGGGTTGCCTGGAGCTCAGCTGAGAGTGTGCGTGTTAGCTGCTTCAGCTGCTGTTCTGACCTTGTACTCTGGGACACCTCAAGTGCACCCAGAGTATCTCTGAGGGACCTGTGTTCTAACCTCAGGGCATCTTGTGGGCCTGTGACTCTGCAGAAATGGCTGTGCGCAGAGTCTCCAGTCCAGCCCATTGGTCCCTGTCGGTCCCTGTTGGACACCAACATGTCCTCCCTGTGTGAGCGGCACATGGACTCTGTTGCCTGCTGCTGGAGCTCCACCTGCCTTTCAGAGGGGAGAATGGAAGTGGCCACCCTATCCATGGCATGAGCCATCATCTCACATGATGCCCCCTGTTGTGCTGCAATAGTATATATGGATGTGCACCTTGCTGTGCTGGCACTGCCTGAGGCTGCCTGAGGCTGCAGGACTGCATTCCTCCTTTGATCTGCTGGCCCAGGAATAGGAGAAAATATAGTGGAGTGTGACCCTACATCCGTAACCGCCACAGGTGGACTTTCCAACACTGAATGGCCCATAGTGGGATCTACCCGCAGAGCAGTTGGGTTGGACAGAACAGCATCTCTTCCAGAAACACTCACCTGCGACTGGACATTTGTCTCAATGTCAGATTCAGCACCTGAGCTGCAGAGGTCTGTGGAGGTGTACCCAGTGACACCCGTGGACAAGATGGTCTGTAGGAGTAATGGATTTTCACCCACCACCACCCCACGTCCTCCACTGGTGTCTGTTTGTGTCTATGAGTATTCCTGCCTCTGCGCCATTTCCTCCTCCTCAACAGCATATAGTGTCTCATCATCTGCAAAAACATAAAAGAAAAGTAATGAAGACGGGCATTAGCAGCATAGCCCACACACACAGGCATCACGAGGTACACATCGAATACATAAATGACACATGTCACACATGACAATAACTCTGGCATGCATGCACTGGCAATGAAGTGGAAGTGGAGCCTAAAAGCAGCCACTGAGGACTCCAAGATGGGAAAGCAACACATGTGCTGCATGCTGCAGAGCACCGGCATCACACATGCCTGTGAGTGGCATGAACAATCCACATACATGACACATGCCAGCACACAGATGGCATGCAGCATAGCCATGGCAGATTTGACAAGGACACACAGATGGTAGCAAATCAGTACTGTCACCCATCCATGTGAGATGGACATCATGAAATAGAACATGAAAAAGAGTGTGACAAAACACGCATGTGCCACACGCTGCAACAAAGCCAGTGTTCACTAATGCAGTGATGGGAGGCACATGGATACATTAATGGTTGGTCACTTGGACATACAGAACACAATTGTCATGTTGAACATTCATACAGGGCCCTGAAGTGATTGTGTGCAGGGCATGTGTAGGTGCACAATACTCAATCAGCCTGATTGATTAAATCATTCCCATAATCAGTAAAGAAATGTGAGCCATTGTGGGGTGTAATCTATCTCTGAAGTATGCTACATTTGGGGCAGAACAGCACAAAAATGTGTGGCAAACATGCAAAGGATTTCATCAATCAGGCAGAATGAACAGGATAACAGTTTGAACAATGTTGTGGCATGATGGCGTTGAAGGGCAAGTGCAGTAATCGGGTGCAAATTGCCAACTGCGGTCAGAAGGGATACTGTAAAACCCAAGACCGGGGGATGGTTTGGAGACACCACATGGGTGACCCATAGCAGTCATGACTACACAGCCTCACCTGGCACTCAATCAGAACACATCACCCAAGCAAAATGCACATGGTTAGGACACACATGCATGGCTACTCACCGGACATTGCCTCAACATCTGGTAGGTCTCCCACGCCTTGGATCTGATCCTCTGTGATGACGCCTCCAGCGATAGACTCATGTTCTGTGAGTACTTCCTCCTCGGGTGGAAACCCACTGCCAGTCACCAGAGTAGAGGCATGATTGAAAGCCAGCTTGTTCTTTGCTCTGCGTTTGAGGTCATTCCACCGCTAGAGCAATCATCAGCTGTGCGCCTCACAAATCCAAGGGAACTAATCTGGTCCACGATGCACTGCCAGTAGGCCCTACGTTGAGCAGTCGTAGTCTTGCACCCTGCAGTCACCAGCATTTTCGCGGCCATGGGCCGACACGTAGCCCACAAGTGCGTCTAGTTCCACATCATTGAAATGCTTCCTTGACTTGCCGGAGGGGGGATCTGTTTCTGGGGTCCCAGCCTATACCGCAAGAGCACCCTTCTTCCTATTGAGAGGTGGTGTGGACCCTGAGTGGCTTACGCTGCCCTGGTTGGTAGGGGATGAAGCGCAGGTGGATTGGGCACTGGGAGTAGCCAAAGGCACGATGACCAAAGGTCTCACTGCAGGCATTGGCTGCTGGGTGATGTTGGCAGGACAAACCTCGGTGTGATGGACTTGGACCAACATTGTCCCAGCTGGGTGACTAAGAGCTGGGCTGCCCCTGCAGCCTCCTCACCCTGGCTACTTAGGGCAGCAGATGACATTGCTGCCCCAGATCCACATGGCCTGGTGACAGCAACTTTCACTGCCACACGTGGCTTTGCCTTGGTGACACAGAAGTTAGCCTGGGAGTCATCCTGTGCCGGTTCGGTTTACAATATGGGCCGGGTTAACAAGGCCTGAGCTGGGATGGTGTCAGCTGCATCTCCCCGGCCCATTTGGGGGCATAGGTGTCCCTGATTGGTCCTCCACACACTTGCCTCTTGGGCCACCCTGCACATCCTGGCCACGTCCCCTACCACGGCCACCTCTTGCAGGTCGGCCACCTTTGCCTCCCTTACCAATTGGTCGCCTCCCAACCATGGCACTGATGTTCTTGTGCGAATGGGAGGTGCTTTAAACAATTGTCCTGGGCAATTGGGTTGAAAGGGGCAGGGTACTAGATGGAATACGTACCCTAGTGCTCTAGCAAGGCTGTCTGTTACCCCTGGGGGAAGATGACAGGTCAAGCAATGCTCAGGCGCCCCAAAAACAAAATTCAACGTGCACACGACCCCTGGTAGTCCACATGCGTGGAATAAAGAACCTGCACTATGCTGTGGCACCCAGAAACACAAAAATAAGCATACGCGTGGTAGATGCAGGCTACAATTACCTCTGAATGTGAATGGGTACGCGACACACGGTGGCAACCACAGTTGAAAAATACGTTTGGACTCGCCATCTGCCTGGTAAAACAACTTGAAAAAGACACGCATGTGCGCGTTGGCAACACCCCCGCCAAAAGAAGAATTGAACACTGTGTGAGTATACAAGCAGTACGAACTGCAACTGTTGTGAAGTAATCGCATGTGAACTGACAAGAAGTACAAGAATCCCCCACTCGCTCTCCACAAAAAGTACGCACAAGAAAATGGCGTCCTACATGTACCTTTTAACCCAGCCTACATGTGCGATGTCACTTATGCGCGTATGCGCTAAGGGCCTTTACTCCAATTACTTGCAGTGACACCCGGACATGCAGTTTTTGCACGTGAACAATCAACATGCACCCGTGTGGAGGGAAACGCCCGTGCGCATTACTTCACAGACACGCTTACGCGCTAAGGGCCTTTCCTCGAATTACATGCTGACGTGCAGTTTTTTCACGTGCCAAATCACTCCGTATCAAGCTGGCCATGCCACAACACACGGAAGACCACGCTCCTGCCCAGAAGGCCATTTCCCTGCCCCCCAGACCCTGAGCCCACTCCCACCTGGCATATGCTGCTGCCTTCTTGCCTGCTGGCCACGTGCCCTGATGTTTGGTGCCTGCACGTCAACCATCTGTAGGGGTCCAGTTGCTGTGACCACCCCTGCTGGAACAGAAGACTCCCGACTGAAGTTCCATCGCTCCACAGCCCAGCCCCAGGACCCAGTTGCCTACCCACACCTGCCCCGGGGTTTTTCATGTCGGGGGACACACCATCGGAGACCACTGGCAACCCCCAGCCAGAGAGGCAGAGGGCTGACAGCTTCACTGCCAAGTGAGTTGGCATCTTGGTGGAGCAAGTCCTGGAGCATTATGATGCCCTCTTTGGAAGTTCACGCACCGACAATGAAGGACGGAAGAGGATCTGGAAGGACATCGTGGCTGCCATCATCATGGAGGGGGTGGCAGCCCGTGACATGCAACACGTCCGGAAGCGCTGGGAGGACTTCAGGTCCAGGACCCTCAGCAAGGCCCAGCACCTCTTGAAGGCAACGCATGCAGAGGGGTGCCGGGTCTGCCTTACCAACATCCAGATGAGGGTCCTGAAACGCATACACCCAGCACTCCACCTCCAGATCCTTCAGAGGCAGACCCGTCCAGAGTCGAGCGGTAAGTGTCCATGCGTACTGATTGGACGCTGTGCATGTTGAGGTGTGGCAGGAGTGTGCAGGTTGCACATATGTCTTGGAAGGCCCATGTATCGATGTGTATGTACAGGGACATGAGCCTGACACATGTGAGTCCCGTCATGTGTGAGGCACATTAATGGTGTAGGTGTTCGGATGCATGGTGCCCAAAGGCATGTGTCGGTAAACACATGTTTAAATTTCGGTGTATGTACTGTGGCATGGTTGTGGTGTGACACATGCATGCTGGTTCCACCTTCATGTATGTGCACAATGTACATGTGCGTGTGTGCGTATTTGACATGTGTGCCACTGTGATACACCATTGATGCATGTGACACCAACATGTAGGAGGCTGATTGGCAGATGTGACATGGATGCCGATGATTTCACTCCGACAGGTGGTGGAGATGTACAGATGCATGTATGTTTGGTGGCGTGTGCGCATGTGTTCGGCACTCCCCGTGTTGCATGTGATGTCAGGCTAACCTTCGGATGCTCATGCTGTTGTATGTGTATGGATGTTGCTGCCTGCTGCAACATTCCTGTTAATTTGCGCATGTGTGGGTTCAAATGATATGTGTGTTGGGGAGTGTGATGCCATGTGTGAAGTTTGAGACTACCACTCATGTGCAACTGTCATGTGTGTATCAGACCATTTTACAGTGCCCTGATGCCTGTGTTCTGTCTCGCCCTGTCTGCAGCGTCAACTGATGAAGAGGGCAGAGACAGTGCTGTGGAGCACAGCAGCAGGGATCCCACCGCTAGCCGGAGACGCAAGGCCCAGCTCCTCTCCCATGTTGTCATCTCGTTGGGGAGTGAGGAGTCTGGAGCCGCATCCGTGGCCACAGATGCCGAGGGTAGGTCCAAGAGGCGGAGGTCAGAGGTGGACTCCTCAGCAGCAGAAGGGGCAGCTGAGACTCCACAGGGGCATATGGAGGAAGATCGCATGAAGTCATCCAGATTTGGTTGAGGAGGAGGCCATGGAAGGACCACACACGGAGTCTGGATGGGGGGATTCCACTGGTGCTCTGCTAACACTAACACTCAGGACATGAAAGATGGCATCACAAATGTCATTAATGACATCACTGATGACATCACATATGTAGCCCATTTGTTTTAATTCACTGCCATATCTAGGCTAGGTGGGTGTATTTACTGCAAGTCAGAAAGTAAATTTTCAAAAGGTATTACATTTATAGACATTGCTATTCTCACATGTTCGTACAATACTTTCCTTACAATTTAATCGCATCTTATGATGTACATATATAGGGGAAGAAGCAGGCCTGAAACACAGCAATCATTTTTGTGCGTGAATACAATCATGTAGTTTATACACAGTTGGTAATGATACTGCGTCTTGTATGCTTATTTTACTCTCCATATATAAGCCCCATATTTGTATGCATTGCAGTCTATTTATGTTTTGTGTGTTTTGGTAGAAATATGTGGTAAGTGATGCATTATTACCAACTTAGTACATGTTTCACAGACCAGAAAAGTGTGATACAGAAATATTCACCTTTTTATTATACAACTTTGGAAATAACAAATATAGCACCTCTGTGGTGTATGCTGCAGCCAATACGTGCATTTCTGTATGAGTATGTTCCAGTACTAGAAAGAACACTGCAATGGTATTTTCTTTAGAACACTACATTGAGTGATGTGGTATGTACTTTATTACACATGTCCCCATAATCCCTGATACATTTTGCTAAAATTACATTCACAACCCCTCCTTTGAAAAGTAAATGCACATGTGATGTCATCAGTGATGTCAATAATGATATTTATGATGCCATCTTTCATGTCCTGGGTGTTAGTGTTAGAAGAGCACAATGGTGCGGGCAGTTATGGTCGCTTATCCTACCATAACTGGCGAATTTCAGGGGTTTTGGGTTTAACTTTGAACCATAATGGCACGTTTGAAAAGTTTTTTTAGTGAAGTGCACAGGTTTTTGGTAGGGCAACTTAACCATAACGTCCCCTTAACAAAGTTTTTTGTAGGGAATTATATGGGCACGCTGATGGCCATGTAGTTATGGTTAAGTTGGTGCTTCCATAGGAAGAACACTTTTTGGGCGGCTTATAACTTCGCTCCCACTGGACGAATCCTCACCAAACTTTGCAAAAAAAGTATATGGCCCACTCTAATTTTTTTTGCAAAGTTTGGTGAGGATTCTTCCAGGGGGGGCAAAGTAATAGGGGGGTCCCAAAAATTCTTTTTTTCCCATAGACTGAATGGGGAGAAAATTTTGCTCGCGCCTACAGCCAAAACCGCTGAATGGATTATCACCAAATTTGGATGAGGAGTAGTGGCTAGGTCCCAAAAGCGTACTTTTGCAGATTTGGTGAAAATCCGTCCAGTAGTTATTTTTTTTAAATGACCAAAAAGTAGGTCATAAAAAATTATTGATATCTGTGTTCGGTCCGCGGACACACTTCCGTGTTCGCTCTGCGGACAGTGTCCTGATTGGCCAATCGGCCTGCGTAATGTCCGCGGACATGTGGCGTGTTCGCTGATTGGACGGCATGGAGCGTGAAACGTGTCAGGTTTTCGGTAGCAGCCGCCATCTTGGATTTGCGGACGTCCGCGGACAGTGCGGTAAAAGTTGGTTTAAAATTTGCATTTAGTAGAGTGTGTTGGTGTGTAAGAGTGTTTGGGGAGGGTGAGAGAGTATGAGATAGGTTAAATGTTGTATATTTTATGTGGTAGACCCTCTTGTTGTGTTCGATTTGTCTGTGGACATTACGGCTGTTCTGAAATGTTCTAAATAAACTAAATGGGGGGTGTTCTGAGGACGCAATATGTGTCGGTTTGGTTCGCTGGCAAGTTGAATGTGTTCTAACACTCGCGGTGTCCTGAAATGTTTGTAAATAAACAAAATGGGGGTGTCCTGAGGACGCTGCCCGTATAGTTCTCTGGCAAGTTGAAAGTGTTCTAAGAACACTTGCGGTGTCCTGAAATGTTCGTAAATTAACAAAATGGGGGTGTCCTGAGGACACTGTCCGTATTGTTTGCTGGCAAGTTGAATGTGTTCTAAGAACACTCGCGGTGTCCTGAAATGTTCGTAAATAAACAAAATTGGAGTGTCCTGAGGACACTGTCCGTATTGTTCTCTGGCAAGTTGAAAGTGATCTAAGAACACTCGGAATGTCCTGAAATGTTAAATGGGGGTGTCCTGAGGACGCTGTCCGTATTGTTCGGTGGCAAGTTGAAAGTGTTCTAAGAACACTTGCGGTGTCCTGAAATGTTCGTAAATTAACAAAATGAGGGTGTTCTGAGGACGCTGTCCGTATTGTTCTCTGGCAAGTTGAATGTGTTCTAAGAACACTTGTGGTGTCCTGAAATGTTCGTAAATAAACAAAATGGGTGTGTCCTGAGGGCGCTGTCCGTATTGTTGTCTGGCAAGTTTAATGTGTTCTAAGAACACTTGTGGTGTCCTGAAATATTCGTAAATAAACAAAATAGGGGTGTCCTGAAAACGCTGTCCGTATTGTTCGCTGGCAAGTTGAATGTGTTCTAAGAACACTCGCGGTGTCCTGAAATGTTCGTAAATAAACAAAATGGGGGTAACCTGAGGACGCTGTCCGTATTGTTCTCTGGCAAGTTGAAAGTGTTCTAAGAACACTCGAGATGTCCTGAAACGTTAAATGGGGGTGTCCTGAAGACACTGTCCGTACTGTTAGCTGGCAAGTTGAATGTGTTCTAAGAACACTCGTGGTGTCCGCTAAAAGTTCGCAAATTAAGAAAATGGGGGTGTCCTGAGGTCGCTGTTCATATTGTTCGCTGGCAAGTTGAATGTGTTCTAAGAACACTTGCAGTGTCCTGAAATGTTTGTAAATAACCAAAATGGGGGTGTCCTGAGGAAGCTGTCAGTATTGTTCTCTGGCAAGTTGAAAGTGTTCTAAGAACACTCGCGGTGTCCTGAAATGTTTGTAAATTAACAAAATGGGGGTGTCCTGAGGACGCTGTCCGTATTGTTCTCTGGCAAGTTGAATGTGTTCTAAGAACACTTGCGGTGTCCTGAAATGTTCGTAAATTACAAAATGGGGGTTTTCTGAGGACGCTGTCCGTATTGTTCTCTGGCAAGTTGAATGTGTTCTAAGAACACTTGTGGTGTCCTGAAATGTTCGTAAATAAACAAAATGGGGTGTCCTGAGGACGATGTCCGTATTGTTCTCTGGCAAGTTTAATGTGTTCTAAGAACACTCGTGGTGTCCTAAAATGTTCGTAAATTAACAAAATGGGGGTGTCCTGAGGACGCTGTCCGTATTGTTCTCTGGCAAGTTGAAAGTGTTCTAAGAACACTCGCGGTGTCCTGAAATGTTTGTAAATTAACAAAATGGGGGTGTCCTGAGGACGCTGTTCGTATTGTTCTCTGGCAAGTTGAATGTGTTCTAAGAACACTCGCGGTGTCCTGAAATGTTCGTAAATTAACAAAATGGGGGTGTTCTGAGGACGCTGTCCGTATTGTTCTCTGGCAAGTTGAATGTGTTCTAAGAACACTTGTGGTGTCCTGAAATGTTCGTAAATAAACAAAATGGGTGTGTCCTGAGGGCGCTGTCCGTATTGTTCTCTGGCAAGTTTAATGTGTTCTAAGAACACTTGTGGTGTCCTGAAATGTTCGTAAATAAACAAAATGGGGGTGTCCTGGAAACGCTGTCCGTATTGTTCGCTGGCAAGTTGAATGTGTTCTAAGAACACTCGCGGTGTCCTGAAATGTTCGTAAATAAACAAAATGGGGGTATCCTGAGGACGCTGTCCGTATTGTTCTCTGGCAAGTTGAAAGTGTTCTAAGAACACTCGAGATGTCCTGAAACGTTAAATGGGGGTGTCCTGAAGATGCTGTCCGTATTGTTCGCTGGCAAGTTGAATGTGTTCTAAGAACACTCGTGGTGTCCGATAAATGTTCGTAAATTAAGAAAATGGGGGTGTCCTGATGACGCTGTTCATATTGTTCGCTGGCAAGTTGAATGTGTTCTAAAAACACTTGCGGTATCCTGAAATGTTCGTAAATTAAAAAAATGGGGGTGTCCTGAGGACGCTGTCGGTATTGTTCGCTGACAAGTTGAAAGTGTTCTAAGAAAACTCGTGGTTTCCGCTAAATGTTCGTAAATCAACAAAATGGGGGTGTCCTGAGGACGCTGTCCATATTGTTCGCTGGCAAGTTGAATGTGTTCTAAGAAAACTTGCGGTGTCCTGAAATGTTTGTAAATAAACAAAATGGGGGTGTCCTGAGGACGCTGTCCGTATAGTTCTCTGGCAAGTTGAAAGTGTTCTAAGAACACTCGCAGTGTCCTGAAAAGTTCGTAAATTAACAAAATGCGGGTGTCCTGAGGACGCTGTTCATATTGTTCGCTGGCAAGTTGAATGTGTTCTAAGAACACTTGCAGTGTCCTGAAATGTTTGTAAATAACCAAAATGGGGGTGTCCTGAGGAAGCTGTCAGTATTGTTCTCTGGCAAGTTTAAAGTGTTCTAAGAACACTCGCGGTGTCCTGAAATGTTTGTAAATTAACAAAATGGGGGTGTCCTGAGGACGCTGTCCGTATTGTTCTCTGGCAAGTTGAATGTGTTCTAAGAACACTTGCGGTGTCCTGAAATGTTCGTAAATTACAAAATGGGGGTTTTCTGAGGACGCTGTCCGTATTGTTCTCTGGCAAGTTGAATGTGTTCTAAGAACACTTGTGGTGTCCTGAAATGTTCGTAAATAAACAAAATGGGGTGTCCTGAGGACGATGTCCGTATTGTTCTCTGGCAAGTTTAATGTGTTCTAAGAACACTCGTGGTGTCCTAAAATGTTCGTAAATTAACAAAATGGGGGTGTCCTGAGGACGCTGTCCGTATTGTTCGCTGGCAAGTTGAATGTGTTCTAAGAACACTTGCGGTGTCCTGAAATGTTTGTAAATAACCAAAATGGGGGTGTCCTGAGGACGCTGTCCGATATTGTTCTCTGGCAAGTTGAAAGTGTTCTAAGAACACTCGCGGTGTCCTGAAATGTTTGTAAATTAACAAAATGGGGGTGTCCTGAGGACGCTGTTCGTATTGTTCTCTGGCAAGTTGAATGTGTTCTAAGAACACTCGCGGTGTCCTGAAATGTACGTAAATTAACAAAATGGGGGTGTTCTGAGGACGCTGTCCGTATTGTTCTCTGGCAAGTTGAATGTGTTCTAAGAACACTTGTGGTGTCCTGAAATGTTCGTAAATAAACAAAATGGGTGTGTCCTGAGGGCGCTGTCCGTATTGTTCTCTGGCAAGTTTAATGTGTTCTAAGAACACTTGTGGTGTCCTGAAATGTTCGTAAATAAACAAAATGGGGGTGTCCTGGAAACACTGTCCGTATTGTTCGCTGGCAAGTTGAATGTGTTCTAAGAACACTCGCGGTGTCCGATAAATGTTCGTAAATTAAGAAAATGGGGGTGTCCTGATGACGCTGTTCATATTGTTCGCTGGCAAGTTGAATGTGTTCTAAAAACACTTGCGGTATCCTGAAATGTTCGTAAATTAAAAAAATGGGGGTGTCCTGAGGACGCTGTCGGTATTGTTCGCTGACAAGTTGAAAGTGTTCTAAGAAAACTCGTGGTTTCCGCTAAATGTTCGTAAATCAACAAAATGGGGGTGTCCTGAGGACGCTGTCCATATTGTTCGCTGGCAAGTTGAATGTGTTCTAAGAACACTTGCGGTGTCCTGAAATGTTTGTAAATAAACAAAATGGGGGTGTCCTGAGGACGCTGTCCGTATAGTTCTCTGGCAAGTTGAAAGTGTTCTAAGAACACTCGCAGTGTCCTGGAAAGTTCGTAAATTAACAAAATGGGGGTGTCCTGAGGACACTGTCCGTATTGTTTGCTGGCAAGTTGAATGTGTTCTAAGAACACTCGCAGTGTCCTGAAATGTTTGTAAATAAACAAAACGGGAGTGTCCTGAGGACACTGTCCGTATTGTTCTCTGGCAAGTTGAAAGTGATCTAAGAACACTCGGAATGTCCTGAAATGTTAAATGGGGGTGTCCTGAAGACGCTGTCCGTATTGTTCGGTGGCAAGTTGAAAGTGTTCTAAGAATACTTGCGGTGTCCTGAAATGTTCGTAAATTAACAACATGGGGGTGTCCTGAGGACGCTGTCGGTATTGTTCGCTGACAAGTTGAAAGTGTTCTAAGAACACTCGTGGTTTCCGCTAATTGTTTGTAAATCAACAAAATGGGGGTGTCCTGAGGACGCTGTCCATATTGTTCGCTGGCAAGTTGAATGTGTTCTAAGATCACGCGCGGTGTCCTGAAATGTTTGTAAATTAACAAAATGGGGGTGTCCTGAGGACGCTGTTGGTATTGTTCGCTGGCAAGTTGAAAGTGTTCTAAGAACACTGGTGGTGTCCGCTAAATGTTGGTAAATTAACAAAATGGGGGTGTCCCAAGGACGCTGTCCGTATTGTTCTTTGGCAAGTTGAATGTTTTCTAAGAACACTTGTGGTGTCCTGAAATGTTCGTAAATAAACAAAATGGGGGTGTCCTGAAGACGCTGTCCGTATTGTTAGCTGGCAAGTTGAATGTGTTCTAAGAACACTCGAGATGTCCTGAAACGTTAAATGGGGGTGTCCTGAAGACGCTGTCCGTATTGTTAGCTGGCAAGTTGAATGTGTTCTAAGAACACTCGTGGTGTCCGCTAAATGTTCGTAAATTAAGAAAATGGGGGTGTCCTGAGGACGCTGTTCATATTGTTCGCTGGCAAGTTGAATGTGTTCTAAGAACACTTGCAGTGTCCTGAAATGTTTGTAAATAACCAAAATGGGGGTGTCCTGAGGACGCTGTCCGTATTGTTCTCTGGCAAGTTGAAAGTGTTCTAAGAACACCCGCGGTGTCCTGAAATGTTTGTAAATTAACAAAATAGGGGTGTCCTTAGGACGCTGTCCGTATTGTTCTCTGGCAAGTTAAATGTGTTCTAAGAACACTTGCGGTGTCCTGAAATGTTCGTAAATTACAAAATGGGGGTGTTCTGGGGACGCTGTCCGTATTGTTCTCTGGCAAGTTGAATGTGTTCTAAGAACACTTGTGGTGTCCTGAAATGTTCGTAAATAAACAAAATGGGGGTGTCCTGAGGACGATGTCCGTATTGTTCTCTGGCAAGTTTAATGTGTTCTAAGAACACTCGCGGTGTCCTGAAATGTTCGTAAATTAACAAAATGGGGGTGTCCTGAAGACGCTGTCCGTATTGTTGCTGGCAAGTTGAATGTGTTCTAAGAACACTTGCGGTGTCCTGAAATGTGTGTAAATAACCAAAATGCGGGTGTCCTGAGGATGCTGTCCGATATTGTTCTCTGGCAAGTTGAAAGTGTTCTAAGAACACTTGCGGTGTCCTGAAATGTTCGTAAATTAACAAAATATGGGTGTTCTGAGGACGCTGTCCGTATTGTTCTCTGGCAAGTTGAATGTGTTCTAAGAACACTTGTGGTGTCCTGAAATGTTCGTAAATAAACAAAATGGGGGTGTCCTGAGGACGATGTCCGTATTGTTCTCTGGCAAGTTTAATGTGTTCTAAGAACACTCGCGGTGTCCTGAAATGTTCGTAAATTAACAAAATGGGGGTGTCCTGAGGACGCTGTTCGTATTGTTCGCTGGCAAGTTGAATGTGTTCTAAGAACACTTGCGGTGTCCTGAAATGTTTTAAATAACCAAAATGCGGGTGTCCTGAGGACGCTGTCCGATATTGTTCTCTGGCAAGTTGAAAGTGTTCTAAGAACACTTGCGGTGTCCTGAAATGTTCGTAAATTAACAAAATGGGGGTGTTCTGAGGACGCTGTCCGTATTGTTCTCTGGCAAGTTGAATGTGTTCTAAGAACACTTGTGGTGTCCTGAAATGTTTGTAAATAAACAAAATGGGTGTGTCCTGAGGGCGCTGTCCGTATTGTTCTCTGGCAAGTTTAATGTGTTCTAAGAACACTTGTGGTGTCCTGAAATGTTCGTAAATAAACAAAATGGGGGTGTCCTGAAAACGCTGTCCGTATTGTTCGCTGGCAAGTTGAATGTGTTCTAAGAACACTTGCGGTGTCCTGAAATGTTCGTAAATAAACAAAATGGGGGTATCCTGAGGACGCTGTCCGTATTGTTCTCTGGCAAGTTGAAAGTGTTCTAAGAACACTCGAGATGTCCTGAAACGTTAAATGGGGGTGTCCTGAAGATGCTGTCCGTATTGTTAGCTGGCAAGTTGAATGTGTTCTAAGAACACTCGTGGTGTCCGCTAAATGTTCGTAAATTAAGAAAATGGCGGTGTCCTGAGGACGCTGTTCATATTGTTCGCTGGCAAGTTGAATGTGTTCTAAGAACGCTTGCGGTATCCTGAAATGTTCGTAAATTAACAAAATGGGGGTGTCCTGAGGACGCTGTCGGTATTGTTCGCTGACAAGTTGAAAGTGTTCTAAGAACACTCGTGGTTTCCGCTAAATGTTTGTAAATCAACAAAATGGGGGTGTCCTGAGGACGCTGTCCATATTGTTCGCTGGCAAGTTGAATGTGTTCTAAGAACACTCGCAGTGTCCTGAAATGTTTGTAAATAAACAAAATGGGGGTGTTCTGAGGACGCTGTCCGTATAGTTCTCTGGCAAGTTGAAAGTGTTCTAAGAACACTCGCGGTGTGCTGAAATGTTCGTAAATAAACAAAATGGGAGTGTCCTGAGGACACTGTCCGTATTGTTCTCTGGCAAGTTGAAAGTGATCTAAGAACACTCGGAATGTCCTGAAATGTTAAATGGGGGTGTCTTGAGGACGCTGTCCGTATTGTTCGGTGGCAAGTTGAAAGTGTTCTAGGAACACTTGCGGTGTCCTGAAATGTTTGTAAATAACCAAAATGGGGGTGTCCTTAGGACGCTGTCCGTATTGTTCTCTGGCAAGTTGAAAGTGTTCTAAGAACACTCGAGATGTCCTGAAACGTTAAATTGGGGGTGTCCTGAAGACGCGGTCCGTATTTTTAGCTGGCAAGTTGAATGTGTTCTAAGAACACTCGTGGTGGCGGCTAAATGTTCGTAAATTAAGAAAATGGGGGTGTCCTGAGGACGCTGTTCATATTGTTCGGTGGCAAGTTGAATGTGTTCTAAGAACACTTGCGGTATCCTGAAATGTTCGTAAATAAACAAAATGGGGGAGTCCTGAGGACGATGTCCGTATTGTTCTCTGGCAAGTTTAATGTGTTCTAAGAACACTCGCGGTGTCCTGAAATGTTCGTAAATTAACAAAATGGGGGTGTCCTGAGGACGCTGTTCGTATTGTTCGCTGGCAAGTTGAATGTGTTCTAAGAACACTTGCGGTGTCCTGAAATGTTTTAAATAACCAAAATGCGGGTGTCCTGAGGACGCTGTCCGATATTGTTCTCTGGCAAGTTGAAAGTGTTCTAAGAAGACTTGCGGTGTCCTGAAATGTTCGTAAATTAACAAAATGGGGGTGTTCTGAGGACGCTGTCCGTATTGTTCTCTGGCAAGTTGAATGTGTTCTAAGAACATTTGTCGTGTCCTGAAATGTTCGTAAATAAACAAAATGGGTGTGTCCTGAGGGCGCTGTCCGTATTGTTCTCTGGCAAGTTTAATGTGTTCTAAGAACACTTGTGGTGTCCTGAAATGTTCGTAAATAAACAAAATCGGGGTGTCCTGAAAACGCTGTCCGTATTGTTCGCTGGCAAGTTGAATGTGTTCTAAGAACACTCGCGGTGTCCTGAAATGTTCGTAAATAAACAAAATGGGGGTATCCTGAGGACGCTGTCCGTATTGTTCTCTGGCAAGTTGAAAGTGTTCTAAGAACACTCGAGTAGTCCTGAAACGTTAAATGGGGGTGTCCTGAAGATGCTGTCCGTATTGTTAGCTGGCAAGTTGAATGTGTTCTAAGAACACTCGTGGTGTCCGCTAAATGTTCGTAAATTAAGAAAATGGAGGTGTCCTGAGGACGCTGTTCATATTGTTCGCTGGCAAGTTGAATGTGTTCTAAGAACGCTTGCGGTATCCTGAAATGTTCGTAAATTAACAAAATGGGGGTGTCCTGAGGACGCTGTCGGTATTGTTCGCTGACAAGTTGAAAGTGTTCTAAGAACACTCGTGGTTTCCGCTAAATGTTCGTAAATCAACAAAATGGGGGTGTCCTGAGGACGCTGTCCATATTGTTCGCTGGCAAGTTGAATGTGTTCTAAGAACACTCGCGGTGTCCTGAAATGTTTGTAAATAAACAAAATGGGGGTGTCCTGAGGACGCTGTCCGTATAGTTCTCTGGCAAGTTGAAAGTGTTCTAAGAACACTCGCGGTGTCCTGAAATGTTCGTAAATAAACAAAATGGGAGTGTCCTGAGGACACTGTCCATATTGTTCTCTGGCAAGTTGAAAGTGATCTAAGAACACTCGGAATGTCCTGAAATGTTAAATGGGGGTGTCTTGAGGACGCTGTCCGTATTGTTCGGTGGCAAGTTGAAAGTGTTCTAAGAACACTTGCGGTGTCCTGAAATGTTTGTAAATAACCAAAATGGGGGTGTCCTGAGGACGCTGTCCGTATTGTTCTCTGGCAAGTTGAAAGTGTTCTAAGAACACTCGAGATGTCCTGAAACGTTAAATGGGGGTGTCCTGAAGACGCTGTCCGTATTTTTAGCTGGCAAGTTGAATGTGTTCTAAGAACACTCGTGGTGTCCGCTAAATGTTCGTAAATTAAGAAAATGGGGGTGTCCTGAGGACGCTGTTCATATTGTTCGCTGGCAAGTTGAATGTGTTCTAAGAACACTTGCGGTATCCTGAAATGTTCGTAAATTAACAAAATGGGGGTGTCCTGAGGAGGCTGTCGGTATTGTTCGCTGACAAGTTGAAAGTGTTCTAAGAACACTTGTGGTTTCCGCTAAATGTTCGTAAATCAACAAAATGGGGGTGTCCTGAGGATGCTGTCCATATTGTTCGCTGGCAAGTTGAATGTGTTCTAAGAACACTCGCGGTGTCCTGAAATGTTTGTAAATAAACAAAATGGGGGTGTCCTGAGGACGCAGTCCGTATAGTTCTCTGGCAAGTTGAAAGTGTTCTAAGAACACTCGCGGTGTCCTGAAATGTTCGTAAATAAACAAAATGGGAGTGTCCTGAGGACACTGTCCGTATTGTTCTCTGGCAAGTTGAAAGTGATCTAAGAACACTCGGAATGTCCTGAAATGTTAAATGGGGGTGTCCTGAGGACGCTGTCCGTATTGTTCGGTGGCAAGTTGAAAGTGTTCTAAGAACACTTGCGGTGTCCTTAAATGTTTGTAAATAACCAAAATGGGGGTGTCCTGAGGACGCTGTCCGTATTGTTCTCTAGCAAGTTGAATGTGTTCTAAGAACACTCGCGGTGTCTTGAAATGTTCATAAATTACAAAATGGGGGTGTTCTGAGGACGCTGTCCGTATTGTTCTCTGGCAAATTGAATGTGTTCTAAGAACACTTGTGGTGTCCTGAAATGTTCGTAAATAAATAAAATGGGGGTGTCCTGAGGACAATGTCTGTATTGTTCTCTGGCAAGTTTAATGTGTTCTAAGAACACTCGCGGTGTCCCGAAATGTTCGTAAATTAACAAAATGGGGGTGTCCTGAGGACGCTGTCCGTACTGTTCGCTGGCAAGTTGAATGTGTTCTAAGAACACTTGCGGTGTCCTGAAATGTTTGTAAATAACCAAAATGGGGGTGTCCTGAGGACGCTGTCTGATATTGTTCTCTGGCAAGTTGAAAGTGTTCTAAGAACACTCGCGGTGTCCTGAAAAGTTCGTAAATTAACAAAATGGGGGTGTCCTGAGGACGCTGTTCGTATTGTTCTCAGGCAAGTTGAATGTGATCTAAGAACACTTGCGGTGTCCTGAAATGTTTTAAATAACCAAAATGCGGGTGTCCTGAGGACGCTGTCCGATATTGTTCTCTGGCAAGTTGAAAGTGTTCTAAGAACACTTGCGGTGTCCTGAAATGTTCGTAAATTAACAAAATGGGGGTGTTCTGAGGACGCTGTCCGTATTGTTCTCTGGCAAGTTGAATGTGTTCTAAGAACACTTGTGGTGTCCTGAAATGTTTGTAAATAAACAAAATGGGTGTGTCCTGAGGGCGCTGTCCGTATTGTTCTCTGGCAAGTTTAATGTGTTCTAAGAACACTTGTGGTGTCCTGAAATGTTCGTAAATAAACAAAATGGGGGTGTCCTGAAAACGCTGTCCGTATTGTTCGCTGGCAAGTTGAATGTGTTCTAAGAACACTTGCGGTGTCCTGAAATGTTCGTAAATAAACAAAATGGGGGTATCCTGAGGACGCTGTCCGTATTGTTCTCTGGCAAGTTGAAAGTGTTCTAAGAACACTCGAGATGTCCTGAAACGTTAAATGGGGGTGTCCTGAAGATGCTGTCCGTATTGTTAGCTGGCAAGTTGAATGTGTTCTAAGAACACTCGTGGTGTCCGCTAAATGTTCGTAAATTAAGAAAATGGGGGTGTCCTGAGGACGCTGTTCATATTGTTCGCTGGCAAGTTGAATGTGTTCTGAGAACGCTTGCGGTATCCTGAAATGTTCGTAAATTAACAAAATGGGGGTGTCCTGAGGACGCTGTCGGTATTGTTCGCTGACAAGTTGAAAGTGTTCTAAGAACACTCGTGGTTTCCGCTAAATGTTCGTAAATCAACAAAATGGGGGTGTCCTGAGGACGCTGTCCATATTGTTCGCTGGCAAGTTGAATGTGTTCTAAGAACACTCGCAGTGTCCTGAAATGTTTGTAAATAAACAAAATGGGGGTGTCCTGAGGACGCTGTCCGTATAGTTCTCTGGCAAGTTGAAAGTGTTCTAAGAACACTCGCGGTGTGCTGAAATGTTCGTAAATAAACAAAATGGGAGTGTCCTGAGGACACTGTCCGTATTGTTCTCTGGCAAGTTGAAAGTGATCTAAGAACACTCGGAATGTCCTGAAATGTTAAATGGGGGTGTCTTGAGGACACTGTCCGTATTGTTCGGTGGCAAGTTGAAAGTGTTCTAGGAACACTTGCGGTGTCCTGAAATGTTTGTAAATAACCAAAATGGGGTGTCCTTAGGACGCTGTCCGTATTGTTCTCTGGCAAGTTGAAAGTGTTCTAAGAACACTCGAGATGTCCTGAAATGTTCGTAAATAAACAAAATGGGTGTGTCCTGAGGGCGCTGTCCGTATTGTTCTCTGGCAAGTTTAATGTGTTCTAAGAACACTTGTGGTGTCCTGAAATGTTCGTAAATAAACAAAATCGGGGTGTCCTGAAAACGCTGTCCGTATTGTTCGCTGGCAAGTTGAATGTGTTCTAAGAACACTCGCGGTGTCCTGAAATGTTCGTAAATAAACAAAATGGGGGTATCCTGAGGACGCTGTCCGTATTGTTCTCTGGCAAGTTGAAAGTGTTCTAAGAACACTCGAGTAGTCCTGAAACGTTAAATGGGGGTGTCCTGAAGATGCTGTCCGTATTGTTAGCTGGCAAGTTGAATGTGTTCTAAGAACACTCGTGGTGTCCGCTAAATGTTCGTAAATTAAGAAAATGGGGGTGTCCTGAGGACGCTGTTCATATTGTTCGCTGGCAAGTTGAATGTGTTCTAAGAACGCTTGCGGTATCCTGAAATGTTCGTAAATTAACAAAATGGGGGTGTCCTGAGGACGCTGTCGGTATTGTTCGCTGACAAGTTGAAAGTGTTCTAAGAACACTCGTGGTTTCCGCTAAATGTTCGTAAATCAACAAAATGGGGGTGTCCTGAGGACGCTGTCCATATTGTTCGCTGGCAAGTTGAATGTGTTCTAAGAACACTCGCGGTGTCCTGAAATGTTTGTAAATAAACAAAATGGGGGTGTCCTGAGGACGCTGTCCGTATAGTTCTCTGGCAAGTTGAAAGTGTTCTAAGAACACTCGCGGTGTCCTGAAATGTTCGTAAATAAACAAAATGGGAGTGTCCTGAGGACACTGTCCATATTGTTCTCTGGCAAGTTGAAAGTGATCTAAGAACACTCGGAATGTCCTGAAATGTTAAATGGGGGTGTCTTGAGGACGCTGTCCGTATTGTTCGGTGGCAAGTTGAAAGTGTTCTAAGAACACTTGCGGTGTCCTGAAATGTTTGTAAATAACCAAAATGGGGGTGTCCTGAGGACGCTGTCCGTATTGTTCTCTGGCAAGTTGAAAGTGTTCTAAGAACACTCGAGATGTCCTGAAACGTTAAATGGGGGTGTCCTGAAGACGCTGTCCGTATTTTTAGCTGGCAAGTTGAATGTGTTCTAAGAACACTCGTGGTGTCCGCTAAATGTTCGTAAATTAAGAAAATGGGGGTGTCCTGAGGACGCTGTTCATATTGTTCGCTGGCAAGTTGAATGTGTTCTAAGAACACTTGCGGTATCCTGAAATGTTCGTAAATTAACAAAATGGGGGTGTCCTGAGGAGGCTGTCGGTATTGTTCGCTGACAAGTTGAAAGTGTTCTAAGAACACTCGTGGTTTCCGCTAAATGTTCCTAAATCAACAAAATGGGGGTGTCCTGAGGATGCTGTCCATATTGTTCGCTGGCAAGTTGAATGTGTTCTAAGAACACTCGCGGTGTCCTGAAATGTTTGTAAATAAACAAAATGGGGGTGTCCTGAGGACGCAGTCCGTATAGTTCTCTGGCAAGTTGAAAGTGTTCTAAGAACACTCGCGGTGTCCTGAAATGTTCGTAAATAAACAAAATGGGAGTGTCCTGAGGACACTGTCCGTATTGTTCTCTGGCAAGTTGAAAGTGATCTAAGAACACTCGGAATGTCCTGAAATGTTAAATGGGGGTGTCCTGAGGACGCTGTCCGTATTGTTCGGTGGCAAGTTGAAAGTGTTCTAAGAACACTTGCGGTGTCCTGAAATGTTTGTAAATAACCAAAATGGGGGTGTCCTGAGGACGCTGTCCGTATTGTTCTCTAGCAAGTTGAATGTGTTCTAAGAACACTCGCGGTGTCTTGAAATGTTCATAAATTACAAAATGGGGGTGTTCTGAGGACGCTGTCCGTATTGTTCTCTGGCAAATTGAATGTGTTCTAAGAACACTTGTGGTGTCCTGAAATCTTCGTAAATAAATAAAATGGGGGTGTCCTGAGGACAATGTCTGTATTGTTCTCTGGCAAGTTTAATGTGTTCTAAGAACACTCGCGGTGTCCCGAAATGTTCGTAAATTAACAAAATGGGGGTGTCCTGAGGACGCTGTCCGTATTGTTCGCTGGCAAGTTGAATGTGTTCTAAGAACACTTGCGGTGTCCTGAAATGTTTGTAAATAACCAAAATGGGGGTGTCCTGAGGACGCTGTCCGATATTGTTCTCTGGCAAGTTGAAAGTGTTCTAAGAACACTCGCGGTGTCCTGAAAAGTTCGTAAATTAACAAAATGGGGGTGTCCTGAGGACGCTGTTCGTATTGTTCTCTGGCAAGTTGAATGTGTTCTAAGAACACTTGCTGAGTCCTGAAATGTTCGTAAATTAACAAACTGGGGGTGTTCTGAGGACGCTGTCCGTATTGTTCTCTGGCAAGTTGAATGTGTTCTAAGAACACTTGTGGTGTCCTGAAATGTTCGTAAATAAACAAAATGGGTGTGGCCTGAGGGCGCTGTCCATATTGTTCTCTGGCAAGTTTAATGTGTTCTAAGAACACTTGTGGTGTCCTGAAATGTTCGTAAATAAACAAAATGGGGGTGTCCTGAAAACGCTGTCCGTATTGTTCGCTGGCAAGTTGAATGTGTTCTAAGAACACTCGCGGTGTCCTGAAATGTTCGTAAATAAACAAAATGGGGGAATCCTGACGACGCTGTCCGTATTGTTCTCTGGCAAGTTGAAAGTGTTCTAAGAACACTCGAGATGTCCTGAAACGTTAAATGGGGGTGTCCTGAAGACGCTGTCCGTATTGTTAGCTGACAAGTTGAATGTGTTCTAAGAACACTTGTGGTGTCCGCTAAATGTTCGTAAATTAAGAAAATGGGGGTGTCCTGAGGACGCTGTTCATATTGTTCGCTGGCAAGTTGAATGTGTTCTAAGAACACTTGCGGTATCCTGAAATGTTCGTAAATTAACAAAATGGGGGTGTCCTGAGGACGCTGTCGGTATTGTTCGCTGACAAGTTGAAAGTGTTCTAAGAACACTCGTGGTTTCCGCTAAATGTTCGTAAATCAACAAAATGGGGGTGTCCTGAGGACGCTGTCCATATTGTTCGCTGGCAAGTTGAATGTGTTCTAAGAACACGCGCGGTGTCCTGAAATGTTCGTAAATTAACAAAATGGGGGTGTTCTGAGGACGCTGTCGGTATTGTTCACTGACAAGTTGAAAGTGTTCTAAGAACACTCGTGGTTTCCGCTAAATGTTCGTAAATCAACAAAATGGGGGTGTACTGAGGACACTGTCCGTATTGTTCTCTGGCAAGTTGAATGTGTTCTAAGAACACTTGCGGTGTCCTGAAATGTTTGTAAATTAACAAAATGGGGGTGTCCTGAGGACGCTGTTGGTATTGTTCGCTGGCAAGTTGAAAGTGTTCTAAGAACACTGGTGGTGTCCGCTAAATGTTCGTAAATTAACAAAATGGGGGTGTCCCAAGGACGCTGTCCGTATTGAAGTGGGAGAATGGAAGACCAGGCTCCCGTCCTTCACCTCTCGCGCTTGGCCTAGAGGATCACGGCCCAGACACCCGCCGCGAGAAGAGTTTGTCCATTTACCAGACGACCAGGTACCCTGGTACAGGAACATACGGATGTGTCCATCTGCCTGCCCAACAGCCCGCACTGGCCATGCCGACACCTGCGGTTCGGATCAGCTAGACTAAAATCCACACGTCGTTAGAGATGCCATGACGACCTAGACAACGGGAAGCACTTCTGTACAAATATACACACTGAACATTTCCACACCAATCTACACAAAGAACATACTCAGTGCTCTGACGTAGGCGACAGGCATATTCACGGACGTGCATCTTTATTATTTTTATATAGGCTTTCAGAATGCAGAAACGCAAGACGCATCATGAGCTCATTTATAACGCTTGCTCACGCTTCTCTTGAAACCCATTACCACCATAGAGGTATAATGGAAACACGATACTGGTCATGGAAATATATGCTATTATAACCTAAAAGCACCTATGCACCAAACGGACTAATTATGCACCAGGCCCAAGTAGGCCTCAACCAAGAGCTCCCGTGGACATTAACAAAGCACGAGTCAGGTTGCTGATCCTGCAGAAAGAACCCAGTGGAGCAACCAGCCAAGGTCGTAATGTTGCAAACTCACAGTCCAAGAACAAATCATCAAAGGCACGATGTTGCAACCTCGCACCCCGCGCACCAACGTTAAAGTCACGCCGGCAAATTAAACCAGACGCGCAGTAGAAAAAGCAATATTAATTGTGCAGAATTCTGCCTCTTTCACGGTCCCTCCCCACGTGACCAAGCCGAACCTGACGAGATGCCAAAGCCCAGGAGAAAAAAGGCGTCTGGGTCCCTCGCTACGAGACACAGGCCAATACACTTGAAAGGCTCAATGGACATCTGCTACAGTGGGAGCGGTCAGCCTTCCACCTATGAATAAATCCTCACATTGTCTGCACGTACCCATATTGAAACGTTGTTGCAATCACAGGTACACCGAGAGCTGGGAACAACGGTGGTCCCAGGCTGGGAAGCTCACGGGTGCACCAATCAGAACATGGGGCTCTTATCTCAGACGTCAGTAACATTAGCCAATCCTCAGGAGTCTTCATGTAACAATTCTTATGTATCTAATTGTAGGGACAACCCAGATATACCACCTGACTACACCTTGTCCACTAATATCATTCTCTATATGTGTACTATACTAACCCTACCACTCGAGCAACCAATTAAGAGTGGCGATAGGTTTTTGCTAACTTTTGAAGTGACGCAAGTAGCGCGTCATAATGCAGTAAAAAGGGCCTGCGAGCCCCACGATTGTGTGTGTCAGGACGAACGCGTGCGCTCCTTGACCCATCCCTGCCGTTTTGTATAAATAAACAGCAGAGTCACCTTGCTCCTTGTGTGTGTCTCATACTCTATCTCATCTGGGATATACGGGAGGAGTTGGGGCCTCCCTGCCCGGAGGTCTGCGGACGGCCCGGCCGACCCCGGCAGAATTTCCCCCCGACAGTATTGTTCTTTGGCAAGTTGAATGTGTTTTAAGAACTCTTGCGGTGTCCTCAAATGTTCGTAAATTAACAAAATGGGGGTGTTCTGAGGACGATGTCCATTATATTCGCTGGCGAGTTGAACGTGTTCTAAGAACACTTGCGGTGTCCGTTAAATGTTCGTAAATCAACAAAATGGGGGTGTCCTGAGGACGCTGTCCATATTGTTCGCTGGCAAGTTGAATGTGTTCTAAGAACACGCGCGGTGTCCTGAAATGTTCGTAAATTAACAAAATGGGGGTGTTCTGAGGACGCTGTCCGTATTGTTCTTTGGCAAGTTGAATGTGTTCTAAGAACACTTGTGTTGTCCTGAAATGTTCGTAAATAAACAAAATGGGGGTGTCCTGAGGACGCTGTCCGTATTGTTCTCTGGCAAGTTGAAAGTGTTCTAAGAACACTTGTGGTGTACGTTAAATGTTCGTAGATTAACAAAATGGGAGTGTTCTGAGGACGCTGTCCGTATTGTTCTTTGGCAAGTTGAAAGTGTTCTAAGAACACTTGTGGTGTCCTGTAAATGTTGGTAAATTAACAAAATGGGGGTGTTCTGAGGACACTGTCCGTATTGTTTGCTGGCAAGTTGAAAGTGTTCTAAGAACACTCGTGGTGTCCGTTAAAAGTTTGTAAATTAACAAAATGGGGGTGTAGTGAGGACGCTGTCCGTATTGTTCGCTGGCAAGTTGAATGTGTTCTAAGAACACTTAGTTTAGTTTAGTTTAGTTTAGTTAGTTTAGTAGACTTGCGATGTCCTGAAATGTTCGTAAATAAACAAAATGGGGGTGTCCTGAGGGCGATGTCCGTATTGTTTACTGGCAAGTTGAATGTGTTCTAAGAACACTTGCGGTGTCCTGAAATTTTCGTAAATAAACAAAATGGGGGTGTCCTGAGGACGCTGTCCGTATGGTTCTCTGGCATGTTGAAAGTGTTCTAAGAACACTCGCAGTGTCCTGAAATGTTAAATGGGGATGTCCTTAGGACGCTGTCCGTATTTTTCGCTGGCAAGTCGAATGTGTTCTAAGAACACTTGCGGTGTCCTGAAATGTTCATAAATAAACAAAATGGGGGTGTCCTTTGGAAGCTGTCCGTATTGTTCGCTGGCAAGTTGAATGTGTTCTAAGAACACTTGCAGTGTCCTGAAATGTTCGTAAATCAACAAAATGGGGGTGTCCTGAGGACGCTGTCCATATTGTTCTCTGGCAAGTTGAATGTGTTCTAAGAACACTTGCAGTGTCCTGAAATGTTCGTAAATTAACAAAATGGGGGTGTCCTGAGGACGCTGTTGGTATTGTTCGCTGGCAAGTTGAAATTGTTCTAAGAACACTGGTGGTGTCCGCTAAATGTTCGTAAATTAACAAAATGGCGGTGTCCTGAGGACCCTGTCCATATTGTTCGCTGGCAAGTTGAATGTGTTCTAAGAACACTCGCGGTGTCCTAAAATGTTCCTAAATTAACAAAATGGGGGTGTTCTGAGGACGCTGTCGGTATTGTTCGCTGACAAGTTGAACGTGTTCTAAGAACACTCGTGGTTTCCGCTAAATGTTCGTAAATCAACAAAATGGGGGTGTCCTGAGGACACTGTCCGTATTGTTCTCTGGCAAGTTGAATGTGTTCTAAGAACACTTGCGGTGTCCTGAAATGTTCGTAAATTAACAAAATGGGGGTGTTCTGAGGACGATGTCCATTATATTTGCTGGCGAGTTGAACGTGTTCTAAGAACACTCGCGGTGTCCTGAAATGTTTGTAAATTAACAAAATGGGGGTGTCCTGAGGACGCTGTTCGTATTGTTCTCTGGCAAGTTGAATGTGTTCTAAGAACACTTGCGGTGTCCTGAAATGTTCGTAAATTAACAAAATGGGGGTGTTCTGAGGACGCTGTCCGTATTGTTCTCTGGCAAGTTGAATGTGTTCTAAGAACACTTGTGGTGTCCTGAAATGTTCGTAAATAAACAAAATGGGTGTGTCCTGAGGGCGCTGTCCGTATTGTTCTCTGGCAAGTTTAATGTGTTCTAAGAACACTTGTGGTGTCCTGATATATTCGTAAATAAACAAATTGGGGGTGTCCTGAAAACGCTGTCCGTATTGTTCGCTGGCAAGTTGAATGTGTTCTAAGAACACTCGCGGTGTCCTGAAATGTTCCTAAATAAACAAAATGGGGGTATCCTGAGGACGCTGTCCGTATTGTTCTCTGGCAAGTTGAAAGTGTTCTAAGAACACTCGAGATGTCCTGAAACGTTAAATGGCGGTGTCCTGAAGACGCTGTCCGTATTGTTAGCTGGCAAGTTGAATGTGTTCTAAGAACACTCGTGGTGTCCGCTAAATGTTCGCAAATTAAGAAAATGGGGGTGTCCTGAGGACGCTGTTCATATTGTTCGCTGGCAAGTTGAATGTGTTCTAAGAACACTTGCAGTGTCCTGAAATGTTTGTAAATAACCAAAATGGGGGTGTCCTGAGGACGCTGTCCGTATTGTTGTCTGGCAAGTTGAAAGTGTTCTAAGAACACTCGCAGTGTCCTGAAATGTTTGTAAATTAACAAAATGGGGGTGTCCTGAGGACGCTGTCCGTATTGTTCTCTGGCAAGTTGAATGTGTTCTAAGAACACTTGTGGTGTCCTGAAATGTTCGTAAGTAAACAAAATGGGGGTGTCCTGAGGACGATGTCCGTATTGTTCTCTGGCAAGTTTAATGTGTTCTAAGAACACTCGCGGTGTCCTAAAATGTTCGTAAATTAACAAAATGGGGGTGTCCTGAGGACGCTGTCCGTATTGTTCGCTGGCAAGTTGAATGTGTTCTAAGAACACTTGCGGTGTCCTGAAATGTTTGTAAATAACCAAAATGGGGGTGTCCTGAGGACGCTGTCCGATATTGTTCTCTGGCAAGTTGAAAGTGTTCTAAGAACACTCGCGGTGTCCTGAAATATTTGTAAATTAACAAAATGGGGGTGTCCTGAGGACACTGTTCGTATTGTTCTCTGGCAAGTTGAATGTGTTCTAAGAACACTTGCGGTGTCCTGAAATGTTCGTAAATTAACAAAATGGGGGTGTTCTGAGGACGCTGTCCGTATTGTTCTCTGGCAAGTTGAATGTGTTCTAAGAACACTTGTGGTGTCCTGAAATGTTCGTAAATAAACAAAATGGGTGTGTCCTGAGGGCGCTGTCCGTATTGTTCTCTGGCAAGTTTAATGTGTTCTAAGAACACTTGTGGTGTCCTGAAATGTTTGTAAATTAACAAAATGGGGGTGTCCTGAGGACGCTGTCCGTATTGTTCTCTGGCAAGTTTAATGTGTTCTAAGAACACTCGCCGTGTCCTGAAATGTTCGTAAATTAACAAAATGGGGGTGTCCTGAGGACGCTGTCCATATTTTTCGCTGGCAAGTTGAATGTGTTCTAAGAACACTTGCAGTGTCCTGAAATGTTTGTAAATAACCAAAATGGGGGTGTCCTGAGGACGCTGTCCGATATTGTTCTCTGGCAAGTTGAAAGTGTTCTAAGAACACTCGCGGTGTCCTGAAATGTTCGTAAATTAACAAAACGGGGGTGTCCTGAGGACGCTGTTCGTATTGTTCTCTGGCAAGTTGAATGTGTTCTAAGAACACTTGCGGTGTCCTGAAATGTTCGTAAATTAACAAAATGGGGGTGTTCTGAGGACGCTGTCCGTATTGTTCTCTGGCAAATTGAATGTGTTCTAAGAACACTTGTGGTGTCCTGAAATGTTCGTAAATAAACAAAATGGGTGTGTCCTGAGGGCGCTGTCCGTATTGTTCTCTGGCAAGTTTAATGTGTTCTAAGAACACTTGTGGTGTCCTGAAATATTCGTAAATAAACAAAATGGGGGTATCCTGAGGACGCTGTCCGTATTGTTCTCTGGAAAGTTGAAAGTGTTCTAAGAACACTCGAGATGTCCTGAAACGTTAAATGGGGGTGTCCTGAAGATGCTGTCCGTATTGTTAGCTGGCAAGTTGAATGTGTTCTAAGAACACTCGTGGTGTCCGCTAAATGTTCGCAAATTAAGAAAATGGGGGTGTCCTGAGGACGCTGTTCATATTGTTCGCTGGCAAGTTGAATGTGTTCTAAGAACACTTGCAGTGTCCTGAAATGTTTGTAAATAACCAAAATGGGGGTGTCCTGAGGACGCTGTCCGTATTGTTCTCTGGCAAGTTGAAAGTGTTCTAAGAACACTCGCCGTGTCCTGAAATGTTTGTAAATTAACAAAATGGGGGTGTCCTGAGGACGCTGTCCGTATTGTTCTCTGGCAAGTTGAATGTGTTCTAAGAACACTTGCGGTGTCCTGAAATGTTCGTAAATTACAAAATGGGGTGTTCTGAGGACGCTGTCCGTATTGTTCTCTGGCAAGTTGAATGTGTTCTAAGAACACTTGTGGTGTCCTGAAATGTTCGTAAATAAACAAAATGGGGGTGTCCGGAGGACGATGTCCGTATTGTTCTCTGGCAAGTTTAATGTGTTCTAAGAACACTCGCGGTGTCCTAAAATGTTCGTAAATTAACAAAATGGGGGTGTCCTAAGGACGCTGTCCGTATTGTTCGTTGGCAAGTTGAATGTGTTCTAAGAACACTTGCGGTGTCCTGAAATGTTTGTAAATAACCAAAATGGGGGTGTCCTGAGGACGCTGTCCGATATTGTTCTCTGGCAAGTTGAAAGTGTTCTAAGAACACTCGCGGTGTCCTAAAATGTTTGTAAATTAACAAAATGGGGGTGTCCTGAGGACGCTGTTCGTATCGTTCTCTGGCAAGTTGAATGTGTTCTAAGAACACTTGCGGTGTCCTGAAATGTTGGTAAATTAACAAATTGGGGGTGTTCTGAGGACGCTGTCCGTATTGTTCTCTGGCAAGTTGAATGTGTTCTAAGAACACTTGTGGTGTCCTGAAATGTTCGTAAATAAACAAAATGGGTGTGTCCTGAGGGCGCTGTCTGTATTGTTCTCTGGCAAGTTTAATGTGTTCTAAGAACACTTGTGGTGTCCTGAAATGTTCGTAAATAAACAAAATGGGGGTGTCCTGGAAACGCTGTCCGTATTGTTCGCTGGCAAGTTGAATGTGTTCTAAGAACACTCGCGGTGTCCTGAAATGTTCGTGAATAAACAAAATGGGGGTATCCTGAGGACGCTGTCCGTATTGTTCTCTGGCAAGTTGAAAGTGTTCTAAGAACACTCGAGATGTCCTGAAACGTTAAATGGGGGTGTCCTGAAGACGCTGTCCGTATTGTTCGCTGGCAAGTTGAATGTGTTCTAAGAACACTCGTGGTGTCCGATAAATGTTCGTAAATTAAGAAAATGGGGGTGTCCTGAGGACGCTGTTCATATTGTTCGCTGGCAAGGTGAATGTGTTCTGAGAACACTTGCGGTATCCTGAAATGTTCGTAAATTAAAAAAATGGGGGTGTCCTGAGGACGCTGTCGGTATTGTTCGCTGACAAGTTGAAAGTGTTCTAAAAACACTCGTGGTTTCCACTAAATGTTCGTAAATCAACAAAATGGGGGTTTCCTGAGGACGCTGTCCATATTGTTCGCTGGCAAGTTGAATGTGTTCTAAGAACACTTGCGGTGTCCTGAAATGTTTGTAAATAAACAAAATGGGGGTGTCCTGAGGACGCTGTCCGTATAGTTCTCTGGCAAGTTGAAACTGTTCTAAGAACACTCGCAGTGTCCTGAAAAGTTCGTAAATTAACAAAATGGGGGTGTCCTGAGGACACTGTCCGTATTGTTTGCTGGCAAGTTGAATGTGTTCTAAGAACACTCGCAGTATCCTGAAATGTTTGTAAATAAACAAAATGGGAGTGTCCTGAGGACACTGTCCGTATTGTTCTCTGGCAAGTTGAAAGTGATCTAAGAACACTCGGAATGTCCTGAAATGTTAAATGGGGGTGTCCTGAGGACGCTGTCCGTATTGTTCGGTGGCAAGTTGAAAGTGTTCTAAGAACACTTGCGGTGTCCTGAAATGTTCGTAAATTAACAAAATGGGGGTGTCCTGAGGACGCTGTCGGTATTGTTCGCTGACAAGTTGAAAGTCTTCTAAGAACACTCGTGGTTTCCGCTAAATGTTCGTAAATCAACAAAATGGGGGTGTCCTGAGGACGCTGTCCATATTGTTCGCTGGCAAGTTGAATGTGTTCTAAGAACACGCGCAGTGTCCTGAAATGTTCGTAAATTAACAAAATGGGGGTGTTCTTAGGATGCTGTCGGTATTGTTCACTGACAAGTTGAAAGTGTTCTAAGAACACTTGTGGTTTCCGCTAAATGTTCGTAAATAAACAAAATGGGGGTGTACTGAGGACACTGTCCGTATTGTTCTCTGGCAAGTTGAATGTGTTCTAAGAACACTTGCGGTGTCCTGAAATGTTTGTAAATTAACAAAATGGGGGTGTCCTGAGGACGCTGTTGGTATTGTTCGCTGGCAAGTTGAAAGTGTTCTAAGAACACTGGTGGTGTCCGCTAAATGTTCGTAAATTAACAAAATGGGGGTGTCCCAAGGGCGCTGTCCGTATTGTTCTTTGGCAAGTTGAATGTGTTTTAAGAACTCTTGCGGTGTCCTCAAATGTTCGTAAATTAACAAAATGGGGGTGTTCTGAGGACGATGTCCATTATATTCACTGGCGAGTTGAACGTGTTCTAAGAACACTTGCGGTGTCCGTTAAATGTTCGTAAATCAACAAAATGGGGGTGTCCTGAGGACGCTGTCCATATTGTTCGCTGGCAAGTTGAATGTGTTCTAAGAACACGCGCGGTGTCCTGAAATGTTCGTAAATTAACAAAATGGGGGTGTTCTGAGGACGCTGTCCGTATTGTTCTCTGGCAAGTTGAATGTGTTCTAAGAACACTTGTGGTGTCCGCTAAATGTTCGCAAATTAAGAAAATGGGGGTGTCCTGAGGGCGCTGTTCATATTGTTCGCTGGCAAGTTGAATGTGTTCTAAGAACACTTGCAGTGTCCTGAAATGTTTGTAAATAACCAAAATGGGGGTGTCCTGAGGACGCTGTCCGTATTGTTGTCTGGCAAGTTGAAAGTGTTCTAAGAACACTCGCAGTGTCCTGAAATGTTTGTAAATTAACAAAATGGGGGTGTCCTGAGGACGCTGTCCGTATTGTTCTCTGGCAAGTTGAATGTGTTCTAAGAACACTTGTGGTGTCCTGAAATGTTCGTAAATAAACAAAATGGGGGTGTCCTGAGGACGATGTCCGTATTGTTCTCTGGCAAGTTTAATGTGTTCTAAGAACACTCGCGGTGTCCTAAAATGTTCGTAAATTAACAAAATGGGGGTGTCCTGAGGATGCTGTCCGTATTGTTCGCTGGCAAGTTGAATGTGTTCTAAGAACACTTGCGGTGTCCTGAAATGTTTGTAAATAACCAAAATGGGGGTGTCCTGAGGACGCTGTCCGATATTGTTCTCTGGCAAGTTGAAAGTGTTCTAAGAACACTCGCGGTGTCCTGAAATATTTGTAAATTAACAAAATGGGGGTGTCCTGAGGACGCTGTTCGTATTGTTCTCTGGCAAGTTGAACGTGTTCTAAGAACACTTGCGGTGTCCTGAAATGTTCGTAAATTAACAAAATGGGGGTGTTCTGAGGACGCTGTCCGTATTGTTCTCTGGCAAGTTGAATGTGTTCTAAGAACACTTGCGGTGTCCTGAAATGTTCGTAAATAAACAAAATGGGTGTGTCCTGAGGGCGCTGTCCGTATTGTTCTCTGGCAAGTTTGATGTGTTCTAAGAACACTTGTGGTGTCCTGAAATGTTTGTAAATTAACAAAATGGGGGTGTCCTGAGGACGCTGTCCGTATTGTTCTCTGGCAAGTTTAATGTGTTCTAAGAAAACTCGCGGTGTCCTGAAATGTTCGTAAATTAACAAAATGGGGGTGTCCTGAGGACGCTGTCCATATTTTTCGCTGGCAAGTTGAATGTGTTCTAAGAACACTCGCAGTGTCCTGAAATGTTTGTTAATAACCAACATGGGGGTGTCCTGAGGACGCTGTCCGATATTGTTCTCTGGCAAGTTGAAAGTGTTCTAAGAACACTCGCGGTGTCCTGAAATGTTCGTAAATTACCAAAACGGGGGTGTCCTGAGGACGCTGTTCGTATTGTTCTCTGGCAAGTTGAATGTGTTCTAAGAACACTTGCGGTGTCCTGAAATGTTCGTAAATTAACAAAATGGGGGTGTTCTGAGGACGCTGTTCGTATTGTTCTCTGGCAAGTTGAATGTGTTCTAAGAACACTTGCGGTGTCCTGAAATGTTTGTAAATTAACAAAATGGGGGTGTTCTGAGGACGCTGTCCGTATTGTTCTCTGGCAAGTTGAATGTGTTCTAAGAACACTTGTGGTGTCCTGAAATGTTCGTAAATAAACAAAATGGGTGTGTCCTGAGGGCGCTGTCCGTATTGTTCTCTGGCAAGTTTAATGTGTTCTAAGAACACTTGTGGTGTCCTGAAATATTCGTAAATAAACAAAATGGGGGTATCCTGAGGACGCTGTCCGTATTGTTCTCTGGAAAGTTGAAAGTGTTCTAAGAACACTCGAGATGTCCTGAAACGTTAAATGGGGGTGTCCTGAAGATGCTGTCCGTATTGTTAGCTGGCAAGTTGAATGTGTTCTAAGAACACTCGTGGTGTCCGCTAAATGTTCTCAAATTAAGAAAATGGGGGTGTCCTGAGGACGCTGTTCATATTGTTCGCTGGCAAGTTGAATGTGTTCTAAGAACACTTGCAGTGTCCTGAAATGTTTGTAAATAACCAAAATGGGGGTGTCCTGAGGACGCTGTCCGTATTGTTCTCTGGCAAGTTGAAAGTGTTCTAAGAACACTCGCCGTGTCCTGAAATGTTTGTAAATTAACAAAATGGGGGTGTCCTGAGGACGCTGTCCGTATTGTTCTCTGGCAAGTTGAATGTGTTCTAAGAACACTTGCGGTGTCCTGAAATGTTCGTAAATTACAAAATGGGGTGTTCTGAGGACGCTGTCCGTATTGTTCTCTGGCAAGTTGAATGTGTTCTAAGAACACTTGTGGTGTCCTGAAATGTTCGTAAATAAACAAAATGGGGGTGTCCGGAGGACGATGTCCGTATTGTTCTCTGGCAAGTTTAATGTGTTCTAAGAACACTCGCGGTGTCCTAAAATGTTCGTAAATTAACAAAATGGGGGTGTCCTGAGGACGCTGTCCGTATTGTTCACTGGCAAGTTGAATGTGTTCTAAGAACACTTGCGGTGTCCTGAAATGTTTGTAAATAACCAAAATGGGGGTGTCCTGAGGACGCTGTCCGATATTGTTCTCTGGCAAGTTGAAAGTCTTCTAAGAACACTCGCGGTGTCCTAAAATGTTTGTAAATTAACAAAATGGGGGTGTCCTGAGGACGCTGTTCGTATTGTTCTCTGGCAAGTTGAATGTGTTCTAAGAACACTTGCGGTGTCCTGAAATGTTGGTAAATTAACAAATTGGGGGTGTTCTGAGGACGCTGTCCGTATTGTTCTCTGGCAAGTTGAATGTGTTCTAAGAACACTTGTGGTGTCCTGAAATGTTCGTAAATAAACAAAATGGGTGTGTCCTGAGGGCGCTGTCTGTATTGTTCTCTGGCAAGTTTAATGTGTTCTAAGAACACTTGTGGTGTCCTGAAATGTTCGTAAATAAACAAAATGGGGGTGTCCTGGAAACGCTGTCCGTATTGTTCGCTGGCAAGTTGAATGTGTTCTAAGAACACTCGTGGTGTCCGATAAATGTTCGTAAATTAAGAAAATGGGGGTGTCCTGAGGACGCTGTTCATATTGTTCGCTGGCAAGTTGAATGTGTTCTGAGAACACTTGCGGTATCTTGAAATGTTCGTAAATTAAAAAAATGGGGGTGTCCTGAGGACGCTGTCGGTATTGTTCGCTGACAAGTTGAAAGTGTTCTAAGAACACTCGTGGTTTCCACTAAATGTTCGTAAATCAACAAAATGGGGGTGTCCTGAGGACGCTGTCCATATTGTTCGCTGGTAAGTTGAATGTGTTCTAAGAACACTTGCGGTGTCCTGAAATGTTTGTAAATAAACAAAATGGGGGTGTCCTGAGGACGCTGTCCGTATAGTTCTCTGGAAAGTTGAAACTGTTCTAAGAACACTCGCAGTGTCCTGAAAAGTTCGTAAATTAACAAAATGGGGGTGTCCTGAGGACACTGTCCGTATTGTTTGCTGGCAAGTTGAATGTGTTCTAAGAACACTTGTGGTGTCCTGAAATGTTCGTAAATAAACAAAATGGGGGTGTCCTGAGGACGATGTCCGTATTGTTCTCTGGCAAGTTTAATGTGTTCTAAGAACACTCGCGGTGTCCTAAAATGTTCGTAAATTAACAAAATGGGGGTGTCCTGAGGATGCTGTCCGTATTGTTCGCTGGCAAGTTGAATGTGTTCTAAGAACACTTGCGGTGTCCTGAAATGTTTGTAAATAACCAAAATGGGGGTGTCCTGAGGACGCTGTCCGATATTGTTCTCTGGCAAGTTGAAAGTGTTCTAAGAACACTCGCGGTGTCCTGAAATATTTGTAAATTAACAAAATGGGGGTGTCCTGAGGACGCTGTTCGTGTTGTTCTCTGGCAAGTTGAATGTGTTCTAAGAACACTTGCGGTGTCCTGAAATGTTCGTAAATTAACAAAATGGGGGTGTTCTGAGGACGCTGTCCGTATTGTTCTCTGGCAAGTTGAATGTGTTCTAAGAACACTTGCGGTGTCCTGAAATGTTCGTAAATAAACAAAATGGGTGTGTCCTGAGGGCGCTGTCCGTATTGTTCTCTGGCAAGTTTGATGTGTTCTAAGAACACTTGTGGTGTCCTGAAATGTTTGTAAATTAACAAAATGGGGGTGTCCTGAGGACGCTGTCCGTATTGTTCTCTGGCAAGTTTAATGTGTTCTAAGAACACTCGCGGTGTCCTGAAATGTTCGTAAATTAACAAAATGGGGGTGTCCTGAGGACGCTGTCCATATTTTTCGCTGGCAAGTTGAATGTGTTCTAAGAACACTCGCAGTGTCCTGAAATGTTTGTAAATAACCAAAATGGGGGTGTCCTGAGGACGCTGTCCGATATTGTTCTCTGGCAAGTTGAAAGTGTTCTAAGAACACTCGCGGTGTCCTGAAATGTTCGTAAATTAACAAAACGGGGGTGTCCTGAGGACGCTGTTCGTATTGTTCTCTGGCAAGTTGAATGTGTTCTAAGAACACTTGCGGTGTCCTGAAATGTTCGTAAATTAACAAAATGGGGGTGTTCTGAGGACGCTGTTCGTATTGTTCTCTGGCAAGTTGAATGTGTTCTAAGAACACTTGCGGTGTCCTGAAATGTTTGTAAATTAACAAAATGGGGGTGTTCTGAGGACGCTGTCCGTATTGTTCTCTGGCAAGTTGAATGTGTTCTAAGAACACTTGTGGTGTCCTGAAATGTTCGTAAATAAACAAAATGGGTGTGTCCTGAGGGCGCTGTCCGTATTGTTCTCTGGCAAGTTTAATGTGTTCTAAGAACACTTGTGGTGTCCTGAAATATTCGTAAATAAACAAAATGGGGGTATCCTGAGGACGCTGTCCGTATTGTTCTCTGGAAAGTTGAAAGTGTTCTAAGAACACTCGAGATGTCCTGAAACGTTAAATGGGGTGTCCTGAAGATGCTGTCCGTATTGTTAGCTGGCAAGTTGAATGTGTTCTAAGAACACTCGTGGTGTCCGCTAAATGTTCTCAAATTAAGAAAATGGGGGTGTCCTGAGGACGCTGTTCATATTGTTCGCTGGCAAGTTGAATGTGTTCTAAGAACACTTGCAGTGTCCTGAAATGTTTGTAAATAACCAAAATGGGGGTGTCCTGAGGACGCTGTCCGTATTGTTCTCTGGCAAGTTGAAAGTGTTCTAAGAACACTCGCCGTGTCCTGAAATGTTTGTAAATTAACAAAATGGGGGTGTCCTGAGGACGCTGTCCGTATTGTTCTCTGGCAAGTTGAATGTGTTCTAAGAACACTTGCGGTGTCCTGAAATGTTCGTAAATTACAAAATGGGGTGTTCTGAGGACGCTGTCCGTATTGTTCTCTGGCAAGTTGAATGTGTTCTAAGAACACTTGTGGTGTCCTGAAATGTTCGTAAATAAACAAAATGGGGGTGTCCGGAGGACGATGTCCGTATTGTTCTCTGGCAAGTTTAATGTGTTCTAAGAACACTCGCGCTGTCCTAAAATGTTCGTAAATTAACAAAATAGGGGTGTCCTGAGGACGCTGTCCGTATTGTTCACTGGCAAGTTGAATGTGTTCTAAGAACACTTGCGGTGTCCTGAAATGTTTGTAAATAACCAAAATGGGGGTGTCCTGAGGACGCTGTCCGATATTGTTCTCTGGCAAGTTGAAAGTCTTCTAAGAACACTCGCGGTGTCCTAAAATGTTTGTAAATTAACAAAATGGGGGTGTCCTGAGGACGCTGTTCGTATTGTTCTCTGGCAAGTTGAATGTGTTCTAAGAACACTTGCGGTGTCCTGAAATGTTGGTAAATTAACAAATTGGGGGTGTTCTGAGGACGCTGTCCGTATTGTTCTCTGGCAAGTTGAATGTGTTCTAAGAACACTTGTGGTGTCCTGAAATGTTCGTAAATAAACAAAATGGGTGTGTCCTGAGGGCGCTGTCTGTATTGTTCTCTGGCAAGTTTAATGTGTTCTAAGAACACTTGTGGTGTCCTGAAATGTTCGTAAATAAACAAAATGGGGGTGTCCTGGAAACGCTGTCCGTATTGTTCGCTGGCAAGTTGAATGTGTTCTAAGAACACTCGTGGTGTCCGATAAATGTTCGTAAATTAAGAAAATGGGGGTGTCCTGAGGACGCTGTTCATATTGTTCGCTGGCAAGTTGAATGTGTTCTGAGAACACTTGCGGTATCTTGAAATGTTCGTAAATTAAAAAAATGGGGGTGTCCTGAGGACGCTGTCGGTATTGTTCGCTGACAAGTTGAAAGTGTTCTAAGAACACTCGTGGTTTCCACTAAATGTTCGTAAATCAACAAAATGGGGGTGTCCTGAGGACGCTGTCCATATTGTTCGCTGGTAAGTTGAATGTGTTCTAAGAACACTTGCGGTGTCCTGAAATGTTTGTAAATAAACAAAATGGGGGTGTCCTGAGGACGCTGTCCGTATAGTTCTCTGGAAAGTTGAAACTGTTCTAAGAACACTCGCAGTGTCCTGAAAAGTTCGTAAATTAACAAAATGGGGGTGTCCTGAGGACACTGTCCGTATTGTTTGCTGGCAAGTTGAATGTGTTCTAAGAACACTCGCAGTGTCCTGAAATGTTTGTAAATAAACAAAATGGGAGTGTCCTGAGGACACTGTCCGTATTGTTCTCTGGCAAGTTGAAAGTGATCTAAGAACACTCGGAATGTCCTGAAATGTTAAATGGGGGTGTCCTGAGGACGCTGTCCGTATTGTTCGGTGGCAAGTTGAAAGTGTTCTAAGAACACTTGCGGTGTCCTGAAATGTTCGTAAATTAACAAAATGGGGGTGTCCTGAGGACGCTGTCGGTATTGTTCGCTGACAAGTTGAAAGTGTTCTAAGAACACTCGTGGTTTCCGCTAAATGTTCGTAAATCAACAAAATGGGGGTGTCCTGAGGACGCTGTCCATATTGTTCGCTGGCCAGTTGAATGTGTTCTAAGAACACGCGCGGTGTCCTGAAATGTTCGTAAATTAACAAAATGGGGGTGTTCTTAGGATGCTGTCGGTATTGTTCACTGACAAGTTGAAAGTGTTCTAAGAACACTTGTGGTTTCCGCTAAATGTTCGTAAATAAACAAAATGGGGGTGTACTGAGGACACTGTCCGTATTGTTCTCTGGCAAGTTGAATGTGTTCTAAGAACACTTGCGGTGTCCTGAAATGTTTGTAAATTAACAAAATGGGGGTGTCCTGAGGACGCTGTTGGTATTGTTCGCTGGCAAGTTGAAAGTGTTCTAAGAACACTGGTGGTGTCCGCTAAATGTTCGTAAATTAACAAAATGAGGGTGTCCCAAGGGCGCTGTCCGTATTGTTCTTTGGCAAGTTGAATGTGTTTTAAGAACTCTTGCGGTGTCCTCAAATGTTCGTAAATTAACAAAATGGGGGTGTTCTGAGGACGATGTCCATTATATTCACTGGCGAGTTGAACGTGTTCTAAGAACACTTGCGGTGTCCGTTAAATGTTCGTAAATCAACAAAATGGGGGTGTCCTGAGGACGCTGTCCATATTGTTCGCTGGCAAGTTGAATGTGTTCTAAGAACACGCGCGGTTTCCTGAAATGTTCGTAAATTAACAAAATGGGGGTGTTCTGAGGACGCTGTCCGTATTGTTCTTTGGCAAGTTGAATGTGTTCTAAGAACACTTGTGTTGTCCTGAAATGTTCGTAAATAAACAAAATGGGGGTGTCCTGAGGACGCTGTCCGTATTGTTCTCTGGCAAGTTGAAAGTGTTCTAAGAACACTTGTGGTGTACGTTAAATGTTCGTAGATTAACAAAATGGGAGTGTTCTGAGGACGCTGTCCGTATTGTTCTTTGGCAAGTTGAAAGTGTTCTAAGAACACTTGTGGTGTCCTGTAAATGTTGGTAAATTAACAAAATGGGGGTGTTCTGAGGACGCTGTCCGTATTGTTCGCTGGCAAGTTGAAAGTGTTCTAAGAACACTCGTGGTGTCCGTTAAAAGTTTGTAAATTAACAAAATGGGGGTGTAGTGAGGACGCTGTCCGTATTGTTCGCTGGCAAGTTGAATGTGTTCTAAGAACACTTGCGATGTCCTGAAATGTTCGTAAATAAACAAAATGGGGGTGTCCTGAGGGCGCTGTCCGTATTGTTTACTGGCAAGTTGAATGTGTTCTAAGAACACTTGCGGTGTCCTGAAATGTTCGTAAATAAACAAAATGGGGGTGTCCTGAGGACGCTGTCCGTATGGTTCTCTGGCATGTTGAAAGTGTTCTAAGAACACTCGCATTGTCCTGAAATGTTAAATGGGGGTGTCCTTAGGACGCTGTCCGTATTTTTCGCTGGCAAGTCGAATGTGTTCTAAGAACACTCGTGGTGTCCGTTAAAAGTTTGTAAATTAACAAAATGGGGGTGTAGTGAGGACGCTGTCCGTATTGTTCGCTGGCAAGTTGAATGTGTTCTAAGAACACTTGCGGTGTCCTGAAATGTTCATAAATAAACAAATTGGGGGTGTCCTTAGGACGCTGTCCATATTGTTCTCTGGCAAGTTGAATGTGTTCTAAGAACACTTGCAGTGTCCTGAAATGTTCGTAAATTAACAAAATGGGGGTGTCCTGAGGACGCTGTTGGTATTGTTCGCTGGCAAGTTGAAAGTGTTCTAAGAACACTGGTGGTGTCCGCTAAATGTTCGTAAATTAACAAAATGGGGGTGTTCTGAGGACGCTGTCGGTATTGTTCGCTGACAAGTTGAACGTGTTCTAAGAACACTCCTGGTTTCCGCTAAATGTTCGTAAATCAACAAAATGGGGGTGTCCTGAGGACACTGTCGGTATTGTTCTCTTGCAAGTTGAATGTGTTCTAAGAACACTTACGGTGTCCTGAAATGTTTGTAAATTAACAAAATGGGGGGGTCCTGAGGACGCTGTCCGTATTGTTCTCTGGCAAGTTGAATTTGTTCTAAGAACACTCGCGGTGTCCTGAAATGTTCGTAAATTAACAAAATGGGGGTGTTCTGAGGACGCTGTAGGTATTGTTTGCTGACAAGTTGAAAGTGTTCTAAGAACACTCGCGGTGTCCTGAAATGTTTGTAAATTAACAAAATGGGGGGGTCCTGAGGACGCTGTCCGTATTGTTCTCTGGCAAGTTGAATTTGTTCTAAGAACACTCGCGGTGTCCTGAAATGTTCGTAAATTAACAAAATGGGGGTGTTCTGAGGACGCTGTCGGTATTGTTCGCTGACAAGTTGAAAGTGTTCTAAGAACACTTGTGGTGTACGTTAAATGTTCGTAGATTAACAAAATGGGAGTGTTCTGAGGACGCTGTCTGTATTGTTCTTTGGCAAGTTGAAAGTGTTCTAAGAACACTTGTGGTGTCCTGTAAATGTTGGTAAATTAACAAAATGGGGGTGTTCTGAGGACGCTGTCCGTATTGTTCGCTGGCAAGTTGAAAGTGTTCTAAGAACACTCGTGGTGTCCGTTAAAAGTTTGTAAATTAACGAAATGGGGGTGTAGTGAGGACGCTGTCCGTATTGTTCGCTGGCAAGTTGAATGTGTTCTAAGAACACTTGCGATGTCCTGAAATGTTCGTAAATAAACAAAATGGGGGTGTCCTGAGGGCGCTGTCCGTATTGTTTACTGGCAAGTTGAATGTGTTCTAAGAACACTTGCGGTGTCCTGAAATGTTCGTAAATAAACAAAATGGGGGTGTCCTGAGGACGCTGGCCGTATGGTTCTCTGGCATGTTGAAAGTGTTCTAAGAACACTCGCATTGTCCTGAAATGTCAAATGGGGGTGTCCTTAGGACGCTGTCCGTATTTTTCGCTGGCAAGTCGAATGTGTTCTAAGAACACTTGCGGTGTCCTGAAATGTTCATAAATAAACAAATTGGGGGTGTCCTTAGGACGCTGTCTGTATTGTTCTCTGGCAAGTTGAAAGTGTTCCAAGAACACTTGCAGTGTCCTGAAATGTTCATAAATTAACAAAATGGGGGTGTCCTGAGGACGCTGTCCGTATTGTTCGCTGGCAAGTTGAATGTGTTCTAAGAACACTTGCAGTGTCCTGAAATGTTCGTAAATCAACAAAATGGGGGTGTCCTGAGGACGCTGTCCATATTGTTCTCTGGCAAGTTGAATGTGTTCTAAGAACACTTGCAGTGTCCTGAAATGTTCGTAAATTAACAAAATGGGGGTGTCGGGAGGACGATGTCCATATTGTTCTCTGGCAAGTTGAATGTGTTCTAAGAACACTTGCGGTGTCCTGAAATGTTCGTAAATTAACAAAATGGGGGTGTCCGGAGGACGATGTCCGTATTGTTCTCTGGCAAGTTTAATGTGTTCTAAGAACACTCGCGGTGTCCTAAAATGTTCGTAAATTAACAAAATGGGGGTGTCCTGAGGACGCTGTCCGTATTGTTCGCTGGCAAGTTGAATGTGTTCTAAGAACACTTGCGGTGTCCTGAAATGTTTGTAAATAACCAAAATGGGGGTGTCCTGAGGACGCTGTCCGATATTGTTCTCTGGCAAGTTGAAAGTGTTCTAAGAACACTCGCGGTGTCCTAAAATGTTTGTAAATTAACAAAATGGGGGTGTCCTGAGGACGCTGTTCGTATTGTTCTCTGGCAAGTTGAATGTGTTCTAAGAACACTTGCGGTGTCCTGAAATGTTGGTAAATTAACAAATTGGGGGTGTTCTGAGGACGCTGTCCGTATTGTTCTCTGGCAAGTTGAATGTGTTCTAAGAACACTTGTGGTGTCCTGAAATGTTCGTAAATAAACAAAATGGGTGTGTCCTGAGGGCGCTGTCTGTATTGTTCTCTGGCAAGTTTAATGTGTTCTAAGAACACTTGTGGTGTCCTGAAATGTTCGTAAATAAACAAAATGGGGGTGTCCTGGAAACGCTGTCCGTATTGTTCGCTGGCAAGTTGAATGTGTTCTAAGAACACTCGCGGTGTCCTGAAATGTTCGTAAATAAACAAAATGGGGGTATCCTGAGGACGCTGTCCGTATTGTTCTCTGGCAAGTTGAAAGTGTTCTAAGAACACTCGAGATGTCCTGAAACGTTAAATGGGGGTGTCCTGAAGACGCTGTCCGTATTGTTCGCTGGCAAGTTGAATGTGTTCTAAGAACACTCGTGGTGTCCAATAAATGTTCGTAAATTAAGAAAATGGGGGTGTCCTGAGGACGCTGTTCATATTGTTCGCTGGCAAGTTGAATGTGTTCTGAGAACACTTGCGGTATCCTGAAATGTTCGTAAATTAAAAAAATGGGGGTGTCCTGAGGACGCTGTCGGTATTGTTCGCTGGCAAGTTGAATGTGTTCTAAGAACACTCGTGGTGTCCAATAAATGTTCGTAAATTAAGAAAATGGGGGTGTCCTGAGGACGCTGTTCATATTGTTCGCTGGCAAGTTGAATGTGTTCTGAGAACACTTGCGGTATCCTGAAATGTTCGTAAATTAAAAAAATGGGGGTGTCCTGAGGACGCTGTCGGTATTGTTCGCTGACAAGTTGAAAGTGTTCTAAGAACACTCGTGGTTTCCACTAAATGTTCGTAAATCAACAAAATGGGGGTGTCCTGAGGACGCTGTCCATATTGTTCGCTGGCAAGTTGAATGTGTTATAAGAACACTTGCGGTGTCCTGAAATGTTTGTAAATAAACAAAATGGGGGTGTCCTGAGGACGCTGTCCGTATAGTTCTCTGGCAAGTTGAAACTGTTCTAAGAACACTCGCAGTGTCCTGAAAAGTTCGTAAATTAACAAAATGGGGGTGTCCTGAGGACACTGTCCGTATTGTTTGCTGGCAAGTTGAATGTGTTCTAAGAACACTCGCAGTGTCCTGAAATGTTTGTAAATAAACAAAATGGGAGTGTCCTGAGGACACTGTCCGTATTGTTCTCTGGCAAGTTGAAAGTGATCTAAGAACACTCGGAATGTCCTGAAATGTTAAATGGGGGTGTCCTGAGGACGCTGTCCGTATTGTTCGGTGGCAAGTTGAAAGTGTTCTAAGAACACTTGCGGTGTCCTGAAATGTTCGTAAATTAACAAAATGGGGGTGTCCTGAGGACGCTGTCGGTATTGTTCGCTGACAAGTTGAAAGTGTTCTAAGAACACTTGTGGTTTCCGCTAAATGTTCGTAAATCAACAAAATGGGGGTGTCCTGAGGACGCTGTCCATATTGTTCGCTGGCAAGTTGAATGTGTTCTAAGAACACGCGCGGTCTCCTGAAATGTTCGTAAATTAACAAAATGGGGGTGTTCTTAGGATGCTGTCGGTATTGTTCACTGACAAGTTGAAAGTGTTCTAAGAACACTTGTGGTTTCCGCTAAATGTTCGTAAATAAACAAAATGGGGGTGTACTGAGGACACTGTCCGTATTGTTCTCTGGCAAGTTGAATGTGTTCTAAGAACACTTGCGGTGTCCTGAAATGTTTGTAAATTAACAAAATGGGGGTGTCCTGAGGACGCTGTTGGTATTGTTCGCTGGCAAGTTGAAAGTGTTCTAAGAACACTGGTGGTGTCCGCTAAATGTTCGTAAATTAACAAAATGAGGGTGTCCCAAGGGCGCTGTCTGTATTGTTCTTTGGCAAGTTGAATGTGTTTTAAGAACTCTTGCGGTGTCCTCAAATGTTCGTAAATTAACAAAATGGGGGTGTTCTGAGGACGATGTCCATTATATTCACTGGCGAGTTGAACGTGTTCTAAGAACACTTGCGGTGTCCGTTAAATGTTCGTAAATCAACAAAATGGGGGTGTCCTGAGGACGCTGTCCATATTGTTCGCTGGCAAGTTGAATGTGTTCTAAGAACACGCGCGGTGTCCGGAAATGTTCGTAAATTAACAAAATGGGGGTGTTCTGAGGACGCTGTCCGTATTGTTCTTTGGCAAGTTGAATGTGTTCTAAGAACACTTGTGTTGTCCTGAAATGTTCGTAAATAAACAAAATGGGGGTGTCCTGAGGACGCTGTCCGTATTGTTCTCTGGCAAGTTGAAAGTGTTCTAAGAACACTTGTGGTATACGTGAAATGTTCGTAGATTAACAAAATGGGAGTGTTCTGAGGACGCTGTCCGTATTGTTCTTTGGCAAGTTGAAAGTGTTCTAAGAACACTTGTGGTGTCCTGTAAATGTTGGTAAATTAACAAAATGGGGGTGTTCTGAGGACGCTGTCCGTATTGTTCGCTGGCAAGTTGAAAGTGTTCTAAGAACACTCGTGGTGTCCGTTAAAAGTTTGTAAATTAACAAAATGGGGGTGTAGTGAGGACGCTGTCCGTATTGTTCGCTGGCAAGTTGAATGTGTTCTAAGAACACTTGCGATGTCCTGAAATGTTCGTAAATAAACAAAATGGGGGTGTCCTGAGGGCGCTGTCCGTATTGTTTACTGGCAAGTTGAATGTGTTCTAAGAACACTTGCGGTGTCCTGAAATGTTCGTAAATAAACAAAATGGGGGTGTCCTGAGGACGCTGTCCGTATGGTTCTCTGGCATGTTGAAAGTGTTCTAAGAACACTCGCATTGTCCTGAAATGTTAAATGGGGGTGTCCTTAGGACGCTGTCCGTATTTTTCGCTGGCAAGTCGAATGTGTTCTAAGAACACTTGCGGTGTCCTGAAATGTTCATAAATAAACAAATTGGGGGTGTCCTTAGGACGCTGTCCGTATTGTTCTGGCAAGTTGAAAGTGTTCCAAGAACACTTGCAGTGTCCTGAAATGTTCATAAATTAACAAAATGGGGGTGTCCTGAGGACGCTGTCCATATTGTTCTCTGGCAAGTTGAATGTGTTCTAAGAACACTTGCAGTGTCCTGAAATGTTCGTAAATTAACAAAATGGGGGTGTCCTGAGGACGCTGTTGGTATTGTTCGCTGGCAAGTTGAAAGTGTTCTAAGAACACTGGTGGTGTCCGCTAAATGTTCGTAAATTAACAAAATGGGGGTGTTCTGAGGACGCTGTCGGTATTGTTCGCTGACAAGTTGAACGTGTTCTAAGAACACTCGTGGTTTCCGCTAAATGTTCGTAAATCAACAAAATGGGGGTGTCCTGAGGACACTGTCGGTATTGTTCTCTGGCAAGTTGAATGTGTTCTAAGAACACTTGCGGTGTCCTGAAATGTTCGTAAATTAACAAAATGGGGGTGTTCTGAGGACGCTGTCCGTATTGTTCTCTGGCAAGTTGAATGTGTTCTAAGAACACTTGTGGTGTCCTGAAATGTTCGTAAATAAACAAAATGGGTGTGTCCTGGGGGCGCTGTCCGTATTGTTCTCTGGCAAGTTTAATGTTTTCTAAGAACACTTGTGGTGTCCTGAAATATTCGTAAATAAACAAAATGGGGGTATCCTGAGGACGCTGTCCGTATTGTTCTCTGGAAAGTTGAAAGTGTTCTAAGAACACTCGAGATGTCCTGAAACGTTAAATGGGGGTGTCCTGAAGATGCTGTCCGTATTGTTAGCTGGCAAGTTGAATGTGTTCTAAGAACACTCGTGGTGTCCGCTAAATGTTCTCAAATTAAGAAAATGGGGGTGTCCTGAGGACGCTGTTCATATTGTTCTCTGGCAAGTTGAATGTGTTCTAAGAACACTTGCAGTGTCCTGAAATGTTCGTAAATTAACAAAATGGGGGTGTCCGGAGGACGATGTCCGTATTGTTCTCTGGCAAGTTTAATGTGTTCTAAGAACACTCGCGGTGTCCTAAAATGTTCGTAAATTAACAAAATGGGGGTGTCCTGAGGACGCTGTCCGTATTGTTCGCTGGCAAGTTGAATGTGTTCTAAGAACACTTGCGGTGTCCTGAAATGTTTGTAAATAACCAAAATGGGGGTGTCCTGAGGACGCTGTCCGATATTGTTCTCTGGCAAGTTGAAAGTGTTCTAAGAACACTCGCGGTGTCCTAAAATGTTTGTAAATTAACAAAATGGGGGTGTCCTGAGGACGCTGTTCGTATTGTTCTCTGGCAAGTTGAATGTGTTCTAAGAACACTTGCGGTGTCCTGAAATGTTGGTAAATTAACAAATTGGGGGTGTTCTGAGGACGCTGTCCGTATTGTTCTCTGGCAAGTTGAATGTGTTCTAAGAACACTTGTGGTGTCCTGAAATGTTCGTAAATAAACAAAATGGGTGTGTCCTGAGGGCGCTGTCTGTATTGTTCTCTGGCAAGTTTAATGTGTTCTAAGAACACTTGTGGTGTCCTGAAATGTTCGTAAATAAACAAAATGGGGGTGTCCTGGAAACGCTGTCCGTATTGTTCGCTGGCAAGTTGAATGTGTTCTAAGAACACTCGTGGTGTCCGATAAATGTTCGTAAATTAAGAAAATGGGGGTGTCCTGAGGACGCTGTTCATATTGTTCGCTGGCAAGTTGAATGTGTTCTGAGAACACTTGCGGTATCCTGAAGTGTTCGTAAATTAAAAAAATGGGGGTGTCCTGAGGACGCTGTCCGTATAGTTCTCTGGAAAGTTGAAACTGTTCTAAGAACACTCGCAGTGTCCTGAAAAGTTCGTAAATTAACAAAATGGGGGTGTCCTGAGGACACTGTCCGTATTGTTTGCTGGCAAGTTGAATGTGTTCTAAGAACACTCGCAGTGTCCTGAAATGTTTGTAAATAAACAAAATGGGAGTGTCCTGAGGACACTGTCCGTATTGTTCTCTGGCAAGTTGAAAGTGATCTAAGAACACTCGGAATGTCCTGAAATGTTAAATGGGGGTGTCCTGAGGACGCTGTCCGTATTGTTCGGTGGCAAGTTGAAAGTGTTCTAAGAACACTTGCGGTGTCCTGAAATGTTCGTAAATTAACAAAATGGGGGTGTCCTGAGGACGCTGTCGGTATTGTTCACTGACAAGTTGAAAGTGTTCTAAGAACACTCGTGGTTTCCGCTAAATGTTCGTAAATCAACAAAATGGGGGTGTCCTGAGGACGCTGTCCATATTGTTCGCTGGCAAGTTGAATGTGTTCTAAGAACACGCGCGGTGTCCTGAAATGTTCGTAAATTAACAAAATGGGGGTGTTCTTAGGATGCTGTCGGTATTGTTCACTGACAAGTTGAAAGTGTTCCAAGAACACTTGTGGTTTCCGCTAAATGTTCGTAAATAAACAAAATGGGGGTGTACTGAGGACACTGTCCGTATTGTTCTCTGGCAAGTTGAATGTGTTCTAAGAACACTTGCGGTGTCCTGAAATGTTTGTAAATTAACAAAATGGGGGTGTCCTGAGGACGCTGTTGGTATTGTTCGCTGGCAAGTTGAAAGTGTTCTAAGAACACTGGTGGTGTCCGCTAAATGTTCGTAAATTAACAAAATGAGGGTGTCCCAAGGGCGCTGTCCGTATTGTTCTTTGGCAAGTTGAATGTGTTTTAAGAACTCTTGCGGTGTCCTCAAATGTTCGTAAATTAACAAAATGGGGGTGTTCTGAGGACGATGTCCATTATATTCACTGGCGAGTTGAACGTGTTCTAAGAACACTTGCGGTGTCCGTTAAATGTTCGTAAATCAACAAAATGGGGGTGTCCTGAGGACGCTGTCCATATTGTTCGCTGGCAAGTTGAATGTGTTCTAAGAACACGCGCGGTGTCCTGAAATGTTCGTAAATTAACAAAATGGGGGTGTTCTGAGGACGCTGTCCGTATTGTTCTTTGGCAAGTTGAATGTGTTCTAAGAACACTTGTGTTGTCCTGAAATGTTCGTAAATAAACAAAATGGGGGTGTCCTGAGGACGCTGTCCGTATTGTTCTCTGGCAAGTTGAAAGTGTTCTAAGAACACTTGTGGTGTACGTTAAATGTTCGTAGATTAACAAAATGGGAGTGTTCTGAGGACGCTGTCCGTATTGTTCTTTGGCAAGTTGAAAGTGTTCTAAGAACACTTGTGGTGTCCTGTAAATGTTGGTAAATTAACAAAATGGGGGTGTTCTGAGGACGCTGTCCGTATTGTTCGCTGGCAAGTTGAAAGTGTTCTAAGAACACTCGTGGTGTCCGTTAAAAGTTTGTAAATTAACAAAATGGGGGTGTAGTGAGGACGCTGTCCGTATTGTTCGCTGGCAAGTTGAATGTGTTCTAAGAACACTTGCGATGTCCTGAAATGTTCGTAAATAAACAAAATGGGGGTGTCCTGAGGGCGCTGTCCGTATTGTTTACTGGCAAGTTGAATGTGTTCTAAGAACACTTGCGGTGTCCTGAAATGTTCGTAAATAAACAAAATGGGGGTGTCCTGAGGACGCTGTCCGTATGGTTCTCTGGCATGTTGAAAGTGTTCTAAGAACACTCGCATTGTCCTGAAATGTTAAATGGGGGTGTGCTTAGGACGCTGTCCGTATTTTTCGCTGGCAAGTCGAATGTGTTCTAAGAACACTCGTGGTGTCCGTTAAAAGTTTGTAAATTAACAAAATGGGGGTGTAGTGAGGACGCTGTCCGTATTGTTCGCTGGCAAGTTGAATGTGTTCTAAGAACACTTGCGGTGTCCTGAAATGTTCATAAATAAACAAATTGGGGGTGTCCTTAGGACGCTGTCCGTATTGTTCTGGCAAGTTGAAAGTGTTCCAAGAACACTTGCAGTGTCCTGAAATGTTCATAAATTAACAAAATGGGGGTGTCCTGAGGACGCTGTCCGTATTGTTCGCTGGCAAGTTGAATGTGTTCTAAGAACACTTGCAGTGTCCTGAAATGTTCGTAAATCAACAAAATGGGGGTGTCCTGAGGACGCTGTCCATATTGTTCTCTGGCAAGTTGAATGTGTTCTAAGAACACTTGCAGTGTCCTGAAATGTTCGTAAATTAACAAAATGGGGGTGTCCTGAGGACGCTGTTGGTATTGTTCGCTGGCAAGTTGAAAGTGTTCTAAGAACACTGGTGGTGTCCGCTAAATGTTCGTAAATTAACAAAATGGGGGTGTTCTGAGGACGCTGTCGGTATTGTTCGCTGACAAGTTGAACGTGTTCTAAGAACACTCGTGGTTTCCGCTAAATGTTCGTAAATCAACAAAATGGGGGTGTCCTGAGGACACTGTCGGTATTGTTCTCTGGCAAGTTGAATGTGTTCTAAGAACACTTACGGTGTCCTGAAATGTTCGTAAATTAAGAAAATGGGGGTGTTCTGAGGACGATGTCCATTATATTTGCTGGCGAGTTGAACGTGTTCTAAGAACACTTGCGGTGTCCTGAAATGTTTGTAAATTAACAAAATGGGGGGGTCCTGAGGACGCTGTCCGTATTGTTCTCTGGCAAGTTGAATTTGTTCTAAGAACACTCGCGGTGTCCTGAAATGTTCGTAAATTAACAAAATGGGGGTGTTCTGAGGACGCTGTGGGTATTGTTTGCTGACAAGTTGAAAGTGTTCTAAGAACACTCGCGGTGTCCTGAAATGTTTGTAAATTAACAAAATGGGGGGGTCCTGAGGACGCTGTCCGTATTGTTCTCTGGCAAGTTGAATTTGTTCTAAGAACACTCGCGGTGTCCTGAAATGTTCGTAAATTAACAAAATGGGGGTGTTCTGAGGACGCTGTCGGTATTGTTCGCTGACAAGTTGAACGTGTTCTAAGAACACTCGTGGTTTCCGCTAAATGTTCGTAAATCAACAAAATGGGGGTGTCCTGAGGACACTGTCGGTATTGTTCTCTGGCAAGTGGAATGTGTTCTAAGAACACTTGCGGTGTCCTGAAATGTTCGTAAATTAACAAAATGGGGGTGTTCTGAGGACGATGTCCATTATATTTGCTGGCGAGTTGAACGTGTTCTAAGAACACTTGCGGTGTCCTGAAATGTTTGTAAATTAACAAAATGGGGGGGTCCTGAGGACGCTGTCCGTATTGTTCTCTGGCAAGTTGAATTTGTTCTAAGAACACTCGCGGTGTCCTGAAATGTTCGTAAATTAACAAAATGGGGGTGTTCTGAGGACGCTGTCGGTATTGTTCGCTGACAAGTTGAAAGTGTTCTAAGAACACTTGTGGTGTACGTTAAATGTTCGTAGATTAACAAAATGGGAGTGTTCTGAGGACGCTGTCCGTATTGTTCTTTGGCAAGTTGAAAGTGTTCTAAGAACACTTGTGGTGTCCTGTAAATATTGGTAAATTAACAAAATGGGGGTGTTCTGAGGACGCTGTCCGTATTGTTCGCTGGCAAGTTGAAAGTGTTCTAAGAACACTCGTGGTGTCCGTTAAAAGTTTGTAAATTAACAAAATGGGGGTGTAGTGAGGACGCTGTCCGTATTGTTCGCTGGCAAATTGAATGTGTTCTAAGAACACTTGCGATGTCCTGAAATGTTCGTAAATAAACAAAATGGGGGTGTCCTGAGGGCGCTGTCCGTATTGTTTACTGGCAAGTTGAATGTGTTCTAAGAACACTTGCGGTGTCCTGAAATGTTCGTAAATAAACAAAATAGGGGTGTCCTGAGGACGCTGTCGGTATGGTTCTCTGGCATGTTGAAAGTGTTCTAAGAACACTCGCATTGTCCTGAAATGTCAAATGGGGGTGTCCTTAGGACGCTGTCCGTATTTTTCGCTGGCAAGTCGAATGTGTTCTAAGAAAACTTGCGGTGTCCTGAAATGTTCATAAATAAACAAATTGGGGGTGTCCTTAGGACGCTGTCTGTATTGTTCTCTGGCAAGTTGAAAGTGTTCCAAGAACACTTGCAGTGTCCTGAAATGTTCATAAATTAACAAAATGGGGGTGTCCTGAGGACGCTGTCCGTATTGTTCGCTGGCAAGTTGAATGTGTTCTAAGAACACTTGCAGTGTCCTAAAATGTTCGTAAATCAACAAAATGGGGGTGTCCTGAGGACACTGTCCATATTGTTCTTTGGCAAGTTGAATGTGTTCTAAGAACACTTGCAGTGTCCTGAAATGTTCGTAAATTAACAAAATGGGGGTGTCCGGAGGACGATGTCCATATTGTTCTCTGGCAAGTTGAATGTGTTCTAAGAACACTTGCAGTGTCCTGAAATGTTCGTAAATTAACAAAATGGGGGTGTCCGGAGGACGATGTCCGTATTGTTCTCTGGCAAGTTTAATGTGTTCTAAGAACACTCGCGGTGTCCTAAAATGTTCGTAAATTAACAAAATGGGGGTGTCCTGAGGACGCTGTCCGTATTGTTCGCTGGCAAGTTGAATGTGTTCTAAGAACACTTGCGGTGTCCTGAAATGTTTGTAAATAACCAAAATGGGGGTGTCCTGAGGACGCTGTCCGATATTGTTCTCTGGCAAGTTGAAAGTGTTCTAAGAACACTCGCGGTGTCCTAAAATCTTTGTAAATTAACAAAATGGGGGTGTCCTGAGGACGCTGTTCGTATTGTTCTCTGGCAAGTTGAATGTGTTCTAAGAACACTTGCGGTGTCCTGAAATGTTGGTAAATTAACAAATTGGGGGTGTTCTGAGGACGCTGTCCGTATTGTTCTCTGGCAAGTTGAATGTGTTCTAAGAACACTTGTGGTGTCCTGAAATGTTCGTAAATAAACAAAATGGGTGTGTCCTGAGGGCGCTGTCTGTATTGTTCTCTGGCAAGTTTAATGTGTTCTAAGAACACTTGCGGTGTCCTGAAATGTTTGTAAATAAACAAAATGGGGGTGTCCTGAGGACGCTGTCCGTATAGTTCTCTGGCAAGTTGAAACTGTTCTAAGAACACTCGCAGTGTCCTGAAAAGTTCGTAAATTAACAAAATGGGGGTGTCTTGAGGACACTGTCCGTATTGTTTGCTGGCAAGTTGAATGTGATCTAAGAACACTCGGAATGTCCTGAAATGTTAAATGGGGGTGTCCTGAGGACGCCGTCCGTATTGTTCGGTGGCAAGTTGAAAGTGTTCTAAGAACACTTGCGGTGTCCTGAAATGTTCGTAAATTAACAAAATGGGGGTGTCCTGAGGACGCTGTCGGTATTGTTCGCTGACAAGTTGAAAGTGTTCTAAGAACACTCGTGGTTTCCGCTAAATGTTCGTAAATCAACAAAATGGGGGTGTCCTGAGGACGCTGTCCATATTGTTCGCTGGCAAGTTGAATGTGTTCTAAGAACACGCGCGGTGTCCTGAAATGTTCGTAAATTAACAAAATGGGGGTGTTCTTAGGATGCTGTCGGTATTGTTCACTGACAAGTTGAAAGTGTTCTAAGAACACTTGTGGTTTCGACTAAATGTTCGTAAATAAACAAAATGGGGGTGTACTGAGGACACTGTCCGTATTGTTCTCTGGCAAGTTGAATGTGTTCTAAGAACACTTGCGGTGTCCTGAAATGTTTGTAAATTAACAAAATGGGGGTGTCCTGAGGACGCTGTTGGTATTGTTCGCTGGCAAGTTGAAAGTGTTCTAAGAACACTGGTGGTGTCCGCTAAATGTTCGTAAATTAACAAAATGAGGGTGTCCCAAGGGTGCTGTCCGTATTGTTCTTTGGCAAGTTGAATGTGTTTTAAGAACTCTTGCGGTGTCCGTTAAATGTTCGTAAATCAACAAAATGGGGGTGTCCTGAGGACGCTGTCCATATTGTTCGCTGGCAAGTTGAATGTGTTCTAAGAACACGCGCGGTGTCCGGAAATGTTCGTAAATTAACAAAATGGGGGTGTTCTGAGGACGCTGTCCGTATTGTTCTTTGGCAAGTTGAATGTGTTCTAAGAACACTTGTGTTGTTTTGAAATGTTCGTAAATAAACAAAATGGGGGTGTCCTGAGGACGCTGTCCGTATTGTTCTCTGGCAAGTTGAAAGTGTTCTAAGAACACTTGTGGTGTACGTTAAATGTTCGTAGATTAACAAAATGGGAGTGTTCTGAGGACGCTGTCCGTATTGTTCTTTGGCAAGTTGAAAGTGTTCTAAGAACACTTGTGGTGTCCTGTAAATGTTGGTAAATTAACAAAATGGGGGTGTTCTGAGGACGCTGTCCGTATTGTTCGCTGGCAAGTTGAAAGTGTTCTAAGAACACTCGTGGTGTCCGTTAAACGTTTGTAAATTAACAAAATGTGGGTGTAGTGAGGACGCTGTCCGTATTGTTCGCTGGCAAGTTGAATGTGTTCTAAGAACACTTGCGATGTCCTGAAATGTTCGTAAATAAACAAAATGGGGGTGTCCTGAGGGCGCTGTCCGTATTGTTTACTGGCAAGTTGAATGTGTTCTAAGAACACTTGCGGTGTCCTGAAATGTTCGTAAATAAACAAAATGGGGGTGTCCTGAGGACACTGTCCGTATGGGTCTCTGGCATGTTGAAAGTGTTCTAAGAACACTCGCATTGTCCTGAAATGTTAAATGGGGGTGTCCTTAGGACGCTGTCCGTATTTTTCGCTGGCAAGTCGAATGTGTTCTAAGAACACTTGCGGTGTCCTGAAATGTTCATAAATAAACAAATTGGGGGTGTCCTTAGGACGCTGTCCGTATTGTTCTGGCAAGTTGAAAGTGTTCCAAGAACACTTGCAGTGTCCTGAAATGTTCATAAATTAACAAAATGGGGGTGTCCTGAGGACGCTGTCCGTATTGTTCGCTGGCAAGTTGAATGTGTTCTAAGAACACTTGCAGTGTCCTGAAATGTTCGTAAATCAACAAAATGGGGGTGTCCTGAGGACGCTGTCCATATTGTTCTCTGGCAAGTTGAATGTGTTCTAAGAACACTTGCAGTGTCCTGAAATGTTCGTAAATTAACAAAATGGGGGTGTCCTGAGGACGCTGTTGGTATTGTTCGCTGGCAAGTTGAAAGTGTTCTAAGAACACTGGTGGTGTCCGCTAAATGTTCGTAAATTAACAAAATGGGGTGTTCTGAGGACGCTGTCGGTATTGTTCGCTGACAAGTTGAACGTGTTCTAAGAACACTCGTGGTTTCCGCTAAATGTTCGTAAATCAACAAAATGGGGGTGTCCTGAGGACACTGTCGGTATTGTTCTCTGGCAAGTTGAATGTGTTCTAAGAACACTTGCGGTGTCCTGAAATGTTCGTAAATTAACAAAATGGGGGTGTTCTGAGGACGCTGTCCGTATTGTTCTCTGGCAAGTTGAATGTGTTCTAAGAACACTTGTGGTGTCCTGAAATGTTCGTAAATAAACAAAATGGGTGTGTCCTGCGGGCGCTGTCCGTATTGTTCTCTGGCAAGTTTAATGTTTTCTAAGAACACTTGTGGTGTCCTGAAATATTCGTAAATAAACAAAATGGGGGTATCCTGAGGACGCTGTCCGTATTGTTCTCTGGAAAGTTGAAAGTGTTCTAAGAACACTCGAGATGTCCTGAAACGTTAAATGGGGGTGTCCTGAAGATGCTGTCCGTATTGTTAGCTGGCAAGTTGAATGTGTTCTAAGAACACTCGTGGTGTCCGCTAAATGTTCTCAAATTAAGAAAATGGGGGTGTCCTGAGGACGCTGTTCATATTGTTCTCTGGCAAGTTGAATGTGTTCTAAGAACACTTGCAGTGTCCTGAAATGTTCGTAAATTAACAAAATGGGGGTGTCCGGAGGACGATGTCCGTATTGTTCTCTGGCAAGTTTAATGTGTTCTAAGAACACTCGCGGTGTCCTAAAATGTTCGTAAATTAACAAAATGGGGGTGTCCTGAGGACGCTGTCCGTATTGTTCGCTGGCAAGTTGAATGTGTTCTAAGAACACTTGCGGTGTCCTGAAATGTTGGTAAATTAACAAATTGGGGGTGTTCTGAGGACGCTGTCCGTATTGTTCTCTGGCAAGTTGAATGTGTTCTAAGAACACTTGTGGTGTCCTGAAATGTTCGTAAATAAACAAAATGGGTGTGTCCTGAGGGCGCTGTCTGTATTGTTCTCTGGCAAGTTTAATGTGTTCTAAGAACACTTGTGGTGTCCTGAAATGTTCGTAAATAAACAAAATGGGGGTGTCCTGGAAACGCTGTCCGTATTGTTCGCTGGCAAGTTGAATGTGTTCTAAGAACACTCGCGGTGTCCTGAAATGTTCGTAAATAAACAAAATGGGGGTATCCTGAGGACGCTGTCCGTATTGTTCTCTGGCAAGTTGAAAGTGTTCTAAGAACACTCGAGATGTCCTGAAACGTTAAATGGGGATGTCCTGAAGACACTGTCCGTATTGTTCGCTGGCAAGTTGAATGTGTTCTAAGAACACTCGTGGTGTCCGATAAATGTTCGTAAATTAAGAAAATGGGGGTGTCCTGAGGACTCTGTTCATATTGTTCGCTGGCAAGTTGAATGTGTTCTGAGAACACTTGCGGTATCCTGAAATGTTCGTAAATTAAAAAAATGGGGCTGTCCTGAGGACGCTGTCGGTATTGTTCGCTGACAAGTTGAAAGTGTTCTAAGAACACTCGTGGTTTCCACTAAATGTTCGTAAATCAACAAAATGGGGGTGTCCTGAGGACGCTGTCCATATTGTTCGCTGGCAAGTTGAATGTGTTCTAATAACACTTGCGGTGTCCTGAAATGTTTGTAAATAAACAAAATGGGGGTGTCCTGAGGACGCTGTCCGTATAGTTCTCTGGCAAGTTGAAACTGTTCTAAGAACACTCGCAGTGTCCTGAAAAGTTCATAAATTAACAAAATGGGGGTGTCCTGAGGACACTGTCCGTATTGTTTGCTGGCAATTTGAATGTGTTCTAAGAACACTCGCAGTGTCCTGAAATGTTTGTAAATAAACAAAATGGGAGTGTCCTGAGGACACTGTCCGTATTGTTCTCTGGCAAGTTGAAAGTGATCTAAGAACACTCGGAATGTCCTGAAATGTTAAATGGGGGTGTCCTGAGGACGCTGTCCGTATTGTTCGGTGGCAAGTTGAAAGTGTTCTAAGAACACTTGCGGTGTCCTGAAATGTTCGTAAATTAACAAAATGGGGGTGTCCTGAGGACGCTGTCGGTATTGTTCGCTGACAAGTTGAAAGTGTTCTAAGAACACTCGTGGTTTCCGCTAAATGTTCGTAAATCAACAAAATGGGGGTGTCCTGAGGACGCTGTCCATATTGTTCGCTGGCAAGTTGAATGTGTTCTAAGAACACGCGCGGTGTCCTGAAATGTTCGTAAATTAACAAAATGGGGGTGTTCTTAGGATGCTGTCGGTATTGTTCACTGACAAGTTGAAAGTGTTCTAAGAACACTTGTGGTTTCCGCTAAATGTTCGTAAATAAACAAAATGGGGGTGTACTGAGGACACTGTCCGTATTGTTCTCTGGCAAGTTGAATGTGTTCTAAGAACACTTGCGGTGTCCTGAAATGTTTGTAAATTAACAAAATGGGGGTGTCCTGAGGACGCTGTTGGTATTGTTCGCTGGCAAGTTGAAAGTGTTCTAAGAACACTGGTGGTGTCCGCTAAATGTTCGTAAATTAACAAAATGAGGGTGTCCCAAGGGCGCTGTCCGTATTGTTCTTTGGCAAGTTGAATGTGTTTTAAGAACTCTTGCGGTGTCCTCAAATGTTCGTAAATTAACAAAATGGGGGTGTTCTGAGGACGATGTCCATTATATTCACTGGCGAGTTGAACGTGTTCTAAGAACACTTGCGGTGTCCGTTAAATGTTCGTAAATCAACAAAATGGGGGTGTCCTGAGGACGCTGTCCATATTGTTCGCTGGCAAGTTGAATGTGTTCTAAGAACACGCGCGGTGTCCTGAAATGTTCGTAAATTAACAAAATGGGGGTGTTCTGAGGACGCTGTCCGTATTGTTCTTTGGCAAGTTGAATGTGTTCTAAGAACGCTTGTGTTGTCCTGAAATGTTCGTAAATAAACAAAATGGGGGTGTCCTGAGGACGCTGTCCGTATTGTTCTCTGGCAAGTTGAAAGTGTTCTAAGAACACTTGTGGTGTACGTTAAATGTTCGTAGATTAACAAAATGGGAGTGTTCTGAGGACGCTGTCCGTATTGTTCTTTGGCAAGTTGAAAGTGTTCTAAGAACACTTGTGGTGTCCTGTAAATGTTGGTAAATTAACAAAATGGGGGTGTTCTGAGGACGCTGTCCGTATTGTTCGCTGGCAAGTTGAAAGTGTTCTAAGAACACTCGTGGTGTCCGTTAAAAGTTTGTAAATTAACAAAATGGGGGTGTAGTGAGGACGCTGTCCGTATTGTTCGCTGGCAAGTTGAATGTGTTCTAAGAACACTTGCGATGTCCTGAAATGTTCGTAAATTAACAAAATGGGGGTGTCCTGAGGACGCTGTCCGTATGGTTCTCTGGCATGTTGAAAGTGTTCTAAGAACACTCGCATTGTCCTGAAATGTTAAATGGGGGTGTCCTGAGGACGCTGTTGGTATTGTTCGCTGGCAAGTTGAAAGTGTTCTAAGAACACTGGTGGTGTCCGCTAAATGTTCGTAAATTAACAAAATGGGGGTGTCCCAAGGGCGCTGTCCGTATTGTTCTTTGGCAAGTTGAATGTGTTTTAAGAACTCTTGGGGTGTCCTCAAATGTTCGTAAATTAACAAAATGGGGGTGTTCTGAGGACGATGTCCATTATATTCACTGGCGAGTTGAACGTGTTCTTAGAACACTTGCGGTGTCCGTTAAATGTTCGTAAATCAACAAAATGGGGGTGTCCTGAGGACGCTGTCCATATTGTTCGCTGGCAAGTTGAATGTGTTCTAAGAACACGCGCGGTGTCCTGAAATGTTCGTAAATTAACAAAATGGGGGTGTTCTGAGGACGCTGTCCGTATTGTTCTTTGGCAAGTTGAATGTGTTCTAAGAACACTTGCGGTGTCCTGAAATGTTTGTAAATTAACAAAATGGGGGTGTCCTGAGGACGCTGTTGGTATTGTTCGCTGGCAAGTTGAAAGTGTTCTAAGAACACTGGTGGTGTCCGCTAAATGTTCGTAAATTAACAAAATGAGGGTGTCCCAAGGGCGCTGTCCGTATTGTTCTTTGGCAAGTTGAATGTGTTTTAAGAACTCTTGCGGTGTCCTCAAATGTTCGTAAATTAACAAAATGGGGGTGTTCTGAGGACGATGTCCATTATATTCACTGGCGAGTTGAACGTGTTCTAAGAACACTTGCGGTGTCCGTTAAATGTTCGTAAATCAACAAAATGGGGGTGTCCTGAGGACGCTGTCCATATTGTTCGCTGGCAAGTTGAATGTGTTCTAAGAACACGCGCGGTGTCCTGAAATGTTCGTAAATTAACAAAATGGGGGTGTTCTGAGGACGCTGTCCGTATTGTTCTTTGGCAAGTTGAATGTGTTCTAAGAACGCTTGTGTTGTCCTGAAATGTTCGTAAATAAACAAAATGGGGGTGTCCTGAGGACGCTGTCCGTATTGTTCTCTGGCAAGTTGAAAGTGTTCTAAGAACACTTGTGGTGTACGTTAAATGTTCGTAGATTAACAAAATGGGAGTGTTCTGAGGACGCTGTCCGTATTGTTCTTTGGCAAGTTGAAAGTGTTCTAAGAACACTTGTGGTGTCCTGTAAATGTTGGTAAATTAACAAAATGGGGGTGTTCTGAGGACGCTGTCCGTATTGTTCGCTGGCAAGTTGAAAGTGTTCTAAGAACACTCGTGGTGTCCGTTAAAAGTTTGTAAATTAACAAAATGGGGGTGTAGTGAGGACGCTGTCCGTATTGTTCGCTGGCAAGTTGAATGTGTTCTAAGAACACTTGCGATGTCCTGAAATGTTCGTAAATTAACAAAATGGGGGTGTCCTGAGGACGCTGTCCGTATGGTTCTCTGGCATGTTGAAAGTGTTCTAAGAACACTCGCATTGTCCTGAAATGTTAAATGGGGGTGTCCTGAGGACGCTGTTGGTATTGTTCGCTGGCAAGTTGAAAGTGTTCTAAGAACACTGGTGGTGTCCGCTAAATGTTCGTAAATTAACAAAATGGGGGTGTCCCAAGGGCGCTGTCCGTATTGTTCTTTGGCAAGTTGAATGTGTTTTAAGAACTCTTGCGGTGTCCTCAAATGTTCGTAAATTAACAAAATGGGGGTGTTCTGAGGACGATGTCCATTATATTCACTGGCGAGTTGAACGTGTTCTTAGAACACTTGCGGTGTCCGTTAAATGTTCGTAAATCAACAAAATGGGGGTGTCCTGAGGACGCTGTCCATATTGTTCGCTGGCAAGTTGAATGTGTTCTAAGAACACGCGCGGTGTCCTGAAATGTTCGTAAATTAACAAAATGGGGGTGTTCTGAGGACGCTGTCCGTATTGTTCTTTGGCAAGTTGAATGTGTTCTAAGAACACTTGTGTTGTCCTGAAATGTTCGTAAATAAACAAAATGGGGGTGTCCTGAGGACGCTGTCCGTATTGTTCTCTGGCAAGTTGAAAGTGTTCTAAGAACACTTGTGGTGTACGTTAAATGTTCGTAGATTAACAAAATGGGAGTGTTCTGAGGACGCTGTCCGTATTGTTCTTTGGCAAGTTGAAAGTGTTCTAAGAACACTTGTGGTGTCCTGTAAATGTTGGTAAATTAACAAAATGGGGGTGTTCTGAGGACGCTGTCCGTATTGTTCGCTGGCAAGTTGAAAGTGTTCTAAGAACACTCGTGGTGTCCGTTAAAAGTTTGTAAATTAACAAAATGGGGGTGTAGTGAGGACGCTGTCCGTATTGTTCGCTGGCAAGTTGAATGTGTTCTAAGAACACTTGCGATGTCCTGAAATGTTCGTAAATAAACAAAATGGGGGTGTCCTGAGGGCGCTGTCCGTATTGTTTACTGGCAAGTTGAATGTGTTCTAAGAACACTTGCGGTGTCCTGAAATGTTCGTAAATAAACAAAATGGGGGTGTCCTGAGGACGCTGTCCGTATGGTTCTCTGGCATGTTGAAAGTGTTCTAAGAACACTCGCATTGTCCTGAAATGTTAAATGGGGGTGTCCTTAGGACGCTGTCCGTATTTTTCGCTGGGAAGTCGAATGTGTTCTAAGAACACTTGCGGTGTCCTGAAATGTTCATAAATAAACAAATTGGGGGTGTCCTTAGGACGCTGTCCGTATTGTTCTGGCAAGTTGAAAGTGTTCCAAGAACACTTGCAGTGTCCTGAAATGTTCATAAATTAACAAAATGGGGGTGTCCTGAGGACGCTGTCCGTATTGTTCGCTGGCAAGTTGAATGTGTTCTAAGAACACTTGCAGTGTCCTGAAATGTTCGTAAATCAACAAAATGGGGGTGTCCTGAGGACGCTGTCCATATTGTTCTCTGGCAAGTTGAATGTGTTCTAAGAACACTTGCAGTGTCCTGAAATGTTCGTAAATTAACAAAATGGGGGTGTCCTGAGGACGCTGTTGGTATTGTTCACTGGCAAGTTGAAAGTGTTCTAAGAACACTGGTGGTGTCCGCTAAATGTTCGTAAATTAACAAAATGGGGGTGTTCTGAGGACGCTGTCAGTATTGTTCGCTGACAAGTTGAACGTGTTCTAAGAACACTCGTGGTTTCCGCTAAATGTTCGTAAATCAACAAAATGGGGGTGTCCTGAGGACACTGTCGGTATTGTTCTCTGGCAAGTTGAATGTGTTCTAAGAACACTTACGGTGTCCTGAAATGTTCGTAAATCAACAAAATGGGGGTGTCCTGAGGACACTGTCGGTATTGTTCTCTGGCAAGTTGAATGTGTTCTAAGAACACTTGCGGTGTCCTGAAATGTTTGTAAATTAACAAAATGGGGGGGTCCTGAGGACGCTGTCCTTATTGTTCTCTGGCAAGTTGAATTTGTTCTAAGAACACTCGCGGTGTCCTGAAATGTTCGTAAATTAACAAAATGGGGGTGTTCTGAGGACGCTGTAGGTATTGTTTGCTGACAAGTTGAAAGTGTTCTAAGAACACTCGCGGTGTCCTGAAATGTTTGTAAATTAACAAAATGGGGGGGTCCTGAGGACGCTGTCCGTATTGTTCTCTGGCAAGTTGAATTTGTTCTAAGAACACTCGCGGTGTCCTGAAATGTTCGTAAATTAACAAAATGGGGGTGTTCTGAGGACGCTGTCGGTATTGTTCGCTGACAAGTTGAACGTGTTCTAAGAACACTCGTGGTTTCCGCTAAATGTTCGTAAATCAACAAAATGGGGGTGTCCTGAGGACACTGTCGGTATTGTTCTCTGGCAAGTTGAATGTGTTCTAAGAACACTTGCGGTGTCCTGAAATGTTCGTAAATTAACAAAATGGGGGTGTTCTGAGGACGATGTCCATTATATTTGCTGGCGAGTTGAACGTGTTCTAAGAACACTTGCGGTGTCCTGAAATGTTTGTAAATTAACAAAATGGGGGGGTCCTGAGGACGCTGTCCGTATTGTTCTCTGGCAAGTTGAATTTGTTCTAAGAACACTCGCGGTGTCGTGAAATGTTCGTAAATTAACAAAATGGGGGTGTTCTGAGGACGCTGTCGGTATTGTTCACTGACAAGTTGAAAGTGTTCTAAGAACACTTGTGGTGTCCTGTAAATGTTGGTAAATTAACAAAATGGGGGTGTTCTGAGGACGCTGTCCGTATTGTTCGCTGGCAAGTTGAAAGTGTTCTAAGAACACTCGTGGTGTCCGTTAAAAGTTTGTAAATTAACAAAATGGGGGTGTAGTGAGGACGCTGTCCGTATTGTTCGCTGGCAAGTTGAAAGTGTTCTAAGAACACTTGTGGTGTCCTGTAAATGTTGGTAAATTAACAAAATGGGGGTGTTCTGAGGACGCTGTCCGTATTGTTCGCTGGCAAGTTGAAAGTGTTCTAAGAACACTCGTGGTGTCCGTTAAAAGTTTGTAAATTAACAAAATGGGGGTGTAGTGAGGACGCTGTCCGTATTGTTCGCTGGCAAGTTGAATGTGTTCTAAGAACACTTGCGATGTCCTGAAATGTTCGTAAATAAACAAAATGGGGGTGTCCTGAGGGCGCTGTCCGTATTGTTTACTGGCAAGTTGAATGTGTTCTAAGAACACTTGCGGTGTCCTGAAATGTTCGTAAATAAACAAAATGGGGGTGTCCTGAGGACGCTGTCCGTATGGTTCTCTGGCATGTTGAAAGTGTTCTAAGAACACTCGCATTGTCCTGAAATGTTAAATGGGGGTGTCCTTAGGACGCTGTCCGTATTTTTCGCTGGTAAGTCGAATGTGTTCTAAGAACACTTGCAGTGTCCTGAAATGTTCATAAATAAACAAATTGGGGGTGTCCTTAGGACGCTGTCCGTATTGTTCTCTGGCAAGTTGAAAGTGTTCCAAGAACACTTGCAGTGTCCTGAAATGTTCATAAATTAACAAAATGGGGGTGTCCTGAGGACGCTGTCCGTATTGTTCGCTGGCAAGTTGAATGTGTTCTAAGAACACTTGCAGTGTCCTGAAATGTTCGTAAATCAACAAAATGGGGGTGTCCTGAGGACGCTGTCCATATTGTTCTCTGGCAAGTTGAATGTGTTCTAAGAACACTTGCAGTGTCCTGAAATGTTCGTAAATTAACAAAATGGGGGTGTCCTGAGGACGCTGTTGGTATTGTTCGCTGGCAAGTTGAAAGTGTTCTAAGAACACTTGCGGTGTCCTGAAATGTTCGTAAAAAACAAAATGGGGGTGTTCTGAGGACAATGTCCATTATATTTGCTGGCGAGTTGAACGTGTTCTAAGAACACTTGCGGTGTCCTGAAATGTTTGTAAATTAACAAAATGGGGGGGTCCTGAGGACGCTGTCCGTATTGTTCTTTGGCAAGTTGAATGTGTTCTAAGAACACTTGTGTTGTCCTGAAATGTTCGTAAATAAACAAAATGGGGGTGTCCTGAGGACGCTGTCCGTATTGTTCTCTGGCAAGTTGAAAGTGTTCTAAGAACACTTGTGGTGTACGTTAAATGTTCGTAGATTAACAAAATGGGAGTGTTCTGAGGACGCTGTCCGTATTGTTCTTTGGCAAGTTGAAAGTGTTCTAAGAACACTTGTGGTGTCCTGTAAATGTTGGTAAATTAACAAAATGGGGGTGTTCTGAGGACGCTGTCCGTATTGTTCGCTGGCAAGTTGAAAGTGTTCTAAGAACACTCGTGGTGTCCGTTAAAAGTTTGTAAATTAACAAAATGGGGGTGTAGTGAGGACGCTGTCCGTATTGTTCGCTGGCAAGTTGAATGTGTTCTAAGAACACTCGCGGTGTCCTGAAATGTTCGTAAATTAACAAAATGGGGGTGTCCTGAGGACGCTGTCCGTATGGTTCTCTGGCATGTTGAAAGTGTTCTAAGAACACTCGCATTGTCCTGAAATGTTAAATGGGGGTGTCCTTAGGACGCTGTCCGTATTTTTCGCTGGCAAGTCGAATGTGTTCTAAGAACACTTGCGGTGTCCTGAAATGTTCATAAATAAACAAATTGGGGGTGTCCTTAGGACGCTGTCCGTATTGTTCTCTGGCAAGTTGAAAGTGTTCCAAGAACACTTGCAGTGTCCTGAAATGTTCATAAATTAACAAAATGGGGGTGTCCTGAGGACGCTGTCCGTATTGTTCGCTGGCAAGTTGAATGTGTTCTAAGAACACTTGCAGTGTCCTGAAATGTTCGTAAATCAACAAAATGGGGGTGTCCTGAGGACGCTGTCCATATTGTTCTCTGGCAAGTTGAATCTGTTCTAAGAACACTTGCAGTGTCCTGAAATGTTCGTAAATTAACAAAATGGGGGTGTCCTGAGGACGCTGTTGGTATTGTTCGCTGGCAAGTTGAAAGTGTTCTAAGAACACTGGTGGTGTCCGCTAAATGTTCGTAAATTAACAAAATGGTGGTGTCCTGAGGACGCTGTCCATATTGTTCGCTGGCAAGTTGAATGTGTTCTAAGAACACTCGCGGTGTCCTCAAATGTTCGTAAATTAACAAAATGGGGGTGTTCTGAGGACGCTGTCAGTATTGTTCGCTGACAAGTTGAACGTGTTCTAAGAACACTCGTGGTTTCCGCTAAATGTTCATAAATCAACAAAATGGGGGTGTCCTGAGGACACTGTCGGTATTGTTCTCTGGCAAGTTGAATGTGTTCTAAGAACACTTGCGGTGTCCTGAAATGTTTGTAAATTAACAAAATGGGGGTGTTCTGAGGACGATGTCCATTATATTTGCTGGCGAGTTGAACGTGATCTAAGAACACTTGCGGTGTCCTGAAATGTTTGTAAATTAACAAAATGGGGGGGTCCTGAGGACGCTGTCCGTATTGTTCTCTGGCAAGTTGAATTTGTTCTAAGAACACTCGCGGTGTCCTGAAATGTTCGTAAATTAACAAAATGGGGGTGTTCTGAGGACGCTGTTGGTATTGTTCGCTGACAAGTTGAAAGTGTTCTAAGAACACTCGCGGTGTCCTGAAATGTTTGTAAATTAACAAAATGGGGGGGTCCTGAGGACGCTGTCCGTATTGTTCTCTGGCAAGTTGAATGTGTTCTAAGAACACTTGCGGTGTCCTGAAATGTTCGTAAATTAACAAAATGGGGGTGTTCTGAGGACGATGTCCATTATATTTGCTGGCGAGTTGAACGTGTTCTAAGAACACTTGCGGTGTCCTGAAATGTTTGTAAATTAACAAAATGGGGGGGTCCTGAGGACGCTGTCCGTATTGTTCTCTGGCAAGTTGAATTTGTTCTAAGAACACTCGCGGTGTCCTGAAATGTTCGTAAATTAACAAAATGGGGGTGTTCTGAGGACGCTGTCGGTATTGTTCGCTGACAAGTTGAAAGTGTTCTAAGAACACTCGCGGTGTCCTGAAATGTTTGTAAATTAACAAAATGGGGGTGTCCTGAGGACGCTGTCCGCATTGTTCTCTGGCAAGTTTAATGTGTTCTAAGAACACTCGCGGTGTCCTGAGATGTTCGTAAATTAACAAAATGGGGGTGTCCTGAGGACGCTGTCCGTATTTTTCGCTGGCAAGTTGAATGTGTTCTAAGAACACTTGCGGTGTCCTGAAATGTTTGTAAATAACCAAAATGGGGGTGTCCTGAGGACGCTGTCCGATATTGTTCTCTGGCAAGTTGAAAGTGTTCTAAGAACACTCGCGGTGTCCTGAAATGTTCGTAAATTAACAAAATGGGGGTGTTCTGAGGACGATGTCCATTATATTTGCTGGCGAGTTGAACGTGTTCTAAGAACACTTGCGGTGTCCTGAAATGTTTGTAAATTAACAAAATGGGGGTGTCCTGAGGACGCTGTCCGTATTGTTCTCTGGCAAGTTTATTGTGTTCTAAGAACACTCGCGGTGTCCTGAGATGTTCGTAAATTAAGAAAATGGGGTGTCCTGAGGACGCTGTTCATATTGTACGCTGGCAAGTTGAATGTGTTCTAAGAACACGCGTGGTGTCCTGAAATGTTCGTAAATTAACAAAATGGGGGTGTTCTGAGGACGCTGTCGGTATTGTTCACTGACAAGTTGAAAGTGTTCTAAGAACACTCGTGGTTTCCGCTAAATGTTCGTAAATCAACAAAATGGGGGTGTACTGAGGACACTGTCCGTATTGTTCTCTGGCAAGTTGAATGTGTTCTAAGAACACTTGCGGTGTCCTGAAATGTTTGTAAATTAACAAAATGGGGGTGTCCTGAGGACGCTGTTGGTATTGTTCGCTGGCAAGTTGAAAGCGTTCTAAGAACACTGGTGGTGTCCGCTAAATGTTCGTAAATTAACAAAATAGGGGTGTCCCGAGGACGCTGTCCGTATTGTTCTTTGGCAAGTTGAATGTGTTTTAAGAACTCTTGCGGTGTCCTCAAATGTTCGTAAATTAACAAAATGGGGGTGTTCTGAGGACGATGTCCATTATATTCGCTGGCGAGTTGAACGTGTTCTAAGAACACTTGCGGTGTCCGTTAAATGTTAGTAAATTAAGAAAATGGGGGTGTTCTGAGGACGCTGTCCATATTGTTCTTTGGCAAGTTGAATGTGTTCTAAGAACACTTGTGTTGTCCTGAAATGTTCGTAAATAAACAAAATGGGGGTGTCCTGAGGACGCTGTCTGTATTGTTCTCTGGCAAGTTGAAAGTGTTCTAAGAACACTTGTGGTGTCCTGTAAATGTTGGTAAATTAACAAAATGAGGGTGTTCTGAGGACGCTGTCCGTATTGTTCGCTGGCAAGTTGAAAGTGTTCTAAGAACACTCGTGGTGTCCATTAAAAGTTTGTAAATTAATAAAATGGGGGTGTAGTGAGCACGCTGTCCGTATTGTTCGCTGGCAAGTTGCATGTGTTCTAAGAACACTTGCGATGTCCTGAAATGTTCGTAAATAAACAAAATGGGGGTGTCCTGAGGGCGCTGTCCGTATTGTTTACTGGCAAGTTGAATGTGTTCTAAGAACACTTGCGGTGTCCTGAAATGTTCGTAAATAAACAAAATGTGGGTGTCCCGAGGACGCTGTCCGTATGGTTCTCTGGCATGTTGAAAGTGTTCTAAGAACACTTGCGGTGTCCTGAAATGTTCATAAATAAACAAATTGGGGGTGTCCTTAGGACGCTGTCCGTATTGTTCTCTGGCAAGTTCCTGAAATGTTCATAAATTAACAAAATGGGGGTGTCCTGAGGACGCTGTCCGTATTGTTCGCTGGCAAGTTGAATGTGTTCTAAGAACACTTGCAGTGTCCTGAAATGTTCGTAAATCAACAAAATGGGGGTGTCCTGAGGACGCTGTCCGTATTGTTCTTTGGCAAGTTGAATGTGTTCTAAGAACACTTGTGTTGTCCTGAAATGTTCGTAAATAAACAAAATGGGGGTGTCCTGAGGACGCTGTCCGTATTGTTCTCTGGCAAGTTGAAAGTGTTCTAAGAACAGTTGTGGTGTACGTTAAATGTTCGTAGATTAACAAAATGGGAGTGTTCTGAGGACGCTGTCCGTATTGTTCTTTGGCAAGTTGAAAGTGTTCTAAGAACACTTGTGGTGTCCTGTAAATGCTGGTAAATTAACAAAATGGGGGTGTTCTGAGGACGCTGTCCGTATTGTTCGCTGGCAAGTTGAAAGTGTTCTAAGAACACTCGTGGTGTCCGTTAAAAGTTTGTAAATTAACAAAATGGGGGTGTAGTGAGGACGCTGTCCGTATTGTTCGCTGGCAAGTTGAATGTGTTCTAAGAACACTTGCGATGTCCTGAAATGTTCGTAAATAAACAAAATGGGGGTGTCCTGAGGGCGCTGTCCGTATTGTTTACTGGCAAGTTGAATGTGTTCTAAGAACACTTGCGGTGTCCTGAAATGTTCGTAAATAAACAAAATGGGGGTGTCCTGAGGACGCTGTCCGTATGGTTCTCTGGCATGTTGAAAGTGTTCTAAGAACACTCGCATTGTCCTGAAATGTTAAATGGGGGTGTCCTTAGGACGCTGTCCGTATTTTTCGCTGGGAAGTCGAATGTGTTCTAAGAACACTTGCGGTGTCCTGAAATGTTCATAAATAAACAAATTGGGGGTGTCCTTAGGACGCTGTCCGTATTGTTCTCTGGCAAGTTGAAAGTGTTCCAAGAACACTTGCAGTGTCCTGAAATGTTCATAAATTAACAAAATGGGGGTGTCCTGAGGACGCTGTCCGTATTGTTCGCTGGCAAGTTGAATGTGTTCTAAGAACACTTGCAGTGTCCTGAAATGTTCGTAAATCAACAAAATGGGGGTGTCCTGAGGACGCTGTCCATATTGTTCTCTGGCAAGTTGAATCTGTTCTAAGAACACTTGCAGTGTCCTGAAATGTTCGTAAATTAACAAAATGGGGGTGTCCTGAGGACGCTGTTGGTATTGTTCGCTGGCAAGTTGAAAGTGTTCTAAGAACACTGGTGGTGTCCGCTAAATGTTCGTAAATTAACAAAATGGTGGTGTCCTGAGGACGCTGTCCATATTGTTCGCTGGCAAGTTGAATGTGTTCTAAGAACACTCGCGGTGTCCTCAAATGTTCGTAAATTAACAAAATGGGGGTGTTCTGAGGACGCTGTCGGTATTGTTCGCTGACAAGTTGAACGTGTTCTAAGAACACTCGTGGTTTCCGCTAAATGTTCGTAAATCAACAAAATGGGGGTGTCCTGAGGACACTGTCGGTATTGTTCTCTGGCAAGTTGAATGTGTTCTAAGAACACTTGCGGTGTCCTGAAATGTTTGTAAATTAACAAAATGGGGGTGTTCTGAGGACGATGTCCATTATATTTGCTGGCGAGTTGAACGTGTTCTAACAACACTTGCGGTGTCCTGAAATGTTTGTAAATTAACAAAATGGGGGGGTCCTGAGGACGCTGTCCGTATTGTTCTCTGGCAAGTTGAATTTGTTCTAAGAACACTCGCGGTGTCCTGAAATGTTTGTAAATTAACAAAATGGGGGTGTTCTGAGGACGCTGTTGGTATTGTTCGCTGACAAGTTGAAAGTGTTCTAAGAACACTCGCGGTGTCCTGAAATGTTTGTAAATTAAAAAAATGGGGGGGTCCTGAGGACGCTGTCCGTATTGTTCTCTGGCAAGTTGAATGTGTTCTAAGAACACTTGCGGTGTCCTGAAATGTTCGTAAATTAACAAAATGGGGGTGTTCTGAGGACGATGTCCATTATATTTGCTGGCGAGTTGAACGTGTTCTAAGAACACTTGCGGTGTCCTGAAATGTTTGTAAATGAACAAAATGGGGGGGTCCTGAGGACGCTGTCCGTATTGTTCTCTGGCAAGTTGAATTTGTTCTAAGAACACTCGCGGTGTCCTGAAATGTTCGTAAATTAACAAAATGGGGGTGTTCTGAGGACGCTGTCGGTATTGTTCGCTGACAAGTTGAAAGTGTTCTAAGAACACTCGCGGTGTCCTGAAATGTTTGTAAATTAACAAAATGGGGGTGTCCTGAGGACGCTGTCCGTATTGTTCTCTGGCAAGTTTAATGTGTTCTAAGAACACTCGCGGTGTCCTGAGATGTTCGTAAATTAACAAAATGGGGGTGTCCTGAGGACGCTGTCCGTATTTTTCGCTGGCAAGTTGAATGTGTTCTAAGAACACTTGCGGTGTCCTGAAATGTTTGTAAATAACCAAAATGGGGGTGTCCTGAGGACGCTGTCCGATATTGTACTCTGGCAAGTTGAAAGTGTTCTAAGAACACTCGCAGTGTCCTGAAATGTTCGTAAATTAACAAAATGGGGGTGTTCTGAGGACGATGTGCATCATATTTGCTGGCGAGTTGAACGTGTTCTAAGAACACTTGCGGTGTCCTGAAATGTTTGTAAATTAACAAAATGGGGGTGTCCTGAGGACGCTGTCCGTATTGTTCTCTGGCAAGTTTAATGTGTTCTAAGAACACTCGCGGTGTCCTGAGATGTTCGTAAATTAAGAAAATGGGGTGTCCTGAGGACGCTGTTCATATTGTACGCTGGCAAGTTGAATGTGTTCTAAGAACACGCGTGGTGTCCTGAAATGTTCGTAAATTAACAAAATGGGGGTGTTCTGAGGACGCTGTCGGTATTGTTCACTGACAAGTTGAAAGTGTTCTAAGAACACTCGTGGTTTCCGCTAAATGTTCGTAAATCAACAAAATGGGGGTGTACTGAGGACACTGTCCGTATTGTTCTCTGGCAAGTTGAATGTGTTCTAAGAACACTTGCGGTGTCCTGAAATGTTTGTAAATTAACAAAATGGGGGTGTCCTGAGGACGCTGTTGGTATTGTTCGCTGGCAAGTTGAAAGCGTTCTAAGAACACTGGTGGTGTCCGCTAAATGTTCGTAAATTAACAAAATAGGGGTGTCCCGAGGACGCTGTCCGATATTGTTCTCTGGCAAGTTGAAAGTGTTCTAAGAACACTCACGGTGTCCTGAAATGTTTGTAAATTACAAAATGGGGGTGTTCTGAGGACGCTGTCCGTATTGTTCTCTGGCAAGTTGAATGTGTTCTAAGAACACTTGTGGTGTCCTGAAATGTTCGTAAATAAACAAAATGGGGGTGTCCTGAGGACGATGTCCGTATTGTTCTCTGGCAAGTTTAATGTGTTCTAAGAACACTCGCGGTGTCCTAAAATGTTCGTAAATTAACAAAATGGGGGTGTCCTGAGGACGCTGTCCGTATTGTTCGCTGGCAAGTTGAATGTGTTCTAAGAACACTTGTGGTGTCCTGAAATGTTTGTAAATAACCAAAATGGGGGTGTCCTGAGGACGCTGTCCGATATTGTTCTCTGGCAAGTTGAAAGTGTTCTAAGAACACTCGCGGTGTCCTGAAATGTTTGTAAATTAACAAAATGGGGGTGTCCTGAGGACGCTGTTCGTATTGTTCTCTGGCAAGTTGAATGTGTTCTAAGAACACTTGCGGTGTCCTGAAATGTTCGTAAATTAACAAAATGGGGGTGTTCTGAGGACGCTGTCCGTATTGTTCTCTGGCAAGTTGAATGTGTTCTAAGAACACTTGTGGTGTCCTGAAATGTTCGTAAATAAACAAAATGGGTGTGTCCTGAGGGCGCTGTCCGTATTGTTCTCTGGCAAGTTTAATGTGTTCTAAGAACCCTTGTGGTGTCCTGAAATGTTCGTAAATAAACAAAATGGGGGTATCCTGAGGACGCTGTCCGTATTGTTCTCTGGCAAGTTGAAAGTGTTCTAAGAACACTCGAGATGTCCTGAAACGTTAAATGGGGGTATCCTGAAGACGCTGTCCGTATTGTTCGCTGGCAAGTTGAATGTGTTCTAAGAACACTCGTGGTGTCCGATAAATGTTCGTAAATTAAGAAAATGGGGGTGTCCTGAGGACGCTGTCGGTATTGTTCGCTGACAAGTTGAAAGTGTTCTAAGAACACTCGTGGTTTCCGCTAAATGTTCGTAAATCAACAAAATGGGGGTGTCCTGAGGACGCTGTCCATATTGTTCGCTGGCAAGTTGAATGTGATCTAAGAACACTCGCGGTGTCCTGAAATGTTTGTAAATAAACAAAATGGGGGTGTCTTGAGGACGCTGTCCGTATAGTTCTCTGGCAAGTTGAATGTGTTCTAAGAACACTTGCGGTGTCCTGAAATGTTAGTAAATTAACAAAATGGATTGTTCTGAGGACGCTGTCCGTATTGTTCTTTGGCAAGTTGAATGTGTTCTAAGAACACTTGCGGTGTCCTGAAATCTTCGGAAATCAACAAATTGGGGGTGTTCTGAGGACGCTGTCCGTATTGTTCGCTGGCAAGTTGAAAGTGTTCTAAGAACACTTGTGGTGTCCGTTAAATGTTTGTAAATTAACAAAATGGCGGTGTAGTGAGGACGTTGTCCGTATTGTTCGCTGGCAAGTTGAATGTGTCCTAAGAACACTTGCAATGTCCTGAAATGTTCGTAAATAAACAAAATGGGGGTGTCCTGAGGACGCTGTCCGTATTTTTCGCTGGCAAGTCGAATGTGTTCTAAGAACACTTGCGGTGTCCTGAAATGTTCATAAATAAACAAAATGGGGGTGTCCTGAGGACGCTGTCCGTATTGTTCTCTGGCAAGTTTAATGTGTTCTAAGAACACTCGCGGTGTCCTGAGATGTTCGTAAATTAACAAAATGGGGGTGTCCTGAGGACGCTGTCCGTATTTTTCGCTGGCAAGTTGAATGTGTTCTAAGAACACTTGCGGTGTCCTGAAATGTTTGTAAATAACCAAAATGGGGGTGTCCTGAGGACGCTGTCCGATATTGTTCTCTGGCAAGTTGAAAGTGTTCTAAGAACACTCACGGTGTCCTGAAATGTTCGTAAATTAACAAAATGGGGGTGTCCTGAGGACGCTGTTCATATTGTTCTCTGGCAAGTTGAATGTGTTCTAAGAACACTTGCGGTGTCCTGAAATGTTCGTAAATTAACAAAATGGGGGTGTTCTGAGGACGCTGTCCGTATTGTTCTCTGGCAAGTTGAATGTGTTCTAAGAACACTTGTGGTTTCCGCTAAATGTTCGTAAATCAACAAAATGGGGGTGTCCTGAGGACGCTGTCCATATTGTTCGCTGGCAAGTTGAATGTGATCTAAGAACACTCGCGGTGTCCTGAAATGTTTGTAAATAAACAAAATGGGGGTGTCTTGAGGACGCTGTCCGTATAGTTCTCTGGCAAGTTGAATGTGTTCTAAGAACACTTGCGGTGTCCTGAAATGTTAGGAAATTAACAAAATGGATTGTTCTGAGGACGCTGTCCGTATTGTTCTTTGGCAAGTTGAATGTGTTCTAAGAACACTTGCGGTGTCCTGCTATCTTCGGAAATCAACAAATTGGGGGTGTTCTGAGGACGCTGTCCGTATTGTTCGCTGGCAAGTTGAAAGTGTTCTAAGAACACTTGTGGTGTCCGTTAAATGTTTGTAAATTAACAAAATGGCGGTGTAGTGAGGACGCTGTCCGTATTGTTCGCTGGCAAGTTGAATGTGTCCTAAGAACACTTGCGATGTCCTGAAATGTTCGTAAATAAACAAAATGGGGGTGTCCTGAGGACGCTGTCCGTATTTTTCGCTGGCAAGTCGAATGTGTTCTAAGAACACTTGCGGTGTCCTGAAATGTTCATAAATAAACAAAATGGGGGTGTCCTGAGGACGCTGTCCGTATTGTTCTCTGGCAAGTTTAATGTGTTCTAAGAACACTCGCGGTGTCCTGAGATGTTCGTAAATTAACAAAATGGGGGTGTCCTGAGGACGCTGTCCGTATTTTTCGCTGGCAAGTTGAATGTGTTCTAAGAACACTTGCGGTGTCCTGAAATGTTTGTAAATAACCAAAATGGGGGTGTCCTGAGGACGCTGTCCGATATTGTTCTCTGGCAAGTTGAAAGTGTTCTAAGAACACTCACGGTGTCCTGAAATGTTCGTAAATTAACAAAATGGGGGTGTCCTGAGGACGCTGTTCATATTGTTCTCTGGCAAGTTGAATGTGTTCTAAGAACACTTGCGGTGTCCTGAAATGTTCGTAAATTAACAAAATGGGGGTGTTCTGAGGACGCTGTCCGTATTGTTCTCTGGCAAGTTGAATGTGTTCTAAGAACACTTGTGGTGTCCTGAAATGTTCGTAAATAAACAAAATGGGTGTGTCCTGAGGGCGCTGTCCGTATTGTTCTCTGGCAAGTTTAATGTGTTCTAAGAACACTTGTGGTGTCCTGAAATATTCGTAAATAAAGAAAATGGGGGTGTCCTGAAAACGCTGTCCGTATTGTTCGCTGGCAAGTTGAATGTGTTCTAAGAACACTCGCGGTGTCCTGAAATGTTCGTAAATAAACAAAATGGGGGTATCCTGAGGACGCTGTCCGTATTGTTCTCTGGCAAGTTGAAAGTGTTCTAAGAACACTCGAGATGTCCTGAAACGTTAAATGGGGGTGTCCTGAAGACGCTGTCCGTATTGTTAGCTGGCAAGTTGAATGTGTTCTAAGAACACTCGTGGTGTCCGCTAAATGTTGGCAAATTAAGAAAATGGGGGTGTCCTGAGGACGCTGTTCATATTGTTCGCTGGCAAGTTGAATGTGTTCTAAGAACACTTGCAGTGTCCTGAAATGTTTGTAAATAAACAAAATGGGGGTGTCTTGAGGACGCTGTCCGTATTGTTCTCTGGCAAGTTGAAAGTGTTCTAAGAACACTCGCGGTGTCCTGAAATGTTTGTAAATTAACAAAATGGGTGTGTCCTGAGGACGCTGTCCGTATTGTTCTCTGGCAAGTTGAATGTGTTCTAAGAACACTTGCGGTGTCCTGAAATGTTTGTAAATTACAAAATGGGGGTGTTCTGAGGACGCTGTCCGTATTGTTCTCTGGCAAGTTGAATGTGTTCTAAGAACACTTGTGGTGTCCTGAAATGTTCGTAAATAAACAAAATGGGGGTGTCCTGAGGACGATGTCCCTATTGTTCTCTGGCAAGTTTAATGTGTTCTAAGAACACTCGCGGTGTCCTAAAATGTTCGTAAATTAACAAAATGGGGGTGTCCTGAGGACGCTGTCCGTATTGTTCGCTGGCAAGTTGAATGTGTTCTAAGAACACTTGCGGTGTCCTGAAATGTTTGTAAATAACCAAAATGGGGGTGTCCTGAGGACGCTGTCCGATATTGTTCTCTGGCAAGTTGAAAGTGTTCTAAGAACACTCGCGGTGTCCTGAAATGTTTGTAAATTAACAAAATGGGGGTGTCCTGAGGACGCTGTTCGTATTGTTCTCTGGCAAGTTGAATGTGTTCTAAGAACACTTGCGGTGTCCTGAAATGTTCGTAAATTAACAAAATGGGGGTGTTCTGAGGACGCTGTCCGTATTGTTCGCTGGCAAGTTGAATGTGTTCTAAGAACACTTGCGGTGTCCTGAAATGTTTGTAAATTAACAAAATGGGTGTGTCCTGAGGACGCTGTCCGATATTGTTCTCTGGCAAGTTGAAAGTGTTCTAAGAACACTCGCGGTGTCCTGAAATGTTTGTAAATTAACAAAATGGGGGTGTCCTGAGGACGCTGTTCGTATTGTTCTCTGGCAAGTTGAAAGTGTTCTAAGAACACTTGTGGTGTCCTGTAAATGTTGGTAAATTAACAAAATGAGGGTGTTCTGAGGACGCTGTCCGTATTGTTCGCTGGCAAGTTGAAAGTGTTCTAAGAACACTCGTGGTGTCCATTAAAAGTTTGTAAATTAATAAAATGGGGGTGTAGTGAGGACGCTGTCCGTATTGTTCGCTGGCAAGTTGAATGTGTTCTAAGAACACTTGCGATGTCCTGAAATGTTCGTAAATAAACAAAATGGGGGTGTCCTGAGGGTGCTGTCCGTATTGTTTACTGGCAAGTTGAATGTGTTCTAAGAACACTTGCGCTGTCCTGAAATGTTCGTAAATAAACAAAATGTGGGTGTCCCGAGGACGCTGTCCGTATGGTTCTCTGGCATGTTGAAAGTGTTCTAAGAACACTTGCGGTGTCCTGAAATGTTCATAAATAAACAAAATGGGGGTGTCCTTAGGACGCTGTCCGTATTGTTCTCTGGCAAGTTCCTGAAATGTTCATAAATTAACAAAATGGGGGTGTCCTGAGGACGCTGTCCGTATTGTTCGCTGGCAAGTTGAATGTGTTCTAAGAACACTTGCAGTGTCCTGAAATGTTCGTAAATCAACAAAATGGGGGTGTCCTGAGGACGCTGTCCATATTGTTCTCTGGCAAGTTGAATGTGTTCTAAGAACACTTGCAGTGTCCTGAAATGTTCGTATATTAACAAAATGGGGGTGTCCTGAGGACGCTGTCCGTATTTTTCGCTGGCAAGTTGAATGTGTTCTAAGAACACTCGCAGTGTCCTGAAATGTTAAATGGGGGTGTCCTTAGGACGCTGTCCGTATTTTTCGCTGGCAAGTCGAATGTGTTCTAAGAACACTTGCGGTGTCCTGAAATGTTCATAAATTAACAAAATGGGGGTGTCCTGAGGACGCTGTCCGTATTGTTCGCAGGCAAGTTGAATGTGTTCTAAGAACACTTGCAGTGTCCTGAAATGTTCGTGAATCAACAAAATGGGGGTGTCCTGAGGACGCTGTCCATATTTTTCGCTGGCAAGTTGAATGTGTTCTAAGAACACTCGCGGTGTCCTGAAATGTTCGTAAATTAACAAAATATGGGTGTTCTGAGGACGCTGTCGGTATTGTTCGCTGACAAGTTGAAAGTGTTCTAAGAACACTTGTGGTTTCCGCTAAATGTTCGTAAATCAACAAAATGGGGGTGTCCTGAGGACACTGTCCGTATTGTTCTCTGGCAAGTTGAATGTGTTCTAAGAACACTTGCGGTGTCCTGAAATGTTCGTAAATTAACAAAATGGGGGTGTTCTGAGGACGATGTCCATTATATTCACTGGCGAGTTGAACGTGTTCTAAGAACACTTGCGGTGTCTGTTAAATGTTAGTAAATTAACAAAATGGGGGTGTTCTGAGGACGCTGTCCGTATTGTTCGCTGGCAAGTTGAAAGTGTACTAAGAACACTGGTGGTGTCCGCTAAATGTTCGTAAATTAACAAAATGGTGGTGTCCTGAGGACGCTGTCCATATTGTTCACTGGCAAGTTGAATGTGTTCTAAGAACACTCGAGGTGTCCTGAAATGTTTGTAAATTAACAAAATATGGGTGTTCTGAGGACGCTGTCGGTATTGTTCGCTGACAAGTTGAAAGTGTTCTAAGAACACTCGTGGTTTCCGCTAAATGTTCGTAAATCAACAAAATGGGGGTGTCCTGAGGACACTGTCCGTATTGTTCTCTGGCAAGTTGAATGTGTTCTAAGAACACTTGCGGTGTCCTGAAATGTTAGTAAATTAACAAAATGGGGGTGTTCTGAGGACGCTGTCCGTATTGTTCTCTGGCAAGTTGAATTTGTTCTACGAACACTTGCGGTGTCCTGAAATGTTCGTAAATTAACAAAATGGGGGTGTTCTGAGGACGATGTCCATTATATTTGCTGGCTAGTTGAACATGTTCTAAGAACACTTGCGGTGTCCTGAAATGTTTGTAAATTAACAAAATGGGGGGGTCCTGAGGACGCTGTCCGTATTGTTCTCTGGCAAGTTGAATTTGTTCTAAGAACACTCGCGGTGTCCTGAAATGTTCGTAAATTAACAAAATGGGGGTGTTCTGAGGACGCTGTTGGTATTGTTCGCTGACAAGTTGAAAGTGTTCTAAGAACACTCGCGGTGTCCTGAAATGTTTGTAAATTAACAAAATGGGGGGGTCCTGAGGACGCTGTCCGTATTGTTCTCTGGCAAGTTGAATGTGTTCTAAGAACACTTGCGGTGTCCTGAAATGTTCGTAAATTAACAAAATGGGGGTGTTCTGAGGACGATGTCCATTATATTTGCTGGCGAGTTGAACGTGTTCTAAGAACACTTGCAGTGTCCTGAAATGTTTGTAAATTAACAAAATGGGGGGGTCCTGAGGACGCTGTCCGTATTGTTCTCTGGCAAGTTGAATTTGTTCTAAGAACACTCGCGGTGTCCTGAAATGTTCGTAAATTAACAAAATGGGGGTGTTCTGAGGACGCTGTCGGTATTGTTCGCTGACAAGTTGAAAGTGTTCTAAGAACACTCGCGGTGTCCTGAAATGTTTGTAAATTAACAAAATGGGGGTGTCCTGAGGACGCTGTCCGTATTGTTCTCTGGCAAGTTTAATGTGTTCTAAGAACACTCGCGGTGTCCTGAGATGTTCGTAAATTAACAAAATGGGGGTGTCCTGAGGACGCTGTCCGTATTTTTCGCTGGCAAGTTGAATGTGTTCTAAGAACACTTGCGGTGTCCTGAAATGTTTGTAAATAACCAAAATGGGGGTGTCCTGAGGACGCTGTCCGATATTGTTCTCTGGCAAGTTGAAAGTGTTCTAAGAACACTCGCGGTGTCCTGAAATGTTCGTAAATTAACAAAATGGGGGTGTCCTGAGGACGCTGTTCGTATTGTTCTCTGGCAAGTTGAATGTGTTCTAAGAACACTTGCGGTGTCCTGAAATGTTCGTAAATTAACAAAATGGGGGTGTTCTGAGGACGCTGTCCGTATTGTTCTCTGGCAAGTTGAATGTGTTCTAAGAACACTTGTGGTGTCCTGAAATGTTCGTAAATAAACAAAATGGGTGTGTCCTGAGGGCACTGTCCGTATTGTTCTCTGGCAAGTTTAATGTGTTCTAAGAACACTTGTGGTGTCCTGAAATATTCGTAAATAAAGAAAATGGGGGTGTCCTGAAAACGCTGTCCGTATTGTTCGCTGGCAAGTTGAATGTGTTCTAAGAACACTCGCGGTGTCCTGAAATGTTCGTAAATAAACAAAATGGGGGTATCCTGAGGACGCTGTCCGTATTGTTCTCTGGCAAGTTGAAAGTGTTCTAAGAACACTCGAGATGTCCTGAAACGTTAAATGGGGGTGTCCTGAAGACGCTGTCCGTATTGTTAGCTGGCAAGTTGAATGTGTTCTAAGAACACTCGTGGTGTCCGCTAAATGTTCGCAAATTAAGAAAATGGGGGTGTCCTGAGGACGCTGTTCATATTGTTCGCTGGCAAGTTGAATGTGTTCTAAGAACACTTGCAGTGTCCTGAAATGTTTGTAAATAAACAAAATGGGGGTGTCCTGAGGACGCTGTCCGTATTGTTCTCTGGCAAGTTGAAAGTGTTCTAAGAACACTCGCGGTGTCCTGAAATGTTTGTAAATTAACAAAATGGGTGTGTCCTGAGGACGCTGTCCGTATTGTTCTCTGGCAAGTTGAATGTGTTCTAAGAACACTTGCGGTGTCCTGAAATGTTTGTAAATTACAAAATGGGGGTGTACTGAGGACGCTGTCCGTATTGTTCTCTGGCAAGTTGAATGTGTTCTAAGAACACTTGTGGTGTCCTGAAATGTTTGTAAATAAACAAAATGGGGGTGTCCTGAGGACGATGTCCGTATTGTTCTCTGGCAAGTTTAATGTGTTCTAAGAACACTCGCGGTGTCCTAAAATGTTCGTAAATTAACAAAATGGGGGTGTCCTGAGGACGCTGTCCGTATTGTTCGCTGGCAAGTTGAATGTGTTCTAAGAACACTTGCGTTGTCCTGAAATGTTTGTAAATAACCAAAATGGGGGTGTCCTGAGGACGCTGTCCGATATTGTTCTCTGGCAAGTTGAAAGTGTTCTAAGAACACTCGCGGTGTCCTGAAATGTTTATAAATTAACAAAATGGGGTTGTTCTGAGGACGCTGTCCGTATTGTTCTCTGGCAAGTTGAATGTGTTCTAAGAACACTTGCGGTGTCCTGAAATGTTCGTAAATTAACAAAATGGGGGTGTTCTGAGGACGCTGTCCGTATTGTTCTCTGGCAAGTTGAATGTGTTCTAAGAACACTTGTGGTGTCCTGAAATGTTAAATGGGGGTGTCCTGAAGACGCTGTCCGTATTGTTTGCTGGCAAGTTGAATGTGTTCTAAGAACACTCGCGGTGTCCTGAAATGTTCGTAAATAAACAAAATGGGGGTATCCTGAGGACGCTGTCCGTATTGTTCTCTGGCAAGTTGAAAGTGTTCTAAGAACACTCGAGATGTCCTGAAACGTTAAATGGGGGTGTCCTGAAGACGCTGTCCGTATTGTTAGCTGGCAAGTTGAATGTGTTCTAAGAACACTCGTGGTGTCCGCTAAATGTTCGCAAATTAAGAAAATGGGGGTGTCCTGAGGACGCTGTTCATATTGTTCGCTGGCAAGTTGAATGTGTTCTAAGAACACTTGCAGTGTCCTGAAATGTTTGTAAATAAACAAAATGGGGGTGTCCTGAGGACGCTGTCCGTATTGTTCTCTGGCAAGTTGAAAGTGTTCTAAGAACACTTGCGGTGTCCTGAAATGTTTGTAAATTAACAAAATGGGTGTGTCCTGAGGACGCTGTCCGTATTGTTCTCTGGCAAGGTGAATGTGTTCTAAGAACACTTGCGGTGTCCTGAAATGTTTGTAAATTACAAAATGGGGGTGTTCTGAGGACGCTGTCCGTATTGTTCTCTGGCAAGTTGAATGTGTTCTAAGAACACTTGTGGTGTCCTGAAATGTTCGTAAATAAACAAAATGGGGGTGTCCTGAGGACGATGTCCGTATTGTTCTCTGGCAAGTTTAATGTGTTCTAAGAACACTCGCGGTGTCCTAAAATGTTCGTAAATTAACAAAATGGGGGTGTCCTGAGAACGCTGTCTGTATTGTTCGCTGGCAAGTTGAATGTGTTCTAAGAACACTTGCGGTGTCCTGAAATGTTTGTAAATAACCAAAATGGGGGTGTCTTGAGGACGCTGTCCGTATAGTTCTCTGGCAAGTTGAAAGTGTTCTAAGAACACTTGCAGTGTCCTGAAAAGTTCGTAAATTAACAAAATGGGGGTGTCCGGAGGACACTGTCCGTATAGTTCTCTGGCAAGTTGAAAGTGTTCTAAGAACACTTGCAGTGTCCTGAAAAGTTCGTAAATTAACAAAATGGGGGTGTCCGGAGGACGCTGTCCGTATTGTTCGGTGGCAAGTTGAAAGTGTTCTAAGAACACTTGCGGTGTCCTGAAATGTTTGTAAATAACCAAAATGGGGGTGTCCTGAGGACGCTGTCCGTATTGTTCTCTGGCAAGTTTAATGTGTTCTAAGAACACTTGCGGTGTCCTGAAATGTTTGTAAATAACCAAAATGGGGGTGTCCTGAGGACGATGTCCGTATTGTTCTCTGGCAAGTTTAATGTGTTCTAAGAACACTCGCGGTGTCCTGAAATGTTTGTAAATTAACAAAATGGGGGTGTCCTGAGGACGCTGTCCGTATTGTTCGCTGGCAAGTTGAATGTGTTCTAAGAACACTTGCGGTGTCCTGAAATGTTTGTAAATAACCAAAATGGGGGTGTCCTGAGGACGCTGTCCGATATTGTTCTCTGGCAAGTTGAAAGTGTTCTAAGAACACTCGCGGTGTCCTGAAATGTTCGTAAATTAACAAAATGGGGGTGTCCTGAGGACGCTGTTCGTATTGTTCTCTGGCAAGTTGAATGTGTTCTAAGAACACTTGCGGTGTCCTGAAATGTTCGTAAATTAACAAACTGGGGGTGTTCTGAGGACGCTGTCCGTATTGTTCTCTGGCAAGTTGAATGTGTTCTAAGAACACTTGTGGTGTCCTGAAATGTTCGTAAATAAACAAAATGGGTGTGTCCTGAGGGCGCTGTCCATATTGTTCATTGGCAAGTTTAATGTGTTCTAAGAACACTTGTGGTGTCCTGAAATGTTCGTAAATAAACAAAATGGGGGTATCCTGAGGACGCTGTCCGTATTGTTCTCTGGCAAGTTGAAAGTGTTCTAAGAACACTCGAGATGTCCTGAAACGTTAAATGGGGGTGTCCTGAAGACGCTGTCCGTATTGTTAGCTGGCAAGTTGAATGTGTTCTAAGAACACTCGTGGTGTCCGCTAAATGTTCGTAAATTAAGAAAATGGGGTGTCCTGAGGACGCTGTTCATATTGTACGCTGGCAAGTTGAATGTGTTCTAAGAACACGCGTGGTGTCCTGAAATGTTCGTAAATTAACAAAATGGGGGTGTTCTGAGGACGCTGTCGGTATTGTTCACTGACAAGTTGAAAGTGTTCTAAGAACACTCGTGGTTTCCGCTAAATGTTCGTAAATCAACAAAATGGGGGTGTACTGAGGACACTGTCCGTATTGTTCTCTGGCAAGTTGAATGTGTTCTAAGAACACTTGCAGTGTCCTGAAATGTTTGTAAATTAACAAAATGGGGGTGTCCTGAGGACGCTGTTGGTATTGTTCGCTGGCAAGTTGAAAGCGTTCTAAGAACACTGGTGGTGTCCGCTAAATGTTCGTAAATTAACAAAATAGGGGTGTCCCGAGGACGCTGTCCGTATTGTTCTTTGGCAAGTTGAATGTGTTTTAAGAACTCTTGCGGTGTCCTCAAATGTTCGTAAATTAACAAAATGGGGGTGTTCTGAGGACGATGTCCATTATATTCGCTGGCGAGTTGAACGTGTTCTAAGAACACTTGCGGTGTCCGTTAAATGTTAGTAAATTAAGAAAATGGGGGTGTTCTGAGGACGCTGTCCATATTGTTCTTTGGCAAGTTGAATGTGTTCTAAGAACACTTGTGTTGTCCTGAAATGTTCGTAAATAAACAAAATGGGGGTGTCCTGAGGACGCTGTCTGTATTGTTCTCTGGCAAGTTGAAAGTGTTCTAAGAACACTTGTGGTGTCCTGTAAATGTTGGTAAATTAACAAAATGAGGGTGTTCTGAGGACGCTGTCCGTATTGTTCGCTGGCAAGTTGAAAGTGTTCTAAGAACACTCGTGGTGTCCATTAAAAGTTTGTAAATTAATAAAATGGGGGTGTAGTGAGGACGCTGTCCGTATTGTTCGCTGGCAAGTTGAATGTGTTCTAAGAACACTTGCGATGTCCTGAAATGTTCGTAAATAAACAAAATGGGGGTGTCCTGAGGGCGCTGTCCGTATTGTTTACTGGCAAGTTGAATGTGTTCTAAGAACACTTGCGGTGTCCTGAAATGTTCGTAAATAAACAAAATGTGGGTGTCCCGAGGACGCTGTCCGTATGGTTCTCTGGCATGTTGAAAGTGTTCTAAGAACACTTGCGGTGTCCTGAAATGTTCATAAATAAACAAAATGGGGGTGTCCTTAGGACGCTGTCCGTATTGTTCTCTGGCAAGTTCCTGAAATGTTCATAAATTAACAAAATGGGGGTGTCCTGAGGACGCTGTCCGTATTGTTCGCTGGCAAGTTGAATGTGTTCTAAGAACACTTGCAGTGTCCTGAAATGTTCGTTAATCAACAAAATGGGGGTGTCCTGAGGACGCTGTCCATATTGTTCTCTGGCAAGTTGAATGTGTTCTAAGAACACTTGCAGTGTCCTGAAATGTTCGTATATTAACAAAATGGGGGTGTCCTGAGGACGCTGTCCGTATTTTTCGCTGGCAAGTTGAATGTGTTCTAAGAACAACCGCAGTGTCCTGAAATGTTAAATGGGGGTGTCCTTAGGACGCTGTCCGTATTTTTCGCTGGCAAGTCGAATGTGTTCTAAGAACACTTGCGGTGTCCTGAAATGTTCATAAATTAACAAAATGGGGGTGTCCTGAGGACGCTGTCCGTATTGTTCGCCGGCAAGTTGAATGTGTTCTAAGAACACTTGCAGTGTCCTGAAATGTTCGTAAATCAACAAAATGGGGGTGTCCTGAGGACGCTGTCCATATTGTTCGCTGGCAAGTTGAATGTGTTCTAAGAACACTCGCGGTGTCCTGAAATGTTCGTAAATTAACAAAATATGGGTGTTCTGAGGACGCTGTCGGTATTGTTCGCTGACAAGTTGAAAGTGTTCTAAGAACACTTGTGGTTTCCGCTAAATGTTCGTAAATCAACAAAATGGGGTGTCCTGAGGACACTGTCCGTATTGTTCTCTGGCAAGTTGAATGTGTTCTAAGAACACTTGCGGTGTCCTGAAATGTTCGTAAATTAACAAAATGGGGGTGTTCTGAGGACGATGTCCATTATATTCACTGGCGAGTTGAACGTGTTCTAAGAACACTTGCGGTGTCTGTTAAATGTTAGTAAATTAACAAAATGGGGGTGTTCTGAGGACGCTGTCCGTATTGTTCGCTGGCAAGTTGAAAGTGTACTAAGAACACTGGTGGTGTCCGCTAAATGTTCGTAAATTAACAAAATGGTGGTGTCCTGAGGACGCTGTCCATATTGTTCACTGGCAAGTTGAATGTGTTCTAAGAACACTCGCGGTGTCCTGAAATGTTTGTAAATTAACAAAATATGGGTGTTCTGAGGACGCTGTCGGTATTGTTCGCTGACAAGTTGAAAGTGTTCTAAGAACACTCGTGGTTTCCGCTAAATGTTCGTAAATCAACAAAATGGGGGTGTCCTGAGGACACTGTCCGTATTGTTCTCTGGCAAGTTGAATGTGTTCTAAGAACACTTGCGGTGTCCTGAAATGTTAGTAAATTAACAAAATGGGGGTGTTCTGAGGACGCTGTCCGTATTGTTCTTTGGCAAGTTGAATGTGTTCTAAGAACACTTGCGGTGTCCTGAAATCTTCGGAAATCAACAAATTGGGGGTGTTCTGAGGACGCTGTCCGTATTGTTCGCTGGCAAGTTGAAAGTTTTCTAAGAACACTTGTGGTGTCCGTTAATTGTTCGTAAATTAACAAAATGGCGGTGTAGTGAGGACGCTGTCCGTATTGTTCGCTGGCAAGTTGAATGTGTCCTAAGAACACTTGCGATGTCCTGAAATGTTCGTAAATAAACAAAATGGGGGTGTCCTGAGGACGCTGTCCGTATTTTTCGCTGGCAAGTCGAATGTGTTCTAAGAACACTTGCGGTGTCCTGAAATGTTCATAAATAAACAAAATGGGGGTGTCCTGAGGACGCTGTCCGTATTGTTCTCTGGCAAGTTTAATGTGTTCTAAGAACACTCGCGGTGTCCTGAGATGTTCGTAAATTAACAAAATGGGGGTGTCCTGAGGACGCTGTCCGTATTTTTCACTGGCAAGTTGAATGTGTTCTAAGAACACTTGCGGTGTCCTGAAATGTTTGTAAATAACCAAAATGGGGGTGTCCTGAGGACGCTGTCCGATATTGTTCTCTGGCAAGTTGAAAGTGTTCTAAGAACACTCGCGGTGTCCTGAAATGTTCGTAAATTAACAAAATGGGGGTGTCCTGAGGACGCTGTTCGTATTGTTCTCTGGCAAGTTGAATGTGTTCTAAGAACACTTGCGGTGTCCTGAAATGTTCGTAAATTAACAAAATGGGGGTGTTCTGAGGACGCTGTCCGTATTGTTCTCTGGCAAGTTGAATGTGTTCTAAGAACACTTGTGGTGTCCTGAAATGTTCGTAAATAAACAAAATGGGTGTGTCCTGAGGGCGCTGTCCGTATTGTTCTCTGGCAAGTTTAATGTGTTCTAAGAACACTTGTGGTGTCCTGAAATATTCGTAAATAAAGAAAATGGGGGTGTCCTGAAAACGCTGTCCGTATTGTTCGCTGGCAAGTTGAATGTGTTCTAAGAACACTCGCGGTGTCCTGAAATGTTCGTAAATAAACAAAATGGGGGTATCCTGAGGACGCTGTCCGTATTGTTCTCTGGCAAGTTGAAAGTGTTCTAAGAACACTCGAGATGTCCTGAAACGTTAAATGGGGGTGTCCTGAAGACGCTGTCCGTATTGTTAGCTGGCAAGTTGAATGTGTTCTAAGAACACTCGTGGTGTCCGCTAAATGTTCGCAAATTAAGAAAATGGGGGTGTCCTGAGGACGCTGTTCATATTGTTCGCTGGCAAGTTGAATGTGTTCTAAGAACACTCGTGGTGTCCGCTAAATGTTCACAAATTAAGAAAATGGGGGTGTCCTGAGGACGCTGTTCATATTGTTCGCTGGCAAGTCGAATGTGTTCTAAGAACACTTGCGGTGTCCTGAAATGTTCATAAATAAACAAAATGGGGGTGTCCTGAGGACGCTGTCCGTATTGTTCTCTGGCAAGTTTAATGTGTTCTAAGAACACTCGCGGTGTCCTGAGATGTTCGTAAATTAACAAAATGGGGGTGTCCTGAGGACGCTGTCCGTATTTTTCACTGGCAAGTTGAATGTGTTCTAAGAACACTTGCGGTGTCCTGAAATGTTTGTAAATAACCAAAATGGGGGTGTCCTGAGGACGCTGTCCGATATTGTTCTCTGGCAAGTTGAAAGTGTTCTAAGAACACTCGCGGTGTCCTGAAATGTTCGTAAATTAACAAAATGGGGGTGTCCTGAGGACGCTGTTCGTATTGTTCTCTGGCAAGTTGAATGTGTTCTAAGAACACTTGCGGTGTCCTGAAATGTTCGTAAATTAACAAAATGGGGGTGTTCTGAGGACGCTGTCCGTATTGTTCTCTGGCAAGTTGAATGTGTTCTAAGAACACTTGTGGTGTCCTGAAATGTTCGTAAATAAACAAAATGGGTGTGTCCTGAGGGCGCTGTCCGTATTGTTCTCTGGCAAGTTTAATGTGTTCTAAGAACACTTGTGGTGTCCTGAAATATTCGTAAATAAAGAAAATGGGGGTGTCCTGAAAACGCTGTCCGTATTGTTCGCTGGCAAGTTGAATGTGTTCTAAGAACACTCGCGGTGTCCTGAAATGTTCGTAAATAAACAAAATGGGGGTATCCTGAGGACGCTGTCCGTATTGTTCTCTGGCAAGTTGAAAGTGTTCTAAGAACACTCGAGATGTCCTGAAACGTTAAATGGGGGTGTCCTGAAGACGCTGTCCGTATTGTTAGCTGGCAAGTTGAATGTGTTCTAAGAACACTCGTGGTGTCCGCTAAATGTTCGCAAATTAAGAAAATGGGGGTGTCCTGAGGACGCTGTTCATATTGTTCGCTGGCAAGTTGAATGTGTTCTAACAACACTTGCAGTGTCCTGAAATGTTTGTAAATAAACAAAATACGGGTGTCCTGAGGACGCTGTCCGTATTGTTCTCTGGCAAGTTGAAAGTGTTCTAAGAACACTCGCGGTGTCCTGAAATGTTTGTAAATTAACAAAATGGGTGTGTCCTGAGGCCGCTGTCCGTATTGTTCTCTGGCAAGTTGAATGTGTTCTAAGAACACTTGCGGTGTCCTGAAATGTTTGTAAATTACAAAATGGGGGTGTTCTGAGGACGCTGTCCGTATTGTTCTCTGGCAAGTTGAATGTGTTCTAAGAACACTTGTGGTGTCCTGAAATGTTCGTAAATAAACAAAATGGGGGTGTCCTGAGGACGATGTCCGTATTGTTCTCTGGCAAGTTTAATGTGTTCTAAGAACACTCGCGGTGTCCTAAAATGTTCGTAAATTAACAAAATGGGGGTGTCCTGAGGACGCTGTTCGTATTGTTCGCTGGCAAGTTGAATGTGTTCTAAGAACACTTGCGGTGTCCTGAAATGTTTGTAAATAACCAAAATGGGGGTGTCCTGAGGACGCTGTCCGATATTGTTCTCTGGCAAGTTGAAAGTGTTCTAAGAACACTCGCGGTGTCCTGAAATGTTTGTAAATTAACAAAATGGGGGTGTCCTGAGGACGCTGTTCGTATTGTTCTCTGGCAAGTTGAATGTGTTCTAAGAACACTTGCGGTGTCCTGAAATGTTCGTAAATTAACAAAATGGGGGTGTTCTGAGGACGCTGTCCGTACTGTTCGCTGGCAAGTTGAATGTGTTCTAAGAACACTTGCGGTGTCCTGAAATGTTTGTAAATTAACAAAATGGGTGTGTCCTGAGGACGCTGTCCGATATTGTTCTCTGGCAAGTTGAAAGTGTTCTAAGAACACTCACGGTGTCCTGAAATGTTTGTAAATTACAAAATGGGGGTGTTCTGAGGACGCTGTCCGTATTGTTCTCTGGCAAGTTGAATGTGTTCTAAGAACACTTGTGGTGTCCTGAAATGTTCGTAAATAAACAAAATGGGGGTGTCCTGAGGACGATGTCCGTATTGTTCTCTGGCAAGTTTAATGTGTTCTAAGAACACTCGCGGTGTCCTAAAATGTTCGTAAATTAACAAAATGGGGGTGTCCTGAGGACGCTGTCCGTATTGTTCGCTGGCAAGTTGAATGTGTTCTAAGAACACTTGTGGTGTCCTGAAATGTTTGTAAATAACCAAAATGGGGGTGTCCTGAGGACGCTGTCCGATATTGTTCTCTGGCAAGTTGAAAGTGTTCTAAGAACACTCGCGGTGTCCTGAAATGTTTGTAAATTAACAAAATGGGGGTGTCCTGAGGACGCTGTTCGTATTGTTCTCTGGCAAGTTGAATGTGTTCTAAGAACACTTGCGGTGTCCTGAAATGTTCGTAAATTAACAAAATGGGGGTGTTCTGAGGACGCTGTCCGTATTGTTCTCTGGCAAGTTGAATGTGTTCTAAGAACACTTGTGGTGTCCTGAAATGTTCGTAAATAAACAAAATGGGTGTGTCCTGAGGGAGCTGTCCGTATTGTTCTCTGGCAAGTTTAATGTGTTCTAAGAACCCTTGTGGTGTCCTGAAATGTTCGTAAATAAACAAAATGGGGGTATCCTGAGGACGCTGTCCGTATTGTTCTCTGGCAAGTTGAAAGTGTTCTAAGAACACTCGAGATGTCCTGAAACGTTAAATGGGGGTATCCTGAAGACGCTGTCCGTATTGTTCGCTGGCAAGTTGAATGTGTTCTAAGAACACTCGTGGTGTCCGATAAATGTTCGTAAATTAAGAAAATGGGGGTGTCCTGAGGACGCTGTCGGTATTGTTCGCTGACAAGTTGAAAGTGTTCTAAGAACACTCGTGGTTTCCGCTAAATTTTCGTAAATCAACAAAATGGGGGTGTCCTGAGGACGCTGTCCATATTGTTCGCTGGCAAGTTGAATGTGATCTAAGAACACTCGCGGTGTCCTGAAATGTTTGTAAATAAACAAAATGGGGGTGTCTTGAGGACGCTGTCCGTATAGTTCTCTGGCAAGTTGAAAGTGTTCTAAGAACACTTGTGGTGTCCGTTAAATGTTTGTAAATTAACAAAATGGCGGTGTAGTGAGGACGCTGTCCGTATTGTTCGCTGGCAAGTTGAATGTGTCCTAAGAACACTTGCGATGTCCTGAAATGTTCGTAAATAAACAAAATGGGGGTGTCCTGAGGACGCTGTCCGTATTTTTCGCTGGCAAGTCGAATGTGTTCTAAGAACACTTGCGGTGTCCTGAAATGTTCATAAATAAACAAAATGGGGGTGTCCTGAGGACGCTGTCCGTATTGTTCTCTTGCAAGTTTAATGTGTTCTAAGAACACTCGCGGTGTCCTGAGATGTTCGTAAATTCACAAAATGGGGGTGTCCTGAGGACGCTGTCCGTATTTTTCGCTGGCAAGTTGAATGTGTTCTAAGAACACTTGCGGTGTCCTGAAATGTTTGTAAATAACCAAAATGGGGGTGTCCTGAGGACGCTGTCCGATATTGTTCTCTGGCAAGTTGAAAGTGTTCTAAGAACACTCACGGTGTCCTGAAATGTTCGTAAATTAACAAAATGGGGGTGTCCTGAGGACGCTGTTCATATTGTTCTCTGGCAAGTTGAATGTGTTCTAAGAACACTTGCGGTGTCCTGAAATGTTCGTAAATTAACAAAATGGGGGTGTTCTGAGGACGCTGTCCGTATTGTTCTCTGGCAAGTTGAATGTGTTCTAAGAACACTTGTGGTGTCCTGAAATGTTCGTAAATAAACAAAATGGGTGTGTCCTGAGGGCGCTGTCCGTATTGTTCTCTGGCAAGTTTAATGTGTTCTAAGAACACTTGTGGTGTCCTGAAATATTCGTAAATGAAGAAAATGGGGGTGTCCTGAAAACGCTGTCCGTATTGTTCGCTGGCAAGTTGAATGTGTTCTAAGAACACTCGCGGTGTCCTGAAATGTTCGTAAATAAACAAAATGGGGGTATCCTGAGGACGCTGTCCGTATTGTTCTCTGGCAAGTTGAAAGTGTTCTAAGAACACTCGAGATGTCCTGAAACGTTAAATGGGGGTGTCCTGAAGACGCTGTCCGTATTGTTAGCTGGCAAGTTGAATGTGTTCTAAGAACACTCGTGGTGTCCGCTAAATGTTCGCAAATTAAGAAAATGGGGGTGTCCTGAGGACGCTGTTCATATTGTTCGCTGGCAAGTTGAATGTGTTCTAAGAACACTTGCAGTGTCCTGAAATTTTTGTAAATAAACAAAATGGGGGTGTCTTGAGGACGCTGTCCGTATTGTTCTCTGGCAAGTTGAAAGTGTTCTAAGAACACTCGCGGTGTCCTGAAATGTTTGTAAATTAACAAAATGGGTGTGTCCTGAGGACGCTGTCCGTATTGTTCTCTGGCAAGTTGAATGTGTTCTAAGAACACTTGCGGTGTCCTGAAATGTTTGTAAATTACAAAATGGGGGTGTTCTGAGGACGCTGTCCGTATTGTTCTCTGGCAAGTTGAATGTGTTCTAAGAACACTTGTGGTGTCCTGAAATGTTCGTAAATAAACAAAATGGGGGTGTCCTGAGGACGATGTCCGTATTGTTCTCTGGCAAGTTTAATGTGTTCTAAGAACACTCGCGGTGTCCTAAAATGTTCGTAAATTAACAAAATGGGGGTGTCCTGAGGACGCTGTCCGTATTGTTCGCTGGCAAGTTGAATGTGTTCTAAGAACACTTGCGGTGTCCTGAAATGTTTGTAAATAACCAAAATGGGGGTGTCCTGAGGACGCTGTCCGATATTGTTCTCTGGCAAGTTGAATGTGTTCTAAGAACACTTGCGGTGTCCTGAAATGTTCGTAAATTAACAAAATGGGGGTGTTCTGAGGACGCTGTCCGTATTGTTCGCTGGCAAGTTGAATGTGTTCTAAGAACACTTGCGGTGTCCTGAAATGTTTGTAAATTAACAAAATGGGTGTGTCCTGAGGACGCTGTCCGATATTGTTCTCTGGCAAGTTGAAAGTGTTCTAAGAACACTCGCGGTGTCCTGAAATGTTTGTAAATTAACAAAATGGGGGTGTCCTGAGGACGCTGTTAGTATTGTTCTCTGGCAAGTTGAAAGTGTTCTAAGAACACTTGTGGTGTCCTGTAAATGTTGGTAAATTAACAAAATGAGGGTCTTCTGAGGACGCTGTCCGTATTGTTCGCTGGCAAGTTGAAAGTGTTCTAAGAACACTCGTGGTGTCCATTAAAAGTTTGTAAATTAATAAAATGGGGGTGTAGTGAGGACGCTGTCCGTATTGTTCGCTGGCAAGTTGAATGTGTTCTAAGAACACTTGCGATGTCCTGAAATGTTCGTAAATAAACAAAATGGGGGTGTCCTGAGGGCGCTGTCCGTATTGTTTACTGGCAAGTTGAATGTGTTCTAAGAACACTTGCGGTGTCCTGAAATGTTCGTAAATAAACAAAATGTGGGTGTCCCGAGGACGCTGTCCGTATGGTTCTCTGGCATGTTGAAAGTGTTCTAAGAACACTTGCGGTGTCCTGAAATGTTCATAAATAAACAAAATGGGGGTGTCCTTAGGACGCTGTCCGTATTGTTCTCTGGCAAGTTCCTGAAATGTTCATAAATTAACAAAATGGGGGTGTCCTGAGGACGCTGTCCGTATTGTTCGCTGGCAAGTTGAATGTGTTCTAAGAACACTTGCAGTGTCCTGAAATGTTCGTAAATCAACAAAATGGGGGTGTCCTGAGGACGCTGTCCATATTGTTCTCTGGCAAGTTGAATGTGTTCTAAGAACACTTGCAGTGTCCTGAAATGTTCGTATATTAACAAAATGGGGGTGTCCTGAGGACGCTGTCCGTATTTTTCGCTGGCAAGTTGAATGTGTTCTAAGAACACTCGCAGTGTCCTGAAATGTTAAATGGGGGTGTCCTTAGGACGCTGTCCGTATTTTTCGCTGGCAAGTCGAATGTGTTCTAAGAACACTTGCGGTGTCCTGAAATGTTCATAAATTAACAAAATGGGGGTGTCCTGAGGACGCTGTCCGTATTGTTCGCCGGCAAGTTGAATGTGTTCTAAGAACACTTGCAGTGTCCTGAAATGTTCGTAAATCAACAAAATGGGGGTGTCCTGAGGACGCTGTCCATATTGTTCGCTGGCAAGTTGAATGTGTTCTAAGAACACTCGCGGTGTCCTGAAATGTTCGTAAATTAACAAAATATGGGTGTTCTGAGGACGCTGTCGGTATTGTTCGCTGACAAGTTGAAAGTGTTCTAAGAACACTTGTGGTTTCCGCTAAATGTTCGTAAATCAACAAAATGGGGGTGTCCTGAGGACACTGTCCGTATTGTTCTCTGGCAAGTTGAATGTGTTCTAAGAACACTTGCGGTGTCCTGAAATGTTCGTAAATTAACAAAATGGGGGTGTTCTGAGGACGATGTCCATTATATTCACTGGCGAGTTGAACGTGTTCTAAGAACACTTGCGGTGTCTGTTAAATGTTAGTAAATTAACAAAATGGGGGTGTTCTGAGGACGCTGTCCGTATTGTTCGCTGGCAAGTTGAAAGTGTACTAAGAACACTGGTGGTGTCCGTTTAAATGTTCGTAAATTAACAAAATGGTGGTGTCCTGAGGACGCTGTCCATATTGTTCACTGGCAAGTTGAATGTGTTCTAAGAACACTCGAGGTGTCCTGAAATGTTTGTAAATTAACAAAATATGGGTGTTCTGAGGACGCTGTCGGTATTGTTCGCTGACAAGTTGAAAGTGTTCTAAGAACACTCGTGGTTTCCGCTAAATGTTCGTAAATCAACAAAATGGGGGTGTCCTGAGGACACTGTCCGTATTGTTCTCTGGCAAGTTGAATGTGTTCTAAGAACACTTGCGGTGTCCTGAAATGTTAGTAAATTAACAAAATGGAGGTGTTCTGAGGACGCTGTCCGTATTGTTCTTTGGCAAGTTGAATGTGTTCTAAGAACACTTGCGGTGTCCTGAAATCTTCGGAAATCAACAAATTGGGGGTGTTCTGAGGACGCTGTCCGTATTGTTCGCTGGCAAGTTGAAAGTGTTCTAAGAACACTTGTGGTGTCCGTTAAATGTTCGTAAATTAACAAAATGGCGGTGTAGTGAGGACGCTGTCCGTATTGTTCGCTGGCAAGTTGAATGTGTCCTAAGAACACTTGCGATGTCCTGAAATGTTCGTAAATAAACAAAATGGGGGTGTCCTGAGGACGCTGTCCGTATTTTTTCGCTGGCAAGTCGAATGTGTTCTAAGAACACTTGCGGTGTCCTGAAATGTTCATAAATAAACAAAATGGGGGTGTCCTGAGGACGCTGTCCGTATTGTTCTCTGGCAAGTTTAATGTGTTCTAAGAACACTCGCGGTGTCCTGAGATGTTCGTAAATTAACAAAATGGGGGTGTCCTGAGGACGCTGTCCGTATTTTTCGCTGGCAAGTTGAATGTGTTCTAAGAACACTTGCGGTGTCCTGAAATGTTTGTAAATAACCAAAATGGGGGTGTCCTGAGGACGCTGTCCGATATTGTTCTCTGGCAAGTTGAAAGTGTTCTAAGAACACTCACGGTGTCCTGAAATGTTCGTAAATTAACAAAATGGGGGTGTCCTGAGGACGCTGTTCATATTGTTCTCTGGCAAGTTGAATGTGTTCTAAGAACACTTGCGGTGTCCTGAAATGTTCGTAAATTAACAAAATGGGGGTGTTCTGAGGACGCTGTCCGTATTGTTCTCTGGCAAGTTGAATGTGTTCTAAGAACACTTGTGGTGTCCTGAAATGTTCGTAAATAAACAAAATGGGTGTGTCCTGAGGGCGCTGTCCGTATTGTTCTCTGGCAAGTTTAATGTGTTCTAAGAACACTTGTGGTGTCCTGAAATATTCATAAATAAAGAAAATGGGGGTGTCCTGAAAACGCTGTCCGTATTGTTCGCTGGCAAGTTGAATGTGTTCTAAGAACACTCGCGGTGTCCTGAAATGTTCGTAAATAAACAAAATGGGGGTATCCTGAGGACGCTGTCCGTATTGTTCTCTGGCAAGTTGAAAGTGTTCTAAGAACACTCGAGATGTCCTGAAACGTTAAATGGGGGTGTCCTGAAGACGCTGTCCGTATTGTTAGCTGGCAAGTTGAATGTGTTCTAAGAACACTCGTGGTGTCCGCTAAATGTTCGCAAATTAAGAAAATGGGGGTGTCCTGAGGACGCTGTTCATATTGTTCGCTGGCAAGTTGAATGTGTTCTAAGAACACTTGCAGTGTCCTGAAATGTTTGTAAATAAACAAAATGGGGGTGTCTTGAGGACGCTGTCCGTATTGTTCTCTGGCAAGTTGAAAGTGTTCTAAGAACACTCGCGGTGTCCTGAAATGTTTGTAAATTAACAAAATGGGTGTGTCCTGAGGACGCTGTCCGTATTGTTCTCTGGCAAGTTGAATGTGTTCTAAGAACACTTGCGGTGTCCTGAAATGTTTGTAAATTACAAAATGGGGGTGTTCTGAGGACGCTGTCCGTATTGTTCTCTGGCAAGTTGAATGTGTTCTAAGAACACTTGTGGTGTCCTGAAATGTTCGTAAATAAACAAAATGGGGGTGTCCTGAGGACGATGTCCGTATTGTTCTCTGGCAAGTTTAATGTGTTCTAAGAACACTCGCGGTGTCCTAAAATGTTCGTAAATTAACAAAATGGGGGTGTCCTGAGGACGCTGTCCGTATTGTTTGCTGGCAAGTTGAATGTGTTCTAAGAACACTTGCGGTGTCCTGAAATGTTTGTAAATAACCAAAATGGGGGTGTCCTGAGGACGCTGTCCGATATTGTTCTCTGGCAAGTTGAATGTGTTCTAAGAACACTTGCGGTGTCCTGAAATGTTCGTAAATTAACAAAATGGGGGTGTTCTGAGGACGCTGTCCGTATTGTTCGCTGGCAAGTTGAATGTGTTCTAAGAACACTTGCGGTGTCCTGAAATGTTTGTAAATTAACAAAATGGGTGTGTCCTGAGGACGCTGTCCGATATTGTTCTCTGGCAAGTTGAAAGTGTTCTAAGAACACTCGCGGTGTCCTGAAATGTTTGTAAATTAACAAAATGGGGGTGTCCTGAGGACGCTGTTCGTATTGTTCTCTGGCAAGTTGAAAGTGTTCTAAGAACACTTGTGGTGTCCTGTAAATGTTGGTAAATTAACAAAATGAGGGTGTTCTGAGGACGCTGTCCGTATTGTTCGCTGGCAAGTTGAAAGTGTTCTAAGAACACTCGTGGTGTCCATTAAAAGTTTGTAAATTAATAAAATGGGGGTGTAGTGAGGACGCTGTCCGTATTGTTCGCTGGCAAGTTGAATGTGTTCTAAGAACACTTGCAGTGTCCTGAAATGTTCGTAAATCAACAAAATGGGGGTGTCCTGAGGACGCTGTCCATATTGTTCTCTGGCAAGTTGAATGTGTTCTAAGAACACTTGCAGTGTCCTGAAATGTTCGTATATTAACAAAATGGGGGTGTCCTGAGGACGCTGTCCGTATTTTTCGCTGGCAAGTTGAATGTGTTCTAAGAACACTCGCAGTGTCCTGAAATGTTAAATGGGGGTGTCCTTAGGACGCTGTCCGTATTTTTCGCTGGCAAGTCGAATGTGTTCTAAGAACACTTGCGGTGTCCTGAAATGTTCATAAATTAACAAAATGGGGGTGTCCTGAGGACGCTGTCCGTATTGTTCGCCGGCAAGTTGAATGTGTTCTAAGAACACTTGCAGTGTCCTGAAATGTTCGTAAATCAACAAAATGGGGGTGTCCTGAGGACGCTGTCCATATTGTTCGCTGGCAAGTTGAATGTGTTCTAAGAACACTCGCGGTGTCCTGAAATGTTCGTAAATTAACAAAATATGGGTGTTCTGAGGACGCTGTCGGTATTGTTCGCTGACAAGTTGAAAGTGTTCTAAGAACACTTGTGGTTTCCGCTAAATGTTCGTAAATCAACAAAATGGGGGTGTCCTGAGGACACTGTCCGTATTGTTCTCTGGCAAGTTGAATGTGTTCTAAGAACACTTGCGGTGTCCTGAAATGTTCGTAAATTAACAAAATGGGGGTGTTCTGAGGACGATGTCCATTATATTCACTGGCGAGTTGAACGTGTTCTAAGAACACTTGCGGTGTCTGTTAAATGTTAGTAAATTAACAAAATGGGGGTGTTCTGAGGACGCTGTCCGTATTGTTCGCTGGCAAGTTGAAAGTGTACTAAGAACACTGGTGGTGTCCGCTAAATGTTCGTAAATTAACAAAATGGTGGTGTCCTGAGGACGCTGTCCATATTGTTCACTGGCAAGTTGAATGTGTTCTAAGAACACTCGAGGTGTCCTGAAATGTTTGTAAATTAACAAAATATGGGTGTTCTGAGGACGCTGTCGGTATTGTTCGCTGACAAGTTGAAAGTGTTCTAAGAACACTCGTGGTTTCCGCTAAATGTTCGTAAATCAACAAAATGGGGGTGTCCTGAGGACACTGTCCGTATTGTTCTCTGGCAAGTTGAATGTGTTCTAAGAACACTTGCGGTGTCCTGAAATGTTAGTAAATTAACAAAATGGGGGTGTTCTGAGGACGCTGTCCGTATTGTTCTTTGGCAAGTTGAATGTGTTCTAAGAACACTTGCGGTGTCCTGAAATCTTCGGAAATCAACAAATTGGGGGTGTTCTGAGGACGCTGTCCGTATTGTTCGCTGGCAAGTTGAAAGTGTTCTAAGAACACTTGTGGTGTCCGTTAAATGTTCGTAAATTAACAAAATGGCGGTGTAGTGAGGACGCTGTCCGTATTGTTCGCTGGCAAGTTGAATGTGTCCTAAGAACACTTGCGATGTCCTGAAATGTTCGTAAATAAACAAAATGGGGGTGTCCTGAGGACGCTGTCCGTATTTTTCGCTGGCAAGTCGAATGTGTTCTAAGAACACTTGCGGTGTCCTGAAATGTTCATAAATAAACAAAATGGGGGTGTCCTGAGGACGCTGTCCGTATTGTTCTCTGGCAAGTTTAATGTGTTCTAAGAACACTCGCGGTGTCCTGAGATGTTCGTAAATTAACAAAATGGGGGTGTCCTGAGGACGCTGTCCGTATTTTTCACTGGCAAGTTGAATGTGTTCTAAGAACACTTGCGGTGTCCTGAAATGTTTGTAAATAACCAAAATGGGGGTGTCCTGAGGACGCTGTCCGATATTGTTCTCTGGCAAGTTGAAAGTGTTCTAAGAACACTCGCGGTGTCCTGAAATGTTCGTAAATTAACAAAATGGGGGTGTTCTGAGGACGCTGTCCGTATTGTTCTCTGGCAAGTTGATTGTGTTCTAAGAACACTTGTGGTGTCCTGAAATGTTCGTAAATAAACAAAATGGGTGTGTCCTGAGGGCGCTGTCCGTATTGTTCTCTGGCAAGTTTAATGTGTTCTAAGAACACTTGTGGTGTCCTGAAATATTCGTAAATAAAGAAAATGGGGGTGTCCTGAAAACGCTGTCCGTATTGTTCGCTGGCAAGTTGAATGTGTTCTAAGAACACTCGCGGTGTCCTGAAATGTTCGTAAATAAACAAAATGGGGGTATCCTGAGGACGCTGTCCGTATTGTTCTCTGGCAAGTTGAAAGTGTTCTAAGAACACTCGAGATGTCCTGAAACGTTAAATGGGGGTGTCCTGAAGACGCTGTCCGTATTGTTAGCTGGCAAGTTGAATGTGTTCTAAGAACACTCGTGGTGTCCGCTAAATGTTCGCAAATTAAGAAAATGGGGGTGTCCTGAGGACGCTGTTCATATTGTTCGCTGGCAAGTTGAATGTGTTCTAAGAACACTTGCAGTGTCCTGAAATGTTTGTAAATAAACAAAATGGGGGTGTCCTGAGGACGCTGTCCGTATTGTTCTCTGGCAAGTTGAAAGTGTTCTAAGAACACTCGCGGTGTCCTGAAATGTTTGTAAATTAACAAAATGGGTGTGTCCTGAGGACGCTGTCCGTATTGTTCTCTGGCAAGTTGAATGTGTTCTAAGAACACTTGCGGTGTCCTGAAATGTTTGTAAATTACAAAATGGGGGTGTTCTGAGGACGCTGTCCGTATTGTTCTCTGGCAAGTTGAATGTGTTCTAAGAACACTTGTGGTGTCCTGAAATGTTCGTAAATAAACAAAATGGGGGTGTCCTGAGGACGATGTCCGTATTGTTCTCTGGCAAGTTTAATGTGTTCTAAGAACACTTGCGGTGTCCTAAAATGTTCGTAAATTAACAAAATGGGGGTGTCCTGAGGACGCTGTTCGTATTGTTCGCTGGCAAGTTGAATGTGTTCTAAGAACACTTGCGGTGTCCTGAAATGTTTGTAAATAACCAAAATGGGGGTGTCCTGAGGACGCTGTCCGATATTGTTCTCTGGCAAGTTGAAAGTGTTCTAAGAACACTCGCGGTGTCCTGAAATGTTTGTAAATTAACAAAATGGGGGTGTCCTGAGGACGCTGTTCGTATTGTTCTCTGGCAAGTTGAATGTGTTCTAAGAACACTTGCGGTGTCCTGAAATGTTCGTAAATTAACAAAATGGGGGTGTTCTGAGGACGCTGTCCGTATTGTTCGCTGGCAAGTTGAATGTGTTCTAAGAACACTTGCGGTGTCCTGAAATGTTTGTAAATTAACAAAATGGGTGTGTCCTGAGGACGCTGTCCGATATTGTTCTCTGGCAAGTTGAAAGTGTTCTAAGAACACTCACGGTGTCCTGAAATGTTTGTAAATTACAAAATGGGGGTGTTCTGAGGACGCTGTCCGTATTGTTCTCTGGCAAGTTGAATGTGTTCTAAGAACACTTGTGGTGTCCTGAAATGTTCGTAAATAAACAAAATGGGGGTGTCCTGAGGACGATGTCCGTATTGTTCTCTGGCAAGTTTAATGTGTTCTAAGAACACTCGCGGTGTCCTAAAATGTTCGTAAATTAACAAAATGGGGGTGTCCTGAGGACGCTGTCGGTATTGTTCGCTGGCAAGTTGAATGTGTTCTAAGAACACTTGTGGTGTCCTGAAATGTTTGTAAATAACCAAAATGGGGGTGTCCTGAGGACGCTGTCCGATATTGTTCTCTGGCAAGTTGAAAGTGTTCTAAGAACACTCGCGGTGTCCTGAAATGTTTGTAAATTAACAAAATGGGGGTGTCCTGAGGACGCTGTTCGTATTGTTCTCTGGCAAGTTGAATGTGTTCTAAGAACACTTGCGGTGTCCTGAAATGTTCGTAAATTAACAAAATGGGGGTGTTCTGAGGACGCTGTCCGTATTGTTCTCTGGCAAGTTGAATGTGTTCTAAGAACACTTGTGGTGTCCTGAAATGTTCGTAAATAAACAAAATGGGTGTGTCCTGAGGGCGCTGTCCGTATTGTTCTCTGGCAAGTTTAATGTGTTCTAAGAACCCTTGTGGTGTCCTGAAATGTTCGTAAATAAACAAAATGGGGGTATCCTGAGGACGCTGTCCGTATTGTTCTCTGGCAAGTTGAAAGTGTTCTAAGAACACTCGAGATGTCCTGAAACGTTAAATGGGGGTATCCTGAAGACGCTGTCCGTATTGTTCGCTGGCAAGTTGAATGTGTTCTAAGAACACTCGTGGTGTCCGATAAATGTTCGTAAATTAAGAAAATGGGGGTGTCCTGAGGACGCTGTCGGTATTGTTCGCTGACAAGTTGAAAGTGTTCTAAGAACACTCGTGGTTTCCGCTAAATGTTCGTAAATCAACAAAATGGGGGTGTCCTGAGGACGCTGTCCATATTGTTCGCTGGCAAGTTGAATGTGATCTAAGAACACTCGCGGTGTACTGAAATGTTTGTAAATAAACAAAATGGGGGTGTCTTGAGGACACTGTCCGTATAGTTCTCTGGCAAGTTGAATGTGTTCTAAGAACACTTGCGGTGTCCTGAAATGTTAGTAAATTAACAAAATGGGGGTGTTCTGAGGACGCTGTCCGTATTGTTCTTTGGCAAGTTGAATGTGTTCTAAGAACACTTGCGGTGTCCTGAAATCTTCGGAAATCAACAAATTGGGGGTGTTCTGAGGACGCTGTCCGTATTGTTCGCTGGCAAGTTGAAAGTGTTCTAAGAACACTTGTGGTGTCCGTTAAATGTTTGTAAATTAACAAAATGGCGGTGTAGTGAGGACGCTGTCCGTATTGTTCGCTGGCAAGTTGAATGTGTCCTAAGAACACTTGCGATGTCCTGAAATGTTCGTAAATAAACAAAATGGGGGTGTCCTGAGGACGCTGTCCGTATTTTTCGCTGGCAAGTCGAATGTGTTCTAAGAACACTTGCGGTGTCCTGAAATGTTCATAAATAAACAAAATGGGGGTGTCCTGAGGACGCTGTCCGTATTGTTCTCTGGCAAGTTTAATGTGTTCTAAGAACACTCGCGGTGTCCTGAGATGTTCGTAAATTAACAAAATGGGGGTGTCCTGAGGACGCTGTCCAAATTTTTCGCTGGCAAGTTGAATGTGTTCTAAGAACACTTGCAGTGTCCTGAAATGTTTGTAAATAACCAAAATGGGGGTGTCCTGAGGACGCTGTCCGATATTGTTCTCTGGCAAGTTGAAAGTGTTCTAAGAACACTCACGGTGTCCTGAAATGTTCGTAAATTAACAAAATGGGGGTGTCCTGAGGACGCTGTTCATATTGTTCTCTGGCAAGTTGAATGTGTTCTAAGAACACTTGCGGTGTCCTGAAATGTTCGTAAATTAACAAAATGGGGGTGTTCTGAGGACGCTGTCCGTATTGTTCTCTGGCAAGTTGAATGTGTTCTAAGAACACTTGTGGTGTCCTGAAATGTTCGTAAATAAACAAAATGGGTGTGTCCTGAGGGCGCTGTCCGTATTGTTCTCTGGCAAGTTTAATGTGTTCTAAGAACACTTGTGGTGTCCTGAAATATTCGTAAATAAAGAAAATGGGGGTGTCCTGAAAACGCTGTCTGTATTGTTCGCTGGCAAGTTGAATGTGTTCTAAGAACACTCGCGGTGTCCTGAAATGTTCGTAAATAAACAAAATGGGGGTATCCTGAGGACGCTGTCCGTATTGTTCTCTGGCAAGTTGAAAGTGTTCTAAGAACACTCGAGATGTCCTGAAATGTTAAATGGGGGTGTCCTGAAGACGCTGTCCGTATTGTTAGCTGGCAAGTTGAATGTGTTCTAAGAACACTCGTGGTGTCCGCTAAATGTTCGCAAATTAAGAAAATGGGGGTGTCCTGAGGACGCTGTTCATATTGTTCGCTGGCAAGTTGAATGTGTTCTAAGAACACTCGCGGTGTCCTGAAATGTTTGTAAATTAACAAAATGGGTGTGTCCTGAGGACGCTGTCCGTATTGTTCTCTGGCAAGTTGAATGTGTTCTAAGAACACTTGCGGTGTCCTGAAATGTTTGTAAATTACAAAATGGGGGTGTTCTGAGGACGCTGTCCGTATTGTTCTCTGGCAAGTTGAATGTGTTCTAAGAACACTTGTGGTGTCCTGAAATGTTCGTAAATAAACAAAATGGGGGTGTCCTGAGGACGATGTCCGTATTGTTCTCTGGCAAGTTTAATGTGTTCTAAGAACACTCGCGGTGTCCTAAAATGTTCGTAAATTAACAAAATGGGGGTGTCCTGAGGACGCTGTCCGTATTGTTCGCTGGCAAGTTGAATGTGTTCTAAGAACACTTGCGGTGTCCTGAAATGTTTGTAAATAACCAAAATGGGGGTGTCCTGAGGACGCTGTCCGATATTGTTCTCTGGCAAGTTGAAAGTGTTCTAAGAACACTCGCGGTGTCCTGAAATGTTTGTAAATTAACAAAATGGGGGTGTCCTGAGGACGCTGTCCGTATTGTTCGCTGGCAAGTTGAATGTGTTCTAAGAACACTTGCGGTGTCCTGAAATGTTTGTAAATAACCAAAATGGGGGTGTCCTGAGGACGCTGTCCGATATTGTTCTCTGGCAAGTTGAAAGTGTTCTAAGAACACTTGCGGTGTCCTGAAATGTTCGTAAATTAACAAAATGGGGGTGTTCTGAGGACGCTGTCCGTATTGTTCGCTGGCAAGTTGAATGTGTTCTAAGAACACTTGCGGTGTCCTGAAATGTTTGTAAATTAACAAAATGGGTGTGTCCTGAGGACGCTGTCCGATATTGTTCTCTGGCAAGTTGAAAGTGTTCTAAGAACACTTGCGGTGTCCTGAAATGTTTGTAAATTAACAAAATGGGTGTGTCCTGAGGACGCTGTCCGATATTGTTCTCTGGCAAGTTGAAAGTGTTCTAAGAACACTCACGGTGTCCTGAAATGTTTGTAAATTACAAAATGGGGGTGTTCTGAGGACGCTGTCCGTATTGTTCTCTGGCAAGTTGAATGTGTTCTAAGAACACTTGTGGTGTCCTGAAATGTTCGTAAATAAACAAAATGGGGGTGTCCTGAGGACGATGTCCGTATTGTTCTCTGGCAAGTTTAATGTGTTCTAAGAACACTCGCGGTGTCCTAAAATGTTCGTAAATTAACAAAATGGGGGTGTCCTGAGGACGCTGTCCGTATTGTTCGCTGGCAAGTTGAATGTGTTCTAAGAACACTTGTGGTGTCCTGAAATGTTTGTAAATAACCAAAATGGGGGTGTCCTGAGGACGCTGTCCGATATTGTTCTCTGGCAAGTTGAAAGTGTTCTAAGAACACTCGCGATGTCCTGAAATGTTCGTAAATTAACAAAATGGGGGTGTCCTGAGGACGCTGTCCGTATTTTTCGCTGGCAAGTTGAATGTGTTCTAAGAACACTTGCGGTGTCCTGAAATGTTTGTAAATAACCAAAATGGGGGTGTCCTGAGGACGCTGTCCGATATTGTTCTCTGGCAAGTTGAAAGTGTTCTAAGAACACTCACGGTGTCCTGAAATGTTCGTAAATTAACAAAATGGGGGTGTCCTGAGGACGCTGTTCATATTGTTCTCTGGCAAGTTGAATGTGTTCTAAGAACACTTGCGGTGTCCTGAAATGTTCGTAAATTAACAAAATGGGGGTGTTCTGAGGACGCTGTCCGTATTGTTCTCTGGCAAGTTGAATGTGTTCTAAGAACACTTGTGGTGTCCTGAAATGTTCGTAAATAAACAAAATGGGTGTGTCCTGAGGGCGCAGTCCGTATTGTTCTCTGGCAAGTTTAATGTGTTCTAAGAACACTTGTGGTGTCCTGAAATATTCGTAAATAAAGAAATTAGGGGTGTCCTGAAAACGCTGTCCGTATTGTTCGCTGGCAAGTTGAATGTGTTCTAAGAACACTCGCGGTGTCCTGAAATGTTCGTAAATAAACAAAATGGGGGTATCCTGAGGACGCTGTCCGTATTGTTCTCTGGCAAGTTGAAAGTGTTCTAAGAACACTCGAGATGTCCTGAAACGTTAAATGGGGGTGTCCTGAAGACGCTGTCCGTATTGTTAGCTGGCAAGTTGAATGTGTTCTAAGAACACTCGTGGTGTCCGCTAAATGTTCGCAAATTAAGAAAATGGGGGTGTCCTGAGGACGCTGTTCATATTGTTCGCTGGCAAGTTGAATGTGTTCTAAGAACACTTGCAGTGTCCTGAAATGTTTGTAAATAAACAAAATGGGGGTGTCTTGAGGACGCTGTCCGTATTGTTCTCTGGCAAGTTGAAAGTGTTCTAAGAACACTCGCGGTGTCCTGAAATGTTTGTAAATTAACAAAATGGGTGTGTCCTGAGGACGCTGTCCCTATTGTTCTCTGGCAAGTTGAATGTGTTCTAAGAACACTTGCGGTGTCCTGAAATGTTTGTAAATTACAAAATGGGGGTGTTCTGAGGACGCTGTCCGTATTGTTCTCTGGCAAGTTGAATGTGTTCTAAGAACACTTGTGGTGTCCTGAAATGTTCGTAAATAAACAAAATGGGGGTGTCCTGAGGACGATGTCCGTATTGTTCTCTGGCAAGTTTAATGTGTTCTAAGAACACTCGCGGTGTCCTAAAATGTTCGTAAATTAACAAAATGGGGGTGTCCTGAGGACGCTGTCTGTATTGTTCGCTGGCAAGTTGAATGTGTTCTAAGAACACTTGCGGTGTCCTGAAATGTTTGTAAATAACCAAAATGGGGGTGTCCTGAGGACGCTGTCCGATATTGTTCTCTGGCAAGTTGAAAGTGTTCTAAGAACACTCGCGGTGTCCTGAAATGTTTGTAAATTAACAAAATGGGGGTGTCCTGAGGACGCTGTTCGTATTGTTCTCTGGCAAGTTGAATGTGTTCTAAGAACACTTGCGGTGTCCTGAAATGTTCGTAAATTAACAAAATGGGGGTGTTCTGAGGACGCTGTCCGTATTGTTCGCTGGCAAGTTGAATGTGTTCTAAGAACACTTGCGGTGTCCTGAAATGTTTGTAAATTAACAAAATGGGTGTGTCCTGAGGACGCTGTCCGATATTGTTCTCTGGCAAGTTGAAAGTGTTCTAAGAACACTCGCGGTGTCCTGAAATGTTTGTAAATTACAAAATGGGGGTGTTCTGAGGACGCTGTCCGTATTGTTCTCTGGCAAGTTGAATGTGTTCTAAGAACACTTGTGGTGTCCTGAAATGTTCGTAAATAAACAAAATGGGGGTGTCCTGAGGACGATGTCCGTATTGTTCTCTGGCAAGTTTAATGTGTTCTAAGAACACTCGCGGTGTCCTAAAATGTTCGTAAATTAACAAAATGGGGATGTCCTGAGGACGCTGTCCGTATTGTTCGCTGGCAAGTTGAATGTATTCTAAGAACACTTGTGGTGTCCTGAAATGTTTGTAAATAACCAAAATGGGGGTGTCCTGAGGACGCTGTCCGATATTGTTCTCTGGCAAGTTGAAAGTGTTCTAAGAACACTCGCGGTGTCCTGAAATGTTTGTAAATTAACAAAATGGGGGTGTCCTGAGGACGCTGTTCGTATTGTTCTCTGGCAAGTTGAATGTGTTCTAAGAACACTTGCGGTGTCCTGAAATGTTCGTAAATTAACAAAATGGGGGTGTTCTGAGGACGCTGTCCGTATTGTTCTCTGGCAAGTTGAATGTGTTCTAAGAACACTTGTGGTGTCCTGAAATGTTCGTAAATAAACAAAATGGGTGTGTCCTGAGGGCGCTGTCCGTATTGTTCTCTGGCAAGTTTAATGTGTTCTAAGAACCCTTGTGGTGTCCTGAAATGTTCGTAAATAAACAAAATGGGGGTATCCTGAGGACGCTGTCCGTATTGTTCTCTGGCAAGTTGAAAGTGTTCTAAGAACACTCGAGATGTCCTGAAACGTTAAATGGGGGTGTCCTGAAGACGCTGTCCGTATTGTTCGCTGGCAAGTTGAATGTGTTCTAAGAACACTCGTGGTGTCCGATAAATGTTCGTAAATTAAGAAAATGGGGGTGTCCTGAGGACGCTGTCGGTATTGTTCGCTGACAAGTTGAAAGTGTTCCAAGAACACTCGTGGTTTCCGCTAAATGTTCGTAAATCAACAAAATGGGGGTGTCCTGAGGACGCTGTCCATATTGTTCGCTGGCAAGTTGAATGTGTTCTAAGAACACTCGCGGTGTCCTGAAATGTTTGTAAATAAACAAAATGGGGGTGTCTTGAGGACGCTGTCCGTATAGTTCTCTGGCAAGTTGAAAGTGTTCTAAGAACACTTGCAGTGTCCTGAAAAGTTTGTAAATTAACAAAATGGGGGTGTCCGGAGGACACTGTCCGTGTTGTTTGCTGGCAAGTTGAATGTGTTCTAAGAACACTCGCAGTGTCCTGAATTGTTTGTAAATAAACAAAATGGGAGTGTCTTGAGGACACCGTCCGTATTGTTCTCTGGCAAGTTGAAAGTGATCTAAGAACACTCGGAATGTCCTGAAATGTTAAATGGGGGTGTCCTGAGGACGCTGTCCGTATTGTTCGGTGGCAAGTTGAAAGTGTTCTAAGAACACTTGCGGTGTCCTGAAATGTTTGTAAATAACCAAAATGGGGGTGTCCTGAGGACGCTGTCCGTATTGTTCTCTGGCAAGTTTAATGTGTTCTAAGAACACTTGCGGTGTGCTGAAATGTTTGTAAATAACCAAAATGGGGGTGTCCTGAGGACGATGTCCGTATTGTTCTCTGGCAAGTTTAATGTGTTCTAAGAACACTCGCGGTGTCCTGAAATGTTCGTAAATTAACAAAATGGGGGTGTCCTGAGGACGCTGTCCATATTGTTCGCTGGCAAGTTGAATGTGTTCTAAGAACACTTGCGGTGTCCTGAAATGTTTGTAAATAACCAAAATGGGGGTGTCCTGAGGACGCTGTCCGATATTGTTCTCTGGCAAGTTGAAAGTGTTCTAAGAACACTCGCGGTGTCCTGAAATGTTCGTAAATTAACAAAATGGGGGTGTCCTGAGGACGCTGTTCGTATTGTTCTCTGGCAAGTTGAATGTGTTCTAAGAACACTTGCGGTGTCCTGAAATGTTCGTAAATTAACAAACTGGGGGTGTTCTGAGGACGCTGTCCGTATTGTTCTCTGGCAAGTTGAATGTGTTCTAAGAACACTTGTGGTGTCCTGAAATGTTCGTAAATAAACAAAATGGGTGTGTCCTGAGGGCGCTGTCCATATTGTTCATTGGCAAGTTTAATGTGTTCTAAGAACACTTGTGGTGTCCTGAAATGTTCGTAAATGAACAAAATGGGGGTGTCCTGAAAACGCTGTCCGTATTGTTCGCTGGCAAGTTGAATGTGTTCTAAGAACACTCGCGGTGTCCTGAAATGTTCGTAAATAAACAAAATGGGGGTATCCTGAGGACGCTGTCTGTATTGTTCTCTGGCAAGTTGAAAGTGTTCTAAGAACACTCGAGATGTCCTGAAACGTTAAATGGGGGTGTCCTGAAGACGCTGTCCATATTGTTAGCTGGCAAGTTGAATGTGTTCTAAGAACACTCGTGGTGTCCGCTAAATGTTCGTAAATTAAGAAAATGGGGGTGTCCTGAGGACGCTGTTCATATTGTACGCTGGCAAGTTGAAAGTGTTCTAAGAACACGCGTGGTGTCCTGAAATGTTCGTAAATTAACAAAATGGGGGTGTTCTGAGGACGCTGTCGGTATTGTTCACTGACAAGTTGAAAGTGTTCTAAGAATACTCGTGGTTTCCGCTAAATGTTCGTAAATCAACAAAATGGGGGTGTACTGAGGACACTGTCCGTATTGTTCTCTGGCAAGTTGAATGTGTTCTAAGAACACTTGCGGTGTCCTGAAATGTTTGTAAATTAACAAAATGGGGGTGTCCTGAGGACGCTGTTGGTATTGTTTGCTGGCAAGTTGAAAGCGTTCTAAGAACACTGGTGGTGTCCGCTAAATGTTCGTAAATTAACAAAATAGGGGTGTCCCGAGGACGCTGTCCGTATTGTTCTTTGGCAAGTTGAATGTGTTTTAAGAACTCTTGCGGTGTCCTCAAATGTTCGTAAATTAACAAAATGGGGGTGTTCTGAGGACGATGTCCATTATATTCGCTGGCGAGTTGAACGTGTTCTAAGAACACTTGCGGTGTCCGTTAAATGTTAGTAAATTAAGAAAATGGGGGTGTTCTGAGGACGCTGCCCATATTGTTCTTTAGCAAGTTGAATGTGTTCTAAGAACACTTGTGTTGTCCTGAAATGTTCGTAAATAAACAAAATGGGGGTGTCCTGAGGACGCTGTCTGTATTGTTCTCTGGCAAGTTGAAAGTGTTCTAAGAACACTTGTGGTGTCCTGTAAATGTTGGTAAATTAACAAAATGGGGGTGTTCTGAGGACGCTGTCCGTATTGTTCGCTGGCAAGTTGAAAGTGTTCTAAGAACACTCGTGGTGTCCATTAAAAGTTTGTAAATTAATAAAATGGGGGTGTAGTGAGGACGCTGTCCGTATTGTTCGCTGGCAAGTTGAATGTGTTCTAAGAACACTTGCGATGTCCTGAAATGTTCGTAAATAAACAAAATGGGGGTGTCCTGAGGGCGCTGTCCGTATTGTTTACTGGCAAGTTGAATGTGTTCTAAGAACACTTGCGGTGTCCTGAAATGTTCGTAAATAAACAAAATGTGGGTGTCCCGAGGACGCTGTCCGTATGGTTCTCTGGCATGTTGAAAGTGTTCTAAGAACACTTGCGGTGTCCTGAAATGTTCATAAATAAACAAAATGGGGGTGTCCTTAGGACGCTGTCCGTATTGTTCTCTGGCAAGTTGAAAGTGTTCCAAGAACACTTGCGGTGTCCTGAAATGTTCATAAATTAACAAAATGGGGGTGTCCTGAGGACGCTGTCCGTATTGTTCGCTGGCAAGTTGAATGTGTTCTAAGAACACTTGCGGTGTCCTGAAATGTTCGTAAATTAACAAAATGGGGGTGTTCTGAGGACGCTGTCCGTATTGTTCGCTGGCAAGTTGAATGTGTTCTAAGAACACTTGCGGTGTCCTGAAATGTTTGTAAATTAACAAAATGGGTGTGTCCTGAGGACGCTGTCCGATATTGTTCTCTGGCAAGTTGAAAGTGTTCTAAGAACACTCGCGGTGTCCTGAAATGTTTGTAAATTACAAAATGGGGGTGTTCTGAGGACGCTGTCCGTATTGTTCTCTGGCAAGTTGAATGTGTTCTAAGAACACTTGTGGTGTCCTGAAATGTTCGTAAATAAACAAAATGGGGGTGTCCTGAGGACGATGTCCGTATTGTTCTCTGGCAAGTTTAATGTGTTCTAAGAACACTCGCGGTGTCCTAAAATGTTCGTAAATTAACAAAATGGGGATGTCCTGAGGACGCTGTCCGTATTGTTCGCTGGCAAGTTGAATGTATTCTAAGAACACTTGTGGTGTCCTGAAATGTTTGTAAATAACCAAAATGGGGGTGTCCTGAGGACGCTGTCCGATATTGTTCTCTGGCAAGTTGAAAGTGTTCTAAGAACACTCGCGGTGTCCTGAAATGTTTGTAAATTAACAAAATGGGGGTGTCCTGAGGACGCTGTTCGTATTGTTCTCTGGCAAGTTGAATGTGTTCTAAGAACACTTGCGGTGTCCTGAAATGTTCGTAAATTAACAAAATGGGGGTGTTCTGAGGACGCTGTCCGTATTGTTCTCTGGCAAGTTGAATGTGTTCTAAGAACACTTGTGGTGTCCTGAAATGTTCGTAAATAAACAAAATGGGTGTGTCCTGAGGGCGCTGTCCGTATTGTTCTCTGGCAAGTTTAATGTGTTCTAAGAACCCTTGTGGTGTCCTGAAATGTTCGTAAATAAACAAAATGGGGGTATCCTGAGGACGCTGTCCGTATTGTTCTCTGGCAAGTTGAAAGTGTTCTAAGAACACTCGAGATGTCCTGAAACGTTAAATGGGGGTGTCCTGAAGACGCTGTCCGTATTGTTCGCTGGCAAGTTGAATGTGTTCTAAGAACACTCGTGGTGTCCGATAAATGTTCGTAAATTAAGAAAATGGGGGTGTCCTGAGGACGCTGTCGGTATTGTTCGCTGACAAGTTGAAAGTGTTCCAAGAACACTCGTGGTTTCCGCTAAATGTTCGTAAATCAACAAAATGGGGGTGTCCTGAGGACGCTGTCCATATTGTTCGCTGGCAAGTTGAATGTGTTCTAAGAACACTCGCGGTGTCCTGAAATGTTTGTAAATAAACAAAATGGGGGTGTCTTGAGGACGCTGTCCGTATAGTTCTCTGGCAAGTTGAAAGTGTTCTAAGAACACTTGCAGTGTCCTGAAAAGTTTGTAAATTAACAAAATGGGGGTGTCCGGAGGACACTGTCCGTGTTGTTTGCTGGCAAGTTGAATGTGTTCTAAGAACACTCGCAGTGTCCTGAATTGTTTGTAAATAAACAAAATGGGAGTGTCTTGAGGACACCGTCCGTATTGTTCTCTGGCAAGTTGAAAGTGATCTAAGAACACTCGGAATGTCCTGAAATGTTAAATGGGGGTGTCCTGAGGACGCTGTCCGTATTGTTCGGTGGCAAGTTGAAAGTGTTCTAAGAACACTTGCGGTGTCCTGAAATGTTTGTAAATAACCAAAATGGGGGTGTCCTGAGGACGCTGTCCGTATTGTTCTCTGGCAAGTTTAATGTGTTCTAAGAACACTTGCGGTGTGCTGAAATGTTTGTAAATAACCAAAATGGGGGTGTCCTGAGGACGATGTCCGTATTGTTCTCTGGCAAGTTTAATGTGTTCTAAGAACACTCGCGGTGTCCTGAAATGTTCGTAAATTAACAAAATGGGGGTGTCCTGAGGACGCTGTCCATATTGTTCGCTGGCAAGTTGAATGTGTTCTAAGAACACTTGCGGTGTCCTGAAATGTTTGTAAATAACCAAAATGGGGGTGTCCTGAGGACGCTGTCCGATATTGTTCTCTGGCAAGTTGAAAGTGTTCTAAGAACACTCGCGGTGTCCTGAAATGTTCGTAAATTAACAAAATGGGGGTGTCCTGAGGACGCTGTTCGTATTGTTCTCTGGCAAGTTGAATGTGTTCTAAGAACACTTGCGGTGTCCTGAAATGTTCGTAAATTAACAAACTGGGGGTGTTCTGAGGACGCTGTCCGTATTGTTCTCTGGCAAGTTGAATGTGTTCTAAGAACACTTGTGGTGTCCTGAAATGTTCGTAAATAAACAAAATGGGTGTGTCCTGAGGGCGCTGTCCATATTGTTCATTGGCAAGTTTAATGTGTTCTAAGAACACTTGTGGTGTCCTGAAATGTTCGTAAATGAACAAAATGGGGGTGTCCTGAAAACGCTGTCCGTATTGTTCGCTGGCAAGTTGAATGTGTTCTAAGAACACTCGCGGTGTCCTGAAATGTTCGTAAATAAACAAAATGGGGGTATCCTGAGGACGCTGTCTGTATTGTTCTCTGGCAAGTTGAAAGTGTTCTAAGAACACTCGAGATGTCCTGAAACGTTAAATGGGGGTGTCCTGAAGACGCTGTCCATATTGTTAGCTGGCAAGTTGAATGTGTTCTAAGAACACTCGTGGTGTCCGCTAAATGTTCGTAAATTAAGAAAATGGGGGTGTCCTGAGGACGCTGTTCATATTGTACGCTGGCAAGTTGAAAGTGTTCTAAGAACACGCGTGGTGTCCTGAAATGTTCGTAAATTAACAAAATGGGGGTGTTCTGAGGACGCTGTCGGTATTGTTCACTGACAAGTTGAAAGTGTTCTAAGAATACTCGTGGTTTCCGCTAAATGTTCGTAAATCAACAAAATGGGGGTGTACTGAGGACACTGTCCGTATTGTTCTCTGGCAAGTTGAATGTGTTCTAAGAACACTTGCGGTGTCCTGAAATGTTTGTAAATTAACAAAATGGGGGTGTCCTGAGGACGCTGTTGGTATTGTTTGCTGGCAAGTTGAAAGCGTTCTAAGAACACTGGTGGTGTCCGCTAAATGTTCGTAAATTAACAAAATAGGGGTGTCCCGAGGACGCTGTCCGTATTGTTCTTTGGCAAGTTGAATGTGTTTTAAGAACTCTTGCGGTGTCCTCAAATGTTCGTAAATTAACAAAATGGGGGTGTTCTGAGGACGATGTCCATTATATTCGCTGGCGAGTTGAACGTGTTCTAAGAACACTTGCGGTGTCCGTTAAATGTTAGTAAATTAAGAAAATGGGGGTGTTCTGAGGACGCTGCCCATATTGTTCTTTAGCAAGTTGAATGTGTTCTAAGAACACTTGTGTTGTCCTGAAATGTTCGTAAATAAACAAAATGGGGGTGTCCTGAGGACGCTGTCTGTATTGTTCTCTGGCAAGTTGAAAGTGTTCTAAGAACACTTGTGGTGTCCTGTAAATGTTGGTAAATTAACAAAATGGGGGTGTTCTGAGGACGCTGTCCGTATTGTTCGCTGGCAAGTTGAAAGTGTTCTAAGAACACTCGTGGTGTCCATTAAAAGTTTGTAAATTAATAAAATGGGGGTGTAGTGAGGACGCTGTCCGTATTGTTCGCTGGCAAGTTGAATGTGTTCTAAGAACACTTGCGATGTCCTGAAATGTTCGTAAATAAACAAAATGGGGGTGTCCTGAGGGCGCTGTCCGTATTGTTTACTGGCAAGTTGAATGTGTTCTAAGAACACTTGCGGTGTCCTGAAATGTTCGTAAATAAACAAAATGTGGGTGTCCCGAGGACGCTGTCCGTATGGTTCTCTGGCATGTTGAAAGTGTTCTAAGAACACTTGCGGTGTCCTGAAATGTTCATAAATAAACAAAATGGGGGTGTCCTTAGGACGCTGTCCGTATTGTTCTCTGGCAAGTTGAAAGTGTTCCAAGAACACTTGCGGTGTCCTGAAATGTTCATAAATTAACAAAATGGGGGTGTCCTGAGGACGCTGTCCGTATTGTTCGCTGGCAAGTTAAATGTGTTCTAAGAACACTTGCAGTGTCCTGAAATGTTCGTAAATCAACAAAATGGGGGTGTCCTGAGGACGCTGTCCATATTGTTATCTGGCAAGTTGAATGTGTTCTAAGAACACTTGCAGTGTCCTGAAATGTTCGTATATTAACAAAATGGGGGTGTCCTGAGGACGCTGTCCGTATTTTTCGCTGGCAAGTTGAATGTGTTCTAAGAACACTCGCAGTGTCCTGAAATGTTAAATGGGGGTGTCCTTAGGACGCTGTCCGTATTTTTCGCTGGCAAGTCGAATGTGTTCTAAGAACACTTGCGGTGTCCTGAAATGTTCATAAATTAACAAAATGGGGGTGTCCTGAGGACGCTGTCCGTATTGTTCGCCGGCAAGTTGAATGTGTTCTAAGAACACTTGCAGTGTCCTGAAATGTTCGTAAATCAACAAAATGGGGGTGTCCTGAGGACGCTGTCCATATTGTTCGCTGGCAAGTTGAATGTGTTCTAAGAACACTCGCGGTGTCCTGAAATGTTCGTAAATTAACAAAATATGGGTGTTCTGAGGACGCTGTCGGTATTGTTCGCTGACAAGTTGAAAGTGTTCTAAGAACACTTGTGGTTTCCGCTAAATGTTCGTAAATCAACAAAATGGGGGTGTCCTGAGGACACTGTCCGTATTGTTCTCTGGCAAGTTGAATGTGTTCTAAGAACACTTGCGGTGTCCTGAAATGTTCGTAAATTAACAAAATGGGGGTGTTCTGAGGACGATGTCCATTATATTCACTGGCGAGTTGAACGTGTTCTAAGAACACTTGCGGTGTCTGTTAAATGTTAGTAAATTAACAAAATGGGGGTGTTCTGAGGACGCTGTCCGTATTGTTCGCTGGCAAGTTGAAAGTGTACTAAGAACACTGGTGGTGTCCGCTAAATGTTCGTAAATTAACAAAATGGTGGTGTCCTGAGGACGCTGTCCATATTGTTCGCTGGCAAGTTGAATGTGTTCTAAGAACACTCGCGGTGTCCTGAAATGTTTGTAAATTAACAAAATATGGGTGTTCTGAGGACGCTGTCGGTATTGTTCGCTGACAAGTTGAAAGTGTTCTAAGAACACTCGTGGTTTCCGCTAAATGTTCGTACATCAACAAAATGGGGGTGTCCTGAGGACACTGTCCGTATTGTTCTCTGGCAAGTTGAATGTGTTCTAAGAACACTTGCGGTGTCCTGAAATGTTAGTAAATTAACAAAATGGGGGTGTTCTGAGGACGCTGTCCGTATTGTTCTTTGGCAAGTTGAATGTTTTCTAAGAACACTCGCGGTGTCCTAAAATGTTCGTAAATTAACAAAATGGGGGTGTCCTGAGGACGCTGTCCGTATTGTTCGCTGGCAAGTTGAATGTGTTCTAAGAACACTTGCGGTGTCCTGAAATGTTTGTAAATAACCAAAATGGGGGTGTCCTGAGGACGCTGTCCGATATTGTTCTCTGGCAAGTTGAAAGTGTTCTAAGAACACTCGCGGTGTCCTGAAATGTTTGTAAATCAACAAAATGGGGGTGTCCTGAGGACGCTGTTCGTATTGTTCTCTGGCAAGTTGAATGTGTTCTAAGAACACTTGCGGTGTCCTGAAATGTTCGTAAATTAACAAAATGGGGGTGTTCTGAGGACGCTGTCCGTATTGTTCTCTGGCAAGTTGAATGTGTTCTAAGAACACTTGTGGTGTCCTGAAATGTTCGTAAATAAACAAAATGGGTGTGTCCTGAGGGCGCTGTCCGTATTGTTCTCTGGCAAGTTGAATGTGTTCTAAGAACACTTGCGGTGTCCTGAAATGTTCGTAAATTAACAAAATGGGGGTGTTCTGAGCACGCTGTCCGTATTGTTCTCTGGCAAGTTGAATGTGTTCTAAGAACACTTGCGGTGTCCTGAAATGTTCATAAATAAACAAAATGGGGGTGTCTTTAGGACGCTGTCCGTATTGTTCTCTGGCAAGTTCCTGAAATGTTCATAAATTAACAAAATGGGGGTGTCCTGAGGACGCTGTCCGTATTGTTCGCTGGCAAGTTGAATGTGTTCTAAGAACACTTGAAGTGTCCTGAAATGTTCATAAATCAACAAAATGGGGGTGTCCTGAGGACGCTGTCCATATTGTTCTCTGGCAAGTTGAATGTGTTCTAAGAACACTTGCAGTGTCCTGAAATGTTCGTATATTAACAAAATGGGGGTGTCCTGAGGACGCTGTCCGTATTTTTCGCTGGCAAGTTGAATGTGTTCTAAGAACACTCGCAGTGTCCTGAAATGTTAAATGGGGGTGTCCTTAGGACGCTGTCCGTATTTTTCGCTGGCAAGTCGAATGTGTTCTAAGAACACTTGCGGTGTCCTGAAATGTTCATAAATTAACAAAATGGGGGTGTCCTGAGGACGCTGTCCGTATTGTTCGCCGGCAAGTTGAATGTGTTCTAAGAACACTTGCAGTGTCCTGAAATGTTCGTAAATCAACAAAATGGGGGTGTCCTGAGGACGCTGTCCATATTGTTCGCTGGCAAGTTGAATGTGTTCTAAGAACACTCGCGGTGTCCTGAAATGTTCGTAAATTAACAAAATATGGGTGTTCTGAGGACGCTGTCGGTATTGTTCGCTGACAAGTTGAAAGTGTTCTAAGAACACTTGTGGTTTCCGCTAAATGTTCGTAAATCAACAAAATGGGGGTGTCCTGAGGACACTGTCCGTATTGTTCTCTGGCAAGTTGAATGTGTTCTAAGAACACTTGCGGTGTCCTGAAATGTTCGTAAATTAACAAAATGGGGGTGTTCTGAGGACGATGTCCATTATATTCACTGGCGAGTTGAACGTGTTCTAAGAACACTTGCGGTGTCTGTTAAATGTTAGTAAATTAACAAAATGGGGGTGTTCTGAGGACGCTGTCCGTATTGTTCGCTGGCAAGTTGAAAGTGTACTAAGAACACTGGTGGTGTCCGCTAAATGTTCGTAAATTAACAAAATGGTGGTGTCCTGAGGACGCTGTCCATATTGTTCACTGGCAAGTTGAATGTGTTCTAAGAACACTCGCGGTGTCCTGAAATGTTTGTAAATTAACAAAATATGGGTGTTCTGAGGACGCTGTCGGTATTGTTCGCTGACAAGTTGAAAGTGTTCTAAGAACACTCGTGGTTTCCGCTAAATGTTCGTAAATCAACAAAATGGGGGTGTCCTGAGGACACTGTCCGTATTGTTCTCTGGCAAGTTGAATGTGTTCTAAGAACACTTGCGGTGTCCTGAAATGTTAGTAAATTAACAAAATGGGGGTGTTCTGAGGACGCTGTCCGTATTGTTCTTTGGCAAGTTGAATGTGTTCTAAGAACACTTGCGGTGTCCTGAAATCTTCGGAAATCAACAAATTGGGGGTGTTCTGAGGACGCTGTCCGTATTGTTCGCTGGCAAGTTGAAAGTGTTCTAAGAACACTTGTGGTGTCCGTTAAATGTTCGTAAATTAACAAAATGGCGGTGTAGTGAGGACGCTGTCCGTATTGTTCGCTGGCAAGTTGAATGTGTCCTAAGAACACTTGCGATGTCCTGAAATGTTCGTAAATAAACAAAATGGGGGTGTCTTGAGGACGCTGTCCGTATTTTTCGCTGGCAAGTCGAATGTGTTCTAAGAACACTTGCGGTGTCCTGAAATGTTCATAAATAAACAAAATGGGGGTGTCCTGAGGACGCTGTCCGTATTGTTCTCTGGCAAGTTTAATGTGTTCTAAGAACACTCGCGGTGTCCTGAGATGTTCGTAAATTAACAAAATGGGGGTGTCCTGAGGACGCTGTCCGTATTTTTCGCTGGCAAGTTGAATGTGTTCTAAGAACACTTGCGGTGTCCTGAAATGTTTGTAAATAACCAAAATGGGGGTGTCCTGAGGACGCTGTCCGATATTGTTCTCTGGCAAGTTGAAAGTGTTCTAAGAACACTCGCGGTGTCCTGAAATGTTCGTAAATTAACAAAATGGGGGTGTCCTGAGGACGCTGTTCGTATTGTTCTCTGGCAAGTTGAATGTGTTCTAAGAACACTTGCAGTGTCCTGAAATGTTCGTAAATTAACAAAATGGGGGTGTTCTGAGGACGCTGTCCGTATTGTTCTCTGGCAAGTTGAATGTGTTCTAAGAACACTTGTGGTGTCCTGAAATGTTCGTAAATAAACAAAATGGGTGTGTCCTGAGGGCGCTGTCCGTATTGTTTTCTGGCAAGTTTAATGTGTTCTAAGAACACTTGTGGTGTCCTGAAATATTCGTAAATAAAGAAAATGGGGGTGTCCTGAAAACGCTGTCCGTATTGTTCGCTGGCAAGTTGAATGTGTTCTAAGAACACTCGCGGTGTCCTGAAATGTTCGTAAATAAACAAAATGGGGGTATCCTGAGGACGCTGTCCGTATTGTTAGCTGGCAAGTTGAATGTGTTCTAAGAACACTCGTGGTGTCCGCTAAATGTTCGCAAATTAAGAAAATGGGGGTGTCCTGAGGACGCTGTTCATATTGTTCGCTGGCAAGTTGAATGTGTTCTAAGAACACTTGCAGTGTCCTGAAATGTTTGTAAATAAACAAAATGGGGGTGTCCTGAGGACGCTGTCCGTATTGTTCTCTGGCAAGTTGAAAGTGTTCTAAGAACACTCGCGGTGTCCTGAAATGTTTGTAAATTAACAAAATGGGTGTGTCCTGAGGACGCTGTCCGTATTGTTCTCTGGCAAGTTGAATGTGTTCTAAGAACACTTGCGGTGTCCTGAAATGTTTGTAAATTACAAAATGGGGGTGTTCTGAGGACGCTGTCCGTATTGTTCTCTGGCAAGTTGAATGTGTTCTAAGAACACTTGTGGTGTCCTGAAATGTTCGTAAATAAACAAAATGGGGGTGTCCTGAGGACGATGTCCGTATTGTTCTCTGGCAAGTTTAATGTGTTCTAAGAACACTCGCGGTGTCCTAAAATGTTCGTAAATTAACAAAATGGGGGTCTCCTGAGGATGCTGTTCGTATTGTTCGCTGGCAAGTTGAATGTGTTCTAAGAACACTTGCGGTGTCCTGAAATGTTTGTAAATAACCAAAATGGGGGTGTCCTGAGGACGCTGTCCGATATTGTTCTCTGGCAAGTTGAAAGTGTTCTAAGAACACTCGCGGTGTCCTGAAATGTTTGTAAATTAACAAAATGGGGGTGTCCTGAGGACGCTGTTCGTATTGTTCTCTGGCAAGTTGAATGTGTTCTACGAACACTTGCGGTGTCCTGAAATGTTCGTAAATTAACAAAATGGGGGTGTTCTGAGGACGCTGTCCGTATTGTTCGCTGGCAAGTTGAATGTGTTCTAAGAACACTTGCGGTGTCCTGAAATGTTTGTAAATTAACAAAATGGGTGTGTCCTGATGACGCTGTCCGATATTGTTCTCTGGCAAGTTGAAAGTGTTCTAAGAACACTCACGGTGTCCTGAAATGTTTGTAAATTACAAAATGGGGGTGTTCTGAGGACGCTGTCCGTATTGTTCTCTGGCAAGTTGAATGTGTTCTAAGAACACTTGTGGTGTCCTGAAATGTTCGTAAATAAACAAAATGGGGGTGTCCTGAGGACGATGTCCGTATTGTTCTCTGGCAAGTTTAATGTGTTCTAAGAACACTCGCGGTGTCCTAAAATGTTCGTAAATTAACAAAATGGGGGTGTCCTGAGGACGCTGTCCGTATTGTTCGCTGGCAAGTTGAATGTGTTCTAAGAACACTCGTGGTTTCCGCTAAATGTTCGTAAATCAACAAAATGGGGGTGTCCTGAGGACACTGTCCGTATTGTTCTCTGGCAAGTTGAATGTGTTCTAAGAACACTTGCGGTGTCCTGAAATGTTAGTAAATTAACAAAATGGGGGTGTTCTGAGGACGCTGTCCGTATTGTTCTTTGGCAAGTTGAATGTGTTCTAAGAACACTTGCGGTGTCCTGAAATCTTCGGAAATCAACAAATTGGGGGTGTTCTGAGGACGCTGTCCGTATTGTTCGCTGGCAAGTTGAAAGTGTTCTAAGAACACTTGTGGTGTCCGTTAAATGTTCGTAAATTAACAAAATGGCGGTGTAGTGAGGACGCTGTCCGTATTGTTCGCTGGCAAGTTGAATGTGTCCTAAGAACACTTGCGATGTCCTGATGGGGGTGTCCTGAGGACGCTGTCCGTATTTTTCGCTGGCAAGTCGAATGTGTTCTAAGAACACTTGCGGTGTCCTGAAATGTTCATAAATAAACAAAATGGGGGTGTCCTGAGGACGCTGTCCGTATTGTTCTCTGGCAAGTTTAATGTGTTCTAAGAACACTCGCGGTGTCCTGAGATGTTCGTAAATTAACAAAATGGGGGTGTCCTGAGGACGCTGTCCGTATTTTTCGCTGGCAAGTTGAATGTGTTCTAAGAACACTTGCGGTGTCCTGAAATGTTTGTAAATAACCAAAATGGGGGTGTCCTGAGGACGCTGTCCGATATTGTTCTCTGGCAAGTTGAAAGTGTTCTAAGAACACTCGCGGTGTCCTGAAATGTTCGTAAATTAACAAAATGGGGGTGTCCTGAGGACGCTGTTCGTATTGTTCTCTGGCAAGTTGAATGTGTTCTAAGAACACTTGCGGTGTCCTGAAATGTTCGTAAATTAACAAAATGGGGGTGTTCTGAGGACGCTGTCCGTATTGTTCTGTGGCAAGTTGAATGTGTTCTAAGAACACTTGTGGTGTCCTGAAATGTTCGTAAATAAACAAAATGGGTGTGTCCTGAGGGCGCTGTCCGTATTGTTTTCTGGCAAGTTTAATGTGTTCTAAGAACACTTGTGGTGTCCTGAAATATTCGTAAATAAAGAAAATGGGGGTGTCCTGAAAACGCTGTCCGTATTGTTGCTGGCAAGTTGAATGTGTTCTAAGAACACTCGCGGTGTCCTGAAATGTTCGTAAATAAACAAAATGGGGGTATCCTGAGGACGCTGTCCGTATTGTTCTCTGGCAAGTTGAAAGTGTTCTAAGAACACTCGAGATGTCCTGAAACGTTAAATGGGGGTGTCCTGAAGACGCTGTCCGTATTGTTAGCTGGCAAGTTGAATGTGTTCTAAGAACACTCGTGGTGTCCGCTAAATGTTCGCAAATTAAGAAAATGGGGGTGTCCTGAGGACGCTGTTCATATTGTTCGCTGGCAAGTTGAATGTGTTCTAAGAACACTTGCAGTGTCCTGAAATGTTTGTAAATAAACAAAATGGGGGTGTCCTGAGGACGCTGTCCGTATTGTTCTCTGGCAAGTTGAAAGTGTTCTAAGAACACTCGCGGTGTCCTGAAATGTTTGTAAATTAACAAAATGGGTGTGTCCTGAGGACGCTGTCCGTATTTTTCTCTGGCAAGTTGAATGTGTTCTAAGAACACTTGCGGTGTCCTGAAATGTTTGTAAATTACAAAATGGGGGTGTTCTGAGGACGCTGTCCGTATTGTTCTCTGGCAAGTTGAATGTGTTCTAAGAACACTTGTGGTGTCCTGAAATGTTCGTAAATAAACAAAATGGGGGTGTCCTGAGGACGATGTCCGTATTGTTCTCTGGCAAGTTTAATGTGTTCTAAGAACACTCGCGGTGTCCTAAAATGTTCGTAAATTAACAAAATGGGGGTCTCCTGAGGACGCTGTTCGTATTGTTCGCTGGCAAGTTGAATGTGTTCTAAGAACACTTGCGGTGTCCTGAAATGTTTGTAAATAACCAAAATGGGGGTGTCCTGAGGACGCTGTCCGATATTGTTCTCTGGCAAGTTGAAAGTGTTCTAAGAACACTCGCGGTGTCCTGAAATGTTTGTAAATTAACAAAATGGGGGTGTCCTGAGGACGCTGTTCGTATTGTTCTCTGGCAAGTTGAATGTGTTCTACGAACACTTGCGGTGTCCTGAAATGTTCGTAAATTAACAAAATGGGGGTGTTCTGAGGACGCTGTCCGTATTGTTCGCTGGCAAGTTGAATGTGTTCTAAGAACACTTGCGGTGTCTTGAAATGTTTGTAAATTAACAAAATGGGTGTGTCCTGATGACGCTGTCCGATATTGTTCTCTGGCAAGTTGAAAGTGTTCTAAGAACACTCACGGTGTCCTGAAATGTTTGTAAATTACAAAATGGGGGTGTTCTGAGGACGCTGTCCGTATTGTTCTCTGGCAAGTTGAATGTGTTCTAAGAACACTTGTGGTGTCCTGAAATGTTCGTAAATAAACAAAATGGGGGTGTCCTGAGGACGATGTCCGTATTGTTCTCTGGCAAGTTTAATGTGTTCTAAGAACACTCGCGGTGTCCTAAAATGTTCGTAAATTAACAAAATGGGGGTGTCCTGAGGACGCTGTCCGTATTGTTCGCTGGCAAGTTGAATGTGTTCTAAGAACACTCGCGGTGTCCTGAAATGTTTGTAAATTAACAAAATGGGGGTGTCTTGAGGACGCTGTTCGTATTGTTCTCTGGCAAGTTGAATGTGTTCTAAGAACACTTGCGGTGTCCTGAAATGTTCGTAAATTAACAAAATGGGGGTGTTCTGAGGACGCTGTCCGTATTGTTCTCTGGCAAGTTGAATGTGTTCTGAGAACACTTGTGGTGTCCTGAAATGTTCGTAAATAAACAAAATGGGTGTGTCCTGAGGGCGCTGTCCGTATTGTTCTCTGGCAAGTTTAATGTGTTCTAAGAACCCTTGTGGTGTCCTGAAATGTTCGTAAATAAACAAAATGGGGGTATCCTGAGGACGCTGTCCGTATTGTTCTCTGGCAAGTTGAAAGTGTTCTAAGAACACTCGAGATGTCCTGAAACGTTAAATGGGGGTATCCTGAAGACGCTGTCCGTATTGTTCGCTGGCAAGTTGAATGTGTTCTAAGAACACTCGTGGTGTCCGATAAATGTTCGTAAATTAAGAAAATGGGGGTGTCCTGAGGACGCTGTCGGTATTGTTCGCTGACAAGTTGAAAGTGTTCTAAGAACACTTGTGGTTTCCGCTAAATGTTCGTAAATCAACAAAATGGGGGTGTCCTGAGGACGCTGTCCATATTGTTCGCTGGCAAGTTGAATGTGTTCTAAGAACACTCGCGGTGTCCTGAAATGTTTGTAAATAAACAAAATGGGGGTGTCTTGAGGACGCTGTCCGTATAGTTCTCTGGCAAGTTGAATGTGTTCTAAGAACACTTGCGGTGTCCTGAAATGTTAGTAAATTAACAAAATGGGGGTGTTCTGAGGACGCTGTCCGTATTGTTCTTTGGCAAGTTGAATGTGTTCTAAGAACACTTGCGGTGTCCTGAAATCTTCGGAAATCAACAAATTGGGGGTGTTCTGAGGACGCTGTCCGTATTGTTCGCTGGCAAGTTGAAAGTGTTCTAAGAACACTTGTGGTGTCCGTTAAATGTTTGTAAATTAACAAAATGGCGGTGTAGTGAGGACGCTGTCCGTATTGTTCGCTGGCAAGTTGAATGTGTCCTAAGAACACTTGCGATGTCCTGAAATGTTCGTAAATAAACAAAATGGGGGTGTCCTGAGGGCGCTGTCCGTATTTTTCGCTGGCAAGTCGAATGTGTTCTAAGAACACTTGCGGTGTCCTGAAATGTTCATAAATAAACAAAATGGGGGTGTCCTGAGGACGCTGTCCGTATTGTTCTCTGGCAAGTTTAATGTGTTCTAAGAACACTCGCGGTGTCCTGAGATGTTCGTAAATTAACAAAATGGGGGTGTCCTGAGGACGCTGTCCGTATTTTTCGCTGGCAAGTTGAATGTGTTCTAAGAACACTTGCGGTGTCCTGAAATGTTTGTAAATAACCAAAATGTGGGTGTCCTGAGGACGCTGTCCGATATTGTTCTCTGGCAAGTTGAAAGTGTTCTAAGAACACTCACGGTGTCCTGAAATGTTCGTAAATTAACAAAATGGGGGTGTCCTGAGGACGCTGTTCGTATTGTTCTCTGGCAAGTTGAATGTGTTCTAAGAACACTTGCGGTGTCCTGAAATGTTCGTAAATTAACAAAATGGGGGTGTTCTGAGGACGCTGTCCGTATTGTTCTCTGGCAAGTTGAATGTGTTCTAAGAACACTTGTGGTGTCCTGAAATGTTCGTAAATAAACAAAATGGGTGTGTCCTGAGGGCGCTGTCCGTATTGTTCTCTGGCAAGTTTAATGTGTTCTAAGAACACTTGTGGTGTCCTGAAATATTCGTAAATAAAGAAAATGGGGGTGTCCTGAAAACGCTGTCCGTATTGTTCGCTGGCAAGTTGAATGTGTTCTAAGAACACTCGCGGTGTCCTGAAATGTTCGTAAATAAACAAAATGGGGGTATCCTGAGGACGCTGTCCGTATTGTTCTCTGGCAAGTTGAAAGTGTTCTAAGAACACTCGAGATGTCCTGAAACGTTAAATGGGGGTGTCCTGAAGACGCTGTCCGTATTGTTAGCTGGCAAGTTGAATGTGTTCTAAGAACACTCGTGGTGTCCGCTAAATGTTCGCAAATTAAGAAAATGGGGGTGTCCTGAGGACGCTGTTCATATTGTTCGCTGGCAAGTTGAATGTGTTCTAAGAACACTTGCAGTGTCCTGAAATGTTTGTAAATAAACAAAATGGGGGTGTCTTGAGGACGCTGTCCGTATTGTTCTCTGGCAAGTTGAAAGTGTTCTAAGAACACTCGCGGTGTCCTGAAATGTTTGTAAATTAACAAAATGGGTGTGTCCTGAGGACGCTGTCCGTATTGTTCTCTGGCAAGTTGAATGTGTTCTAAGAACACTTGCGGTGTCCTGAAATGTTTGTAAATTACAAAATGGGGGTGTTCTGAGGACGCTGTCCGTATTGTTCTCTGGCAAGTTGAATGTGTTCTAAGAACACTTGTGGTGTCCTGAAATGTTCGTAAATAAACAAAATGGGGGTGTCCTGAGGACGATGTCCGTATTGTTCTCTGGCAAGTTTAATGTGTTCTAAGAACACTCGCGGTGTCCTAAAATGTTCGTAAATTAACAAAATGGGGGTGTCCTGAGGACGCTGTCCGTATTGTTCGCTGGCAAGTTGAATGTGTTCTAAGAACACTTGCGGTGTCCTGAAATGTTTGTAAATAACCAAAATGGGGGTGTCCTGAGGACGCTGTCCGATATTGTTCTCTGGCAAGTTGAAAGTGTTCTAAGAACACTCGCGGTGTCCTGAAATGTTTGTAAATTACAAAATGGGGGTGTTCTGAGGACGCTGTCCGTATTGTTCTCTGGCAAGTTGAATGTGTTCTAAGAACACTTGTGGTGTCCTGAAATGTTCGTAAATAAACAAAATGGGGGTGTCCTGAGGACGATGTCCGTATTGTTCTCTGGCAAGTTTAATGTGTTCTAAGAACACTCGCGGTGTCCTAAAATGTTCGTAAATTAACAAAATGGGGATGTCCTGAGGACGCTCTCCGTATTGTTCGCTGGCAAGTTGAATGTGTTCTAAGAACACTTGTGGTGTCCTGAAATGTTTGTAAATAACCAAAATGGGGGTGTCCTGAGGACGCTGTCCGATATTGTTCTCTGGCAAGTTGAAAGTGTTCTAAGAACACTCGCGGTGTCCTGAAATGTTTGTAAATTAACAAAATGGGGGTTTCCTGAGGACGCTGTTCGTATTGTTCTCTGGCAAGTTGAATGTGTTCTAAGAACACTTGCGGTGTCCTGAAATGTTCGTAAATTAACAAAATGGGGGTGTTCTGAGGACGCTGTCCGTATTGTTCTCTGGCAAGTTGAATGTGTTCTAAGAACACTTGTGGTGTCCTGAAATGTTCGTAAATAAACAAAATGGGTGTGTCCTGAGGGCGCTGTCCGTATTGTTCTCTGGCAAGTTTAATGTGTTCTAAGAACCCTTGTGGTGTCCTGAAATGTTCGTAAATAAACAAAATGGGGGTATTCTGAGGACGCTGTCCGTATTGTTCTCTGGCAAGTTGAAAGTGTTCTAAGAACACTCGAGATGTCCTGAAACGTTAAATGGGGGTGTCCTGAAGACGCTGTCCGTATTGTTCGCTGGCAAGTTGAATGTGTTCTAAGAACACTCGTGGTTTCCGCTAAATGTTCGTAAATCAACAAAATGGGGGTGTCCTGAGGACGCTGTCCATATTGTTCGCTGGCAAGTTGAATGTGTTCTAAGAACACTCGCGGTGTCCTGAAATGTTTGTAAATAAACAAAATGGGGGTGTCTTGAGGACGCTGTCCGTATAGTTCTCTGGCAAGTTGAAAGTGTTCTAAGAACACTTGCAGTGTCCTGAAAAGTTTGTAAATTAACAAAATGGGGGTGTCCGGAGGACACTGTCCGTGTTGTTTGCTGGCAAGTTGAATGTGTTCTAAGAACACTCGCAGTGTCCTGAATTGTTTGTAAATAAACAAAATGGGAGTGTCTTGAGGACACCGTCCGTATTGTTCTCTGGCAAGTTGAAAGTGATCTAAGAACACTCGGAATGTCCTGAAATGTTAAATGGGGGTGTCCTGAGGACGCTGTCCGTATTGTTCGGTGGCAAGTTGAAAGTGTTCTAAGAACACTTGCGGTGTCCTGAAATGTTTGTAAATAACCAAAATGGGGGTGTCCTGAGGACGCTGTCCGTATTGTTCTCTGGCAAGTTTAATGTGTTCTAAGAACACTTGCGGTGTGCTGAAATGTTTGTAAATAACCAAAATGGGGGTGTCCTGAGGACGATGTCCGTATTGTTCTCTGGCAAGTTTAATGTGTTCTAAGAACACTCGCGGTGTCCTGAAATGTTCGTAAATTAACAAAATGGGGGTGTCCTGAGGACGCTGTCCATATTGTTCGCTGGCAAGTTGAATGTGTTCTAAGAACACTTGCGGTGTCCTGAAATGTTTGTAAATAATCAAAATGGGGGTGTCCTGAGGACGCTGTCCGATATTGTTCTCTGGCAAGTTGAAAGTGTTCTAAGAACACTCGCGGTGTCCTGAAATGTTCGTAAATTAACAAAATGGGGGTGTCCTGATGACGCTGTTCGTATTGTTCTCTGGCAAGTTGAATGTGTTCTAAGAACACTTGCGGTGTCCTGAAATGTTCGTAAATTAACAAACTGGGGGTGTTCTGAGGACGCTGTCCGTATTGTTCTCTGGTAAGTTGAATGTGTTCTAAGAACACTTGTGGTGTCCTGAAATGTTCGTAAATAAACAAAATGGGTGTGTCCTGAGGGCGCTGTCCATATTGTTCATTGGCAAGTTTAATGTGTTCTAAGAACACTTGTGGTGTCCTGAAATGTTCGTAAATGAACAAAATGGGGGTGTCCTGAAAACGCTGTCCGTATTGTTCGCTGGCAAGTTGAATGTGTTCTAAGAACACTCGCGGTGTCCTGAAATGTTCGTAAATAAACAAAATGGGGGTATCCTGAGGACGCTGTCCGTATTGTTCTCTGGCAAGTTGAAAGTGTTCTAAGAACACTCGAGATGTCCTGAAACGTTAAATGGGGGTGTCCTGAAGACGCTGTCCGTATTGTTAGCTGGCAAGTTGAATGTGTTCTAAGAACACTCGTGGTGTCCGCTAAATGTTCGTAAATTAAGAAAATGGGGGTGTCCTGAGGACGCTGTTCATATTGTACGCTGGCAAGTTGAATGTGTTCTAAGAACACGCGTGGTGTCCTGAAATGTTCGTAAATTAACAAAATGGGGGTGTTCTGAGGACGCTGTCGGTATTGTTCACTGACAAGTTGAAAGTGTTCTAAGAATACTCGTGGTTTCCGCTAAATGTTCGTAAATCAACAAAATGGGGGTGTACTGAGGACACTGTCCGTATTGTTCTCTGGCAAGTTGAATGTGTTCTAAGAACACTTGTGGTGTCCTGAAATGTTTGTAAATTAACAAAATGTGGGTGTCCTGAGGACGCTGTTGGTATTGTTCGCTGGCAAGTTGAAAGCGTTCTAAGAACACTGGTGGTGTCCGCTAAATGTTCGTAAATTAACAAAATAGGGGTGTCCCGAGGACGCTGTCCGTATTGTTCTTTGGCAAGTTGAATGTGTTTTAAGAACTCTTGCGGTGTCCTCAAATGTTCGTAAATTAACAAAATGGGGGTGTTCTGAGGACGATGTCCATTATATTCGCTGGCGAGTTGAACGTGTTCTAAGAACACTTGCGGTGTCCGTTAAATGTTAGTAAATTAAGAAAATGGGGGTGTTCTGAGGACGCTGTCCATATTGTTCTTTGGCAAGTTGAATGTGTTCTAAGAACACTTGTGTTGTCCTGAAATGTTCGTAAATAAACAAAATGGGGGTGTCCTGAGGACGCTGTCTGTATTGTTCTCTGGCAAGTTGAAAGTGTTCTAAGAACACTTGTGGTGTCCTGTAAATGTTGGTAAATTAACACAATGGGGGTGTTCTAAGGACGCTGTCCGTATTGTTCGCTGGCAAGTTGAAAGTGTTCTAAGAACACTCGTGGTGTCCATTAAAAGTTTGTAAATTAATAAAATGGGGGTGTAGTGAGGACGCTGTCCGTATGGTTCTCTGGCATGTTGAAAGTGTTCTAAGAACACTTGCAGTGTCCTGAAATGTTCATAAATAAACAAAATGGGGGTGTCCTTAGGACGCTGTCCGTATTGTTCTCTGGCAAGTTGAAAGTGTTCCAAGAACACTTGCGGTGTCCTGAAATGTTCATAAATTAACAAAATGGGGGTGTCCTGAGGACGCTGTCCGTATTGTTCGCTGGCAAGTTGAATGTGTTCTAAGAACACTTGCAGTGTCCTGAAATGTTCGTAAATCAACAAAATGGGGGTGTCCTGAGGACGCTGTCCATATTGTTCTCTGGCAAGTTGAATGTGTTCTAAGAACACTTGCAGTGTCCTGAAATGTTCGTATATTAACAAAATGGGGGTGTCCTGAGGACGCTGTCCGTATTTTTCGCTGGCAGGTTGAATGTGTTCTAAGAACACTCGCAGTGTCCTGAAATGTTAAATGGGGGTGTCCTTAGGACGCTGTCCGTATTTTTCGCTGGCAAGTCGAATGTGTTCTAAGAACCCTTGCGGTGTCCTGAAATGTTCATAAATTAACAAAATGGGGGTGTCCTGAGGACGCTGTCCGTATTGTTCGCCGGCAAGTTGAATGTGTTCTAAGAACACTTGCAGTGTCCTGAAATGTTCGTAAATCAACAAAATGGGGGTGTCCTGAGGACGCTGTCCATATTGTTCGCTGGCAAGTTGAATGTGTTCTAAGAACACTCGCGGTGTCCTGAAATGTTCGTAAATTAACAAAATATGGGTGTTCTGAGGACGCTGTCGGTATTGTTCGCTGACAAGTTGAATGTGTTCTAAGAACACTTGCGGTGTCCTGTAATGTTCGTAAATTAACAAAATGGGGGTGTTCTGAGGACGATGTCCATTATATTCATTGGCGAGTTGAACGTGTTCTAAGAACACTTGCGGTGTCTGTTAAATGTTAGTAAATTAACAAAATGGGGGTGTTCTGAGGACGCTGTCCGTATTGTTCGCTGGCAAGTTGAAAGTGTACTAAGAACACTGGGGGTGTCCGCTAAATGTTCGTAAATTAACAAAATGGTGGTGTCCTGAGGACGCTGTCCATATTGTTCGCTGGCAAGTTGAATGTGTTCTAAGAACACTCGCGGTGTCCTGAAATGTTTGTAAATTAACAAAATATGGGTGTTCTGAGGATGCTGTCGGTATTGTTCGCTGACAAGTTGAAAGTGTTCTAAGAACACTCGTGGTTTCCGCTAAATGTTCGTAAATCAACAAAATGGGGGTGTCCTGAGGACACTGTCCGTATTGTTCTCTGGCAAGTTGAATGTGTTCTAAGAACACTTGCGGTGTCCTGAAATGTTAGTAAATTAACAAAATGGGGGTGTTCTGAGGACGCTGTCCGTATTGTTCTTTGGCAAGTTGAATGTTTTCTAAGAACACTTGCGGTGTCCTGAAATCTTCGGAAATCAACAAATTGGGGGTGTTCTGAGGACGCTGTCCGTATTGTTCGCTGGCAAGTTGAAAGTGTTCTAAGAACACTTGTGGTGTCCGTTAAATGTTCGTAAATTAACAAAATGGCGGTGTAGTGAGGACGCTGTCCGTATTGTTCGCTGGCAAGTTGAATGTGTCCTAAGAACACTTGCGATGTCCTGAAATGTTCGTAAATAAACAAAATGTGGCTGTCCTGAGGACGCTGTCCGTATTTTTCGCTGGCAAGTCGAATGTGTTCTAAGAACACTTGCGGTGTCCTGAAATGTTCATAAATAAACAAAATGGGGGTGTCCTGAGGACGCTGTCCGTATTGTTCTCTGGCAAGTTGAAAGTGTTCTAAGAACACTCGCGGTGTCCTGAAATGTTCGTATATTAAAAAAATGGGGGTGTCCTGATGACGCTGTTCGTATTGTTCTCTGGCAAGTTGAATGTGTTCTAAGAACACTTGCGGTGTCCTGAAATGTTCGTAAATTAACAAACTGGGGGTGTTCTGAGGACGCTGTCCGTATTGTTCTCTGGCAAGTTGAATGTGTTCTAAGAACACTTGTGGTGTCCTGAAATGTTCGTAAATAAACAAAATGGGTGTGTCCTGAGGGCGCTGTCCATATTGTTCATTGGCAAGTTTAATGTGTTCTAAGAACACTTGTGGTGTCCTGAAATGTTCGTAAATGAACAAAATGGGGGTGTCCTGAAAACGCTGTCCGTATTGTTCGCTGGCAAGTTGAATGTGTTCTAAGAACACTCGCGGTGTCCTGAAATGTTCGTAAATAAACAAAATGGGGGTATCCTGAGGACGCTGTCCGTATTGTTCTCTGGCAAGTTGAAAGTGTTCTAAGAACACTCGAGATGTCCTGAAACGTTAAATGGGGGTGTCCTGAAGACGCTGTCCGTATTGTTAGCTGGCAAGTTGAATGTGTTCTAAGAACACTCGTGGTGTCCGCTAAATGTTCGTAAATTAAGAAAATGGGGGTGTCCTGAGGACGCTGTTCATATTGTACGCTGGCAAGTTGAATGTGTTCTAAGAACACGCGTGGTGTCCTGAAATGTTCGTAAATTAACAAAATGGGGGTGTTCTGAGGACGCTGTCGGTATTGTTCACTGACAAGTTGAAAGTGTTCTAAGAATACTTGTGGTTTCCGCTAAATGTTCGTAAATCAACAAAATGGGGGTGTACTGAGGACACTGTCCGTATTGTTCTCTGGCAAGTTGAATGTGTTCTAAGAACACTTGTGGTGTCCTGAAATGTTTGTAAATTAACAAAATGTGGGTGTCCTGAGGACGCTGTTGATATTGTTCGCTGGCAAGTTGAAAGCGTTCTAAGAACACTGGTGGTGTCCGCTAAATGTTCGTAAATTAACAAAATAGGGGTGTCCCGAGGACGCTGTCCGTATTGTTCTTTGGCAAGTTGAATGTGTTTTAAGAACTCTTGCGGTGTCCTCAAATGTTCGTAAATTAACAAAATGGGGGTGTTCTGAGGACGATGTCCATTATATTCGCTGGCGAGTTGAACGTGTTCTAAGAACACTTGTGTTGTCCTGAAATGTTCGTAAATAAACAAAATGGGGGTGTCCTGAGGACGCTGTCTGTATTGTTCTCTGGCAAGTTGAAAGTGTTCTAAGAACACTTGTGGTGTCCTGTAAATGTTGGTAAATTAACAAAATGGGGGTGTTCTAAGGACGCTGTCCGTATTGTTCGCTGGCAAGTTGAAAGTGTTCTAAGAACACTCGTGGTGTCCATTAAAAGTTTGTAAATTAATAAAATGGGGGTGTAGTGAGGACGCTGTCCGTATTGTTCGCTGGCAAGTTGAATGTGTTCTAAGAACACTTGCGATGTCCTGAAATGTTCGTAAATAAACAAAATGGGGGTGTCCTGAGGGCGCTGTCCGTATTGTTTACTGGCAAGTTGAATGTGTTCTAAGAACACTTGCGGTGTCCTGAAATGTTCGTAAATAAACAAAATGTGGGTGTCCCGAGGACGCTGTCCGTATGGTTCTCTGGCATGTTGAAAGTGTTCTAAGAACACTTGCAGTGTCCTGAAATGTTCATAAATAAACAAAATGGGGGTGTCCTTAGGACGCTGTCCGTATTGTTCTCTGGCAAGTTGAAAGTGTTCCAAGAACACTTGCGGTGTCCTGAAATGTTCATAAATTAACAAAATGGGGGTGTCCTGAGGACGCTGTCCGTATTGTTCGCTGGCAAGTTGAATGTGTTCTAAGAACACTTGCAGTGTCCTGAAATGTTCGTAAATCAACAAAATGGGGGTGTCCTGAGGACGCTGTCCATATTGTTCTCTGGCAAGTTGAATGTGTTCTAAGAACACTTGCAGTGTCCTGAAATGTTCGTATATTAACAAAATGGGGGTGTCCTGAGGACGCTGTCCGTATTTTTCGCTGGCAGGTTGAATGTGTTCTAAGAACACTCGCAGTGTCCTGAAATGTTAAATGGGGGTGTCCTTAGGACGCTGTCCGTATTTTTCGCTGGCAAGTCGAATGTGTTCTAAGAACCCTTGCGGTGTCCTGAAATGTTCATAAATTAACAAAATGGGGGTGTCCTGAGGACGCTGTCCGTATTGTTCGCCGGCAAGTTGAATGTGTTCTAAGAACACTTGCAGTGTCCTGAAATGTTCGTAAATCAACAAAATGGGGGTGTCCTGAGGACGCTGTCCATATTGTTCGCTGGCAAGTTGAATGTGTTCTAAGAACACTTGCGGTGTCCTGAAATGTTCGTAAATTAACAAAATATGGGTGTTCTGAGGACGCTGTCGGTATTGTTCGCTGACAAGTTGAATGTGTTCTAAGAACACTTGCGGTGTCCTGTAATGTTCGTAAATTAACAAAATGGGGGTGTTCTGAGGACGATGTCCATTATATTCATTGGCGAGTTGAACGTGTTCTAAGAACACTTGCGGTGTCTGTTAAATGTTAGTAAATTAACAAAATGGGGGTGTTCTGAGGACGCTGTCCGTATTGTTCGCTGGAAAGTTGAAAGTGTACTAAGAACACTGGGGGTGTCCGCTAAATGTTCGTAAATTAACAAAATGGTGGTGTCCTGAGGACGCTGTCCATATTGTTCGCTGGCAAGTTGAATGTGTTCTAAGAACACTCGCGGTGTCCTGAAATGTTTGTAAATTAACAAAATATGGGTGTTCTGAGGATGCTGTCGGTATTGTTCGCTGACAAGTTGAAAGTGTTCTAAGAACACTCGTGGTTTCCGCTAAATGTTCGTAAATCAACAAAATGGGGGTGTCCTGAGGACACTGTCCGTATTGTTCTCTGGCAAGTTGAATGTGTTCTAAGAACACTTGCGGTGTCCTGAAATGTTAGTAAATTAACAAAATGGGGGTGTTCTGAGGACGCTGTCCGTATTGTTCTTTGGCAAGTTGAATGTTTTCTAAGAACACTTGCGGTGTCCTGAAATCTTCGGAAATCAACAAATTGGGGGTGTTCTGAGGACGCTGTCCGTATTGTTCGCTGGCAAGTTGAAAGTGTTCTAAGAACACTTGTGGTGTCCGTTAAATGTTCGTAAATTAACAAAATGGCGGTGTAGTGAGGACGCTGTCCGTATTGTTCGCTGGCAAGTTGAATGTGTCCTAAGAACACTTGCGATGTCCTGAAATGTTCGTAAATAAACAAAATGTGGCTGTCCTGAGGACGCTGTCCGTATTTTTCGCTGGCAAGTCGAATGTGTTCTAAGAACACTTGCGGTGTCCTGAAATGTTCATAAATAAACAAAATGGGGGTGTCCTGAGGACGCTGTCCGTATTGTTCTCTGGCAAGTTGAAAGTGTTCTAAGAACACTTGCGGTGTCCTGAAATGTTCATAAATTACCAAAATGGGGGTGTCCTGAGGACGCTGTCCGTATTGTTCGCTGGCAAGTTGAATGTGTTCTAAGAACAGTTGCGGTGTCCTGAAATGTTCGTAAATTAACAAAATGGGGGTGTTCTGAGGACGCTGTCCGTATTGTTCTCTGGCAAGTTCAATGTGTTCTAAGAACACTTGTGGTATCCTGAAATGTTTGTAAATTAACAAAATGGGGGTGTTCTGAGGACGCTGTCCGTATAGTTCTCTGGCAAGTTGAATGTGTTCTAAGAACACTTGTGTTGTCCTGAAATGTTCGTAAATAAACAAAATGGGGCTGTCCTGAGGACGCTGTCCATATTGTTCTCTGGCAAGTTGAATCTGTTCTAAGAACACTTGTGGTGTCCTGAAATGTTCATAAATAAACAAAATGGGGGTGTCCTGAGGACGCTGTCCGTATTGTTCTCTGGCAAGTTGAAAGTGTTCTAAGAACACTTGCGGTGTCCTGAAATGTTCATAAATTAACAAAATGGGGGTGTCCTGAGGACGCTGTCCGTATTGTTCGCTGGCAAGTTGAATGTGTTCTAAGAACAGTTGCGGTGTCCTGAAATGTTCGTAAATTAACAAAATGGGGTGTTCTGAGGACGCTGTCCGTATTGTTCTCTGGCACGTTCAATGTGTTCTAAGAACACTTGTGGTGTCCTGAAATGTTTGTAAATTAACAAAATGGGGGTGTTCTGAGGACGCTGTCTGTATTGTTCTCTGGCAAGTTGAATGTGTTCTAAGAACACTTGTGGTGTCCTGAAATGTTTGTAAATCAACAAAATGGGGGTGTTCTGAGGACGCTGTCCGTATTGTTCTCTGGCAAGTTGAATGTGTTCTAAGAACACTTGTGTTGTCCTGAAATGTTCGTAAATTAACAAAATGGGGGTGTTCTGAGGACGCTGTCCGTATTGTTCTTTGGCAAGTTGAATGTGTTCTAAGAACACTTGCGGTGTCCTGAAATCTTCGGAAATCAACAAAATGGGGGTGTCCTGAGGACGCTCTCCGTAATGTTCGCTGGTAAGTTGAATGTGTTCTCAGAACACTCGTGGTGTCCTGAAATGTTCGTAAATTAACAAAATGGGGGTGTTCTGAGGACGCTGTCGGTATTGTTCGCTGACAAGTTGAAAGTGTTCTAAGAACACTCGTGGTTTCCGCTAAATCTTCGTAAATCAACAAAATGGGGATGTCCTGAGGACGCTGTCCGTATTGTTCTCTTGTAAGTTGAATGTGTTCTAAGAACACTTGCGGTGTCCTGAAATGTTCGTAAATTAACAAAATGGGGTGTCCTGAGGACGCTGTTCGTATTGTTCGCTGGCAAGTTGAAAGTGTTTTAAGAACACTCGTGGTGTCCGCTAAATGTTCGTAAATTAACAAAATGTGGGTGTCCTGAGGACGCTCTCCGTAATGTTCGCTGGCAAGTTGAATGTGTTCTCAGAACACTCGTGGTGTCCTGAAATGTTCGTAAATTAACAAAATGGGGGTGTTCTGAGGACGCTGTCGGTATTGTTCGCTGACAAGTTGAAAGTGTTCTAAGAACACTTGTGGTGTCCACTAAATGTTTGTAAATCAACAAAATGGGGGTGTCCTGAGGACGCTGTCTGTATTGTCTCTGGCAAGTTGAATGTGTTCCAAGAACACTTGCGGTGTCCTGAAATGTTCGTAAATTAACAAAATGGGGGTGTTCTGAGGACGCTGTCCGTATTGTTCGCTGGCAAGTTGAAAGTGTTCTAAGAACACTTGCAGTGTCTGTTAAATGTTCGTAAATTAACAAAATGGGAGTGTTCTGAGGACGCTGTCCGTATTGTACTTTGGCAAGTTGAATGTGTTCTTAGAACTCTTGTGGTGTCCCGCAATGTTCGTAAATCAATAAAATGGGGGTGTTCTGAGGACGCTGTCCGTATTGTTCGCTGGCAAGTTGAAAGTATTCTAATAACACTCGTGGTGTACGTTAAATGTTCGTAAATTATCTAAATGTGGGTGTTCTGAGGACGCTGTCCGTATTGTTCTTTGGCAAGTTGAAAGTGTTCTAGGAACACTCGTGGTGTCCCTTAAATGTTCGTAAATTAACAAAATGGGGATGTTCTGAGGACGCTGTCCGTATTGTTCTTTGGCAAGTTGAATGTGTTCTAAGAACACTTGCGGTATCCTGAAATGTTCGTAAATAATCAAAATGGGGGTGTCCTGAGGACGTTGTCCGTATTGTTCAATGGCAAGTTGAATGTGTACTAAGAACACTCGCGATATCCTGAAATGTTCGTAAATAAACAAAATGGGGGTGTCCCGAGGTTGCTGTCCGTATTGTTCGGTGGCAAGTTGAAAGTGTTCTAAGAACACTTGCGGTGTCCTGAAATGTTTGTAAATAAACAAAATGGGGGTGTCCTGAGGACGGTGTCCGTATTGTTCGGTGGCAAATTGAATGTGTTCTAAGAACACTAGCGGTGACCTGAAATGTTCGTAAATAAACAAAATGGGGGTGTCCTGAGGACGCTGTCTGTATTATTCACTGGCAAGTTGAAAGTTTTCTAAGAACACTCATTATGTCCGCGGACATTAATAGTTCCAATACACATTAATAAGGAACAAAGTTGTAAGCCACTATGGGTGTGATATGCTGCGATGGTTGTACTTATTATAATATACTTACTGTTTGGTTTAGTAACTGGAGTACATGTATTTCTTTTTCATTTCTGTGATAAACGAAAAGAGCATGTTAGTATTGGTATTTTGTAATGACTTATTACATTGAATAATCAACATTTTTTTTACCCTCACATTTTGTACATTGCAAACCAGAGTACTGTGCAATTTGCTCAGTTTCTGTGTTTGTTCCTAAAATCATTGGGTCTGTGGGAGAAAAAAAAAATCCATGTTGGATTTAAAAAAAACCCTTTTTCTGTTATGCTAAAGTTTATTTGTTTGTTTGTTTTCAGTGTTCACTTGTTTCTGGCTAATGCTGTATATATTGGCTTGTTGCAGTTTTTTTAGAGCAGTAACATATCATTTATTTGTTTGGATATTGCAAAATTCTGGAGCAGTTAGATACCAGTAGGCATATTCTAATTGTCTATTGTTTGATATATTTTAGTGGTATTGATTTATCTGTTTGGATATTGTAAAATTTTGGGACAGTTAGATACCAATTAGCGTATTCTAACTGTCTATTTTTTGCTCTAATTTAGTGGTATTCATTTATCTGATTAGTTGTTGTAGAATCTTTGGGCAGTTAGATAGATTTTGGAATATTCTAACAGTTTATTTTTTTTACTACACGTTTACTTAAGGTTTAAGTACAGATTAGTTATTACATTTTGGTTTTAAGAACATTAAATAAGCGTTTGAAAGATTTGCTGGTAATCTCTGCTTTAGAGCAATGGTACTATTATTACATTCAAACCATCCACATTTCTTTTTTATATATGCATTGTAGTGCCCTGAATTGGTTGTGGCTACTGCGTGGTAGATTATACCTATGGTTGTGAAGGTTTTCTTACCAAGTGATACTTGACCATGTGTGAATCCAGTCAGCTTGCAGTTGTTTTCGGTACCATCTGCATTGTAACATGGAAGCATTAGTATTACATATTTACTATGTGTTTGTATTAGAAATGTGGAGCGATTATCCGAATTGCAGGTAGTACATAATCTACCATGGTTTGCATTTTGTACAAGATGCTGAAATGGAATGGATTCACAATTAGGTATTGATATATATATGAAGCGTTCATTGGGGATTTGTTCTTGTGTCACATTGTTGCAGAGAGTGGATGTATGTTTCCACATGTATGAAATCTGAAAGATTTCATTTATAGGTATGTTTTTATTTTCCAGTGCTTGTAGTAAGTACATTAGAAATTCTTGTGGATCTTCGTGTAAGTTTATAGTGAATTCAACCATTCCAGCACAGTAGTCCAATTGTTGTCTTATTCCATAAACACTATACGTGTTATCCGGATTGGTTGTTGCATTTCTGTGAAGTAATAACATTTGCAAACACAATTGGTCTGGACTGTGTAAGTAAATGTTGTCAACAATTGGTGGCAATTGAAATAGAATATTCATTGCGACATTTGCATCGCAACTTACTCCAACTATATTTGAGAGTTTAAATGGACCAGGTAGTTCTGTATCTGATTGATTTTTTTTTTGTTTGTCTTCCTTCTTTAATGAAGTACCTGATTTACTTTCCCTAATGGGTTCTTTTATGTTTGCGGTACTTGATGAAGTTTTAGTTTCTTTTACTCTCTTTTGAGGATTTGCAGTGATATCCTGTTGCATTTCTGTTTGATTTAGTTTTCTTTTACAACATTTTACTTTTTGTGGTACAGAATATGTGTTTCGTTGGGGGTGTCTATTGTAAGTCTATTGTATTCTAAAATGCAAGGAATATCAGCGTTTACTTTACTTGCATCAAAGTTGATTAGAAATAGACTGTCAAGTGTACGTAAGCGTGACAGTGCTAAGTAGCTCATGCCTTCTTTAAAGACTGTGTTACCAATGTCTATCATTGCTTCGTCTAGGGTAAGACCTTGTGATTTATGAATGGTGACTGCGTATGCCAGAGTTAGAGAAAATTGTTCTCTGCGTACATACATGTCTTTGAAGAGAAGGAATCGAGCTGTTGAGCATCCTATCCTTTTCACTTCTGAAAGTTTGTCAAAGAGAATATTGACAAACTGAATTTTGTTGTCACGTGGGTATGTTTGAAAGCAAACAACTGTACCCAGAGCTCCATTAACTAGTCCTTGGTCCACGTCAAGGTTACGTTTAAGCATTACTCTGCAATTTATGGATAATTTTAATATTTTTTCCGAGCCTGCTGTGTTTGAGATTGATTTTTCTAAACTATTTAGTCTTGTTGTGGCTTGGTCACACATGAGTAGTGTCATACCATGTACATCTAGTTTGTCTGTGGCGCTAATTTCCATTATTGGTTGCATTTCTTTACTTAACATTATTTCATTGAATTCAAAACAGCTTGCAAGCGTTGGCATTAAGGCCATACAAGTGACATTTTTGTGGGCTAATTATTCCATAACATCTGTAGCACATGCATTATCACCATAAAGTGCATGAATGTGCCAGGTTTTCAATATTGCTTCTGCTTCTTTAGAAAGTATACCAACTATGACATTTTTTAAAATGTTGGCATACATGAGATCTGCCGATTGCTGCATGTTTTCTGTTAATTCTCTGTATTGGAAATGGTACCAAAGGTTGACATTTCCAATGCTGCCAACAGTTTTACAGCAGAGTTTGTGTCCTAATGTTTTAAAAATAGGCCCACCTTTTACTGGCGTCAATTAAAGAAGATCTCCGAAAACAATAATGTGTTTTCCTGCAAAGAGCTCTTCGTAGTTTATTTTGAGTACTTCTTGTAATCTGAGGTGAATCAAAGCCAACATTAGGTTGGACACCATGCTCACTTCATCTATTAGAAGCATTTTCATTTGTTTCAATACTCTGTGTAGTTGCATTGCAGCTTCTGTAGAAAGTTTGTAATAGTCTAATTGTTATGGTGTTTGACTGGCAGGAGTAGTAATCAGTGTAAAGTGACACCACCTACGTTGTAGGCAGCTAAACCTGTGGGGGCAGTGACAACAGCTGACAGTTTGTTGTTTGTCAATTGTTGAAGGAACTTACTGATGATTTTGATTAGGAATGTGTTGCCAGAACCAGCTTCACCACTGACGTACAGTAGTGTAGGTTTGTAATTTTGGCAGGTGCATTCTTTGTTTTCATGTTGTACACCATGTGCAATTTCTTTTGTTACTTCTTGAAAAATGCTACGTTGCTCATTGTTTAGTTTTGATTGTAGTATAGTTAAGTCTTCTTTATCTTCATACTGACACATGGTGTTTTCTATTTCTATCATAGCTAATTCTGCCTCATTTGTTATTAGTGGTTCTCCCAGTGGTTCTTGGCTTCCTGTTACAGAAGGTTGACTACTGTCAGGAGTGTCCTTATCTAGTTGGGCCTGGAGTAGTTCTTCGTGTTGCTGTTCATTGTGCAACATTGTTTTGTACTGTGTAACGTTTACATCAGTTCTAGTGCTTTCATTTGCTTTGAAAGCATCTTCATATGAGTCATAGTTATCTAGTATTTCTTCTTCTTTTCTCCATGGTTGAGCTGGGACAGGTAATATACTTCTTTATGTTGAGGAGTCTTTAATGACAATTTGATATGATTAATTAAATTTGGTTTGGTGAGTTCTACTAATCTGCCTTCACAGTTTGTCACTCTGTATTTACCTTTTTTTTCATCAGGTTTTATATTATTTTTGTATGTGTAATTTTGGGCTATGTGGTATAGACACATGGCTTCCAAAGTGGTACTCCTGTTTGGGTAGTATGTGTCCAATAAATTGTTTTTTAAAATGTCTTGGCTGTTGGGATCATGATGGGCTATTGTTTCTATATCTTGGTATGATTTTAGAACTCCTTTTCTAGATTTAGGTGGACCAAGACTTAGCCATACTATATTTTCAGATTTACCATACAATGTAGTACCAGTTAAACGATCAGCTGCTTCATAGGATCCACATTATCTATGGGAGAGCATTTTTATGCCCAAGCTGTATAATTTCTGAGACACTGTTTTATCTGATGACAGGTCATTCCAGAGGTTTTGCAGCTCTGTCTGTTCTGCTTTGGTTAAGTATGCTGTGACATATCGTGCAACTGCAGTAGAATTGTCTGCAATGTACTGCACATCTATGTTTGCATTCCATAAGTGGGCAATGATTGCATTGTAATCATTTATATATTTTTCATCTTCTTTTCTTTTTATGTAATATGTATTTTTAGGTGACTTACCTTTAACACTATGTCTAACTGAAGACATGAGGTTGTTCACTTGACCTGTATTTGTAACTGGTCTAGGGAAAACAAATCAGCATTTGGTGTAGTATTTCCCTTTGTTTTTGTATTTGCGATGACAATATTTGCCACATTTGTGTCTTTGAAATTGTAAAATGTGTCCATGAAGATCACTATTTGTGGATTCTGATGGAATTTCAAAAGTGAAATATTTTTCAATAAACTGTAAAACAGTGGCATCACTGTCTTGACCAAATTTAGGACCATCTTTAATCCGTAAAAGCATATGGATATGTTGTGCTCCTATGGCTTGGTATTCTTTTCTCCAAAAGAAGTGTTGCACTTCTCCAAGGGGAGGAACAGTTTTATTAAAAATAAAATGTAGCATAGCAATGAAGCGATGGTGAAAATATCTTGAAACATTAACAGGATCCAGAGAACAAAGTTCTCCAGGTGTTAATATATCTATGTTTGTTTTGTTTTTGTTTGATATGCGTAGAAAATCATGTAAATCTTCCCATGCATATTCTGCACAACTTAATGTAACAAACCAAGTGGGTGGGCTAAGGTTTCTGATCATGCAACGTATATCTGCATGACGTTGAAACCAGTACTCTTTAGTACCACACATATTTGCTAATAGATTTGTAATATTTGATTGTAAAATCTCATATTTTTGTTGAACTTTTTGTAATAATTGTGTAGCTGTCATATTTTGAAAGTGCAATCCTGATTTTAATATGTGTGCAACTCCGTAACATAAAGTTGCTAGTTCACTTTCAAATAGTAGGTGGAATATGTATTCCACATTTTGTCTAAATCTGGGATCTTCAGAATACATCTGTAATGAGCGGTATTCTAATGCTGATATTTGAATAGGTCTATCATCGTACCTTCCTCCTTTGCCAGTAGGAAAGAGTAGAGGAAAAGCAAGTGTTTCTATACTTTTTTCCCATATGCTGATTGGTGATCCTTTTGTGTGACACATTTGGTACGTTTCCAGTGCATCTTCTATGGTGTCATTAGAGTGCAATGGATGAATTGTATAATGGTCTAAAATATTTGATATTGTAGCAGGATCTAGGAGCTCAAATTGACCAGCTTTGTGTGTCTCTTGAATTATTTCAGTTGTATCCTTCAAGTTTTCTTCAATATTAATTTCTTTGTAATATTCATTATTCTCTTTAAGATATTTCAAGGCTTCTCTAACTTTATGTAAATCCACCAGCTGTTGCCACATTTTTTTGTCATTTGTAGGTACTCCATTTACTAAGATAATTAAAGATTGCTGCATTGGACATTGCACTCCTAGAGTGTGCACATTTTCTTTTAGATCTAATGGTAAATACACTACTTTTCCATGAATACCTTTCACTAATTCAGAGGGAGGTAATTTTGCAGTTTTTGGTTGAAGGCGTATTATTGCTTGAAATGGGTGCACTGTTTGAATTATGATGCTCTCATATAAATTAAGTTGTTGAAGGGGTTTTGGTAGTGGATATAATTCCAAATTATTTGTGATAGCACGTGAAGGAGTTTGGTTGTTGTCAAGTTTTGTAGTGCAGTAACTGCAAAGTATTAAGGGGTCAGTTATTTCGTATTTGTTTTCTGATATAAGGTAGAGAGCTAATTCAAACCACTTAGAATCTTCATTGTCTTCTATTTTGTATGATAGGTCTACAGTTTTTGTGTTACTTTTATAAAAAGTTCTGCGGCAACATACACACACATGGTTTGGTACTTCAGCTGATGTACTTTTAAATTGTAGTACTTCTTGTTTGTATGTGTGTAGTAAAAGGTTGCCATGTGTAGAATTGTTACTAATTTTGTTTACAGCTATTTCATTCTGTAAGTGGCTTTCACTTCCAAAATATTTTTAGGCACAGAGATAGCATGAATTAATCTTACAGTTTGTTTGAGTAATAATAGATATATTATGGTGGTATTCAACTTACTTTTTTTCTAAAATGAGCAGGTTACTTCTTAGTTGTTCTTTGTACTTCAAAATCGGCTGCTTCTTTTCAGGAGAATGGTCTTCACTCTAATTGTAAAAGAAATATATTAGTAATTTTGTTTGTATATACCACTGTTTTTAATTTAGACATTGATTTTTTTAATTGACATCCTCAGCGCCTTACTCAAAACCATTAAAACAATCTTATTCACATAAGATATGTTGCACCAGTTGAATACAAATCATATGTTGTTAATGAATGAACTGTATTGCAATGACTAACTGTAGCAAACAAAATATCTTTAGTATTCCTTGTGGGGTTCATAATGTACCACTGAATACCACTATTCCTGTAACTAAGGTTTTGCAATTAATAGTGCCTCAATGTCATGGGCTGCTTGTCCTATATGAATGTAAGTAATGAAATAAATAAAAAAATAAAAAAATGTTTATGTAATTGTACAAGTATTGTTGTTTGAGATTTGAACATAGAGTGTGCATGCAATTTTGTTTGACTATATGTAGTCTACATATTGTATTTCAAAAATGTTAGTTCAACATGATTTGAGTTTGTGTGTGTATAAAGAAATGAAATAGTATAAAGGTTTGTAAGTGACAGTTGATTTTAGGAGTTTGAAAAAAAAGTCAGTAGATTCATTTTACAGATTATACAAGCTAAAAGTCAGTTAATCTGTTTATATGAATGTAGAACATTTGTTCATGTACTTTACAGAAAATATGTATACCTGTAGTTTGTGTTCATGCATATTGATATGCATGGAGCTGCAAGTAGAATTCTTGGAGACTTGTACAGTATTTCTTGTAGAAGGTGCTTTCTAATGAAATGACACTTGTACCCAGAGAGATTCACAGTACATTTGCATTGCTGATCTATGATGATGGAGTTAGATGTATAGGTCTTGGATGTGAATGGTGGATGGTCATGTGACTTCCTAGCTGCATCCAATCATGGAATGGCACAGAGAGTGAAGTTGAAATGGTAGAAGGGCTTTCCATTTTACGATATGTCCGCAGACATGGCGGTAGTTCGTGGACATCGGGTGTTACATCCGGGGATTTTTGGGTTGGGAAGCCATGCAAATGAGAATGAGCATAGAAAGGGATTGGTCAGGAAAGTTTATTGGGTGCGTTGTGCCAGGAGAGAGTTTCTCAGATACTCTTTTAGCTGAGAGAAGAACAGATAGCTATGGCTGTGTGTTTCAGAAAACAGATTGTTTGGATTTTGGGAGACTCGTGGATACATTGGTTGAAGGTGCATGCAGAAAGCTGTGGAGTAGCTGTAGATCTTGGATTCCCATATGTGGAAGTACACTGGCATGGAGTACTTGGTTTAAGTGGTTGGACTTGTTACCTCTCTTTGCTACTTTGGAGACAGAGCAACATCCAGACATAATTGTAATTCATTGTGGATGGAACAGTTTAGGACATGTGTCTGGAATTTCTTTGCAATTTGCAATGAAAGAAGGACTTGGGAAGGTCATGGACATGTTCCCAAATTCTCAAGTAATTTTTTCACGGATTGAGACCAATGTGGCTTTGTTCTTCTTCATTTGGTCCACAAATGGAGAAAGCAAGGCACAATGTCAATAAGGCTGTTTGTGCCTTTCTAAGAGATTTTGGCATGTCCTCTTTTCACAATGAAAATATTATGTTTCGTAGTACATACATTTTTCGCAGAGATGGAGTACATCTAACTTATGCTGGCAATCAGATTTTTCTAAGAAACATACAAAATGCATTGCAACCTTTTTTAGAATTACAGCATCCATTTTGAAGTAGGTGTTGAGTATTTTTAATTTATCAAACACAAACACCACCCAAGGGCTCTTTTCAGAGCCACCACTTCCTCCCACAGAAAATTGCAATGGTTATGATAGCACCCCAAAATTTTAGATATCCGCGGACGGGAAAATACAAAGGGCCTTGCTTCATTTATTTTCACTTCTATTTTTTAACTGTGAAAGGTGGCTCTGAAAAGAGCCTTATTTTGTTTGGATTTTTGTTGTTTTATTTTTTTTTTGTTTTTTTATACACGACACACTAGGAGAGGAGGGGAAAGGAGGGGAAAGCAGGGACACCAACCACAGGGATAAGAAAGGGCGAGCTGAGAGAAGAACATGCAGAGTGGGTTTTATTTGGGTAGTGAGCAGATCTTCTCGTGCTCTGACCGATTGTCTCAAAAGCACTTCAAAGTCGCTCAACCCTGCAGACTAATGCGTTGCAGTACATACACACAACTGTGACCCTCAAAAGGTAAGGGTCATCAGCATTGCGTATGGCCTGTGAGGCAGCTTGAGGAAGACGCTGTCCCACAGGAGTGTTCCTTGTGGTGACAGGATCAGAAACGGAGGATGAAGTAGAGGAAATCAACCTGCTACGCTCCTCACAAGGTACAACCTTGCGAACGGCCCCAGTGTGGAATGACTTGAGGTGTCGCTTCATGGTGGTGGTCCCAAAGATATACGAACCATGCCTCCTGCAACTGAGTAGCATTTTGCACTCATTGCAGGTGACTCGGTTCGCACGAGCCTTAGGACCATTCCTATGAATGGTAAATAACCGCCACACCCAAGACTCATGCCGAGTGCGGGTAGTAGAGATTTCCACTACCTCATTCTCATCATCCTCTTCTTCCTCCTCTGCCTCCTCACCCCTGTTCCCCTCTTCAGGCCCTTGGGGAGGTGGTGGTTGTGGAGGGGGTGGGGTGATGCTGAAGCAGGTGCAGCACCAGGTGGCAGTAGTGCAGCTATGAATGCCATCTTGATGAAGATATTAATCTGCAAGTAGCAGGAAAATTCGCTGTGCGCTGAAGAATAGCCAGAAACACAATGAGAATAAGCTCTAGGGCATGGTCTTTTATAAAGGGTGCTTGTACACGGTTCGCGGACATGCGCGCTGTCCGCAGACAGATCGAACACGAAAAAAGGTTCAAAAAGTTGCAAAATGCATGTAGAACTCATGATTAGTATGTGGGACTTGTGCTATAGTGAGTTTTTATTGAAAAGTATTGTGGATTACTTGAAAATATACTTTTAAATTGTTCGGGGACACGAACAGTGTCCGCATTTTAGAACATGCAATCAGCGTGGGTGCGGTCACATGATCGCTTCGCGAACATGTCCGGAAAGGGAGCGGCTTTCTGCAGGACACCAAATGCACAGACATTGGTTTGCGCATGTGCGTTGATGTTCTACAAACAATGTTCGGGTCCTGAAGTAATTGAAAGTGCGTCACACGTCAAACGAACAGTTACGGACAGGCGTTTGTTCTTAGAACAGTTTCAACTTGGTAGCGAACAGTACTGACAGGTATAATGTTCTTCAGGACACCTCCATTTTTGTTTATTTACGCACATTTCAGGACACCGCGTGTGTTCTTAGAAGAGTTTCAACTTGGTAGCGAACAGTACGGACAGATATAGTGTTCTTCAGGACACCTCCATTTTCGTTTATTTACGAACACTTCAGGACACCACTTGTGTTCTAAGAACAGTTTCAACTTGCGAGCGAACAGTACGGACAGGTATAGTGTTCTTCAGGACACCTCCATTTTCATTTGTTTACGAACATTTCATGACACCGCGTGTGTTCTTAGAACAGTTTCAACTTGCTAGCGAACAGTACGGACAGGTATAGTGTTCTTCAGGACACCTCCATTTTCATTAATTTACGAACATTTCAGAATTCCCGCGCTGTCCGCGGACACCTACATTGTTTTTTTTTTTTTTTAAATGAAACGCAATATAAAAATGTTACTTTATTTAACATATATTAACAATTTATGACAGAGAAGGTGAGGCAGAAACGGAAACAAAAACAGGATAATTAGGGGTTTCAACAGGATTTGTATCAGGTAAAGAAGGGATGGAAGTCTCAATAAAACATTTTGGCTCATGGAGAGGGTTTGGGGATAATTGACTGGTATATGGTGAGGGGGGACAAGTACATGTGGGACAATGGTATGAGGTTTTTGCTTTAAAATGATCTTCAACAAAAGTTTTCAAATTATTAAAATTGGTCAACAATAAATCAATTTTTTCTTTTATGCTGTCAAGAGTGTTATCCATAACGGCTTCTTCAGAGGCATTTTCTATTTTGGTATGCTCTGTCCAAAAAAATATATATATGTAAAATGTATATAAAATAATAATAATGACATTTTTTATATTGTAAAGTATCTACCATTAGTTTCACTATCTTCTGACATTTCCTCATGTGGGAAATGCTCCTCTAGCCATTCCAGAGTACTAGACATTTCTGTGAGAAAAAAAAGATAATATCATTTTTTTAAATCTAATACAGAAAATGTATGAATATATGAGTAAAATGCAGTACACTTACTATTTCAGGTAAGGTATGTTATGAGTACTCTGTAGGTCTGCTCTTGCTCTTAGTTGTGGAGTGTCTGTGAGTAATTATGTTGGAAGCCTATTTATCTTCTTTTGGTATATTCTATTTTAGAACATATTGTATTTAAATGAATGGTTAGTGTGTTACATATATGGGTTACACTTTTTATGTATTGCTACATATAATGTGTATGTGTGCTGGTTTGTGAATTTGTAAAATGTTCATATGTTAAGATATAACAATCAAACATACCCCACCAGAGTTTTTAGGTAGTGGTACTGTTGTCCGAACATGTCCGCGGACATTAAAATAGTTTGCGGACATCAAACTCAATAGAGAAGGTTCAGTATGTTCAATTTTACATGTAGATAAAGTTGTGCTGCTAAAAACCTATGAAATTCAGTGAAAAACTTTGTTAAAGGAATGTTATGGTTAAGTTGCGCTACTAAAAACCTATGAAATTCTGTGATGTTGTGGGTGTTAGTCATAGCAGTGCACGGTGGTGGCGCGAGTTATGGTTGCTTAGCTTACCATAACTGGCGAATTTCAGGGGGTTTTCGGTTTTACTTAGAACCATAACGTCCCTTTAACAACGTTTTTTCACTGGATTTCATAGGTTTTTAGTGGCACAACTTAACCATAACGTCCCTTTAACAATGTTTTTTCACTGAATATATATATAAATATATATATATATATATATGATATGATAGTTTATTTATATAGCACCTACACACAATGTGTTTCAAAGCGCTTCAAGGCAAGGCAAGGGAGGGAACAAGGGAAAATACAACCACATTCTTACAGGCCATGAACAGTAAGGATGTGAAATTAACTATCGTACTCGGCATGACGACATTTCAGATAGTGCAAGAGCTAAGACATAGATAAGGAAGGGTGGGGGAGAGTGGGAAGGAAATGGAAACAGACAGGCGACTACCGTACTAGGCCTGATGACATTTCTGGTAGAGCCAGAGAAAAATAAAAGGTGAGGGAGAGGGGTGCAGAAAGGGAGGGGAGGAATATATATATATATATGTAGTTATGGTTAAGTTGGTGTTTCCATAGGAAGAGCACTTTTTGGGTGGCTTATAACTTCGTCCCCCCTGGACGAATCCTCACCAAACTTTGCAAAAAAAGTATATGCCCCACTCTGAATTTTTTGCAAAGTTTGGTGAGGATTCGTCCGGGGGGGAAATTTATAGGGGGGTCCCAAAACTTTTTTTTTTCCCATAGACTGAATGGGAAAAAACTTTGCGCACGGCTACAGCCCGAACCGCTGGACGATTTACAACAAATTTGCGGCAGGAGTGGCGGCCTGGTCCCGAAAGCGTGCTTTTGCAAATTTGGTGTAAATCCGTCCAGTAGTTTTTTAAAAAATTACCAAAATGTAAGGCAAAAAAATTAGTGATATCTGTGTCCGCTTCACGGACGGACTTCCCTGTTTGCTCCGCGGACAGCACTCCGATTGGCCCATGGCCTTTCGTCATGTCCGTGGACATGTGACGTGTTCGCTGATTGGACGGCGAGGGGCGTGGAGTGCGTCAGATTTTCTGTGGCACCCGCCATCTTGTATTCGCCGTCGACCGCGTACAGCGCGGTGAAACATGGATAAAAAATTGTATTTAGTGCTCTGTGTTGGTGTGTAAGAGTGTTTGGGGAGGGTGGGGGAGTATGAGATAGGTTCAATGTTTTGTTTTTTTATGCGCTAGACATTTTTGTTGCGTTCGATTTGTCCGCGGAGAACACGGCTGTTCTGACATTTTGTAAATAAATTAAATGGTGGGGTGTTTAGAGGACGGAGTATGTGTCATTTTTGTTCGCAACGAAGGTAAAAATGAGCTATGAACACTCGGGGTGTACTTAATTGTTCGTAAATACACAAACTGGGGGTGTCCTCAGGATGCTGTCTGTATTGTAATCTGTCTCATTGAATGTGTTCTAAGAACACTCGCGGTGTCCCGAAATGGTTGCAATTACACAAAATGGGGGTGTTCTGAGAACAGTGTTTGTATTGTTCGTTGTCAGGGTGAAAGTGTTTTACAACCACTCCTTTTGTCCGCTAATAATACAATTTCCTATGGGCGTCAACCGACTTTTTGTCCACTAAAGAAACGATAAATTCGGCTGGTGTGCGCCGACATTATGTGATAATCCTATGACTGGCGCTATTGACCTGGCTGACTTGCTTTTCCGACACTAAATCATATCTCCCGCCACTAAGCCTGATATTATCAAAGCATTCATATTCCCCGCCTCTCTCCGTGACGTTACAGGGTGCGTCATCAAACGCGCCCAGTCCTCTCCAGTCCTAAGTGATTTTACACAGAACCCTGGAAGACAACACATATTATGTCACAACACAGCGCGCCACAATTCGGAATATGAAACAGTGATTTAAAAGCAAACAGCAAGATTGTACATTTTGTAAAGTACATTTATTTGACATCAAATGTTTAGAGAATATTCAGCAATTTGCATGTGTCTTTGTTGTCGATCCGCAAAAGTTCATGTTGAGGCACGCGATGTTCCTTTGTGGTACAGAGGGTGTTACATCAGCTTACAACTCAGTGCGCCACAATTCAGAATATGAAACTGTGGTTTAAAAGTAAACAGCAGGATTGTACATTTGGTAAAGTACATTTATTTCACATGAAATGTTTAGTGAATATTCAGCGATTTGCTATTGTCTCTGCTGTCGATCAGCAAAAGTTTAGTTGGAGCCACGCGTTGTTCCTTTGCAGTAGATATGCTGTTGGTTTATGATAAAAGCAGTAAATGGTCGCTCTGATAATCGGAAGGTTGCTCCAAAAACGAGCCATTAGACCACCCTATTGGTTGGTATGTTGTTTGTAGCCGCTATTACTGCGTAAGGGCATATTGGTCCTTGGCGATTGTCCCATAAAATGGTGAGGGTCATGAAGTTGCATATTTGGACCTGCACCTGGCAGTTGAAGACCCCATCCACTGGAGTCTGTAAATCGTGACATAGGCAAAATGGGGCCACATACCTGTTTTAAAAAACATAAATTAGTCTCACCAGCCGATCTTCATTAAAAATCATAATTTTATTTATTAGGGCGTGAAACTATTTGCTATCGAAGATAGTACAACGGAGTATGTTAATAATAAAATAATAATATTTTCCCATTCATATAGCGCTAACAACCGTGAGGTATCTAAGCGGTGCTTATTATTAACCACGGTGTGTGGTGCTCATTTATCGACCACAGAAGGATGAAAGGCTGAGTTTGGCCTTGCCAGGATTTGAACTTGCATTAGCAAGCTGTGCACGGATGTCAAAGCGAGCGTTGTACTTGCTGTGCCATTTGACAGGCTACACTGAAGTGGCACAGCGAGTAGAGCGCTTGACCGCCTATAGACCGCTTAAATTATTTGTATTAACCCACCCTGTGTCGTCTGCCTTTTTCAGAGCCCTGTAAACAACAGGGGATCAATTCGGCGGTGATAGTGCGCGGTAGAAAACATGCCACTTTAAACGAACAAGTTCAACTTGAGCGGTCGTTAATGCTACGCTATTTTAATTATATTTGGTATAGGATAATCTAAAGGGTTACTTACAGTACAATTGCAATTTCCATTGCCTACGAGTGGTGCAGTCCCAAAATACGACTCCGCGTGTGCCAACAATCTTTCGCATAGTGATATAATATATAAAAGTGGTTTTGTTTCATAAATTTCATCCTTATCTTCTCTTACGTTTTAGCAACACTCCTTCAAGAGAAGTCTTTCATCACAATCTCATCTGTCAAGGTCAAAACACAATACAACCTTATTGAGCCTCTCTGGGGCCCGAGAAAAAAATGGAAGCAGCTGACCTTCACTGTGAACGAGCATAAATTCTTACTTTGCAACATTCTGTGTAAAGCCATCTGTGAGAAGTTGGTTTTTGCACGCCATGTTTGTATATTTGTTGCGCGATATTAAAAAAAGTTTGTTTAAAGGACGTTATGGTTTTAAGTACAGCCGAAAGACCCCTGAAAATCGCAAGTTATGGTAAGCTATGAAAAATAACTCACGCCACCACCGTGCACTGCTAAGACTAAAACCCAGGACATCAAAGATGACATCGCAAATGTCATTGATGAAATCACTGATGACATCACATGTGTATGTACTTTTCATGGAATTTGTGTACTAGGGATTTTTATTATAATGTTGCAAAAAAAGTGTCAAGGATATTGCAATAAATATCATACCGTTATTAGTGCTTTGAACGATGCATTGATATAAATAGCATTGTATTATGGGATTCTATCTAGTATACTGAGCTACTAATGGAGAAACATAGCATTGTGTGCAGAGTACAAGATGAAAGTATAATATTTGTAATGTTAACATGCTGAATAATGAAATGATAATTGTCCTGAAATGTTCGAAAATTCACAAAATGGGGGTGTTCTGAGGACGTTATTCATATTGTGTGATTGCTTAGCTGTATGCAATGAGGGAATGGCACAGAGAGTAAAGTGGACGCCGTCCGCGGACACCGCGGCTGTTCGTCGACAGGGCGTGCTACATCCAGGTTTTTCCAGGAAATCCAACATGGAAAGAAGACTGTACGGATCAGCCAATCAGATGTCGAGGTTGCGGATTTGTGTTGAAAGAGACTGTGTGTGGTGAATATGGCAGAAGTGGAGAAAGTGAGGGTGTTGGTGCTAGGAGATATGTTTGTGCATGGTTTACAGCAGTACGCTGAATGCAGGCATGTTGAAAAGAACTTTGATGTGAAAGGAGTGGAGGTGGTGTGGAGCACTGTGCCTGATTGCAATGTACAGGGAATTGTACAAGTTTGTGAGGATATGGCCACGATGAACAGTCCGCATGTGGTAGTTTTGCACTATGGTGCTTTCCATTTGGGCAACGTCAGTGCCCCTACTTTGTTGGCTGATTTGGAACGCTTGGTTCAAGCCGTAACGAAGATCCGTCCAAATGCTAAAGTAATTTTTTCTGGATTACTACCTAGGGCAACATGGGACAATAGTTCAGTTTTTTGTCCTCAGCAAAACATTGCTAGGTGTCCCATCAACCGAGGCATGTGTGCCTTCATGCTTAGAGCTGGTATGTTCTTCTGTAACAATGATAAATATTGATGCCAGTAATGCTGTTAATTTTAAAGAAGATGGCATTTCTTTATCTTTTACGGGAAATGCCTTTCTATTTTGGAATGTAAGGGTTGCTTTGGAGAAGGTTATGTAAAGATTTTATGAGTAAAGTAAGAAAAAAAACCAAGAAAAAAAATACAAAATAACAGGTGTCTGTCAAGCATCTGTAAAAAAAAAAACAACGGCTCTTTTCAGAGCCGTTGTCTTACCATAATGGCTCTTATCTTACCATAACTGCCGAATTTCAGGGGTTTTTCGGTTTTACTTTGAACCATAACGTCCCTTTAACAAAGTTTTTTCACTGAATTTCATAGGTTTTTAGTAGCGCAACTTAACCATAACGTCCCTTTAACAACGTTTTTTTTACTGATATATATATATATATATATATCCTTGTTTGGATACTCCCTTTATCTTGTTCTGTGTTACTGTGTTGTTCATCTTCACACCCCTCTTAAAAGTATAGCCTTCCTCCAGCCTATGTGACTAGAAACAGCGAAGGAGGTATATATCTGAACTGTCCCTGTTCTACCTTTATCATTGCATTGGGCTTTGGTTTGTTGAAGTGTGAGGGCTGAGTTGGCCATTTTACCCCCACTTATCCCATTTACTCCTGTGAAGCAGAACCAGTTAATCACACTCACCCTCCATGTCAGTTGTCAACTAGTCTGCCAGGAGGGGCATTGAATCCTGATGTGGGAAGATGTAGGAGGTGCTTCAGGATGGGTAGGTGGAGCATGAGGAGGAGCAGATAGAACTTGACGAGGGACAGACATAGCATGAGGATGGGTAAGTGGGAGGGGTGTGTCCACTGGATGCCATGTTGGGGCAGGGAGACTTTGACCCAAACTCAGCAGTTCAAGGAGATGGGAGAGTGCATGAAAGAGACAATGATGCAAACAATAAAAGGGAGGTCTTGGAGGCTGCAGGGACACTCATAGAGTTCATGCATCACATAGAATAATTGTATGGACCCTGGAATCACAGGGAGGTGGTGATACCCCAGCAGCAGATTACAATAATCAGAGAGGTCCAGTGGGATGATAGGGAGTGGGGAGATCAATAAGGAAAAGTGCTGCAGGAGACATAAAATCATGCGTCAGAGGAGCAAGAGATAGTACCACAGCAAAATAATAAGAAGGAGAAATCTGGGTGCCACTGGACCATTTCCCACCTGAGTGTAGCAAACAGAGTAGGAAAGACAGGCTCAAGCCTTCTTGTATAGTTAAATGTAGTCCAGAATTCATGACCACTGCTTTTCATCTGCCGTGACTCATTTCGAATTGTGCAGTGCCCAGTGACCACTGATTTTCATCTGCCTGCCTCATTTCGAATTGTGCGGTGCCCAGTAACCACTGTGTTTTATCTGCTGTGCTTTCCCACCCTTCCTCTTTTGTCTCCTCTGCTTGCACCCCTCTCTGTGTGTCCACCCCTCCTCCTTTCTGCCCTCATTGCCTAGCCACCTCCCTCTCTCTCCTCCCTCCTCCACTTCAGTTATGATGCTCTCTGTCTCCCCTATCTTTTCCAATTGTTTCTCTATTGACTACCCTTCCCATCTCAATAAGTCTGGTAGGAAGAAGTTCAAAAAGGATATCCTGGTCTCCAACCCAGACCTCCCTATCGCTGATACCTACACCAGCGCTTCCTCCAGACAGACCCTCACTGAAATGCTCTTTGTCATTCGTTCGCCAGACCTATGTACTCCTCATATGGTCTCTTTGCTCTCGCCTTATTCCCCCTCTCCCATTAATGGTGGCACCCGAAGGGGGGCCCTCCATCCACTCCTCTAAGATCATCATTAATGTTTACCTGAATGGCACCATCTTGGTCCATTGCCCTCAGACCAACCTCCTCCTCTTTGACAGATGTTTCCTACGCCTTATCAATTTCCTTTCAGCTCCCGCTATCCCTTCTCTCCCTTCTTTGGCTTTCTTGCTCCCACCCTCTGCCACTTCTCTGGCACCCTCTTCCTCCACCATGGCTACCCAGCCCTCTCCTCCTTCCTTTTCTACCCTCCCTCGGCTCCTCCTACACCTCCGCAGGGATTTCCTCTGATTTGTACCCCTCCCCAGAAGTCTTTCTAGGACGGCAACCTTCTCCACCTCGCCATTCTTAACTCTCGCTCAGCTGTAAAACACTCCTCTGACATCTGCAGTCTCCTGGAAGAACTTGACCTTGATGTCCTTGGTCTCACCAAGGCATGGTTCACTGACATCTGCAGTCTCCTGGAAGAACTTGACCTTGATGTCCTTGGTCTCACCAAGGCATGGTTCACAGCCAGCTCTGTCACGATCTTTGACACTTTCCTCCCTGATGGCTACAAGATCCTCTCCGCACCCAGTGCCAACCGCACCTGCTGGGCTGTAGCCTTGATCTTTCCTGAGTGGATTCCTGCCTCTATCATTCCTTTGCAGGCCTACAACTCCTTTGAATGCCTGGTCTGTAGGCTCTCTCTCTCTCCTGGCCAGTCTCTCACAGTGGCTACTATCTAGCCATCTGGTCAGATCACCTCCTTCCTCTCTGATTGGGCGGACCTCTCCTCCTCCCTCCTGGCCTCAACCACTTAACTCCTCCTCCTTGGAGACCTCAACATCCACCTGGATGCTTCCTGCCAGTCCCCCCTCTGGACTCTTCCGTGACCTCTGCAACTCTCTCTCTTTCTTTCTATTCTTCCCTCTGGCCCGACTCACTCTGCAGGGCACATTCTGGATGCTCTCATTTGCTCTGACCTAACCCCCTCTAACCCTTTCACCACTTCTCTCTCCAGGAGCGATCACTTTCCTCCCATCTTGCCCTCTTTACCCTGAAGGCTGTAAGTGATTTCAATCCTGCACACACCCAAGTCATGCCAAGCGTGTAGTGCGCAATTGAAACCCTTATTTATTTTTATCTATAAGTTCAATATTCTGAAAGATATACCACTCGTATCACACCCTTCTCCTGGAACCCCCCCCCCCGTCACACTGAACCAGGAATCAGGCTAGTTTGCAAAGGTAAATATTTATTTATGTATTTAGAATTTAATCACAATATATTTTAATAGGTAAACAACAATCACCAATGGGGTGACCGAACATCAAATAGTATCTTTAATACACTAGGAATCAAGGAATGAGCGCAAAAACAATTGCAGCACGGAAAATAATATTTTTGAATTGGTTTAGAACAGATGGCATTATAGTTACGGGTTCCCCCTGCAACACCCCCGAACCTTCCAATAGGCAATTAAATAGGTGTGAGGAGAGAGGAGGTATTCAGGAATAGCACAAATCAAACCGAATATCACTCCCACCTTCCCCCTTCAAACACAAGAGAAAAACGGAATTGAATTTTTAGCTCTCAGCATGGCTTTGAAATTGTCTTTGGAATTGACTGAGCAAAAACACCAAATATTCTCAAAAATGTTTAAATGATCATAAATTCCTATGAGAGCTGCTTTGAACAGTTGCACACAATCACAAACAATGATTTTGTCAAATGAAAACATTTGAAATCTCAAAGTCCAAGTCGGAAACAATTTAAAGCTGCTTCACACGTGTAAAACCATTTCAGAATTTCAATTTGCGGCAAACTTTTCGTTGCGCGATATTCGCTATAACGGTGGATCGCATTGTTCTGTGGTTTTGGGTTAGCTATGGATGTTTGGTACAAGTAGGAGATGGAATTTCGCTTCTATCACAAATATTGAGGGAGTTATAGAGGTTTTAGTAAAGGTGTTTTTTGTAAAATAAGCATGAGAATGGAAAACAGAAATGACAGGTAGGTTTTTTGATGCTATATTAAGGAGTAAAAAAAGGAGAATGCCACACAGGAAAGTAATTCACGGCCGCTCATAACAGTTCATGCGTGACACTCTATTTCGTTTGGTTTGGAAACTAGTTTTCTTAATCGATCAATAAGAAGTTAGGGTTTAATAACACAGATGAGAAAAGAGTCAGCACAAGGATAGTTCTAGCAATACTATGGTTCTGAATTAAAGATGGGATGGGTTTGAGATTGGGATCATACAAAGCAGATATATTACGGGTCATAGTTCTTCCTATTAATACTTACAAAATAAGTTATTAATTTGGACTGTCAGTTCTGGTCATGGATTGGATCTAGTCTAGGGAGAAAAGCACATCAGGCACGTGATTGGATCAGCTAGGCCAGTCACTGGATTTGCACAGAATCTGCCCTCCTTGTTTGTGGATATTTCAATCAGCTGGATAGCGAGTTCCGCAGGCAAGCCTTGTTGTAGCAAGCCAGAGCATGTCAGGATACTAGTTCAAAAGGCCTTCTCAAACCACAGCGCTTCACTGGGTTGCAAGAATAAGTTTGAGGATTTAGGCTGAAATAAATAGTTCTCTACTGCTTTACAAGAGTCTTGGCATCTGAATCTGGAAGGATGTTAAAGCTGGATGCAGAATGCTGTAATGTTTCGCCGGAATCAGGAAAGTGAGTTGATCAGTGAGTCCCTATGTGTTGTCAGCTGTCTCTATTTATCCTTTAAAATGACATCACAAAATGGGTGTATGGGCCGGCTTAACTAAACTTGCCCCTGTGAGCTGGGATTAGATCAAAACCTCATCTCTGCCTTGCAACGGAGTGATTGTATCAAGGCCCGATGATGTCACATTTTATGGTTTGCTTTACAGTTCTTAAAAACCTCCCTTTAGATACTAGTACCAAAATCGGATTTCTTCCTAAATACATATTTCAACGTTGGTCACCTTTACACAAATCACACCCAAAGATGCCATATTTTATGTAGTAGCTGTTCCTCAACATCCCGCAGCTGTGGGATCTTGTTTCACCTTTTTACAGAATTCTGTCCTTTTCACCATGAAGACATTTTCCAATTTTTTTGCAAATTACCACAAATGTTCTCGTTCAAAATGTGGATGTGTGTGTACATTTTCACAATTCTAGTATTAACACCTTTCACATAGAACCACATATATTTTCATTCCTGTCCAGAACATGTTACACGGTTCCGCCGCTTCTTAAAACGTGCAGCCAAAAATTAGACTAACAGATATGCCTTTGGTATATTTTTCACCACTTTGAATCACAAGTTATGAGTCTTTAAACATTGTTTTTTGTTCATGCTTAACAGAAAATGGTCCTGTCCCTTTGTCTCTCTGTCACGGCTCCAAAGTCCAGGTGCAGGAGTGGCGCGAACCAACTACCCCCACTACGGTCTGAGCACCTGCAAGGCGAGCTTACACAGGCCGCCGAGATCCCAGCAGGGAAAGAGAGTTAGGATCTCGTTGGTTGGATGGGTCTCGAACAGAGGGTAACCGGAGTGAGGGTTAGGAGAGGGGAAGTGGACAGGCAAGGGGACATATAGGAAAAAACAACAGTAATATATACACTATCACACCAACACGCACACACAGTGTTTTACAATAACTTTTGATGCAAAAGGCACTTAGCTCTGTGGTTGAGTGCTGGCCTGCCTCCTGCCTGCGCACCCTCAGGTCCGGAGTTCGGAGCAGTTCCAATGCTGCAAGAGAGTTTTAGTATTAGTGACCTGTGTTAACTCACATAGGCATAATACGTTCCACACACATACAATGCTGGCACATGCACATTACACGCTCTCAAAGCTTTTAGTTCCCAACAACAGCCTGTGTCTCAGAACATGTGGCTCAAGTTCGCCGCACGTGGCTTGAAAGGAGCTAGATCCATCGTGCCGCCAATGTTTTGCCGCACGTGGCCTATATCAAGCACTACGTGCTGCCAAAGTTTGCTGCACGTGGCTGTGGTCAGAAATGCTCTCTGTGCTGCCAAAGTTCGCTGCACGTGGCCGAAAACACATTAATAACAAACGCTGCATTAATGGTAATGGGTCTTTGTAGCCAAAAGTCAGGCTTGTTATATGCTGGGGAGCGCTGCTTACCACTTAGCTTTTGTCCCTTGCAGGGGACGTAATATGGCTGGGCGGTGCCCCCTGCGCGAGCCCCTCAGCGAACTGGATGTCCCAATGCTCCTCTGCTTGTTTTGCGCTCTCCCCCCGCTGCTGCGCTTCTGATTCCCATGTAGGGAGTAGCCGCTCGTTCGCAATGGTTTGGCCGCACTTATCTGTTGTGAGCGAGGGGCCGGAATGCTGGTTCCTTGGGGCATGGTCCCTCGCGTATTCCCCGTCGGCAGGAGCTCTGCTGGATGCGTCCGTTCTGGTCGGGAACTTAAGCACAAGCCCCGTGCCTTCGTTCTGCGCGCATGTGCGTGCGCGAGCCCCCCCCAACCTGGGAGTGGAAAAGTAGTTCCTGGCCCGGAGGCTGCTGAGAGTTGTGGTCTGGCGAGCCTTCTGCCTGCAGAAGGGACAGAGAAGCCTCCTGTAAGACTGGAGGCTGTTCCTTTGGGCTTGTTTTGTTTTGTGTCTGGTTCCTCTGTGCCCTGGGCCTCTCACTAAGCCCTGACTCCACCTTACAACTCCCTGTACCCTGACAGTACTCCCCCCCGCACGGAAGGGCTCGGGTTTGGGTTTCTCAGGATGATTTTTGTGGAATTGCCTTACTAGTCTAGGGGCATGCACATTGTGTGCAGGCTCCCAGGAACGTTCCCCAGGCCCATACCCAACCCAGTCCACCAAATAGTACAACCCATCTGGGCGACGCTGTGCATTTTGAATTCCCTGGACCTCATATTCAGGATGCCCCTGAACTATGATTGGCGGTGGTTTTTCAGTGCGAATGGATGGCCGGGCTGGTTTCAATAAGGACACATGAAAAGTGGGATGAATTTTCATTTGTGGGGGTAATGCCAGCCTCACTGCCACCCGGTTAATCACATCCGAAATAGTAAAAGGACCTAAAAACCTTGGCTGTAATTTACGAGGTCCAGACAACTTAATATTTCCGGTTGACAACCAGACCCTGTCGCCCTGTTGGTACCGGGGACTTATTTTTCTTCTTTTGTCAGCATAATGCTTATATGATGTCTTTGCGGTGTCCAGATTTACCTGAATATCCTTCCAGACCTGCTGCGCATAAACCTGACGCCCCAACAGAGTGGTTAGATTTGTAAACTGATCACCAGATCTGGTTGGCAATACTCTAGGATGGTATCCATATGCACCAAAGAAGGGCGTATGCTTGGTAGAACTATGCACAGTGTTGTTGTAAGCTATTTCTGCCAACCAGACATATTGGACCCATGACACTTCGGTATTGGCTGCATAACAGCAGAGGTATTGTTCCAGACCTTGATTCACCCGTTCAGTTTGGCCGTCCGTTTCCAGGTGATAACCGGATGATATGCTGACCTCCATCCCGATTAATTGGCAAAACGCTCGCCAAAATCGGGAAGTAAATTGAGGACCTCTGTCCGTGATAACATGTGTGGGTAGACCGTGTAGGCGAACCACATGATGTAGAAACAAGTCTGCTAGCTCACATGCGGTGGGAACTCCAATACACGGAATGAAGTGACTCATCTTGGTGAGGGAGTCCACAACCACCAGGATAGAGGTGTATTTTTGTACTGGTGGCAAATCTACAATCAAGTCCATAGTGATTGTATGCCATGGAGCCGGTGGCGTTGGCAATGGTTGGAGTAAGCCTACTGGTTTCTGGTGACTGGATTTTTGTCTGCTACAAGTGCTGCATTCCGTCACCTAAACCCGCACATCACGAAGTAACGTAGGCCACCAAAAGTGTCTGGAAACGTTCTGCTGGGTTTTAGCAATACCAGGATGTCCGGCTAATATAGTGTCATGACACCAATGTATCACTTCCTTTCAGAGTGCTGACATAGGTAAATATAAGGCCTTAGCGTAATATGGGACATCATCTACCAATGTATGTTGCGGGCCTCTTGAACACCACTTTTGCAACTCTTGAGCAGACATGGCCTTCAACACGTTGCCAAAGATGTTCGGTCTACCCACTATTCCGACTAACCAGGTGGGCGGAATTACAGAACGAGCCTCACCTACGCTTTTTGTCTCTGGCTCCAGATATCGAGATAGGATATCTGCCTTCATATTGTTTGTTCCTGGGCGATATGTAATTAGAAAGTCAAAACTAGAGAAAAACATTGCCCAGCGTAATTGGCGGGGCTTAGTGTTTTTGCAGTTTTAATGAATTGTAAGTTCCTATGGTCTGTCATGACAATGACCGTATGGCGGGCTCCCAACAGGTAATGTCGCCATTCGTCGAACGCTGCCTTTACTGCCAATAATTATCGGTCGGCTATGGTGTAATTAATCTCAGCCGGTAACAGTTTTCTAGAGTAGTATGCCACAGGGTGTAATAACCCCGTTTTGGGGTCTCGTTGAGATAAGACCGCTCCTAAGGCATAGCTTGATGTGTCGGTTTCAACTAGGAATGGCTGGCTGAGGTCAGGATGGCGTAGTATTGGTGCGGATGTAAAGGCAGACTTCAATTGCTGAAAACTTTGTTCAGCGGCTTTATCCCATACAAACGTCTTTCCTTTCCTAAGCAACGTTGTAATGGGTGTCACCAGTTGCGAGAAGTTCTTAATAAATTGCCTGTAGAAATTGGCGAAACCCAAGAACGATTGTACTTCCTTCACGGATGTAGGAGCCTCCCAGTCGACCACTGCTTGTACCTTTTTCTGGTCCATCTGTACCCCAGATGGTGTCCAAAAGTATCCCAGGAACTCCATGGTGGTACGGTGAAATTCGCATTTCTCAAGTTTAGCATATAGGTGGTGTTCCCGAAGCCGCTGTAATACTGCCCTGACATGTTTAACATGTTCCTGCATGCTGGTGGAATATATCAAGATATCATCGATATAAACCACAGCGAAAACATCTAGATACTCCCGTAACACTTCATCTAAGAGGTGTTGGAACGCTGCTGGAGCTTTACACAACCCGAAAGGCATCACCTGGTACTCGTACAGACCGAATTTGGTCCTGAATGCGGTTTTCCACTCATCTCCGGCCCGCACTCGCACCAGGTGATAAGCCCCCCGAAGATCCAATTTTGTGTATATTGTTGCATTCCGAACTTGATCGAGCAATACTGGAATTAGTGGCAAGGGGTACCGATTTTTAATCGTAATACGATTGATTGCTCTATAATCGATACAAGTTCTCAGGTCACCCGTTTTCTTGGGCATGAAGAATAACGGCGACAAGACTGGTGAGTTGGAATGTCTGATAAAACCGCTTTTAAAATTGGCATCAATATATTCTTTTAGGTGCGCTGTTTCTGCCTCCGTTAGGGCATACACACGACTACAAGGTAGTACCGCCCCGGGTTCTAAGTCTATACGGCAATCAAAAGGCCAATGGGGTGGCAGTGTCTCAGCCGATTTTTTACTGAACACATCTTTGAACCCCTGGTATTCTGGTGGTAAGTTACAGGGATCTGATGCCTCTATGGCAACTATAGTGGGCTCCTGAACTAAAGGCAAGGACTGGACCACCTTAGCGCAATGTGTACGGCAGTATGGAGAGGACATGGATATCGTACCCTTGGACCAATCCACCAGGGGGTTATGTTTTGTGAATCAGGGCATCCCCAGTATAACACCAAACTGTGGTGCTGCTATCAGGTCAAATTGGATGGCCTCGCTGTGATTCTGTTGGCTACAAAGTGTCAAGGGTTGAGTGCAGTGTGTTATGGGACCTGAACTCAAAGCTGTCCCATCCACCGCCATTACTGGTTCCGGTACCCTCTTCCTACACAAGGGCACTCCCAATTTAGCCATATATGAAACGTCCATGAAGTTACCCGTGGCACCAGTGTCTAAGAGTAAATTCACCTTAACTTTGTGCCCCGGAATTGCAAGACTCCTGACAGAGTAATGTGGGGGGCATAATTCACAAAACCTGAGACTGGGGTAACTTCTTTTTCAGGGCTCGGCTGTAGTACCCCTACAACCGCCGAGCCGAGGCGTTTCCCTGCGCTTTAGGTTTCATTGGGCATTCTTTGACAAAATGTCCTGTGATCCCACAGTACAAACATAGGCCCTCCTTACGCCGTCATTCTTTCTCGTCTTTAGTGAGAGGACCCCGGACTGACGGAATTTGCATCGGCTCATCCCCGCTTGATTTCTCCGGGGCCCGGGTCAAATGGGTATGATCAAGCCTGACTACTGGACGAGAGTCCCCCCGTTTCCTATCTCCCCGTCGTTCCGCTTGACGATGATCTAGACGCAATGCTAGGTCTATCATTGCTGGACAGTCTCCGGGTTGGGGGTCGACCTGTGCTATCAGGTCCTTCAGGTCGTCACGAAGACCGTGATAAAAGAGTGACATCGTTTTATCTCGGGGCCACTCTGTCTCCGCCATCAGTCTGTTGAATTGAGTTACATATGTGACTAACTCCTTATTGCCTTGACGTAGGGTAAGTAACTCCCTGTCTTTACACATAGAGGCAGCTTTATGATTAAAGATCTTACCGAACTCATTTTGGAATTCAACCCAGCTGTAAAGAACTGTGTCATCCCTTTGCACTAAAGGATTCGCCCAAGCCGCTGCATCTCCTGTAAGGTAGGAGATCACAAAGGCTGTCCTAGCCTGGGTTGAGTGAAATGCTGAGGGCTTGGTAAGGAAGTGAAGCTGGCATTGAGTCAGGAAGGTTTGGTATTTCTGTGGATCACCTGAGTATCTTTCTGGGGGAGCTAATGGAACTATGGACTCTGGAGTTACACTTACTTGGACAGGCTTGCGGTTTGGGTAGCTAAAGAAGGTACTTGGACGGCCAGGGTAGCATAGTCCTGTCTAGTGGCAGTGAGCTCAGCTTGTAGGTCCTGTAGGACCTTGGTTAATTCTTCCATAACCTAGCTGGGTCGTGCCACTCAGGCACCAGTCACACTTGGGCTTGTGCTTCTGTCACGGCTCCAAAGTCCAGGTGCAGGAGTGGCGCGAACCAACTACCCCCACTGCGGTCTGAGCACCTGCAAGACGAGCTTACACAGGCCGCCGAGACCCCAGCAGGGAAAGAGGGTTAGGATCTCGTTGGTTGGATGGGTCTCGAACAGAGGGTAACCGGAGTGAGGGTTAGGAGAGGGGAAGTGGACAGGCAAGGGGACATATAGGAAAAAACAACAGTAATATATACACTATCACACCAACACACACACACAGTGTTTTACAATAACTTTTGATGCAAAATGCACTTAGCTCTGTGGTTGAGTGCTGTCCTTCCTCCTGCCTGCGCACCCTCAGGTCCGGAGTTCGGAGCAGTTCCAATGCTGCAAGAGAGTTTTAGTATTAGTGACCTGTGTTAACTCACATAGGCATAATACGTTCCACACACATATAGTGCTGGCACATGCACATTACACGCTCTCAAAGCTTTTAGTTCCCAACAACAGCGTGTGTCTCAGAACATGTGGCTCAAGTTCGCCGCACGTGGCTTGAAAGGAGCTAGATCCATTGTGCCGCCAAAGTTTTGCCGCACGTGGCCTATATCAAGCACTACGTCCTGCCAAAGTTTGCCGCACGTGGCTGTGGTCAGAAATGCTCTCCGTGCTGCCAAAGGTTGCCGCACGTGGCCGAAAACACGTTAATAACAATCGCTGCGTTAATGGTAATGGGTCTTGGTAGCCAAAAGTCAGGCTGGTTATATTCGGGGGAGCGCTGCTTAGCACTTAGCTTTTGTCCCTTGCAGGGGACGTAATATGGCTGGGCGGTGCCCCTTGCGCGAGCCCCTCAGCGAACTGGATGTCCTAATGCTCCTCTGCTTGTTTTGCGCTCTCCCCCCGCTGCTGCGCTTCTGATTCCCATGTAGGGAGTAGCCGCTTGTTCGCAATGGTTTGGCCGCACTTATCTGTTGTGAGCGAGAGGCTGGAATGCTGGTTCCTTGGGGCGTGGCACCTCGCGTAATCCCCGTCGGCAGGAGCTCTGCTGGATGCGTCCGTTCTGGTCGGGAGCTTAAGCACAAGCCCCGTGCCTTCGTTCTGCGTGCATGCGCGTGCGCGAGCCCCTCCCAACCTGGGAGTGGAAAAGTAGTTCCTGGCCCGGAGGCTGCTGGGAGTTGTGGTCCGGCGAGCCTTCTGCCTGCAGAAGGGACAGAGAAGCCTCCTGTAAGGCTGGAGGCTGTTCCTTTGGGTTGTTTTGTTTTGTGTCTGGTTCCTCTGTGCCCTGGGCCTCTCACTAAGCCCTGACTCCCCCTTACAACTCCCTGTACCCTGACACTCTCTCTGCAGCCCAAGAACAGCCCATTTCCTTTGGGAGTCCATTCCAGGAGCAGTTTACAACCTCTTTCACCCCTCCATTTCCTGGGCTGAAGCTCTGCCATTGTTCCTTCTCTTTCTGTAGACAAATGTCTGGGCTAACCCGCAGTTAGAATCTCCAAGTGAGTTTCTGTTGAGAGGATTTTCAGCTCCCCGTGGGAGAAACCTGCTTTTCCAGTTCTTGCAGCTCAGCCAGGCTAATTTATTCTTAATTAAATCCTGCAAAACCAAACTTATTGCATCAAATCACATAAATACATTACTTTCTTACCTTTCAATCTGTGGGATCAAAAACACAACTAAGATCTGTGTTCCTTTTAGCAACCATCATTTTTATGTTTGCTAAGCCGGCAGACTTTTAGTTTTAATACTTTGAAGTTTCATCAGGGGCTCCTCTGACAGCGGTCATCCACAGGTAGCCCAACGTACTGCACACAGATTTTGACAGGGGCTGTCAGTTTACAGACAATCCAGTTTTTCTGAAGAAATGTTTTGCTCTTCACATTTAGGACTTTGTATGTTCGCAATGCTTCATAAGATTACAGGAATTTTTGCGCGGAGCAAGATTTTGGATGTGAAGAAGTGTTGTGTTAAAGGCATTTTGGGGTTTTTAGCACCAAAGCAAATGTCCCTTGTAGGTACATTTTTGAGTTTCAATTCCAAAGTGCTGCTTCTTTCTCTGCACTCTGTTTGCTGGTCACGGAGCCCACTGGCACATTTTTCTGCATTGTGTGCTCTATCCCACCACATATGCACCATGGGTGGCAGGTTGTGCATACATTCTTTTGTGTGTTGCAAGACATGTTTTTTGTATGTTTTTGGCACGCACAAGAGTCTTGCCGCCATTGTTGCTGCTTCTTGCACCATAACTAGCAGGGTGATGCCACATGGCACAGTGGAGTGGGTCAATATATCCCACAAGCCCAAGCCAGCACCTGCACTGCTACCTTCCTTCTCGGTCATCCGGCACATGAAACGTGTGTCAGTTGAAGCTTTTGCTGCCATTTTCTCTCCCCCTGACTCATCCTGACACTGCCCTTTCCATGCTCCACTCTGCTATCTCTGCACTCTCGATGTTCTTGCCCCTGTCATGAGGATCTGCTTGAAGCCCAAAGCCAAGTGCAATTTTTGGTACAAATTTGACCACGTCACCCTTAAACGCAAGTGTAGGGTTTCCGAGAGGACATGGTGGAATTCTTGTGCATCCTCTGACAAACTGGCCTGCCACCTGCTCCAAAGGCAATACCGGCTCTCTGTCGGCACTAAGAAGAGAGCCCACTTCCAAGCCCGCATCTCCGCCGCATCAAACAACTCAGTTGAAATCTTTAAAATCTGCAAGGAGCTGGTCAATCATGCTCTAGTCTCTACTTCTGCTGTCCCCTCCAAGGCCCTCTCATCCTCTCCTCCTCTTCCCAATTCTTTCTTTGCCACCTCAGGCCCCCTTTAGCTACCTCTCCTCCCTCTTTCTCTTCCTTTCCTCTGTTCTCTCCTGATGAGATTTCTAGACAGGCCAGATCTATGAAAGTCTCGTCAAAACAGGTTCTTCCTTGTTCGTCCAAAACGATCAAGGACCATATTGACACCCTCGCTCCTGCCCTGACTGACTTCTACAATCACCTCTTTGCCACTGGAGCCTTCCCCTCTCCTCTGAAGCACACTCTTGTACGCCCTTTTCTCAAGAATCCCACAGCAGACCGTTCCTGCCCGGCTAACTATCATCCGATCTCTATCACTCCTTTACTGGACAAACTCCTGGAAAAGCTGCCATCTCCTAGCTTAACCTACACACTGATTCTGTTGACTGTCTCCATGACCATCAGTCTAGCTTCGGAGCAGCCAGAAGCACAGAAAATGCTCTCTTGAACATCCGTGAAGACCTCTTCTTCAACCTTGAATCTAATCTCCCCTCTGTCCTCATCCTACTAGATCTCTCTTCTGCCTTTGACATGGTCAACTATGCCATCCTGCTCAACCGCCTCTGTGATAACTTAGGTATCACTGATCAGGCCCTGGCCTGGCTGACCTCTTTCCTCTCAAACCGACCCTGCGAGGTCAAACTTGGGCCTTCCTTTCCTCACCTCACTCTCCACTTGTGGTGTTTCCTAGGGGTATAACCTCTCTCCCTGACTCTTCAACCAATACCTGTCACCCCTCACCCACTGCATTGCTGCTCTCTGCTCCAACTTTCAGTGCTATGTGGATGACACTCAGCTTGTTTTCAGGCTCCCCTCTGCTACCTCTTCTCCCTCTCTCATCTCTAACTGTCTGCAATCCAGGAGTGGTGTGCCGCCAACGACCTCTGCCTTAATGCCAGTAAGGCAGAGATTCTGCTCATCTGCACTCCTGCACTTTCATTTCCTGTCACTCTCTGGCCGGCCACCCTTGGCCCTTTCCCTGCCCCCACTTATGAGGCTAAGAACCTCGGGTTCATCTTCAACTCCACGCTTTCCTTTTCTTCACACATCTCTGATGTCTCTAAGAAGACAAACTACCAACTACACCTCCTCATGGCTATTCTTCCTTTCCTCTCCTTTCCCCAGAAGCTCACTGTCTCAAGAGCTCTGGTTCTCTCCAGGCTGGACTACTGCAACAGCCTCTTTCTAAATTTGCCTGCCACTACTCCCTGCCCTCTGCAACTCATTCAGAACAGGACTGCAAGACTTGTCCTTGCCCTCAATCCCAGGCATCATATCTCTCCAGCCCTGAAATCTCGTCATTGGCTCCCAGTGGCTGCAAGGAGTACATTCAAGACCCTCTGCATTGTCCAGAAGGCCTTCTGGGGCCTAAGTTCATAATACCTTCAACTCTCCCTTTGGAAATACTTTCCTACTCGAGCTCTTCGCTCCTCCACTTCCAACTCCCTCAGGGTCAGTCGCTTCTCCAAGCAATGACATGGTGGAAGATCTCTTTCCTAGCCTGGGGTCTCCCTCTGGAACAGCCTCCCTGCCTCTTTGAAACTCAAGGAGAACCGTCTTCGCTTCCAGAAGCATCTCAAGACCTTCCTCTTTGCCTCTGCCTTCTCTCTTCCTCTCCCCTGCGGATCTCTGTCTAATTTTACACTGGGCACCTGGCTACCCTCCAAATGTGGGCACAGATGCCTGCCCACCCCACTGCACACCCACCCTGCTTCCTGGCAATCCTTGTACTTAGGTCTGTATCTATAACCGTACAGTCCCCTTACCTGCACTTATCAGACACCCGTTGTCTGTGCTTAATTCTTGCACTTGTTCAGCACTTTCCACTCCTCACCTGCCCCTTGCACTTTCCCTGTCCCTCTCCCTTGCACTTGCATTTTCTCAATGTCATTGGGCCTAGTAATATAGTTGTTGTGTCCTTCCTTGTACCCATTCCTTGCCTCATCGCGTCCTGAAGCACTTGTATATGGGCGCGATATTAATAAAATATCATAAAATAATTTCTGTCATGACACCATGCATCGAGTCATGGGCCTGGGCCTACTTTGGCTTGCCAGTGAGTAATTCTGTCAGCAGGGGGATGCATGTTTCGATTTAACCTCTGCCAGAAGACAGTCAAGTAGAATAACCAAAACAAGATATTGAGCAACCCATTGATGCACAAATACTGTAACAAGTTGCAGAAGGGTGTTTTTACAGAGCACACATGAACCTGCTGTTATAGGACACACCTCCAGTCGTAACAGCACAAGGGAGTGTCAGATAGCACATCAGTTCATTTCAGGTAAGGTTCTTGTGAGTGACCACACTTTGGAAGAGCCCAACACCATCCTGACTCCTCATGTTGCATCCAGAAGCGTCTGCCACCATCCACTAGCAGGACAGTTTTATGACTACTAGCACTGCAGCACCCTGTTAGTGATGCTTGATTTCAGTGCATGGCACTATTTGGTTGGAAGATTATAGACAGAGTAAAATGAATGCATACATGTCAGTCAGTCGAGCTGGATTTGGATTTTATGGTGAAGCACATGCTCCAGCAACACCAGACACTCTTGTAGATGACCGGGCAAGACACAAGGGGAACGGGGGAATGGTAGGAAAAAGGAGAATCATCGACAAGAAGGAAAATGCAGAAAAATGAGGCGAGGCTCTGTTCATAGATACAGGTACAAGAATTGATGCATAACCTCCCTTTGAGCACTGTGATTGTTGGAGTTAGACAGTGACTCTGATGGTTGGTAGAGTCAAATACATTGAGGCAGAACCTCCACTTTACGAGTTCAGTACAAGGTGTTAGAACGTGGCATCTCTGGTTGGTAGAACCAAATAATTGTAACAGATCTTCCAGTTTTTGAGAGCGGTACTAGAAGTTAGAAAGTGGTTCGACTGGTTGGTATAGCTAAATAAATCAAGGCAGAAAATCCAATTTTAGGAGTGTGGTAGTAGGACTTAACGAGTAGATCTGCTGGTTGGCAGTGGGTTAAAAGGAGTTAGAAAGGGTTGTTGTGTGACAGCAATTCATATAGTCTTCATATTAAAATCCCCTTATCAACCGATGCAGTCAAAGTCACCAGGTTTCTCTGTGCATATGCATCATCATGACTGTAGCTTGCTTCCACACAAATATTTATCACTAAGGGGGAGCAAAATGTTCTCCGCAAAGCAAAAAGTGTAGAATCTGCACTGGAATCAGCTACGCCTGTTCTGTGGCATCAGCATTACGGTTCAGCAGCCACTGAAATTTCTCCAGGTTTTGTGAGGTTTCGCACAGAGAGTGGTGTTTCATTCCCATGTTAGTTTCGTGTATCGGGACAAGAAACTTCATATCAGTCTTTTTTTGATGTGTGGTTGTTTCGTGCAGTGGCACGAGAAACTTTGCGTGGTTTTTCCATGATTTGTGCTAATTTTGCAGTGACACATGAAACTTTGCGCAGGCTTATTTTCGACCTGTACTAGTTTTGCGTTGTGGCATGAGAAACGTCATGCTGCTCTTTTTGATTGTGCTAGGTTCACACAGTGGCATGAGAATCTTCATGCTGCTCTTTTTGATTGTGCTAGGTTCACACAGTGGCATGAGAATCTTCATGCTGCTCTTTTTGATTGTGCTAGGTTCACACAGTGGCATGAGAATCTTCATGCTGCTCGTTTTGATTGTGCTAGGTTCACACAGTGGCATGAGAATCTTCATGCTGCTCTTTTTGATTGTACTAGGTTCACACAGTGGCATGAGAATCTTCATGCTGCTCTTTTTGATTGTGCTAGGTTCACACAGTGGCATGAGAATCTTCATGCTGCTCTTTTTGATCGTGCCAGTTTCACTCAGCGGCATGGAAAACTTTGCGTGGCTAATTTTGGTGCTGCTCTTTTCGATTTATGCTAGGTTTGCGCAGCGGCATGAGAAACTTTGTGCCACACTTTTCGATCTGTGCTAGGCTCGCACAGTGGCATGGGGCACTTTGCAAGGGTCAGATTGGTCCGCTAGACGACATGAGAAACTTTGAAATGCTTTTTGTATACCCATAGATGGCGGAACAGTTTCCCATCAAAATTGATTGAATTCTTCCTGAGTTTTTTTCTGCATCTGGCGGAATGGAATTTCACAATTTTGTCCTCTTCTATGTGATGGGCCTTTTGTATCCTTCCACGATAGTCTTTGGGGAAAAAATGCTCAATCGCTTTTATGAAATAAGGTTTCTTCCATGTCTGTTATTAAGGCATTCCCTGTAATATAAAGTTCAGGTCCCTAGGTTTAGAAGTAATGTTATGCACATATTCCATGTTGGTAAACCATAAGCTTATTTAATGCTCAAAGAATATGATAAAGCCCATGTAGTCAGTTCATGGTTCTGAAATTACATTTGGCTAGATAACTGAACAGACACAGGAAATGCACATTACTTTTTTAATCTTCACAAAAATGTAGTTTTCCGGGTTATTATTATTATTATTATTATTATTATTATTATTATTATTATTATTATTATTATTATTATTATCTCCTTGGCAAAGTGATAATGGTCATTCATTCTTCACTGGCCACAGCTCTGTCACCTTCCTGGGATAAATGCTTATGTGGTTTAAGGCTTACTGTTGCTGTTTATTTATTTGATCCAATGTGTTTCAAGGAAGAAAATGCAGCATGTTTTCTTGGAATGTACATACTTTTCCCTAATCACTACATAGCTGTTGAGAAATAAATCAGACCAGCACTTATAAGATGTCTTTTAAGCAATGAAACCTGAAACTCTAACTTCTTTATGCCCTCTGATATTTCCATATTGATCCTGTGTTTGGAGATGCTCTGAAGTATGGAAGAATATAGGTCTTCACTAACAAAGAGAATAGCATGAAAACTTGTTTCAAACAAATCTATTGAGAACTCCTTATTGAAATGTATTTAAGCCAACAACAACAACAAAAATAGAGCTATGCTCCCAAATTGATTTTGACAATGCTGACAATTTGAATGAAATCACTTATTAAGATTATGTCTTCCCTATCTTGACAGATGTATGGAAGGTTCAATTATACAGCAACGCTTACCTCAAAATATTCCAGTTGTTTTTTGTTTCTGAGAAATAAAGGCGGCCATCAAGGCATAGAAGAGCTCCTCTATTAAGAATTTGGTACATGAGATTAATGTAACATGATCATCAAACATCAACAGAGAACGTTCCTGGCCTCGAATCCTGGGAGTGCTCAGTTTCCTAGTGACAATAAACGTGTCTAGGTCATCCAGGAGTAAACTGAACACAGTGCCTGTCAGATCGCAACCCCATCCCAACATAGAGCTGATGTGAAACCTCCTCATTTTGGCGGTAGCTGACCTGAGCTTTGTTTTCTTCATGGAGGGAGGGTCGTCCACAATTTATACATAGCCTTCATTCAGACACTCACACCTCAATATCTCTGAGAGTTGCTTAATATCCACTGAGTTGAAACCTGTTTTTAGCCATTTCCACGAAATACAGCTAACGTGTACTTGTTGTTTTTTTACTTTGGAGTTAATGGCCATGATGCCTTCAAAGGTGGGCCATATCTGGATGGCAACTGTCTGCTACCTTCACTTCATTCATACCTATTCATTTAGGCTGTTGGCCATTACCGAACACTACAATCCACCACTGAGTGCACGGTACTGTAAATATGGCTGGGAGGATAGCCCAGAGGCAACGTGTGTGCCGGAGAAACAAGACAAAGCACAGCAGCATAGGTTTGAATCCCTGAGCTGTGCTTACAGACTGGTCTCCGGCAGTAAGTGTGTGAAGTGACCAAATACACGCAGGAAGACGTGATTGATTAATACGCTATTTATTTACATTAATAGCTAAGTGATAGTGATTCGGCCCCACCGACCGCGGAAAGCAACTGACATGAAGCGGGTTTGAAACTCGCATTCCAAACATACATCATTGTATTCTATTCACCCTTCCATCACGAGAGCTCGCGCAAGTTCTCGTGATGAAATGATGAAAGGATATTACACATCTCCCCTCCTTAGTCTCTTGCTGTTTATGGAACACAGTCTAGTATGCTTCTTCTGTATGTTCAGTAATATTAGACAAAATCCTTCATGTGGTTTGGTTTGCGGATTACTCTTCCTGTTCTTGACATATGCAGAGAATCTGGTTTATATGTTGGCAAGGAAATGTTTTATATTACATTTCTATTCAACCTAGATCTCACATGCTCAACATTCCTCTTCATGCTTTCATTACCATTTCTCTTCATGCTTTCATTACTACCTCTACTGAATTGCTCCTTGTGTTCCACTTCACCAGCTTTCACATCCTTACTTGACTCCATCACACATACTCTCTCCATATTCCAGACTCTACCATCTTGCACCCTCACCGCATGTCTAAAAACCTCAATCACACTCACTGGTTTGGACCATTTGCAGGGTCCATCTCTTAGTACAGGGGGTAGTTTAATTCTCACTAGACCCCCTACTCTGGGAACCTTGTTTCTTTTCCCTCCGCTCATTAGACTATCATGAGCTGCCTTATTCCTCAACTGGATTTTCCTGATACTCTCTACTGCCTCTCCAAAATCTTTTCTTACTATAGTCTCTCTCTCCAACCAAGATGGTGTCAATTTGGTGTTTGCTTTGCGCCCTCTACTTAACTGAAAAGGTGATAGACCAGTTGTACTATGGGGAGTAAAAAGGTGAGCAATTATTTTTCTTTTCACCGCTTCCTCCCAGTTGAGCTCATTTGACCAAGCCCACCGAATGGCATCCTTGAGTACTTTATTGAATCTCTCAACCCCTCCATTGGTTTGTGGGTGGTATATTGCGCTAGTTTTGTGTACAATGGAATTACTGGTACAGAACCTTTCCATCTCTTTTGACCTAAATTGGACACCATTATCAGTTAATATGCTTCTTGGGAAACCCTCTCTGGTGCATATCTCTGACAAAAAATCTATTACTATTTTAGCATTCATATGAGGTTTGATTAAGACTTCTACCCATCTGGTCAAAAGGTCAATGACCACCAGGCAAAATTGTTGCTTACCATCACAATGAATAGGCCCTAGTATGTCCATGCCTACTTCATCCCATACTTTTCCTGGAATATTCGTTATTACCATAGGGTATTTCACACTCACACACGCCCTGTCACTCTGATTACAAAGGATACATTCTCTGATGGTTCTCTCGATTTGTAAGTCACATCCTGGCCACCAGAAATCATCGCGTATTCTCTGTTTAGTCTTGACAATTCCTTGATGACCTTCGTGGCCCAGATCGATGATTCTTTGTCTCAGACTTGTAGGCGGAATTATTCGATCTCCTCTCATAATTCTGTCATTTGCTACATTGAGTTCATCTGCAACTCTCCAGTATTCGATGAGACCGGACCCTTCAAATATAACTTTCTTTAGACTTCCATTGCTTTGTATAATTTGCTTCAACTGTTTTATATTTTCATCTTGTCTCTCTGCTTCTTCCCACTCAGTTTTGGATATGGATAGCGCTTCAACGTTCAAAACAACCTCTGGATTGTTTTCACTTTCATTATCTACCTCAGAATAGTTGGTAAGTCACGACAGACAATCAGCAGCACGATTCTTCACTCCCGGCACATATCGTACTGTACAGTTGTACTCTTGCAGAAGTGCAACCCATCTTTTAATCCTGTTAGATACATTGTCCAAACCTTTATTCATAATGACATGTATCAATGGTTTGTGGTCAGTGTGAATCTCCACCTCCACTCCCCAGATGAAATTCCTGAACTTTTCTGTTGCCCACTTGATGGCCAGTATTTCCTTTTCTATTGCAGCATACGATCTTTCTGCACCCTTTAACAATCTCGATGCAAATGCGATAAGAACTTCTTTTCCTTCGACTTCTTGTGTGACAACAGCTCCTAACCCTAGGTTGCTTGCATCTGTTGTTATTATAGTCTTCCTCCCACTCTTGAAATTCTTCAACGATGGTGCTCTGTTTAATTCTGATTTGATATTTTCAAATTCTTCTTCGCACTCCCTGTCCCATTCAAATGACTTCCTCTTTAAAAGTTCACGTAGCGGAACAGTATGTATGGAAAAATCCTTTATAAACTTAGAATAGTACTCCGCCATTCCAATGAACGTACGCACGCCTTCCTTTGACTCTGGTCTTGGCATGTTCATTATGGCATCAGCAAGTTGCTTCTTAGGTTTTATGCCGCTAGCAGATATGGTATGTCCTAAATATTCGATTTCGCTACGATTTATATTACATTTATCTTTACTAAGGGTCATACCTGCTTCATATAACCTCTTGTAGACATGTTGTAATCTTTCATTATGCACCTTCTGGTTGACGGCGTGTACCAATATGTCATCTTGAAAACAAATAATCCCTTCGTCACCTTCAAATAGTTTGTGCATGATTCTCTGAAATACTGAAGCAGCTGACACCAACCCAAATGGCAATCTTCTGTATTGATACAGCCCATCTGGCGTGATAAAGGCTGTCATTTTCTTAGAATCTTTATGGAGTTTAACCTGGTGGTATGCTGATGTTAGATCCAGAGTGGAAAAATACTTTGAGGGTCCAATAGTGGATACAATCTCTTGAATATTGGGGAGTGGATGTCTGTCCGGGATCACGCTCTTATTTAGTTCTCTCATGTCTACACATATTCTCAATTTTCCGGACTTTTTTCTTAATACAACTAATGGTGAAACCCATTCACTGGCATATATTCTTTCGATGATCTTCTGATCTTCCAATAATTTAATCTCCTTTCTTACTTCTTCCCTCATTGAGAGCGGAATGTTGCGTAACTTCTGTGCAACAGGAACATGTCCTGGCTTCATTTTGATCTCATGAACAAACCCACGCAGACATCCAATTTCTTTCCTGAAAATTTCTTTCATCATATCAGCTTCTATGGTGATTTCTTTGTTTCCTTGAATTCCTCCAGCGTTGCTTTCAACAGAATATACAGACTCATCCGACGCAGCATCTAACTTCACTTTGAGTTTGCATTGGTGAGTCCAACTTAACAAAGGCGTTCTCCCCTTCTTTGTTATGTATATTTTCCCATTTGCTTTCCTCTCCTTGAATTTGAGTGCTCCTCAAAACCATCCAATGACATCTATTTTAACTTCGCCATATGCCCTGGGTTTTATGTCTGGTTCATGCAGGTATTCATGTTTCTTCCTGTCCCAGAAGATTTGTGGTATCAAGGTATATTTTGCACCTGAATCAATCATCATGTGCATGTTGGTTCCATCAACACAAATTACGGCCTTGGGGCTTTCTATTTCTTGTTCATTTTCATCGTCAGTCACGACAAACACGCATTCTTCTCCATCTTCATCACTATTTTCATCGCTTCCTATCCAGTTAGTGGAAGTGTTTTGCATTCTGCAACATCGGGCGTAATGCCCCTTGCCTTTGCATTTCCCACATATAATTTTCAAAGCAGGACATTCCGGGTTATCCGCCCATTGATCCATGCTATCACATCTAAAACATCTCCCTGTATTCTTCCTTTTAGGATCGTCTCCTCGCCTGTGCAGACTTTTCTTTCTCACATCATTGTTATTAACTCTGAAACTTGTTTTTTTTCTTCTATCATCATTCCAAGGTAATCTCCCGTTCCTTTCTGATTTGTATCTCCTATTGGGATTTCCTGAAATTTGAGCAATGGGTTCGTTCTCTTTACTTGTGGTAAGTGTCGCATTCTTCTCTTTGGAAATTTCATGTTTAATATCAGTAGTTTGTATCCTGCTTTCTAATTCTTTAACACATTTCTCAGTGTGCTCCACTTCCTTGGCCACACGTAAGACAGTGTCCAAGTTGGGGTCGTCCTCAGCCCATAATCTTTCTCTTACTTTGCTATTCCTACACTCCAGCATGAATTGATCTCTCAACCTCTCATCCAACTGAGCATTGAAATTGCATGTCTTGGCTAGCTTTCTCAAGCTAGTGATGTATTGTTCTATGCTTTCACCCTCTCCTTGAGTTCTTTTCCCGAATTTATAACGTTCCAAAATAGTGCTCAGTTTCTTTTCATAATGTTTTCCCATCTTCTTCACTGACCGCTCATATTCATTTAAGTCATTATCTTCATCAGAAGGCAGATCTGGTAGATCTTCACATTTTTCCTGCCCTCCCGGGCCTAAACAATGCATTAAAAGAGACTTCTTCCTCTCCACGCTGCAATTCTGACCACACACAACACCAGCGTAATGTTCAAATGATTTAATCCATCTTTTCCATGGAATAGCTGGATCACCAACATCCGAAAGGAAGAACATTGGCGGTGGTACACTATTGAAAGACAGGCTGACTAAAATGTGTCTGTGTCACAAAATTGGAAAGGATTGACCAAAATTGCGAATTCCGGTCCTTTTATTGTCTCTTTTAGATTCGAGGCTTGAAAATAGTTAATTATCAGCCAAACATATGACTTCCTGCAGTTTAAACGCTTGTCAGTTCAAATTTATGTATACTTTCACTTTCCATGTGATTGCGCCTTTATACTGGGAGTTACGGCAGATGAAAAAAACTTGTAACAGGCAAAAAGCACCTCTATTCTGTGAAATACGGTAAGATTAACAGCACAGGCCAAGAGGCGTGTCCGGACGACATACATTGAAAGTAAACACAAGCAGGATTAAAGGAAATCACTCACTTAATTGACCTTGACTGGCGTCGCTGGAAGTCGAGTTGATTGTAAGTGGAGCGGAGCGGCCACAGCTTTTATGACAGCTGCAGGGCCTGCTCACGCACATAAATCACGGCTGACAAAACGAGCGTCGAAGATGGTAGACAGATTCAGGTGAAATGAAAGCCTGGGGCACACAAAGGGGCGGTGGGGCCTGAAGATCCTCGTCGCCACTTGAAGTGACCAAATACACGCAGGAAGACGTGATTGATTAATACGCTATTTATTTACATTAATAGCTAAGTGATAGTGATTCGGCCCCACCGACCGCGGAAAGCAACTGACATGAAGCGGGTTTGAAACTCGCATTCCAAACATACATCATTGTATTCTATTCACCCTTCCATCACGAGAGCTCGTGCAAGTTCTCGTGATGAAATGATGAAAGGATATTACAGTGTGCAATAAAAGACAAATTAATTAATTAATTTGCACTCTACTTCAGCAGAATAGGCAATCCGTTTTCTTGTAATGTGGGCTGAAAATCTACAGTGTAAGCACCTGTTCTGAGCAAACCATTAGCTGATCTGGCTCTCATCTTGCTCCTGCCCACCACCTTCCACCTCACAACCTTTCCACTCTTCCCTCACCAAATTAAAATTAGAAAAAGCAGACACCTCCTCTATTCGTCAACCCATCCTCTCTGCTGCCTTCACTCATTGTCCACCATGGATCTCTGAAAAGGAGCTTATCTGAGAGATAACATTCTAATTTCCTTGGCAGCATTCTCGACTAAGGTTTTGTTTTGAAAAAAACTATGTGTGATTGGAAAAAAGCATGTGTTATCAATTCAAAGGTACAAATGATGTTATTCAACAAATGGATTATATCTTTTCCAGTGAGAAATCTAAAACCTTTAGATTAAAGTTGTGTGACAAATTGAGGGGTGTGAATTGATTCAGTAGCAACCCAAACAGTGAAAACGGAACGACCAAGGCAGTGAACAAAAAAGAAGGGGCTAGACATGTGATGTCATCAGTGATGTCATCAATGATATTTGTGATATCATCTTTGAGGCCCTGAGTGTTAGTCTTAGCAGTGCACGGTGGTGGTGCAAGTTATGGTTGCTTAGTTTACCATAACTGGCGAATTTCAGGGGTTTTTCGATTTTACTTGTAACCATAACGTCCTTTTAACAACTTTTTTTTTTAACTGAATTTCATAGGTATATATTAGTGCAACTTAACCATAACCTCCCTTTAACAAAGTTTTTTCATTGAATTTCATAGGTTTTTATTAGTGCAACTTAACCATAACGTCCCTTTAACACATTTTGTTTTACTGAATTTCATAGGTTTTTATTAGTGCAACGTAACCATAATGTCCTTTTCAATGGATGAAGACCACTAGCAACCTAGGTTCTCAAAGTGGGAACCCGGGGTGGTAAAAAAAAATATTTTTCTTCCCAAACCGGTACGCCTGCGGCGTCCCGGTGTAGGAAGGAAAATCTTTTACCAGGATGGCCACCATGGAAATGGAAGGCGGGGTGTATAAAGAGAACACAACAGGCCATCAGCAGGGTGTGGGGGGAACAAGAGGTCAACAAGAGGCATCATAGGAGGGGGGGACAAGAGGAAGACGCAGGGCATGAGCAAGGGGTGGGGGAACAGGAGAGAGACACGGGGCATGAGCGGGGCACGTGGGGAACAGGAGGGAGACACGGGGCATGAGCGGGGGGTGGGGGGAACAGGAGAGAGACATGGGGCATAAGAGGGGTGTGGGGAGACCAGGAGGAAGACACAGGGCATCAGCAGGGGTGGGGGGAACAAGAGGTCAACAAGGAGCATCATAGGAGAGGGCGACAAGAGGAAGACACGGGGCATGAGCGGGGGGTGGGGGGAACAGGTGGACGAGGGCATGAGCGGGGGGTGGGGGGAACAGGAGGAAGACACAGGGCATGAGTGGGGGGTGGGGGAAACAGGAGGAAGACACAGGGCATAAGCGGGGGTGGTGGGGAATAGGAGGAAGACACGGGGCATGAGTGGGGGGTCAGGGGGAACAGGAGGAAGACACAGGGCTTCAGCGGGGGGTCAGGGGAGAACAGGAGGAAGACACCAAGCATCAGCGGAGGGTGGGGGGAACACGAGGTCAACAAGGGGCATCATAGGGGGGGACAAGAGGAGGACCCGGGGCATGAGCGGGGGGTGGGCGAACAAGAGGTCAACAAGGAGCATCATAGGAGGGGGGACAAGAGGAAGACACGGGGCAAGAGCGGGTGGTGGGGGGAACAGGAGGACGACAGGGGGCATGAGCGGGAGTGGGGGGAACAGGAGGAAGACACAGGGCATGAGCAGGGGGTGTGGGGTACAGGAGGAATACACAGGGCATGAGTGGGGGATGGGGGAAACAGGAGGAAGACACGGGGCATCAGCGGGGGGTGGGGGGAACAAGAGGTCAACAAGGGGCATCATAGGAGGGGGGGACAAGAGGAAGACACGGGGCATGAGCGGGGGGAACAGGAGAGAGACACAGGCATGAGCGCGAGGTGGGGGGAACACGAGGGAGACACGGGGCATGAGCAGGGGGTGGGGGGAACAGGAGGGAGACACGGGGCATGAGCGGGAGGTGGGGGGAACAGGAGGAAGACACGGGGAATGAGTAGGGGGTGGGGTGATCAGGAGGAAGACACGGGGCATGAGTGGGGCGTGGGGGGAACAGGAGGGAGACATGGGGCATGAGCAGGGGGTGGGGGGAACAGGAGAGAGACACAGGGCATGAGCGGGGGGTGGGGGGAACAGGAGGGAGACACGGGGCATGAGCGGGGGGAACAGGAGAGAAACACGGGGCATGAGCGGGGGGTGGGGGGAACAGGAGGAAGACACCGGGCATGAGCGGGGGGTGGGGGAACAGGAGGAAAACACGGGGCATGAGCGTGGATGTGGGGAACAGGAGAGAGACATGGGGCATGAGCGGGGGGTGGGGGGGAACAGGAGGAAGACACGGGGCATGAGCACGGGGTGGGTGGAACAGGAGGAAGACACGGGGCATGAGCGGGGTGTGGGGGGGAACAGGAGGAAGACACGGGGAATGAGTAGGGGGTGGGGTGATCAGGAGGAAGACACGGGGCATGAGTGGGGGTGGGGGGAACAGGAGGGAGACATGGGGCATGAGCAGGGGGTGGGGGAACAGGAGAGAGACACGGGGCATGAGCGGGAGTGGGGGGAACAGGAGAGAGACACGGGGCATGAGCGGGGGGTGGGGGGAACAGGAGGGAGACACGGGGCATGAGTGGAGGGTGGGGGGAACAGGAGGGAGACATGGGGCATGAGCAGGGGGTGGGGGGAACAGGAGAGAGACACGGGGCATGAGCCGGAGTGGGGGGAACAGGAGAGAGACATGGGGCATGAGCAGGGGTTGGGGGGAACAGGAGGGAGACACGGGGCTTGAGCGGGGGGAACAGGAGAGAAACACGGGGCATGAGCGGGGAGTGGGGGGAACAGGAGGAAGACACCAGGCATGAGCGGGGGGTGGGTGGGAACAGGAGGAAGACACGGGGCATGAGCGGGGGGTGGGGGGAACAGGAGAGAGACACGGGGCATGAGCGGGGCTTGGGGGAACAGGAGGGAGACACAGAGCATGAGCGGGGGGTGAGGAGAACAGGAGAGAAACACAGGGTATGAGCGGGGGTGGGGGGAACAGGAGGAAAACACGGGGCATGAGCGGGGGTGTGGGGAACAGGAGAGAGACATGGGGCTTGAGCGGGGGGTGAGGGGGAACAGGAGGAAGACACGGGGCATGAGCGGGGGGTGGGGGAAACAGGAGAGAGACACGGGGCATGAGCAGGGGTGGGGGGAACAGGAGGAAGACAGGAGGAAAACTTGCAGAATTGCCTCTACATTGCACACAGTATCAGCACTCCACACCACCTCCATTCCTCTTACATCGAAATTACTTGCCACATGCCTACATTCTGAATAGAGCTGTAAACCATAGACAAAAAAATACCTGAGCACCAACACCCTGACTGTCTCCACCTCTGCCATCTTCACTACACACCATCTCTTTCTACACAAATCAACAATGTCAACATCTGATTGGCTGATGCCCACAGTCCCCTTTCCATGCTGGATTTGCTGTAAAACCCTCTATGTGGCACGCCCTACCCGCTGACAAGCGCTGTGTCCATGCGGCATGTAACTCTTAGCCAGCCCTTCTACCCTTTCCACATCAATCGCGAATCCATTCCCTCATTGGACACAGCTAAGCGGTTCCACAACCATCCACCATTCACATCCAAGACCTCTACATCTAACTCCGTCATCAGAGTTCCGCACTTCAAATGTACTGTTGATCACTCTGAATACAAGTCTCATATCATGTAATCAGAGTACATGTGCAACTTATGATTCCATTTAAACAAATTAATGCCACTAAATCTGCATAGCCAATACATACATAGCAACGCTTCCGCTTTAAGTGCGAGACTTCTGATTTTTCATTGAAAAATCACACTACTTCTTACCATCTCCCGCATAACCTATGCATACGTACCAACCCTCCCGATTTACGTGCAAAACTCCATTTTCTATTAAAAAATGTCACCCTTTTTTACTGTCTTCCCCTAAATTAATGCTACTTCCAATGCGATCGTATGAGAAAAATAAACGTTCCCGATTGCTGTGGTGACATCTCCCTCTCAGGTGCTCCCAATTTTTCACATTCCTACTTATAATATGAAAGTATTCAAATGTTTCCCATCTACTATAATGACCCATCACTTCCAAACCTCTCTGCTATGTACAACACAGCTGAAAAAAACAAGGGAATTTCATGAACTTAAAATTGTACTCATTTGCGAAGCAGGTTCAACTAACATACTGCAAATAACATATAAAGGCTGCACATAGTCAAATGAAATGCATGCATACACTGTGTTGAGATATCAAACGAGAATACTCCCACGAAAGCTGATAAATGAACGTGTACATTAACATCACTGCTTTAAACACACAAAATTACTAACTTCTTCCTTTTACAATTGCAGTGAAGACCACTCTCTTGAAAATCAACAGCATCTACACTACAAACAACATATCAAAAGAAACCTGGTCATGCCAGAAAAAAAGTAAGTACAGTACTACCTTTATATTCTTACTGTTCCTCAAAGAGACTTTGTGGGTTATTTATGTAATTTGCGCACCAAAAAAAACATTGATTTCTGAACCATTCTGCCCACAAATCCCCATTTATTAAACAAAGATTAACAGGCAGAATGGCACATACATTCCTTTTTTTGGAACACAAATAACATACACAAGCCTTAGAATGTTAGTACTACAAAACAAATAGCTATTTTAATTTTATACCATTACGTTTACTATTAATGCTTCTCCTCACCACTAGCTCACTTTCTACTCTCATATGAAGCACAGTGTAGTAACATACAAACAGAAAAATAGCCTTCCCAACTCATTGTAACTGCCCAATGCACATTCACACACCACCACAAACATCTTCCCCATCAAACTCATACAGGCATTCACACAGCACCCATACATTGTAAATCAGACCAACCCATACCTTCTTTTTTTTCAACAGACCCCAAAGAATGCCTACCAAAAAGCAAGTCTGCAGAAAGGAATGCAGAAATAGAGCAAATGAAAATAAAAGTGTTCAAAGTAAGCATCCATCTCTACCAGAGTTTCTACAAAACGTTCAAACAAAACAGCTAATGCAGTCATTTAGCGAAACAAAGGAAGCTTCAACTACAGAAACTTTGCCTCTATCAAAATGTGGCACAAAACAGAAAATGCTTTACAAGAATTCGGCTACCACTACTGCTAACAATGCTCCTATAAATCCTGATATACCAGCAAGAAACCATAGTAGAAAAAGTATTTTAGCAAAAATGTTCCGCCACAGAGTCCTTCATAATTTAATAAGAAGAGGACCGAAATCATCCTCAACCCTTAAAATCGACCGTAGAAAATTAATCCTAGAAGCTCTCATAGACAGTGCAATCCTTCTCAAAAGGAAGTTATTTATTTTAGTGTTAAACAGGATGAAACCACTAACAAAATTAAGAACTAATCCTGAGAGGTGTACCAGGCATACGGAAGCGCTTGAGCTTATATAATTAAACAATATAGATAAATTAGTTGCCCAAAAGGACTGCAGCACCCGTGGGAACAAGTGTACACCTCTTTTCCACTTATCAAAACACATGGACTAATAATTGTTCCACGGTCGGGTGCGCTGTCTTATGGCATTCTACTTAGTCATAGCCAACTGATGTGCTAATCATGTTTGACAAACATCATGAAATTAATTAAAATATTTCTTTAATTCGATTCAAAGTCCATGTACAAACATCTGCAGAGTCATGTGCCCGAAGTCATATGCCCAAAATCAGCAGAGTCATATGCCAACACGTGTTTCGACCTCACAGGTCTTTCTCAAGGCAAAGCTCCATTGGGAAGTCTTGTAGATAAGTATCCACTTTTGATCACTTCGGTGATGTATCATTGAATTGGAATAAATGTCCTGCACCGTTAATTTGTTGAAGCGGATCCAATGTATCCTTTCATACTATCAAATAGCCTGCCATATATTGACGTTGCGTGTTGTTCTCATGCTTCTTTATCCATCTGATACATGCTACATTTAAACGCGACCGATCTCGCATTCTGTATTAAGAAGCCCCAGCAAGTCTGCAGAAAGGAATGCAGAAATAGGTCAGATGAAAATAAAAGTGTTCAAAGTAAGCATCCATCTCTACCAGAGTTTCTACAAAACGTTCAAACAAAACAGCTAATGCAGTCATTTAGCGAAACAAAGGAAGCTTCAACTACAGAAACTTTGCCTCTATCAAAATGTGGCACAAAACAGAAAATGCTTTACAAGAATTCGGCTACCATTACTGCTAACAATGCTCCTATAAATCCTGATATACCAGCAAGAAACCATAGTAGAAAAAGTATTTTAGCAAAAATGTTCCGCCACAGAGTCCTTCAGAATCTAATAAGAAGAGAACCGAAATCATCCTCAACCCTTAAAATCGACTGTAGAAAATTAATCCTAGAAGCTCTCATAGACAGTGCAATCCTTCTCAAAAGGAAGTTATTTATTTTAGTGTTAAACAGGATGAAACCACTAACAAAATTAAATACTAAACTACAAAAGAAACTTCTCAATTAACGGAATGTCAACAAAAATAACTTCTTAAATATTTGTGGAGGTGAATGGAGTCACACAACGACCAAAGAACCATATTGTAATGAAGAAGCATACCAACAAAATCAAACAAACACAATTGCCATCCATAGCAGTGGACAAGAATATGAAAAAATCAATAATACCATCATGGAACAAGAAACATTGCTTACAAAAGTATCCCCAGAAAACTCAGAATTACCTCTCCATTCGACTGAACCAGACCTTCCAGTATAGAAATGGCCGTGCACGTCAATGTGTAACATTCCTAACAAATCTTTCAAATATTTACCCCAGTTCCTCAATCAGTATGTGAAAGGTACAGACAAAATGAAAATGAAAGTGCTGCAAAATATGGATATCTGTCCAGTGTGGAAATACACAGGACTACAAGGACATTCATTAGCCTGCATTTCAGGACCTATTTGCAAAAGCACCTTACATGATATCAAAATGATATCAACACATCATTCAAATGTAAGAAATCTAGTGTATAAACTGTACTATGCTAAAAGTCCAGCTTTAGAACTAGGCAATTTAAATAACACTCTTCTGCATGGTACACGCAAATACCTACAAGAAGAAATCAACCATATCCAGAGAAAATATTTTGGAAGTGAAAGCCACTTACAAAATGCAATAGTTTTAGAACACACATACAAAAAAGAAATACTAAAATTTAAAAATACATCTGCTGAAGTACCAAGCCATGTGTGTGTGTGTTGCTGCAGAGCTGATTACAAAAGTAACACAACAACTATAGACGTAACATACAAAATAGAAGACAATGAAGATTCCAAATGGTTTGAATTAGCTCTCTACCTTTTAGCAGAAAACAAATTCCAAATAAGTGAACCCCTAATATGTTGCAGTTAGATCAGACAGAAAATGTGCACAATCTAGGAGTGCAACGTCCAATAGAGCATTCTTTAATTGTCTTAGTAAATACCAACAAAAGACAAAATAATTAGGCAACAACTCGTGGACTTACATAAAGTTAGGCACAAGCCTTGCAATATCTGAAAGACAATAATGAATACTAAAAAGAAATAAATATTGAAGAAAGCTTAAGGGAAACAACTGAAATAATTCAAGAGTCATCAGAAACTGGTCAATTTGAACTTCTGGATACTGCTGCAGTATCCACTCTTTTGGACCATTATACAATTCATTCATTGCACTCTAATGAGAGCATAGATGATGCGCTAGAAACTTATCAAATGCGACAAACCAAAGGGTCACCAATGAGCATATGGGAAAAAAGTATAGAAGCACGTGCTTTTCCACTTCTATTTCCTACTGGCAAAGGAGGAAGATACGATGATAGACCCACTCAGATAACAGCATCAGAATACCGCTCATTACAAATGTATTCTGAATATCCCAGATTTAGACAAACTGTGGAATACATATTCCACCTACTCTTTGAAAGTGAACTAGCAACCCTATGTTACGGAGTTGCACAAATATTGAAATCTGGAACCCACTTTCAAAATATGTCAGCTACGCAATTAATACAAAAAGTGCAAGAAAAAGATGAGGTTTTACAATCAAGCATAACAAATCTGTTTGCAAACATGCGTGGTACGAAAGAATACTGGTCTGACAGCATGGAGATGCACGTTGTATGATCAGAAACCTTGGACCAACCACTTGGTTTGTTACTTTAAGTTGTGCAGAATATGCATGGGAAGATTTACATGATTTCCTACGCATATCAAACAACAACAAAACCAACATAGATATACTAACACCTTGAGAACTTTGCTCTCTAGATCCTGTTAATGTTTCAAGATATTTCCACCATGGTTTCATTGCTATGAGACACTTAATTTGTAATAAAACTGTTCCTCCCCTCGGAGAAGTGCAACACTTCTTTTGGAGAAAAGAATACCAAGCCAAAGGACCACCACATATCCACATGCTTTTATGAATTAAAGGTGCACCTAAATTTGGTCAGGACAGTGATGCCACTGTTTTACAGTTCATCCAAAAATATGTCACTTATGAAATCCCTTCACAAAGGACACATACAGGGTAATTCATAGAATTTCGCACAAAAGTGGTGCACGCGGCTGGCACACAGTGTGTGCGTGCGAATGTCTGCGCCAGCCGCGTGCGCTAAAATCAATTTCTGCGCACAGCGTATTCATGGATTTTAGCCTCCAAAACCAGCCGTGTGGCGCAGCGACCCTGCAGCAGCACCAGTTACGTCCCCAAGAACGCACTCGCGGAAGGAAAAGCCATCAAAATTCCCAATTCATCGCAAAGGGCTGTGCTAACCCTGGACCAGTTCACAGGGATGCCAAACAGCAAACGCCAAGCGGGGAACGTGTATTTCAGTGGTTCGCGGGAAGTTTCACACGCGATTGTCCTGGGTACGTGTACATCAGGGGTGCGCGTGAAGTAACACACGCGATTCCATCAGGGCACATGTATTCCAGGGGTGCGCGGGAAGTATCACATGCAAAATCAGCAGGGTACATGTATTTCAGGGGTGCGCGGGAAGTATCACACGCGTTTCCATCATGGTACGTGTATTTCAGGGGTGCGCGGGAAGTATCACACGCGATTCCATCAGGGCACGTGAATTTCAGGGGTGCGCGGGGAGCACTACACGTGAATTGGCCGTGTGGGTCCTCCCAGGTGTTCCTTCTACACCCTCCACGGCCCCTGCAGCTAGCCCACACCACAGGGGACTACCCTGCACCCCTGCTCATGTCCCACAGGCAGCCCATCCACCATGGCCATGCCACCCAGCCAAGCCACATGTCACCTTGCACTACTGATCAACAACGCATGTCTCTGAGCACTCTCACCCCCCAGCACTGTGGGGCACCTGCCAGCAGGCCCCCACACATGTCCAACTCATGTCCCCCTGCACCCCCACCCCCCAGCACTGTGGGGCACCCTCTACCAGGCCCACACTCATGTCTCCCAGCACCCCCATTCCCCAGCAACCAGGGGCACCCTCCACCAGGCCCCCACTCCTTTCTACCACCCCCCACCCCCAGCAGTGCGAATCGCCTGTGTACGTGTATATCAGGGTTGTACGTGTAGTCTGACACACAAATTCATCAGGGTACGTGTATCATGGGTCCGCGTGAACTTCCACACGCGATATCAGCAGGGTACATGTATTACGGTGTTCGTGGGAAGTTCCACACGCGATTGCCCTGGGTACGTGTATTTCGGGGTGCGCGGGGAGTCCCACAAGCGAATTCAGCAGGGTACGTGTATTCCAAGGTGCACGTGAGGTACCACACGAGATAGCCCTGGGCACGTGTATTTCGGGGTGCGTGGGAAGTTCCACACGTGATTGTCCGTGGTGCGTGTATTTCGGGTTGCGCATGAAGTTTCACACGCGATTTCTGCAGGGTACGTGTATTCCAAGGTGCAAGGGAAATTCCACACGCGAATCCAGCAGCCTACGTGTATTCCGGGGATGCAGGGCAGTCCTACACGTGAATTGGCCATGTGGATCCTCCCAGCTGTTCACTCGACACCCTCCATGGCCCCTGCAGGCGGCCCACACCACAGGGGTCTACCCTGCACATGTCCCGCAGGCAGCCCATCCACCATGCCCATGCCCCCCAGCCAACCCAGATGTCACCTTGCACTACTGCCCACCAACGCATGACCGCCTCTACCCACACCCCCCAGCATCCAGGGGCACCCTCCACCAAGCCCCCACTCATGTCCCCCTGCACCTCCACCCCCCAGCACTGTGGGCCACCCTCCACCAGGCCCCTACTCATGTCCTCCTGCACCCCCACCCCCCAGCACTGTGGGGCACCCTCCACCAGACCCCCACTCATGTCCAACTCATGCCCCCCTGCACCTCCACCCCCCAGCACTGTGGGGCACCCTCCACCAGGCCTCACTCATGTCCAACTCATGTCTACCAGCACCCCCACCTCCCAGCACTGTGGGCCACCCTCCACCAGGCCCCCACTCATGTCTCCCAGCACCCCCACCCCCCAGCACTGTGGGGCACCCTCCACCAGGCCCCCACTCATGTCTCCCAGCACCCCTACCCCCAGCACTGTGGGCCACCCTCCACCAGGCCCCCACTCATGTCCAACTCATTTGCCCCTGCACCCCCACCCCCAGCACTGTTGGGCACCCTCCACCAGGCCCCCACTCATGTCCAACTCATGTCCCCCTGCACTCCCACCCCCCAGCACTGTGGGCCACCCTCCACCAGGCCACCACTCATGTCCAACTCATGTCCCCCTGCACCCCCATCCCCCAGCACTGTGGACCACCCTCCACCAGGCCCCCACTAATGTCCCCCTGCACTCCCACCCCCCAGCACTGTGGGCCACCCTCCACCAGGCCCCCACTCATGTCCAACTCATGTCCCCCTGTGCCCCCACCCCCCAGCACTGTGGGCCACCCTCCACCAGGCCCCCACTCATGTCCAACTCATGTCCCCTGCACCCCCACCCCTCAGCACTGTGGGCCACCCTCCACCAGACCCCCACTCATGTCTCCCAGCACCCCCACCCCCCAGCACTGTGGGCCACCCTCCACCAGGCCCCCACTCATGTCTCCCAGCACCCCCACCCCCCAGCACTGTGGGCCACCCTCCAACAGGCCCCCACTCATGTCTCCCAGCACCCCCACCCCCCCACCACTGTCGGGCACTCTCCACCAGGCCCCCACTCATGTCCAACTCATGTCCCTCTGCACCCCCACCCCCCAGCACTGTGGGCCATCCACCGCCAGGCCCCCACTCATGTCTCCCAGCACCCCCACCCCCCAGCACTGTCGGCCACCCTCCACCAGGCCCCCACTCATGTCCAACTCATGTCCCCCTGCACCCCCACCCCCCAGCACTGTGGGGCACCCTCCACCAGGCCCCCACTCATGTCCAACTCATGTCCCCCTGCACCCCCACCCCTCACCAGTCAGGGGCACCTGCCAGCAGGCCCCCACACATGTCCCCCAGCCAACATGTCATCACAATCTAGATCCCTGGGCCTTATGGGCAGCCTCCAAATGCCAAACACCCACCCGAGTATTGCATCCACCCACTTAGAAATGTCAATTACATGATACAACCCCAATGGCAAGTTTGTGAATGAACACATGTCCCTCACATACACACAATGGGTGTCAGTGAATGTCAAAACCCATATCATGATATGCATGAAACCAATGAGATGATACTACACATTGAAGTTTGAAGAAAAAATATGTATTAAAAGCAACATAAATTGAATCAATAATAAACAAACAAAAATGGGAATTAAAAAAAAGAAAGCAGCATGTCCGTAAAATAATGTAAAACCACAAATCATAATCCAAAGGAAAGGTGTCCAAAGTCACAGTTCACAAAAGTAAATCCAATTAAAATTGAAAACCATTGCTCCATGGGTAAATCATTAAAAAAAATAGAAAATCCAAAAGTCAACTATATACAGATAAATAATCCAGGGTCCATGATCCCAACAGAAGAAATGAAACCTATCTAATAACACTACCTAATAAAAAAAACTATATACAAAAACGTGGCCCATTGTCCAAAAGGTCCAGAAAAAATGCAAAACCAAAGGAAACCTAACACTAACTACAGAACTATTTACAAGGGCAGCGGGCCAGTCCGACGGCTCACTTCGGGATGTTCCGGGCCAGTGCATCATCAAACTCCTGCTCAATGTCCCAGAGGCTGTCCTCCTCCATGGCCCTGAGGGTCAGCAGGGCAGTCGACATGTTCACCTCCAACTCCCTGCGGATTGCCTCGAGGCACTCGGCCCGCCTCAGGGCCCTCCGCATGGAGTTCTCCGCCCTGACCATCGTGAGCCGTGCCTCTTCCACCCGCTGCCGCTCCGCATCTATGGCGTGGCCTAACCGCTGCCACACAGAAGACACTTCCCGTCCTGGGTCCTCCTGCCCTCCGGCTGAAGCCTGCCCCTCCGATGTCGAAGGGCCCGAGCCATCATGGCTCCCACCTCATTGCTGCTGCTGCTGTGCCTGTGCCGTGCCCTGGCTCCTGCTGCCTGCACATCCTCCACCGGCTAAGGTGCAGTCGTTGATGTGGCCACCCCTGCTGGACGTCCGACTCCCGACTGTGGCAGGGATGCCTCCTACACCAGCCTGGCCGCACTGCCAGAGGCAGCTCCACAGGGCACCCAGGTGACTAATGGGTGGGAAGATGGCAAGGAGGACGAATAGCGCATAGGGGGTTCAGTTGAGGAGGGGGTCTGAGCAAGCCCCATCAAATGGAGGAATCCGGCCTGGGTGACCTGTCCCAGTAGGCCGACGCAGTCAACGAGCCATTCGAGATGACGTGCAGTCTCCTCATGAAAAGACTGCAGGTCACCTCACATGGCCCGTTGACGCAACGCCACACCAGTCAGGACAGGCTCAACCCGGACCCGGATAGCCACGTCCGCAGGCAGAGGAAGGCCAGTTGTTGTGAGCTCATCCCCTGCCTGAAAACGGGTCTGGACGTAGGCATCCCTGCTGGTGCAAGATGATGCAGTGACAGGATCAGGGACAGGATTGCACACAGGCACCTCCGCGGCGGCCTGTGCTGCCTCCTGTCCCTGGTCCTGCACTGCACCACTAGCAGCAGTGGAATCCCCACCTCCAGACCCCGTCTCTGTTGCTTGCATGGCCTCCTCCTCCACCAAACCCCCCACCAACCTGGGTGACTCCGTACCATCTTCCCCCGTTGGGCCCTGTGGGGTCCCAGCTGCCCCTTCTGCTGCCGAGGAGTCCAACTCCGACCTCCGCCTCTTGGACCTCTCCCCGGCAGCTGCGGCCTGGGACACGGCACCGGACTCCTCACTCCCCGACGAGATCACAACCTGGGAGGGGACCCGGGCCTTGCGTCTCCGGCTGGCGGTGCGATCCCCGCCGCTGTGCTCCACAGCACCTTCTCCGCCCTCTTCATCAGTTGACGCTGCAGACAGGGAGAAATAAAACCCAGGCATCAGGGCACTATACAATGGACACATACATACATGACAGTTGTACATGAGTGGCATTGGCAAACCTCAGACATGGCATCACAATCGCCAACACACATGTCATTTCAACTTGCACACATGAGCCATACCACAGCCATATCGCAACTGCCAGCACCATCCATACACATACAACAGCATGAGCAGGCAAAGGTGAGCCAGACATCACATGCAACACAGGGAGTGCACTATACATGTACACACACCACCACACTTGCATGCATGCGTACACCTCTGCCAACTGTCGCAGTGTTCAGATCGGCATCCATGTCACATCTGCCAATCAGGCTTCCACATCCCGCTGTCACATGCATCCAAGTTGCATCACTGTTGCACCCTTTTCAAATACACACACATGCACATGTACACAGTGCGGATACATGCAGCTGAAAAAAACATCCATGTGTGACATCACGAACATTCCTACTTACATACACATTCATCCAAACATGTGTGCCCACACAACTGCATTTGGCATGCAAGCCTACACACACAAGCACTATCCATGTCTCACACATGACAGCCCTCACGTGTTTTAGCCTCACGACCCTGTACTCCCCCTCCCATACTTGGCCCCATACAAACACATGTGCAACCTGCACACTACTGGCACATCACCACACGCACAGCTTACAATCATGATGCATGTACAATTACCGCTCGACTCCAGACGGGTCTGCCTCTCAAGGACCTGGACCTGGAGCACGGGTGATATGCGTTCCAGGACCCTCATCTGATCGTCTGACAGGTGGCCCGGGCGCCCCTTAGCATCCGCTGCCTTCAAGAGGCGCCGGGCCTTGTTGAGGGTCCTGGACCTAAAGTCCTCCTAGCGCTTCTTGACATGTTGGAAGTCACGGACTGCCACCCCCTGCGCGTTGATGACAGTCACGATGTCCGTCCAGATCCGAGTCCGTCCTTCCTTGTCGGCGCGCAAACTTCCGAAGAGGGCATCATACTGCCCCAGGACTTGCTCCACCAGGACACCAACTTCGGTGGCAGTGAAGCTGGTGCCCCTCTGCCTCTCTGACCGGGGGTTGTCAGTGGTGCCAGATGTTGCAGTGCCTGACATGACAACCCCAGAGGCAGGAGTGGGTGGGCAACTGGGTCCTGGGACTGGGCTGTGGAGCAATGGAATCCCAGTCGCCAGTCTTCGGTTCCAGCAGGGGTGGTCACAGCAACAGCACCCCTGGCTGATGTGTGTTAGGGAGAATTCTCTGTTTAGGCTGAATTTCCTAACCTAGTGAGTCCCCCAGCAGTTTTGCTGGATTTCTGGAGTTTGTTTTTTCCATCCTGCCAAGAGTGAGACTCTTTTCCTCCCACTCTTGGACATGAATGTGTGTAATTCCTTTGAATGTCAATGTGTTCTATGGGCTATGGGGTCTTTTACTCCATAGGGTCTCATATGTTTTTCTATTTGTGTTACACCGCACCCAACGTGCTGTAGCACTGGGGCGTCCTAGCGGACCTCCACCATAGACTCCATACCCGGGGACTGACTACTGTCTCCCCGGGCATGTAAAGTCACCATTGGCTTTACTAGACCTAAATTTACTAACAGAACTGGTACCAACCATCTAATTGTGGACGTACTAGTAGGGGTAATTCGATTACTCCTGGATCTGTTATTCAACGGGGCACTGTCCCGTCCCCCCTCGTCGAGTTTTGGCTGGTGGCAGTGGAAACTACTTGTTATGTTCGACCCCGAACATAACCCTATGGGATTCGTCCCATTGTTGGAGATTGATACTTTTTCTTCGTTAATCTCTAACGTACCACCGGTCTACTTATATTAAATAAGTTATCGAATGGTATTTTCTGCCAGAACTCGGTTTGTAAAATGGCGTCTGTGTTCATCTCTGTGACTCCTAAACCAAAGGTCGAGCCCTTTGTTCCACTTTTGGCGGGCTCTGTACAAGAGACCCTCCAAAGTGGTGCCATTCTGTCTGGGTTACCACAGGGGTGTGGGAGGGGGTTTAGGCACCCTGGACCGAGTTGCCTTGCCATCTCCGGTCGCACTCTGGAGTGATTGGCCCAAGTGGTGGGCCTTCCCGCTCACCACTTAGCATGTGTTGATTGACAGCTAGGCTGAATGAATGGGGGTTTTCTGCATAAAAGCAGGGCTTTTGGGACTGGATCTTCAGAAGTCGCCACAGGACCTAAGAATCCGACGAGGGTAACGCTGAACCGACCTGCACGACGACACCTCCGGTGGAGCCCTGCGGAACCGACTCACCACTTCCCGACGACAGAGGAGATCGCCCTGCCGGAGAGTCTCTTCCCCTGGCTGGTGGGAACAACCAGTCCCCTTTGCTTTTTATTCGCCTCAGGACGCAGTGGTCGAATTGCCCGTGCAGAGTACCTCGGCAACCGGATAGCCACTACCCCTGTACCGCGACCAAAAGGTGGTGTCTTGTGACAGAGCACTACGCGGCTGGTCTCTTCCCTGGTGGTGCACCGGACTTCACTTTTCTTCAACGACGAGAACATCTCTACTCTTGGCAAAGACCCGACGTGCATCCACCACCAGGAACAACTGCCCCCGCTGGAGCTGCCCTCCACAACAAGGTACCGTGTCCGCCTGGCTTCCCTTTCGATCGGTTCGAGCGAGGTGTCTTAATCCTCTCCGTTCCATTGGGTCGCCCTCAAGCTTTTCTCATTCATTGTTCTGAACTGGTTCAATCTGCCGATAACAATTTGCTACAAAGACTTGAATGCATCTCCACTAGAGACTTTTTGGGACATCGCGCCTTGCCTCTCTCCGAGTGGGCCTGGCCTCTGAACTTTATGATCTATTGTGATTCTTGCCTTCCTGCCTTGCATTTTATCCGTGAAGGATTGAACTGTGTTGATTTCATAACCTGCCTATCTTTTTCTCTCCCGTCCTAACTAATGTTCGAGTGTCATCTAGGTTGAGGTATACACCTCTGTCTGATAATAAGTGGTGCCGGTAGAACCTAGACTTGTCGACATATTGCTAGGGGGATTGATCGTTTCTTCTTCGTAGAGTAATTGTGTTTGATTTGTTTGCCATGATAGTGCCATAGTGTTCTTCATAGATGTTTTGTTATAAATAAATACCTTAATATCTTTACACTAAGCCTCGTTGCGTGTTTGCTTGTCTTGCTGTGAAGAATTTCCCTATTTTGTATACTCCACATACTGCTCAACTCTTCTTGAGGGAAGTCTGACTGCTCAGCCACAGCTACCAAGTGAATCTGTGTGGTACAGACTGCTACCAAGTGGGTTCACCGCCAAACGCCTGTAGTCCTAAATCTTTTGCAGTGGTCTCAGAGGGAACTGAACCGGTTTCCGCCTAACACTGGTGTACAGCGGTGGGTTTTGTATCGAGTATACAGTTTAGAGTGCTTTTCGACACTGTAGGATAACTAACCACAAAACCTTTGCACAAAAAGCAACTTTCAAAAAACAAGAGTCTGCGAGCTCTCTGTAGGCAAGAGAATCTTCCTGTAAGAGGCAAGAAGTTAGAACTAATAGAGAGATTGCTGGCGAACCAAAGTCTGGGTACTGGTTCAGAGGAACCAATCTTTCCAGCGACTGTAGATAACAGTGATGGTGTTGATCTGAATCGTAATTCTGATGATAGCGAAGAAGAGGCTGACGAGGACGGAGAGGCTAACGAAACTGTCTCCCCTGCTCCTCTACCTGCCTTACCAGCTGTGCCTACGGGGCACATACCGGTCCCACAAGTAACCCTGCTTATTTTGAACTTGAAAAAATGAAGCTCGAACTAGAATATAAACGGTTCTTGGCTCAATCTGAACGAAACCAAGAGCTCGAGTTCAGATGAATGAATGCCCAGGCTGAGCAAAAGCAAGATGAGTTAAGACTCAGGGAAATAGAACTTAATCACGAGTTAGAGACGAAAAAGTTGTCTATGGAAAATGCTTCTCTCTCCTCTGGTTCCTCTAGGAGCCCCAGTCCCAAAAGACCCCGGATGCCGAAGGAATTAGTGGGTATGTATGAACCGAGATTGGATGTGTTGGATTGGTTGGAACTGTTTGAATACAATCATGGGCTCCAGGACATCACTGGGAATGCATTGCTTCCCTGGTTGTTCTCTCGGCTCCCTTCTGCTGCGACTGATGTGGTAATGGAGTTGGGGGAGGCGGATAAGACGGATTACGAAAGTGTGAAACTAGCTTTAATAGCTAGATTTGGGAAGACCCCTTCCCAGTATTTTAAGAGGTTTAGAACCCTCAAAAAGCATGATGGTACCCCTTGGGCTACCTGGGTGAGTGAAGGGTTGAAAAACTTAGAGGGATGGATTAAGGGTTACAAAGTGAACACTTATGAGGGTATGAAGAATCTTTTAATGTTGGAGTCTATTTATGATGCCTGTTCTCCTGAGCTCAGACAGCACTTGGCTGATTTGAAGGAATTGGATTCCAGGAAGTTAGCTAAGGCTGCTGACTTGTGGGTTGCCAACAGGGCTACTCATAAGGATTCTGGGGCAATTTAGAAAAAGGATGAGGGAAAACAGCCTAAAAAAGACTCAAAAGAGAACTCGAATAACTCAAATTCCAAAGAGGGCCCCAAACAAAACCAGAAGGGTAAGCCACAAGGAAAACCGCAGCAGAATAGTGTGCCTTCTGGTGCCAAACCGGAAGGAGGTCAGAACAAGCCACCATTCCAGAAAGCATTTGGTAAATGCTTTGTTTGTGGCTCGACTGACCACGTGAAAGGAGATCCCAGATGTAAGGGTAAACCTTCAGGGGTCCAGCTTGTCTCCTTAGCCTTCGCTCCAGAGGAGGAAGTCCAAATGGCAAGTGGAAACTTTCTACTGCTAGCTGACGAACCCATTGGAGTCTCAGCCAGCGTTTCTTTAGTATCTCTGGGGTTGTGGGAATAACAGAATTTAGATGTATATAATTCTATCCCCGATAATACTAAAGAGTATTATAAGGACAGTGTCCAGGTGAATGGTCAGGAGACTCCTGCCATTAGGGACACTGGGGCCAGCATAACTGTGGTGGATAAATCGTTTTTTCAGGCTGAGGATGTTGCTAAGGCACCCAAACGCCTCACCAAGTTAGCTGGAGGGCCTGTGCAGATGCTTCCCCAATTACCAGTTCTCATCCAGTGTAACGACATGACTGTGAAGATACCTGTCAGCATACAGAGTGAGGTACCAGGACGCGTACTGTTGGGTAACGATTTGAAAACTCTCGGAGTTGTATCGCATACTCCCAGACCTCCTAGTAAACGGTTACAGGAGCTAACCAGACCTGCAAGAGAGAGGACCATGCGCGGTACTCTCCAGGAAATGGCTGAAGAAAGAAATCACTCCTGCTCCACTGGAATTGTCGGCCGCTGTCTCCAAGAGATCAGAAGCGAAAGGGAAACCTAAGACTTCTATCCCAAAACCAGCAGCCAGCATTCGAGTGCAGCCAACACGGACTTCCCGGCGGTTGTCCAAAGTTACACCCATAACTCCACCTCCAGCCGAGGCTGAGAGGGAGGTACAACCCTGTGTGGTAGAATTAGACTCTGAGGAAGAGCTAATGGAAGGCCAGGAACTCATTGGAGATCTGGATCCTGTTGACCTTCCTGAGCTGCAGTCTTTACTGGCAGAAGGTGGACCCAGCAGGGCAGACTTCAGTAAGGGACAGAGAGAATGTCCAACTCTGGAAGGTCTTCGCCACCAGGCAGAAGCTCAGGCTGAAGGGCAAGAGCCTGGGAAATACAGGTTGCACTGGGAAGAGGGTCTCTTCTACAGTGAACCAACCGAGTCTGCACCTGGAGACTACAAACGACTTGTAGTACCCCAAGAGAACAGACCACAGTTCTTGCAGTTAGCCCACGAGATTCCTTTGGCTGGTCACTTGAGTTTCAAGAAGACTAAGGAAAGGCTCTCTCTCTATTTCTATTGGCCAAAGATGGGGACCGAAGTAGAAAAACACTGCAGGAGCTGCCACACCTGCCAGACCTCTGGTAAGGTTGGCTCCAAGAATGTGGCACCGTTAGTGCCTCCCCCAGTTGTGGGAGTCCCATTTGAGAGAGTAGGGATTGAAAATCGTTAGTCCCCTTGATCCTCCAACCTCCTCAGGCAACAGGTTTATACTTGTTGTAGTAGACCATGTTACTAGGTATCCTGAGGCAATTCCTATGAGGACTGTTACAGCTCCGGCTGTGGCTAAGGCCCTCCTTGGTATTTTTACTAGGGTCGGGTTTCCTAAGGAAGTAATCTCTGACAGGGGGTCAAACTTTATGTCCCACTACATGAAAGCCATGTGGAAAACCTGTTGAGTTACTTACTTACAAGTTCTCAACAGCTTACCACCCACAAACCAATGGGTTGGTAGAACGGTTCAACCGAACCATGAAGAGCATGATAGGTGCTTTAGAGGAACCCCTTAAGCGTAAGTGGGACCTTCTACTGCCATGCCTTCTTTTTGCTTATAGACAAATTCCTCAGGAGGGCGTGGGTTACTCGCCCTTCGAACTAATCTATTTTCATCCCGTCAGAGGTCCATTGGCCCTGATTAAGGAGGGGTTGGAGAGTGCTCCTTCCCCCAAGCCAGTCAGAGTGACTGACTACGTGATAGGTCTCCGGAGGAGAATGTCACACATGATGACGGAAGCAAGCGATAACTTGAAAGCTGGACAAGCATTGGTCAAGCACTGGCACGATCAAAAGGCTAACATGGTTGAGTTTGCTCAAGACCAGCTCGTTCTCGTTATGATCCCAACAAGGAAGAGGGCCTTGCAAGACAAGTGGATGGGACCCTTCCGAGTTGTGGGTAAACTCGGAGAGGTTAACTATCTGGTGGACTCGGGCAATCCCAAGGAGGCTCTGCCAGTCTTTCACACCAACCGACTTAAAGCGTATGTCTCACGACCTGATGTAGGAGCGTTGCTTCTAGCATCATCCGAGGAAGAAGAAGAGAGTGAAGCTCTTCCGGATCTCCTCAGAGGCTTACCTTTAGACGAAAAAATTGAAGGAGTAAATCTCTCCTCCAATCTGACACCCGAGCAGCAAGACGAGTGCAAATCTATGTTGAATCAGTTTGCCTCTCTGTTCTCGCTTTCACCAGGCTTGACCGCTTGGGGCCAGCACGACATACTCACTGGTGACTGTCTGCCAGTCAAAAGCAGAGGATACCGCATGTCAGAAAACGTACAAACCCACATGAAAGGTGGGGTCAGCAAGATGCTCAATCTCGGGGTAATAGAGCCCTCTACTAGTCCATGGTCTAGCCCAGTTGTGTTAGTACCAAAGGCCGGATCTAAAGAACTTAGATTCTGCGTGGATTATAGAGCTCTTAATGCAGTCACCAAGACTGATGCCCACCCTTTGCCAAGAACAGATGAGTTGGTGGATTAACTTGGCGCCGCCAAGTTCCTCAGCACATATGACTTGACGTCAGGCTATGGGCAAATAGCCCTGACAGACCATGCCAAGGAGAAAACTGCATTTCTACCCCCGTTGGCTTATACCAGTTTAAGGTAATGCCTTTCGGATTGAAGAATGCACCTGCTACGTTTCAACGGATGGTAAACCAGGTTCTGAATGGGATGGAGGACTTCTGCATGGCATACTTGGATAACATCGCAGTGTTCAGCAATTCCTTGGAAGATAATGTAACCCACCTGAGAGATGTTTTGCAGGCTCTTGGACGAGCCAATCTGACCATAAAGGTGAGCAAATGCCAAATTGGACAGAGTAAGGTAGTCTATCTTGGGCATGAGGTAGGCGGTGGAGAAATAAGGCCTTTGCTCAGTAAAATTGAAGCTGTGCAAAATTGGACAACACCGACTACTCAAACCCAGGTGAGAGCCTTCCTAGGCCTCACCGGGTATTACAGGAATTTCATAGAGAACTATGGGACCATAGCTTCTCCACTGAATGTCATCTCCTCGCCCACATTTCCTAAAAAGGTTAAATGGAACGAGGAGTGCAATCAGGCTTTTGAAAACCTGAAAAAGGCTCTTTGCCAAGTCCCAGTACTCAGAGTTCCTGATTACCGCCAACACTTCATTGTGCAGACAGATGCTTCAAATGTAGGAATAGGTGCCGTACTCACTCAACTGGATGGGAAAGGTAGGGAGCACCCCGTTTGCTTCATCAGCCGCAAGCTGAAGGATCCTGAAACAAGGTGGGCAACAATCGAAAGAGAGTGCTTTGCTATTGTGTGGGCTCTGAAGAAGTTTAGGCCGTACTTGTATGGTTCTACTTTTGTCATTCAGACTGACCACCAACCCTTGAGATGGTTAATGCAAATGAAAGGGGAAAACCCAAAACTATTGAGATGGTCGATCTGCCTGCAAGGGTTTGATTTCACCATTGAGCAGAGGTCAGGATGTCACCACCAAAATGCTGATCGTCTCTCTAGGATGTATGTCATCGACTAGAGGTATGAGATTCATCCAGGAGTGGATTAAATCCTCCTGTCCGGGGGGGCGAGTGTTAGGGAGAATTCTCTGTTTAGGCTGAATTTCCTAACCTAGTGAGTCCCCCAGCAGCTTTGCTGGATTTCTGGAGTTTGTTTTTTCCATCCTGCCAAGAGTGAGACTCTTTTCCTCCCACTCTTGGACATGAATGTGTGTAATTCCTTTGAATGTCAATGTGTTCTATGGGCTATGGGGTCTTTTACTCCATAGGGTCTCAAATGTTTTTCTATGTGTGTTACACCGCACCCTACATGCCGTAGCACTGGGGCGTCCTAGCGGACCTCCACCATAGACTCCATACCCGGGGACTGACTACTGTCTCCCCGGGCATGTAAAGTCACCATTGGCTTTACTAGACCTACATTTACTAACAGAACTGGTACCAACCATCTTATTGTGGACGTACTAGTTGGGGTAATTCGATTACTCCTGGATCTGTTATTCGAGGGGGCACTGTCCTGTCCCCCATCGTCGAGTTTTGGCTGGTGGCAGTGGAAACTACTTGTTATGTTCGACCCCGAACATAACCCTATGGGATTCGTCCCATTGTTGGAGATTGATACTTTTTCTTTGTTAATCTCTAACGTACCACCGTTCTACTTATCTTAAATAAGTTATCGGATGGTATTTTCTGCTAGAACTCGGTTTGTAAAATGGCGTCTGTGTTCGTCTCTGTGACTCCTAAACCAAAGGTCGAGCCCTTTGTTCCACTTTTGGCGGGCTCTGTACAAGAGACCCTCCAAAGTGGTGCCATTCTGTCTGGGTTACCACAGGGGTGCGGGAGGGGGTTTAGGCACCCTGGACCGAGTTGCCTTGCCAACTCCGGTCGCACTCTGGAGTGATTGGCCCAAGTGGTGAACCTTCCCGCTCACCACTTAGCATGTGTTGATTGACAGCTAGGCTGAATGAATGGGGGTTTTCTGCATAAAAGCAGGGCTTTTGGGACTGGATCTTCAGAAGTCGCCACAGGACCTAAGAATCCGACGAGGGTAACGCTGAGCCGACCTGCACGACGACACCTCCGGTGGAGCCCTGCGGAACGGACTCACCACTTCCCGACGACAGAGGAGATCTCCCTGCCGGAGAGACTCTTCCCCTGGCTGGTGGGAACAACCAGTCCACTTTGCTTTTTATTTGCCTCAGGACGCAGTGGTCGAATTGCCCTTGCAGAGCACCTCGGCAACCGGATAGCCACTACCCCTGTACCGCAACCAAAAGGTGGTGCCTTGTGACGGAGCACTCCGCGGCTGGTCTCTTCCCTGGTGGTGCACCGGACTTCACTTTTCTTCGACGAAAAGAACATCTCTACTCTTGGCAAAGACCCGACGTGCATCCACCACCAGGAACAACTGCCCCCGCTGGATCTGCCCTCCACAACAAGGTACCGTGTCCGCCTGGCTTCCCTTTCGATCGGTTCGAGCGAGGTGTCTTAATCCTCTCCGTTCCGTTGGGTCGCCCTCAAGCTTTTCTCATTCATTGTTCTGAACTGGTTCAATCTGCCGATAACAATTTGCTACAAAGACTTGAATACATCTCCACTAGAGACTTTTTGGGACATCGCGCCTTGCCTCTCTCCGAGTGGGCCTGGCCTCTGAACTTTATGATCTATTGTGATTCTTGCCTTCCTGCCTTGCATTTTATCCACGAAGGATTGAACTGTGTTGATTTCTTGTCCTGCCTATCTTTTCTCTCCCGTCCTAACTAATGTTCGAGTGTCATCTAGGTTGAGGTATACACCTCTGTCTGAAAATAAGTGGTGCCGGTAGAACCTAGACTTGTCGACATATTGCTAGGGGGATTGATCGTTTCTTCTTCGTGGAGTAATTGTGTTTGATTTGTTTGCCGTGATAGTGCCATAGTGTTTTTCATAGATGTTTTGTTATAAATAAATACCTTAATATCTTTACACTAAGCCTCGTTGCGTGTTTGCTTGTCTTGCTGTGAAGAATTGCCCTATTTTGTATACTCCACATACTGCTCAACTCTTCTATAGGGAAGTCTGACTGCTCAGCCACAGCTACCAAGTGAATCTGTGTGGTACAGACTGCTACCAAGTGGGTTCACCGCCAAACGCCTGTAGTCCTAAATCTTTTGCATTGGTCCCAGAGGGAACTGCACAGGTTTCCGCCTAACACATATCAATACACCATGCAGTGTACAAGACAACCACAATATGCACTAGGAATGTATACACAGTACTGACTACAGACTGCCCACACATCATATGGAAGTCCAACGTCACCGTGTAAGTCAATGTCACTTGGGCACACCCTTTGCAAGCCCATGGAAACGGGAAGCAGGAGGGGTGTGTGTCACACAAACCCAAGCATCTGACCCAAATTCAGGACAAGCCTGCATGTGCCCAGCCACAATACAGCGTATGCCCACGGGAGCCACACAAGGCAACACACTGTCAAAAAAATCAAGATTCAAAAATCAAAAAATAAATAAATAATCAAAAATGGCCATAATGGGCCCGGGGGTGTGGGGGAGGCCACCCAGGAGGTCCGAGGACAAGGTGCACACCAAAACCCACCTGTGTGGATCTTGCAAAAAGAAAAACACCTCCATGGGATCATGGCCTGCACGGCTACCCTAGTGTGGGAGAATCGCTGCTGTCGCTCTCCTCACCCTCTGCAGCTGCATCAGGAGGTGGTGGCACTATGGGAGGCAGCCCATGCAAAGCCCTAGTCTGGTCCTCCATGGCAGCAAGCATGCGGGTGTGGAAGGTCTGGTTCTGGAGGATAATTGTGCGGAGGCCCCCATGCAACAACTCACGGGATGCCCGGACCTCCGCCCTAGTTGCCTGCATCTCAGCGGAGAGCGTATGTGTGAGCCGCTCCAACTGCTGTTCTGTCCTAGTGTTAGCTGAATCCTCAAGCTCAACCAGAGTTGCCCTGAGCTGACGGAGTTCCACCCTCAGGACTTCACTGTGGCCCTGGGACTCAATAGAAATGGCTTCCCGCAGAGTCTCCAGTTCCGCCCTCTTGTCCCTGTTGGATGCCAACATGTCCTCCCTGTGTGACTGGCTAATGGGGTCTGTTGCCTGCTGTAGTTGTTCAATTAGCCTTTCTTGGGGGACAATGGAAGTGGCCACCCACTTCAATTAGCCTTTCTTGGGGGACAATGGAAGTGGAACAGAGCTTCTGTGTAAAGTAACACATCTATGGAAAACACTCTGGCACTAATACGGCAAACAACTTCAATCACAATTACTATAAGTAAATAAATCCCCCTAACAATAGTTCGACAAGTCTAGGTTCAACGGCACCACTTATTTGCAGACAGAGGTGAATGCTTTAACCTAGATGGCACTCTAGTATTCGTTAGGACGGGAGAGAAAAGGCAGGGTATGAAATCAACTCAGTACCAACACTTTTACGAACAAATTCAAGGCAAGTAAGGCAGGGTCTACTGTAGATCGCAAAGTTCAGAGGCCAGGCCCACTCGGAGAGAGGCAAGGCGATATGTCCCAAAAAGTATCACAGTGGAAATGCACTTCAAGTCTTTGTTGCAAATTGTCACAGAATGATTGGACCAGTTCAGAACAGAAAGTTTAAGAAGGCTTGGAGGCGACCCAATGGAGAGGCGAGGATTAAGACACCTCACGCTAACCGTCACAAGGGAAGCCAGCGGACACGGTACCTTGTATGTGGAGAGACAGCTCCAGCGGGGGCAGTTGTTCCTGGTGGTGGATGCAAGTCGGGGCTTTGCCAAGAGAAGAGATGCTCTCATCGTCGAAGGAAAGTTGAGGATCGTTGCACCACCAGGGAAGAGACTAGCCGCGGAGGGCTCCGTCAGAAGGCACCACCTTTTGGTCACGGTACGGGTTAGTGGCTATCCGGTTGCCGGGGTGCTCAGCACGGGCAATTCGACCACTATGCCCTGGAAGCGAAGAAAAAGCAAAGGGGACTGGTTGTTTCCACCAGTCAGGGGAAGAAGACTCTCCAGCCGGGAGATCTCCTCTATCGTTGGGAAGTGGTGAGTCGGTTCAGCAGGGCTCCACCGGAGGTGTCGTCGTTGCAGGTCTGCTCAGCTTTACCCTCGTCACATTCTTAGGTCCTGTGGCGACTTCTGAAGATCCAGTCCAAAAGCCCTGCTTTTATGCAGAAAACCCCCATTCATTCAGCCTAGCTGTCAATCAAAACACGCTAAGTGGTGAGCGGGGTGGCTCACCACTTGGGCCAATCACACCAGAGTGCGACCTGAGTTGGCAAGGCAACTCAGTCCAGGGTGCCTAAACCCCCTCCCACACCCCCTGTGGTACCCAGACAGAATGGCACCACTTTGGAGGGCCCCTGTGCAGAAGCCCGCCAAAAGTGGAACAAAGGGCTCAACCTTTGGTTTAGGAGTCACAGAGACGAACACAGACGCCATTTTAAAAACCGAGTTCTGGCAGAAAATACCAACCGATAGATTTATTTAAGATAAATAAACCGGTGGTATGTTTGAGATTAACGAGAAAAAGTATTAACCTCCAACAATGGGAAGAATCCCATAGAGTTATATTCGGGTTTGAATATAACAAGTAGTTTCCACTGCCACCAGCCAAAACTCCATGAGGGGGGACGGGACAGTGCCCCCTCGAATAACAGACCCAGGGGTAATCGAATTACCCCTACTAGTACGTCCACAATAGGATGGTTTGTACTAGTTCTGTTAGTAAATGTAGGTCTAGTAAAGCCAATGGTGACTTTACATGCCCTGGGAGACAGTAGTCAGTCCCAGGGTATGGAGTCTATGGTGGGGATCCTCTAGGCTGCCCCAGTGTTATGGCACGGAGGGTGCGGTGTAACACACATAGAAAAACATATGAGACCCTATGGAGTAAAAGACCCCATAGCCCATAGAACACATTGAAATTCAAAGGAATTAACCACATTTATGTCCAAGAGTGGGAGAAAAAGAGTCTCACTCTTGGCAGGATGGAAAAAACAAACTCCAGAAATCCAGCAAAGCTGCTGGGGGACTCACTAGGTTAGGAAATTCAGCCTAAACAGAGAATTCTCCCTAACACTCGCCCCCCAGCCTAAGGGACAGGAGGATTTAATCCACTTCTGGATGAATCTCATACCTCTAGTCGATGACATACATCCTAGAGAGACCATCAGCATTTTGGTGGTGACACCCTGACCTGTGCTCAATGGTGAAATCAAACCCTTGCAGGCAGATCGACCATCTCAGTAGTTTTGGGTTTTCCCCTTTCATTTGCATTAACCATCTCAAGGGTTGGTGGTCAGTCTGAATGACGAAAGTAGAACCATACAAGTATGGCCTAAACTTCTTCAGAGCCCACACGATAGCAATGCATTCTCTTTCGATTGTTGCCCACCTTGTTTCAGGATCCTTCAGCTTGCGGCTGATGAAGCAAACGGGGTGCTCCCTGCCTTTCCCATCCAGTTGACTGAGTACGGCACCTATTCCTACATTTGAAGCATCTGTCTGCACAATGAAAGTTTGGTGGTAATAAGGATCTCTGAGTACTGGGGCTTGGCAAAGAGCCTTTTTCAGGTTTTCAAAAGCCTGATGGCACTCCTCGTTCCATCTAAACTTTTTAGGAAATTTGGGAGAGGAAATGACATTCAGAAAAGAAGCTATGGTCCCATAGTTCTCAATGAAATTCCTGTAATACCCAGTGAGGCCTAGGAAAGCTCTCACTTGGGTCTGAGTAGTAGGTGTTGTCCAATTTTGCACAGCTTCAATCTTACTGAGCAAAGGCCTTATTTCTCCACCTCCTACGTCATGTCCAAGATAGACTACCTTACTCTGTCCAATTTGGCATTTACTCGCCTTTATGGTCATATTGGGTCGTCCAAGAGCCTGCAAAACATCTCTCAGGTGGGTTACATGTTCTTCCCAGGAATTGCTGAACACTGCGATGTCATCCAAGTATGCCATGCAGAAGTCCTCCATCCCATTCAGAACCTGGTTTACCATCCGTTGAAATGTAGCAGGTGCATTTTTCAATCCGAAAGGCATTACCTTAAACTGGTATAAGCCAACGGGGGTAGAAAATGCTGTTTTCTCCTTGGCATGGTCTGTCAGGGCTATTTGCCAATAGCCTGACGTCAAGTCAAATGTGCTGAGGAACTTGGCTGTGCCAATTATATCCACCAACTCATCTGTTCTTGGCAAAGGGTGGGAATCAGTCTTGGTAACTGCATTAAGAGCTCTATAATCCACGCAGAATCTAAGTTCTTTAGATCCGGCCTTTGGTACTAACACTACTGGGCTAGACCATGGACTAGTAGAGGGCTCTATTACCCCGAGATCAAGCATCTTGCTGACCTCAACTTTGATGTGGGTTCGTACGTTTTCTGACATTCGGTATCCTCTGCTTTTGACTGGCAGACAGTCACCAGTGAGTATGTCATGTTGGCCCCAAGGGGTCAAGCCTGGTGAAAGCGAGAACAGAGAGGCAAACTGATTCAACATAGATTTGCACTCTTCTTGTTGCTCGGGTGTCAGATTTGAAGAGAGATTTACTCCTTCAATTTTTTCATCTAAAGGTAAGCCTCTGAGGAGATCCGGAAGAACTTCACTCTCTTCTTCTTCCTCTGATGATGCTAACAGCAACGCTCCTACATCAGGTCTTGAGACATACGCTTTGAGTGGGTTGGTGTGGAAGACTGTCGGAGCCTCCTTGGGATTGCCCAAGTCCACCAGATAGTTGACCTCTCTTGAGTTTACACACAACTCTGAAGGGTCCCATCCATTTGTCTTGCAAGGCACTCTGCCTTGTTGGGATCATAACGAGAACGAGCTGGTCTTGAGCGAACTCAACCATGTTAGCCTTTTGATCATGCCAGTGCTTGACCAATGCTTGTACAGCTTTCAAGTTATCGCTTGCTTCTGTCATCATGTGCGACATTCTCCTCTGGAGACCTATCACGTAGTCAGTCACTCTGACTGATTTGGGGGAAGGAGCACTCTCCAACACCTCCTTCATCAGGGCCAATGGACTTCTGACGGGATGACCATAGAGAAGCTCAAAGGGAGAATAAGCTACTCCCTTCTGAGGGACTTCTCTATAAGCTTGAGAAGGCATGGCAGTAGAAGGTCCCACTTACGCTTAAGGGGTTCTTCTAAAGCACCTATCATGCTCTTCATGGTTCGGTTGAACCGTTCTACCAACCCATTGGTTTGGGGGTGGTAGGCTGTTGAGAACTTGTAAGTAACTCCACAGGTTTTCCACATGGCTTTCATGTAGTGGGACATAAAGTTTGACCCCCTGTCAGAGATTACTTCCTTAGGAAACCCGACCTTGGTAAAAATACTAAGGAGGGCCTTAGCCACAGCCGGAGCTGTAACAGTCCTCATAGGAATTGCCTCAGGATACCTAGTAGCATGGTCTACTACAACAAGTATAAACCTGTTGCCTGAGGAGGTTGGAGGATCGAGGGGACCAACAATGTCAATCCCTAGTCTCTCAAATGGGACTCCCACAACTGGGAGAGGCACTAAAGGTGCCACATTCTTGGAGACAACCTTACCAGAGGTCTGGCAGGTGTGGCAGCTCCTGCAGTGTTTTTCTACTTCGGCCCCCATCTTCGGCCAATAAAAGTAGAGAGAGAGCCTTTCCTTAGTCTTCTTGAAACTCAAGTGACCAGCCAAATGAATCTCATGGGCTAACTGCAAGAACTGTTGTCTGTTCTCTTGGGGTACTACAAGTCGTCTGTAGTCTCCAGGTGCAGACTCGGTCGGTTCACTGTAGAAGAGGCCATCTTCCCAGTGCAACCTGTATTTCCCAGGCTCTTGCCCTTCAGCCTGAGCTTCTGCCTGGTGGCGAAGACCTTCCAGAGTTGGACATTCTCTCTGTCCCTTACTGAAGTCTGCCCTGCTGGGTCCACCTTCTGCCAGTAAAGACTGCAGCTCAGGATGATCAACAGGATCCAGATCTCCAATGAGTTCCTGGACTTCCATTAGATCTTCTTCAGAGTCTTATTCTACCACACAGGGTTGTACCTCCCTCTCAGCCTCAGCTGGAGGGGGAGTTACGGGTGTAACTTTGGACAACCGCGGGGAAGTCCTTGTTGGCTGCACTGAAATGCTGGCTGCTGGTTTCGGTATAGAAGTCTTAGGTTTCCCTTTCGCTTCTGATTTCTTGGAGACAGCAGCTGACAATTCCAGTGGAGCAGGAGTGATATCTTTCTTCATCATCTCCTGAAGAGTACCTCGCATGGTTCTCTCCCTTGCTGGTCTGGTTAGCTCCTGTAACCGTTTACTAAGAGGTCTGGGGGTATGCGACACAACTCCGAGAGTTTTCAAATCGTTACCTAGCAGAACGCGTCCTGGTACCTCACACTGTATGGTAACAGGTATCTTCACAGTCATGTCGTTACAATGGATGAGAACTGGTAATTGGGGAAGCATCTGCACAGGCCCTTCAGCTAACTTGGTGAGGTATTTGGGTGCCTTAGCAACATCCTCAGCCTGAAAAAAAGATTCATCCACCACAGTTATGCTGGCCCCAGTTTCCCTAATGGCAGGTGTCTCCTGACCATTCACCTGGACACTGTCCTTATAATACTCTTTAGTATTATCGGGGATGGAGTTATAGACATCTAAATTCTGTTGTTCCCACAAACCTAGAGACACTAAAGAAACACTGGCTGAGACTCCAATGGGTTCATCAGCCAGCAGTAGAAAGTTTCCACTTGCCATTTGGACTTCCTCCTCTGGAGCGAAGGCTAAGGAGACAAGCTGGACCCCTGAAGGTTTACCCTTACATCTGGGATCTCCTTTCACGTGGTCATTCGAGCCACAAACAAAGCATTTACCGAATGCTTTCTGGAATGGTGGCTTGTTCTGACCTCCTTCCGGTTTGGCACCAGAAGGCACACTATTCTGCTGCGGTTTTCCTTCTGGCTTACCCTTCTGGTTTTGTTTTGGGCCCTCTTTGGAATTTGAGTTATTCGAATTCTCTTTTGAGTCTTTTTTAGGCTGTTATCCCTCATCTTTTTTCTAAATTGCCCCAGAATCCTTATGAGTACCCCTGTTGGCAACCCACAAGTCAGCAGCCTTAGCTAACTTCCTGGAATCAAATTCCTTCGAATCAGCCAAGTGCTGTCTGAGCTCCGGAGAACAGGCATCATAAATAGACTCCAACATTAAAAGATTCTTCATACCCTCATAAGTGTTCACCTTGTAACCCTTAATCCATCCCTCTAAGTTTTTCAACCCTTCACTCACCCAGGTAGCCCAAGGGGTACCATCATGCTTTTTGAGGGTTCTAAACCTCTTAAAATACTGGGAAGGGGTCTTCCCGAATCTAGCTATCAAAGCTAGTTTCACACTTTCATAATCCTTCTTATCCACCTCCCCCAACTCCATTACCTCATCAGTCGCAACAGGAGGAAGCCTAGAGAACAACCAGGGAAGTAACTCATTCCCTGTGATGTCCTCGAGCCCATGATTATATTCAAACAGTTTTAACCAATCCAACAGATCCAATCTAGGTTCACACATACCCACTAATTCCTTAGGCATCCAGGGTCTTTTGGGACTGGAACTTCTAGAGGAACCAGCGGAGAGAGAAGCATTTTCCATAGATACATTTTTCATTTCTAACTCATGATTAAGTTCTATTTTTCTGAGCCTTAATTCAGCTTGCTTCTGCTCAGCCTGGGCATTCATCCGTCTGAACTCTAGCTCTTGGTTTCTTTCAGATTGAGCTAAAAACTGTTTGTATTCTAACTCAAGCTTCATTTTTTCATGTTCAAAATAAGCAGGGTTACATGTGGGACCTGGTATGGGCCCTGTAGGTACAGTAGGTAAGGCAGACAGAGGCTCAGAGTGGCTAACTTCATTAGGTTCACTTTCCTCTTCTGACTCATTATCAAGACTTTGATTCAGATCAATACCATTACTGTTTTCTACATTCGCTGGAGAAGTTGGTTCCTCTGAACCATTACCCAGACTTTGGTTTTCCAGCAATCTCGCTATCAGTTCTACTTTCTTGCCTCTTACAGAAAGATTCTCTTGTCTACAGAGAGCTCGTAAAACTCTCAGTATTTTCACCTGACAAGGTCTCTTGACTGTAAACTTCCATAGTAGACATGTTTTTGAAAAGTTGCTTTTTTTTTAGTGCTAAGCTTTGTGGTTAGTTATCCTAAAGTGTTGAAAAGCACTCTAAACTGTATACTCGATAGAAATCCCACCTCTGCCACCAGTATTAGGCGGAAACCTGTGCAGTTCCCTCTGGGACCACTGCAAAAGATTTAGGTCTACAGGTGTTTGGCAGTAAACCCACTTGGTAGCAGTCTGTACCACACAGATTCACTTGGTAGCTGTGGCTGAGCAGTCAGACTTCCCTCAAGAAGAATTAGGCCGTATGTGGAGTATACAAAATAGGGCAATTTACAGAGTAGAACAAGCAAACACGGAACAGAGCTTCGGTGTAAAGATATATAGTGATTTATTTATAACAACACATCTATGGAAAACACTCTGGCACTAATACGGCAAACAACTTCAATCACAATTACTATAAGTAAATCAATCCCCCTAACAATAGTTCGACAAGTCTAGGTTCAACGGCACCACTTATTTGCAGACAGAGGTGAATGCTTTAACCTAGATGGCACTCTAGTATTCGTTAGGACGGGAGAGAAAAGGCAGGGTATGAAATCAACTCAGTACCAACACTTTTAGGAACAAATGCAAGGTAAGTAAGGCAGGGTCTACTGTAGATCGCAAAGTTCAGAGGCCAGGCCCACTCGGAGAGAGGCAAGGCGATATGTCCCAAAAAGTATCACAGTGGAAATGCACTTCAAGTCTTTGTTGCAAATTGTCACAGAATGATTGGACCAGTTCAGAACAGAAAGTTTAAGAAGGCTTGGAGGCGACCCAATGGAGAGGCGAGGATTAAGACACCTCACGCTAACCGTCACAAGGGAAGCCAGCGGACACGGTACCTTGTATGTGGAGAGACAGCTCCAGCGGGGGCAGTTGTTCCTGGTGGTGGATGCAAGTCGGGGCTTTGCCAAGAGAAGAGATGCTCTCATCGTCGAAGGAAAGTTGAGGATCGTTGCACCACCAGGGAAGAGACTAGCCGCGGAGGGCTCCGTCACAAGGCACCACCTTTTGGTCGCGGTACGGGTTAGTGGCTATCCGGTTGCCGGGGTGCTCAGCACGGACAATTCGACCACTACGCCCTGGAAGCGAAGAAAAAGCAAAGGGGACTGGTTGTTCCCACCAGTCAGGGGAAGAAGACTCTCCAGCCGAGAGATCTCCTCTGTCGTTGGGAAGTGGTGAGTCAGTTCAGCAGGGCACCACCGGAGGTGTCGTCATTGCAGGTCAGCTCAGCCTTACCCTCATCAGATTCTTAGGTCCTGTGGCGACTTCTGAAGATCCAGTCCCACAAGCCCTGCATTTATGCAGAAAACCCCCATTCATTCAGCCAAGCTGTCAATCAAAACACTCTAAGTGGTGAGCGGGGTGGCTCACCACTTGGGCCAATCACACCAGAGTGCGACCTGAGTTGGCAAGGCAACTCAGTCCAGGGTGCCTAAACCCCCTCCCACACCCCCTGTGGTACCCAGACAGAATGGCACCACTTTGGAGGGCCCCTGTGCAGAAGCCTGCCAAAAGTGGAACAAAGGGCTCAACCTTTGGTTTAGGAGTCATAGAGACGAACACAGACGCCATTTTAAAAACTGAGTTCTGGCAGAAAATACCAACCGATAGATTTATTTAAGATAAATAAACCGGTGGTATGTTAGAGATTAACGAGAAAAAGTATTAACCTCCAACAATGGGAAGAATCCCATAGAGTTATATTCGGGGTCGAATATAACAAGTAGTTTCCACTGCCACCAGCCAAAACTCGATGAGGGTGGACGGGACAGTTCCCCCTCGAATAACAGACCCAGGGGTAATCGAATTACCCCTACTAGTACATCCACAATAGGATGGTTTGTACTAGTTCTGTTAGTAAATTTAGTAGTCAGTCCCAGGGTATGGAGTCTATGGTGGGGATCCTCTAGGACGCCCCAGTGTTATGGCACGGAGGGTGCAGTGGAACACACATAGAAAAACATATGAGACCCTATGGAGTAAAAGACCCCATAGCCCTTAGAACACATTGACATTCAAAGGAATTAACCACATTTATGTCCAAGAGTGGGAGAAAAAGAGTCTCACTCTTGGCAGGATGGAAAAAGCAAACTCCAGAAATCCAGCAAAGCTGCTGGGGGACTCACTAGGTTAGGAAATTCAGCCTAAACAGAGAATTCTCCCTAACAATATGTGCCTCTGCATCCATCTCATCCTCCTAATTTGCAGGTCCATTTCTCATGTCTTCACAAGGCGGTCTACTTTGGAACTGCAGTCCTTGTTGTAAGCAGTGCACCTACACTCTTGCGTGGCGCTAACACTGTATAGTTGGAAGTGTTCGAAGTGCTGGAATTATCAGGTAGTGAGCCTACCAATTTTTTAAGTCCGTACTGTCATGTTTATGGTAGGTTGGAGGTTGTGTAGTTGATTGGTATTATTGGTAAGTATTTGGTAATGTGTGTTGTTGGTCCTGCATTACTGTGAGCATTTCTTTTTTTCGGTCACCTGATTGGCCAAGAGACCCACACACCCAGACATACCCCCAGCCCTTGCTCGCCTTCATTACAGTAGCTCGACGCCTGTCGAACGCACGTCTTTTGGCAACAGGCTGCATTCTTCAAGCCCTGACCTGGCGTCCAGTCACATCCAGACACAGGTGAGCTTTCCCTCATGATAAACCTGCCAATTTAGGGGACACTTTTTAGATACCCTGCATACACATGCAATCCGCCAAATTCAACACAACTGGTTATGCCCAAACAATAGTCGTTTTCCTTGCTCTTCTCTGCCCACAGAATCAAAGAAAACGGAGGATCACACTCTCCTCGACCGTCTTCCAACTAAGGAAGACCATCTGCATACACAGGAGACCGGGACACCGCCTATGCATTTTTACATCCAGGTACTGGCTTCATTTACACTGTTTCTTCCCCACAAGGGACACACAGACCTCCACCTTAAGAGATCCCTGCTCCCATTTACTGCTTTTAATCCGCCCTCTCTTTTTTCCTTTCCCTTCATAACCATGTTTACAGAGCACTACCTCGAGGGTGCGACCTGCACAGAGCAACCCAGTGAGTCAATCAAAGGAATACATTTTTCCTCCCGCCTCCCCACGCACAACTACTACAAACATCCCTCCATCTGGCTATACCCAGTCCGGAGAGTCTGCCTTACCAAGAGAGTGTCTACAAGGTGTCTGTGGTGAGACTTTCATTTATTCTTTCCACCGCAGACCTACAAAGATAAGAGTCTACACTATGTTTACTCTATCTCCCATCATAGGTTCCCATTTCCCCATAAGTTTTAACTAATGCTATTTTGGGTATTCATTTCCCTATGAGTTCTGATTTAGTCAACTCTTTTACTAATTCACCCTTGTAAGTCCAGCAGGGAAACACCACTGTACCATGAGAGGAATTGAGCAAAGTTTTTTTTTCTCTCTTGATCTCTTTTTCACAGGGGTTATTTAACCGCCCTGAAGAAGGCAGCTTCCACGTCCTTCCAATTTTTGATACACGATGGACGTCAAGGCCGCCGAAACGTCATTTTGCAAGCAAGGGGGACTTTGTTAAGTGAGACAATACTGCACTCAGATTGTAACACCTCTATGAGCGGGAGTTCCGCTCACACTACCCCCTGCGACGTTGGCATATATCCAGTTGGAATTGGCTGGTATTCAACCAGTTGGGACAATTACGCCCAATATTAATTTTTCTTGTATAAGACATTCAATTATCATGAATTAGATTCAATTCACCCTGATGGATAAAGACCACTGGATCAACGTATGAATTTGGTCCAATGCGGATCAAGCATTTAATTGTTGATTAAGCACTAACAATTTTTTCTGTTCCTTGTTTTAACAATATAGAAAAACTTTTTCAGTTTATCACACTATGTTTAAGGTGCACATACTCTTTTTCTTTATTTTGAAAACAAACATTATGGTTAAGTTTGGTTTACTATCATTGTTCTATGTTCATAAAAAACTGTAAATATGTGTTTCGAATACAAGCTATTTAATCACACAAACCCCTAGTGAGTATATGGTGTTTTTCCTTCTGGACTTAACTTCTTTCTGGGTCAAATATCTCACTCATGATATATTCCATTAGTAAAAACCAGGAAGGCTCCTTGATTTTACAAATTAAGTCAAGCTTTATTCAATGACACAGAATCATGATGAAGCCTTCCAAGTAGCAGTACCATTTCCTGTGCATCAGTGTATTTTGTACCCTAGTCTGCTACTCCTCACCACGGGTACACCGAACACTTTCTGTATAACTTTTGTATTTTAGACAACCATTGGTTGTCCCTTCGGTTAGGTGAGTGGAGAGATTAGGGCTCTATTCTTCTATGTTTCGCTTAATTAGCCCATCCTCCAATACACTAGAGTAGTAGTAACCCTGTCTTGTGTCCAAACAAAGGAACCTTTATTAATCTTAGTATACAATTTGACACATTTTCTCTAGAGAAGGCAGACTCCCCCTCTCGGTCCGCGAGATTGAAACCTGGTTCTACATAAACTATGGCCGAAAATGCCACCCTAAGTTACACGGAAGAACAGACATCCGACTTACTTTCAGGACCCTCATTTTTTGACCCCCTTGGTCCCAATACTCCAGTTTCCTCTGCCAACACAGGAGAGGATATTCTAAAACTTAAGAAAAAAGTGTTTAGAACAGAATTACATGGTCACTTTTTGAAAGAATACCTAAGAGCAAGCACCATTCCCACCGGTCTAATAGTCAGAAATGAACCTTGCCTCTTTTTAGAGGACAAAGAATACACCACCAACTTCAGTTACATTGCCACCAAATGCAGTAGGGACCTTATGGTCCTTACAGTAACAACTGCACAAAGAATTAGTTCGGAACTTCAAAAATCCTTGGAAGATGAAGAAAGGAGATTTATAAACAATACACTTATCTCTGACGCCAAAAGTCAAATAGAGGCGATAAATAAACAATTTGCCACTTTCAAAACCAACACTTTGACTCGGAAAACTAACAAACTACAGAAAGACATTAAAGAGTTTAACACCGAATTAGTATACCCCTACACAACTGAGGAATATTCTAAAAATATCAAACAGACAGGAAATCCCCAGTCTGGACAGCAAAGACCAAGGAGGAGAGGGGTTTACTTTTCAGGGTCTAGCAGCAGTTCATCAAGTGACAACTCCAATTGGGGTTACAACCAATTTCAACCTAACCAATTTGGTTACCAACAACCACAGAATTTCACACCACCTCCTCCGTTTCCTTTTTTAGGCCGGGGAGGTACAGGTGGAGGTTGGGGCCCACCACCATGGAACCCCGCCTTCCAAGGCCAACGCAGACGATCGAGACGCAGGAGAAGACAAACTTAGAATCAGATCAAGAACTACCCATTTTTAACCTAGCAAAGGCTCCACTCACAGCTTCACAGATCTCGATACTCTCTAAAGGCCTATCATTTGTACCTACCAGCAACACTGATTGGTACAACAGTGAAATGGAAATTCGAAGGTTCCTCCGTACCGTGAGACTACGCGCTTTTTTTCATGAACATGAAGACACGGAAACAGTCTCTGATACAGGCTTATATCCTAAATCTTCATTTACACCCTCCGACAATCAGGTCCCAGATGATCTCCTTACGTTCGAAAGATGCGTCCTACGGGACCTTAGAGTACTAAGTAAGAGAAACAGCATCACCAAACAACAAAATATAACCAGACAAGAAAGAGAAGCCCTCTCCACACTATCCAAACAACCGGAACTTATTATTAAACCTGCAGATAAAGGAGGTGGGATCGTAATCATGAAATCAGATCAATATCATCACATGATTATGGAACTCTTGAATGATTCGGAGAGCTATAAAGTATTAAAGAAAGATCCCACTAAAGACTTAAAAACAGAAATTTCAGCTATGGTGGCATTTGCACTAGAAAGAGACTGGATATCGGAAAAAGAATCGGAATTCCTCCAAACATCCCAAGGCAGAACACCCTGTCTATATGCCCTTCCTAAAATACACAAAAATCCCAACAACCCCCCAGGGAGACCTATTGTGTCAGGCTGCGGGTCCATACTTGAGCCCCTATGCAAATTTGTTGACCACTTCCTAAAACCTATAAGCACCAAAACGGAAACATACATTAGAGACACCATGCACACTATCCAGTTATTTGAAAACTTAGACTTCAACCAACACAACCAGCTAGTCACTCTAGATATTAAAGCATTATACACCAACATACCCCAACAAGCTGCTATTGACTGTGTGTACGAATATTTGACTGCTACCAACATTGATACGAAAACTCCCCCAGAATTTATAATTGAGATCATGACATTGGCTCTTTGCAAAAACTTTTTTGAATTTAATCAACAATTCTATCTGCAAACAAAAGGTACTGCCATGGGGGCAGCATTTGCCCCAAGCTTGGCCATCTTGTTCATGGCAAACTTTGAGTCGAAATTTGTCCTCAGCCATAACAACAGATGGAGAGAGAATATCAAACAATGGCGTCGATATATAGACGACATTATATGCCTATGGGAAGGCACAGAAGAGGCCTTATTAGAATTTTGCTCCTGGCTCAACACATGCAGCCAAGACATCCAATTTACATTTGAATACAGTAAATCGTCTATTCATTTCCTCGATTTGACTATCCAACACGACCAAGGTAAACTAACATGTACCACTTTCCGCAAACCCACCGATCGGAATACTTTGTTACATTTCCGAAGCGACCACCCTCAACACATCAAAGAAAATCTTCCGTACGGACAATTCCTAAGACTCCGCAGGAACTGCACCTCATTAGATAATTTCTACCAGGATGCCAACCTTTTAAGTGATAGACTCAAACAACGCGGCTACCCTAAAAAAACTGGTGTCAAGATCTCTTAAAAGAGCCCGCTTCACATGTCGCGACTCACTTCTTACACCCAAAACCCGAGATGCAGAGAATGATAAAATCACATGTGCCATTACCCATGGACAACATGCATTTCAAATTAAAAAAATCATTCATAAGTACTGGCCCATAGTCAGACTCTGCCTTCCAGACCAAGACAAACCTAGATTTGCACTCAAAAGGGGACGCAATTTAAAAGAATATTTGGTACATTCCATGTACAACAAAAAACCCCCCCAAAACCACATCTGGAATCTCCGACCGCTAAAAGGGCACTACCCGTGTGGGAGTTGCTCGGTATGTCAATTCACCACCAAAATGCAACAATTTCAGATCGGGACTAAAACGTGGACCCTCAATGACGTTTCGAATTGCAAAACAAATCAGGTGGTACACTGCATAGTATGCCCATGCCATCTACGTTACATTGGACAGACCATGAGAAATGTCGGCACACGTATATCTGAACACCGCTCGAGAATCCGCTGCAAAAATATGACATCTCCATTAGTACAGCACTACATGGACAAGAAGCACAATACCCAGGATATAAAATGGTGGGTCATCGAACGGGTCCGCAATGGACCAAACATCCAGGGCCGCCTGTTAGATCTTGAATGTCGTTGGATACACAGAATGGATTCTGTTACACATGGCCTGAATGAACAACAACTCTTCCCACAAAGATAGCTCGCGACTCCAGGGAAAGTAGTTGTTTGCCCTTGACTATGGTGGCCTTCTTGCACCACAAGTTACACACAACGTTTTCCAGTGTTATCCACCACACTCAGCATCACGCTGAAAACATCCAATTTAGGTCAAGCTCTACATAGCTTGCACTTTGGCCAATTAGGACTGAAAAAAACTTTTCTGTGCCACTAGGAGATCTACAGGGCATTATACTCCCTCCATGTCTCCGTCCCATTAGACACAGTCACACCCACTTCCTTTTGCCAACTCCAATCAGACACACCCCAATATCCGGGAGTCGAGCCCCTAACTTTCTTCAGTTATTTCAGTTATCTCACTCTCAACACACACAATACGACCCGCATGTGCCGAGTCTACTTGCATAAGACTTCTATGCCTTTAACCTCCATGTCACCATCCCCCCAGAGAGAGTGACACCCACCCCTTCTCCTCACTTTAGGCAGGCACACCCGAACATCCAATAGCCGAGCCCCCGACTCATTTTATTATGCGTTTCCAGCTCGCGCGTAATATTTCTTTTAAAGTGACTCACCCCCAGCAGGCATATTTTGATTTGCAGACACCAAGCTCGCTACGCTCTGAAACTCCGTAGCTGACTCTGCAACACCACTACTAACCGAGACAAACACCCAAACGATAGACATCCCGGTTCTATCCAGTTCCGCATTGCTTCCACTCCGGCCAATCGGGACTGTGGATTTTTTTCGGTCACCTGATTGGCCAAGAGACCCACACACCCAGACACACCCCCAGCCCTTGCTCGCCTTCATTACAGTAGCTCGACGCCTGTCGAACGCACGTCTTTTGGCAACAGGCTGCATTCTTCAAGCCCTGACCTGGCGTCCAGTCACATCCAGACACAGGTGAGCTTTCCCTCATGATAAACCTGCCAATTTAGGGGACACTTTTTAGATACCCTGCATACACATGCAATCCGGCCAAATTCAACACAACTGGTTATGCCCAAACAATAGTCGTTTTCCTTGCTCTTCTCTGCCCACAGAATCAAAGAAAACGGAGGATCACACTCTCCTCGACCGTCTTCCAACTAAGGAAGACCATCTGCATACACAGGAGACTGGGACACCGCCTATGCATTTTTACATCCAGGTACTGGCTTCATTTACACTGTTTCTTCCCCACAAGGGACACACAGACCTCCACCTTAAGAGATCCCTGCTCCCATTTACTGCTTTTAATCCCCCCTCTCTTTTTTCCTTTCCCTTCATAACCATGTTTACAGAGCACTACCTCGAGGGTGCGACCTGCACAGAGCAACCCAGTGAGTCAATCAAAGAAATACATTTTTCCTCCCGCCTCCCCACGCACAACTACTTCAAACATCCCTCCATCTGGCTATACCCAGTCCGGAGAGTCTGCCTTACGAAGAGAGTGTCTACAAGGTGTCTGTGGTGAGACTTTCATTTATTCTTTCCACCGCAGACCTACAAAGATAAGAGTCTACACTATGTTTACTCTATCTCCCATCATAGGTTCCCATTTCCCCATAAGTTTTAACTAATGCTATTTTGGGTATTCATTTCCCTATGAGTTCTGATTTAGTCAACTCTTTTACTAATTCACCCTTGTAAGTCCAGCAGGGAAACACCACTGTACCATGAGAGGAATTGAGCAAAGTTTTTTTTCTCTCTTGATCTCTTTTTCACAGGGGTTATTTAACCGCCCTGAAGAAGGCAGCTTCCACGTCCTTCCAATTTTAGATACACGATGGACGTCAAGGCCGCCGAAACGTCATTTTGCAAGCAAGGGGGACTTTGTTAAGTGAGACAATACTGCACTCAGATTGTAACACCTCTATGAGCGGGAGTTCCGCTCACACTACCCCCTGCGACGTTGGCATATATCCAGTTGGAATTGGCTGGTATTCAACCAGTTGGGACAATTACGCCCAATATTAATTTTTCTTGTATAAGACATTCAATTATCATGAATTAGATTCAATTCACCCAGATGGATAAAGACCACTTTATCAACGTATGAATTTGGTCCAATGCGGATCAAGCATTTAATTGTTGATTAAGCACTAACAATTTTTTCTGTTCCTTGTTTTAACAATATAGAAAAACTTTTTCAGTTTATCACACTATGTTTAAGGTGCACATACTCTTTTTCTTTATTTTGAAAACATTATGGTTAAGTTTGGTTTACTATCATTGTTCTATGTTCATAAAAAACTGTAAATATGTGTTTCGAATACAAGCTATTTAATCACACAAACCCCTAGTGAGTATATGGTGTTTTTCCTTCTGGACTTAACTTCTTTCTGGGTCAAATATCTCACTCATGATATATTCCATTAGTAAAAAACAGGAAGGCTCCTTGATTTTACAAATTAAGTCAAGCTTTATTCAATGACACAGAATCATGATGAAGCCTTCCAAGTAGCAGTACCATTTCCTGTGCATCAGTGTATTTTGTACCCTAGTCTGCTACTCCTCACCACGGGTACACCGAACACTTTCTGTATAGCATTTCATGTGTGGCCAGTTTCCATTAGGGACACTGTAGTTGGTGACGGTTGGGGCATATTGTGGGGATTAATTTGTCTGCTCTCACATTGCATTACATGCCATGGTGTGTTGTGTGGCCGTGCCGGGGAGGGGTTGGGTGACATGGCACTGTTCTCATTTTGTATTTTGCAAGTGGGTATTCATTTTTGCTGCATGGAAGTGTGTCTTTTGATGACACTGCATTGGTGGTGTTTGTGTAGGTAGGGATGCACACATTGTGACACTTCCAGGTGAACAATCTCAGGCTGCTATGGTTCTGACAGTTGACTGTCCCTTAATTCATCAGAATTGTCAGATTGAGTCATCATTGATTGTCAGATGGCATGTGCCAGGGCTGTGTGCACTCCACAGGGGTGTGCTTTCTATGTGAAGTAATTAGCCACCAGCTGCGTACAGGCTGCCTCACCCCGTGCCCTTTCCCCTCCCATGCGCAGCGGGCGTGCATGTTGTTGGGGATGTGGGGGCACCACCATGTTCACAGCCAGGCCCCGGCGTGTTGCAACATTGTGCAGGACACATGCTGCCACTATGATCCTGCACACTACTGGGGGAGCGTATAACAGCTGCCCACCAGAACGGTCAAGGGAGCGAAAGCCTGACTTGAGCACTCCGAATGTGCGCTCCACTATGCCCCGTGTTGCAATATGGGCTGTGTTGTATCTTACCTCGGGAGGCGTGATGGGGTTCCGAGGTGGCGTCATCATGTGTGTGCTCAGAGGGTAGGCACTTTCCCCTGGGGAGGTGGTGATGGCGATCATTAGTGGGATATTGGCATTACCCTGTATCTGTCATGCATGCGTGTGCTGTGGCATTTCTACTCACTAAGCAGCCATGCATCGCCATGCCGCCCAGCTTCCATGTCCCGGTTTAGGGTTGACATCCTGTAAATGAAGCTGTCGTGGGTGGACCCTGGATAGTTGGCATATACTGAGGAGATGATTCCCTCGGCATCACATACTACCTGGACGTTTATGGAATGCCAGTGCTTGCGGTTTCGATAGATGTGCTCAGATGCCCTGGGGGGACGTAGAGCCACATGGATGCAATCAATGGCACCTAGCACTTTGGGGAATTGTGCCACCCTGTAGAAATCCTGGCTGACAGCCTGCCTTTCTGCAGGTGTTCTGGGCAGGTATATGTGCCTGCGGACTGATGGGCGTGCAGTGATGATGGCCAACACCTGGTGTAGGCACCGTGACTGCGTAGCCTGTGACACCCCCCCACTATGGCACTTGTCCGCTGAAATGATCCGGTAGCCAAGAAGTGCAGTCCATTGAGGACCTTCTCCAGGGGGCTGAGTGCTTGGGAGCACAGGGTGGGTGATGTGAGGTCATCCTCCCACTCACTGACCAGGTTGAGTATTATGTGTGGTGGAAACCTGTACCTCCCATGCACCTGGTCATCAGGCATACCAAATAGGCTGGTTCTGGGTGTGAAGATTCTGGCCCTGACTATCCTTCTCCTCCTCCTGTCGTATCCCACGGCCACTGCTGCTAGGAACGGTATATTCATCCTGGCGTCTGAGCTTGTTTGTTGTTTGCGCACTCTTTTATGCTGCGCGGGACGTGCGCCTTCTTCATGCTGGCGTATGTGTTTCAGGATTGGACCTTTTATTTTTTGGCGCATTGTAGGCGACCGTGTAAATCTTCCCGCCCACCCCAGGAATACACGTAACATGCTCTCCCAGGCCCAGTCACGAGTAAATATTCCCGCCCACCCCTGGAATACACGTACCCTACTCTCACAGGCCCAGTTGCGTGTGGAACTTCACGTGCACACCGAAATACACGTACCCTGCAAATTTGCGTGTGCAACTTCCCACGCACCCCAAAATACACGTACCCTGCTGGTATCGCGAGTGGAATTTCACGCGGACCCATAATACACGTACCCTGATGGAATCACGTGTGAGACTACCCGCGCACCCCTGGAATACACGTACCCAGGCAAATCGCACGGCTGGGGGGTGCGGGTGCAGTAAGACATGAGTGGGGGCCTGGTGGAGGGTGCCCTACGGTGCTGGGGGGTGTGGTTGCAGGGGGACATGAGTGGTGGCCTGGTGGAGGGTGCCCCTGGATGCAGGGGGGTGGGGGTGCCGGGGGACAGGAGTGGTGGCCTGGTGGAGGGTGCCCTACAGTGCTGGGTGTGGGGGTGCTGGGAGACAGGAGTGGTGGCCTGGTGGAGGGTGCCCTACAGTGCTAGGGGGTGGGGGTGCAGGGGGACAGGAGTGGGGGCCTGGTGGAGGGTGCCCCTGGATGCAGGGGGGTGGGGGTGCAGTGGGACAGGAGTGGTGGCCTGGTGCAGGGTGCCCCTGGATGCAGGGGGGTGGGGGTGCAGGGGGACAGGAGTGGGGGCCTGGTGGAGGGTGCCCCTGGATGCAGGGGGGTGGGGGTGCAGGGGGACAGGAGTGGGGGCCTGGTGGAGGGTGCCCTACAGTGCTGGGGGGTGGGGGTGCAGGGGGACATGAGTGGGGGCCTGGTGGAGGGTGCCCTACAGTGCTGGGGGGTGGGGGTGCAGGGGGACATGAGTGGGGGCCTGGTGGAGGGTGCCCCTGGATGCAGGGGGGTGGCGGTGCAGGGGGACAGGAGTGGTGGCCTGGTGGAGGGTGCCCTACAGTGCTGGGGGGTGGGGGTGCTGGGAGACATGCATTGGTGGGCAGTAGTGCCAGGTGACATGTGGGTTAGCTGGGGAGCATGGCCATGGTGGATGGGCTGTCTGCGGGACATGTGCAGGGGTGCAGGGTAGTCCCCTGTGGTGTGGCCCGCCTGCAGGGGCCGTGGAGGGTGTAGAGGGAACAGCTGGGAGGACCCACGCGGCCAATTCACGTTTTGGACTCCCTGGCACCCCCAAAATACACGTAGGCTACTGGATTCGCGTGTGGAATTTTGCACGCACCCGGAGTACACGTACCCTGCTGAAATTGCATGTGGAACTTCACGCGCACCACGAAATACACGTACCCTGCTGGTATCGCATGTGGAAGTTCACGCGGACCCATAATACACGTACTCTGATGGAATCGCGTGTGGTTCTACCCGCGCACCCCTGGAATACACGTACCCTTCTGGTATCGCGTGTGGAAGTTCACACGGACCCATAATACACGTACCCTGATGGAATCGCATGTGAGACTACCCGTGCACCCCTGGAATACACGTACCCAGGCAAATCACATGGCTGGTGGGTGGGGGTGCAGGGAGACATGAGTGGGGGCCTGGTGGAGGGTGCCTCTGGATGCATGGGGGTGGGGGTGCAGGGGGACAGGAGTGGGGGCCTGGTGGAGGGTGCCCTACAGTGCTGGGGGTGGGGGTGCAGGGGGACATGAGTGGGGGCCTGGTGGAGGGTGCCCCAGGATGCAGGGGGGTGGGGGTCCTGGGAGGCATGAGTGGGGGCCTGGTGGAGGGTGCCCCTGGATGCTGGGGGGTGGGGGTGCAGGGAGACATGCGTTGGTGGGCAGTAGTGCAAGGTGACATGTGGGTTGGCTGGGGGGGCATGGCCATGGTGAATGGGCTGCCTGCGGGACATGTGCAAGGGTGCAGGGTAGTCCCCTGTGGTGTGGGCCGCCTGCAGGGGCCGTGGAGGGTGTAGAGGGAACAGCTGGGAGGACCCACACGACCAATTCACATGTGGGATTCCCCGGCACCCCCGAAATACATGTAGGCTGCTGGATTCGCATGTGGAATTTGCCACGCACCCGGAGTACACGTACCCTGCTGAAATTGCGTGTGGAACTTCACGCGCACACCGAAATACACGTACCCTGCAAATTCACGTGTGAAACTTCCCGCGCACCCGGAATACATGTGCCCAGGCCAATCGTGTGTGGAACTTCCTGCGAACCCCGTAATACACGCACACACTATTTTTCACACAGCGGGTGTCCGTGTTTGTCGGTACCCCTTTGCACCTCATTTGTCCTAGATGGCCACTGTATGGATCAATCATCATAGATGTATATGGGTGCTTTTTGTTAGCGCACATTTTGGTGCACATTTATTTCAGGCGCAGGGATGCTACCGCCTGCTTTCTTGTGGCGTACTTGTTTGGCCCTGTGCGCGTCTTTGCCCGTACGCTGGTTTGCCCTATTCGATTCCATGAATACGAGTTGTAGGCAAGCGTGTGGGCGTTCCGCACACTTGCCTCCTGTACTTCCCCCGTGACGCCCATATTTTCACGCGTTGTTCCCCATTCTGAGTGTTACGCCCCGTGTTCCGCCTACTTTTGTGATGTGCGCCGCGCTATGTGCGATTTTGTAACGGCCGTGGCGCACGCCGTTGGATGACCTGCGCGCCGGCGTGCACCGCGCACTTTTTCAGCGCACATCCAATATTTTTCTCGCGCACGGACTTCCATGAATCGATGTGTGCTGGTTTCCCCGCGATTTTCACAGTTGCACTGCAATTTTCGCACTTTTATTGCGAATCACACGTTTTGGCACCTCTGCGCGGGAATTTTCGGTGCACATTAATTCCATGAATCGGCTTGATAGTGACCTTCATGGACAAATTGTACAATTTCAAACACAGAAATGTGGCAAATAATGTTGTCGCAAATACAAAAGCAAAGGGAAATACTACACCAAATGCTGCTTTGGTTTCCCTAGACCAGTTACAGAAACAGGTGAAGTGAACAACTTAATGTCTTCAGTTCGACATATATTGCATTCTTGGTGAGGGACTGTTTGTGATGACACCTGCTGCAGTACCTACGCGCCCCCTTAAATTAAAAGGGTTTGTCCATGAAAGTTGAGGTGATGTTAAAGATCTTGCGTCGCACCAGGTTTAGCTACTACGGAGACTTAGAGTCCCTCCACTCCGTTTGTGACAATATATAATGGTTGTGTTGAGCTATCCCTTGATAGTGCGCCGAAAAATAATGGAATGGCAAGTAGTGATGATTAATACATTCCTTTTATTTTTGTGATGTTAGAGCCTTTGTGGATGACACGTGTTTCGGCAGAGCTGCCTTTATCGAATCCAGGCTATATAGATAGCTCATAAGTCACTGCATAATGCATAAAGGTGCTGGACACATGTTTCGGCAGAGCTGCCTTTATCGAATCCAGGCTATATAGATAGCTCATAAGTCACTGCATAATGCATCAAGGTGCTGAAGTTCACAGGGATGAATCCCTCCTGGTACAAAGAAGTCCTCTAGGGATTCATCCCTGTGAACTTCAGCACCTTTATGCATTATGCAGTGACTTATGAGCTATCTATATAGCCTGGATTCGATAAAGGCAGCTCTGCCGAAACACGTGTCCAGCACCTTTATGCATTATGCAGTGATTTATGAGATATCTATATAGCCTGGATTCGATAAAGGCAGCTCTGCCGAAACACGTGTCATCCACAAAGGCTCTAACATCACAAAAATAAAAGGAATTTATTAATCATCACTACTTGCCATTCCATTATTTTTCGGCGCACTATCAAGGGATAGCTCAACACAACCATTATATTCAGTTCGACATAGGCCCTCATTACGATACTGGCGCTAAACCATGGCGTTATTAGCACCATGCTTGGTGCCGGTATCATAACGAGTCTGCCGATGTTCAATGGGGAATTACCACACCATTCCAAGGTTGGCGGGGCGGTAATTCCCCATTGAACATTGGCCCGTCCCCATTCCCATTTTTGCCCATTAGGGCTCAATGGGACTGGGGAAGGCGCTAAGTACGGTACCGCAAATTGCAGTACCGTACTTAGCACCAACGTCCCTTTGTGGTTCCCTACTTTAACGGCTGGTCTAGACCAGCAGGTCAGTTCGGGTCCCGCAAAGGGACCTCGTAGTAAGACGCTAATGGGTTAACGGCGCTTCAGCCTTTTATGGCACCGTTAACCCATTATCGCCAGGGTCGTAATGAGGCCGATAGTGTTAAAGGTAAATCACCTAAGAACACATATTGCATAAAAAGAACAGAAGAATCAAAATATATCAATGATTACAATGCAATCATTGCATTCTTATGGAATGCAAACATAGATGTGCAGTACATTGCAGACAATTCCACTGCAATTGCACAATATGTTACAGCCTACTTAACAAAAGCAGAAAAAACAGAGCTGCAAGACCTATGGAATGACCTATAATCAGACAAAACACTATCTCAGAAATTGTACAGCCTAGGCATAAAAATGCTCTCTCATAGAGAATGTGGCACCTATGAAGCTGCAGATCATTTAACCGGTACTGCTTTGTATGGAAAATCTGAAAATATAGTATGGCTAAGTCTTGGTCCTGCTAAATCTAGAAAAAGAGTTCTCAAATCATATGAGGACTTAGGAGCCAAAGATGATCCCAACAGCCAAGACATTTTAAAAAACAGTTTACTAAACACTGATTACCCGAACAGGAGTACCACTTTGGAAACCATGTGCCTATACCACGTAGCCCAAAACTTTGCTTTAAAAAATAATATAAAACCTGATGAAAGCAAAGATAGATATAGAGTGACAGATTGTGAAGGCAGCTTAGTGAAATTTACCAAACAAAGCTTAATTAATCATGTCAAATTGTCATTAAAAACTCTGCAACAGAAAGAACTATATTACATGTCCCTGCTACAACTTTTTAAACCATGGAGAAAAGAGGAAGAGATACTAGATAACTATGACTGCTATGAAGACGCTTTCAAAAGCAAATGAAAGCGCTATCAACGATGTGAACTTTATGCAGTACAAAACAATGTTGCACAATGAACAGCAACACGTAGAAGAACTTCAGGCCCAACTAGATAAGGACACTTCCGACAGTAGTCAACCTTCTGTAACAGGAAGTCAAGAACTACTGGGACAGCCACTAATGGCAAAAAGGTAGAATTAGCTATGACAGAAGTGGAAAACACCATGTGTCACTATGAAGAAGATACAGAAGACTTAACTGTACTACAATCAAAACTTAAAAAAGGCCAGCGCACCCTTTTTGAAGAAGTAACAAAAGAAATTGCACAACACGAAAATAAAGAATGTACCTGGCAAAATTACAACCCTATACTGCTTACATCAGTGGTGAAGCTGGTTCAGGCAAAACATTCTTAATCAAAATCATCAGCAAGTTCCTTCAACAATTGACAAACAACAAACTGTCAGCTGTTGTAACTGCCCCCACAGGTTCAGCTGCCTACAACATAGGCAGTGTCACTTTACACCGATTGCTACTTCTTCCAGTAGAACACAAAAACAAATTAGACTATTACAAACTTTCTATAGAAGCTGCAATGGAACTTTGCAGAGTATTAAAACAAATGAAAATGCTACTAATAGATGAAGTGAGCATGGTGTCCAACCTAATGTTGGCTTTCATTCACCTCAGATTGCAAGAGGTACTTAAAACAAACTACGAAGAATTCTTTGCAGGAAAACACATTGGGGGTAATTCATAGAATTTAGCGCACAAGTGGCGCACGCGGCTGGCGCACAGTGTGCGCGTGCGAATCTCTACGACAGCCGTGTGCGCTAAAATCCATTTCCGTGCACAGAGTATTCATGGATTTCAGCTACCAAAATGAGCCGTGGCGCACTGTGGCGCTGCGACCCTGCAGCAGCGCCAGTTACGCCCCCAAGAACGCCCCTCGCACAGGGAAAAGCCATCAAAATCCCCAATCCAGTGCAAAGGGCTGCGCTAACCCTGTACCAGCACGGCAAGTGGGGAACGTATATTACTGGGGATCGCGTGAAGTTTCACACGCGATTGGCCCTGTGCGAGCGGGGTATGTGTATTACTGGGGTGCGCGGGAAGTTTCACATGCGATTTCAGCAGGGTACGTGTATTTCAGCGGTGCGCGGGAAGTTTCACATGCGATTTCAGCAAGGTACGTGTATTACTGGGGATTGCGGGAAGTTTCACACGCGATTGGCCCTGTGCGAGCGGGGTACGTGTATTATTGGGGTGCGTGGGAAGTTTCACACGCAATTTCAGCAGGGTACGTGTATTATTGGGGATCGCGGGAAGTTTCACACGTGATTAGCCCTGTGCGAGCGGGGTACGTGTATTACTGGGGTGCATGGGAAGTTTCACACACAATTTCAGCAGGGTACGTGTATTACTGGGGTGCGCTTGAAGTTTCACACGTAATTTCAGCAAAGTACGTGTATTACTGGGGTGCGTGGGAAGTTTCACACGCGATTGGCCCTGTGCGAGCGGGGTACATGTATTACTGGGGTGCGTGGGAAGTTTCACACGCGATTTCAGCAGGGTACATGTATTACTGCGGATCACGGGAAGTTTCACACGCGATTGGCCCTGTGCGAGCCAGGTACGTGTATTACTAGGGTGCGCGGGAAGTTTCACATGCAATTTCAGCAGGGTACGTGTATTACTGGGGTGCGCGGGAAGTTTCACACGCGATTGGCCCTGTGCGAGCGGAGTACATGTATTACTGGGGTGCGTGGGAAGATTCACACGTGATTTCAGCAGGGTACATGTATTACTGGGGAAGGCGGGAAGTTTCACACGCGATTGGCCCTGTGCGAGTGGGGTATGTGTATTACTGGGGTGCGCAGGAAGTTTCACACACGATTTCAGCAGGGTACATGTATTACTGGGGTGCGCGGGAAGTATCACACGCGATTGGCCTGTGCGAGCGGGGTACGTGTATTACTGGGGTGCGTGGGAAGTTTCACACGCGATTTCAGCAGGGTACGTGTATTTCAGGGGTGCACGGGAAGTTTCACACGCGATTTCAGCAGGGTACGTGTATTTCGGGGGAGCCGGGGAGTCCTACACGTGATTTGGCAGTGTGGGTCTTCCCAGGTGTTCCCTGTACACCCTCCACGGCCCCTGCAGGCAGCCCACACCACAGGGGACTACCCTGCACCCCTGGTCATGTCCCGCAGGCCGCCCACCCAACATGGGCATGCCCCCCAGCAAAGGCACATGTCTCCTTGCACTACTGATCACCAACTCATGTCCCCTTGCACCCCCATCCCCAGCAGTGCGGGGCACCTGCCCGCAGGCCCCCACTCATGTCCCACTAATGTCCCCCTGCACCCCCACCCCCCAGCAGTGCGGGGCCCCTGCCCGCAGGCCCCCACTCATGTCCCCCTCATGTCCCCCTGCACCCCCACCCCCCAGCAGTGCGGGGCACCTGCCCGTAGGCCCCCACTCATGTCCCACTCATGTACCCCTGCACCCCCACCCCCCAGCAGTGCGTGGCACCTGCCAGCAGGCCCCAACTCATGTCCCACTCATGTACGCTTGCACCCCCAGCATTGCGGGGCACCTGCCCGCAGGCCCCCACTCATGTCTCCCTCATGTCCCCCTGCACCCTCACCCCCCAGCAGTGCGGGGCACCTGCCCGCAGGCCCCCACTCATGTCCCACTCATGTACCCCTGCACCCCCACCCCCCAGCATTGCGGGGCACCTGCCAGCAGGCCCCAACTCATGTCCCACTCATGTCCCCTTGCACCCCCACCCCCCAGCATTGCGGGGCACCTGCCAGCAGGCCCCCACTCATGTCCCACTCATGTCCCCCTGCACCCATACCCCCCAGCAGTGCGGGGCACCTGCCCGCAGGCTCCCACTCATGGCCCACTCATGTCCCCCTGCACCCCCACCCCCCATCAGTGCGGGGCACCTGCCAGCAGGCCCCCACTCATGTCCCACTCATGTCCCCCTGCACACCCACCCCCCAGCAGTGCAGGGCACCTGCCCGCAGGCCCCAACACATGTCCCCCAGCCAACATGTCATCACAATCTAGATCCCTGGCCCTTATGGGAAGCCTCCACATGCCAAACACCCACCCAAGTATTGCATCCACCCACTTAGAAATGCCAATTACATGATACAACCCCAATGGCAAGTATGTAAATGAACACATGTCCCTCACATACACACAATGGGTGTAAGTGAATGTCAAAACCCATATCATGACATGCATGAAACCAATGAGATGATACTACACATTGAAGTTTGATGAAAAAAATGTATTAAAAGCAACATAAATGGAATTAAAAATAAACAAACGACAATGGGAATTAAAAACGAAAAGCAGCATGTCCGTAAAATAATGAAAAACAACAAATCATAATCCAAAGGAAAGGTGTCCAAAGTCACAATTCAAAAAAGTAAATCCAAGGGAAAAACAAAACCGAAAACCATTGCTCCATGGGTAAATCCCAAAAAAAAACTATAATCCAACAGTCAACTATATACAGATAAACAATCCAGGGTCCTTGATCCCAACTGAAGAAATGAAACCTATCTAAAAATACTACCTAATAAAAAAAACTATATACAAAAATGTGGTCCATTGTCCAAAAGGTCCAAAATAAATAAAAAAGCAAAGGAAACCTAACACTAACTACATAACTATTTACAAGGGCAGCGGGCTAGTCCGACGGCTCACTGGTTGATGTCATTGGCCAGGGCATCATCCAACTCCTGTTCACTGGCTTGGAGGCGGGCATGTTCCCTGGCCCCGAGGTCTCGCAGGGATAATGCAGTGTCCAGCTCCAACTTCCTGCGAATACCCTCGAGGCACTCAGCCCGCCTCAGCGCCCTCCGCATGGAGTACTCCGCCCTGACCATTGTGAGCCGTTCCTCCTCTGCCCGCTGCCGCTCCACACCTATCTGCTGGCCCAACCGCTCCCACATGGAAGACACTCCTATTCCAGGGTTCTCCTGCCCTACAGCCGATGCCTGCCCCCCTGATGTTGATGGACCCGAGCCATGATGCCTCCCATGTCGAACCTGCCGCTGCCTCTGACGCAACTGCCTGTGCTAGCACGACGGCATCCAGGCTGATGGAATCCACCGACGCCGTCATGCACGTGCCCTGCCCAATGATGCCATCACATCCTCCATCTGCTGGGGTCCAGTTGCTGGTGTGTCCACCCCTGCTGGACCTCCGACTCCCGACTGTGGCAGGGATGGGATCCCCACCGAGTTGGCTGCGTTGGTCGGGGCAGGTCCACAGGGGGCCCTGGTGGCATCTGGGCCGGAAGACGGCATGGAGAACGACTGGCGCATAGCCTCCACAGAGGAGGAGAGGGTCGCCAGAGTGGCCGACACATGTACGAAACCCCTGACCACAGCCGCTCCCAACTGGGCCACGTTGGCACGGTGCTCTTCGTAATGATGTGCGTGCTCCCCCCGGGAAGCACGCACGTCATTACGAATGACACCCGTGCGCAACGCGACACCAATCAGGACCTTCTCCATATGGCCAGGGGTCCCCTCGTCCGCAGGTGGAGGGGAGTCAGATGACATGGACATCCCCCCTACCTGCTGACGCGCCTGGGATGGGGCATCCCTGCTGGTGCATGGTGGTGCAGTCACAGTGTCAGGGACAGTGACATGCACAGGCCCCTCCACGGCAACCTGTGCTGCCTCCTGCCCCTGTCCCTGGACTGCACCACTTGCACCAGCAGGGATGCCCCCACCAGGCCCCATGTGCGGTTCAGTAGCGGCCTCCTCCTCCTCTGTGGAAACCACCAATCTGGATGGCTCCACCCCGTCTTCCGCTGTTGCAAACCCCTGTGGGGGCTCACCCACCCCTTCCGCTGCAGCCGTGGGGGCATCCCCGCCGCTTTGCTCCACATGCCTTCTCCGCCCTCTTCTTCACTTGGCGCTGTGAAGAGGGAGACATAGAACATAAGCATCAGGGTACTGTACAATGGTCCCCTAGACAGGAAGCAACAGCAGATGAGTGGCACTGTCAAAGATCACTTCCATCATGTCCCTCCACAACACATGGGTCAGTGCAGGCAAAACACATGCAGTAACAGGCATGGCGCATGCTATGGACATTAGCATATATGTCCAATGAACTCTTGAAACATACAATGTTGTTTTGGAACTCACATGCATCCTGGGGCATGCCTATCACATGACACACTTCAGCGTAGTTTCATCCATCTGGACTCGTACACCCCAGACACAGTGGATGCAAGGATAACTAGGCTGCATCAGTGATTCTGAACATTGTCACAGACATGTGTCATGCATCCATGGCATTCACAAGTCACAGACACGCAGGTCAGACACACAGACATGGACACCATACATATACATGGCATCAGCACCCATCCCTCACCCCCACCCATGTCCAGGAACAGAGACTGGCATGCTCTCATGTGTCCATTCCGCATAGGGCTCTCCATGTTGCATTTAAACACATACACCAACTGTGTGCTTCACACATTACTGGTCTCACATGCATGACCATGATGTCCCTGCACACACACATGCGTACATGTCCTATGTCACACATACAGGCAAGTATCAGACAACCAGAACACTGCAACATGCCCTGTCTCACACAGCAATGCTTGGCCACTTACCGCTTAACTCCAGACGAGTCTGCCTCTCAAGGATCTGGGCATGGAGCGCAGGGCGTACGCGTTCCAGGACCCTCATCTGGATGGTACTCATGCTGCCCCGGCCCCTCTCCACGAGGCGCCGGGCCTTTATGAGGGTCCTGGACCTCAAGGCCTCCCAGCGCTTCTTGACTTGCTTGATGTTGCGGGTTGCCACCCCCTCCGCGTTGATGGCAACCACAAAGTCGTCCCAGATCTTGTCCCGTCCTTCCTTGTCGGCGCGTGATGATCCGAAGAGGGCATCATAATGCCCCAGGACAAGCTCCACCAGGACACCAACTTCCTTCTGACTGAAGCTGGTGGCCCTCTGCCCCTCTGGCTGGGGGTCGCTAGTGGTCTCAGATGGTGTTTGCCCCGACATGGCGACCCCCAAGGCAGGCGTTGGTGGGCAACTGGGTCCTGGGGCTGGGCTGTGGAGCGATGGTATCCCAGTTGGGAGTCTTCTGTTCCAGCAGGGGTCGGCACCGCAACTGGACCCCTGCAGATGGCTGATGTGCAGGCACCAAATGGCAGGGCACGAGGGCAGCAGGCAGTCAGGCAGCAGCAGATGGCAGGTGGGAGCGTGCTCAGGGATCTGGGGGGCAGTGATTCGGCCTTTTGGGCAGGAGCGTGGTCTTCCGTGTGTTTTCACGTGGCCAGCTTGATATGGAGGGAATTGGCACGTGAAAAAATTGCACGTCAGCGTGTAATTCTAGGAAAGGCCCTTAGTGCATATGCAATTTCATTGGACCAAAGGCCCTTCAATCGTAAGCGCCTCTGTGACGTGACGCGCACGGGCGTGCACGTGCGTTTCAGCGCACGTGAAAAACTGCACGTCCGCGTGGGAATGCGTGTAATCCGAGGAAAGGGCCCATGCGCGTAAGTGACGTGACGCACGTGGGCGTTTCCCTCAGCACGGGTTAAAGGTGAGCGGGGGCAGCAGTTTGCTGTACATGCCTTTTGTGGAGACCGACGTGTGTTGCTGCTTCCTGTTGTTTCGCACGCCATCACGACTTCACAGCTATCAAGGACGTATCTCTTCTTTTGGCGGGGGTATTGGCTACGCGTGTTTTTCTGCATCGCGCTAGTCAGACGGTGAGTCGCACACGCTATTTTTCCCACTGCGGGTGCCCCTGTGTATCGCACCCATTTTCAAGGTCATAGTAGCCTGTGTGTCCCACGCGTACGCATTATTCGTGTTACTGGGTGCCACCGCGTACTGCGGGAGGTTGATTCCACGCACGTAGGCTGCAGGGTTGCGTGCACGGTTTTACTGTAGTTTTGGGGTGCCTGAGCATTGCGTGACCCGTCACTACATCACCGGGGTCACATACATCCTTGCAGGTGCAGGGGGACTGTTAACATCTTGCTTCCCACCCCCTTCACCCCAATTGCCCAGGTCAATTGTGCTGTACACCTCCCATTGGCACTACTCCATCTGTGCCGGCACTACTACATCTGTGCCATGGTTGGGAGGCCACCCAAGGTGAGGGGCGCCTCAGCTGGGCATACTCCTCGTGGCGGGCATGGTCGAGGACGTGGCCATGGTGACCAGGGAGTAGGGGGACAGTGATTCGGCCTTTTGGGCAGGAGCGTGGTCTTCCATGTGTTTTTTCGCCATGGTGACCAGGGAGTAGGGGGACTCCAGGGTGTCCAGAGCAGCCACAGAGGGGGAAGAGGCAGGGGTGCGCCACTTGAGCACAATGTTGTGCCATGTGTTGGTGCAGTCATGCCACCACCCCCTGTGGTTCCGGGGGATGCAGCTTCTGCATCTGGCACTGGCGCCCGTGTGACCCGGCAGTCCGTTCCATCGACTGCCATGGGCCCAAGGGTAGTGGTAGCTGCAGGTGCAGCTGTGGACACCGCCACCCAGGCTCAGGGTCTGCCAGCGCAGGCTGCGTTGGCACTTGAGGAGCCCTTGGTAGATTTCCAACAGGCCAGGAGGGAAACCATAGGGGCACGCAGGGCTGCTCTGACCAAGACACGTGTCCCTGGGGCAGTTATGTCATCTGCTGCTTCGTACAGCCGGGTGTTGGCAAGTGCAGGGGCAGATGCACCCAACAACACCCCGGTTGTGAGTCTGCCAACCAGGACTGTTGCGGTCAATGACCCTGCCACAGCGGATGTTTTGCTGCACAGGGTCCATTAGAGGGCACCCAGATGCCACTGACACAAGTCAGGCCTTTGGTCCTCCCTCCACCTGCCACTCCCTTGGATCAATCCACCGAAGCCACTGGCCATACTGGTCAGGGCGGCATTAGCCAGCCAGGGTCTGCGCCACAGTCCAAGAAGAGGAAGGTTGCACCTGCAGCACAGGCTGGGACCCCACACACAGCCACGACCTCCTGCACGTCGAGGAAGAAGCCTTTGTGCAAGCAGGAACTGGACTTCCTCGTGGACTACGTGCGGGGCCACAGCCGTGACATGGTAGTGGGTGCCAATAGTCAGACTACGGCTGCCCACCGTGACACCCACTGGAAGCATGCTGCGGAACATGTCAGTTTATTTGGCCATGATGTGCGCACGGCGCAAGAGTGCAAAAAGTGTTGGAATGACCTCAAATGCAGCGCTAAGGCTAAGCGTGCCTCAAATTACAACTTGACTCTGGTGACTGGAGGTGGGCCTGCACCAGAGGAGGAAGAGCTCACTCCGCATGAGTCACTTGTTGCGGAGTTCATACAACCTGAATCGGTCGAAGGAGTGGGAGAGATGCTGGACTTTGATGCCCAGTCCAGTGAGTGTTGATGTGTGTTTGTTGAGGACGTGTGCGTTTTACTTGTGGGATGTGTTGTGCATGATTGCCACTACATGTGACGTGTACATGGTTCTGATGTGTAAGTAATGCAATGCTTCCGTGATGCATGTCTGCTCTGCTGGATGCTGGACATGTGGAGCAGACGGGGACTGTCCGCATCACTACTATTGCACCCTAGACACATGCTGGTTACCAGTATACCCCTCCGGTCCATGTTCCAGCTCACCGGCCCTTCGGCATGTGGCGTGGGGTGACCTTCCTCTCAGCCCAGGCATAATATCATTGCATGACTGGCGTGCATGTGTCCTCCGCCTTCATGCGGGTACTCCATGTAGGCATGCTCCCTTACCCCTCCTCCACCACTCCGCACCCCAGTTCCACCTTTGCACTGGTCTGCTTCAATCTTGCCATTGTGTACTTTCCTGTTCATGCGTCCTGTGTACATGCTAACTTCCAGCGTACAATCTGCCAGACATATGCTGTGTGGTACCGCCTTAGTACTTGATGCAGGGTATCTCACTTGTACTGTGCATAGGTCAGATGACCAGCAGGGACATGAGTGCCCATTCATCCTCCATGTGCATTGCACGCATGCCCCTATGTGTCCTTGACTGGATGATCACTGTAATACAAGTCCTGGGTGACATACATTGCATGGCATCTCATCAGCCTTCCCATGTCAACTGTGGCTCAGTACTGCGTTGCACACATGTTTAGGGTCTGACAATCTGTGTGGCTCACAGGCCTCAGCCTGTTTAATGGCCAATGACTCTGTCCAACTGTTGTAGTGTCTTCTTCACACGTGGGCGGCCTACAGAGTTTTCATTATGTATCCTGCTTACTGTCCCATCATCATTTGCAGTGTTGTCACTTGAATCACATTAAGCTGTTGATGCCAGTCAACACTGCCTGTCAATACACAGGTCTATGGTCAGCCTTTTGATACCATGCTAGGCATCCCTGCTTTTGTACTTGGGTGGAGGGGTGCTTTGCTTGTAGATATGCTACCCATTGAATGCACAGTGCACGTGATGCCTGAATTTGACCTTGCACTGCCTTCACATTTCCTGACACACACCATGGAGTCCTTGTACATGTAGGTAGTGAGTGACATACACATTTCCTGCACTGCATATACCCACTTCTATGCAAACTGCCACCTTTCAACAGGTCTGATCACAGAAGCAATTCAAAGTTGACCCAGCATGCATGCCAGGTTCTATTTTGTGTGTCACATGTCTGCCTGATGTGTTTGTTGTTGGTGTGTGTGTGTTGTGTGCTTCTGACATGTGTAGTGACCTTTTTTCTCTCTATTTTTCAGGTGATGACGCAATGGAGGCGGAGGATGGTGTTGTCATGCCAGACACAGGATTGTTACCACTACATCAACCCGGCACAAGTGGGGGTCGAGGGTGGTAGGCCACGAAAACCCCCAAGTGCTACAGTCCATCTTGTCTCTGGCTGCCTATGAGTCCAGCCCTGATGACGACTCTGACGTCCATGTCGACTTGGATGAGCATCAAGTCCATGTGTCAGGGGTAAGTGATTCTGATGTGGACACTCCTCTGTCCGCGACACCTGCACTGAGGGATCAGACAGTCTTGGTTCCTCCGTCCGTGGTGGATCGGGATGCAGGGTCACCCTCCACACCAGTCACTGATGTGCCTGGGACATCAGTGCGACGGGGGCATGTAGTCGTGCAGCCGTGGGCGGTGCCAACAAAGCGAGGACACCCAGTCCTTGGGTGCCGCAGGGGACAAGCCCAGCAACGCGGTCACCACGCGCAACCACAGTATACTGAATGGGAGCAAGACATGACTGCCAATTCAGAACGGCAGGGGGCAGCAATGGAGAACATCGCTGAGAGCATGGAGCGTGTGGCCCGATCTGTGCTCCCCCCTGCTAGGCAGGTGCTTCTCCAGCAGCAGGCGGCACGGTCCACGGCCCGCTCGCTCAGGCGGGGACATGGTGGCCTCAGACAGGACACGGCAGGCTGAAATGTCGTCTCTGCGTAAAGCAATTGCTGCTCACGCAGAGGCGCACATGGATGACCTGAGGGAGGAGTATGCTTCCCTCAAATCCACTCTGGGTGTCCTTCTGATGTCCCAGAGGCAGCGGGCAGAGGTGAGGTTTGCACAGCTTGAGAGTACCATCTCGGCTGAGCTACAGGCTTGCCGAGAGGTGCAGCGGTTGTCCAGCCAGGCCTTGCAGGAGGAACTCTGCGTTACACATGCTACCTTGCAAGAGGAAGCACGTGTATCACGTGAGGTTCTGCATGCAGACCTAAGTCACATCGCCACACAGAACCAGGCTCACCCGTCCGGCAGACTTGCTGCCGTCGAGGGGCAAGCTGCGGCTAGGCGTGGCCAGGCTACTGTGCCACGTCCTCCTTTCCAGGATGAGCCAGACTTGGACGACCATCTATCTCCCACATAGGTCGGGCTGTGCAGGCGTTGAGCCCATGGAGGTTTTTTTTTTGGCTCAGCATCATCGCATGTGGGTGTTGAGCAGCACCCTGTACCTCCCACCTCCTGGATGCCTCCCCTCCCCCCGGGTCATATGTGGCCATTTTTTATTTTTCTTTTAGTTTAGTTAGTTACGTTTCTGCTTGATAGTTAGTTTAATTAGGTAATGTAGGTTTTTCATAGTTAGTGTAATTAGTTAATATAGTTTAAAATTGCTTGTCTTTTGTGCTTTCATGTGACGGTGCGGTGCTTTGTGGCTTTTGAAAGCATCCACTGTCTGTTCCAGCTGGGCCCTTCAGGCTTGTCTTGTGTATGTGTTTGCTGCTTGGGGTCCTTGACTCACATATGCCACTCCTGCCTCCCTTATCCATGGGCTCACAAGGATGGTTCGGTGTAACAGCCTATTACACAAGGGCATTGGACTGTCATATCTGTGGCATGTCTGTGTTAACTTGTGTTAACACCCCTAGTGGGGATGATTGCGGTGTTATTGACGACTGTTCTGCTTTTGCTAGATGGGGTGTTTCATGATTAATGTGTACATTCATTGCTGTGCATTGTGTAGTATGTTTCTTATCTTTAATGTACACGTGCTTTTTGCAATTCATGCCGTAGATAGTGTGTTCCACACTTTGGATGTGAAAGACGGACTGATGGTGTGATTTCTGATGTACGTCTCTGACATGGTCCAGTAATGAGATGCCTGAAGAGACACACACAGATGACTTTAAAGCATTAATCATGTGTTTCAAGCCCTTTCTGCAGGGGGATGAGCCTCCAGACCACCTTTGCCAGCAGACATGGCCCATTGGACGTCTGGATTCTGGACATGTTTGTTGGTGCCCACATGCACATGTGTGCGCAAGCAGAGGCACAGGGACTGCAGACATACATCCTAGAACTGCTGACATGTTCCAAGGAACTCCAGGCAAGGTGAGCAGCACAGAGGGGCCACAACACAGCAAAGCTTCCACCAGGCCAGTTGCACATGCAGGCTTAGTAGCAGCACTGAGGGTGAGCTTGGGCGAATATTGGTGTTGAGGCACACAATACACCTCAGATGTATTGGTGGACTGATGGCTGTTGATTGTAAGTTTGTCTGGGGCACCTGCAGGGGCAGTGGCACATACCCTCCGGTACACCAAGGTCCATTGAGGCACTTGTATCACCCATGTAGCCTTCCGAGACATGGAAAGGAGCAGCTCACAGGGACATACAGCAAGGTACAGACTCGGGTGCAGTGCATTTCATTTCCATGTACATTTTGAAACATGCACTGCCTACTTTGTTTCGGTCATGGTGGAACACGACTTGTTCTGAAGTCATGCCTTGCTATATGGGTCTGTCTGCTTACCCAGGGAACATTGCATGTTGTGTGAATTGTGACACATTGGTGTTCCATTTGCCATGCACCCACCGACGGCTGACTTACTGCATTGACTGTGTATGACCCATCACAGGGGTAATGTTACATATGGGTAAGAAGCATCCACACCAGATTGTCTGTTTGTAGAGTAGTTTGCTGCTATGGGGCATATTTGGTGGTGTGTTTTTGTGTTATGGGCACGCACAGATTATTAACTGTGGCTCTCTTTGCAGCATTGAAGTGCTCCGGTAACCGGACCTGAGACTGCGCAGGCACGAGGTCAGCACTCAAAACCAGAGCTAAGTGTCTTGTTGTTTTTCTTTCAAACTGCTCTGCATAGGCTTGCTGGGGGGAGCACTAATGCATGAATGAATGTGTAATTCAATTTGGTATGTTTTTCTTTCCCTAATCACCCGGAGTCCTATCCAATTCTAAACCCTGTACCCTCTACCCGGTGTTCCTGCTTCCCGTACCCATCCAACCAACATTCCCTAACCCTCTTTCCCCGCTGGGGTTGCAGATGCCTATGTAAGCCCCAAGCTTGCAGGCGCCAAAACCCTAGAGGGGGTGGTTGGTTCGTGCCACTCCTAAGCCTGGACTCTGGAAGGCCCTGACAATGATGTACAAGTTTGTTAGGGTTGTGTATGTGTTCATGCAGGTAGTACATTTTCGTGCATTCCCTACTTTCACGTGTCATTCCTCCTCCCCTCTCCTGCCACTCATTCCAGTTATCCAGTGTGCCAACGCCTGTCCCGTCTGCATATCCCTGACCCTCCTTCCCCACCAGAGTCTCAGAGGCCTGTTTGAGTTTGACCTTGCAGGCACCCGGGACACGGTGGGGGTGGTTGCTTCGTGCCACTGCTGCGCCTGTACACGGGAGCTGTGAAGGTACACATCCGTTCGTGGTGCATCATTCTATGTTATGTAACACACATGGTTCACATCCTGTTGTGACATTGTTTTACTGTGCTACCTTGGTTGTTACATCATTGTGGAAGTACTTGGCCTTTGTGAGGTACTGGTACTTCAAGTCATCTACTGGAGGCTGTTCTGGTTCGTTTTTCTGCCTTGGATTTTGTGTTTTTGCAAATCAAGGTGGACTCTGAGGGTGCAGGCAACTTTTTACACACAAGGTGGGAGATGGTGACGAAGGGGAAGGGGGATCCTGTGGCCAGGTGAAATTGCGGGTTGAAGTCTCCATGACCCAGGTGCAGTAGTGGGTCATGGTGATTTGTGAGGGAGGGAGGGTGTTTTGTTGTTGATAGTTGCCTTGCCCTGCAGTGTGCAAGACACATGCTGCCACAATGATCCTGCACACTACTGGGGGTGCATAGAGTAGCTGCCCGCCAGAGCGGTCAAGGGAGCAGAAACGTGACTTGAGCACTCCGAATGTGCACTCCACTATGGCCCTGGTTGCAATATGGGCGGTGTTGTATCTTACCTGGGGTGGTGTGGTGGGGTTCCGGATTGGCGTCATCATGTGGTTGCTCAGAGGGTAGGCACTGTCCCCTGGGGAGGTGTAAATGGTTGTGATTATTGGGGTTTGTGTATTTGTGTGTGTGTGTGTGACATGCATGCATGTGCAAGGGCATTTGTACTCACCTAGGAGCCATGTGTCGCCATGCTGCCCAGCTTCCAGGGCCCGGCTCAGGGCGGACATTCTGTATGTGAAACTGTCATGGGTGGAGCCAGGGTAATTTGCATAGACAGAGGTGATGATTCCCTTTGCATCGCATACCACCTGTACATTGATGGAATGCCAGTGCTTGCGGTTTCGGTAGATGTGCTCAGTGTCCCTAGGTGGACGTAGGGTCACATGGGTGCAATCTATGGCACCGAGCACTTTGGGGAAGTGTGCCACCCTGTAAAAATCCAGGACAACGGCCTGCCTTTCTGCGGGTGTTCTGGGCATGTATATGTGCCTGCGGACTGAGGGGCGCGCTGTCATGATTGCCAAGACCTGGTGTAGGCAGCGTGACTGCGTGGCCTGTGAGACCCCCCCACTATGGCAGTAGTCTGCTGAAATGACCCAGTGGCCAAGAAATGCAGGACATTGTGCACCTTCTCCAAGGGACTCAATGCTTGGGAGCAAAGGGTGGGGTATGTAAGGTCATCTTCCCACTTCCTGGCCAGGTCTAGGATGATATGGGGTGGAAACCTATACCTGCCGTAGACCTGGTCGTCAGGCATCCCAAAAAGGCTTGTCCATGGTGCAAAAATGCGTGCCCTGGCTATTCTCCTACTCCTGCGGTGTCCCACGATCAGTGCTGCGACAAATGGGGCATTCATCGTAGCTGTATATACGTGTTTGTTGTTTGCGCTCACTTTTATACTGTGCGCGGGGACGCTTCCGCCTGCCTTCATGTGGTGGACATGTTGACGCCTGTGTGTGTCTTTTGCCGTGCGCGGGTTTCCCGTATTGGAATCCATGAATATGGGTTGTTTGCGTGCGTGTGGGTGTTCCATTTAGTTCTCTGCAGTACTTCTCCAGTTACGCCTTCTTTTTCACGCATTATTCCCCATTCCACGTGTTCCGCCCACTTTGGTTGTGTGCGCCGCCCTATGTGCACTTTTGCTGTGCGCGTAGCCCACGCCGTTTGGTGGAGTATGTGCCTGCATGGGCCATGCAAGGATTTGGCGCACGGACAGCGGGAAACATGCGCAGCATCTTCCTTGAATCGCACGCGTGCGCGTGCACTGGGTTTCTGACGCTTGCACCACCTTGCGCCTGCTTGCGCTGGGATTTTCGGCGCATGTTTGTTCCATGAATCGACCCCATTCTCGTTTTCGGAGATCTTCTACACTTGATACCAGTGAAAGGTGAACCTATTTTTAAAACCTTAGGACACAAACTCTCTGTAAAACTGTTGGCAGCGTAGGAAATGTCAACCTTTGGCATTTCCAATACAGAGAATTAACAGAAAACATGCGTCAATCTGCAGACCTCACTTATGCCAACATTTTGAAAAGTATTAGAATTGGTGTACTTTCTCAAGAAGCACAAGCAATATTGAAAACCCGGCACATCCATGCATTTTATGGCGATAACGCATGTGCTACTGATGTTATGGAACAATTAGCGCACAAAAATGTCAATTGTATGGCCTTAATGCCAACTCTTGCAAGCTGTTCCAAATTCAATGAAACAATGTAAAAAAAAGAAATGCAACCAATAATTGAAATTTGCTCCACAGACAAACTGGACGTACATGGTACGACACTACCCATGTGTCAGCAAGCCACAACAAGACTAAAAACCTTAGAAAATTCAATCTCCAACACAGCTGGGTTGGAAAAAATATTAAAATTATCCTTGAATTGTAGACTAATGCTTAAATGTAACCTTGACGTGGATCAAGGACTAGTTAATGGGGCTCTGGGTACAGTTGTTGGCTTTCAAACATACCCACGTGACAACAACATTCAGTTTGTCAATATTCTCTTTGACAAACTTTCAGAAGTAAAAAGGATAGGGCGCTCAACAGCTCAATTCCTTCTCTTCAAAGACATGTATGTACGTAGAGAACAATTTTCTCTAACTGTTGCATATGAAGTCACCATTCATAAATCCCAAGGTCTTACCCAAGACAAAGCATTGATAGATATTGGAAACACAGTCTTTCAAGAAGACATGTGGTACGTAGCACTATCACGCTTACGTACCCTTGACGGTCTAGTTCTAATCAACTTTGATGCAAGTAAAGTGAACGCTGATATTCCTTGCAGTTTAGAATACAATAGACTGCGTTCACTATACACCCCTCATCTGAAATCATATCCTGTTCCAGAAAAAGGAAAACATTGTAAAAGAAAACTAATTCAAACAGAAATGCAACAGGATCTGACTGCAAATCCTTCAAAGCAAGCAAAAGAAGCTAATACTTCATCAATTACCACAAGCAAAGAAGACCCTATTAGTGAAAGTAAATCAGGTACTTCTTCAAAGAAGAAACAGAAACTCCAAAAAAATCAATCGGACACAGAACTATCTGGTCCATTCAAATTTTCAAATGAAACTTGTGTAAGTTGCTTCGGAAATGTAGCAATGAATATTCTATTTCAATTGCCACCAATTGTTAACAACATTTACTTACACAGTACAGACAAATTGTGTTTGCAAATGTTAGTCCTTCATAGAAACGCAACAAAGAATCCTGACAACACGTATAGTGTTCACGGACTAAGACAAGAAATGGACTACTGTGCTGGAATGGTGAGATTCACTATAAACTCACAAGAAGATCCACAAGAATTTCTAATGTACTTACTACAAGTACTTGAAAACAAAAACATACCTATAAATGAAATCTTCCAGATTTCATACATGTAGAAACATACATGCACTCTCTGTAACAATGTGACACAGGAACAAATCCCTAATGAGCGATTTGTGTATCTATCCATACCTAATTGTGAATCCATTCCATTTCAGTAACTTCTATAAAATTCAAACCATTGCAGATTATGTACTATCTGCAATTCATATAATCGCTCCACCTTACTGATACACATAGTAACTACATAATACCAATGCTTCTACGTTAAAATGCAAATGGTACCAAAAACAACTGCAAGCTGACTGAATTCACACACGGTCAAGTGTCACTTGTTAAGAAAACCTTCACAACAATAGGTATAATCTACCACGCAGGAGCCACAACCAAAGTTGGTCACTACACTGCATATATTAAAAAGAAATGTGGTTGGTTTGAATGTAATAATATTAGTATTACTCTAATGCAGAGATTACCAGCAAATCTTACAAATGTGTATTTCATCTTCTTAAAGCCAAAGCTTAATAACTAATGTGTACATCAACATTACAAAACATTCAATTAAAAGACTATACACAGAATACGCCAACAGGTACTGGCCAAGATTGTATAACAACCACACAGATAAATGAATACCACTGATTTGTAACAAAAAAAATACACAGTTAGAATACGCCAACAGGTATCTGTTTAAAAAATCTGCAACAAGCCAACATACAGAACATTAATCAGAAACAACAAGTGAACACTCAAATGAAACCAAGAAATAGTTTGTAGCATAGCAAAGAAAGGGTTTTTTAATCCGACAAGGATTTTTACCCCAGACCCAATGATTTGAAAAACAAACACAGAAACTGAGCAAAATGCACAGTCCACTGGTTTGTAAACTAAATATCAGGGTAAAAAAAGCTAAAATGACTATTATACAATGTAATAACTCTTTATAAAATACAAACACTAACATGCTCTTTTCTTTTATCACAGAAATTGAAAAAGAATATTTCCTCCAAGTACTAAAGTCATGTAAGAAATATATCAAATCTCAACAAATTAAACAGTAAGTATAATTTCACACATTTCATACATTTTCGAATCTATACGTCTGATCTATGGCTGTAATATGGTGCAGTGGCTGTGGGCAGGGCCTAGAGTCTTGGAAGTATAACCTATGGTCTACACCCTGTGGTCATGCAACCAACATTGTAGGTCCTAGTCACAACCACCGCAGCATATCACACCCATTGTGGCTTATAACTGCAATACTTACAACTATGGCCATGCACCGAAGACTCTAGGTCCTGGACACAACCAGTGCAGTATATGAAATGCATGTTCACTGCTTATAACTGCACTGCTTATAACTTTGGTCTTTGTCCATGGCCTTTGGCTATGCATCGAGGACTGTAGGTCCTGGCCAAAACCACCGCAACATATCACACCCATTGTGGCTTATAACTTTACTACCTAGAATTTTGGTCTTGTGTGCATGGCCTTTGGCCATGCACCGAAGACTCTAGGTCCTGGACACAACCAGTGCAGTATATGAAATGCATGTTCACTGCTTATAACTGCACTGCTTATAACTTTGGTCTTGTGTCCATGGCCTTCGGCTATGCATCGAAGACTGTAGGTCCTGGCAAAAACCTCTGCAACATATCACACCCATTGTGGCTTATAACTTTACTACCTAGAATTGTGGTCTTGTGTGCATGGCCTTTGGCCATGCACCCAAGACTCTAGGCCCTGGCCACAACCACTGCAGCATATCAGAACCATGGTGGTTTATAAGTCATTAGCACACCCATAAAATTAAACTTTTTAACTGCAGCATATACTCAATTTGCACCCAGGACTCTAGGCCCTCCCCACACCTACCAGATAGATATTCGATTGTATGGGTGTGATGTATGAATGTGATATGCTGCTGTGGTTGTGGGCAGGGCCTAGAGTCTTGGGTGTATGGCCTACGGCCTACGGCCTGCAGCCATGCACCCAAAACTCTACGTCCTGCCCACAACCACCGCACTATATAAAACCAATGGTGCCTTATAACTGCAGTGCTTATAACTTTGTTCTTGGGTGCATGGCCTTCGTCCATGCACCCAAGTCTCTAAGTCCTGCCCACAACCACCACAGCATATCACACCCATTGTGGCTTATAACTTCACTACGTATAAATTTGGTCTTGGGCAAGACTCTAGGCCCTCCCCGCAACCACCTGATCAATGTTTGATACTACGGGTGTATCTATTGCTGTGATAAGCTGTGGTGGTTGTGGCCAGGGCCTAGAGTCTTGGATGTATGACCATAGATATTCGAATCTATGGGTGTGCAGTATATACAACCCATGGTGGCTTATAACTCCAGTGCTGATAACTTTGTTCTTGGGTGCATGGCCTTTGGCCATGCACCAAAGACTCTAGGTCCTCGCCACAACCACCACAGCATATCACACCCATTGTGGCTCATAACTTCACAACGTATAAATTTGGTCTTGGGTGCATGACCTTCAGCCATGCACCCAAGATTCTAGGCCCTCCCCACAACCACCTGATCAATGTTCGATACTACGGGTGTATCTATAGCTGTGATATGCTGCGGTGGTTGTGGCCAGGGCATAGAGTCTTGGGTGTATGACCATATATATTTGAATGTATGGGTGTGCAGAATATAAAACCCATAGTGGCTTATAACTCCAGTGCTTATAACTTTGTTCTTGGGTGCAAGACTCTAGGTCCTGGCCACAACCACCACAGCATATCACACCCATTGTGGCTTATAACTTCACTACGTATACATTTGGTCTTGGGTGCATGGCCTTTGGCCATGCACCCAAGACTCTAGGACCTCCCCACAACCACGTAATCGATATTCGATACTACGGATGTATCTATTGCTGTGATATGCTGCGGTGGTTGTGGCCAGGGCCTAGAGTCTTGGGAGTATGGCCTACGGCCTACGGCCATGCACCCAAGACTCTAGGTCCTGGCCACAACCACCACAGCATATCACACCCATTGTGGCTCATAACTTCACAACGTATAAATTTGGTCTTGGGTGCATGACCTTCAGCCATGCACCCAAGACTCTAGGACCTCCCCATAACCACGTAATCGATATTCGATACTACGGGTGTATCTATTGGTGTGATATGCTGCGGTGGTTGTGGCCAGGGCCTAGAGTCTTGGGAGTATGGCCTATGGCCTACGGCCGTGCACCCAAGACTCTAGGCCCTGGTCACAACCACCGCAGCATATCACACCCATGGCGGCTTATAAGCCAGTACCACACCCATAAAAAGAAAAATGTTAACTACGCATGTACTCTATTTTCATATTCGCTAACACCACGCGTGTCCTTGGAACAGTTTCAACTTGCCTGCGCACAGCACTGACGGAAGTACTATCCTTATGAGACCCCTCATTTTCAGTAATTACAAACATCCTGGACAGGGCGGGCATGGCGAATACATCATTAGTACCTGCCATCTAAACAAATACAGTATTTCACCCATCTCTTACTCTCTGAACCTCCCCAAGCACTCTGACACACCAAAACACTCCCCGAAACAGCATTTCGTCTCTGGTCGGCGCAGCGTTGTCAGCAGAGCCAAGATGTCGGGCGCATTCAAACAATCTGACGCCGATCACGCCTCACTCCAGCCAATCGGAGGACATGTTGCATGTCCACGGTCATGACACGAGACCCTAAGCCAATTGGTATCTTGTCCGCGGAGCGAACAGGGAAGTGTGTCCACGGAGCGGACATAGATATCACTAATTTTTCAGACGTACTTTTTGGTCATTTTAAAGAAAACTACTGGACGGATTGGCACAAAATTTACAAAAGCACGCTTTCGGGACTAAGCTCCTGCCGCACATTTGGTGAAAATCCGTCCAGCGGTTTGGGCTGTGGACGTGCGCAAAGTTTTTCCCCCATTCAGTCTATGAGAAAAAAAGACGTTTTGGAACCCCCCCTATAACTTTTCTCCCCCCTGGACCATACATCACCAAAATTTGAAATAAATTCACAGTGGCCCATATACTTTTTTTTGCAAAGTTTGGTGTGGATTCGTCCGGGGGAGCGGAGTTATAAGCCGCCCAAAAAGGGCTCTTCCTATGGAAACAGAAACTTAAACATAACTACACGGCCACTACTGTGGCCGTGTAATATATATATATATATATATTCAGTGAAAAAAACGTTGTTAAAGGGACGTTATGGTTAAGTTGTGCTACTAAAAACCTATGAAATTCAGTGAAAAAACTTTATGGTTCCAAGTAAAACCGAAAAACCCTTGAAATTCGCCAGTTATGGTAAGCTAAGCAACCATAACTCGCGCCACCACCGTGCACTGCTAAGACTAACACCCAGGACCTCAAAGATGACATCACAAATGTCATTGATGACATCACTGATGACATCACATGTCTGGCTCACTATTTTTTCTTTTGCTGACATATCTAGTAACAGTCAGGAAACTAAGAATTTTATTTTATTTGGAGACGTTTCCTTCTAGTAGGTTCTTACAGTAATTCCCTTAGAGTACAGTCACATCATATGAAACATATACATATGGGAAAACACAAGCTTGAAAGACAGCAATCCTTTTTGTGCATAAAGATAATCACTAGACTTATGAGCACTTTCTGATAGTTCTGTTGTTTTTTTTATGGCTGTACTTTCCCTGTATATGGTCATATTTGTATACATTGTACTCACACTACTTTCCTTAAGGTCCAATCACATCAAATGATACATATACATAGGGTAGATAGCAGCTTTGAAACAGAGCAATCATTTATTTGCATGAAACTAATCAGTTAAGTTATGAATTGTTTCTGCTACTACTTGTGCTTTTTTGCTAACTTCACTTTCCCTGTATATACCCATATTGGTATGTGTTCTTGTGTCTTTGTGTTTTGTCTATAGTAATGCAATTATGTAATACATGGGTTTTATTAGCTACTTATTACATATTTGACAGTACACAAAAATCTATTAAGAAAACAATTATCATTTCATTATTCAACATATTAACATTACGAATATCATACCTTCATCTTGTACGCTGCACACAATGTTATGTTTCTGTATGAGTAGCTTAGTATACTAGATAGAACCCCATAATAGGATGCTATTTATATCAATGCATTGTTCAATGCACTTATTAGGGTATATTTCTTGCAATGATTCTTGACACTTTTTTCGCAACATAATAAGAATCCCTTCTACACATACTTCATGAGAAGTACATACACATGTGATGTCATCAGTGATGTCATCAATGACATTTGTGATGTCATCTTTGATGTCCTGGGTGTTAGTCTTAGCAGTGCACGGTGGGGCGTGAGTTATGGTTGCTTAGCTTACCATAACTGGCGAATTTCAAGGGTTTTTCGGTTTTACTTGGAACCATAACGTCCCTTTAACAAAGTTTTTTCACTGAATTTCATAGGTTTTTAGTAGCGCAACTTAACCATGCGTCCCTTTAACAAAGTTTTTTTCACTGAATTTCATAGGTTTTTAGTAGCGCAACTTAACCATAACGTCCCTTTAACAAAGTTTTTTCACTGAATTTCATAGTTTTTTAGTAGCACAACTTAACAATAATGACTTTGACTTTATATACATGTCATATGGAACTGACTAGATCTCTTCTTATGAACTTGATGTCCGCGAACTTATTTAATGTTCGCGGACATGTTCGGAGAACAGTACCACCACCTAAAAACTCTGGGGAGGTATGATGTGTAATAGTTATATCATAACATAGGAACATTTAACAAATTCACAAAGCAGCACACATACAAAGTATATGTAGTAATACTTAAAAAATGTTACCCATATATGTAACACACTAACCATTCATGTAAATACAATATGTTTTAAAATGGAATATACCAAAAGAAGATAAAGTGGCTTCCACCATAATTACCTCACAGACGCTCCACAACCAACAGCAAGACCAGACGTATACACTACTGATTACATATCTCACCAGACATAGTAAGTGCACTTCTTTTTACTCATATATTTATAAACTTTCTATATTAGAAAAAAAAAACATATTACTTCTTTGTTTTCCCACAGAAATGTGTAGTACTCTGGACTGGCTAGAGGACCATTTCCCACGAGACAAAATGTTAGAAGATAGTCCACCTAATGGTACACACTTTACTGTATAAACCAATTGATAAATATTATTTTGTATACATTCAACATATACATTTTTTTACAGACCCTACAAAAATTGCAACTTCCAAAGAAAAAGAAGTGGTGGATAACACTCTTGAACACATTACCCACAAAATGGACCCACTTGTGGCACATTTTATGGATTTAAAGAACTTTGTGGAAGATCACCTAAAACCACCAACAACATACCATTGTAACACCTGTACGTGTCCCCCCTCACCATATCCCATTCATTTATCCCCAAACTCTCTCCAAGGACCACAACGTTTTGATGAGATTTCCATCCCTTCTTCACCTGATCCCACTAATATTGAAAACCCTAATTCTCCTGTTTTTGTTTCCTTTTCTGCCCCACCTTCTCAGTCATAAATTGTTTATATATGTTAAATGAAGTTACTTTTTTATATTGTGTTGTGATTACTTTCAGTTCCTTGTAATAAAACCAATTTAGGTGTCCACGGACACCGCGGTTGTTCGGAAATGTTCGTAAAGAAACGAAAATGTAACTGTCCTGAGGACACTACATCTGTCCGTAATGTTCTCATGCAAGTTCAAAATGTTCTAAGAATACTCGTAGTGTCCTGAAATGTTCGTAAAGAAACAAAAATTAAAGTGTTCTAAAGAACACTATATCTGTCCGCAATGTTCGCTATCAACTTAAAACTGTCCTAAGAACACAATTGGTGTCCTGTAATGTTCGTAAATAAACAAAATGATGTGTCCTGAACAACAGTACAACTGTTCGTAGTGTTCGCTACCCAATTGAAAGTGTTCTAAGAACACAATTGGTGTCCTGAAATGTTCGTATATAAACTAAATTACACGTGTCCGGAAGAACACTATATCTGTCCTTACTGTTCGCTACCAAGTTTAAACTGTTCTAAGAACACACGTGGTGTCCTGAAATATTCGTTTCACGTGTGACGCACTTTTAATTACTTCAGAACCCGAACAGTGTCCGTAGGACATCAATGCGCATGCGCTAACCAATCTCCGTGCACTCGGTGTCCTGCGGACAGGCGCTTCCTTCGCAGGCTAGTTCGCAAACAGATCATATGACTGCGCCCACGCTCATCGTGTGTCCTGAAATGCGGACACTGTTCGTGTCCCCGAACAATTTAAAAGTACATTTTCAGTTAATCCATAATATTTTTCAATAAAATCTCACCATGCCACAAGTCCCACATAGCAATCTTGACTTTCTATATACCTTTTGAAACTTTCCAATCCTTTTTTTGTGTTCGATCTGTCCGCGCACAGTGCGCATGTCCGCGGACCGCGCACAAGCACCCCTATAAAAGACCACGCCCAAAAGCTTATTCCCATTGTGTTTCTGTCTATTCTTCAGAACACAGTGATTTTTGCTGCCACCTGCAGACTACACCATCATCGACATGGCATCCTTGGCTGCTGAACTGCCACTTGGTGCTGCACCTGCTTCAGCACCACCACCACCCCCTCCACCACCACCACCTCCCCAAGGGCCTGAAGAGGGGAACAGGACTGAGGATGCGGAGGAGGAAGAAGAGGATGATGAGAATGAGGTAGAGGAAATCCCTACTACCCGCACTAGGCGTGAGTCTTGGGTGTGGCGGTTATTTACCATTCATGGGAATGGTCCTAAGGCTCGTGCGAACCATGTTACCTGCAATGAGTGCAAAATGATACTCAGTCGCGGGAAGCACGGTAACTACAGCTTTGGGACCACTACTATAATGCGACACCTGAGGTCATTTCACTCTGGGGCTATTCGCAGGGTTGTACCTTGCGAAGAACATAGCAGGTTGATTTCCTCTACTTCATCCTCTGTTTCTGATCCTGTCACCACAAGGACCACCTCTGTGGGACAGAGTCTTTCTCAAGCTGCCTCACAGGCCATACAGAATGCTGATGACCCTTACCTTTCGAGGGTCACAGTTGTATGTATGTACTGTGACACAGTAGTCTGCAGGGGGGAGCGACTTCGGAGAGCTTTTGAGACTATCGTCTCAGAGCACGAGAAGACCTGCTCACTACCCAAATAAAACCCACTCTACATTTTCCTCTCTCAGCTCGCCCTTTCTTATCCCTGTGGTTGGTGTCCCCCCCTTTACCCTCCTTTACCCTCCTCTCCTAGTGTGTCGTGTCTGAAAAACCAAAAAAAATACAAAATTACAAAAATCAAAAAAAAATAAGGCTCTTTTCAGAGCCGCCTTTCCCAGTTAAAAAATAGAAGTGAAAATAAATGAAGCAGGGCTCTTTGTATTTTTTAGAAGTCCGCGGACAGTTCACGAACATTAAAAAAATTGGGTTACTACTTCATCACAAACATTGTAATTTTCTCTGGAAAGAAGTGGTGGCTCTGAAAAGAGCCTTTGGGTGGTGTTTGTAAGTCAAAAATTGTAAATGCTTAACATCTACTTCAAAATCGTTGTTGTAATTCCAAAAAAGGTCGCAATGCATTTTGTACATTTCTCAGAAAAATCTGATTGCCAGCATAAGTAAGATGGACTCCATCTCTGGGAAAAATGTATGTACTACAAAACATAATATTTTCATTGTGAAAAGAAGACATGCCAAAATCTCTTAGAAAGCCACAAACAGCTTTATTAACATTGTGCCTTGCTTTTTCCATTTGTGGACCAAATGAAGAAGAACGAAGCCACATTTGTCTCTGCGCAATCCGTGAAAATATCACTTGAGAATTAGGAAACATGTCCATAACCTTCCTCAGTCCTTCTTTCATAGCAAATTGCAAAAAAATTCCAGTCACATGCCCTAAACTGTTCCCTCCACAATGAATTACAATTATGTCTGGATGTTGCTCTGTCTCCAAAGTAGCACAGAGAGGTAGCAAATCCAACCACTTCATTCCACGTACTCCATGCCAGTGTACTTCCACATGTGGGAATCCAAGATCTACAGCTACTCCACAGCTTTCTGCATGCACCTTCAACCAATGTATCCACGAATCTCCTAAAATCCAAACAATCTGTTTTCTGAAACACACAGCCATAGCTATCTTTTGTTCTCTCAGCAAAAAGAGTATCCCAGAAAATCTCTCCTGGCACAACACACCCACCAAACTTTCCTGACCAATCCCTTTCAGTGCTTATTCTCATTTGCATGACTTCTGAACCCAAAAATCCCCGGATGTAACTCCCGATGTCCGGGAACTACCGCCATGTCCGCGGACATATCGTAACATGAACAGCCCTTCTACCATTTCCACTACACTCTCTCTGCCATTCCCTCATTGGATGTACCTCAAAAATCACATGACCATGCACCAATCACATTCAAGACCTCTACATCTAACTGCATCATCATAGATCAGCACTGCAAATGTACTCTGAATCTCTCTGAGTACAAGTGTCATATCATTGGCAAGCAGCATCTACCACAAATACTGTACAAGTCTTCAAGATTTCTACTTGCAGCTCCATGCATATCCATATGCATGAACACAAACTTCAGGTATGCATATTTTCTGTATAGTAGATGACATAGCTCTCAACCATTTTTGTTTTACAGGCGGGTGAAATCACCCGATTTTGTTTTTGGCGGGTGAGACGCCCATTGGAATGAATGGGTGTGCAGGAGGCTTAGCGGGTGAGTCTGCCCTTTACAAGGCGTGTGACACCCGCCAAAAGCGTGTGAGTTGAGAGCTATGGTAGATGAACACATTTTCAAACAGACTTTTACCTTGTAAAATCTGTAAAATGAATTTACTGTACTTTTTTCAATTTCCTAAAATCAACTATCACTTATACACCTTTATACTTTTTACTTTCTTTATACACACACACTCAAATCATGTTAAACTAACATTTTTTAAATGAAATATATAGACTACTATATTCAAACAAAATTGCATGCAAACACAATCTATGTTTAAACCTTTATAAAAATACTTATACAATTTCATATTTTTTGTTTTTATTTATTTATTTACTTAATTACTTTAAAGTAGACATGACATTGAGGCGCTATTACCTAGAACAGTTTACTTACAGAAATAGTGGTGTTCACTAATATATTATACATTTCACAAGACATAGTAAAGATATTTTATTTTTGCTACAGTTAGTCATTCAATACAATTTGTTCATTAAGAACATATCATATGTACTGAACTGATGCAATGTATCTTATGTAAATAAATTAGTTTAATGGTTTTACAGAAGGCACTGAGGATTTCAATTAAAAAAATCAATATCTAAATTAAAAACAGTGCTATATACAAACAAAGTTACTAATTTGAAGCTTTTACAGTTGCAGTGAAGACCAGTTTCCTGAAAAGAAGCAGCCGAATTCGAAGAAGAAAGAAAAACTAAGAAGTTACCTGTTAATTTTTTTAAAAAAGTAAGTAAAATATCACCATAATATTTATATTATTAATCAAATATACTATAACATTAATACGAGCTATTTTGGTTTCTTAAAATAGAGATTTTGTACCATTTTTTCCAAAAATTTCCATGTCGTAAACAGCGATTTACAACCAGAATGGCCCACAAATTTCTATTTTTGGACACACAAATTAGCCAACTGAACCACTACAATTTTCATATTATAGAACAAACAACTGTTTTAATTGTATACATTAGATTTACTATTTGTACTTTTCCACAGCACTAGCTTACTTTTTTTGTCATCTGAACCCCAGTTTAGTGACACATAAATTCAAGAATACCTATCCCTACTAGTTTTAGTTCCCAATGCACAATCACACACCATTACATACATCTTTATCATCTTACTCAAACACTCATGCACACAGCACACATACATTCCAGAACACCCCAACCCATATCTTCTTTATTTTTTTAAACAGACCCTAAAGAATGCCTACCAAAAGACAACTCCGTAGAAAGCAACGCAAAATTAGAGCAAATGAAAATAAAGGTGTCCAACATAAGCATCCATCTCTAGCAGAATTTGTAAAAAAAAGTTGAAACAAAACAGCTAATACAATCATTTAGTGAAACACAAGAAGTTTCAAGTACAACAACTTCGCTTCCTCTATCAAAATGTAAAACAAACCAAAAAACAATTAACAGAAAATCAGCTATCAGTACAGATAAAACTACTTCTTCAAATTTTAGTATAGTGCAAAGAAAGCATACCAGGAAAAGTATTTTAGGCAAAATATACCGTCACAAAGTCCTTCAAAATCTTATAAAAACAGGGGAGAAATCAGGTTCAAAGCTTAAAACCTATCGTAGGAAATTAATCTTAGAAGCATTGATGGACAGTGCAATTCTTCTCAAAAGAAATGTATTTATTTTACTGTTAAACAAGATGAAACCACTAACAAAACTAATAACTAAATTACAAAAAAGACTTCTCAATAAGCGAAATGTCAACAGAAAGAACTTCTTAAGTATCTGCGGAGGTGAATGGAATCACACTACGAGCACAGAACCATATTTTAATGAAGAAGCGTACAAACAAAAGCAAACAAATACAATTGCCATAAATAGCAGTGGGCGAGGTTATGAAAAAGTGAATAATACCATAATGGAACAAGAAGTACTCCTTACAGAAATATGCCCTGAAAACGTAGAATTACCCCTCCATTCAACTGAATCAGAACGTCTAGTGTAAAAATGGCCATGCACGTCAATGTGTAACATTCCCAAACAATGTTTCAAATCTTTACACCAATTCCTCAATAAATATGTAAAAAGCAAAGACAAAATCAAAAATAAATTACTGCAAAATATAGATACCTGTCCAGTGCGCAAGTACACAGGACTACAAGGACATTCATTGGCCTGCATTACAGGACCTACTTGTAAAACCACTTTCCATGATATCAAAAGGATATCAACACATCATTCAACTATAAGAAATCTAGTCTATAAACTGTACTATGCTAAAAGTCCTGCTTTAGCACTAGCAAAGTTAAATAACACCCTTCTACATGGTACAGCAAAAGACCTACTTGAAGAAATTCACTATATCCAGAAAAAATATTTTGGAAGTGAAAGCCATTTACAGAATGAAATAGCTTTAAACCAATTAAGCAACAATTCTACACATGGCAAACTTTTGCTAAACACATACAAAAAAGAAATACTAAAATTTAAAAGTACATCAGCTGAAGTACCAAACCATGTATGTGTATGTTGCCGTAGAATTTTTTATAAAAGTAACACAAAAACTGTGGACCTATCATACAAAATAGAATACAATGAAGATTCTAAATGGTTTGAATTAGCTCTCTACCTTCTAGCAGAAAACAAATATGAATTAAACTGAGCCCTTAATACTTTGCAGTTATTGCACTACAAAACTTGACAACAACCAAACTCCTTCACGTTCTATCACAAATAATTTGGAATTATACCCAGTACCAAAACCTCTACAACAACTTAATTTATATGAGAACATCATAATTCAAACAGTACACCCATTTCAAGCAATAATACGCCTCCAACCGAAAACAGCAAAATTACCTCCCTCTGAATTGGTAAAAGGCATTTGTGGAAAAGTAATTTATTTACCATTAAATCTAAAAGAAAATGTGCATACTCTAGGAGTGCAACGTCCAATGCCGCAATCTTTAATTATATTAGTAAATGGAGTACCTACAAAAGACAAAAAAATATGGCAACAGCTGGTAGATTTATATAAAGTTAGACAAGCCTTCCAATATCTTAAAGAGAATAATGAATATTACAAAGAAATTAATATTGAAGAAAACTTGAAAGATACAACTGAAATAATTCAAGAAACTCAAGAAGCTGGTCAATTTGAGCTACTACATCCTGCTACAATATCAAATACTTTAGACATTATACAATTCATCCTTTGCACTGTAATGACACCGTACAAGATGTACTAGAAACTTACCAAATGCGTCAAACAAAAGGATCGCCAATCAGTATATGGAAAAAAAGTATAGAAGCACATGCTTTTCCTCTACTCTTTCCTACTGGCAAAGGAGAAAGGTATGATGATAGACCTATTCAAATATCAGCTTCAGAATACTGCTCATTACGGATGTATTCTGAAGATCCCAGATTTAGACAAAATGTGGAATACATATTCCACCTACTCTTTGAAAGTGAACTAGCAACTTTATGTTACGGAGTTGCACACATATTAAAATCAGGATCACACTTTCAAAATATGACAGCTACACAATTATTAGAGAAAGTGCAACAAAAGGATGAGGTTTTACAATCAAATATTACAAACCTATTAGCAAATATGCGTGGTACTAAAGAGTACTGGTTTCGACGTCATGGAGATGTACATTGTATGATCAGAAACCTTGGCCCACCCACTTGGTTTGTTACATTAAGTTGTGCAGAATATGCATGGGAAGATTTACATGATTTCCTACGCATATCAAATAAAAACAAAACAAACATAGATATTCTAACACCTGGAGAACTTTGTTCTTTCGATCCTGTTAATGTTTCAAGATATTTTCACCATTGCTTCATTGCTATGCTACATTTTATTTGTAATAAAACTGTTCTTCCCCTTGGAGAAGTGCAACACTTCTTTTGGAGAAAAGAATACCAAGCCAGAGGAGCACCACATATCCACATGCTTTTATGGATTAAAGATGCTCCTAAATTTGGTCAAGACAGTGATGCCACTGTTTTACAGTTTATTGAAAAATATGTCACTTGTGAAATTCCATCAGAAGCCACAAATAGTGATCTTCATGCACAAATTTTACAATTTCAAAGACACAAATGTGGAAAATATTGTCGTCGCAAATACAAAAACAAAGGCAAATACTACACCAAATGCCGATTTGGTTTCCCTAGACCAGTTACAAATACAGGTCAAGTAAACAACCTCATGTCTTCAGTTAGACATACTGTTAAAGGAAAGTCACCTAAAAATACATATTACATAAAAAGAAAAGAAGAAGAAAAATATTTCAATGATTATTATGCAATCATTGCCCACTTATGGAATGCAAACATAGATGTGCAGTACATTGCAGACAATTCTACTGCAGTTGCACGATATGTCACAGCATACTTAACTAAAGCAGAAAAGACAGAGCTCCAAGACCTCTGAAATGACCTGTCATCAGATAAAACAGTATCTCAGAAATTATACAGCTTGGGCATAAAAATGTTCACCCATAGAGAATGTGGATCTTATGAAGCAGCTGATCGTTTAGCTGGTACTTCATTGTATGGTAAATCTGAAAATATAGTATGGCTAAGTCTTGGTCCAGCTAAATCTAGAAAAAGAGTTCTAAAATCATATGAAGATATAGAAACAATAGCCAAACATGATCCCAACAGCCAAGACATTTTAAAAAACAATTTATTGGACACATACTACCCAAACAGAAGTAATACTTTGGAAATCATGTGTCTATACCAAATAGCCCAAAACTACACATACAAAAATAATATGAAACCCGATGAAAAAAAAGGTAAATATAGAGTGACAGACTAAACCAAATGTAATTAATCATATCAAATTGTCATTGAAGACTCCTCAACATAAAGAAGTTTATTACATGTCCCTGCTACAACTCTTCAAACCATGGAGAAAAGAAGAACAATTACTAGATAACTATGACTCATATGAGGATGCTTTCAAACCAAATGAAAGCACTATAACTGATGTAAACTTTGCACAGTACAAAACAATGTTGCACAATGAACAGCAACATGAAGAAGAACTCCAAGCCCAACTAGATAAGGATACTCCTGACAGTAGTCAACCTTCTGTAACAGGAAGCCAAGAACCACTGGGAGAACCACTAATGCAAAGGTGGCAGAATTAGCTATGATAGAAGTAGAAAACACCATGTGTCAGTATGAAGATAAGGAAGACTTAACTATGCTACAATCAAAACTAAACAATGAGCAAAGTAGCATTTTTCAAGAAGTAACAAAACAAATTGCACATGGTGTAAAACATGAAAATAAAGAATGTTCCTGCCATAATTATAAACCTATACTACTGTATGTCAGTGGTGAAGCTAGTTCTGGCAAAACATTCCTAATCAAAATCATTAGTAAGTTCCTTCAACAATTGACAAACAACAAACTGTCAGCTATTGTCACTGCCCCCACAGGTTTAGCTGCCTACAACATAGGTGGTGTTACATTACACCGATTACTACTATTACCAGTAGAACACCAGAACAAATTAGACTATTACAAACTTTCTGCAGAAGCTGCAATGGAATTATGCAGAGTATTGAAACAAATGAAAATGCTACTAATAGATGAAGTGAGCATGGTCTCCAACCTGATGTTAGCTTTGATTCACCTCAGATTACAAGAAGTACTCAAAACAGACTATGAAGAGCTCTTTGCAGGAAAACACATTATTGTTTTTGGAGATCTGCTTCAATTAACACCAGTAAAAGGTGAACCTATTTTTAAAACATTAGGGCACAAACTCTGCCGTAAAACTGTTGGCAGCATTGGAAATGTCAACCTTTGGCAGCATTTCCAATACAGAGAATTAACAGAAAACATGCGCCAATCTGCAGATCTAACTTATGTCAACATTTTAAAAGGTTTGAGAGTTGGTATACTTTCTAAAGAAGCAGAAGCAACATTGAAAACCCGGCACATTAATGCACTTTATGGCGATAATGCATGTGCTACAGATGTTATGGAACAATTAGCCCACAAAAAATGTCAATTGTATGGCCTTAATGCCAACTCTTGCAAGCTGTTTCAAATTCAATGAAATCATGCTAAGTAAAGAAATGCAACCAATAATGGAAATTAGCGCCACAGACAAACTAGATGTACATGGTATGACACTACCCATGTGTGACCAAGCCACAACAAGACTAACTAATTTAGAAAAATCAATCTCAAACACAGCAGGCTTAGAAAAGATGTTAAAATTATCCTTAAATTGCAGAGTAATGCTTAAACGTAACCTTGACGTGGACCAAGGACTAGTTAATGGAGCACTGGGTACAGTTGTTGGCTTTCAAACATACCCACGTGAAAACAAAATTGAGTTTGTCAATATACTCTTTGACAAACATTCAGAAGTAAAACGGATAGGACGCTCAACAGCTAGATTCCTTCTCTTCAAAGATATGTATGTACGCAGAGAACAATTTTCTCTAACTCTTGCATACGCAGTCACAATTCATAAATCAGAAGGTCTTACCCTAGACAAAGCAATGATAGATATTGGTAACACAGTCTTTAAAGAAGGCATGAGCTACGTAGCAGTATCACGCTTATGTACACTTGACGGTCTATTTCTAATCAACTTTGATGCAAGTAAAGTAAACGCTGATATTCCTTGCATTTTAGAATATAATGGACTTCGCTCACTATACACTACCCATCTAAACACTTGCAGGGTAATTCATAGAATTTCGCAGAAAAGTGTCGCAAGCGGCTGGCGCAGAGTGTCCGCGTGCGATTGTCTGCGCCAGGCACGTGCGCTAAAACAGATTTCCGCGCACAGCGTATTCATGGATTTTAGGCTCCCAAACCAGCCGTGGCGCAGAGAATCGCAGCGACCCTGCAGCAGCGTCAGTAACGCCCCCAAGAACGCCCTCGCGCAAGGAAAAGCCATCAAAATCGCTAAATCATCGCAAAGGGCTGCGCTAACCCTGGACCAGTTCACCGGGCTGGCAAACAGCAAACGCCAAGCAGGGAACGTGTATTTCAGGGGTGCGCGGGAAGTTCCACACGCGATTGGCCCCGTGCAAGCAGGGTACGTGTATTCCAGGGGTGCGCGGGAAGTTCCACACGCGATTTCAGGAGGGTATGTGTATTCCAGGGGTGCGCGGGAAGTTCCACACGTGATTTCATCAGGGTACGTGTATTTCAGGGGTGTGCGGGAAGTTCCACACGCGATTCCAGCAGGGTACGTGTATTTCAGGGGTGCGCGGGAAGTTCCACACGCGATTTCAGCAGGGTACGTGTATTCCAGGGGTGCGCGGGAAGTTCCACACGCGATTGGCCCCGTGCAAGCAGGGTACGTGTATCCCAGGGGTGTGCGGGAAGTTCCGCACGCGATTTCAGGAGGGTATGTGTATTCCAGGGGTGCGCGGGAAGTTCCACACGCGATTCCAGCAGGGTACGTGTATATCAGGGGTGCGCGGGAAGTTCCACACGCGATTTCAGCAGTGTATGTGTATTTCAGGGGTTCTGGGGAGTACTACACGTGAATTGGCCGTGTGGGTCCTCCCAGGTGTACGCTCCACAACCACGGGGGACTACCCTGCACCCCTGCTCATGTCCCGCAGGCAGCCCATCCACCATGGGCAGCCCCCACCAGGCCCCCACTCATGTCTCCCATCACCCCCACCACCCAGCCACCAGGGGCACCCTCCACCAGGCCCCCACACATGTCCCCCTGCACCCCCACCCCCCAGCAGTGCATGGGCACCCTCCACCAGGCCCCCACTCATGTCTCCCATCCACCCCCACCCCCCAGCCACCATGGGCAGCCCCCACCAGGTCCCCACTCATGTCCCCCTGCACCCCCACCCCCAGCAGTGCATGGGCACCCTCCACCAGGCCCCCACTCATGTCCAACTCATGTTCCCCACCACCCCCACCCCCCAGTACTGTGGGGCACCTGCCAGCAGGCCCCCACCCATGTCCAACTCATGTTCCCCACCACCCCTACCCCCCAGCACTGTGGGGCACCTGCCGGCAGGCCCCCAACCATGTCCCCCTGCCCCCAGGTCCTGACGATACACAATCATGGCAGTAATGGGCAGCATACCCAGCACAAACACCCAGCCAAGGATTGCATCCACCCACATAGCAAATGCAATTACATGATACAACCCCAATGGCAAGTATGTAAATGAACACATGTCCGTCACACACACATACACAATGGGTGCAAGTGAATGTCAAAACCCATATCATGACATGCATGAAACCAATGAGAAAATACCACAAAAGGAAGTTATAAAAACATGTATTAACGAAGAAAATGAAGTAAACTAATCAAACATACAACAATGGGGATAACAAAATAAATTGTCCTTGTCCGATAAGTAATGTAAAAATCAAAAAAACAAAGGAATCCAAAAACTAATGTTGTCCAAAGCAAAATCATGGTGAAAAAAAATAAGGAAAAACCATTGTCTCATGGTGAACACAAATGTAAATCAAAAAAATGTATTTTAAAAAATCCAACTATACGCAAGAATATTCCAGGGTCCATGAGCCCAACACTATAAATGAAACCTACTACTACCTAATAAAAAAACTACATACAGAAAAGTGGCCATTGTCCGAGCGGTCCAAAAAAATCTCATAAAATAAAGGAAACCTAACACTAACTAACTAAAGAACTATATACAATGGCAGCGGGCAAGTCCTGCGGCTCACTCTGTGATGTTGCTGGCCAGGGCATCATCGAACTCCATGTCGATGTCCTGGAGGCGGGACTCTGTCCTGTCCCCGAGGTCTCGCAGGGATAACCCCATGTTCACCTCAAACTCCCTGCGAGCTTCCTCGAGGCACTCAGCCCGCCTCAACGCCCGACGCATGGAGAACTCCGCCCTGACCATGGTGAGCCGCTCCTCTTCCGCCCGCTGCCGCTCCGCACCTATCCGCTGGACCAACTGCTCCCACACAGAAGACACTACCATCCCAGGGTTCTCCTGCCCTCCGGCCGATGCCTGCCCCTCTGATCTTGATGGCCCCGAGCCATGATGCCTCCCACGTCGAGCCTGCTGCTGCCTCCGACGCCACTGCCTCTGCCAGCACGACGGCATCCAGGATGATGGAAACCACCGACGCCGTCGTGCACGTGCCCTGCCCGATGATGCCGTCACATCCTCCATCTGCTGGGGTCCAGTTGCTGTGTTGTCCACCCCTGCTGGACCTCTGACTCCCGACTGTGGCAGGGATGGGATCCCCACCAAGCTGGCTGCATTGGTCAGGGCAGGTCCACAGGGGGCCCTGGTGGCATCTGGGCCGGAAGACGGCAAGGAGAACGACTGGCGTATAGTCTCCACAGAGGAGGAGAGGGCCGCCAGATTGGCCGACACATGCAGGAAACCCCCGAACATGGCCGATCCCAATTGGGCCACGTCGGCACGGTGCTCTTCGTGATGACGTGCGTGCTCCTCCTGGGAAGCACGCACGGCATCACGAATCACAGCCGTGCGCATCGCGACCCCAATCAGGACCTTCTCCACACGGCCAGGGGTCCCCTCGTCCGCAGGTGGAGGGGAGTCAGATGACATGGACATCCCCTCTACCTGCGGACGGGCCTGGGCATCCCTGCTGGTGCAAGGTGGTGCACCCACAGGTTCAGGGACAGCGACATGCACAGGCCCCTCCACGGTGACCTGTGCTGCATCCTGGCCCTGCCCCTGGACTACACCACTTGCACCAGCAGGGATGCCCCCACCAGGCCCCATGTGCGCCTCAGTGGCGGCCTCCTCCTCCTATGTGGAAACCACCAACCTGGATGGCTCCTCGCCATCTACCGCCATAGCAGGCCCCTGTGGGGGCTCACCCACCCCTTCCGCTGCAGCCGTGGGGGCATCCCCGCCGCCTTGCTCCACAGCGCCGTCTCCGCCCTCTCCTTCACTAGCCGCTGCGTAGAGGGAGACATAGAACACAAGCATCAGGGTACTGTACAATGGTCCCCTAGACAGGAAGCAATAGCAGATGAGTGCCACTGTCAAAGTACACTTCCATCATGTCACACCACAACACATGTGTCAGTCCAGGCAAAACACACACAGTGACAGTCATGGTGCGTGCCATGGACATTTCAATGCATGTCCAATGGACTCTCGAATCATACAATGTAATGGGACTCACATGCATCATGGGTCATGCCTATCACATGCACACACTTCACCTCAGTCACATCCATCTGGCCCCGTACACCCCCATCACAGTGCATACAAGGATGACTAGGCTGCATCAGTGAATCTGTACATTGTCACAGACATGTGTCATACATCCATGGCACTCACAAGTCACAGACACGCAGGTCAGGCACACAGACATGGATACCACATATGTATCTGGCATCAGCACCCATCCCTCGCCCCCACCCATGTCCAGGAACAGAGACTGCCATGCTCTCATGTGTGCAATCTGCACAGGGCTCCCCATGTCGCATTCAAACACATGCAACAACAGTGTGGTTCACACATTACAGGTCGCACATGCATTCCCATGATGTCCCTGCACACATACATGCGTACATGGCCTATGTCACACATGCAGGCAAGTATCAGACAACCAGCACACTGCAACATGCCCTGTCTCACACAGCAATGCTTGGCCACTTACCGCTCAACTCCAGACGGGTCTCCCTCTCAAGGACCTGGGCGTGGAGCGCTGGGTGTGCGCGTTCCAGGACCCTCAACTGGATGGAACTCATGCAGCCCCGGCCCCCCTCCACGAGGCGCCGGGCCTTCATAAGGGTCCTGGACCTCAAGTCTTCCCAGCGCTTCTTGACCTTCTGGATGGTGCGGGTTGCCACCCCCTCCGCGTTGATGGCAACCACACAGTCGGCCCAGATCCTGTCCCGTCCTTCCTTGTTGGCGCGGGACGATCCGAAGAGGGCATCATACTGCCCCAGGACTTGCTCCACCAGGACACCAACTTCGGTGGTAGTGAAGCTGGTGCCCCTCTGCCCCTCTGGCTGGGGGTTGCCACTGGTGCCAGATGTTGATGTGCCCGACATGGCAACCCCAGGGGCAGGAGTGGGTGGGCAACTGGGTCCTGGGGCTGGGCTGTGGAGCGATGTTATCCGAGTCGGGAGTCTTCTGTTCCAGCAGGGGTGGACACAGCAACTGGACACCTGCAGATGGCTGATGTGCAGGCACCAAATGGCAGGGCACGGTGGCAGCAGGCAGGCAGGCAGGCAGGCAGCAGCAGATGGCACGTGGGAGGCTGCTCGGGGCACTGGGGGGCAGTAATTCGGCCTTCTGGGCAGGAGCGTGGTCTTCCGTGTGTTTTCGCGTGGCCAGCTTGATACGGAGTGATTTGGCACGTGAAAATCCTGCACGTCAGCGTGAAAATCGAGGAAAGGCCCTTAGCGCGTAAGCGCGTCAGCACGCGTACGCGATTTCATTGGACCAAAGGCCCTTACAGCGTAAGCGCGTCTGTGACGTTTTGCGCACGGGCGTTGCCCTGGCAGGGCTTGGTGATCCCGCGTGCCTTTATGTTCGGTACGTGCTTTTCGTGCGGTGCGTGTGTTTTCCATCCGTTGGGGTTCACACGGTTTTACTTCACAGCGGGTGTTGGCTACGCGTTCTTCTACACGCAAGGCAGACGGTGAGTGGTACCCCGCTCCCCCAGGCCCGATCGCGTGAAAAACTTCACGCGAACCCCTGTAATACACGTAGCACGCTCCCCCAGGCCCGATCGCGTGCAAAACTTCACGCAAACCCCTGAAATACACGTAGCACGCTCCCCCAGGCCCGATCGCGTGAGAAACTTCACACGAACCCCTGAAATACACGTAGCACGCTCCCCAGGCCCGATCGCGTGAGAAACTTCACGCGAACCCCTGAAATACATGTAGCCCGCTCCCCCAAGCCCGATCGCGTGCAAAACTTCACGCGAACCCCTGAAATACACGTAGCATGCTCCCCCAGGCCCGATCGCGTGAGAAACTTCACGCAAACCCCTGAAATACACATACCCCGCTCCCCCAGGCCCGATTGCGTGCAAAACTTCACGCGAACCCCTGAAATACACGTAGCACGCTCCCCCAGGCCCGATCGCGTGAGAAACTTCACGCGAACCCCTGAAATACACGTAGCCCGCTCCCCCAGGCCCGATCGCGTGCAAAACGTCACGCGAACCCCTGAAATACACGTAGCACGCTCCCCCAGGCCCGATCGCGTGAAAAACTTCACGCGAACCCCTGTAATACACGTAGCACGCTCCCCCAGGCCCGATCGCGTGCAAAACTTCTCGCGAACCCCTGAAATACACGTAGCACGCTCCCCCAGGCCCGATCGCGTGAAAAACTTAACCCGAACCCCTGTAATACACGTAGCACGCTCCCCCAGGCCCGATCGCGTGAAAAACTTAACGCGAACCCCTGAAATACACGTAGCGTGCTCCCCCAGGCCCGATCGCGTGAGAAACTTCACGCGAACCCCTGAAATACACGTAGCCTGCTCCCCCAGGCCCGATCGCGTGAAAAACTTCACGCGAACCCCTGAAATACACGTAGCGCGCTCCCCCAGGCCCGATCGTGTGAGAAACTTCACGCGAACCCCTGAAATACACGTAGCCCGCTCCCCCAGGCCCGATCGCGTGCAAAACTTCACGCGAACCCCTGAAATACACGTACCCCGCTCCCCCAGGCCCGATCGCGTGCGAAACTTAACGCGAACCCCTGAAATACACGTAGCACGCTCCCCCAGGCCCGATCGCGTGAAAAACTTCAAGCGAACCCCTGTAATACACGTAGCACGCTCCCCCAGGCCCGATCGCGTGAAAAACTTCACGCGAACCCCTGTAATACACGTAGCCCGCTCCCCCAGGCCCGATCGCGTGAAAAACTTCACGCGAACCCCTGTAATACACGTACCCTGCTGAAATCGCGTGTGGAACTTCCCGCGCACCCCTGAAATACACGTACCCTGCTGAAATTGTGTGTGGAAATTCACGCGCACCCCTGAAATACACGTACCCTGAAGAAATCGCGTGTGGAACTTCCGGCGCACCACTGAAATACACATACCCTGCTGAAATCGCGTGTGAGACTTCCCGCGCACCCCGGTATACACGCACACGTATTTTTTGTCAGCGGGTGTCCGTGTTTGTGGTACCCCTTTGCACGTCATTTGTCCTGGAGGGCCACAGTATAGGACATTGATCATGGCAGTATATAGGTGCTATTTGTTGGCGCACCTTTTGGCGCACATTTCTTACAGCCGCAGAGACGCTACCGCCTGCTTTCTTGTGGCGGTCGTGTTTGTGCCTGTGCGCTGGTTTGAGCGTGCACTTTTTTCCCCTATTCTATTCCATGAATACGTGTTGTAGGCGAGCGTGTGGGCGTTCCGCGCACTTGTGCCCTGCACTTTCCCCCGTGACGCCCACGTTTTGGCAAGTGTTACGCCCGTGTTCCGCCTACTTTTGTTGCGTGCGCCGCGCTATGTGCGAATTTCGCTGTGGCCTGTTTGATTTTTGCTGTGACCTGGCGCACGCTGTTAGATGGCCTGTGCGCCAACGTGCGCCGCGCACTTTTTTATCGCACATCCGCTGGTTTTCTCGGGCACGGACTTCCATGAATCGATGTGCGCTGCTTTTCGTGCGATTTTCGCACTTGCACTTGATTTTCGCTATTCCACTGCGATTCGCACGTTTTTGCCCACTTGCGCCGCGCTAATTATTCCATGAATCGGCCTGATATTCTGTTCCACAAAAACTAAAACGTTGTAAAAGAAAACTAAATCAAACAGAAATGCAACAGGACATCACTGCAAATCCTCCAAAGAGAGTAATAGAAACTAATACTTCATCAAGTACAACAAACAAAAATGAATCAATTAGAGAAAGTAAACAAGGTACTTCTTTAAAGAAGGAAGACAAACTCCAAAAAAAGCAGTTAGATACAGAACTACCTGGACCATTTAAATTCTCAAATATAGTTGGTGTAAGTTGCTATGCAAATGTAGCAATGAATATTCTATTTCAATTACCACCAATTGTTGCCAACATTTACTCACACAGTACAGACCCATTGTGTTTGCAAATGTTAGTACTTCACAGAAATGCAGCAAACAATCCTGACAACACATACAGGGTAATTCATAGAATTTCGCAGAAAAGTGTCGCAAGCGGCTGGCGCAGAGTGTCCGCGTGCGATTGACTGCGCCAGGCACGTGCGCTAAAACCGATTTCCGCGCACAGCGTATTCATGGATTTCAGGCTCCCAAACCAGCCGTGGCGCAGAGTATCACAGCGACCCTGCAGCAGCGCCAGTAACGCCCCCAAGAACGCCCTCGCGCAAGGAAAAGCCATCAAAATGGCTAAATCATCGCAAAGGGCAGCGCTAACCCTGGACCAGTCCACAGGGCTGCCAAACAAGGAACGCAAAGCGGGTAACGTGCATATCAGGGGTACGCGTGAAGTTTTACACGCGATTAGCCAGGGCACGTGTATCACAGGGGTACGCAGGAATTATCACACGCGATTTGGCTGGGTACGTATATTACAGGGGTGCGCGGGAATTATCACACGCGATTTGGCTGGGTACGTGTATTCCAGGGGTGCGCGGGAATTATCACACGCGATTTGGCTGGGTACGTGTATTCCAGGGGTGAGCGGGAATTATCACACGCAATTTGGCTGGGTAGGTGTATTACAGGGGTACACGGGAAGTTCTACACGCGATTCGGCTGGGTACGTGTATTACAGGGGTGCGCGGGAATTCTCACATGCGATTTGGCCAGGTACGTGTATTACAGGGGTGCGTGGGAATTATCACACGCGATTTGGCTGGGTAGGTGTATTACAGGGGTACACGGGAAGTTCTACACGCGAATCGGCTGGGTACGTGTATTACAGGGGTGCGCGGGAATTCTCACATGCGATTTGGCCAGGTACGTGTATTACAGGGGTGCGTGGGAATTATCACACGCGATTTGGCTGGGTAGGTGTATTATAGGGGTACACGGGAAGTTCTACACGCGATTCGGCTGGGTACGTGTATTACAGGGGTGCGCGGGAATTCTCACATGCGATTTGGCCAGGTACGTGTATTACAGGGGTGCGTGGGAATTATCACACGCGATTTGGCTTGGTACGTGTATTACAGGGGTGCGTGGGAAGTTCTACACGCGATTGGCCAGGGTACGTGTATTACAGGGGTATGTGGGAATTATCACACGCGATTTGGCTGGGTATGTGTATTACAGGGGTACACGGGAAGTTCTACACGCGATTCGGCTGGGTACGTGTATTACAGGGGTGCGCGAGAATTCTCACATGCGATTTGGCCAGGTACGTGTATTACAGGGGTGTGCGGGAATTATCACACGCAATTAGGCTGGGTGGGTCCTCACAGGTGTTCCCTGTACACCCTCCACAGCCCCTGCAGGCAGCCCACAAAACAGGGGACTACCCTGCACACCTGCTCATGTCCCCCTGCACCCCACCCCCCAGCAGTGCAGGGGCAGCCTCCACCAGGCCCCCACTCATGTCACCCACCACCCCCACCCCCCAGCCACCAGGGTCACCCTCCACCAGGCCCCCACTCATGTCTCCCACCACCCCCACCCCCCAGCAGTGCAGGGGCAGCCTCCACCAGGCCCCCACTCATGTCCCCTATCACCCCCACCCCCCGCCACCAGGGGCACCCTCCACCAGGCCCCCACTCATGTCTCCCACCACCCCCACCCCCCAGCAGTGCAGGGGCAGCCTCCACCAGGCCCCCACTCATGTCACCCACCACCCCCACCCCCCAGCCACCAGGGGCACCCTCCACCAGGCCCCCACTCATGTCTCCCACCACCCCCACCCCCCAGCAGTGCAGCGGCACCCTCCACCAGGCCCCCACTCATGTCTCCCACCAACCCCAGCCACCAGGGTCACCCTCCACCAGGCCCCCACTCATGTCTCCCACCACCCCCACCCCCCAGCAGTGCAGGGGCAGCCTCCACCAGGCCCCCACTCATGTCTCCCACCACCCCCACCCCCCAGCAGTGCAGGGGCAGCCTCCACCAGGCCCCCACTCATGTCCCCTATCACCCCCACCCCCCCGCCACCAGGGGCACCCTCCACCAGGCCCCCACTCATGTCTCCCACCACCCCCACCCCCCAGCAGTGCAGGGGCAGCCTCCACCAGGCCCCCACTCATCTCTCCCACCACCCCCACCCCCCAGCAGTGCAGGGGCAGCCTCCACCAGGCCCCCACTCATGTCTCCCACCACCCCCACCCCCCAGCAGTGCAGGGGCAGCCTCCACCAGGCCCCCACTCATGTCCCCTATCACCCCCACCCCCCGCCACCAGGGGCACCCTCCACCAGGCCCCCACTCATGTCTCCCACCACCCCCACCCCCCAGCAGTGCAGGGGCAGCCTCCACCAGGCCCCCACTCATGTCTCCCACCACCCCCACCCCCCAGCAGTGCAGGGGCAGCCTCCACCAGGCCCCCACTAATGTCACCCACCACCCCCACCCCCCAGCCACCAGGGTCACCCTCCACCAGGCCCCCACTCATGTCTCCCACCACCCCCACCCCCCAGCAGTGCAGGGGCAGCCTCCACCAGGCCCCCACTCATGTCCCCTATCACCCCCACCCCCCGCCACCAGGGGCACCCTCCACCAGGCCCCCACTCATGTCTCCCACCACCCCCACCCCCCAGCAGTGCAGGGGCAGCCTCCACCAGGCCCCCACTCATGTTACCCACCACCCCCACCCCCCAGCCACCAGGGGCACCCTCCACCAGGCCCCCACTCATGTCTCCCACCACCCCCACCCCCCAGCAGTGCAGGGGCACCCTCCACCAGGCCCCCACTCATGTCTCCCACCACCCCCACCCCCCAGCCACCAGGGTCACCCTCCACCAGGCCCCCACTCATGTCTCCCACCACCCCCACCCCCCAGCAGTGCAGGGGCAGCCTCCACCAGGCCCCCACTCATGTCTCCCACCACCCCCACCCCCCAGCAGTGCAGGGGCAGCCTCCACCAGGCCCCCACTCATGTCCCCTATCACCCCCACCCCCCCGCCACCAGGGGCACCCTCCACCAGGCCCCCACTCATGTCTCCCACCACCCCCACCCCCCAGCAGTGCAGGGGCAGCCTCCACCAGGCCCCCACTCATGTCTCCCACCACCCCCACCCCCCAGCAGTGCAGGGGCAGCCTCCACCAGGCCCCCACTCATGTCTCCCACCACCCCCACCCCCCAGCAGTGCAGGGGCAGCCTCCACCAGGCCCCCACTCATGTCCCCTATCACCCCCACCCCCCCGCCACCAGGGGCACCCTCCACCAGGCCCCCACTCATGTCTCCCACCACCCCCACCCCCCAGCAGTGCAGGGGCAGCCTCCACCAGGCCCCCACTCATGTCTCCCACCACCCCCACCCCCCAGCAGTGCAGGGGCAGCCTCCACCAGGCCCCCACTCATGTCACCCACCACCCCCACCCCCCAGCCACCAGGGTCACCCTCCACCAGGCCCCCACTCATGTCACCCACCACCCCCACCCCCCAGCCACCAGGGTCACCCTCCACCAGGCCCCCACTCATGTCTCCCACCACGCCCACCCCCCAGCAGTGCAGGGGCAGCCTCCACCAGGCCCCCACTCATGTCTCCCACCACCCCCACCCCCCAGCAGTGCAGGGGAGCCTCCACCAGGCCCCCACTCATGTCCCCTATCACCCCCACCCCCCCGCCACCAGGGGCACCCTCCACCAGGCCCCCACTCATGTCTCCCACCACCCCCACCCCCCAGCAGTGCAGGGGCAGCCTCCACCAGGCCCCCACTCATGTCACCCACCACCCCCACTCCCCAGCCACCAGGGTCACCCTCCACCAGGCCCCCACTCATGTCACCCACCACCCCCACCCCCCAGCCACCAGGGTCACCCTCCACCAGGCCCCCACTCATGTCTCCCACCACCCCCACCCCCCAGCAGTGCAGGGGCAGCCTCCACCAGGCCCCCACTCATGTCTCCCACCACCCCCACCCCCCAGCAGTGCAGAGGCAGCCTCCACCAGGCCCCCACTCATGTCACCCACCACCCCCACCCCCCAGCCACCAGGGTCACCCTCCACCAGGCCCCCACTCATGTCTCCCACCACCCCCACCCCCCTGCCACCATGTGCAGCCCCCACCAGGTCCTCACAATGTGCGTAATGGTCAGCCTCCACAGCCAAAAAGCCCTACCAAGTAACCCATTCACCCACATGGAAATGGAAATCACATGTTACACCCCCAATGTTCATGAAGCAAATGAACCCATGTCCGTCACACACATATTTTCCAATTGAATGGGAAAACACACAACATGACATGCATGAAACCAATGAGATGAAACCACACAGTGAACAATGTAAAAAAAAATGTATTAGAAAAAAATACGAATGCTAAAGAAAGAAAACTAACTACAATGTAAATGTGAAAAAAGAAGCTGCATGTCCGCATAAAAACACAAAACTAGAAAATCTAATCCAAAAAATTTTGTCCAAAGTGAAATGTCAAAACTCTCCGTGCAACAAAGAACTATGTACAAAAATAACAAGGGTCCATCATCACAACAGAACTAAGGAAACCTCCTAAAAAACCTACCTAAATATCAACTATATACAAAAAGTGGAGCAGTGTCCGTCGACTCCAAATCATAAGAAAAAACAAAGGAAACCTAAAACTAAAGAACTATATACAAAGGCGGCGGGCAAGTCCAGCGGCTCACTCTGTGGTGTTCCGGGCCAGGGCATCATCGAACTCCTGTTCGATGTCCCGGAGGCGGTCCAGTTCCATGGCCCCGAGGGTCCGCAGGGACGACGCCGTGTCCTCCTCCAACCCCCTGCGGATTGCCTCGAGGCACTCGGCCCGCCTCAGGGCCCTCCGCATGGAGTTCTCCGCCCTGACCATTGTGAGCCGCGCCTCTTCCGCCCGCCGCCGCTCCGCACCTATGGCGTGGCCCAACCGCTGCCACACGGAAGACACTCTCTGTCCTGGGTCCTCCTGCCCTCCGGCCGATGCCTGCCCCTCCGATGTCGAAGGCCCCGAGCCTTCATGGCTCCCACCATCTTGCTGCTGCTGCTGCTCTGCCTCTGCCCGTGCACTGCCTCCTGCTGCCTGCACATCCTCCGCCGGCTGGGGTGCAGTTGTTGATGTGGCCACCCCTGCTGGACGTCCGACTCCCGACTGTGGCAGGGATGCCTCGCACTGTCAGAGGCAGCTCCACAGGGCACCCAGGTGACTGATGGGTGGGAAGATGGCACAGAGGACGACTGGCGCGTAGGGGGTCCAGTTGAGGAGGGGGTCGGAACAAGCCCCATCAGACGGAGGAATCCGGTCTGGGTGACCTGTCCCAGCAGGCTGACGTGGTCAACGAGCCATTCGAGATGACGTGCAGTCTCTCCATGAAAAGACTGCAGGTCACCTCGCATGGCCCGTTGACGCAACGCCACACCAGCCAGGACAGGCTCAACCCGGACCTGGATAGCCACGTCCGCAGGCAGAGGAAGGCCAGTTGACGTCAGCTCATCCCCTGCCTGAAAACGGGTCTGGACGTAGGCATCCCTGCTGGTGCAAGATGATGCAGGGACAGGATCGGGGACAGGATTGCACACAGGCACCTCCGCGGCCGCCTGTGCTGCCTCCTGTCCCTGGTCCTGGACTGCACCACTAGCACCAGTGGGATCCCCACCTCCAGACCCCGTCTCTGGTGCTTGCACGGCCTCCTCCTCCACCAGACCCCCCACCAACCTGGATGACTCTGTGCCATCTTCCCCTGTTGGGCCCTGTGGGGTCCCAGCTGCCCCTTCTGCTGCCGAGGAGTCCAACTGCAACCTCCGCCTCTTGGACCTCCCCCCGGCAGCTGCGGCCTGGGACGCGGCACCGGACTCCTCACTCCCCGACGAGATGACAACACGGGAGGGGAGCCGGGCCTTGCGTCTCCGGCTGGCGGTCGGATCCCCGCCGCTGTGCTCCACAGCACCTTCTCCGCCCTCTTCATCAGTTGACGCTGCAGACAGGGAGAAACAAAACACAGGCATCAGGGCACTGTACAATGGACACATACACGCATGACAGTTGCACATGAGTGGCATTGGCAAACCTCAGACATGTCATCACAATCCCCAACACACATGTCATTGCAACTGGCACACATGAGCCATACCACAGCCATATCGCAACTGCCACCACCATCCCTACACATACAACAGCATCAGCAGCCAAAGGGGAGCCATACATCACATGCAACACAGGAAGTGCACCACACATGTACACACACCACCACACTTGCATGCATGTCTACACCTCTGCCAAGTGTCGCACTGTTCAGACGGGCATCCATGTCACATCTGCCAATCAGGCTTCCACATACCGCAGTCACATGCATCCATGTAGCATCACTGTTGCACCTTTGACAAATACACACACATGCACATGTACACAGTGCTCATACATGCAGCCGAAAACAACATACATGCCTGACATCACGGACATGTCTACTTACATACACATTCATCCAAACATGTGTGCACGCACAACTGCATTTGCCATGCAAGCCCACACACACAAGCACCATCCATGTCTCACACATTACAGCCCTCGCATGTGTCAGCCCCACGGCCCTGTACACCCCCACCCATACTCCACCTCACACAAACAGATGTGCAACCGGCACAATGGGGAATGATCACCACACGCCCTGCTCACAACCAGGATGCATGTACACTCACCGCTCGACTCCAGACGGCTCTGCTTCTCTAGGACCTGGACGTGGAGCGCTGGGGATATGCGTTCCAGGACCCCCATCTGTTCTTCCGACAAGTGGCCCCGGCGCCCCTTGGCATCCGCTGCCTTCAAGAGGCGCCGGGCCTTGTTCAGGGTCCTGGACCTGAAGTCCTCCCAGCGCTTCCTGACATGTTGTAAGTCCCGGACTGCCACCCCCTCCGCGTTGATGGCAGTCACGATGTCAGTCCAGATCCGAGTCCGTCCTTCCTTGTCGGCGCGGGAACTTCCAAAGAGGGCATCATACTGCCCCAGGACTTGCTCCACCAGGACACCAACTTCGGTGGCACTGAAGCTGGTGCCCCTCTGCCTCTCTGGCCGGGGGTTGTCAGTGGTCACAGATGGTGTTAGCCCCGACATGACAACCCCAGAGGCAGGAGTGGGTGGGCAACTGGGTCCTGGGGCTGGGCTGTGGAGCGATGGAATTCCAGTCGGGAGTCTTCTGTTCCAGCAGGGGTGGTCACAGCAACAGCACCCCTGGCTGATGTGCAGGCAGCAAATGGCAGTGCACGTGGGCAGCAGGCAGTCAGGCAGCAGCAGATAGCAGGTGGGAGCGTGCTCGGGGCTCTGGGGGGCAGTAATTCGGCCTTCTGGGCAGGAGCGTGGTCTCCCGTGTGCTCACGCGTGGCCAGCTTGGTACGGAGTGAATTGGCACGTGAAAATCCTGCACGTCAGCGTGAAAACCGAGGAAAGGCCCTTAGCGCGTAAGCGCGTCAGCACGCATACGCGATTCCATTGGACCAAAGGCCCTCAGCGCGTAGGCGCGTCTGTGACGTGACCCGCACGGGTGTTTCCCACACAGCACGTGATGACAGAGCACACGTGGAAAGACTGCACGTCAGAGTCTCATCGCGTGTAATTGGACAAAAGTGTGTGTACACGCGATTGGCCTATGTACGTGTATATGAGGTGTGCGCGGACACTTACACACGCAAGTACGTCAGCGCACCTGTATCCCGGTGTACGGCCATTTCCACCAATCACACGCAATGAGACTCTGACGTGCAGTCTTTCCACGTGTGCTCTGTCATCACGTGCTGTGTGGGAAACACCCGTGCGGGTCACGTCACAGACGCGCCTACGCGCTGAGGGCCTTTGGTCCAATGGAATCGCGTATGCGTGCTGACGCGCTTACGCGCTAAGGGCCTTTCCTCGGTTTTCACGCTGACGTGCAGGATTTTCAAGTGCCAATTCACTCCGTACCAAGCTGGCCACGCGTGAGCACACGGGAGACCACGCTCCTGCCCAGAAGGCCGAATTACTGCCCCCCAGAGCCCCGAGCACGCTCCCACCTGCTATCTGCTGCTGCCTGACTGCCTGCTGCCCACGTGCACTGCCATTTGCTGCCTGCACATCAGCCAGGGGTGCTGTTGCTGTGACCACCCCTGCTGGAACAGAAGACTCCCGACTGGAATTCCATCGCTCCACAGCCCAGCCCCAGGACCCAGTTGCCCACCCACTCCTGCCTCTGGGGTTGTCAAGTCGGGGCTAACACCATCTGTGACCACTGACAACCCCCGGCCAGAGAGGCAGAGGGGCACCAGCTTCAGTGCCACCGAAGTTGGTGTCCTGGTGGAGCAAGTCCTGGGGCAGTATGATGCCCTCTTTGGAAGTTCCCGCGCCGACAAGGAAGGACGGACTCGGATCTGGACTGACATCGTGACTGCCATCAACGCGGAGGGGGTGGCAGTCCGGGACTTACAACATGTCAGGAAGCACTGGGAGGACTTCAGGTCCAGGACCCTGAACAAGGCCCGGCGCCTCTTGAAGGCAGCGGATGCCAAGGGGCGCCGGGGCCACTTGTCGGAAGAACAGATGGGGGTCCTGGAACGCATATCCCCAGCGCTCCACGTCCAGGTCCTAGAGAAGCAGAGCCGTCTGGAGTCGAGCGGTGAGTGTACATGCATCCTGGTTGTGAGCAGGGCGTGTGGTGATCATTCCCCATTGTGCCGGTTGCACATCTGTTTGTATGGGGTGGAGTATGGGTGGGGGTGTACAGGGCCGTGGGGCTGACACATGCGAGGGCTGTAATGTGTGAGACATGGATGGTGCTTGTGTGTGTGGGCTTGCATGGCAAATGCAGTTGTGCGTGCACACATGTTTGGATGAATGTGTATGTAAGTAGACATGTCCGTGATGTCAGGCATGTATGTTGTTTTCGGCTGCATGTATGAGCACTGTGTACATGTGCATGTGTGTGTATTTGTCAAAGGTGCAACAGTGATGCTACATGGATGCATGTGACTGCGGTATGTGGAAGCCTGATTGGCAGATGTGACATGGATGCCCGTCTGAACAGTGCGACACTTGGCAGAGGTGTAGACATGCATGCAAGTGTGGTGGTGTGTGTACATGTGTGGTGCACTTCCTGTGTTGCATGTGATGTATGGCTCCCCTTTGGCTGCTGATGCTGTTGTATGTGTAGGGATGGTGGTGGCAGTTGCGATATGGCTGTGGTATGGCTCATGTGTGCCAGTTGCAATGACATGTGTGTTGGGGATTGTGATGACATGTCTGAGGTTTGCCAATGCCACTCATGTGCAACTGTCATGCGTGTATGTGTCCATTGTACAGTGCCCTGATGCCTGTGTTTTGTTTCTCCCTGTCTGCAGCGTCAACTGATGAAGAGGGCGGAGAAGGTGCTGTGGAGCACAGCGGCGGGGATCCGACCACCAGCCGGAGACGCAAGGCCCGGCTCCCCTCCCGTGTTGTCATCTCGTCGGGGAGTGAGGAGTCCGGTGCCGCGTCCCAGGCCGCAGCTGCCGGGGGGAGGTCCAAAAGGCGGAGGTTGCAGTTGGACTCCTCGGCAGCAGAAGGGGCAGCTGGGACCCCACAGGGCCCAACAGGGGAAGATGGCACAGAGTCATCCAGGTTGGTGGGGGGTCTGGTGGAGGAGGAGGCCGTGCAAGCACCAGAGACGGGGTCTGGAGGTGGGGATCCCACTGGTGCTAGTGGTGCAGTCCAGGACCAGGGACAGGAGGCAGCACAGGCGGCCGCGGAGGTGCCTGTGTGCAATCCTGTCCACGATCCTGTCCCTGCATCATCTTGCACCAGCAGGGATGCCTACGTCCAGACCCGTTTTCAGGCAGGGGATGAGCTGACGTCAACTGGCCTTCCTCTGCCTGCGGACGTGGCCATCCAGGTCCGGGTTGAGCCTGTCCTGGCTGGTGTGGCGTTGCGTCAACGGGCCATGCGAGGTGACCTGCAGTCTTTTCATGGAGAGACTGCACGTCATCTCGAATGGCTCGTTGACCACGTCAGCCTGCTGGGACAGGTCACCCAGGCCGGATTCCGCTGTCTGATGGGGCTTGCTCCGACCCCCTCCTCAACTGGACCCCCTACGCGCCAGTCGTCCTCTGTGCCATCTTCCCACCCATCAGTCACCTGGGTGCCCTGTGGAGCTGCCTCTGACAGTGCGGCCAGGCTGGTGGAGGAGGCATCCCTGCCACAGTCGGGAGTCGGACGTCCAGCAGGGGTGGCCACATCAACAGGTGCACCCCAGCCGGCGGAGGATGTGCAGGCAGCAGGAGGCAGTGCACGGGCAGAGGCAGAGCAGCAGCAGCAGCAAGATGGTGGGAGCCATGAAGGCTCGGGGCCTTCGACATCGGAGGGGCAGGCATCGGCCGGAGGGCAGGAGGACCCAGGACAGAGAGTGTCTTCCGTGTGGCAGCGGTTGGGCCACGCCATAGGTGTGGAGCGGCGGCGGGCGGAAGAGGCGCGGCTCACAATGGTCAGGGCAGAGAACTCCATGCGGAGGGCCCTGAGGCGGGCCGAGTGCCTCGAGGCAATCCGCAGGGGGTTGGAGGAGGACACGGCGTCGTCCCTGCGGACCCTCGGGGCCATGGAACTGGACCGCCTCCGGGACATCGAACAGGAGTTCGATGATGCCCTGGCCCGGAACACCACAGAGTGAGCCGCTGGACTTGCCCGCCGCCTTTGTATATAGTTCTTTAGTTTTAGGTTTCCTTTCGTTCTTATTATTATTTGGAGTCGACGGACACTGCTCCACTTTTTGTATATAGTTGATATTTAGGTAGGTTTTTTAGGAGGTTTCCTTAGTTCAGTTGTGATGATGGACCCTTGTTATTTTTGTACATAGTTCTTTGTTGCATGGAGAGTTCTTACATTTCACTTTGGACATAATTTTTTTGATTTGATTTTCTAGTTTTGTGTTTTTTTGCGGACATGCAGCTTATTTTTTCACATTTACATTGTAGTTAGTTTTCTTTCTTTGGCATTTGTATTTTTTTCAATACATTTTTTTTCCATTGTTCTCTGTGTGGTTTCATCTCATTGGTTTCATGCATGTCATGTTGTGTGTTTTCCCATTCTATTTGAAAATATGTGTGTGACGGACATGGGTTCATTTGCTTCATGTACATTGGGGGTGTAACATGTGATTTCCATTTCCATGTGGGTGAATGGGTTACTTGGTAGGGCTTTTTGGCTGTGGAGGCTGACCATTACGCACATGATTGGGGATTGTGAGGACCTGGTGGGGGCTGCACATGGTGGCAGGGGGGTGGGGGTGGTGGGAGACATGAGTGGGGGCCTGGTGGAGGCTGCCCCTGCACTGCCGGGGGGTGGGGGTGCAGGGGGACATGAGTGGGGGCCTGGTGGAGGTTGAGCCTGCACTGCTGGGGGGTGGGGGTGGTGGGAGACATGAGTGGGGGCCTGGTGGAGGGTGACCCTGGTGGCTGGGGGGTGGGGGTAGTGGGAGACATGAGTGGGGGCCTGGTGGAGGCTGCCCCTGGTGGCTGGGGGGTGGGGGTGGTGGGTGACATGAGTGGGGGCCTGGTGGAGGGTGCCCCTGGTGGCTGGGGGTGGGGGTGGTGGGAGACATGAGTGGGGGCCTGGTGGAGGGTGACCCTGGTGGCTGGGGGGTGGGGGTGGTGGGAGACATGAGTTGGACATGGGTGGGGGCCTGCTGGCAGGTGCCCCACAGTGCTGGGGGGTGGGGGTGGTGGGGGACATGAGTTGGACATGGGTGGGGGCCTGCTGGCAGGTGCCCCACAGTGCTGGGGGGTGGGGGTGCAAGGGGACATGAGTTGGTGTTCATTAGTTCAAGGAGACATGTGCCTTTGCTGGGGGGCATGCCCATGGTGGGTGGGCTGTCTGCGGGACATGACCAGGGATGCATGGTAGTCCCCTGTGGTGTGGGCTGCCTGCAGGGGCCGTGGAGGGTGTACAGGGTACACCTGGGAGGACCCACACTGTCAAATCACATGTGGAACTTCCCGCGCACCCCTGAAATACACGCGCCCAGGCTATTCGCGTGTGGAACTTCCCGCGCACCCCTGAAATACACGCGCCCCCAGGCTATTCGCGTGTGGAACTTCCCGCGCACCCCTGAAATACACGCGCCCGGGCTATTCGCGTGTGGAACTTCCCACGCACCCCTGAGATACACGCGCCCAGGCTATTCGCGTGTGCAACTTCCCGCGCTCCCCTGAAATACACGCGCCCAGGCTATTCGCGTGTGGAACTTCCCGCGCACCCCTGATATACACGCGCCACCAGGCTATTCGCGTGTGGAACTTCCCGCGCACCCCTGAAATACACGCGCCCAGGCTATTCGCGTGTGGAACTTCCCGCGCACCCCTGAAATACACGCGCCCCCAGGCTATTCGCGTGTGGAACTTCCCGCGCACCCCTGAAATACACGCGCCCAGGCTATTCGCGTGTGGAACTTCCCGCGCACCCCTGAGATACACGCGCCCAGGCTATTCGCGTGTGGAACTTCCCGCGCACCCCTGAAATACACGCGCCCAGGCTATTCGCATGTGGAACTTACCGCGCTCCCCTGAAATACACGCGCCCAGGCTATTCGCGTGTGGAACTTCCCGCGCACCCCTGATATACACGCGCCACCAGGCTATTCGCGTGTGGAACTTCCCGCGCACCCCTGAAATACACGCGCCCAGGCTATTCGCGTGTGGAACTTCCCGCGCACCCCTGAGATACACGCGCCCAGGCTATTCGCGTGTGGAACTTCCCGCGCACCCCTGAGATACACGCGCCCAGGCTATTCGCGTGTGGAACTTCCCGCGCACCCCTGAGATACACGCGCCCAGGCTATTCGCGTGTGGAACTTCCCGCGCACCCCTGAAATACACGCGCCCAGGCTATTCGCGTGTGGAACTTCCCGCGCACCCCTGAGATACACGCGCCCAGGCTATTCGCGTGTGGAACTTCACGTGCACCCCTGAAATACACGTGCCCCCAGGCTATTCGCGTGTGGAACTTCCCGCGCACCCCTGATATACACGCGCCACCAGGCTATTCGCGTGTGGAACTTCCCGCGCACCCCTGAAATACACGCGCCCAGGCTATTCGCGTGTGGAACTTCCCGCGCACCCCTGAGATACACGCGCCCAGGCTATTCGCGTGTGGAACTTCCCGCGCACCCCTGAGATACACGCGCCCAGGCTATTCGCGTGTGGAACTTCCCGCGCACCCCTGAGATACACGCGCCCAGGCTATTCGCGTGTGGAACTTCCCGCGCACCCCTGAAATACACGCGCCCAGGCTATTCGCGTGTGGAACTTCCCGCGCACCCCTGAGATACACGCGCCCAGGCTATTCGCGTGTGGAACTTCACGTGCACCCCTGAAATACACGTGCCCCCAGGCTATTCGCGTGTGGAACTTCCCGCGCACCCCTGAAATACACGCGGCCAGGCTATTCGCGTGTGGAACTTCCCGCGCACCCCTGAGATACACGCGCCCAGGCTATTCGCGTGTGGAACTTCATGCGCACCCCTGGAATACACGTAGCCCGCTCCCCCAGGCCCGATCGCGTGAGGAACTTCACGCGAACCCCGGTAATACACGTAGCCCGCTACCCCAGGCCCGATCGCGTGAGGAACTTCACGCGAACCCCTGTAATACACGTAGCCCGCTCCCCCAGGCCCGATCGCGTGTGAAACTTCACGCGAACCCCTGAAATACACGTAGCACGCTCCCCCAGGCCCGATCGCGTGAGGAACTTCACGCGAACACCTGTAATACACGTAGCCCGCTCCCCCAGGCCCGATCGCGTGTGAAACTTCACGCTAACCCCTGAAATACACGTAGCACGCTCCCCCAGGCCCGATCGCGTGAGGAACTTCACGCGAACCCCTGTAATACACGTAGCCCGCTCCCCCAGACCCGATCGCGTGTGAAACTTCACGCGAACCCCTGAAATACACATAGCCCGCTCCCCCAGGCCCGATCGCGTGAATAACTTCACGCGAACCCCTGTGATGCACGTACCCTGCTGAAATCGCGTGTTAGACTTCCCGCGCACCACGATATACACGCACACGTATTTTTTGTCAGCGGGTGTCCGTGTTTGTGGGTACCCCTTTGCACGTCATTTGTCCTGGAGGGCCACAGTATGGGACATTCATCATGGCAGTATATAGGTGCTATTTGTTGGCGCACCTTTTGGCGCACATTTCTTACAGCCGCAGAGACGCTACCGCCTGCTTTCTTGTGGCGGTCGTGTTTGTGCCTGTGCGCTGGTTTGAGCGTGCGCTTTTTTGCCCTATTCTATTCCATGAATACGTGTTGTAGGCGAGCGTGTGGGCGTTCCGCGCACTTGTGCCCTGTACTTCCCCCGTGACGCCCACGTTTTGACAAGTTGTTCCCCATTCCGAGTGTTACGCCCGTGTTCCGCCTACTTTTGTTGCGTGCGCCGCGCTATGTGCGAATTTAGCTGTGCCCTGTGCGATTTTCGCTGTGACCTGGCGCACGCTGTTAGATGGCCTGTGCGCCAACGTGCGCCGCGCACTTTTTTATCGCACGTCCGCTGGTTTTCTCGCGCACGGCCTTCCATGAATCGACGTGCGCTGCTTTTCGTGCGATTTGGGCAATTGCACTGCGATTTTCGCTATTCCACTGCGATTCGCACGTTTTTGCCCACTTGCGCCGCGCTAATTATTCCATGAATCGGCCTCATAGTGTTTTTGGAATAAGACGACAATTGGACTATTGTGCTGGAATGGTGAAATTCACTATAAACTCACAGGAAGATCCACAAGAATTTCTAATGTACTTACTACAAGTACTGGAAAACAAAAACATACCTATTAATGAAACCTTTCAGATTTCATACATGTGGAAACATACAGGGCCATGCACCCAAGACTCTATGCCCTGGCAACAACCACCGCAGCATATCACATCCATAGAGTCAAACATTTCAACTATGATCTATGGGAAACTTTTAATGTCCGCGAACAATGTGAGTGTTCTTAGAACACTTTGAACTTGCCAGCGAACAATACGGACACCGTTTTTAGGACACCCCCTATGAACATTTCAGAACAACGCGATAGTTCTTACAACACTTTCAACTTAACAACGAACAATACGGACAGCATCCTAAGGACACCCCCTACGACATTCCAGGACACTGGGAGTGTTCTTAGAAGCGTCTTCAGAACACCACCATCTTGTTTATTTGCGAACATTTCAGGACACCGCGAGTGTTCTTAGGACACATTCAACTTGACAAAGAACAATACGGACAGCGTCCTCAGGACACCCCCTACGAACACTCCCCGGACACCGGGAGTGTTTGTAGAAGCGTCTTCAGAACACCACCATCTTGTTTATTTGCGAACATTTCAGGACACCGCGAGTGTTCTTAGGACACATTCAACTTGACAAAGAACAATACGGACAGCGTCCTCAGGACACCCCCTACGAACACTCCCTGGACACCGCGAGTGTTCTTAGAAGCGTCTTCAGAACACCCCCATTTTGTTTATTTGCGAACATTTCAGGACACTGCGAGTGTTCTTAGGACACATTCAACTTGACAGAGAACAATACGAACAGCGTCCTCAGGACACCCCCTACGAACACTCCCCGGACACCGCAAGTGTTCTTAGAAGTCTCTTCAGAACACCACCATCTTGTTTATTTGCGAACATTTCAGTACACCGCGAGTGTTCTTAGGACACATTCAACTTGACAGAGAACAATACGGACAGCGTCCTCAGAACAACCCCTACAAACATTTCAGGACACCGGGAGTGTTCTCAAAAACGTCTTCAGAACACCCCCATTTTGTTTATTTGCGAACATTTCAGGACACCGCGCGTGTTCTTAGAACACATTCAACTTGACAAAGAACAATACGGACAGCGTCCTCAGGACACCACCTACGAACACTCCCCGGACACCGCAAGTGTTCTTAGAACAGTTTCACTTTGCTTGCGAACAAAACGGACACATATTGACTCCTTAGAACACCCCCTAGTCAGTTTATTTAGAACATTTCAGAACACCCGTGATGGCCGCAAACAAATGGAACACAAAAAGAACGTCTAACACATAAAAAACACAACTTTCATCCTATCTCATACACTCCCACCCTCCCCAAACACTCCTACACACCAACACACTCTACAAAATACACATTTTGAACAAAGTTTCACAGCGCTGTCCGGGGACGTCCGCGAATCCAATATGGCGGGCGCTACCGAAAAATCTGACGCGCTTCACGCTCCACGCCGTCCAATCAGCGAACACTTTGCATGTCCGTGAACATCACGCAAGTAGATTGGCCAATCAGGACACTTTCCGCGGAGCGAACAGCGAAGTGTATCCGCAAACCGAACACAGATATCACTAATTTTTTTTGACCTACTTTCTGGTCATTTTAAAAAAAACTACTGGATGGATTTTCACCAAATTTGCAAAAGCACGCTTTCGGGACCAAGCCGCTGCTCCTGGTCCTAATTTGGTGGAAATCCGTCCAGCGGTTTGGGCTGTATGCGCGAGCAAAATTTTTTCCCATTCACTCTATGGAGAGTGAGTATAATGTATCCAAATATGAGCATATAGAGGGAAGGTAGAGTAATAAAAATAAAACTATGAGAAAGTGCTGATAACCATAATGATTATCTTCATGCACAGAAAGGATTGCTCTCTTTCAAGCCTGTATCTTCCGCTATGTACATGTTTCATATGATGTGACAGGACCCTAAGTCTACAAATATAGTACCTTTTCAATTTTTACTTCCTGACTGTTACTGAAGAAAACTATGTGGCTTTGATATGTCAGTAAAGGATAAAAAGGGAGAGCCAGCCATGTGATGTCATCAGTTATGTCATTAATGACATTTGTGATGTCATCTTTGATGTCCTGGGTGTTAGTGTTAGCAGTGCACGGTGGCGCGAGTAATGGTTGCTTATGTTACCATAACTGCCGAATTTCAGGAGTTTTTCAGTTTTACTTTGAGCCATAACGTCCCTTTAACAAAGTTTTTTCACTGAATTTCATAGGGTTTTAATAGCGCAACTTAACCATAACGTCCCTATAACAAAGTTTTTTTAATATCACGAAAACAATATACAAACATGGCGTGCAAAAACCAACTTCTACAGATGGCTTTACACAGAATGTTGCCAAGTAAGAATTTATGCTCGTTCACAGTGGAGGTCAGCTGCTTCCACAACTTCTACAGATGGCTTTACACAGAATGTTGCAAAGTAAGAATTTATGCTCGTTCACAGTAAAGGTCAGCTGCTTCCATTTTTTTCTCGGGCCCCGGAGAGGCTCACGAAGCGGACTATAAGGTTGTATTGTGTTTTGACCTTGACAGACAGAGATTGTGATGAAAGACTTCTCTTGAAGGAGTGTTGCTAAAACGTAAGAGAACATAAAGATGAAATTTCTGAAACAAAACCACTTTTACATATTATATCACTATACGAAAGATCGTTGGCACACGCTGAGTCGTATTTTGGGACTGCACCATTCATAGACAATGGAAATTGCAATTGTACTGTAAGTAACCCTTTAGATTACTTTATACCAAATATAATTCCGATAGCGTAGCATTAAAGACCGCTCAAGTTGAACTTGTTCGTTGAAAGTGGCATAATGTTTTCTACCGCGCACTATCACCGCCGAATTGATCCCCTGTCATTTAGAGCGCTCTGAAAAAGGCAGACGACACAGGGTGGGTTAATAAAAATAATTTAACCTGTCTATAGGCGGTCAAGCGCTCTACTCGCTGTGCCACTTCACTGTAGCCTGTCAAGTGGCACAGCGAGTACAGCGCTCGCTTTGACATCCGTGCACAGCTTGCTAACGCAAGTTTGAATCCCGGCAAGGCAAAACTCAGCCTTTCATCCTTCCATGGTCGATAAATGAGCACCACACACCGTGGTTAATAATAAGCACCGCTTACATACCTCACGGTTCTTAGCGCTATATGAATGGGAAAATATTATTATTTTATTATTAACATACTCTGTTGCACTATCTTCGATAGCAAATAGTTTCACGCCCTAATAAATAAAATGATAATTTTTAATGAAGATCGGCTGGTGAGACTAATTTATGTTTTTTAAACCAGGTACGTGGCCCCATTTTGTCTATGTCACGATTTACAGACTCCAGCGGATGGGGTCTTCAACTGCCAGGTGCAAGTCCAAATATGCAACTTCATGACCCTCACCATTTTATGGGACAATCGCCACGGACCAATATGCCCTTAGGCAGTACTAGCGGCTACAAACAACATACCAACCAATAGGGTGGTCTAATGGCTCGTTGTTGGAGCAACCTTCCGATTATCAGAGCGATCATTTACTGCTTTTATCATAAACCAACAGCCTATCTACCGCAAAGGAACAATGCGTGGCTCCAAATAAACTTTTGCTGATCGACAGCAGAGACAATAGCAAATCGCTGAATATTCACTAAACATTTCATGTGAAATAAATGTACTTTACCAAATGTACAATCCTGCTGTTTACTTTTAAACCACAGTTTCATATTCCGAATTGTGGCGCACTGAGTTGTAAGCTGATCTAACACTCTCTGTACCGCAAAGGAACATCGCGTGTCTCAACATGAACATTTGCGGATCGACAACAAAGACAAATGCAAATTGCTGAATATTCTCTAAACATTTGATGTCAAATAAATGTACTTTACAACATTTACAATCTTGCTCTTTGCTTTTAAATCACAGTTTCATATTCCGAATTGTGGTGCGCTGTGTTGTGACATAATGTGTGTTGTCTTCCGGGTTCTGTGTAAAGTCGCGTAGTACTGGAGACGACTGGGCGCATTTCATTACGCACCCTGTAACATCACGGAGAAAGGCGGGGAATATGAATGCTTTGATAATATCAGGCTTAGGGGCGGGAGATATGATTTAGTGTCGCAAAAGCAAGTCAGCCAGGTCAATAGCGCCAGTCATAGGATTAGCACTTAATGTCGGCGCACACCAGCCGGATTTATTGTTTCTTTAGTGGACAAAAAGTCGGTTGACGCCCCTAGGAAATTGTACTATTAGCGAACAAAAGGAGTGCTCTTAAAACACTTTCACCCTGACAACGAACAATACAAACAACGTTCTCAGAACACCCCCATTTTGTGTAATTGCAACCATTTCGGGACACTGCGAGTGTTCTTAGAACACATTCAACTAGACAGATTACAATACGGACAGCGTCCTGAGGACACCCCCAGTTTGTGTATTTACGAACAATTAAGTACACCGTGAGTGTTCATAGCTCATTTTTACCTTCCGTGCGAACAAAAATGACACATACTCCGTCCTCTAAACACCCCACCATTTAGTTTATTTACAAAATGTCAGAACAGCCGTGTCCTCCGCGGACAAATCGAACGCAACAAAAAGGTCTAGCACATAAAAAAACAAAACATTGAACCTATCTCATACTCCCCCACCCTCCCCAAACACTCTTACACACCAACACACGGCACTAAATACAATTTTTTATCCACGTTTCCCTGCGCTGTACGCGGTCGACTGCGAATACAAGATGGCGTTCGCCACAGAAAATCTGACCCGCTCCACGCCCCTCGCCGTCCAATCAGCAAACACGTTGCATGTCCGCTGACATGACGCAAGCCCATGGGCCAATCGGGGTGCTGTCCGCGGAGCGAACAGGGAAATCCATCCGCGAAGCGAACGCAGATATCACTAATTTTTTTGCCTTACATTTTGGTCATTTTTAAAACAACTACTGGACAGATCTACACCAAATTTACAAAAGCTCGCTTTTGGGACCAGGCCGCCGCTCCTGCCGCAAATTTGGTGTAAATCCGTCCAGCGGTTCGGGCTGTAGCCGTGCGCAAAGTTTTTTCCCATTCAGTCTATGGGAAAAAAAAAAGTTTTGGGACCCCCCCTATAACTTCCCCCCCTGGACGAATCCTCACCAAACTTTGCAAAAAGATTCAGAGTGACCCAACTACTTTTTTTGCAAAGTTTGGTGAGGATCCGTCCAGGGAGAGCGAAGTTATAAGCCGCCCAAAAGGTGCTCTTCCTATGGAAACAGCAACTTAACCATAACTACATGGCCACTACCGTGGCCATGTAATATATATATATATATATATATAAATATATATATATATATATATTCACTGTTAAAGTGATGTTATAGTTAAGTTGCACTTATAAAAAGCCATGAATTTCAGTGACATAATGTTAAAGTGACGTTATGGTTAAGTTGGTTAAGGGCCTGGAGAGAGGAACAGGCAGGGTGATACAGAGGAGGAAAAAGAAGAACAGGAGGATGAAGTGGTGGAAGTCACAGTCACCATAACTCGTAGTGAGCCCTGGGTGAGGCAATGTTTCCTGACTGTTGGGAATGTCCCAAAGCTGCGTGCAAGCAAGGTTCAATGCACTGAGTGCAAAGTTGGACTCAGTCACAGTAAACCTGGCTTGTATTCCTACAGGACTACTTCCATGAGGCGCCACACCAAATCGGCCCATTAGAGTGCTCTGAGGAAGGCAATACTTTTCTCAGGTAAGAGCGGGTTGACTTCCTCCACCCCATCATCTTCATCTGCTCCTGGCACCACAAAGGATACTCCTTTGGGGCAGAGGATCCCAGTGGTGGCTTCATAGGCCATACAGAATGCTGTTGACCCTTACCTTTCTAGGGTCACAGTGCTATACATGTACTGTGAAGCACCGATATGTAGGGGGGAGCAGTTTTTGAGTGCTTTTGATGCTGCAGTCAAGGAGCATGAGAAACACTGCCACCTACCTGATTAAGGGCCACCCAACATCTTCCTCTCCCCACCTGCATCTTCATCCCTGAGTTTGGTGCCCTCTCCCTCCCCTACCTTGCCTCTCCTGAGAAAACAATGCCATAATAATACAAAATTGAAAACACACAAAAAAAAAGATTCCTTTAGGAGCCACCTTTCAGATTCCTTTAGGAGCCACCTTTCAGTTAAAAAACAGTAGTGTGAAAAAAGGTCACAAGCCCCTGTGCAGCCTGCATAGTCTGCAGACAGCATGGTAGTCCATGGACCTCTAAACATTTCCAGGCGTGTGACAATTTAAATCATTTTAATTTGTTTACATTCCAAAAGGGTGTTTCTTAAAGAACCTTTTTTTGTGATTTTGGTTTTATGTTTTTTTTTTTTTGGTTTTACAATCTGAACTAAGAAAACATTTCACTGAATTTAATAATTTCCTCTCACTTTCACAAAAACTGCTTCAAAGCATTTTGAATGTTTTCCACAGAAATCTGATTACCCACATCAGTTAGATGGACTCCATCTCACTGAAAAAGGTTGCTCCTATAAAATGTAATGTTCTCATTGTGGAATGATATCATGACAGTTTTGCGAACAAAAACACATGCAGCTTTATTGATGTTGCACCTTGCCTTTTCCATCTGCTGACCAAATGAACTGGAACGCTTTTTGGAATTGGGGAACATTTCCTTCAACTTTCCCAATCTCTCCTGCATTGCAAACTGCAGAGAAATTCCAGTCACATTCCCCAAACTGTATCCACCACAAGAAATGATAATGTATGGATGCTTCAATTGAACCATTTTTGCATACAATGGGAAACAATCCACACACTTCATGTCACACACACCATACCAGAACACTTCCAATTCGGGGAATCCTAGATTTTTGGCTATTCCACAATGCTCAGCATACACAAAAATCCAGTGGACCCAAGAGCCCCTAACATCCAAACACTGCCATGAGCATTGTCAATCCTCTCACAACTCCTACTAACAGAACTCCTGCTACCCTTTATTCCTGTACATCACACCCAGGAAACCTGATATCCACGGACACCTCAACTGTCCGTGACCTCTGCAGTCCCCTTTCCATGCCATGCAACCTCAAAAGACCGAGATGTGGTACGTGCCGTCCATGACTACCATTGTGTCCATGGACAGATCGTCCAATTGAAGGGAGTGGGGAGGTTCACACTTAATTTAAACAATTTATTGTACACTGGTGGCTCTTAAAATAGCCTTTTTTGTTTTTTTTTCAGTTTGATTCTTTTCTGATTTTTATTTCCTAAAACTACTTTACAAATGGTTTCATATGCACTGTACATCTTTTTCACATAAACATTTACAGTGCATTTTGAATATTTAAAAGTAACATCTGATTCCCATAATCAGACAAATTCATTCCATCACTCAGAAAATTGTTTGCAGCACCCACTTGATGTTTTCATTTTCAATAGATGACATGCCCACACCATTCAAAAAAGCACATACACCTTTATTTACAAGGTGCATACCTTCTTCTAGTTGTGCACAAAACATTTGGGCATCTCCAAACCTCTACACTTCCCCTGGATGTATTTCTGAAAAAAATATCCTTTGCACTTGGAAATAGTTCAATTAAGCATTGGCACATATCTTTTAATGCAACCTGCAAATATAATGAAGTAACATACCCCAAAAGTTTTCCTCCACAATCAAGAACAATAATATGTGGGCATTGAAAGTGAGCCATACTCTTACAAAATTATAGTAGACTCGCCCAGTTTAGCCCAGACACTGTATATCAGCAAACCTCCACTCCCTCTAAGCGAATAGTACAATAGATGCCACACAACTACCTTTTCAAATTATTCACCCAACAATCTCCCACCATCCACACAGTGATCTTTTCTTGAGCACTATCCACATCCATCTTCCCTACACACAACAATCAAAACACCTACTACCCTCTCTTCCTGTAAAGAACAACTAAAACACCTAATTGGTTGATCCCTGCAGTCCCATTTCCATGTCATACCTTTCCAAAAACTCTCCAACATCGTAACTTGTATGAGAGCATTACAATACAAACAGTGCACCAATTTCACACTATAATACACCTTCAATGAAAATCAGCCAAATTACCCCCATCCAAGCTACTAAATGGCATCTGTGGCAAAGTCATATATTTATCATTGGATCTAAAAGATAATGATCAAATTCTAGGACTTCAACAGCCAATAGATCAATCCTTGATTGCACTAGTTAATGGTGTGCCAACAAAAGAAAAAAGGATTTGGCAAAAACTAGTCGAAGGTAAAGAATTTGAAACCACCAGGCCTTGCTTATTCAAATCAGCCATCGCTGCCCAAAGTGCTTCAACCCCAAATCAGGATTTCCAACCCAGTATCACCAAATCAGTTCTTGAGTGATACGGGAAGCAGACATATTCAGGGTCATACGTATAGAGCAGAAAGAGCGATGGAATATTTTTTGTGGTTGATAGCCGAGATGGAGCTCCTTTTCAGAGCCTGTCCAGAGTGTTTAGATCCTTTGGATTCAAACCAAAGTTTGTGCATAGTGGTAATGCAATGGCAGTTTGTAGTTGGAGCAGTGTTTGGCATTTAATATTAGTGGTTGGAAAAGTGCAGTATTTTGTATGTAAGGAGAAGTGTTGCATGTAGATACTTTGGCAGTGTACAAATATGCCTGAGCAGATAGATAATGGTGGCACTATAAGGGATGTGATAAGAAAGGTTGTAAAGTATGACATGCATACGTAAGGAAAAATGAGAAATACTGTTCATTTAAAAATGTTTTTTTAGGAGCATTTTTTTGAAGGTTAAAAATGCATATGTGTATGTACATCAGTACTGTTTATAACTTCTATATGTAAGGGAAATTCAGTTGCAACATCTTTGTAGAACACTGTTGGAGTGTAGAAGTTTGCAACATCTTTGTAGAACACTGTTGGAGTGTAGAAGTTTCATTTGTTGGCAGTACATGTAAGTAAATGGCACTTAATGTGACCAGGTGCAGACGGTTGCAATAAATGGCATTTGATAGCAGTGATTAAACAAGAGAATATGTTCATTGATATGCTTATTGCAGGGTTAGTGGCAGCAACCCTGTATATATATTTATAGAGGTGTTTAAAAAATATTTTAAAAAATACGTGCATACCTGTACTATGTTTTGTTAAATGTAGATATTGTTGAATCTACAAATAGAAATATTGCAGTGTTTCACAGTAGTTTTTGAGGCAGGAGGGTCTGACTAACAGGAGATATGTACTCTCTGAGTTGAAATGTACATCTGAATTGTTGAAGTGAGTTCACAGGGTTATATGTAGAGTTTTTGAATGTGAATGGTGGATGGATGTGTGAGTGTTTGAAAGTAGCCAATGAAGGAGTGTTACAAACATAAAAGTAAAATGGATAGAAGGGCTGCCCTGTGCTCCAGTGTCTGCAGACCTGCACGTGCCATCCCAGTCTTTTACGGATGCCTGGCATGGAAATAGGACTGCAGAAACCATGGACAGCCACGAACATCCACGGACGTCAGGGATTAGCCAATCAGGTTTCATGGTTGTGTGTGGTGTACAGGAAGATAGGGTAGTAAGTGTTGTCTTTGTTGTGTGCAGTGACGATGGCTATGGCTGTGGCAATGAAGAAGCAGAGTGTCTGGATGATGGGATATTCTTGGATCCATTGGTTAAAGGTGTACTCTGAGCAGTGCAGATTTTCTGTGAATCTTGGATTAGAAGAATTTGAAGTTTCTTGTTACGGAGTTCGAAGATTGAAGTCCACGGAATTGCTATGGTTTTGCGATATTATGGTTACTATCGTCCCTTTACAACTCTACGGTCTGGAAATCCCTGACACTCCTCTGCAAATGTCTGCACCCCCAGGAAAGAAGTGGATTTGTGGCAATTAACGAAGCAATCAAAAGACAATTGATTCCGGTCCTAACCAAGTGGCAATTAATTTGTTTAGAAATCCTGAATACCGTAGCACTAAAACCAGACAATCTCATGTTAAATCCGCTCATGGTAAACAGAAAACTCTTGGACTGGGACTGGATAGCCACCCTGGACAGGCTCAGTGCTTTGCCATCAATCACCCAAGGCATGGACGAGCACTATTGCAGAGGCACCGTCCACCCTTACTTGGATAAATTTCCCTCAAATACGGAAAGACAGCGGTTCTTAAAATTCAGACTAAACCTCTTCCACACAAGAGAAGTCTTAGGGAGAAGAACCAAAAAAGAGGAAAAACCCAGTCTGCTGTGTCGAGGCTGTGGGCAAGAGGCTGAAACCTTACAGCATCTAGTGATGAATTGTGTTACCTTAACTAAGTTCAGAGAGAAATGGTTGGGGACGCACCTTTCAAATTTAAGCACTTTAACCTTGCAGGACAGGTGGCTAATTCTGAGAAGGGGGGAAAAAGTATCTACGACCCTGGCTCTGTTGAACTTTATGAGAGAAACCTTTACAATTTTGGACATTTAGTTATTATTCTCGAGTTATACTGTTTCCTCCCCTATATATATATATAATTGATGAAACTGTGTTTTTTTTTTTCTTCTTCTTCCTTTTCTTCCTTTTTTTCAATTCTTTTATTTTCTTTTTATCTCCACAATGCATTTAAAGTTTCCTTTGGTAACTAATTGATGCAATAAAATAAAATAAAAAAAATAAAAAAAAAATATTATGGTTACTTTGAAGCACCCAGACATCATTATAGTTCACTGTGGAGGCAACAGTTTGGGATATGTGACTGGAGTCTTCCTTACAGTTTGCCATGAAGGATACATTTACAAAGTTAATGTAACTGTTTCCAGGTTTAAGATTATTTTTTCTCGAATATCTCAAAGGCACATGTGGAAACATTTTAACTCGTTTTGTCCCCAAGTCGAAAAAGACAGACACAATGTAAATAAAGCTGTATGTGGTTTTTTACAGGATGTTAGAATGAGATCTTTAAACAATGAAAATATCAAGTTTGATGGCGTGAATATTTTTCAAAGAGATGGAGTTCATTTGATGTTTGAAATCAGATTTTTCTTTTAAATGTTCAGAATGCATTGAAACTGTTTATGTGAACAAGTAACATATATATTGAAGTATTTCATAGTAGCTGTAGTAAATAAAAAGCAAAAATAGAAAAACTGAAAAAAGTTAGAAGCAGTTTTTGTGAAAGTTACAAAAAACAATTAAGTACAGTAGAACATGTGGTAGTTTAGTATATAAAAAACCCAAAACGTTTTTTTTAAAAAAAGTTCTTTTAAGAGCCACCATTCATTAACCAAAACAAGTTAATTGATTTTAACTCTCCCTCTACCCCCTGGAATTTTCCAGGTGTCTGCAGACTATTATACTGTTTGTGAATAATGGATGCTACAAAAGGTGCTTAGGAAGTTATGGTCATTATTGTATGCTAGAAAAAATTATTTGGGAAAGTAAATTGTTTCTGTCCTTTTTTCTTTATCTCTAGTATACAATTGTCATTTTTTTCCATTAAAATGGAACAACATGCTAATGGAAATGTTGGAGAATCTTATTGTGTCTAACTACTTTACTGAAAAATGTAAAGCAGAGGGAGTCTATGAGAATACTTTTTTCGTTCTATTTTTTAGCTGTGAAATGTTTCTCCAAATGGAATCCAGTTTTTTAATTTTTTATTTTGTATTTTTTTTAAATAGTATTTGCTTTTCTAGGAGAGGAAAAGCAGTAGGGGCACCAACCACTGATATGGAGGGGCATGAGGACAGCAGAGGATGTTGGGCCTACCTTAAATCTAAGATAGGGGGCAGTGTTTCTCATGCTCCTTGACTGTAGCCTCAAAAGCACTTTGAATCTGCTCCCCCTGCAGAGTGGTATGTTGCAGTACATAAAGAGTACTGTTGTCTTAGAAAGGTAAGGATCAAAAGCCTCTTTTATAGCCTGTGAGGCAGCCAGTGGAATCCTCTGCCCTGCATACGTGGACTGTGTGGTGGCAGGAGAGGTGGAGGAAGATCAGGTAGAGGAAGACAGCCTACTCCATGAGAAACTAACAGCCTTTCCCAGAGTACCCGGTTGGAATGTGCAGGTGTGGGGGTGCATGGAGGAGGTACCGAAGGAGTACTGTCTGTGTTGTCTTTGACTCAGTGTGACTCCACACTGCATTTAACACAAACAGCCCAAGCTTTTGGTACCCCTCACACAGTTCTAAAAAATGCCACACCCATGATTCTTTCTGGGTGCTGGCGGTAGGTAATTCCTATCTTCCTCATCCTCTGGATCCTCTTCTGTGACAGTGCACCTGTTCCCCTGTCCAGGCCCTCCAGCTGGTGGTGGTGGTGTCCCCTGGGGAGGAGGGATGGCCTTGACTGATGCCATTTGAAGGTGAATAATAGGGTTCCTACTAGTCTGCAAGAAGTTGTTTCTGCAGGTGCTCTCTCCTGGATTGCCAGATTGAGAATGATTAAAAGTAATGGGTGGGTTCCTTCAGAGGAACCGTACGCAGATTTTACTCCTGTCCACGTACTCATGAGTTTAAAATAAGGCCTTGAAAAGTTGTGATAAGTTCAGAGATCAACTGAGAATGGCTCTAGGAGCTCTGGAAGGGTACACCTTCAACTTCAAATGTCATAGATTGGCCGAAAATGCAGTTTCAAAATGTCTGCGGACCACAGACACTGATCACAGACACATCATCATGCTGAGAAGGTGCAACCACATGACGATATCTGGGGATATCCACGATGACGTTGGCGAAAAAACAACAACTTGAAAAGTTGTAGAAATTTAGAAAGTTGATAGAAGTGTTAAGAACGTTGCTATGAGGCGGGTAATGGCAAAGTTTTCACTTGGAATTTCCTAGATAGGCCATGAAATACAGTTTGAAAAAGTCTGCGTTGTCGGAACACCAATCGCGGACACGTCATTACCCGTATGGTGCAATTACATGATGACGCAGCAGCGACGTCCACAGACCATGGCGGTGGGAGCTGCCAGGCGCAAACAGAGTGACGTAGGCGATCGGGCACGCATGTCTGCGGACTAAAAGTGCATCATATGGGACCAGTCATGTCCAGACTAGGCACGATGCCCACTAAAGTTATTTATTGCATATGCGGACACAAACATTCATATAGTCCGTGCACTATCATTTGGAGATGTATTTATTTTTTTATTGATACAACTATTCATGAAATTGGTGGGGTATTAGATTGGGAAACAGATGTGAGTATTTGGAGTTTCTATAAAGTCATCATTAGGGGAGGCAGGGAGAGTAATTTCAAATTGTCTGTGACTTTGGTTTTCTGGATTTGATTGGGGTGATTGCTGGGGACAAAAGGGGCAGGAACAAGTAGGGTAGTGATAATCAACATTTCTAATGACATGATTTTTCTCATAAATTACAAGTTTTTTAAAGTTATTGCCGAGTTCATCTATTTTCAAATACAAGTTCCTGATTTAATTCTGTAGAATTGGGTATTGCAATTGTCTTTCTGGTTCTACAGGTTGTGCATAATTGCTGTCTTGTGTTGTTTGTACTATAAACAAATATATATTATTTCACTAAGGTCTGTATATGTTATATTATTTGTTTGCATTCAAAGATGTATTTACCATTAAAAATGTCATCAACACTAATTTCTTCTTTCTACTTAGCACCAAGGTCCCTTTGCGGGTCCCTACTTTAACGGCTGGTGTAGACCAGCCGTTAAGGTCGGGTCCCGCAAAGGGACCTCGTAGTAAGGCGCAAAGGGCCTCATTACGACCCAGGCGGTAAGTTACCGCCTGGGTCGTACCTTTACCACCATGGCGTAACTACGTTTACGCCATGGTGGTTGGCGGACTTACCGCCCCATTGCGAGGTGAGTGGGGCGGTAAGGCCCCATTAACCCATTTACCCTTCCCCATTCCCATTTTTGCCCCATAGGGCATAATGGGAGTGGGGAAGGCGTTAATTACGCCACCGTAAATTACTGTGGCGTAATTAACAACAAGGTCCCTTAGCGCCATGGAGGTTTTAACACCTACCTCGGAATCAGGCGGTAAGGGCCGGCGCTGTTTACGCCGCCGTAAACCCCTTACCGCCTGGGTCCTAATGAGGCCCAAAGTGTTTAACGGCGCCGCAGCCTTTTACGGTGCCGTTAAACACTTAGCACCAGGGTCGTAATGAGGCCCATAGTATTCTGCAAAGTATTATGCAGTGTATTGTAATCTAGGTTAGAATATGCGAAAGATGCACAGGTGTTTTTTTTATAATCATTGTATGGAATGGCTTACGTACTGCAGTTTTTGTATAAATGTATATTTTGTATTACAGTTTCCTACAAAATTCACGTCCGATTTCAAGTAGTTTCTAGTAGAAATCACAGCATTTGAATTGCATCTACAGTTCGCTGAAATATATGTGGCAGTATTTGGTGAGGTACTGTAGAATAATAATAATAAAAATAATACTGATAATAATAATAATAATAGAGACTATTAGAGAAACTGCACGTTTGTCATACACAATGGTGTAGTTGGTTTTCAAACAGCAATATTTACATCTATACTGTAGTATATACGACTAGAAACTGTTGTATGTGGGAAAGCGTCTGTAGTAAGCAGCCTGTGTTATAAACAGCGGTATATGGTACTGTACTGTAGAGAGACATTTAATTATACAGATTTTAGTGATACATGTCAATTCGTTTCTGAACTTGTGTACCTCCCACTGTTGATTGGTGCATTGGGATGCCAGTGTAAAGCTAGATAATAACCATAAGTGACAGCAGGGTTAAATGGTCTCCCTCATTTATTGACAATGGGCCTCATTACAAGTCTGATGGCAACCCTGCCGGTGCTACCAGCAGGTTGCCGGCAGACTTGCAATATTTACCAGTGCCTGGCTTGCCGGTAATACCGGGAATAACAACCCCAGTGTTCTGGGAAGCCAGGCACCGGTAAATTGTAAATCCCCATTCCCATTTGAGTCCCATAGGCCTCAATGTGAATGGAAACCACAGAAGCACCAGCACCGTTAATAATGGTGCTGGTGCTTCGGTGAAACTCTGCAGGCGGGAGCCGTTGTGCCCGCCAGGTCTGACCCTGGCAGGCGGGATGGCACCTGCCCGCAGAGTCGTACTGTGCCGGTCCGGTAACAACAGTGCTGGTAGGCTTACCGGCACCATTGTTACCGGACCGGCACAGTTGTATGAGTCCCACTGATTCTTTTTTCTGTTGATGTGTGTACGTGATGGCCAGTTGAACTACTTTCATCCCACGAGTGTGGCAGAGGTGTGTTCCATGCTTTAGGAACAATGAGAAAAATGGTAAAAACACAGGAGACAAAGGGTACCTTGGGGGTGCTGAAATTGAAAACCCCTCACACCCATATAGCAAAGCAGGATTTTCACCCCAGCTCACCCTGTCTATATATCAGAGTGGTGGCAGGAGGGACAGAGTATTCTCTAAAGTCTGTGCAGAGGAAGGGAGCAGAAAGAGTGAAGAGGGGAATCCTGCTGTAGGACACTCTGATTCTAGACAGAACTGGTATTCGAGCTCTACCTAGAAAGTAGGGACCTCATACAGTGTGTATATAGGTTTTCCTATCTGTCATGGTGCTGCTGTGCTGAGAAAGAAACATAAAGCCAAAGATGACCACTTGCTTTGCATGCAAATTAGTGGATTCAAAATTATGTGTGTTGCTGTATTTGAGTGTGTGTGTGTGTCTTTGGTAGTGTGGGTGTGTGTGTCTTTGGTAGTGTGGGTGTCTGAGCAAGTAAATGGATACAGGTGTCTGAGAGTTTGTGTGAATGTGTGGGGGTGCTTTAGCATGACACTCTTTTACAGGGAACCACTGCCATACATTATGGCTACAGGCAAACCCATGGCTGAACCAAAAAACGCAAAATGCTTGTATGGGCCAGTTTTTTAGGTTAAAGTGGGCCACTTTTGTGGCTAATGTAGGCCAGATCGATGAGTTACTTCACTGTGCGGCTAATAGTTTTGACCAGTGTTGATGCACAATTTGAAATGCATTGTATCAAAACACTCCCCCTTGGATACTATTCAAACAGTGTCACAAAAGGAATGAATTGCCATTTGCAACTGTGTGCCACTGTTTTGTTGGTGCACAAGACACTTTTATGCCCCAGTCTGACCCTGGCTACAGGTATCATGAACATGTTTTACCATGACAATGCTGATATCTACTGTTGGCTCATGCTTCAAGAAAGTGTTCACACTAATACACTGGTACATGTCAACACAGCAGCATGAACATGATTTTACAGTTGCATGACTGCCCTAAATTGATCATAGCCAGCATGAAAAGGTTTTTACAAAGGAATTGTCGAAAGAGAAAGTATATTGTGCCTCCTTTTGTAATAAATATATTAATATTGGCCTACGCCAAGCTGCTCGAAAGTCGCTTGCGAAAGAAATCCATGTTGCAAGGTCCTGACCTTAAATCCATGTAAGCCGCCATTTTAGGTCAAACTGCCATTTTAGGATTTGTTGTGTAAAAGTCAGCCTGTGAGTTAAAATGGTGGACGATGTCATTCCAGAATACAACATGGCCGTCTTGACCTCTTTACATAGCTAATGTGTAACCTGCCTGCAGGCCACTTGTTGAGGTCGTGAACTGAGACCTTGTCCTTTGGTCACCTATGTGTAGAAGGATTACTCGTGCAATGAAACTAATCCACGAGCATATGTTCAGACAATGTATTCAAATACTGAACGAAGAACATCTGTTTAACTACATTGTATTAATGTTTAAGAAGGCCTGCCTGGGAAATCTTAGAATACACAGTTATTGCATGGGCTTGTTGATAAATGTATTAAAGGCAAACCAGTTATATGCAGTTGTTTGAGACTTGGCACAAACCCTAGATTGGTGATGTATTAAAAGGAATATTAACCTGAAGTGGGGCTGGACATCGCGCCCACCAAGTGTATAAAAAGTGAATGCATTCTAATGTACGACGTCTCTCACTGAACTCACTGAACTTAGTTAGGTAAAATTCTTAGAAATCCGATTGGACCTCCTTAGGTTTGGTCAGGTGAGTCGTGACCCAATTCTTAATTTAACCCTGACAATTTGAATTTTGGCGCATTGTATCTGCAGATACAATTATTGACCAGGTAACACCAAGAATTTGAGATATGCCTGGGAAATTGTCTACCTGCTTTAGGGCATTATTCCGCAGTGATAGACAATCTTTGGAATTTAGCCGTCCCGCACCACAGGATGGGTCGCCTGCATGTACTATGTACTGTAAGCATGGCATTGGAAGTATAGTACTTAATGACATTTATTTTGATTCTGTTTTCACAGAATGTGGGCAGAACTTGGACACTTGTAGCATAAACATGTGTTCATTCAGTGGAAATAATGGCAAATATTGGGGATGGCTAGCATGGGAATGGGCATAGCCAACATGAACCGTGTACTTGCAGTCCCATGCAAGCATGTTTTGACCACAGCCTGCAGGGAATTGTCTATGCAGTGTTATGCTTGTATATATTGTGCACAGCCAACATGAATACATGTTCTTGTGTTGGCATACTAGTACGTATTGGGGACAGCCATTATGGAATGTGTATTTCCAGTTGCAAATGGCAAATACTCTACACAGATAGCATGACAATGTGCCCTTGATGTGGCAATGGAGACACATATGGGGCATGGCTGGTAGGACGATGTGTTTCACAGTGTCAATGTTTGCATATATTGAGCTTAGGCAGCATGAACATATGGCATGTTTGTTGAGGCAGGCTTCATGTATTTTCTTTGGATGTAGCCAGGAAGGCTAAGAAATGTGCATGCAACAATAACAAAGGAGCAATGCAGAAGGAGCAGAGTAGACTGGAACAACAGCAAAGACTAATATTACACCAGAAACATTGGCACATGGTGGTGATCAGAAGATTAATCAGTTGCTATTTTCATTCAAGAGGAGTGCCATTATATGAGCTATTACTATCCTCAGTGATGTGGTGAATAACACCTCTACAGTTGTTTGACCTACTATCACTGAAATGAGTATCGACATGCACAAAGATCAACAGAAATTGACAATGGCCTTATTTATACGTGGAACAACTTTATTTTTCAAATTGCAATTCAAGCATGGTCTTGGACTGTGTAATATGCCCAATCCACCTTCTCAATGTTGGAAAAATAACATGCAGGGACAGGACTTTGATCATTGAGCACTGTTGTTGAATTAGAAACAAGTTCATGATTGTACTGATGGTAGCTCATTGTATGGATGCTTCACAAACACTAGATGAGATGAAGTGGACAGTACTAGCACATGTGATAAACCTTGTTAGGTGTGAGGCATAGGGAATATTATCAATGAACAAACAGAGGCTGATCTTCATGACAACATGTTACATTAATGGCCTGAATGAAAAAGTGAAGTGTCATACAATCTAGTTATCTGTCTTTGTGGTGCTGCACTCATGAAGGGTTCTACTTTCTTTTTACCTTTATTAAGGAAATGAGATCCCCTGATTTTGCTTCAGTGGGAGTACATGTGTGCCACTGCATGGTCTGAAAGTCATTTTACATAATACCTCTTCCATTGACCATTAGCAACATTGTAGTTTTCCTTTTTTCATTTAAACTGGTGAGTGTGCTCTCAAAGGGTGCAACTACCTGTTAAAGTTCTTGGGTTCTTTCAAAGTTAAGGGTGAGGTGAATCTAAAGCCTTATTATATGATCACATCTGTGTGTTCCCAGAACCTCAACCCCACCACCTCCCAGGTTTTTCTACAAAAAACACAAGAGATGCGTAAATCTATCGAAAACAACATCCCAGCTGCTCTGATCCTATTGGACCTCTCTGAAGCATACCACAATGTGAACCAGTATCTTCAGTAACCAATGGTAATATATGGGTAGTCTCGTGTTTGATGTTATTGTTTAATTAAAGTCTGAGTAGTTGAACTATGTTCAAATCACATTACACTAATGTTGCCCATAGTTGTGGGGGTCACAGAGGTAATCACCATCTCTCTAATGTTTACATGAGGCCACTAGCCTCCATTATTGAATCCTGATCCATGCCATGCCAACGATATACCGTACATTTCTAAACATTCTGCATTACAAGGATAATCCAAAAGGAAGCAAGATGTTTTACTTGAACGTTCAAATTATGTCTGGGGCCCGAAGTGCTAAGTCAAACAAAAGCAAGTTTCTTTTCTTCCCAGTGATTCCCAGGACTTGGGTGGAGTTACAAGACATACTGCTTCCACATATTTGGACAGAGAAACATATGCCTTCTGAAAAAAATAAAAATGAGGGCATCTATAAATATATTACTGAAGGGAACCACAAGGGTTAAACATTCCCTGGGTTTGCCGGCTCAGCAACACCGTATTCCTCATTTGCTGTTTATTGGAGATCCTATTATGACGGATTGTGAACAAGTTTCCTGCCCTTCACCTGGACAGTCACATTCACTCACTGCCTCACCCTCCCAAGCTAATTACCACCTCCTGCATATGCATATTCAAAAGAATGCCATTCCTGGGCTTTCAATAAGTAGTGGAAGTCATCAGGGCCTTGGTATTCAGTTGCATGAATTATTGCAGTTTTGTGCACTCTGATTTACCAAAGAGCAATCTGAAACAACTTCATTTGGTGCAGAATCCGTTAGCCCACATGTGACAAGGACTAAAAAACGACCACATCACCCCCGCTCTCAAGTCACGCCATTAGCTCCCTCTTGATCAAAGAGTACCATGTAAAGATGTTTTCTCTGTCCAAGGAGCCGAGCTGGGATATTAATTCTAAATGCATTGTTTAATGATTAAAGAGCAGAGTTTGGGGCACACTGTTCACACATGATGTAAGATAAATATAGCACACACTCCCTGATAGCTTGAGAATTTTGGGTAATCATTTAAAGTTTGGTCCAGCACTCAATAACCTTTTGTTCCAGATTGCCCTCCATTAAAGTATTGGAAACTCCCAATCATTAACCCCACAGATCGTTAGTTCAGTGACATGTAATCACTCCATTTGCAAGCAACATTACTGTTCAGCGCCCATACTGATGACCTTGGTCCCACCTTCCCTCCTCATTGCTAAGCTTGTGTCCTTGGACGTACTGTGAGGAAAATACATTATATTGTGGATGGTAATGCCACCGTATTTACTTGAGTGAATTTCTCAAAATGTATACATTATATGGCATCAAGTATAATATTGTATTCTTTTTGCTGTGTAGCCTTAATTTTTAGTTTCCCTTTTCTCATAAATGATTCTCCCTCTATCATCTCTGCGCCGTTCTCCTCTCTTCTCCACCCGTACTGTGAAGTAGAACGTCTCTTCATGTGTTACCTTACAAAGCATTTCAAATAAACAAATACATACATTGATAGCTTGCACCTAGTGGTAATCAATTGTCTGGTATAGAGCACCGAAATCCATGAGCTAATGACCAAAGTTAAGAAAATAAGTTGCTTTCATCTTATCTGGCAATTATTTCTAAACCTTGTTTTAACTTCAAATAGAGACAATTCCTCACAAATCAACGGATTAACATTGTTTCAACTAGATAGACCTCAAATATCTCATGGTGAAGAGCTTGTCTGGAGACTAACAGCACATCCGTTTTCTGGACTATTAAAATAAAAACTCCAGACATGTGTATGTATTTTCTCGACAGTTTATAAATCGTCCATCATTGAAGAGAAAGGGCAGAGACTAAGGGTGAATGGCAGGGAATCATTTTTGCAGCCTTCCCATATATATGGTCCTATTTGCTCCATTTAGAGATTGGTTTTGGTTACCTTAGTGTTGTTGTTTTCTCGGTTTCATTTTATATTGTTTACAGAAATATGTCCTCTCACAAAGTGTTATTCACAAAGAAATGTTTGTCTTAATAGTTACCAAAAACATTCATGTAGTAGTAGTAAACCTTCATTTTCAGGTCCAAAGCCCATAAAACCATTTACTGATAAAACAATTGAAAAGCATTAGAAATATGATTTGAGATCAAGAATACATCACAATCTTAATGATCCAAAGATTAGATTATGAATGTAATACTCTGATAGGCTAGGAGCCTCATTATGAGTTTGGCAGTGCACTAAAAAAGTGGTGTTAATTTTGTTTCTGCCACATTTGTTTTGGCTGAAACAGAATTACTGATATATGCATATATATAACTCTGTTTGAAGAATTCAAGTATATTGCATATTTATTTTATGAATAAAGATTGTGTTTAAAACGTATTTTAATAAGGAGCATCAGGTTGCCTACTCATGGAGCAATAATAATACCAATGACCCTCCTAAAATACAGCAATAAATACTATATATAAATTATTCAAAATACATCAACAACAATGAATACACCAATAATTCATAATACATGAATTCACGTTTGATCCATATACAGCGATAGATCCATACAAATTCTTACAAAACTCATCATGCAACATCAATCAACATTGAAACATAACATATATACATTAATGCAAACATTATCCTTAACCTGCTCTGCTGTCAAACACCCTGATATCTGCCGCCTTCTTGAAGAACTTGACCTTGATGTCCTCGGCTTCACTGACACATGGTTCATGGCCAGCTCTATCACTAGCTTTGACACACTCCTACCTGATGGCTACAAGACCCTCTTGCACTCAGGTCCAACTGCTCTGGTGGGGGTGTAGCCCTGATCTACCCTGAGTGGATTCCTGCCTCTATCACTCCTACGCAGGCCTACCTCTCTTTTGAAGGCCTCGTCTGCAGGCTCTCTCTGTCCCCTAGCCATTCCCTTACTGTAGCTACTATCTATCAGCCACCTGGTCAGATCTCCTCCTTCCTCTCTGAGTGGGTGGACCTCTCCTCCTCACTCCTGGCCTCAACCACTCATCACCTCCTTCTTGGGGACGTCAACATCCACCTGGCTGCTGCCTGTCCTTCCTCTGTACTCTTCCGTGACATCTGCGACTCTCTCTCACTCACTATTTTCGCCTCTGGCCCAACTCACTCTGCAGGGCACACTCTGGATGTTCTGATCTCCTCAGCCCTTCCCCTCTCTGTTCCTCTCTCCACTCCTCTCTCCTGGACTGATCACTGTCTCCTCTCCTCCCACTTCACTCTCCCTAACCCTCAGGCCAAGCCACTTCCTTCACTGTCACCTACCTTCTCAGTCCTCCGACCCATGAAGCGCGTGTCAGCTGAGGCTTTTGCCACCACCTTCTCACCCCCTCCTCCCCCTTTGGCTGACTCTCACCCTTACACAGGCTTCTCCATGCTCCACTCTGCTATATCTGATACTCTTTATATCCTTGCCCCTGTCATGAAAATCCGCCTGAAGCCCAAAGCCAAGTGCAATTCCTGGTACGACTCATACCTCGTCACCCTAAAAAGCAAGTGCAGGGTGGCTGAGAGAAAATGGCATGCTTCATGTACATCCTCTGACAAAGTGGCCTGCCACCTGCTCCAAAGGCAATGCCCGGTCTCTGTACTAGCCAAGAAGAGAGCTCATATCCAAGCTTGCGTCCCTGCGGCATCTAACAACTCGGCTGAACTCTTTAAAATCTGCAAGGAACTGGCCAATCCTGCCACAGACTCTACCTCTCCTGTCCCTTCCCAGGCCCTCTACACGACACTGGATTCTCACTTCATCTCTAAAGCTCAGGACATCCTGTCCTCACACTCCTCCTTTGCCCTCCATCCCCCTACTCCCTGCTCTTCCTCTGGCCCTTCCGCAGCCACCTTTCCTCCCTCCTTCTCCACCTTTCCCCTGTTCTCCGCTGACAGGGTCCCTAGACAAGTCTGATCTATGAAAGTCTCATCAAAACAGGTTCACCCCTGTTCCTCCAAAACTATCAAGGACCACATCGACTTCCTGGCTCCTGCCCTGGCTGATTTCTGCAATCACTCCTTCGCCACTTGCGTCTTCCCATCCACCTGAAGCACTCCCTTGTGCATCCTCTTCTTATGAAACCCTCTGCCAACCCCTCCTGCCTGGCTAACTATCACCCAATCTCCATCACTCCCTTCCTGGGCAAGCTCCTGGATAAACTGGCCATCTCCCAGCTTAATCTCCACACTGAATCTGTTGGTTGTCTTCATGACCATCAGTCTGGCTTCAGAGCTGCCAGAAGCACGGAAACTGCTCTCCTGAACATCCGTGAAGAATTGCTCTCCAACCTTGACTCTAACACCCCTTGCATCCTCATCTTGCTTGATCTCTCTTCTGCCTTTGAAGATATCAACCATGCCATCCTGCTCAACCGTCTCCATGATAACCTGGGTATCACAGGTCAGTCTCTGTTGTGGCTGACTTCTTTCGACTCTGACCGACTCTCCCAGTTACAACTGGGGTCCTTCCTCTCTGCAATCTTTTTCTGTACCTGTGGTGTCCCCCGGGGGTCTAACCTCTCTCTCTGGCTGTTCAACCAATATCTGGCACTCCTTGCCCACTGCATCGCCGCTCTCTGCCCCAACTTTCAAGTCTGTACGGATGACACCCAGTTAAGTTTCAGGCTACCCTACGCCTCCTCCTCTCCTTATCTCATCTCTGACTGTCTGTCTGCTATCCAGGAGTGGTGTGCCGTCAATGACCTCTGCCTTAATGCCAGTAAGACTGATATTCTTCTCATCGGCAGACCCACTCCTGCCTTTCCTGTAGCTCTCTCGCCGGCCTCACTTGGCCCTCTTCCTGCTCCCACCTGCAAGGCTAAAAACCTCGGGGACATCTTTGACTCCACACTCTTCTTACCTCCTCACATCTCTGACCTCTCTAATAAGTCGCAATACCAGCTGCACAACCTCAGAGGTATTCTTCCTTTCCTCTCGTTCGCCCAGAAGCTCACTGTCTCCAGAGCTGTGGTTCTCTCTAAGCCAGACTACTGCAACCGACTCTAAATCTGCCTGCCTCTACTCTCCGCCCTCTGCAACTTATCCAGAACAGGACTGTGAGACTTGTCCTTGGCCTCAAGCCCAGGGATCACATCTCTCCAGGACTGAAATCTCTGCACTAGCTCCCAGTGGATGTGAGGATTAAGTTCAAAACCCTCTGCATTGTTCAAAAGCCTTTCTGGGGCCTGGGGCCTCAATACCTTCAACTCTCTCTTCCTAAATATCTTCCATCTCGAGCTCTCCCCTCATCCGCCTTCAACTCCCTCAGGGTCAGTCGCTTCTCCAAGCAACAAATTGGTGCTAGATCTCTTTCTTTGGCTGGTGCCTACCTCTGGAACAGCCTTCCTGCCTAACTTAAACTTTAGGAGAACCATCTCCGGTTCCGGGAAGCACCTCAAAACCTTTCTCTTTACTTCTGCTTGTTCTCCTCCTCTCCTCTGCTGACCTCCTGGCTGTAACCGGAACTGCACTGGCAACCTGGACACCCTCTGATCTCGGGCCCAGGTCCTTCCCCCCGCCAGTGTCACACACCTGCACTGCCCACCTGGCAATCCCCACACTTGGGGATTGTTTCTGTATCCCTACAGTCCCTCTACCAGCCCTTGACACCTGATGCCCACACTTACCCATGCAATTGCCACATGCTGGCCATTTACTTATTTATTGTTATCTTCGTTCCCATGTACTGCACTCTCCCAGCCCCCTTCCCACGCACTTGCGCGACCTGAATGACATCTGGCCTAGTAGGATCGTTGTCCGTCCTCCCTTTGTTCGCCTCCTTTGCCTCGTTCCACCTTGAAATGCTTGTGTATAGGCGTGTTATGAATTTCATATCATATCATATCATAACTAAGATCCTTAATTTAGCATTATTCCCATAGCTCTCAACCATTTGTGTTGCAAAGGCGGGTGAAATCACCCGATTTTGTTTTTGGCGGGTGAGACACCCATTGAAATGAATGGGAGTGCTGGAGGCTTGGCGGGTGGTTCAGCCTTTTACAAGGCGGGTGACACCCGCCAAAAGTGTGTGAGTTGAGAGCTCTGTATTCCAATCCATCGTATTTTGTGAGTTGAATCAGTTTTGGGGACACAATCACCATCACAACCATCACCAACCAGTTTTGACATATCTGGCTAATGTATGCCACATCTTCTCCAGGATAATTAAACAACAAAAGCTAATTTTCTAAATTTACAAATCACTGTAGCTGCTTATTATTTAAAAACTGCTTTTTTTTACCAAAAATGTTTTTACTCGCTTCAGTCAATGGTTACAATTTTGTTTAACCTATACATTTTACAAGAAAACAAAAAAACACTTATCCTTGCTCCACAGGTGTGACCACCACCACATGTAACACTTATCATCAGAGTACTCGGAGGAGAAGTGGGGAGCGAAGTGGATCCTGGTGGTTTGGTGGCTATAGTCTTTTTCATCCTATGTCCTGAGGAGAAGGAGCCCGGTGAACTGTGTCCTGCAAGACCTATAAAATCCCTGCTGCAGCACAGAGCGTGGCGCAGAGGAGAAGTGGGGAGCAAAGTGGTTCCTGGTGGTCTGCTGGCTTGAGTCTTTTTTCACCCTCTCTCCTGAGGAGGAGGAGCCCTGTGAACTGCTTCCTGCAAGACCAATAAAATCTCCACTGGTGCGCGGAGCACGGCACGGAGGAGAAGTGGGGAGCAAAGTGGTTCCTTGTGTTTCGCGATGGGGGCGGCAGTGGCAGAAAGTAAGTCTTAACCTTTTCTTGGATATAACAACATTTGTCATCATTCTTGTGCTCTCTTGCCTGCATGCCTGCCCACCTACCCTATCGTTAGTATTGGAATTCGGGCGCATGCACATTTCTACGTCGCTTCCTAGTTACTTATCATAAGGGAAAAAAAAACTTGAAATCAAGCAACTTCTTAAAGGCCGCCACAAGACATTAAGCAGAGCTGACTGGCCAACAGGAGCGTGCCTAGTACTCACTGTTTTCATTGCCCCAGAAACAGCTTTTGCAGCCCGGCTTTCATAGATTCCACAGCCCCCCACCCCGCTCAGCAACCCCAGTCAGCACTTAAAGTCTAAGCATTCAGCGTTCAGTGTTTGACTGAAAGGCATTCATAGGGGGCAGTGTTTGGATGGTGTTTGGGGGCTGGAGCCACACAAAGCCACACAGAGTCTCACAGCAATACTAGGACTCAGTCTGGGGTGGGGGGGGGATAGACGGACTAAGGCAGCTCCCTGAGCTGTCGGGTGTTACAGGCCTGATAAAAAACCTGCACATAGAACCACTGAGAGCACAGGAATACAGATAGGGGAATACTGTTGGCCTTTTTCTATGTCTCTTGGCGGCGAGCTTTGCAGCTTCCGTGGCTCTGCATCTGGACTTCGACCATATCGATTTGCTCTTTTCTTTTTCTTTTTCTTGTTCTCTTGTTTTTATTTAAACAGTAAAATGATAATACAAATGTACAGTTTTTAGCCTCTGAAAGTTTTCTCTGAGGGTTTTTATGTGCCATTGTGTTTAATATTGTACTATTTTGTAGCTTCCATGTATCCTTATGTAAGGGATCATTGCAGCTTATGTGTATTGACATGTGACCTTATGCATTTACTCATAATCTATTTTACCTAAATTCTTTTTCTTTTTCATATTTTTTCTGGACTCCTGATCAAACTCTAAAGTGTTGAAAACCTTTTTACAGATTTTTTATCGAATTATTGCAGGTTTTATTTAATTATTTTCATATATTCTTATATAAGTTTTTACTCAAGTTTTATACTCCATTTCCTTTTTAAACCTGGTATAGAGGTATACAGTGGGCTTGCAATCTTCCTTTATATTTTGGGGTCGTGTGCGCAAACAGAACATTGGTGTTATCAAAACCCACTGCATTGTCAGTCTGAGTCACTGTAGCAATTCATTTTCTGGACCACAGTCAATATGGTAAAAAGAAAATTCAGTGAATAAGGTGTTTTGGGCAAAATGGCTACCAGTGCAAAGAAATCAAAACAATCAAGAGCACCCAAACCCACAGTTATGATATTAAGGGCCAAACAACCAACCTACCAGCTCCCCCTGGATTCAAATCTTAAGACTATGGCAGGCCACCTGGAAAATAGGATCCAGGTTACATAAAAAGCCTTATGGGAAGCAGCCTCCTGTATCAGGGGGGGAGGGGGAGCTAAATGAGAGGGGCTTAGGTGGTGGTCTGCCTGTAGCCTGAAATGTTAGTAATATGAGTCAAAAGGACATCTGCTCGGAGGTCGAGGTCTGTGCAGAGTTCACACCCCATAATAGGAGGATATCCATATTGTGCCCCAATGTGGACCCAGTAGAATCAATTGTTGCTGGGGTGTGTGTGGGTGTGGGGGTAGAGACGGGAACGGGGGGCCTGGGGACAAATCCTTATTAATGAATGCTTTTTTAATAGCTACTGCTATGGAGGATGATGAGGCCTGGCTGGAGTCACTCCTGGATCGGAAACCTAAGCCATTATATCAACTTTTGGCCTCCAAGCAGGGTACTTCCAAAGAGAAGGAGAGGAACTTAAGCCATGAGGGGAAATGGGAGGAAAGAATAGGGGCTATTTATCCCCTACTCAAATCCGTTAGGAGCAGGGTTATGAATACCCTGGCTACCCTAGCTGATTCGGTCAGAGGGCTAAAGCAAAAAGTGGAGGAACTAAGTTGGGAAAGAGAAAGGGGACGGTGTAGGGAAGGACTGGGCTGCAACCCTGCTCAGGTCCCTATTAGGGAGGGGAAAGGGTGGAGGGAGGAACTGGACACTGGAGGTACTACTGGCAATGAAGGATGGGACTGCCTGTCATGATCATCAGTGTAGCCCATAAGGATACACACACCGGCACTCACAAGTCTCACATGCCTACAGCAATCAGGGCTAAAAGGACCAGTAAGAGTGTAGGTTGGATCTCACTGTGGTAGAGTTGGCGCTCCAAGATCCATTAGTTGTATCTATACATCGTAGAGGCCCTCCAAGATGGCCACCACTGGAGGCAGTGGTCGAAGTGTACGAAAAGAAGTAGTGGAACTATGTTCCCTGCTGGCCTCCACCCACTCCCCGCAGGCCCCATCACCACGTCCCCTCCACACACAATACACACCCCCAAACACTTGCACCTGTTGTTTAAGGGAACGTTCAATGCAGTGCACTGAAAGTGCAAGTTTCAACTTCTTCCTACACTTTTATTTTAATACGAAACCATTCCGGAAGGGTTTCTTTTTAAAATAAAAGTATAGGAGCTGTAAAAGCTAATTTAAAAAAGTATAGGAGCACCGCTCCCGACCACTCCCGCTCACTTCTACCACTGACTGGAGGACATTTCTTGGCTAACCAACAGGGCTGACAATTTTGCAATTTACATCAATTTTGAAAGGCTGTCTAGTTCGCATGGGTGGGCCTCCCAGGAAACTCTGACATCGAACCTACGAAGAAAGAAGGAAACAGGTCAGCTGTGACTCATGCTCATTTCCTCATCGCGCAGCTAAAAGCAAGCTTCACAGTATCGCTCTTAAAGGAACAATGTGCTAAAATTATTCCTAAAACAGGAATTTGCATGGCAGCAGTGCGCATATTAAACAAGAGTTAAAGTTACTCCTAAGGCATGAAAGTGCTCGGCAGCATCGCGCATACAAAACAAGGGGCTAAAGACATTATAGTAAGGTGATCAGCAGCATTGCGCATATGTAGCACCAAAGACATTTAAAGACACGGCACACAGCTGCAATAAGGACTTGTCAGTCAGATTGCTCTGAAGCAGAAGAACACTTGAACCAACAACAAAGGAGAGTGGACAAAAAATCAAAGACATTAGAAAGGAAGTAGCATAAGGAGTCGAAAGCATCAAGCCACAGCTGGACTGGGCATCTCTCCAGTGAAGTAACTAGAGCAAACACACAAATCACACCGAAACCTTGCGCCCCTGTGTCTGACAGCAGGACAGACAGCAACATAAAGCAAACCCAAAGGTGAGGGAAGTGTATCTGGGGGAAGGTGGGCTGGGAATACACGAGTAGTCACCTTACACTCCTGACACATATGCTCTTGTCCTAGGTGAAAGTCCAGAGACCCTAACCAACTGCAGCTGTTCGTAATCCAGAGGTATCAGTCGATCTTACACTGCACTACACGATCCAGCAGGGTTCTGTGAGTCCATGTGCTCTTGCAGAGTGCAAGGGAACCGTTACAGAATGCAAAGCCCACGTTACTACTCTGCCGAGTATTATGGACTCTTCTGTGGTGGACAGTTGTCACAACTCCTTGGTGATCTTAGGACAGAAGTGCACGCCACCCGATCTAAAACCAATGCTCTACGGCGGCAGTTGATAGTAAATAAGAACTGCAATGAGGAACTAGCCAGGCATTTGCTTCAGGCTCAAGCAGGGCAAGCCCCACTTCCAGGTTAAGTTCCCCCTACAACCCCTCCAGCTCCAGTTCATGTAGTGGTACCCGGGGCAGTTCCATTGGCTCCGCCTGAGCGCTTCACAGGGGATCCTTAAAAAGGATTGGGATCCCTTCTTGGCTCAAAGCTATGGCAGAGAATATTACTGCTGTGGATGGTTCCCAACTGCTGCTCTGTCAGAACGGGCATTGTGAGAATATTTCATTTGATCTGATAGGAGCCCTCAGTTTCAGCTCATTTTAGGAATGCCCTGGCTTGAGTCCCAGAATCCCGCATTGATTGGTGTGCTAGGACTTTGAGCGTTTCCAAGAGTTGCAGGTATGCGTGTTACAACACAGATTCCGCTTTTGAGAACTCTTTGGTTGTGCCAGCAGAAAGAAAACAGCACCCATGTTAGGCATAGTGTGAATGTTACCTGTAGAGTATTCTAAGTATCAAGATGTGTTCCACAAAGAGCAGGCAAATACTCTTCCGCCACATCGACCATATGATTGTCCAATAGACCTCATATCTGGATCTCAAGTACCATGCAGTCGAAAATATGCTTGCACCGATCAGAAGAACACCCATCTCAAGACCTACTTGGACCAATATTTGGCATTATTCGACCCTCTAAATCCCCTCTCCTCTTCTTCATTCTGAAGAAGGTGTGACACCGAAGAACTTGCATCGACTATCGTTCATTGAACCAAATCACAATCAAGAACCGGTACCCATTGCCACTCATTCTGGAACTTCTGGATCAGGTTAAAGAGACTTGCATTCATACGAAACTAGATCTCAGGGGGGAGTACCAATTGGTGCACGTCAAAAGTGGAGATGAGTGGAAGACAACATTGCACAACAAATTCGGCCTCTTTGAATATCAAGTGATGCCATTTGTGCTATGTAACAGTCCAGCAGCATTTCAGTACTTCATTAACAATGTTCTACGTAAGTTACTGGATGTATATGCTACCGTCTATATTGATGACATTACAATTACTCCATCACACTACAGGAACATGTGTCTCATGTACGAGCTGTGCTAGAAAAACGACGGCAGCAGAAATTGTTTGCATAATTGGAGAAGTGTGCTTTTCAGGTCACAGAAGTTGAATTCCTGGGATTGGTGTTGATTCTGCGAGGCATTCGGATAGATAACCGGAAGGTTGATGCGATTCTAAAATGACCATCACCTACAACTGTGAAGAGGGTCAAAGCTTCCTGGGGTTCGCAAACTTCTATCAGCACTTCATCCCAGGGTTTTATCGTCTGGTGCACCCCATCACCAACGTCCTCCATAAAAACGAAGTTTGGTTGGTCCTTTGAAGATGAGCAAGCATTCCAGACATTGAAACACAGTTTTACCATGACTCCTATCTTCCCCTCTGTGGTGGTTTCAGATCGATGGAGTCAGTTTGTGTCCCAATTTTGGGGGCAATGGTGTGATCTAGCTCAGATCGATGTACGATTGTCCACCAGTCATCATCCCCAAACAGATGGACAAACAGAAAGGACTATTCAAACCGTTGAGCACTACCTCCGGCGTATGCTTCACGAGGTGGATCAAAAGTGGGTAGATCTCTGCTGGGTAGCTGAGTACGCTTACAACAACTCAGTACATGCCTCCACCTGTTACAGCCCATTCTATGTAATGCACGGCCGGCACTCTCTTACTTCTGTTCACGATATGCCTGAAAGTCCTGAGACCCTAACCAACTGCAGCTGTACATAATCCAGAGGTATCAGTCGATCATACACTGCACTACACAATCCAGCAGTGTTCTGTGAGTCCAAGTGCTCCTACAGGGTACAGGTACGCGTTATCCCGCGAGAATGAAAAGGTGAGCAGTTCATGGACAGAGGTTGGAGGTAGGTCCAGGTCTACTTTGGGAGTGCATGTGGCTGTTAGGTTACCTATAGTTAATGAGGCTCAAGGAGAGCACTGTGTTAAACCTTCCCCCGGTGGCTGCTCTGCTGGTAGGGGTAGTAAATGGAGTAACAGGACTACCCAAGGGAGTGTTTGAATCCACAAGTTCCTTGATGAATAAGACAGCACACTGGATCAACACCAACCTGATGGGTCCAAGTATTGGTCCTTACCTTGTTTTAATGGCCAGAAGAGTGGGATGGGGGAGCACCACTAGAAAATCAGTGGAAGGAGATTGCATTGTTGTCTCATTCTCAAATCCACTTATTCTTTAGCATATGGTCACCTCTAACCTGACATGAGGGCTAAAGGCTAATGGATCCAGATTGGATAGTAGGATGGTCGGGTTGGACTTCTTCTATGCTCCCAAATGTTTGGATGTGGCCCCTATATTTGGCCATAGGGAAAAGTTCAGAATTAGGGGTAAGGCGACTGGTGCAGGTGGAGCTTCCGCTCCGCACACACCTCCCCGTGAGTACCCGTGGGTCCAAAATGATAACAGCGTTACATCAAGGCAAAGAAGGACTGAGGCTACTCTAGGTCAGTTGACCCACAAAAGCTTTGAACCCCTTTCGTCTATAGACAACAGGACTGACTGAAGGCTATTCCGTTGCAGAGATTAGAGGGGGAACTAGAGGGTGGTGCCCAGACTGGTCTGGAGATCGGGGAAGAGGGACAGGTGAGGAGGAGGTTTGTCAAGCGGTGAGGGAGGCTTCATGGAACATAGCAGGAACCAGGAGGAAATAGGAACGGGCTGATACACTGGACTTCCTGAGGTCTCATGAAACAATCCTTCTACAGGAAACATGGGCCATAGAGATTCCCTTATTGGATGGATATGTCTCTTATGGCATACCTGCCAAGAAAAATCAGATAGGCAGGATTTATGGGGAATGGTCATCATGGTCAAGGTGTCAATAAACTGTAGAGTTAAGGTGGTGGGGACGCAGATGGATTTCTTACAGCTTTTAATGTTGAGCCTGCCCGGAAGTGACAAAGTTGCCATCCTAAACTGCTATAATAGCCCCCATAAGGCAGAGGCGAACAGATTGGAGAGGGTTGAGGGGTTTGTGGATAAATGGCAGGTGACAGGTGGGTGTACTCACATTCAACTTCAGCATGGGATGTGGAATCTCGAAAGACCTCTATGACACGTTGGAGGATATACTCCTGAACATCAAGAAACCGCTATTAGAGGATACTAGGGTGTGTGTGAGGGTTCTACAGCTTAGTGCATGGCTGATCCAATGGGGAATGAGATTGGTTAATGGTTGCATTGAGCCTGATATCCCGGGGAAACAATTCTTTTATAACCACGTTGTTCCTCAACTATTTACTACTTCATTTATCCCTAGATTTGTGAAAAAATATAGTGAGTTTCAAGGCGGTGGCAGATGGCAACAGTGACCATAACCCTTTGGTCCTAAAAGTAAGAGAGTTGTTTGGGGGGGAAGCGCCAAGTGGAAACTTTCTCAAAAAGAAGAGTAAATTGGGGGAAAATCATTGAGTCGGGCTTGCTTCTGAATCTAGTGGCTGGGTTGACTCAGGAAATCCATGGTTTCTTTGAGAAAATGGCCAAACCAGGGGCGGTGGTGGAGCTTTTCATGGGTATTTTAGGGGCATTTATGTTTTTTTTTGTTGATCATAAAGCCAAAGGGAACATCGAGGAGATGGGATGGTTTGACCAGGCCTGTAGGACCGCCAAATAAGCCCTGTTGAAAGCTTTCAAATCTCCTGCAATTGCTAGTGGCAAGATCATTCAAGCAAGCGCCCAATATCGCAGGGCGATTGAGAAAACAAAAATAGAGCTTGAGGAATGGGCGTGGGAAGATTTCTTGAGACCAATAGGACCAATGATGCCAAAAGATTTTCGGAATTTGTTAAGGGGGGCCGGTATATAATCTGAATGCAAGCCATAATGGCACCCATGTTGCAGCAGAAGCTTGGGTGTCACAATTTGGTTCTCTGTTTGGAGCTAGCGGTGTATCAGAGGGAAGGGGAAACTGCAGTTCGACCCTTTGTTTCAGGTCCAGATGCAATACCGGCACATCTTTTTTTGGACCAAATCAATCTATGGGTGCTGGTTCTGACCCTAGCCTATAATCCTTGTTTAATCTCAGGTCAATATCCACCCTCATGGAAATCTGCTATTATTTTCCCAATTTTAAAAAAAGGGAGATCCTACTTGCCCAATGTCCTATCACTCCATATCATTATTAGACACCTCTTTTAACATTTTTGGATGGGTGCTTTTGGGTTACATTGGGTCCTGGCTCGCTGAAGGGTTGGTCATGTCATACATTCAATTTGGTTTTCACCCGGGACTGGGAACAGGGCCCCAATCTGTACCTCCTTATTCCTGATTTATGTTCTGCAAAGGAGAGGCGCTCTACCTTGTCTTCATGGCTCTGAGCATGGTCTTTGACAAAGTCGATAGACCCGGTTATGGGTCCTGCTGGGGTCCTTGGGGTGTCCCGATGAAATATTGGTGGTATTGTGAGAGATACAGTCGGACAATAAGGCCTGTGTGTGGACTGGACCGGGGGGGTCGCTGTACGGAGTGTTTCAATGTTGGGATGGGGGTCCGGCAGAGGTGTGTACTCGCTGTTTACTTTATATATCAATGGGCTGCTGTAGGCTCTGGTGGGAACTTATGTAGACTACCTAAATCTGGGCGGCTGGGCCTTTCTAGTTCTGGCCTAAGTCGATGACACGGTTCTTATGGCCAGAACACCAAGGGCCCTGCAGGCTTTGGTCGATACCTACGCAGCCTTCATGAATGGGTTGCGGTTCAAAATCAACTCCACCAAGTCTGCAGTGATGGGCTGCGTGGGAAGGAAGAAGACTGCCAAGATGCGCCCTATGGTTTGCAATGGGGAAACTATCCTGAGAGTAAAAGAATTTGATTACCTAGGGGTTAGGTTTTCAGAGGCTGTTAGGGGAATTGCTCATCTGAGGAAACAATCTCTGAAAATGAGTCAGCAAACGGCTGGCATATCGTGTTTTTTAACAAGGTGTAAGGACAAGCTGCTGAAACCGTTCCTGAAGATGTATGCTACTCAAACGAAGGCAGCTACTTTGTATGGAGCCCCATTGTGGGACACACAAGGGCCATGGAACTCCACGTTAAAGAAAATACGTTCCTAAAACAGCTTTTGGGACTCCCGGGCTCAAGCACAGGAAATTAGTGATGGAATATTGGGAGGACGAATGGGCAGCCACCCCAAGCTGCTTTTGGTTAAAACTATGGGCTAACAAGCATGCAACTTTATGCCATTTCATTATTAGATGTACCTTAAGTAGGGATAGCTGGTATACAATAACATGGTTGGCATCTGTAGGGGAGTCCTTGTGCATTAGCAACATTCAGGTTTGTTTTTCTCTGGTTGATGTGTTTTCCCCCATGCAACTGAGAGTGTACAAGCAGGCCGTGCATCAGGAGATATCTGAAAAGCGGGCCAACTCTGTTCGGGCCACCCACTCTGAAACCCAACTTTGGTGATCAGCAGGACATCTGAGATTCAGCCGTATCTTGTATGGGCCACAAAAAGGATCATACATGGCATATAACGAGGGCTAGGTTTGATTGCCTTATAATAGGGGAAAATTCGGAAAAATGGCTAGGCTTCCCTAATGATCCTAGCTGCCCAGTGTGTGGGCCTGCAAGACAAGACCTAAAGCACTTTATATTATTTTGTCCTGTAAACAGGAACATTAAAAGAAATACTATCTTGCAGGTGGTCAAGATAACTAATATCTGCCTTTATAAGCCTGCCTCATTGTTTGATTTGATGGCTGAATCGGAGCTGACTGCTGGGACCTTTTGTCTTATTTGAAAAGTGCAATGTACCTGAGAAAGGGGATTTTATAGAGATAGACAATGTTTTTTATTGTTATGAGATAGATGATTTAACTTGTTTGTCTAAGGTTTTGAGTTTGTACATTTTGTTTGTATTCCTATGCTGTACTGTGATGATTTGATTGCTGCAATGTTGACTTTTATATTTTTCTGATGTTTCTTTTTGATGGATATTTTATCCGAATAAACATCATACTGATTGACTGATTTACATAGCCATGGGCGGGCACATTTCAAGTGGATTTTTAGCTAAAGAAAATATAAGATACCTTTACTAAGTCCAAGAGTAAATCTCATGCATCTATTTTAAATCTAATAACTCATGTAGATACCTGCTGTATTACTCTTATCTGCATGCAATTACACACTGAATCAAATGTTGACACCTTGGTTTTAAAAATGTAGTCACCTGCTGTTCTTTGTTACACACTAATGGCACATTCCTTCACTACACTTTATGAAAGGACATCCACTCCTGCTCCAGGCATTGATTTCATTTGTGAATTCAAAAAAGATAATTTCATGATGTAAAAGTTGCATGAGGTGGGAATGCATAGAGACTAACTCATCAATTACCAACTACTGCCGGAAAACAGTAAAGAAAACAGGTAGGACTCTGAAAAGGGCATAACAGTAATCCCTCCCTGGCCACCATCTTAAAAAGGATTTGTCTGAATATATTTATATAAATAAATATATAGCCATCTTAGATTAGGAATTAGGTCAAATTCTACAACTGGAAAACCTCAGATGTATTGAATGTCCATTACACTCTAAGTTACAATGCTTAAAGGAATAGTGCACTCAAAAATGTTATTGTCCCGAGAGTTCAGGCATGTAGTTTTAAGCAAACTGCGATCAATTGTAAAAAAATTTCTTATGCACCTTACCCTAGTTTTCCACACTTTTACACATGCAAAATCAACGAGAGGGGCGCGGTCATCTTGTGCTAATCTTATCCGTTGCTGCATCGCCCTAAGATCAACTGCTGTTGCGGCACTAAATCATATCACCCGCCCCTGAAGCTGACATCACTAGATGCGTACGTTCCATTTCATAATGCAAACGACTGCACGTCTCGTGTCAACGTGCTCTGTGCTCCAGCTAATGATGTTTCTCCATGGAAATGGCAGGACGGCTCTTTCCTCAATAAGTATAAACAGACCAGTTCTCATCAGACAACATCAGAGTTGCTTTTTCAATTGTTTCACTGTTTTTTTTGTATAGCCTGTGACTCGTTTCTGCTCTTTTCAGCTATCTTCATTGCTCTGAGCCTGTGCAAACAGTTACTTGTACTAGCATTACTATTGATTTTAATGTTGTCGTATAATGGCAACAATACAGCCCTACCAGCACGAGCCAGAGTATTCAGAGGCAGAATGAGTTGATAGAGAAAGATAAGGAAACAATGGTGCATCGGAGGACAGTTGGGAGGACGAATCACTGGATCCTGAGCCAGAGCCTAGTTGCATGTAAGAAGTTGCCACCTACTTGGCCTACTTATCAGAAGAAGACCCACCGCTACTATGCGTTAGCAAGCTGCAGGACTTGAGGGCAGCCTGCCTCACAAGGTCTGTGTTAAGGATTATGATGGTGCTTATTCACGATCTTCGCGCAACAGTTCGCCCTCGCAATCCAAGTACTCTAGATTTGATGTCACTTTGACCAAAGAGGACATTTCTTGTTTGTCTCCTATATTGTCATAACTTTGATCTATCACTGCAAAATGAATGTAGTCTGGCAATTTAATACATCTCTCGCGCTCTGGGGAAATCGTAGTGGTCATTTTATGTGTCTTTCAATTTCAACTAAGAAACAATATTTCTCTGTGCCCCAAACGTTATGGATTGCATGGGTGTTCGCTTTTGTAATGTGTCTACACTTTAAAGCCCAAGCTGGTTGATCCATGAAGTAACATTTGTACGGGCAACTATGCCATAGGATACAGGATCCATTTTCATCTAAGGTTTGTACACTTATCGGGTTCATTTAAATACAGTATGTATGTTTCTCTTTCACAGGCGGTGACATGGTGGCTTCATGGGAGGTTTGGATACTGTGTTTGACGAGTAATACCCGCCTCTGTTGTTTATGCATTAGAGAGCGTTTTTACTAAATTCATCTTGAAGAAATTGTAATTTTTTTATTTCTATGATTGCAACCTGAGCTTGGGTTAGTCTGAGGTAATGCCTAGTCCTCTTTCTATCTCCTTTGTGATTGAAGGAGCAGTCGCCCGATTGGCAGATTAGAATGCAAGTTCCCCTTTAAAAGGAAGCAGGAAGTAAACCTAATGTCCAGTTCGGAACAGCTAACCGATGTGGTTCTGTTTCTCTGCCATTTTTCGTGTGTTCCTGAGTAGGCAAGGCCCTTGTTTTTGAAGCCAGCATTCAAAGTAAGCTAACCTAGGACCCCTTCTCACATACACATTCTGATGCTAAACAAAGACAAAGGGCTAAGTCTATTGACTATCCTTCTTCTTCTTTCTCACCACCTTCCCCTTTTTTTAGTCAAATACTGGTGGGTGAATTTGACAGCGGGGAAGCAAGTGTGTCCCAGCGAGGTAGAACACTTTTTGAAGGTAAAATGATCTTTTTCATGTAAAAATCTACACTGGCAACTTCTCTTTCCTCCTCTCTCTCTTGGTAGTTATTTACTGTTAAGTGAATTTCGTAGCAGGGAAGCAAGTGTTCCCCGGTTCAGTAGAACCTTATTTGAGGTAAAATGACTTTTTTTCCTATGCAAAAATCAACACTAACACTGGAAAGACCAAAAGCACAATGGTATTATACCGATCTTGTTAATCAGATACGGTACAACACCACTTTTTGCTAACTAGAGACACACTATGCTTCAGCTAACATTTATCTATTTTATACTATTATATTCACAGGAATTGTATTTAGCGGAACATTTTGCCTTTGAGGTGGAGCTATAAATATTTCACTCGCTTACTGAAAGCTAGTGGAAAGACACCGTGGGAAACCACGGGAATCAGAACTTTTTGCAAAGCTTCAAAATGAAAACTTTTTCTAAATGGACGTTTAATGGTACAAATGAGATTGCCTTGATTTACAGATATTTTTAACCCTGGCCTTCTGTATGGTGCACCCTTTGGGGGCTTACAATTTCTTGAACTGAAAGGAATGTACAGTAAGGGGGTTTTCTTGGTTTCTATTTGAAGACAGTTGGGGACTTAGTGGCCCAATTTTAACAATGGTAATTCATTTACCCCTGTTTTTTGCATTAGGAGGTTAGCTAACCCTGAGCATCTTGGGTCTGAGTTTATAACAAAATTGAAGTTTGCTCCCCATTTATGAAATAATGGTACCATACTGAGGGAGGTCAGATATTGTGTTTTTTAACAATGTTGTTTGTCTATGTTTTAAAGCATTATTTAATGTTTTAAATCATGGTGTTGTTGTTTTATATGTTGTAGCACTGATAAAGCCTATGAATAAGTCTACTAATCCTGAAGAAGACGTTGACCATTGGTTCTGTAAAATCTGGCCAATTGATGTCAAGTCGAAACTATACAAAAGGAAATCCAATGATGAGAGGAATACTACTAGAATAATCTTGGATACTTATAGTTGATACATAATGGTGGACTGTCAAAGTAGGAAGATTACTACTGTAAAAGTTATTTAGAATGTCTCTATACAAACTAGATTTGATTGTGAAGATGAATGGTAGAATGGTGTGTTAGAGATATACACATCGGAGAAATGTTTACACAAAAATGTGCTATTTGCACAAACATTTTTATTAACACAAATATATGTTGATTGGCAATGCATTTTTAAATTATAACTGTTCAAAAATTATGTATTTTATGAAATTGTAACAGATGAAAATGATATATTTTTAATAAGAACATACTCTCTGGTCCTCAGCATGCGTTTTCTGAAACACATTTATTGAATTTGCCAGCACATATGGCATCCTCTCTGTTTAGTATATGTTCGAGCCATTTGCGGAAGATTCCCCAGTGACAGCGAACATTACAGGGGATTTTCCCACACTGTGCCGCAACCCGAAGTATACAATGTGTAGTATATTTTTGCCATCAACATCAGCAACAAAATAAAATACAAAAGAGCTTTTATGAACAGTTGTTTCAATTTTTCAGTGAATCAAGGACATGCTCACTTCTCTATGAGGGAAATGAAATAATGGTTGGTGCCCTTTTACGCTCACCTCCTCTGCAACAATCCATACCCCCTCCATTATAAACGGCCAAGGTGCCAAACACATGTACACTTCAAAGTTATCTTCCGCACAGGGGCCATTGTACACACGGCCTCCTCAGACCCCGTGTCTCCAGGCTCCCCTCTTGCAGACCCCGCCCCTGCCATCCACATCAGTGTGTCTCCCTTTAGCAGTGTTCCAGCCCTTTTCTTCATGCCTCTTGCCCACCATTCCCCCATCCACTATCAGAGGCAGTTCACACCTGTGGCCGTGCGCTCCCAAAGGGGGCCGGCAGGGTGGGAACGGCCAAGGTGCCAAAGCCCATGTACACTTCAAAGTTATCTTCCACACTTGGGCCATTGTTCTCAGGCCTCCCCAGACTCAGTGTCTCCAGGCTCCCCCGAAGCAGACTGTGCCCCTACAATCCACATAAGTGTGTTTCTCTTCAGCAGTGTTCCGGCCCTTTTCTGCATGCCTCATGCCCATCCATCCCCCCTCCACTGTCAATGGCAGTTTGCACCTTTGGCCGTGCCCTCCCAAGGGGGCTGGCAGGGTGGGAACGGCCAACGTGCCAAACTCCATGTACACTTCAAAGGTATCTTCTGCACAGGGCCATTGTTCACACGGCCTCCCCAGACCCAGTGTCTCCAGGCTCCCCTGAAGCAGACTGCGCCAGAAACATGTCTCACTTTCACATACACACCCACTTTTCTAATCCTTTATAAACCCCTTGATATTTATCCGGACAACATCTCTGAGCACTGGAAGTCAATTCTTGATTGTGCTACTTGTGAACATCTGTAAGCACTGGAAGTCAATTCTTGATGGTGCTACCTGTGAACATCTGACAGCTATTAACTCCCCTGCTTGCAGAATCTAATTGTTTGTTAGTCAAGGTAAGGGCAGGTCAGCTTTTAACTTCACTATATTCATCTCTTTCTGATCTCAACATTTCTATCTATTTCGACTTAATGTACCCAGTAGGGTAATGTTCATTCATCTCAATGGGGGTCATTACAAGTTTGGAGGTAGCCATGGCGCTATCAGCGCCATGGCTGCCTCCAAACCTGTGTCCAGGTCCAGTCTCACGGAATGGGGACTTATTCAGTAAATCATTCCCCCATAGGGCTCAATGGGAATGGGGAAGGCGCTAATAACGGGCCCGCAATTGCGGGCTCTTTATTAGCTCCAAGGTCCCTTAACAGGTCCTGCAAAGAACGGCTTGTCATACCAACCGTTCCTGATCGGACCCGCTAAGGGACCTCGGAACATCTGGGTAGGGGCTTAATGGCACCGCCATCCTTAACGGTGCCGTAATCCCCTACCGTCATACTTGTAATGACCCCCAATGATTTTACCACTGTCTAATGTTTCGAGTGTTCTGATCTCGATATATAGTAAATTTTATCGTTGTCAATTGTAAAAGAATCGCATCTTTCTTGGACCATGTCTATAAACATGTTTCCTTTTGTTGCAGGAAAGTACATTCAACGGACGAGTAACATGTTATGATTAGTATCATATCAGTCAATTCTGTATGTATGTCAATTCAGTATGTATGTAGTATTTGACTACGCTACACAGGTTTTGCTTCTTTGTACAAAACAAACATTGCATAGAAACTGTGATATAATTCCATCAATCTCATGCATTCAGTGACATTTTTTGTAATTGTTTATACTTTTTTTTTTATACAGATCTTATCGATTTTTCAAGAATGCCTGCTTGTATGGTTTTGGGTTGCCATTCTAGGAGTTATGTCAAAAGTCAGGGCACAATCCTGCATACATTCCCAAAGGATATTCATTCAATAAGAAGATTTGTTCGCCATTGGGGTTTTGCGGTGGACGGGATTGAAAGTATGATATGATATGATAGGTTATTTATAACGTGCTTAATACCCTGAGGTTTCTAAACGCAGACCCGGGGGATCGAACCTGTGTTGCTCTGTGTCATCTTGCTTTCAAGGCGGGCACGTTGCTGCTGCGCTATCCTCCCGAGTAGAGCCCAGGCTGTCTTTGGAAACTTGAGGGACAATCGATTCTGCATCTGCAGCCTGACTTTAGCCAAGATATGTACGACCAATCGACGAACACAAAAAAGGGTCCACCCAGAATGTTTCGTAAATTGCTTCCAAATGCAATTCCAACTCTATTGATGCACACGCTGCCTCTGGTGAGTCCCGGATGATGAATTAGCTGTAAGCGGTGGGGTACTGAACAGGTAACTCCATGAACGATTGGTGCTTTCGATGTAAATGCGTCTTACTAAAGTTTGCATATTTACCAAATTGTATTACATTTTAACTATACCACATTTTAGTACACATCTGTCCCTGGTTTATGGAGCCTCAAATGAAGTAATTATGACCCTGGAAAGCAATTCCATAGTGCCCTTCACAAGAAGCATAATGTTTTTGTAATCGGTTGCTTGACATGTCAATTTTTTTAGGAAAGGCTACTGAATGAAGCATAGACCTTTGAAAGTGACTAAACCACTGACACGTCCAGTATACCAATGGTGAGCCCTACAGACTTGCAGAAGTTTATATTCTTGACAGTTGCATTTTACCCAGATATTTAATGCAAATCTAATTTTCCCTTTTACCACTTCATGACAAAGCACTGAAAATGAAGGAGCAAGATTCTGCATCCATTTATTTTCACAAGTCAACTACAACTTCAATCGCTTAGCAGGTAATTTTATGTCACTTTTCCTTTATGAGAATTTATTATGCTTGGAATTATCAATAATATGAAAACGTTTATGTTTCCTGTTGGTTGTTTACACTAGGTGTCATTTATGGGTTTCTCTTTATATGTACCATTGACTGCATCCCATTGTCGGTGTTCCATTTCTCTGTTTTTATCCATACTAAAACAAGTACTGTGTTACAGGGGGGTGCTGGTACTTTGACTCCAATCACAACATCCTTTGCAGCTGGTCCAGAGTATGAGATATGCGTACTAACCGTTACATTGAATGAAAGAAATGTAATCCTACATAGGATACCATTTGACAGTGTCATGCATATAAGCGTGCAGTGCTTCAACATTTCTCATTTCAGTTCTAACATTACACTTCCTACCTAATTCAGAATACATTGCAAAATGTTTGAGGGCAACATTACAATCAGTATGTTCTGCACAGTGATCTCTTATCAAGTACACTTGCCATCAATCAGGTGAAATTCGAAATGTATATTTTGACTATATGATGTGCACTGTTTGCGAGGGTATGTGTGTAAGTGATGTGTGCAATGAAAGATTTTCATTTCCAATATGATTGACTTTTATTTTTTTAACTGACTATTCTATTCAAGGAATGTACACATGATGTGGAATAAGAAGAGGAGGAACATGGATCAGAGGTGGTGGATCAGCTTTCTGGTGCGGTCGTTACAGAGAAGACCACGGTTTCACCGAAAATGAAGAAAACAAGGGTAACTAGCAAACAATGTTGTTTTCTAGAAGTGTTTTGGGCTGGTGTTCTCTTCATAACATGTTTTTCTATTTAAAGCGCTATCTACTGTATGTGTGCTATATATTGAACATGTTTTTACAACCCATCTCCTAGATGCCCAGAAGGAAAAGAAGTATAAAGACACAGACAACAAATGAAACCAAAGATGTTGCTTGCCAAACAGATTTCACCATGGAGCAACTGCTCTTTGAGGCGCAGCGTTGTCCATTCAATAAGCAGACTTGTGATGCATATGCCCAATGGCCTGAAACTGAATGCAATATGACCAGCAAAGCCAGCAACGTGTTCTTGGACCATTGCTACATTGTGAGCACTCTACAAGATGAAACTGAATATAATGAACATGCTTTGGAATTCCTCGCAGACCACTTGACACATCTACACCCACAAAAAAGTTCACCCAATAAACAATCAACGTTGATGGTTTCTCCAATTTGTGTGCAACTAACACAGGCTGAACTAACAGAGACTGAAGTTTCTACGCAATTGACCAAGGAACTTGCCAAAGATCTCGACTACAGTTTGTCTAGTTTGGCCGATTTGTCCACCACAGTTGAGTCACAAACCACAATAATGCTGGATGATTGACTAATAAAGGAGCAGAAATTCATTGTATTCGACAGCTGCCTGGTAGAGATTATACTGATGCTGAAATGTGTCCATACGTTGAGGGGAAATATATGCGGGCAGCCATTGGTGCATGTGTCTTGTGTATTACAAGGCATTAACCTGAACATCCAAGCCAGATGTGTCCACCTCCATGATACATTTTCATGGTCCGCTCAGCCGATGCTGGGCAAAGTGCCAGCTGGAAATCTACTGTGTTCAGCAGCTTTACTTTTTAGTGACCCGACTTTTAGGAAGTGGTCCAGTTTCTGTCAATTTTTGGGAGTTCAGTTCCTTGCTAAAACGCAGTACTACAAATATCAAAGAGAATTATTATTCCCCGCTATTAGTCAAGCTTGGAAAATTGAACAAATGTCAATTGAAAGCACATTCTCAGGCAAAAGTTTTGCACATACCACTTTCAAGACATGGAAACAAAAAAAATCGTGAGTTCAGAGATCGTGCAGGTGTCCCAATGTAAATCCTCTTTGACCATGGATAAAGATGGCTTCATGAAATCCCTGGAACATCTTCAATCGAGGGGAATGCAAATAGACCTCATAGACACTGACAGACATGTTTCAGTAGACAAGACCATGCAAGAGCAGTTTCCAAACATTCATCATCCATTTGCTGTATGGCACATTGCCAAATCAGTCAATAAAGAAATTACAGCTGCTGGTAAAAAGAAGGGTTCAGAAAATATTTTACAGTGGGCTCAATCTTTCAGCAACCATCTTTGGTGGAGCTCCAAAACTTGTGATGGGTCTGTGGAAATTCTACTTGAAAAATGGCGCTCATTAATGCACCACTGTTCCAACGTTCACTCATGGACATAAAACAAACATTTTCACCAATGTGCACATGGACCTTTATCGGAGGAGCAGGAATGCAAGAATAAGTGGTTTGTTCCATCTTCACCTCCACACAAAGCTCTTGAGAAGATCATGTTTGATAAACTCTTTCAAGAGACCTAAATGGACTCACAGAATTCTGTCACACTGGAGATTTGGAGGTCTTCCACAATATGGGCCTGAAGTACAGACCTAAAAGGTTGCATTTTGGCATAGACGGTATGCAAGCTCGGACATTACTAGCGGTATTAGCGCATAACGAGAACCTGGCGAGAGAACAATCGAGGACTACAGGAAACTTTGGGATGCTTCGTTACACAATGGCCTTTGCAAAAACGAAGCAAAAAATGGGTGCCAAGCATTATACCAGGAAATGGAATTAGTTTTTGGGAAAGATATCACTTTGACTGTGTTGGACATGCATACTCATGGAATCAATCCAGATTTTCTTCCTAGGACACATACATTGCCACAAAACATTGAAAACGTGCCATGTCCACCTAAAGCGGATCTCGTTGAACAGTTGACTTCCCGGTATAAATGATTTGCAGTGGTGTTTGTACATGAACAATGGATGCTATTAAACTCAAATTTCAAAGCTATTAATAAGGTTTATGATTCATTAATTTATATCTTGAATGATAACATGCATGTCTGTGGTTGCTTCGTGTCTGGAAAGCTCGACATAGTGTGGGATGCATTGACCGACTATGCTCTGCCCTGCGAAATCACTGTGTGCTGGTGGCACCAGAACCAACAAAATGGTCTGCAAAAAGCCCAATGCGCACTAAACCTCTGAGAATTGCGCAGTGAAACCAGAAAGTTGGCTGCCAATCTACATTGCATGTGTCAGTGGTGGAACAGGAGACCACACTGCTAAAACCTGTCATTGGGCTGCCCACAGAATGAAAAGGGAAACTACATGAAAGGCAGTGATTCATTGCAAGGAAACCCAGAAGTGCTCTGAAATCCGTTTTTCCTTGGTTGCTGAAATTACAAAATAATGGTTCCCAAACATCAGAAAAGATCCAACATCCTTGCTGGGTGTTACCCGTCACTTTATTTAAAGAATCCACATAAGCACACAATGTCAGGAAAAGCAGATTCCATCACAAGAATATCCACAATAAAAAGTGTGCTGGTCTGTAAATTCTGTCAGAAATGGGCGCAGTACAGCTGGCCGCCTGTGTGACAGCTGTCAGGTAATTACATTGGAAGCTTAACTTGTGCAGTTAAAATCACATGGTTGAAATTAAGTGACTTGCTAACAAAAACGATATAGGTTGCAACTATTGAATCTTTATGTTTAAAAAGACTGGAATTAGAGATATGTTTGCCTATTTTGAAAATGTAAGTTTATTTTATCAAAGACAATTTAAAAAAAATAACTTTAAAGTAAATCTGATGCCAGCCAAAGAGCTTCAAAGAAAATTCCATAGTTTTCTCCAACAAAAGGCATCTCTCCTGCTTCTCATCAAAGCCCAGGAACTCCCAGTCAGGTGTTAATGAAGAGGGGAGGGGATTTTGCTCTGCTGCTCTGGGGAGAGACAAAAGACTCCCTTGATTGAAAAGCTATGCAGATGCAACTGTCAACAGAAACTCCTGCCAAAGGACAAAGGCTGGGATTGCTCTTGACCCACCAAAACTTTGGGGGCGGGGACAGACAGTTATGTGTATTCTTAAAGCACAAGAAAGTATGTTTTTGAAAAGGACAGACAGAGGACTGTGCAAAATTGTAAAAATGTGTAAAATACAGTATTGTAATTATGAAAATTCTGGTCACGTTTTAAAACTACTCAGAACTCTGTGCTATGTTCAGGGAGATGACTACAGAAATTGTGGGTTTGTAGCAATTGTGGTGATGCCAGAAACATGAAACTTCACATGATTATGCCCACATATCATGCGCACATATGTGGACAAATCTGACATTGGCTATTGGACCAAAAGTGCCAAATCTAGACCCAAGCTCTCACCGAGATGGGGCTTGGATGAATATTTGTTCCACCAAATCTGTGATATCAATATGCTGTTTCTAGCCAGTTTGTAAAATTGTAAAGATGTCTTGTATGAAAAATAGATTTCATGTGCAGAAACAAAGGGGAGGTTCTCCCTGGATCATAAAATACAGCGTCACCATGACACCAGGTTTTCTTCTCAAATCTAGGGAGAGGAAATACCCTAACCAATAGAATATTTAGAGGGTGTGCCTAGTAGAAGTCAGCATACCCAACCTTTTAGAAAATACATAAATAGAGATAGCTTAGGACCTAGAGACACACACACATTCACCCACCATCCAATTGCTGCAGAGCACTTTGCAAGAGAAATCGATATTCCAGACTCCAGAACTTTAAAAGCAGAAAGGCCCATTTCCAAATCTGAACCCTTCTCAGCTTGGCCTTTTAAAATCCTGAAACCAGACTTGACCCCAGATCTCTAAGGGGAACAAACAAAAAAAGAACAGCCTGGCTGAGCTGTGCTGCTTTCTTGCTGAGAATTCTTGCCAGAATCCAGAGATCAACCCAGTAGAGCAGAGCTGTGACCCGATAGCTGCGAACCAGAACCAACCATTCCAAACATTTGTCCCTAGCATATGTATTATCCATAAGTCATCCTATCCAAACTCATTCTATTGTATCTAGAATTTCATTGTAGAAAATCTTTTGTCTTACCTGAATCTTTCTCTCATGCCTATAGTCCTTTGGTAATAGTATTGTTAAAATCATCTTTGCGCTAATATATTTTCTGAAAAAAGATAAGCGTCTCGGCGGGCAAAAAACATCCAGAAGTGTGGCTGGGCTGGTGGCTGTGCTGTTGTGTAGTTTGTGGCTTTATAGTCTCCCTAGTGTAAGGAACCTTGTTTGTAATTTAAAAAGCACAACCTTGTTTTATGAATTTTGACACTCTCTGGAAAAAAACGACCTCTACAAAAACCTTCATAACATATTCACCGTGTATGCTAGAAACGGAATTGAAGTGTCTACTTGTAGCTAACATCCTCAGCTTTCCAACACACCCCAACTCCTTACAGTTTTTCCGCAATCACGCTTACCACACACAGAAAAGTTTGCCGCAAATGTTTCCTTTGGCTCAAATCTATCACGTGTGAAACAGCTGTTCATTGCATCCGAACTCACTATTACGTTTTCAACCTGCTAGTTACTCAATGATCATTGCTAGTGTTTGTCTGATACCATACAAAGTGGCTCCCACTAGTATTGAAACCATTTTAGTGAATTAAAACCATTTTCAGTGTTTTTTTTCCATCCATTCAAAGCCACATTCAAAACCATTTTGACAAGTTGCATTAATTCCTGTTTTTCTCTGTGTATGCTGGGGGAAATTGGGATTGATACTGTGTTGTTTAATTCTGTATTCCTGAAATCTGTTTTCTCTTCTTCCATCCCTTTATACTACATCTTGGGGGGGGTTTTGTAGTGTGCAGGGGGAAAGAGTAATTCCATTGCATTTTTGATTGAACCTACACAAAGTATTATTCTATGCTGCATTGTTTTTCTATCATCACTCCTTCTGATTAAAGAGATGTATTGTGACATCACCCCATTGGTGATCATTGTAGAACCATTAAAGTAGTGTGATATATATATTGTGGAAATACATAGAATAAATATTTTAACTTTGCAAAACAGTCTGCTTCCTGGTTCAGTGTGACAGGGGGGATTCAAAGAGAGGGGGATGATATAAGGGTACATCATTCAGAAATAAAATAATTTATAGACATAACTAAATAATTAAGGGTTTCAATTGTGCATCACACGCTAGGCATTGATTTAGGTGAAGTGCCTAGTTGAAATCACTTACAAGATTGGGGGCTCATCCGGGATTTTGAAGTAGACATACCACTTGTGACAGTCTAATACAGTGTGCTAACTAACGGGGTACAAAAACCCTGCTGGGCTACCACGCTGTGTTACACTGTGAAAAGCACCCCTCAATAGGAACGCTCTAAGGAATTGGTCTGTTTTGTTTTACAAAAATAAAATAAACTCCTGTAAATCAGGAAGGAAATTAGTATTTCCAGAATGGTGACCATGGTAGAGATCAATATGGCTAAAGAACACCTAATGCATAAATTATTTATAAGGGCTGAATGGACAGAGCAGGATCAGAATGTGTGGTTGCAGGCAATCACAGAACAGACCAATTACAACAGGAGTAGGCATATGGCAAGATCAGGGTCCCTTACATGTGCCCCTGAGTGAACTGTATATGGCCCCTAAGGCAAAGGAAGAGCAAAACAAGATTGCCAAAATAGCTTCATATTTGTACCTCCATATTGGAACAACACAGGAGAAATATGGCAAGGGCCACGATCTTGCAAACAAGCAACTTCGAGCATTAGAAAAGGCCCAATCTGATCTGGACTCTGTTGAGCAAAGGCTACAGAGGAGCCTTGAATCAGAAAATGAAAGTAGGCAGTACCTGACCAAAATAAAAGAAGACATGGGTATCCTGCAGAAGGAGAAGGTAGAACAGGATACCAGAATGCTGGCTGGCCTTGCAGAAGGAGTACCAAGAAAGTTTGGACTCTCTACTGCAGAGCAAGACAAAGCTGGAACAGCAAATACATTTCAACAGGGCATGCGCGGAGCAGGTAGTCACCCTGACAAACCAACTATGCCAAGAAAAAGAAGAGAATAATAAACTAATTCTCAAAGACCTGGACACCCAGGCAGAATTTGATGAAGAATGCCAGAAAGCCGGTGCGCGCCAAAGACAGAGGGACGACCTGGCTGCACAGAGGACGTCTCTTGTTCAGGAAAGGGACACCTTAGGCCAGGAGGTCAGTTACTTAAAAGAGAAGATAGAAGAAAATCACCTGGTCCTACAGGGACTGGGTGACCTCCAAAAAGACCATGAAAAATTGTTAGAGCACACCAGAAGGGTGGAAGATGCTCTAGCAAGGAAGGACCAGACCAGTATGGACAGGACTCAGGAGGTAACCCTCCTGCAGCAAAAAACTGGCCCAGTACTCTAAAACAACACAGGAAGCACAGAGAGACAATGAGGCTCTACAGACAGGTAGATATGCATGAGCAATTGATAGAAACCAGCAAGGCCTTGATAGAGGAACAGAAAGCTCAGGGACTTGCATGACAACAGGGAGCAGGGGCTGAGAGAGATGAGGTTTGCTGGCAAAGGGAAACACCTGAGCATAACCTCAGGAAACCTAGTACCAGAGGCCTTCATCACTTTCAATCCCTGGACTCTGCCACTCCCATGTCCACTGGCGCACATGAGCCAAGGGCCATGTGGATGGCAGCCTTCAATCCAATGAGGAATATGGGGCTCACAGACCAGCACCTCCCAGGAATGGATGGGTGGGCATCTGGGAATGGATTCCCAAGTTCTGTCAAATTTAGTGGGGAACTCCATGAGAGTAGGCCCACTAAGGGCATCCTGAAAACCTCTGCCAAGCTAGGACAGTGGGGGGTACTCATCAAATCCTGGGAGCAAGGAGGAATCAGAAGACGCCTCTGAGCGCCCCAGGGCACAGCAAACTAGGTCCCCACATTCTGCCAGCCATTCCCAGGCTTGCAGAATCCGGGAGAGCCTAGAAGACCAGACGGGCACCTCTGGGAGCAGTGCCTCTGAGCCAGAGGAGGAGTGGACCAGGGTTACCCGAACCAAAAAGACCAATAAGGTAAAAAAGGGCATTGCTCAAGGATCTCCTAAAACGAATCAAAGCAATAAGAAGTGTCATCACGCCCTATCATAAGAACGCAAAATATTCAGTTTGGGAGCACTTCGAGCTCTTTGAACAGATGATGGAATCTTTCCATTTGAAGGACAGCCAAAGCTGTATTCAATATGTGAAATGGACCTTCTCTACAGAATACTCCAGCTTCTTTGCGGGGCTGGAGGACCAGAATCATTCTCGATGGTCCACCAATAGGGCGGCCATCTTGAAACATTTTTCTGGGCACAGAAATCCTCAGGGGGCTCCCAAGGCAGCCTACAACTTGCAATGTGGGGAAGATCAGGCCCCACAAGAACTTGTTCAGGAATTAAAGCATGCCTTTGTGCAGACCACCAGAAGGGTGCGCACTGACAGCAAAGAGTTTGTGAATATGTTCTTCCACGCTCTCCCCAAGTACATCATGACCCAGCTAGTGAGAGACTTTCATGAGAAAAGATCACTAGACTGGGTCATTGAACAAGCCACCCGCATCTATGAGGTGCAAAAGCCAGTAGAAAACAAAAATAATCCAAAAAGCCCCAAACCAACCAACACCCCTGCTGCTGCTAAAGTGGCAGAGGTGAAGGTTTCCCCCATTTTAGATTTGGATATGGGGGGCCTAAAATCCTGCCTGCACAGAATCAAAGCAACCCCAAGCCCAGAAGGCCCTCGGGCCAGCCACAAACAGGGAGCCAGGGAGCTAATCCCACAAATGGGACCCCTAACTCCCCTGACTACATCAGACCCCACTACAAGGGGAATAGACCCATCGTGTGTTATGTGTGGACTCCTCCTGCCCAAGGGGGGGATCCAACCAAACAGCAGCTAACCCAGGAAACTTCCCTCCTCACTTCCCCCAGGAGGGCAGTAATTCCCCAAATACTGGACAGAATTTCTTCCCCAGGTACCCGCAAAACTTTCAACCCCAGAACAATCCCTTCCTGGGTTCAGCCCAGGGGAGACAACAGAACCCTGTATCAGCCTGAGCGGGTGTCACAACTAGAGCACCAGGTCCAAAACATGGCACAGGATCTGGTCGCATGCTGAGGGCTCAACAGAACCCTCAGATGAGCATGTCGGCGCAGAATGCATCAAACCCAGGACCTGGTACTCCAGAACATTGACGGAGGAAGAACCCCAACAACCCACTAGTTCCCAGGGAGGAGGCACAAGGGGAAGGGGGGTGTAAAGCCTTGGAGGAAGCTTCCTTCCACACTTGTAAAAAGCCCGTGGAAACCCAGGAACTGGAACCAAAATCTCCAGCCCCTGAAAGTCTGCCACCCAAGGAGCAGAGAGGGGGTAGGAGAAATAAAGAGCCCAAAAAGACCCATTTGGAGGAGGAGGTACAAGTCTTCCAATTTGAAGGAGAGAGGTCCCCGGAGGGTTCTGTGAAAAGGATCTTCTCCTTCAGAGATGGGGTAACTCCTCCATCTCTAGATGTGGGGACTGAGTTAGCACTGCTCATCATCCAACCCCAGAACCATCAGCATGAAAATCCCCTGGGTCAAACCCATCCTGGTGACTGCCTCCAAAAAGGGGGGGCAGCCCAGAACCAGAACCAGGGGAACCCAAAACTTCTCCCTTATCTAGCTGTCACCTTTTCTTTTCGGATTCCCAAGACTCCAAACAGAATTCTGCCCAAATCACCTCTCTATCAGTGTCCAAGACCAAGAAATTAACCCACCATTATCTGTTCCCCCTTGAGGAGAAGGAGGGAAGATTGTATGCCCCGGTCCAGATACAGGGGCAGTGTACAATTTTGGCACTGGTGGACACTGGATCCCAAGCTACCCTTCTGTCAAAAAGGGCCTTTGATAAACTGAATTCGGGAAGGGGGGCAGAAATACCAAATTCCTCTCACCCCTCTTCCTGGAGAACTTCAGATCTTTGATGGGAAGGAAATTCCCATTGAGGGGACTGCGGATTTGGACATTAAATTTGGGTGACACAAGGTGAAGCACCCGGTCATAGTTGTAACTCCAGAGGGCACCCCTGGTTTAGTAGGGAATGATATCCTGCGTAGGTTGTCACCCCTAATGGATTGTGTAAACAAGGTCCTCTGGGCCCAGACTAGCCAACCAATAAAATTAAAACAAAGTGTCAACCATGTTAGTTTAAATGGCACATGCCACATGGTTGAACAAAAACCTGACCAAATAGAATTTCACTTCCAGAACAACCAAATCCCAGACGTGATAGTAATAGCGGTAGGACAAGAAACTTGTGATGGGGGGTCCTCTCTATTTCTGAAAATCAACCTTCCTTCCAGTCTAAGGTGGCATTCCACACTGGAAGGAAACACTCTGAAATTCTTACAAGTCACAATCAGACATTCCCACTCCTATAGTCCAGATAAATGAGGAATCAGCTCAGAGCCTGACTGATATTCTGCAAATTGGAGAGCAGTTGTTCATCCCTATTCAATTAAATGAAGGGAAGAACTCTGTTCTTGCCCGAGTATGTGTGACAACGGTAAGAGCTTCATCAGCGAGGCCATGTTCCGCAAACTCCCAAAAAATCCAGCCATTTCCACATTTAAACTGATAGACAAATGGGAAATGGATCTAGAAACACCCAATTCCGAAAATCTCCTGCCAAGCAGGTGTATGCTCAAAATCTCCATAGGAAAAAAGAGCATAGTCCATAATAGTTGGGTCGTGCGAGACATCACTGCCGCCTTTTACTTAGACAATGACATTCTCAATCGCTTTGCCATTAGTTTGGACCTAATAAACTTCAAAGCTTGGTACTGATTAGCGAGTAATCCCATGGGCTTTGATGACCCAGAGAAAGCATTTATGTCAGCTCAACTGCTGCCTTATGCAGTTGAAATTCAGAATAGAGAGGAAGTCACCATCCCAGAAAGGACCCAACCATTCTCACTGGAAATGAAAGTTAAAAGAGGACAGAAATTGAAAAACCCTGACACCTATATTCATATTTAATGCTTATTTCCAACAGCAAGGGTGGGGGGTAAACCCAACACCACTAGTCAATATAGAACATGACACCATTCCAATAGAGTTGGATCACAGCGACTTAAAGAGTATCACTCTAGCCGCAGGCACCATTATTGGAATGGTGGTTGATGACCAACATTTCTCCATAGATTTAGGCAATTAACTGTTAGGACCAATCCCCAAGGACTGTTTTGACAGTTATAGTGATGACAGCACAACACCAGACAGGATCTTTACCCGGCATGGGGGGAATTTCCTGGTGTACACTTCCTGCCCTTATGGTAAGGAAGATGTAACCTGTGACTTCAGGAGGGATGAGGTTATTTTCCAGGTCCGCGAGGACTGCCTTCCCCACCTGAAGCCACTAGTCCAAATCAGCAATTTGACTAGGGACTTCTCCACCCAGCTGGACGAGGCCGCTGAGATTGCAAAACCGGAAGTCTTTTCAGGCTTCAGGAAGATGGTTGAAGAGAGAGTCAACCGAGCCGATGCCTGTGGGACTCTGGAGTAGGAGCAAAAATTGAAACAAGTTTTCTTGGATTTTGAAGATCTCTTTGCGGTGGACTCATATGACTGTGGTGACACCGACATCCACACAACAACAATTCCCACAGACCCTGGCATGACTCCAGTGTTTGTGAAGCAATATTGCTTGCCTCTCGCATAAATGGAGTTCCTTACTGAAATAATTAAGACCCTTGAGTCCCGGGGGATAATTCGTCCAGTCCTCAGCATCTTCAATAATCCGATGCTGGGGATTTTGAAGCCAAACGGCCAGTGGAGACTCTGCACCGACCTTAGGGAACTCAACAAATGGGTCCATACTTCCTGATGGCCTCTTCCCTACATTGACCAAATGCTGGCCCAGATTCAGGGGTCAAGGGTATTCACTGCCATTGACCTGACCAATGGGTACTGGACTGTACCTGTCAGTAGGGAGGACCAATACAAGCTGGCTTTCACCTTCGGGGGCAGCAGTACACATGGACCCGGACTCCCTTCGAATACATCAACTCCTGGCAATGAATTTAACATTTTTCTACAAAAGGCCATGCCCGACCTGGGTGAAAGGTGTAACCTGACCTATGTAGATGATGTTTTAGTCAAAAGCTCAACTGTGGAGGAACACATAGCGGAGATCTGTTATGTTCTGACACAATTGAGGGCTGCCGGAGCACAACTTTCCTTTCAAAAGGCACAGTGGTGCAGAACCCGTGTCAATTTTTTGGGGCATGAGATTACTCCTCAGGGTCTCTGTCCCCAGGAAAAGAAAGTGGAAGCACTCCAGAAATTAAAAGACCCTACAACGCTGCGGGAACTAAGGAGCCTCCTTGGACTAACTAATTACAGTAGAAAGTTCATTGAGGACTATGCAGAGATCACAAGACCCCTCATTCATCTTTTGAAGGGGGGGGTCAAGTCGGAGTGGGGTCCAGATCAAGCCGAGGCAGTAAAACAACTCAAAAGAAGCCTCTCACAAGTGCCTTGCTTTGCTTACCCTGTCAAAAAAAGGAGTTCTTCTTGGAGACAGGGTTCTCAAATACATGCTTGACTGCAGTATTGTACCAAAAGCATGACAAGGTCAATAAAGTAATCTCCCATGCGAGTAAAACTTTATCCTCTGTGGAGGAAAAATTCAATGATTGTGAGAAGGCATTCCTGGCAACGGTGTGGGCATTGAAGAATTACAACCAGTTTATCCAGGGGGAACACATCATAGTGGAGACTCCACACCAGCCTCTGCAATATCTCCAAAGTGACAGCATCCGGGCCGGAAATGTGAGTAATTCCCGAATTACTTCCTGGTCAGTCAATGCAAGGCTTTCCTGTGGAGGTCAGATATGGGCAAAACAAAAAGAGTCCCCCCGCGCAAGGTCTGGCTGACTTGCATGATTGTGCCAGAGAAAACTGTCTCGAGGATGAGAGTCTAAAAATCAAGGAATCAAGGACAACATGGAGGCATACCTTAATTCCCCACACAAAGTCTTTGAAGAAGACAAGTGTGAGGGAATGCCCACTGTCTATGTGGATGGATGCCCCTACCATGTTGACAACAACGGGGAAAAAGAACTTGTGGCCTGCGTAGGGAATGCCGGGGTAAATGATGCCCCAGAACCCTCCACTGGGTACAAAATTGGTCCACAAAGTAGTCAAGTGGCAGAGTTGATGGCTGTGCATCAAGCCATCCTCACTGCTGTCCAACACCAGCTCCACAACTGGTCATAATCACAGATTTGGATTATGTATGGAATGGGTTCGTGGAGCACCTGGTCAACTGGAAAATCAGAGGCATGCTATGTACTAATAACAAACCATGAAACATGGGAAATTAATCCAAAATATTGATGATCTGGTCACGTCGAAGGGGATGACCATCTACTGGAAAAAGATCAAGGGTCATTCTAAAGTAGAGGGACAAGACAAAACTGGAAATGACCTAGCTGATCAGCTGGCCAAAACGGGAGCCATCCCAGGGGATCTACTACGGGAAATCCAGGCCACTGCTATCACTAGGTCCCAGACAAATACTCACAATGAAATCGCAACTGCACAATGGAGTAAGGAGACCCCAGATGCTGATTTGATTACGGCTCAAAAAGGGGATCCAATAATAGGTAAGTTTTATCAATACATTGAGGACCCTGAGAACTTTCCCCTGACGGATGCAGATTACATTGGGAAAGAAGACCTCAGAGTGTTGAAGAAATGTCCAAAAATGTTCTGAATCCCGAGACGGTGTGTTGGTAAGGAGATCCCTAGCTGGCCGTGATCAGTGGGTGGTTGCTACATCATTCCAAAGACTGATGTTAAGTCACGCCCATGATGCGGCCACAGCCGGTCATAGGGGGTTTCATACAATACTTGAAATCTTAAGAGAGGTTGCATACTGGTCACACATGGGGCAGGACCTCGACCAATACTTGAAGGGGTGTCTTGTGTGTGCACAATTTCAGCCAACATCCCTCACACACCGTGCGCCTCTCCCAAAGAGGGGTATGACACTGCCATGGTCAGTTTTGCAAGTCGATTTTATCTGGCCCGTGATTCGCTCCTCTAGGGGGATCAAGTACATGTTGACCGTGACATGCTTGTTCACTAAATGGGTGGAATGTCTCCCGCCCCAAATTGCAAGGCAGAAACAGCAGCTGCCCTGATGATCAACCACATCTTCTTTTAGACTACCCCAAAGGATCGAGTCAGACCGAGGTAGCCACTTCACTAGCGAAGTAATGACAAAGATGTGGGAGATACTTGGGGTCAAAAGTAAATTACACATTGCCTACCGGCGAGCCTCTAGTGGTGCAGTAGAGAGATACAACAAAACAATTGTGAGCATACTAAAAAAGTTTGTTGGAGATTCTGGGCCAAGTTGGGATAGTACCTCTTGTCCTGATGGCCATCAGATCTACCCCTTCATCTGCAACTTAAATGTCACCATTTGAGCTGGTGCTTCCCCATCATCTGCTCTACAGGACCCAAGAGCAGACATTGATTAATGCCTCCACAACTCATGAGTATGTTGAAAATCTGAGAAAAACACCTTCAACATGCTTTTGCCTATGCTCAGCGAAATCTAGAGAGATCTGCAGACAGCATGAAGACCCACTATGATTTAAAGTCTACTAGAAAAGAATACCATGTAGGAGACCGGGTGTTAGGGAGAATTCTCTGTTAAGGCTTATTTCCCAAACCTAGTGAGTCCCCCAGCAGCTTTGCTGGATTTTTGGTGTTTATTTTTTTCTCCTGCTAAGAGTGAGACTCTTTTTCTTCCACTCTTAGGCATGATTTGAGAATGTCCTTTGACTATGTAATGTGTTTTATGGGCTATGGGGTCTTTTACTCCATAGGGATTCATGTGTTTTGGTATGTGTGTTACACAGCACCATCAGTGCAGTAACACAGGGGTGTCATAGTGACCCCCAAACATAGACTCCATACCCTGGGACTGACTACTGTCTCCCAGGGCATGTAAAGTCACCATTGGCTTTACTAGTCTCAAATTGTGAACAGAACCAGTACAAACCATCATATTGTGGAACTACTGATAGGGGTAATTGGATTGCCCCTGGGTCTGTTTTCCAAGGGGGCACTGTCCAGCCCCCCTTGTCGAGTTTATGGCTGGTGGCAGTGGATATCACACAAAATATTCCACCAGAATATTTCCTATGGGATTTTCCCATTCATTTTAAACGCACCACTTTTTGGTGCAATGTTAAAGATACCGCCGGGTTATTCATTTAATATTTATTCCCCGGTTGGGTCTTTTGCCAGGACTCAGTTTTACAATGGCATTTGTGTTCACCTCTGAAAACTCTAACCCAAGTCGAGCCCTTTGTTCCACTTTTTGGCGGGCTTCTCCACAGAAGCCCTCCAAATGGTGCCACTCTGTCTGGGATCAACAGGATGTGTGGGAGGGGGATTAGGCACCCTGGACTGAGTTGCCTTGGCAACTCAAGTCGCACTCTTGTGTGATTGGCCCAGTGGTGAGCTGCCCGGCTCACCACTTAGCATGTTTGAGTGACAGCTAGGCTGATGAAAGGGGGTTTTGCTGCATAAAAGCAGGACTTTGGGGACTGGAACTTCAGAAGTCGCCACAGGACCTAAAGAATCCGAAGAGGGGAGAAGCGGAGCCATCTACAATGACAACACCACCGGTGGAGCCCTGCTGTACGAACTCACCACTTCCCCGACGACAGAGGATATCTTCTTCCAGGAGAGTCTTCTTCCCTTTGAGCTGGTGGGACCAACCAGTTTGCCTTTTTCGCCTTCCTGGAACGTCTCATGGTCGAATCGCCCATGCCAAGCACCCCGGCAGCTGGATAGCCACGCTTCACCACTACCGCAGATAAAAGGGTCGTACCTTTTAACCGGGAAACTCCGCGGCTGGTTTCTTCCCTGGCAGTGCAGGGACCTCCAGCTTTCCTCCACGTCAAGATCTTCTCTTCCCCTGGATGAAGCCCTGACTTGCACCTGCTGCCATGAACAACTGCCCCGCTGGAGCTTTCTTACCATTTCTCCCTTCCAACAGATTGTCCAAGGTGTCCCGTAAATCCTTGACTCTCTATCCTGGTTTGACCTCGGACTTGCTAACTTTCCCTTTCTGAACTGATCCAACCTCTTTTGACTTTTCTGCAAAGACTTTGAGTGCATTTCCACTGTCTGATCTTGGGCACATTCTGCCCTTGCTCTCTCCAAGAGTGGGCCTGGCCTATGAGCTTTTTTCTATACAGTAGACCCTGCCTTTCTTGACTTGCTGTGGTTTCTTAAAAGTGTTGGTACTGTGTTATTTTCCTATTCTGCCTTTTCTCTCCCTATTTAAAAAATTATTGGAGTGCCATCTACGGTTACTCGCTCACCTCTGTTTTGCTAAATAATTGGTGTCTTAACCTAGGCTTGTTGAATAATTAACTAGGGAGGTGTATATACTTATAGTGACTGTGTTTGAACTTGCTTGACATATTAGTGCCAGCGTACTTTTTACAAGTGTGTTTTTAAATAAATAATTATATACTTTTATACCAAAGCTCTGGTCAGTGTTTGTTTGTGCTACTGTATTTTTAGCCCTATTGCGTATACTCTATATACTGCCTAACTCTTCTTGAGAGAAGTCTGACTGCTCAGACACAGCTACCAGGTAAATCTGGGTGGTGCAGACTGCTACCAATTGGGTTTACTGCTTACTCCTGTAGTCTTAAACTTTTTGTAGTGATCCCTAAGGGAACTGCACAGGTTTCTGCCTAACACCGGGTCTACTTATACAATTTCCAAAGGAACCAGGCCAAACAGTGTACATTTTTTGCCTATCTGTAGGGGTCCTTTTGAAATTGTAGACAAAACCTCACCAGTCGCCTACAAAATCAGTATCCCCAAAGGCAGTTTGACAGAGGGGGAAGATAAGTGGGTCTGTATCAACCAACTGAAGTGTTGCCATCCTAGGCACACTCTGCAGCAACTAGAGGATTCTCCTGGAACCTCAGAGGGGGTCACTCCAGCTCCCTAGAATTCCAACTATAAAAATATTCCATCTATATAATCAAAAAATGGGCAATAGAAAAAGATGTGTCCTGATTTGTCAAAATGTATGTATGTATCTGCCCCACTACATTAATAGTGGTGGGGAAATGTCTACAAATATGCTTTTGCTTTGTCATCCTAGAATTGGAAACCATGGAGACTAAAACCAAGGAGGACCACCCAGGGACCGCAAGGAAAGATCCAAGGGGCCCGGGGTATCGCTCAAAACTCTCATCAGGAATTTGCGAGGAGAACCGGTCGATCCACCACTGATGGGAGAAGCTGGTGAATTTTGCCATTTGCACCATAAAGAAAAGAAACTAATCCTCGCAATCTCGCGACTTCCCTTGACGGACGGTCACAAGCCAAATCGCGAGGGGTGGCTTGTGGGATGCATTGACCCACTAGGCTCTGCCCTGCGACATCACTGTGTGCTAGCGGCACCAGAAACAACAAAATGGCTGCAAAAAGCCCTATGCGCGCTAAACCTCTGAGAATTGCGCAGTGAAACCAGAAAGTTGGCTGCCAATCTACTCTGACTGTGTCAGTGGTGGAACAGGAGACCACACTGCTAAAACTTGACATTGGGCTGCCCACAGAGTGAAAAGGGAAACTACATGAAAGGCAGTGCTTCATTGCAAGGAAACTCAGAAGTGCTCTGAAATCCATTTTTCCTTGGTTGCTGAAATTACAAAATAATGGTTCCCAAACATCAGAACAGATCCAACATCCTTGCTGGGTGTTACCCGTCACTTTATTTAAAGAATCCACATAAGCACACAATGTCAGGAAAAGCAGATTCCATCACAAGAATATCCACATTAAAAATTGTGCTGGTCTGTAAAATCTGTCAGAAATGGGCACAGTACCGCTGGCCGCCTGTGTGACAGCTGTCAGTTAATTACATTGGAAGCTTAACTTGTGCAGTTAAAATCACATGGTTGAAATTACGTGACTTGCTATCAAAAGACTCCCTTGATTGAAAAGATATGCAGATGAAACTGTCAACAGAAACTCCTGCCAAAGGACAGTGACAGGGATTGCTCTTGACCCACCAAAACTTTGGGGGCAGGTACAGACAGTTATCTGTATTAATAAAGCACAAGAAAGTATATTTTTAAAAAGGACTGACAGAGGACTGTGCAAAATTGTAAAAAATTGTAAAATACAGTATTGTTAATATGAAAATTCGGGTCACGTTTTACAACTACTCAGAACTCTGTGCTATGTTCAGTGACATAACTACATAATTTGTGGTTTTGTAGCAATTGTGGTGATGCCAGAAACATGAAACTTCACATGATTATGCTCAGATATCATGCGCACATATGTGTAAAAATGTGGACAGATCTGACATTGGGTACCAGACCAAAAGTGCAAAAAATTGCTAAATCTAGACCCAAGCTCTCAGTGAGACGGGGCTCAGATGAATATTTGCTCCACCAAATCTGTGATATCAATATGCTGTTGCTAGCCAGTTTGTAAAATTGTAAAGATGTCTTGTATGAAAAATAGATTTCATGTGTAGAAACAAAGGGGAGGTTCTCCCTGGATCATAAAATACAGCGATATCATGACACCAGGTTTTCTTCTCAAATCAAGGGAGAGGAAATACCCTAACCAATAGAATATCTAGGGGGTGTGCCTAGTAGAAGTCAGAATACCCACCCTTTTAGAAAATACATAAATAGAGATATCTTAGGACCTAGAGACAAACACACATTTGCTCACCATCCGAATGCTGGCGGAGCACTTTGCAAGAGAAATCCATATTCCAGACTCCAGAACTTTGATAGCAGAAAGGCCCATTTCCAAAGCTGTACCCTTCTCAGCTTGGCCTTTTAAAATCCTGAAACCAGATTTGACCCCAGATCTCTAATGGGAACAAAAAAAAAGAACAGCCTGGCTGAGCTGTTCTGCTTTCTTGCTAAGAATGCTTGCCACAATCCAGAGATCCAACCCAGTAGAGCAGAGCTTTGACCCGATAGCTGCGAACCAGAACCAAACCGTCAGATCCAGTCCAATCCTGCCATGCAGTGTCCACAGTGCCGTGCTGATCACAGAACCAGAGCGCCTTGAGTCCAGTCCGGTGTGCTAGCAGAATTTCAGTCCAGAAAGTCTCCCTGACCAGATCCCTGACGGGTCCATTCCAAACATTGGTAGTGAGTATCCATAGCATAGTATTGTCCCTAGCATATGTATTATCCATAAATCATCCTATCCAAACCCTTTCTAATGTATCTAGAATTGCATTGTAGAAAATATTTTGTCTTACCTGAATCTTTCTCTCATCCCTATAGTCCTTTGGTAATAGTAGTGTTAAAATCATCTTTGCGCTAATATATTTTCTGAAGAAAGGCGTGCGTCTCGGCAGGCAAAAACCATCCAGAGGCGTCGCTGGGCTGGTGGCTGTGCTGTCGTGTAGTTTGTGGCTTCATAGTCTCTCTAGTGTAAGAAACCTTGTTTGTAATTTAAAAAGCACAACCTTGTTTTACAAATTTTGACTCTTTCTGAAAAAAACGACCTCTACAAAAACCTTCATAACTTATTCACCGTGTATGCTAGAAATGAAATGGAAGTGTCTACTTGATGCTAACATCCTCAGCTTTCCAAAAAACCCCAAACCGCATCCCAACTCTTTACAGTTTTTCCTGCAATCATGCTTACCACACGCAGAAAAGTTTGCCACAAATTTTTCGTTTGGCTCAAATTTATCACGTGTGTAACAGCTCTTCATTGCATACGACCTCAGAATTAAGTTTTCAACCTGCTAGCTACTCAATAATCATTGCTAGTGTTTGTCTGATAGCATACAAAGCAGCTCCCACTAGTATTGAAACCATTTTAGTGAATTAAATCCATTTTCAGTGTTTTCCTTCCATCCATTCAAAGCCACATTCAAAACCATTTTGACAAGTTGCAGTTGTTTCTGTTTTTCTCTGTGTTTGCTGGGAGAAATTGGGATTGATACTGTGTTGTTGAATTCTGTGTTCCTGAAACCTGTTTTCTCACCTTCCATCTCTTTATACTACATCATGGGGGTGGGGTGACTAGTGTGCAGGGGAAAGAGTAATTCCATTGCATTTTTGATTGAACCTACACAAAGTATTATTCTATGCTGCATTGTTTTCCTATCATTACTTCTTCTGATTAAAGCGATTTATTGTGACATCACCCAATTGGTGATCATTGTAGAACCTTTAAAGTAGTGTGATATATATATTGTGGAAATACATAAAATAAATATTTTAACTTTGCAAAACAGCCTACCTCCTGTTTCAGTGTGACCAGGGGGAGAGAGGGGCGTGATATAAGGGTACATCATTCAGAAATAAAAGAATTTATAGACATAAATAAATAATTAAGGGTTTCAATTATGCATCACACGCTAGGCATTGACTTAGGTGAAGTGCCGGGTTGAAATCACTTACAATAGGTCCTCTTTGTCAACTTTTTTGTTGTTGCAAAAAGTGCCTGTTGTAGGATGACATACATTGTAACTCTGTGTTTTGCCCCCTCACTCTTTCGCCCCGCTCTTGTGGGTCCTTAACTGATCAGGGCACAGGAGGGTCGGATGGATATCAGCATGAAAGGAACTGCGGGGTCTGAGTTGGTGGGCTCAGGCCTGGCAGGGTGTAGGATGTTAGTTCAGTGGAGATTAATGGGCACTTGGATTTATGACTCATTATCCGCAGAGCACATTCTTCTGCACAAACAGGGCACGCACAGACGTGGCGAGGACATGGGGTGGGCTGGCTGAGCTAGGTGCTGGGGATGGGAATGTTGATTTTCAGGCATAGTAGAAAGATGTCATTGGGCCTATTTGAAAATTGTTTCCACGTTATCTGTTTTACTTACCCTAACTGTGACAGTTGTCCAGAAAAAACGAAATCACTCGCACTATTGATGTGTAAAAAAAGTATTCATGATAGCACGGTATTGGTGGATGCCCGCAAACAATTAGTTTATTTTTTGAACATATTTCAAAAGCCACGTTGGTCGGCCGGCAGGCTAATTGCTGCCATGGAGTGAAGGTCACTTTGTGTGATGTAGCTTGTGGGTAGTTCACTCTGACGCGTCTTGTACAGTATGTTTTTTGATTTGTGGCTTTCCGTCACAAAAACGAAAGTTACCAGGCATACACGCTCAAAACAAGGTTCAATTGTTGTTCGTCCTGGGAAGAAAGGGCGGATTCGCTATGGATTGAAGGACGGAAGTTGTGAAATACCCGAGAAAATGATGAGGTTCACTATTTTAAAACCTGACATTGGAGCATTTATTTTCATTCTATGAAAACCATTGTTCTGATCGGACACTCTGCATTACGGCGAGAGAATGGAAATACCAAATATCATGTAAGTTTCACTGTAGACGAGTTTATATATAGACAAACGATTAAAAGTTTCATTTTCTGACCGTATTGCTTACTTACATTGATATGGGTTGTTGGTTGGGGCATATTGTGACGACATACAAACACAACCTCTATGCAGGCTAGTGATAGCTAAACCACTTCTTCCCATGGTATATCAGTGTGTGCTATTAATATTGTATTATTGGGTAGCAGGCGCCCCTCTCTAGAAAGAACATGGCATGATAAACTGTTATGTGTTTTTTGAGTATCCACAGCCATCGCCTTTAGCTCAATGTACCTTTCACAGATGGGAAATATTGATTTGTATATTTGTCTTTATCCTGGGCACATGGGCAGTCCATCACCGAAATGCTATTGCAATTCCCTTATCAACTAGAGTACCTACAGCAACCCCATACACGTGTTTCAGCCTTATTGTGCCTCATCAGTGAGGTGGAGCTATGCCTCGCTGAGCACAGTGAGCATGGAGTCCACTTCTGGGTTCCCCCAGGTTCCACCAACCGCAAGTTTGTTGCTAATAATCCATTATAATGCTGTCTATGGGTTGTTCAAATTTTTCTGTAAGCTTCTGCATCCCATTGGGAGCTAAACATAGGCCACAGCGCTAACCTCTCAAGTGCATCGTAGCCTCCAACTTTCCCTGATGATTTCTGTGTGTTTCCATTGTTTGTAGTTTGTGTTGATTATTAGGTTGCACCCATTGCATTGCAGAATGAAAGGGTAAATGGATACTTTTGAATAAAGAACGGCTACTGAAATATATGTTTATTCTGTTTTCTACACAGCTACATTCTTCCTTCCAGCAAATGTCATCATTTCCAGATGCCGAGTGATGTTTTCTTCAATGAGCAATGGCAGATACGCCTAAATGGAAGGATGTCGATTACGCTGATGTGGGACGATCGCCCGGGAACGATATGCCCTGTGGCGGTACCAGCTACAAGGAGCAACCTGTCATCGTTTACAGTGGTCTAGCAAGAAGCTGATGCGAAGCCTTGCGAATCAAGGAGCGTCAAATGCGCATCTTCTCCTGAAAGCAACACTGTGTGCCTCATAATAAAGTTTTGATGCTGTAACCCAAGAACATTAAAAAATTGGTGTTAAATAGAAATCTGCTGATGTTCTCTGGGCGTTTTTTGTGAAATAAAAGAACATAAATTGCAGAGGATTAATTTTTCTTTTATAAATAGTGTTTTCTATTCCAATTTGGGGGGCACTGTGCTGGGAGAGGATGCGGTTGTTGAATTTCCTGTTGTGCATCAACTGACGGTAAAACGTAGGTGATGACTGGGTGCATGTGGCTACATTGCCCACTAACGTCTTGAAAGTAGGTGGAGAATATTGCTAGGAATAGTGATGTCAGCTTCAGGGGCGGGTGATGTGATTTAGTGCCACAGGGGCACTTGAGTTTAGGGCGATTGATCCAGGGACAAGATTAGCACAAGATGGCCACGCCCCGCTCGTTGATTTTGCATGTTTAAAAGTGTGGAAAACTAAGGTAAGGTGTGTAGGAAATGTTTTTACGATCAATCACAGTTTGCTTAAAACCACATGCCCGAACGCTCGGGACAATAACAATATTCCTTTAAAGTAATTTAAACTAGTGTACAATGCCATTATGAAAATTAAGTTTACATTGTGCCACTGATAAATGGACAAACTAAAGCCATTTAAGTAATCTATTCATTAATGTGCATGACGGAATTATATTCAGCAAATAACATGAAAAGTTATATCTTTCTCCAGATTGGTTAAGTCCTTGCTCCCTCCGCATCAATTCATAGAGCCATATTTGTTGTTTATTGCTTTGTTAGTTCAAGCTTCAACCGTAGCTCCAGAGATTGTCTCAATTACACACCGCAACAGCTGTTAGTCTTCCATATAATGAGCAACCAATGGTGCATTTAAGGTTTGGGTGCACATTTTTGAAAGGTGTTCATTTATTCTGACATTTACTGGACGCATTGTTTTGCCTACATAGATCTTCTTAAAAGGACATACTATTGCAACTATTGCATAGGTGACATCCTTGCTCTTATAAGCAATGCATGTCCTTAATTGCCACGGCCTTCATGACTGTCAATGGAGCATTCCACATGCTTGGAAAGTAAATTGTTCTTTCTAGGTGACCCATGAGGCCTGAACCAAGTTATGTTTCAGACTCTTACCTTTCTTCATGGCAAATAAGGGTTTAGAGAATAAAGAATCTAAGGCCTGTTAAAGGTGCCAGTTCTTCTAAATGTCCTTGTGGAATTTACAGAATGTAGTAACACAAGTGGGGGAGTGTGTTTTTTGGACTTTTCACGACTATCCAAAAAGCAATCCCTGTTAGAATATCTTGCTCTTTTTCTGCATCGTTTAATGAGTTTATAAGGATAATCTTCATTCAGTAATCTAGTCTTTAAAATATCAGCTTGAATATTAAATCAGGGGCCGCAGCTGCGGGCTGTTCCTGCTGTATTAGACAATAACCATGGTCATAAGCCTGAATGTGACTTGGAGGGATGGTGTTTGCATGTTGACAAGCTAACTGCATGGGGAATTTAACAGCTGCCCCCACGTTGGTGGAGCCGAGCGGCTTCAGGAGCGGGCTGTTCCCGCTGGGCCTGTGGGCTGCCAGGCTTTTCATCGCCACTGCTTCTTCGGTCCCCTAATAAGGACCTGCTTCAGCTGTGACTGCTTCTGCAGGAGGCACAGTTCCATTTCCACCATCCTCACGCTGCCCTATTAATGTTCTCCTGCTTTTTGCCTCCTAAGACCTTGATGCATTATACTTGGCGTGCAATGTTGGTATTCATTTTGGAGCAAGTTCTTAAAATGCACATGTAACTGCTTTTCAAACCTGTACCTTTTCTAAGACATATGTGGCGCAAGTTAATTACAGCCAAATGTCACACGGATTAGCATTTAATTTGCTTACTCATTGCTTGCATTGTAACTGAAACTGAAAACGTTGGCTGTTTGGATCGTTTTGCTCTTTGCACTTAGCGCTTTTAAACAGATGAACTCGGCATTCTGTACTAATCCTCATTGCTGTTCCCATGATCCTGGCTTTGGTCTTTTATGTCATTTGTTCCAATCTAAAATACTGGTTAGAGGTGGTTGGCCCAATGGATTTGGTCTTGATTTTGGCCATTTTATTTTGCCACATTTTCTTCTATTAGCTGGCCACGGTGACTGCATGCTTTTGCTCTCGAGTCGAGTGCATTCTTTTTTCTTTCCAATCTACCGACTGATGGGCTAGTCTTGCTGGAAGCCAGCAGTAAGTGTTGCAATTGCTGCTTGTTCTATTAGTAGTCCCGGTGATGACTCCCCTGACACACAAGCATGGGCAAAAGAATAGCACTGAGCTCCCCTCATCGGTTGGCAAATGGGAAACCATAGAAATTCAACACAGGTCTCTCTCCAGGAGGTTGCAAGTGGTCATTGGATGCTAGTTTAGGAAAAGTCTCTAGCCAAATTGAACAATACAATTCAAGAATGGAAGAGGTACTCGAAAAGGGCCTACGTGCTGTAGGCCTAACATTTTCTAATGATAAACTAAGCAATACGATCAGACCTGATTTGCCCAAGGGAACATCAGCCATTCCTGCACAGCAATCAATCACACTCTAAGCCCTATTTCTGCATAGCAGTGTTTGAAACACATGCACTGTGTCAATTCTGCTGACAGAGCAAAAAGTATCCATAAACAATGTGGGCTTCAGGGTGTGGTGAAGGGTTGTGATGGTGCTCCTAAATTATCTGAACTATTTGCCAAATATTTTTGGTTGGATATTGAGATTAATATCATTGTTTCAGATAGTAAAGATATGTTTTCCTTTGTTAAATCCTTTGAATTAAGGAGTTTATAAACATTGTCCATTATTGATGATTCTTTAAGGAATATGACACACTAGAAACATGGCAAGTAAATCATCAGCTCTATCTGCTACTCAGATCACTGTGCCATCAAGTATTCTGATTCGTACTAATATTGAACCAACAGGTCGTGTTCCTCCAAATGCCTAATCTCCTGATGCCTCCATTGGTTCTCAATCCTTAAACTTCCCCAGATATGCTGATTCAAAACAATATAGCCTGCTGCTTTTTAACTTAGCACCACCTGCGGCTCCCTCATTCTGTGTTCTTGTAGACATTGCCCCACCACGCCAACTTTGACTAATCAACACAACCTTGCATCTTATTAATATTAACATCATGGGCCCATCGATTAATCCACAGGCCGTATTAATGGTGAGACGTCTACCCTGGTTTGGTACTACTACTAAGTCAGCTGGGGTAATTGTGTTGTGGTTACTTGTTTGCACCCTAGTACACTTCCTTATGCATTAACTTCCAATATGCTGTCTGCCTTTGGATCTCATAAGAGTAGGATGGCACCTTTCTCTTGTTTTATCCAATGCATGCAATGACACCGGTTAACTATGATAGGAACCCATCTATTTCTAAGACTGCTCCTTCTTCAATGTTGTCCTCTGTTCAGAAAATTCTCAATGACAGTCCTTACTCTTTAGTCAGAAACACCAAACTTACTAATGGTGTTTATTGCATTTTCATGCCCAGTCCTAACAGCAAATCATTATGCTGTTTTATGTAAAATTGAGGAAATTGATTGACTTCCTGATAAGAATACTTTGAGCCTAGCTCCCATCACCTAATTGGATGTTTTGTCCCTAGCTATTTCAATCAGTAGACTCAACAGTATTTAATAAAAACAAACTGCATCACTGTTGACTCCTTGTTACCCTCAATTGACACGATGGTTGTACCTGATGCACATGATGGTCCTTTTTGTACAAAACTGGATGTCAATTCTATTACAAGACTGGGTCCATCTTTCTTATCAATTGTATCATGGAACTTAGCAGGTGAAGATGATTGGATAGTGCTTAAATAAGACATACACTTAAAACGTATGTTGTGGTCTTACTCCAAGAAAACTGGGCCAATTCTAACGTTCACATTGATAGATTTTGCACATATCAAATTTGTGCTTCTAGGATGAAAATATAGGGTTGTTTATTGGTTGGACTAGTGATGTTAAAACATCTTGTTGAGTCAATATAAACATAATTATTAATCGTTGAATTTTCACAATATTTCACAATATCTTTTATGGTCTAAACATTGATATGGATGCTTTTTGTTTACCGGGGTACAACTGAAGGCTTTGCCATTGAGGGCTGTAATGGGAAAGTGGCCTACAAACAATGTTGTTTTTGTAAAAAAAAATAAGTTATTCTTTTTGTTATGGTGTCCAGGAGGACTTTCCACACTTCATATTCTTCTGCCCAATTTCCTCCAACATTAGGAAGAAAACAAGTTCCTACTAAACCAAATGGGCCTCAATACGAGTTTGTAGGTAGCCAAGCCGTTTTTAGTGGCATGGCTACCCCCAAACTCTGGTCCAAGTCCGGGTCCCGCAAAAGGGGACTTACCGGGCCATTCCGACCTTGGAAGGCCCGGTAATTCCCTTTTGCGGGACCCGGACCCGGTACGTCCCCATTCCGATTTGAGCCCCCATAGGGCTCAAAAGGGAGGATGCTAACAACGGGCCCGTTAATAACGGGCCCGTTGTTCGGATCCTGGACTGCTATCGGGTCCCGCTCTGCATGTCTGGTCTGGCCAGGCATCCAGGGCGGGACCCGCTGCAGACCTTGTAATGTGGTGGCCCGGAATGAACGTGCCGGTCCCTTACCGCCACACTCCTAATGAGGCCCAATGTGTTTTAGATTACTTAGACTAGCATTACTTATCATTGGCTAATTCACCACTGGTAGCTTGGATACATTTAAGGTATGTATGATGTGCATTAAAACTGAGGAACAACTTGATTAACCTTGAAAAACTACCCTGGTTACAGCAGCATGATGTTAACATGTTTGAATAGTTGCTATTTATATGAACTGTTTTTACTATTTCTCTCTATTGTATTGTTACATTGGCTTCATTGCTGATTTTTGTTATTTTTATAACTTGGGAGGTTGTTTCTTTTTATCTGAATAATTTTTTTGGCAGATTAAAATGAACTAATTAAGTGAAATTCCACCGAAATACCGGTCTTCCCATATGGCGAATAACCAAACCAAAGAGTGGAATACAGGGAACTTCAAAGTATCATCACAAATATGAATCCAGGACACATTTTATTCAAAACTTAGTTCAGTGTCTCCCCACATTATAAATATGCCATCAATGAATGCCTTGTATAAAGTGATGGATTGACGAAAGGGATTATTCGTAGTGAAAATAAACACTGTCACAAACAGTATTGACACATTTTGAGCAAAAGTGCATCCAATTGCAGTCCTTTTCAATTTGGGCCACGGGGCATGACAGTTAGAATTAGTAAGACCACTCTGAGTGGTCTCTGAGTAGTCTTCCCAAATCAAACTTTTTGTTTTTGAGAAAGTGAAAAATAAAACAAATTTTTACTCCCCACCATATCATTATCAGGGATGAAACTCTGGCTTACCCAGTTTCTTCCCTAAGAGTGTCCCATCTACACCCCAAAGAGAAACGCAGCATTTACTACCTGTGCATGGTTGCCAAGATCTCATACACTTCTGCTGTCTGCCCTGATAGTCCTGACTGACACATCCTTGACCGTGGTCTCAGGGAGACCAGTAATTGCAGGTGATGTGAAGGGTTTTTGGGTCATATTTCATACTATTTAGGGCACCACTCTCCACAAACGTGTTCTGTCTCACTTGGTAAACACTTGGTTGCAGGCCCAGAAAGCATGGCAATTTCAGCTGGTGTGACGGGTTTCAGGGTACTAGCACACAGAGATTCCAGCACCACTCTTCACCAAAGTCTCCTGGCCTGCCGCTGTGACCTGGGCTCAGGGCTCAGGGAGATCAGCTCCATCAGTTGATGTGAAGGGTTTCAGAGTTCTAGCGCACACAGATTCCAGTGCCACTCTCCACCAGAATTTCCACCCCATATTACCATGCCTTTGGCAGAAACAAACAAGGAAATCATAATAAAGCCAACTAACAAAAGAGATGCAGTTGTGGTCATGGATACACAGAAATAAAAAATAAAAGCATACTGACAATTTCTGGACACAATCTACTATCATAAACTTAGTGATGCCATGATCATGAAGTACAAAAGAACTCCGGAACAAATCATCAATCCATGCCTAGCAGCACCAAGGAGCAACTCCAACATTTGATACTAAACAATCCAAGTCCTGGGACTTTTTATTTTCTCCCAAAAACCCACAAACCAGGAAATCTAGGCCACCTGATGATCTCTGGAGTACACTTTTATACAGGACAGAACACACTTCTTCTGAAAGAATCCAGAGATAGACTTTGCACCACCATCCTGGACATGTTGGGTGTCACTGCACTTTACTCCAACATTCCACATGTAGATGGACTTGCTGCATGCCAGAATTTCCTGCAAAAAAGCAAACCCCGAAGAAGACACTCCAGCCACAGCTTTCACAGATCTCTTGAGATTCATAGTCACATACAACAATTTCTGCTTCAATGGAAGACATCTCTGACAAAAGACCACATAGTCCACGGGCACTACATTTGGCATCTCAGTATGTTGTGGTTTTCATGGCAGACCTTTAGCAAAAGGTATTACAACAAGAATCCCTGAAGCTAATAACATACCTGTGTTTTATTGATCACATCTTCTTGATATGGACAGAAGGTGAAGACACTCTTAAACAATTACATGACTCAATATTTGGCTTCCTCCAATACATCAAGTTCACCATGGAATAATCCAAGAAGACCATACATTTCCTAGATACAACCATCTTGGTTGGAAGGAAACGGCTGTAAACAAGAAACTCACCAATAGCAACACATTCCTGCACAGCACAAGATTCCAAAGCCACACAAAATGGCCTATTATCTACAGATAGGCCATTCGACACCAATGTTTATGCTCCAATAGGAAGCTAAGGAACAACTGAACCAGAGACATTGATAGGGAATTTGACTGTACATCGAAAATACCCAGAGGCAACCTGCAACATTACAGAAAACAGATACAGAGAGTACATTCCTTTGGTTGTCTTCTACCATCCAGCACTAACATAACTGAATGGGATCTGCAACCATTATTCCGCCAGGGATGACGAGCTCAGAGACATAATCAAAGAAGCTCCCCTAATTGCATACAAAGAACCGAAAAACCTATCACAATCTATGACCAGTAGTCAATTTTCACTAGATCAAGATCAAAGAGCAAAACAGACCTAGAATGTACTCTTGCAACATCATAAAATGCACATTGTGACAACACATATGACCAGTTCTGCCATAACAACTCCCTAGAAACTAACAATACAGATAGAAGGGACATATCATCTAATATTGTGTACCTCATCCCATGCAAAAAATACATGGAAGGGAGTTATGTAGGTGAGACCTGCATGGAACTGCATGAAATGATTAACCTACACAAGTAAACCAGCTCGAACCACAAAACTGCAACACCAGTTGGTCAACTCATCACACAGGACAGGTGCTCACTGGATAATCTTACTGTGAAGAGTTTAAAAGGTGGCCTCGCGAATACCACACACAGAAGGATGTGAGAGCTTCTTAATCTAAAACACAGCAACCTGAACAGAGATATAGGTTTTATGACACAATATGGCCAACTTGGAGCCCAGGTCCAGCAATGCCATCACATCAACAGAGTCAAAAGACAACCCTCCAGTACTATGTTTCACCATTAGCTGTTGAACACTACTGCTCAATACCCTTAATGGGATTGGGGGACAGGGTACTGCAACAGAAATGTTGGGAGTCTAAGCTCAAATGTGTGGCACCCATTGCAGACAGGACAACATATGGCAGACATATCCCTGAACAAACCATATAGCTTGCAAATAGCATTGTTAGTGTCACTAACGTTAACTCCATTGATATGTTTGTTATTGTATGTGCAGAATGGCAATCCATATGTATGTAGAGTGGCTGAAGTCTACATTCATGAATGGTTCTGCTTATTCCTAATGTGCGAAAATATGTATCAAGATACCTCAAGTAAAATGTAGCTTTTGCAACAATGTAGCTAGTGCAACATTAGATAAGCACTGTGGACGTAGCAGGTGTTTTTCAGCTCACCATAGTATGGGTGCACTAAACTCAGCACTTGAAATGTAAAAGCTGCAAGCCGTTTCATTGGCTCTTTAGGGTGCTGAGATCTGGGGATCTATGTGCACACAATCCTTAGCAATATCTGAACACACATTTTTGAAATCCGTGTTAATATAACCTGTGAATGCCCGAAATGCCTTGGTACATATGAAGGGTGGCCTGCATATAATAGAGGTCGTTGTATGTCTTAAACCTATACTCTATTGGGTGAGGCTTTGGACAACCATGGGCTTGACTAAATACAGAGATGCACTATGCACACCTTGTCTGGGAAGGGAGGTTGTGCTCGCCCATGTCTCTTGCATGTTAGTGACAGACTAAATTACTTGAAGGTTCGCAAACTCTTAGTCAACTCACACAAAATGACCAATGAGAGTAAAGGGATGGTCAAAAGAGCAGGTACTGAAGTTGCTAGGAATAGTATGCAAGATTCCTGTTCTAAACTTCATAACGGTCTGATGTACCTGAGAGTCAAGCAGGAGTTTGGGTTTGAGAAATATCTATACGTTACCAGATCCCCGCCTGCACACAACCACATTATATTGAATTCAGGGTGAATACCCTGTGGGTAAGCAGGCATACCAAAAACTGGCCAGGGTTTGGCTGTGCAGCTCGTCCGGTGTGTGGGTTGCATGAAGAGACAGTAATGCACTTCATGTTATTTTGTCAAGTATATCGAGATTTGAGAACCAGGCCCTTATTTTCCTCCTTGAAGGCTGAACATAACGAATGCACTGGCGACGCTATACGGTTAATGATTTAAATGTCCATTTTGTAGCAAAATACGTATACCAAACATGGACCAGGAGACTTAGAATAATCAATAATAACATGCTGAATGTAGGGATTCCCGACTAGGGAGTCTACTTGATTGTTAATACATCTGTTTATGATCTCATCAACACACTTGCTGGCTGTATTCACTTTTTTTACTGCAGGTTTTATTGGCAAAGTTTTATTTGTATTGGTGTACTGCCTGCTAGATTAATTTAGATTGTATTTTCAGCCAGTTTTATCATGTGATGTAATTGTTGTGTTGTGATCTGTGATTTTATGGTTTTATATTGAATAAATCTAATGATAGATTGATTGAATAGAAAGAACAGTGGAGTGAGAGGAGGGGTGGTGTCAAGGAGAAGCGATAATAGGGATAGGGAGAGAGTTTAAATGTTTCTCAGTGGAGGAGAGTGAAGAAAGAAGTAGAAGGGAAAGGAAGAGATCACAGGAGAAGTGCACAGCAAAACGACAGTTATGAAGATGCAATTAAGGGTACTTACAGACAAGTAGCAGGACACAGCAAAGTAGCGGGTCACAAGCTAAGAGGAAAAGAGGCTGGTCATTGGTTGGTCTTCACCCATCACTGTTCCACTGTGGGCTGCATTTGAAGGCCCCAAACAGTAGTTCCTTTCACATGAATAGCAACATTTTAAACACTGAAACAAAAACAGCCTGGTCTTTGTTGTTGTTTTTCAAGCAAAATTAAAGAGCCATGCGGAAAGTGGTCTGTCATTACCAATGGACAAGGACCATTTTAATTTACAAAAGAAGGAGGAATCAAAGAACCCTGTCACATGGAAAACAGGATTTGTACACATTGAAAACAAAAACAGCCTGCACAGGTGTGTGCAAATAAAAACGGTTTTAAAAAGTAAAAGTGAAAAAATATCACTGCCCATAGAAACATTATGATGTGCAGGTTGACCAAATGTAATGTATATTATGTTTCACCCACAAAACTCCAGTGACATTTGAGGAGCCACTTTGTATTCATGGAAAATATCAGCCCCAGCCAAACCCTTTTGCTGGCTGTAAATTTGTTTAAAAAAAAAAAAGGAAATCTCCCACTCCCAGCCTGGATATCACATCTCTGATCTAATGACCAATTTCAATAAAATGTCATGCTAAAGGTGTCAACATTCAGTGTTCTCCAGACCTGCTGGCTCTGAAAGCATTGACTTCAAGAAAAGTTACCCCCTGACTGGAGCATGACTAATATGTGTGAAAACACGGGCACCCACTTCAAAGAGTAAGCTTCATAGACAAAGGCAACTGATAAAGGTACAGGCTGACCAAGTAAAAACAAATGGCCGGAAGGCAGAAAAGGGCCATTTGTCCCACATGAAGAGTTCAATTAATTTAAAAGGACTATTATCATTCAGGCCTTTTTTCAGTCATCATAAACCCGATGGATTTCATCTATGTGTCATTTTTTATGTATTTTCCAAGCGATTCTGGGCATATAAAATTCATCCACGTGTGACTCATGGAACTATAATGTCGAGCTAAGATGTTTTTGTGGTTAATCTGAACATGTTCCAAATGTGAGAGTTGGTGAGTGGGTGGAAAATGAAATTAGGGATATGCTTAATAATTTACATATTCATAACTGTTGTGCTTTTTATGGAAATGACAGCCATGTGCCACATGGTCGTGCTACATCATACATATTTGGTGGATGGCTTATCTAATTCTACATGATTAGCTGAATCAGAAAATATGTTTACTATGGCACTTGCTAGTAGAATTGTGAAATTGTGTTACATAACTAGTTTTTGCCAAAAAGTTGAAAGGAGAACAAAGGCCGATTACAAATGGGAATGGCCAAATGTTGCTCCAGACCCACAAACCAATCCTGACTTGGAGGCTGGGTTTGGGAGGAGAGAGAAGGACATACAGAAAAATGAGACACCCAGGGACAGGACAGAGAGAAGAGACAAACCATTAGGAAGGCTGCTGAGACTTACCCTCTGAGAGTTGTAAGGAGACACCAGAGGAGATTGCTGAGAGCACATTTGGGTGTAACTGTCTGTTCCTTGGAAGGCTTCAAAGCTGACTGGGTCCTATGCTGAAGAGTGGGAGGCCATCTTTGAGAGTGGAGTGACCAGGCCCCTGCCCTATCTTTCCAGAGGGTCCTGCGATGAAGCTGGCTTTCCTCAACTTTAAACAGAGGCTTGCTATGTAAGTACAGCTGAGATCTGGGAAACTAAAAGGTGGGAGAGACTGCTTGCCATAAATCATTTCCCTTTATAGTGGGTGGGTGGGGGGCAAAACTGTGTAGATCATTAACCTATTTACCTTAAAATATCAATTTAATTAATTCCCCATTTGGCAGAAAACTACAGGTTGAATTTTGTTAAAATTAGAAATTAACAAAGCTCACTTCCCAGTGTGTGCTGAAAACTACAGCCTATAACTTAATTGGGTAATCCTTGTTGTCCAGCTGCCCCAACTTCTTAAAGAAGGGGTGTGTCTTTGTTCTTAAATCAGTCTTTCAGTAAGGCGGGGGTCTGAAATCCAAAATTCCCAAAATCATTCCAATTCTTCTGTCTGACTTCCCAACCTTGACCAAAGCAAGGGGTGTCCTGTGTTTACTTTAAACCAAAAGTGTGGACAAAATCATCATTACAAACTTGAAATCCTACTGCTAGCCTTTTAAGCCTGCAGGAAAATTACAATCGCACAACATTACACATTAAGGGCCTCATTACGACCCTGGCGGTAAGTTACCGCCAGGGCCGTGACTTTACCGCCATGGCGCTAACTACGTTAACGCCATGGCGGTAAGGGGATTTACCGCCCCATTCCGACCTTGGCGGGGCGGTAAATCCCCAATCCCCATTTACCCTTCCCCATTCCCATTTTTGCCCCATAGGGCATAATGGGAGTGGGGAAGGCGTTAACTACGCCACCGTAAATTACGGTGGCGTAATTAACACCAAGTTCCCTTACCGCCATGGTTTTTTACACCCGCTAAAAGCAGGTGTAAAAACCGCCATGGCGGAAAGGGAACTCGTAATTGGCGGAAAGGGGTTGGCGCAGCTAACGCTGCCGCAAACCCCTTTCCGCCAGGGTCGTAATGAGGCCCTAAGTGACTTTGTGACTGATCAGTATATTTATTTCATGAATTAAAATTTGCAGAAAGGGAAGAATTGTGATTGTGTTCTTTTTAATTTCACTTTTGTGATTTATTTATGTTGAGAGAAGTTGATGGTGTTATGCCATGGATAAAGTGGTTTTTGACATTTTCGTGCTAATTTCTATTGCATTTAATTTAAATAAATACCAATATGTTTCCCGTACACCGGCCTGGTTCTTGGCTCATTGTTAGCTCAGGGGAGAGGGATCCAAGTGGCATGATATGTGTTTGAGATAGGGCTTGAGTGGAGAGAGAATGAACTCCCTATGTTGAGGGTGGCTTTTCAATAAACTGTTGCAAATTTGGGGCTCTGGCCGAGATTTAGCTTCCTATTCCTGACCTATGACAAGTACATTGGCCCTCATTACGACCCTGGCGGAAAGTGACTGACCGGACCGCCACAGCGTAAATAGCGATTCCCCCATTGCACGAAGGAGCAAAGTGCGGCCCATTCCGACCCATTGGGCACGAGCACCACGGCATGGCGGAAGTGCACAGTCCGCGATGGCGGAAATGACCCCCAAACGGCCCACACCGCCGCCGTACGGCGCCCTAGGTGCAATACCGCCACCCATCACAGCGGACACCGCAGTGTGCGCCTACCGGAAAGTACGGTGACCGTAAATATACGGAAACGGAAGTAAAAACATGGGCCCGGAACGGGAAACATCCCGCTGTACACCTATAAAACCACAAAAACCACACAACCACTAAAAACACTACCCCGAGACACACCCCAACCCGTCATCCACCCTAGCGAAACCAAGAAAAATGGGAAAAGTAGCGAAGAAAGCGTGCGACCGCAAGCGGCAGGTCCACTTCTCCCGTGAGGAACTCACCGTGCTAACAGAGACCCTCCAGGAGAATGCTGCCGTCGTCTTCTCCACGCAAATGACCAGGACGGCACTTGCGAACAAGAAGGCCATATGGGCTCTGGTGGCACAGCGGGTAAGTGCGGTGGGGACCGCACCCCGCAACCCACAGCAATGCAGAAAGCGATGGGACGACCTGCGGATACGCGTCCGCAGCATACTCTCTGCCAACCGCAACATTGCCACAGCCACCGGGGGAGGTCCTGAATCACCCATCAAGTTGACCCCCTGGGAAGAAATCTGTGCCTCCACCATCGGAATGGAGAGCATAGAGGGAGTCGGAGGGATGGAGAAAGGAGTGCAGACATCCGAAGATTCAGGTAGGTGGGCCAGATAAAACAATGCTAAATCCACAATGTCCAATCATGTGAAGTACCATGTGTCCACATAGTGCAACAGAAACACATGTCCAGGAGAACGTCCACACACATCGCCCTGATAGCGCACTTTAAAACTCACAATAAATACATAAATAATTAAAAACCCCTAAAACACCCACTACACGTGCAGCAGGCACACCCTAACTGCAGGCTGCCAAACAACTGCACCCTCACTCCACACACAAATGAAAGCACCTCCAAGGCCCCGACCCAAATCACCCTCAGGTACCACCCCAATGCATGTGATACAATGCCATGCCAATACCCACAGACCCATTAATAACCCTCGCCCTCCTTTACTCCACCACAGGGTCCGATCCAAACGACGAGCATCAGGACACCCCTACCAGCACACCTGCAAAGAGGGCCAAGACCAACGGCCAAAGACCCTCCACCTCAGCTGCACGCATCAAGACACGGCAGCTGCACACAACAGGTGGCAGCACAGAGGAGGGAACATCAACAGGCACCCCAGCAGCCAGCATGCCCACAACACCACCACCACAGGTCCCCCCAACGGATGCCACAGAACGCACTGCCTCTGGTGGCAGCAGCACCATAGGTGACACCCCATTGATGGCAGCATGCTCCGACACAGAAGACGGGGATGTCGAAGTCAGATCCATCCATGACCTGTCCCATTCCCCCTGTCTGTCCCATCCCGTACAACATGAGGATACCACGCAGGGGCACCCACAAGACGACGACTGGCCATCCCCCACAAGCCCTGTGGCAAGGCAACATGAGGTCAACAGCCCCTCTGTGACACCCCCGCAAATGGCCATGGCCCAGCAGAGGCAACAGTCCCTCGACCAGTTAATCGTGCAACAGCAGCAACTGGCCACGCTCCTCAAGGACCATGCCGATGAATGTGGGCGCACTAAGGCAGACATAGAAACATCAACTGAGACACTTAGGGCAGAAATGGAGAGAAGTACAGAGACACTAAGGGCACAAATGGAGAGTAGCACCGAGAGCCTGAGAGTCCAAATGGAGAGAAGCACCGAGAGCCTGAGGGGGGAACTGCATGCGACGTCCAAAGACGTATGTGCCGAACTTGCCGCAGTGCGCCGTGTGCTCACTGAGCTCTCACAAACCCTTAGGGACATGCATGGACGTGAGCAGGCAGAGACATCATCCGTTGCAAGTTCCGTCCAGGGCAGCCCCCAACGTAGATCTGGGAGGAACCTGCGCTCCACAGGCAGGGGTGCCCCTGATACCCGCAGAGGGGGCTTGCAATAGCGACAGCCCACTGACAATGAGCATCTTTGGACACTGGTGTTCGGGGGGGAGGTAGGAGGGTGGAGGGGGTGTGTTGGGCTCACTTGGGTGGCGGGTCGATAGGGTGTTCAACATGATATCACATATGCCATAAACAGTGCACGATCAACCAATGAGATGTGTGGACATTGATCTTTGTGTACTAGGCCATCATAGGCGTACAGTCCATATTGTGCATGTACCAGACACACACAGTGCCACGAGTCCCGTGTCCATGTATCAGCCACCAGGCGTGAGTGCTAGAAGCATGCATCAATGAGATGCTGACGAATGTCACGGGCCTCCGGTGCCTCGCAGACTCCTTGAGGTGCTGCCACATCCCCACCCTCATCATGACCATCATCAGGTGCTTGCAGTTCTGCGTCAGGGGGCATGGGCACATTTCTACGTACGCACATGTTGTGGAGCATGACACATGCCATGACCATCTTTGCAACCTTCTCATGGCGGTACAGGAGTGCCCCGCCAGACCTGCTGAGGCAGCGGAAACGAGTCTCCAGTAGGCCGAATGCCTGTTCAATGACTACACGGTTACGTGAGTGGGCATGGTTGTAGTCCTCCTCATGCTGGTCCCGTGGGTTCCGGACTGGTGTGAGGAGCCATCTCTTCAGTGGATACCCAGCATCACCTGTATGTGGACGATAATCGTATGATGTGGAATGCCATTGCTACGTACGCACACCCCCCCCCTTCCTGCCAGGTCATTGCCGCATCACATACCCCACATCATCATGCATGAAATGAGACTCACCGAGTAGCCAGGATCTGTTCCCTGCGTGTCGCTCCATGTAGCGTGGTATAGTAGAGTTCCTCAAGACCATAGAATCATGGGTTGATCCAGGGAATCTGGCACAACAATGTGTAATGATCCTGTTGGAGTCACACACCATTTGTACATTCAGGGAATGAAATTGTTTTCGGTTGCGGTACTGGGCCTCCATGGCATGTGGGACGACCAATTCCACATGGGTGCAGTCGATGGCACCAATGCAACCCGGTATGCCGGCAAGTGCATGGAATCCCCCTTTTGTGTTGGTAATTTCCTGCTCCGAGCGTGGTAGAGAGATGTAGTCGTCTGCGTGCTGCAGGAGGGCATCGAGCACTTGCAATAGTGTCCGTGAGAACAGTGGCTGAGAAATGCCATGCAACTGTCCGACTGTGTGCTGGTAGGTGCCTGTGGCCAGGAAGTGGAGTACAGACACCACCTTCAGTAGGGGTGGGATGGTGGTTGGGCTATCTATCATGCTGACAAGGTCAGCGTGTGTCATGTCCACAATGGCGGCTATCGTGTCCCGGTCCAAACGGTAGAGGGTGTGGATCTGCTCATCAGTGAGGTTGAACGGATGTGCTCGGAGGCGTGGGATTGCGGGCTGCCTGCGTGGTGGTAGTGGCTGTGCTGGCGGCCCTTGCTGGCCCTGCCTTGGCCTCCTCCTCCTCCTGCGTCTCCTCCGTGCGGCCGGTTGTAGTTGGTGTTCGTCTTCTTCTTGGAGTTGGAGTACTTGCAGTGCTATCAGGTCCCCCAGGGCCAACATCGCGAGTCCTGCCGGGAGCATTTCGGAGTGGGTGTGGTTGTGGGAGGAGACTGGGTGTGCAATTTATGTGTTTTCAGGCTGTATGGCCTCCACCTGTGGTGATTCATTCCACCTGTGCAAGCTGCTCTCCCCTTTGGGCGAGCACGTCCCGCACACAACGCTGCAATTCGAGGAATGGCATCTTGCTATTGCATTCATGTATTTGTACCCGATGGCCGTGTAACATTTGTTGATATGTACATTCGGCTATGGTCCCACTGTTTCACATACAATCTTTGCAGTCGCGAACAGACTTGTGATGGGTCAGTGGAACGTAGTACTCGAGTAACGGTGGGCCCTCATGCATCACTGTACCGAGTTGCAACGACGGGCGGGGCGTCCCATTCGTGGGTGAAGGCAGTTGCCATTTTCACACACAGCCGCACTAGATGGATTAATTTGTGATTTCAAACGGCCACAGATGCCTTTTCGACGTGATGTTGCAAATGAGGAATTCGAAGGGCGGCGCTTTCGGTTTTCAGCTAGCGGCGAGGAGATGCCCACAGGTCTGACTGCAAATATAACGTTCTATTGTTCAATGTCCTTGAGACAGGGGCCATGGCGAGGATGCAATGATTGATATGAATAGTTTGGGATGCGCAATAGCGACGTGGGCGATGAGGCCGGACGTTCCCAAATACATGTTACTTCACAACACTGGAATTACGGGCTGGGGCACTGTGGATTTTGCAGGTTGCATAACGCACAGACTCAATGGAAATTTCTAATGTTATGTGAGTAAATATTCAGGCGTTTTTATACCGGGATGAGGGAATGATGAATGGATGCATGGATAGGTGATTTGATACAGGGTTTGCCATGTACAGGGCTTCTTGGAATCTATCCGCCTCCCCTGCGCTATGTGATGCAGGGCTGCCATAGTGGGACCATCGTCTATCTGGCCTTGTTGAGCCCTCCCTGTCTCGACGCGCCTTCAGACACTTGTGTCCATGCACGTTAACATTCCCATCTGATGGAATCTGTTTTGACAGACGCATGCACAGGTACACTCGTTTGTGATTGTGTTTACACCTCGATATAGATGGTTATGAGTCGCAAGTGGTTTTGGGGTGGTGATGATCCTTTGGAGTGGGCTAGCATGCATATGGCTGTGGATTTAGTGTGATCATTGAAGTGAGTTGTTGGAATGTAGTTCTGATGGCCATTCTGTTCTTTTTCTTTTCTTTTGGTTGACAGGTATCTCCTCCCCTTTTGCCACTGCCATCTGTATGCCACACCTGCAGATGGCTTTTACTCCCGACACCTGCTGCTTCGTGTTAATCAGTGGAGCAGCATTACGATCTTATGGGACGATCGCCAATGGGCCACATGCCCTTACGCAGTACTAGTGGCTCGGAGCAACATTTCGGCCTTTCAGCTGGACTAGTGCCTCCCCATTGGGACGGCCCTGCGGTTCTGTGCGCTTCCATGTTGCCTTTTCGTACGTGAATGTGGCTCTGTGTACCATGATGGAACAGGGCGTCACACAAGTAGTAGCTGGTCATTCCTTGCGGATGCAGCCCACAATGGTGATATGTGTTTTGGAGTTCATGGACTAATGGCTGTATGGGCTTGGTGATTTTGTTGTGCATTAAATTTCTATTCTGATATGGGCCGTGTAGCGTTCTTCTTTGCGAGTGATGTGGCATATTCCTATTTGGGGAGCGATGTATTGTGAGGAGATCTGCATTGGGTTCCAGCTTCGGAGTTTAGTTGCGTGGTACTGTGCTGGGCGCGTTTGCCTACGGAGTGAGGTCAGGGATGGGGGCTGCCAATATGACTGTTTGAATGTTGTCATGCTCAGGGGCGGGGGATTGGGTTTTGTGTAACAGATGCCGGTCAGCCAGGTGGACTGGTGGAATGTTGTGATTTTCGGAATATTGCTGGTCACAGGTGCCTGTGTTTGCGTGCGTTTCTGGGGGGGGGACTGTGGTCATGTCCATTGGAATGGCTTCTGTATTCGTGCCATCTGTGCCCTGCAGCTCCCATTGACCCCTCTTGTGATTCTTTTGTTCGTTGGCATGCATGGGTGACTTGTACTTTTCACTGGTTGCATTGTGACTTCATTGCACCTACGGGGAGTTGTACTTTGTGGGCAGGGAGCGGTGTACAGGCACTCAGTGGGGCCGTTTACGGTTGATTCGCGATGCCGTACTTCTCACCATGGCGGAATGGTACTTTCCGCCATGCTTGATGGCTTTAGGTACATGTCCGCTAGGGTCGGAATTCGCGTACCCTTGCGCCATGGTGGTATTTACGGTTTGGCATGGCGCGCGCGCGCGTACTTGGTGCAGTTAGCGTTGGCGTTCACTACGGTGTCGCTAATGGCTTCGTACTTTGCGGTGACGGGTCATAGTCGCACCGAGCGCTATTCGATGGCGGTATTGCATTTCCGCCATCGTTTTCCGATTTCCGCCAGGGTCGTAATGAGGCCCATTGTGACAATCTATTCATTTTGATGCAATTTCATTAAGGTGGAGTGAGAGTCATCTTTGTTTTGTTAAAGTGCCACTAGGACTTGACTTCTGAGTTCCAGGGAGGTGTATCAGTAGAAAATTAAGAGTGTTTAAGAATGTATTTGAGTGAGGAAATCAAGCAGGAACAGGGTGAGTTTGCCCCTGCATAAAGAAAATGTTATTAAATTTCAAAAAGCCAATTGTGAAAATGACTACTGTACAAATTAGGGAAGACTGGGAGCACATCTCCTAACTAAATTATTTCTCAAACGAGAATGGGTTGAGGATGATGCAGGAAAGTGGCAAACCAGTATTGTGCGTGAGGTTACCTCAGTAAGGCTTGAAGCTGGGAAATTGCACATAGCACTTGAGGCATTTTATAGGATCACAACGGCTCTTGATGAACAGATAAAATTGGCTCAGCTAAATGCTCAGTTATATTTTCATTTTCTTTTAGTAGAAGAGCGCAGGCAAAATAATGAGGCTATTAGAATGAATCATGCTGTAGACCTGTCACAGGCCCAGGATCTTGTTCAACAACTCAACACTGAGTTAAAAACACCACAGCAAGAGAGGTCAGAGCGAGAAACACAGTTGTTTGCACTGTAAAATGCACAAAAATAATGTATAGAAAAGTTGTGCACACTGCAAAACAAGCTGAATGACCAGGCTGCTTACAATAGAGTGGTTCTGCAGGACATTATCACATTCCAATCAGAAATAAAACAATTGAAAACTGAAGATAGTCAATTAATTATCAATGGGGTTGATTTCCAAAATGACGTTGATCAGATATATCCGCAGGTAAGTACTCTGAAACCACAGAGGACGCAGCTGATTCAGGAAAAAAACCTCTTGAATAGGGATAACAGTGTCTGATTACAGAGGATAAATCAGTTGGAAATGGAGGTAGAAAAATGACAGTCGGGTTCTCAGGAACTGACCAGAATTACAGAAGAAAGGAACGGCATTGTAGAGCAAGTGAGGCAAATAGAAGCTGAACTATTAGAGGCAGCAAAATGTAGGGATGAACAAGAGAAAGAGTTTAGTCCGCTGAAGGAAACATTTCTTAAATATGCACGCAGTTTACAAGGCTCACAGAGGGAGAAAGAATCATTTCAGCAGGAGGTGCAGAAAACAAAGGTTTGGTTGGTAGCTCAGAGCGGGATAAATGAGATTAATCAGGCCTTAGTGTCAGAATTAAAAAGCCAGCTTTCTGACTACCAAAAGCAAACAAATAAAGAGAGACACAGGTGTAAGAGCTTCACCAAGGAAATTAATTATAAACAGGACTTGAGGCACCCTGACCAATCAGGACATGGGACAAGGCCCACTGATCCGGGTGTGGTGCCCCTCCCAGCAGGGGCCCCAAACCAGTCATTTATATCCTCTCATGCACAAATGGGAACTGACCATATACATGCCACCTATCCAGAACAGGGCAGTTAGACTTATCAAGGCCAAGTCCAACTGATCAGGAAGGTCAGTCCCTGTCTGATATTGATGAGTATTCATCTCTACCACACAGAAGGGAAGGTGGCCAGACCAGCGGGTCCTGGGAAGTAAGGAATAATAAGGTAAGTACTTCAGACCATGAAAACTCTTTTGAGGAGAGAGTCAGGGAGTTAGAATGGCTGAAGATGCGACTACAAAGAGACCACCTTGCTCGCTTTGCTGAAGGAGAAAATCCAGACCGTCAGCCTAGGAAGGGCATTCTAAAAACCTCTGTAAATTCAGGTGAAGGGGGAAATCCCCAGACTCCCTGGTAGGAGGGATGAGGAAACTGGGTTCTACCCCGGGCCTGAAAGGAACTCCAGGGTGGGTGACCCTGAGAGTTCAGTTTGGTCCAGGCGAGAGGAGTCCAGACCCCATGGTTCTGGTAGATGTTCTCAGTCTCAAAGAGATAGGGAGCACCTAGAAGACAGGGAAGGGAGTGCCGATAGCAGTTCTGAGAAAGAAAGTGGAAGGACTCAGGTGCATTGGAAGAAAAAGACAGGGAAGCAGAGCGAGGGTTTTGTGAAAGACCCAATAAGACAAATGAAGACCATACAGAGGTTCCTAACCCCATACCATAAGAATGCCAAGTATTCGTTATGGGAGCACCTGGAACTTTATGAGCAGATGATAGCATCATTCCAGTTAAGAAATCATGTCAACTGTATAGAATTTGCTAAATGGACGTTCTCACCTGAGTACTTCAGTTTCTTTGCAGGACTGGAGAACAAGGATTATCAGAAATGGTCCACTTATCAGGCGGCCAGTGGACCGTAAGGCTGCATATAACTTGCAGTGTGGGGAAGATCAGGCACCTTGGGAGTTTTTACAGGAGTTAAAGCGAGCATTTGCTCAGACTTCCCTGCGGATTAACACAAATAGTAGGGAGTTCATAACTACATATGGTCATGCTCTCCCCAAATACATAACATAATGACTCAGTTGGTGCGTGATTTTCTCGAGCATAGAACCCTGGATTGGGTGATTGAACAGTCCACCAGGATTTATGAGGCTTTATGAGGTCCAATAGCCTGCTGAGAGTAAAAATACTGTCAAATCCCCAAAACTATCTAATACCCCTCCTGCTGCAAAGGTGGTAGAGGTCAAAACAACCCCTCCATTGGATCTGGAGACAGGGGGCCTAAAAGTAACTGACCTGCCAACAAGCAAAATGGAAATCAGAAGAGACTCCCCAACCCAGCCCAAGCAAATGGTAGTCAGGTGGGGGGCCAGAACAATGATCCCTCTGACTCTGACACCTATATTAGTCCTAGGTACAAGGGTACTTAACCAATCCTGGGGTATGTATACACTCCCCCGGCCCAAAGGGGGCTGGGGATGAATCAGTTAAGTACTGCCCCGGGAAACCTCCTCCCAAACTTCCTTCAGGAGAGAAGTATCACTCCACCTCCTAATCTGAACTTTTTCCTCAGATATCCCCCAAACCAGAACTTCCAAAGCAATTCTACTCTCTGCCCTCAGTTCCAGGACAATAGATCCCTCAACCCGGGAGAAGGCAGATTCAGGATGGAGAATTATGGGGGGAATTTCCAGTTCCCAAGCTACTACGGGAGAGGGGACAGTTACCCCTTTCAGGAGCAGCAGAGGTATGACTTGAGACCTCCCTACCACCCAAACAAGGTCTCTCAACTGGAGCGACGGGTCCAGCAACTGACCAATGATCTGGGGCACATGCTGAGGGCTCAGTCCAACTCCCAACCTAACCCTGCTTCTGAGAAGTCCCCAAAACCCAAGTTTAATGCCCCAGGGGGGAAATGATGGAGGAGAGATGCTAAGCCCTTGAGGAAGCTTCCTTTCTCACCCTAACAGAATCACTAAAAACCTCTCAGCCTGAATGAGTTTCTTCTACCCCCAAAATGTTAGAACCCAGAGAGCAAAGGGTGAGTAGGAGAGGCCAAAGTAGAACCCATTTTGTGGTGGAACTCCGGATTATCCCTGTTAAAAGAGAAGAAACTATGGAATATTCAGGTAGGGAGACCTTCTCTTTCAAAAACAGGGGGTCCCTCCCAAAGAAAAATGGGTCCCAAAATGCCCTGAGTGGGTAAGTATGGAGACCAACCCAGAACCAAAAACTATTCAACCCCAAACAGGTGAGCCACACAGAAGGGAAACAGAGGGGGTGTCCTTTCTCCAAACAAGTTCTGCGAACTGTTGTCAGATAACGTGGAACAGCCAAGGAGCCAGGGAAAAAGTGGATTACCCAACAACACCCATTGCGAGTTGCACATTTGTTTTTACAGATTCCTGAACGCCGACATAGAAAACTGCCCAAGATAACACAGTGTCAGAGTTCAATATTACGAAAATGACCACAGGCCTGTCAAAGAACTCACACTTTCTTTTGCACCTTGGAGGAAAAAGAAGACCATTTTATGCACTGGTCAAGGTGCATGGTCAGTGCGAATTATCAGCTCTGGTGGATAATGGAGCCCAAGCCAACCTCCTGTCAAAAAGGGCCTTTGACCAACTAAACTCAGGATGTGGGGAGGGCCACCAAATTCCACTCACACCACTTCCCGGACAATTCCAAAATTTTGACGGGAATGATATTTCTGTCGAAGGGACTGTGGATCATGAGACAAAAATTGGATGGCACCCGCTGAAACATCCGGTGATCGTTGTGACTCCCTTTGTTTACTGGGGAATGAGCTCCTGATGAGGTTATCACATCTGATCGACTGTGTAACAAAGATCCACTGTGACAATCCACACTGGAAGGGAACACCCTAAAATGTTACCCCATTGCAAAATCAGAAGAGACCGTGAGTCCCGTGAAGCCAGACAAGGAAGAATCGCTCAAAGTCTGAAGGACATTCAGAAAAAAGGCAAGCAGTGTAGTCCCCCATTCAGGTAAATGAGGAGGAGGAACCAGTGCTTGCCAGAGTATGCCTGAATAATGGAAGGAGCTGCATCAGTGAAGGATTATTCAGGAAACTCACAAAAGATCACACCATTGCCACATTTAAATTAATTGACGAATGGCAAGTAGGTCTGGAAACCCCAATTTCCAAACATCTCCTGACTAGCAGGTGTATGCTAACGATTTCCATTGGCAAAAAAAGCATAGTCCATAATTGTTGGGTCACTAGAGATGTCCCTTCTGCCTTTTATCTGGGAAGTGACACTCTCAACTGATTCAGAGTCAATTTGGACCTAATTAATAATAAAGCCTGGACCCGACTGGGCAGTAATCCCATGGGCTTTAACACCATTGAGAAAGCATTCCCGTCAGCTCAATTGCTGCCTTATGCAGTTGAATTTCAAGTGCGAGAAGAGGTTACCCACCCAGGACAAGTGCGACAATGCACTCTTCCCCTCAAAATTAAGCGAGGACAAAACTTCAAACATCAGGACACATACAAATCTAAATTCCCATCTCCGACAACAAGGTTTATATTTAAATCCAACACCTCTAGTGGACCTAAAAAACAACATCATTGGAACATTGGTAGATAACAGTGACCCTCGAAGTATCACTTTGGCAGCAGACACCTTTATTGGAATGGTGGTTTATGCCCAGCATTATTCTATTGATTTAGGTAATGAAATTATGGGACCAATCCCAAACAACTGTTTCAACATCAGCAACGGTATTTCTCCAGAAAAGATTTTTACTAGGCATGGGGAGAGTTTCCTGGTGTACTCTTTCTGCCCCTACGGTGTGGAAGAAATGGGAATGACATGGCTGACCATAGCTCTGCAGGGGTATTTCATAGAAATAGAATCTCTGCTGGGCGAAATACAAAGGGCAGCTGTCACCAGGTCATAAGCTCGGTCTAACAGTGAACTCAACAGCCCAGTGGAGTTAAGATACCCCAGATGCAGATTTTATCACTGCACAGAAAGGGGACCAGATCATAGGGAAATGCTATTGACACATTGAAGACACTACAAGCTTTCCCCTAAAAGAGTCAGATTATGCAGCTAAAGAGGATACCTGGGTGTTGATGAAGTTTTCCAAGATGTTCCGGATCCAAGACGGTTTTTTGGTAAGGAGAGCCCTATCTGGCAGTGACCAGTCAGTGGTACCCACCTCATTCTGAAGCCTGATGTTGAACCACGCCCAATGCATGGCCAGTGCTGGTCATAGGGGGTTTAATACGACATTGGAAATCTTGCACGAGATTGCCTGCTGGCCACACATGGGCCTGGACCTCGACATTTACCAAAAGGGGTGTCTTGTGTGTGCTCATTTCCAACCCAGTTTACTCACAGACAAAGCTCCCCTACAAAAAAGGGGAATGATTCAAAAAATGTAGCAGGTGCTCCTCTCCGGAAAGAACATGACATGATAACCTGTTCTGAGATGAGAGTTTGCAGCACACGCTTTTTGCTCACTGTACCTTTCACAGATGGGAAATAACCATTTGCATATCATTCTTTGTCCCGTCCACATGGGCAGTCCAGCACTGAAATGCTATGACAATTCCTCTCTGAACAACATAACTAGTTTTTGCCAAAAGGTTCAAAGGAGAAGAAAGAGAAGGAGGAGAAATGATGATTATAAGTGGCCATTGTCATATGTTGCTCCAGACCCCTAGACCCCTAAACCAAATGTAAAATTGGTGGTGCCATCCCTGCTATATAATGAGGACTGCAATAGGACAAGGGACAGACAGAAAAAGGAGACACCCAGGGAAAGTACAGAGAGACGAGGCAAACCATCATGAAGGCTGCTGAAACCATCTGACAGCTATCTGGGTGGAACTATCTATTCATAGAAAGGCCTCAAAGCTAACTGGGTCCTATGGTGGAGAGCGGGGGGCCATCTTTGAGAGTGGAGTGGCCAGATCCCTGCCCTATCTTTCCAGAGGGTCCTGAGGTGGAGCTGGCATTCCTGTACCTTAAACAGATGCTTGCTATGTAAATATAACTGTGCTCTGGGAAACCAAAAGGTGGGGGAGCCTGCTTGCCTTGAATCCTTTCCCTTTATAGTGGGTTGGAGGGGGGAAACTGTGTGAATCCTTAGCCTATTTAACTTAAAATATTAATTTAATGAATTACCCATTTGGCAGAGCACCACAGGGTGAATGTTGTTAACATTTGAAATTAACAAAGCTCACTTCCCAGTGTGCGCTGAAAACTATAGCCTATCATTTAATTGGGTAATCCTTGTTGTCCAGCTGACCCCGACTTCTTAAGGAATGTGGGTGTCTTTGTTCTTAAATCAATTCCACCGTTTTATCTAGCTTCCCCAAAACAGGCATTTCTGTAAGGGAGGTCTGAAATCCAAAATTCCCCAAATCATTCAAATGTTTCTGTCTGACTTCCCAACATAGACCAAAGCAAGCGGGGTCAGAAAAACAAACCTCTTAATCACCCTGAGGTTATTTTAAACCAAAACTGTGGACAAAATCGTCATTACGAATCTTGAAATCCTACTGCTAGCCTTTAAAGCCTGCAGGAAAATTAAAATCGCACAACATTGCACAATAATTGCTTTTGTGACTGATCAGTGTATTTATTTTGGTATTGAAATTTGCAGAAAGCAAAGAATTGTTATTGTGTTCTTTTAAATTCACTTTTGTGATTTATTCATGCTGAGAGAAGTTGATGGTGTTATGCCACAGATAAAGTGGTTTTTGACATTTTCGTGCTAATTTCTATTACATTTTATATAAATAAATGCCAATATATTTCCCACACAACGGCCTGGTTCTTGGCTCATTGTTAGCTCAGGGGAGAGAGATCCAAGGGTCATGATATGTGTCTGAGATAGGGCTAAAAAAATAATCTGTTAAACAGTTTGTTGCATAACCACGTGAGCGGGAAGGGAAGGACCTCCCCTTGTTGAGGGTGGCTTCTCAATAAACGATTACACCACCCTTAACTGGGTACCTTGGCTGGATGTCAATAGGGAGTTCACAAGGGATGGCACATGCTCTTGTCAGCTGATCGCCTCGTCCATCAGTGGTTGGTCTCTCTGATATTGTCCCTGGTGTTGCTGGTGATTTCTTCCTGATTGGTCTTTCCAGAGAAGCCTCTTGTGATCTTCAGCTGTAAATAGGGCTGATCCAAGATGGCCACAGGAATTAATGTCACTGATCCAAGATGGCCACAGGAAGTGATATCACCAATCCAAGATGGCTGCTGGAAATGATGCCATCAATCTAAGATGGCCACTGGAAGTAAAGTTCGAGACAGAAAGTGAAGCCAAATACCAAAAGGGATGACACACGCTCTCGTCTCCTTATAAACTAGTCCATCACTAGTTGCTCTCTCTGATACTGTCCCTGGTGTTGTTGGGATGAGGCAATTCCTCCCTGATTAGTCTTCCCAGAGGAGTCTTTTGTGGCCTTCAGCTGGAGATATGGCTGATCCAAGATGGCCACCGGAAGGGATGTCAGCAATCCAAGATAGCCATAATCCAAGATGGCCACTTGAAGTGAAGTTCAAGGGGTGTGTGTGTGTGTGTGTGTGTGTGTATGTGTGTGTGTGTGCTGATGCACTTAAACTCTTCAACGGGCTGGCTTTTACTGCTGTTACATGGCTTTAGACATGCTGTGTCACAGTCCTAGAACAGATTTGCTAAAATTTCAACTAGAGCCACGCAATAACCCACATGAAAGTGGAGCGGGTATGTTAAAGGCCACACAGGCTGTTCACTGTAAGCCATATTCCTATGGGCATTTGCTAGGCAATTGTATGTCAGTATGCTTTTGGGCATTTGTTCAAAACCATTGACTCAGAGTAAATAAGTGGCTGTGCCACTTAATGGGCACACATTACCATTGAGATGCAACCTTATATGCATACAGTTCTGTTCACTGGTTACTTCGTTACATATACCCACCTACATACCTGTTTGCTGCTGTCTGTAAATTTCATGCATTGTAAATGTGTGGCATTTTTGATTAAAGAGGCGGTTTGGTGTGTGTGTAGACTGTGGTTTCATTGCTCATGATGTTACTGAGAGTTGGTGGGCTTAGTGAGCTCTGGTTGTGAAATATATACACTGTGTGTCTGCTTGGTTGCTGGTTGATTGTTGTTTATTTACAATACATGTTTTGTGCATGACTATGCTTATTTCCATTGCTTAGTGTAGGCCACTGCATGGTGCACCCTGCTTTGTGGGACACTTGGAGGAATCCACACTCCAACTCTAATGTTATCTGCTCCTCATCATATTACCGTCCCTGTGAAGAATACCCCAAATGGTTTCAGCTATTTTGTGAGGCTTGTGTGCCTGCCCTATGCAAGCGATTTGAGCTCTTTTGCAGACACTACGATAGACTTCTGCAGGAAACAATAAGGAATTCTGTCCCCTGTACTTTTCCCACAATGACTATACACAAATCTCTATGTTTGCCCACTGTATGTCATCCTCATGGAAAAGGTCAAGTAGTTCCACTAGTCGTAGCACTGGGCGCAGCACCTGTGCAACTCAGAATGCACTTTGTGGCAGCTGTTAGAGGAAGGTGAAATGAGGGTTTGTGCTTTTCATATCCCAGGTCATGCCTCCCAGAATTCTTGGCACTTCACTTACGGTAACAAGTTGAATTCTCAGACAATCCCCTCCCCTAATTTGTCTTTCCCTGAATCATGTGGCACATATTGTACATGTTATCTATGGGAGAGAAAAAGAAGGAGAGAGAGAGATACAGAGAATGAGAGAGAGAGAGGGAGAGAGAGAGAGAGAGAGAGAGAGAGAGAGAGAGAGAGAGAGAGAGAGAGAGAGAGAGAGAGATAGGAGTGATTGACAGAAGCATTGAAAATTGAAAATGGAATCTGTATGCCAATTTCACTGTTAGGAGTGTGGTTATGAGTTCAGTTTGTGACTTGTTTTACTTTTTCGGCATTAATGTACCATGTTATGTCTTGCAATATGAGGCTTCATGATGGATTGCTTCCTTCACCAACTTGTTCACCGTTTTACTTCACTCACATCAACTAGTTAGAAACCCCTCCGCTGCATTCAGTGACAACATACTAACTGTAAACCTCTCCTGCCACCTTGTCACACACAGACCTCCAGCACCCCTCAATGCTTCCTAGATCTCAAGACAAACTGCTTACTGTCAAACCAAGCCTGATTCCAACACAACATCCTTTCTGGATACAAATATCCCAAGCCCACACACTAATACTCATAGAGACACATATTGGGAGACATAGAATGGATTCATCTAGTCTGCCCACTTTAAAACTAGAGTTTATTCATCTTGTATCTTCCTCACCTCTCAATATGTTGTTCTCACTCCTCTCATACTGCTCAGAGTGGAAAGTACATGTCAACATGTCATGAGTTGCCCTATACAAGATCACTTAACTTTAATTAATCTTAGTTACATATGCTCCTGGTGCATGGGTGCACACTATGGGCCTCATTACGACCCTGGTGGAATGGGTTAACGGGTGCCGCTAATGGAGGCGGACCCGTTAAACCCATTCCGCCTCATTACGAGGTTCCCTCGCGGGACCCGGTAAGCATGCCTGGTGAAACCTGGTGAAACCAGGCATCCTTACCGGGTCCGCGAGGGCGCAGGGAGCTAACAATGGGCCGGTCATAATCGGCCCGTTGTTAGCTCCCTGCACTCATTCCCATTGGGCCCTATGGGGCTCAAATGGGAATGGGGAAGGTCCGGGCCCGGGTTCCCTGAAGGAGGAATTACCGGGCCCTCCAAACCTGGAATGGCCCGGTAATTCCCCATTCAGGGAACCCGGACCCAGTTTTAGTGGCAGCCATGTCCTTATTAAGGGCATGGCTACTGCGAAAGTCGTAATGAGGCCCTATGTCTTCATGCCTCCTTTTCAATCAGACGCTCACCCTAGTCAAGTACAGGGTCAAAAAAGGCTCTTCCCTGCCTCCACTCCTCTTCAACATATATGTTGAATTCCTTTGACCAACCCATACCAAACACAAGGATAATATCCACAAATTGAATACGACACATACATACACGTCCAAATCTCAGCCTCATCACATCTCCACTTCCTCAAAAGCTGTCTTTCCACCATGACCACCTGGTTGGCTACCTGCCCTCTCAAGCTCAATGCTTCCAAACTGGAGATACCTCCTCATCTGTCCCCACAGACACAAACACAAACTCATCCCCTGGATCAAAGAATTCACCACAAATAACCCACACATATCCCTCTCCACAACTCTCAAATCACTTGGGTTCACCATAAACCTCCATTTCCTCTTCACACATCACATAGCTGGAGTCACCAAAACATGCATACTACAACTACACCTCCTACGTAGGATCAGACACATCCTTTCTCCTGATGACTTATGCAGCGCAGTCGAAGCATGAATTCTCTTCAAACTGCACTACGGCAATGTGTTCTTCATTGGACTCAGCAGTACCTTGGCCCCTGGCAAGTCATACGAAATGCAGCAGCCAGACTCATCCTCCACCTTCCCAAACATTCACACAACATCCAAGCCATCACCCAGCTTCACTGGCTCTTGTTGGATACATTTTGGAGTTATATCTAATACTTCATGGTATTTTTTTATGGTGGTATTTGGTGGTATTTTATCATTCTTGGTAATATATTGTGATAACTCGTTTGGGTATTTATATTTTAGTGGTGAGACTAATTTAAGAATATTGCCTAATAATTGTTTTTACCAGGGTCACTAACAACAAGCAAAATACTGGACTTGAAACACTCTGGATGAATGGTTCATGCCCCCTTAAGTACCTTAAGTAGAATACCACAATACGCCCTTTTGGCTGAGTTTCAACAATTGTAAAGCATGCAATTGACATACTGTACATTCATTCACTCTCTCCAGTTAAACAGCTCACGGCAGCTACTTTTTTTGGAGATTTCTCTCACCACACTTTTGTCTTTTTACTCATATCAAAAATAAAGGGACTAAATGCAGAATAAATGTAATAAGATTAAAACTTACTTTGAAATCTGTTTATTTTATTGTAAAATAGAAATATTCAAGTTACACAGAATACCAGTTATGCCCACATTGTATTTCACAGTGCAAATACATTTCAATAGCTTTCAGTGTTTTATCTGCCCCAAGTCTTGCCAACTGTCTTTGGCAATGTGGAACTTGGCAAGAGAAATACACTTTAAAAAAACACAGCAAGAGTTTTCAAGAAATAAACGCAGTATTACAAGCACGTTAAAAATAGTCAGCACCTAATATGAAGTGACCTATTTAATCTCTACTACCTGACCTTATTCAAAACAGCAGCCCATCACTTAATCTCATATTTATCTAGATATGTTGGTGATATTTCTGATTCCGTTTGGCATGGAGATTGTCCCCAATCTTTCCACCTGCCTTGGCCAGGGTCACTCATATAAGGACCACTTCAGCATCAGACAGCCTGCTAGCACTGAATTTCGTCTCTTGCCAGCCCTCTATTACTTCGTCTCCCAGTGCCTGAAGATGAATAATAAATACTCCCTCTCCAAACCCTTTTTATTGAATCTCTTTGTCACTCAATGGAAACACCTCACCTTGAGCAGATAATTCCACTGAAAATGGCATGTGATTTTATTGCTGGAGAGCAAAAGATACATCTCTCCTTGAACTTCCTGCTCTAATACAACGCCCGGTTTTCAGTAGAACGGATCTTCACATTTTTATAAGTTTATCTACCAGCGCAAATAGACAGCACGTTTAATGTTCCCATTTCCCATTTTCCGGAGCATCATGCATTTTCCCAATCTGCATTCAGCTCATTTAATCATGGACTAATTTGCACTAAATGTTATTACGGTATTCAGTTACATGTTAACTGGGGTTGGGTTAGATTAGTATGTTAATGTTTTATTAGTATTATGTTTAGCGCAGCTTATTCCACTGAAATAGCCTGAAGCAACGTGCAATTTCAATCATGTGCTTTGTGAATTGGCATCTATTTAATTCTGCCTGAGACTCATACTCTTGAGTCCAGAAATGAGTTTCACCCTCTGGGCCCCTATTGCACATCTAACATGTACATGCTAAATGATGAACCTAACCTTTGAAATACAGAGCCCCTACTCCTGCACTCTGCATACCCCAAATAATTGCCTTTAAATGACTCTGCATTGTTTATATCGCCGCCCACCTCAAAACCCATTCTTGCTTTCACAACAATGTCAAACCCATTACCCACACAAACACCAGACAAGCAAGTCAACATCTCCAACACATTCCACACTGCAAAGTAACATGCACAAAAAAACAAGCATTTACCCACTGTGCACCCAGGGAATGGCACACCCTACCTCTTCACCTCTGCACTGCATCCTCCATTACTACTTTTTTTAAAAGAGCCCTAAAACATATGTTTCCTCACCCTCCATCTCTCCTGCTGAAACTTGTCTATCCTAATGTTTCTATTCTATTCTATTCTATTCTATCCTTAAACATTTTATACATTCTATTTCACAACTCCCTTTTTAACTTTTGAACCCTGTACAATGCTCCAATACATGCTGGGTGGGACCAGTGCTGAAATATAAATAAATAAATACACGTGCTCTGAGTAGGTGTAACTTACGCCTGTTTCAGTCTGATTCTCATACTTGTCTCCAGTTTCGTGAATATACATTTTGAATGTGCACTTTACTCTTTTCTAGGGAGGGACTCCGCTGGTGTGATCACTGTCTTTGATGTTTTTTGCTGGAGTCATTCAAGTACACGTAACTTTGCGTGCAGGTATATATCACAATCGTCTGTAACAAACCCACACTGGTCATACAGCAAACTACTGGTAAACTGTTTTATTTTCCCCTATGTTTCCCTGTATGAGCTTCCAGATGTCCAATGTATATTTACTAGAATCACAGCCACATTCCTTTAGCCCCCATAGCAATCTTATTGTGTGCCCCCTCACGTTTAGTACACATTTGGGAATGTGTAAAGTAAGTGTGATAATACAAATGTTGAGGAAATGCATTTAAAAAGGGGCAAAGAAGTTGTCACTAATTGCTTTCCCACCTGCTGCCCACTGCCCATCTTGCTCTTCAGGATGTCATTAATCCCATTGTCTCTCACAAGTCGACATGGTACTGCTCCTAATGTCTCCCTTTCTTAAGCACACTATAGTTGCTGTGTGTTACAATAGGTAATATGCAGGCAGGGGACAAACAACCTCAGCGTTTACCTGCTGTTGGGTCCCCTGCATGCAATTGTAAAATGTATGGCGACGGAGGGGAAAAGGAAAGAGCAAAATTGATTCAAATTAGCTTTTACTCTTTTCATTTTCTTCTCCATCATGTGAAACAGTAAATGCTGCGCCTGCACATTAAGCTTTGCAGACAGCATCTACCGATGGATTCCACCTGGTGCCATATGGATCCTTTCGTTTTACAGCAGCATGAAAGTCTCAAGCGGGCATTAAAAAAAAACACATTCAGAAGACGGATGTGCAATGCAGGTCAGCCTCATTTTGTTAATTGCATAAAGGGGACCACCAACGTTCACACTTCCTAAGGCGCAAGGGATAAAGAAAGAGAAAGGAGAAAATTATCTGGCTTTTAATTCATTTCCATTCCCCTCTTATCTCCTTCTACGCTTTGCCAGTGCCATTTAATAATGAAATCCACCTGATAGTGATCATTGAACTACGTGTATGTTATGCCTACATGAAAATCTCATGCAGTGGTAAAAGCAAGTGCTCACACAAGAGGGAGGAGGTAAGCAGGGCAGAGATCTAATCTTCTCTCTGTGGCCCCACCCCCTCTTTGTGTCAGCAGAGCATACATGCCAACATTCTGTAACCAAAAATCTGTAGGAATCTTAAAGTTTCAAAAATAGTCAGACGAGGAGGTAATGATAGGAATAGGGCGCGTCAGCAGCCCATTGTCATTGAATGAGCACGCCGGCGCGGGTGCATTCAATGACAAAGAGGCGCCTGCCACCACGCCAGCTCGGGGGAGCCCTTGAAAGACTCGCCCGAGTTGACGTTTTGGGGGGCTAATGGCGCCTTTTACATCAAAGGCATGCATGCATGCAGCGCCTTCTCCCACCTCGCCAGCTCGGGGAAGCCCTTGAAAGACTCCCCCGAGCTGGCGTGGTGGGGGGCTAATGGCACCTTTTGTCAAAGGCACCCACAGTGGAGGGGTGCATTTAGCCCACCGCCGTGGGTGCCTTTTACATCAAAAGCCTGCATGCTGCGCCTTCTCCGGCTACGCCAGCTCGGGGAAGTCCTTGAAAGACTCCCCCGAGCTGGCATGGTGGGGGGCTAATGGCGCCTTTTGCCAAAGGCACCTGCGGCAGAGGGGCGCTTTTAGCCCACCGCCGTGGGTGCCTTTGACATTAAAATCCTGCATGCCGTGCCTTCTCCCGCTACGCCAGCTCGGGGGAGCCCTTGAAAGACTCCCCCGAGCTGGTGTGAGCAAAAAATAAATGGTAAAAAAAAAAATACTTTTTTTTTTTACACAAAAAATCGGTATTTGGTGTCACAAAATCGGTAGGCAGTAGGACTGCTTAAAAAGCGGTATCCTACCGCCTAAATCGGTAGGGTTGGCAAGTATGGCAGAGCAATGGGGTAGAGCAGGAAATGGTGGCATTCTTGATTTACCTCTGAAATGAATGTCTCCATTTCGTGCTCTGCCTCCATTTAAATGAGGGGGGCTTATCTTTCCCCTGTGCCCCTTCTCCGCTTTGTCACTGCATCAAAAATAGGGCAAACAGGTCATTGGTTATGCCGTGCTTTTTTTGTCGTGGTTTACCACTAGGCAGCATTGCAAATGATGCTCTACTTTTTTCTGCAGACTGAATCAAAGCTAGATTACCACTTTCTTACTTGTAACGTTCATCATCATGCCTGGAATAATATTAAGGAGTGATAAAATACTCTCTGGTCTGGAACACCCTGTTTAATTAAATTTCTGTAACGTTATTATCAGCCATATTTCAGGCCGCTCTGAAAGCTAGAAAATAAAACAATCAAGAGTATGTTCATTTTAGGTAGAACCAAGAGTAAAGCAACTAAACTATTATTTGTTTTTGTTCACTCATCTATTTTGTAATATAAAAATGCTAAAATATTACAAAGAAACACAAATACCAAAAGGAATATATATCACCTCGGCTTGAGGTAGCTGGCATTTAGTTATGGTTAAGTTGCTAAATTCATAGGAAGACCACTTTTTCGGCGGCTTATAACATTGCTTCCCCTGGAGGAATCCTCACCAAACTTTGCGAAAAAAAAGTATATGGACCGCTCTGATTTTTTTTTGGCAAGTTTGATGAGGTTTCGTGCAGGGGGGGAAGTTATGGAGAGGGTCCGAAATGTGTTTTTTTCCATAGACTGAATGGGGAAGAACTTTGCGCCCGGCTACAGGCCAAACGGCTGGCTGGATTTTCACCAAATTTGCGGCAGGAGTGGAGGCTTGGGTCAGAAAGCATGCTTTTGTGTGTTTGGTGGAAATTGAACCAGTACTTTTGTTGCAAAGAACTGAATTGTACCTCTCAAAGAATTAGTGATATTTGGCTCCGCTCCGCTGACCCATTTCCCTGTTACATGGACTACATTGGCTTGCAGTATGCCTTGCTGTCCACAAACTTTGGACGCAGCCGGTGGTTTGCTGTAGAGAAGCGGTTGTGTGTCAGCGGTTTTGGGAAATGCCACCATGGTGTATCAGAGGACAGTGCGCCGCCGAAAGGGATTGACAAACATGATAATGTACGGCATGTTGTGGTGGGAGGAGGGGATGCAAAGGGTGGGGGAGAGAGAAGCGGAACATGTGATATATTTGTTCAGGTCGAAGAAGATGATTGTGTGCGAGTGGTGTATGCGAGCACTGCACCAATTTGGCCATGCCGGAATAGGTAGCAAAACATGGTTTGCAGGATCGGGCGGGTGAAGGAGGTGGTGAATATTGTGGGGGAGGGAAAAGTGGCATATATGACACATTTGTTCAGGTCGAAGAAGACTGTGCAGTGCAAGTGGTGTACGCATGGACGCTTCATTGGGAATGTATACTGCATTGCAGTTGATGTGCAGAAAGTGACAATGTGTTGTTCTCTTGCATAAGGGTGGTGGTCCTTCTGTTGACTTTGTGGGTTTCTCTTGCAGTATGGCGGTGGGTTGGGCTGTTGGTGGTAGTGGGACGTTTGTGAAGTATGGTACGTGGCCAAATGTTTCCATGCATGCCTGCATTGCCTTGCAGTCATTGTGGGCAAGGCCTAGCCTTTTGGGTGTATGGCCGGAGGCCGTGGGCCTCCGCCTGTACCCAAGAGCCTAGGGCCTGGCCACTACCCCTGCAATGGAATGCCTCCATGCATGGGAGAATAGTGAGGCATTTTGCAGGTAGCTCATCAGGGGTCTACCTTCTGTGGCGACTGCGTGGACGCTCCCTTGGGAGTGGGAACTGCATTGCAGATGATGTAAAGAAAGTGACAATGTGTGACATTGCCACATTGAAGGATTTTCTACCATCACTGTTTTGCAATATGAACCATTCACACAGATACATACATATCCTTCATTGGCAGGTAACTGCACAGGCGACTTTCATTCTTTGGTGAATGCAGGCAGACTCCATTGGGGATGGGGAGTGCATTGGAGACAATGTGGGAAGTTGGTTTGAGAATGGTGCCTTGTTTGGGTCCGTTAGTATACCCATACGTACCGGTTGGCAGGAATGCTACCTGGCCACATGTTACCATGCATTACTCTATTGCCTTCTCGTGGGTGTGTGCACGGACTAGCCTCTTGGTTGAATGGGCGGAGGCCGTAGGACGGTGTGGGTTCCCATTGTATTGTGGCAGTGGGTATGGTTGATGGAGGCAGTGGTACGTGTGTCAAGTATGGTATGTGGCGCCATGTTCCCCTGCATGTCTCCATTGCCTTGCAGCGAGGGCAAGGACTAGTCTTTTGGGTGCATGGGCAAAGGCTGTAGGCCTCTGCATGCACCCAAGAGGCTAGGCCTTGTCTACAGCCTTGCTTCAGGAAGGATGTGGCGGCATGCTCCCCTTCATGCCTCCATTGCCTTGTAGTGGTTGTGGGCAAGCCGTAGGCTTTTGGGTGCATGGGCGAAGACAAGAGGCTAGGTCTTGTCTACAACCTTGTAGACAAGAGGCTAGGCCTTGTCTACAACCTTGCGTCAGGCAGGGCAGTAAGACAATGCCACATGGAAGGATTTTTTACCATCACAGTTTTGCGATATGCAGCTTTTATGCAGCTACTCAGATAAGCTTCATTTGCGAGTAGCTGCACAGAATGAATTGGCGAAGGGGAGTGAATTGGAGAGAATATGAGGATATTTGCAGTCGGTGTACTATGTTGTCTTGTGCCTGCAAAGCCCCTACCTATAGTCAGGAAAGCTATGTGGCCACATGTTCCCATGCATGGCTTTATTGCCTTCTAGTGGGTGTGTCCACGAACTAGGCTCTTGGGTGCATGGGCGGTGGCCGTAGCTCTCCACATGTACCCAACAGCCTAGCCCTTCAGTACAATCCCCACAACACAATGCAGCCATGTATGCGACTACTGTGATATTGGTATGTGCCTTGCACACATCTGTATAAAGAGTGCATTCTGTTTGCCTTAGCTCATTTGGATAAGTTATTACAACCATACCTTCTGACATCCCATTGAGTTTTAAATATGTAAGTGTCCTAACCTACTCACATTTGCAGAATTATTGTGGAGAACATGTTAGAGGTCTTACAGCACCAGTGGTGAGACATGCCATCATTTGCTTTTGGAATGGTGTGGCCGTGAACAGAGCCTTGCTTCAGGGAGTGCAGGAAGAAATTGGAACATGCATGGAAGCACTGTCATAATGGTATCTTGAGTGCACACATAGGTAAACAGAGTGCATGTCATTTGGCTCTGCAAACGTCGGTAATTTATTAAATACATTCTTTTTTCCATCCGATACACTTTGCAATATGTGAATGTCTTAGGGTATTTGCCTTTGTAGATTCATTGCGGAGGACATGTTAAACTTACTACAGCAGAATAGGTGAAATATGCCACCATTTGCACAGGTACTCACCAATCCTTCATTGGCGGGTAGCTGCATAGACGACTACCTTCCGAGCCCATTGAGGATGGGGAGAGTATTGCAAATGGTATCAAGACATTGCCATTCACTGTACTATGTTGTGTTGGGAGTGGCAAGCCGCAAGTGCCTTGTGTGCATGGCAAGGGCCCTTTGCACTAACAGTCTGGACACTGGTTGGAAGTAGGTTTCTGAATGTTGCCTTCTTTGGTTTTGCTTCTACACTGACCTGTAACTCTACCGTACACTCTTGCAAATATGCATGTCTCCTGTGGGTGCTCACCATTACAGAATGCTTGTGGAGGACATTTTGCAGTTGGTATACCACCAGAGGTGGTGTGAAGTGTCTGCTCTTGCATATGGCGTACGTCTTTGAACTTGTTGCCGTTCATGGACTGGTATGCCACCATTTGTGTTTGGTATGGTGTGCCCCTGATATCCCTTGTGCTTTGAGAATGAAGGAAGATATGGCGACATGACAGTTACTAAGCAGTGCACATTGTGGATAATTTACAGTCCGACCCACATACATTTGCACCGGACAAAACCATCAACGTCATCACGTCCCGCAATATACAGGACAGCAGGCCATCTGACTGTTATCTTCCTTTTGTGTAATTGTTCAGATGACCAACAAACGCGTTGGTGATCCTATTGTATGCAATTGTAATGTGTGCATCGCTTTCTTTACCTGTACGTGGGGGCAGCAAACACCATCGCAACAGTCACTGGCATTGCCGAATTTACAGACCAACCCACATACATTTGCACTGGACAGAACCATCAACACTGTTACGTCCCGCAATATACAGGACAGCAGGCCATCTGACTGTTATCTTCCTTTTGTGTAACTGTTCAGATGACCAACGAACGCGGTGGTGGTCCTATTCTATGCAATTGTAATGTGTGCATCGCTTTCTTTACCTGTACGTGTGGCGACATACACCATCGCAACAGTCACTGGCATAGCTGACTTTAGTTGTGGGAATTAATTGCGCACGGCATACACTCCAGGTATTTTTGTCACGTGCATGCCAAGCATAGCACACTCTGTCATGTGAGGACATAGCTCCGGAAAGAAACAACACAAACAAAAGCAAAAGCAGGCATGCACACACAGAGCGTACGGTTCCAGAAAATTCCCATACTTTACCAACAACACTGTGAATTATTGCATGTGCTTTATTTCACTACAAATTGTTAACACGAACGTGTAAGGTGGCTGCCATCAGCGTTCTTTTATTTTACAAACAAAATCTAGTGTGCAATGCCGTCTGTACACTTCTGTACTTTTGTTATCCAGCAAAGTGGAGAAAGGATAACTGTGTGGTCCTTGGTGGGCCGTGTGGAAGAACACATTTGCAAGGTAGCAACTGTTACCTCTGGGATGCTTTACAGAATAAACATTTGCATGGTAGTTTGTATTGCCGGAACTGCAAATGGACATACCGGCCCATATCGATCGGCCCAAATAACAACGACAAAAAAGACATTGCTTATGGTAATCTTGCAATGCTTGGTCCACCACCCGTCTGTTGGAATGTGGAAGGGGTGGCACACACAGAAATGTGCCAGGTATCTGACAAGAAAGAGGAATAAGAATAGATGTAAGTAACCGCTATTAGTGGCAGCGTACAGGAGAAGAGTTAGCGGGAAGGTTGGCATAGTAGGTGGCTGCCTCATGGACTATATAGTGTGTGTTATTGAGTAGCGTCATATGTTAACATACTGCTTTGCTCTCTGATTTGTAGGTGATACTGTCCTTGTACGGCTCCACACAAGCAAAATGATTTTGACAAATTGCCACCAGATGCTCCGTTCATGTGTTTCGTTTTTACAAAAAATTACAGTGCTAGTGACTGTTGTTAGACCCACAGCATAATGTCTCTGTGTGTCCAAAGAAAAAAAGAAAAAGACAACCGTAATGGGGTACCCCTCAGATTGCAGGAGAATGCAGGAGCCGGTTTGCTTAAAAATACAACATTGGAATGTGAGCTGTCGATGTAGGAATATAATCAACACTAGACGAGGAAGCTTTGTCTATTTTTGATCATATTATAGGAATATTATCAACACTAGATGAGGAAGCTGCGGGTGAATGCTTTAGCAGTGAATGCACGGAATTCAAATAACATGGACGGCTCACACTTATTAAACTGGTTGACATTCGTAGAGCGGCAGAACTTAACAACCTGCGTTCAGCCCACATAACAACAAGTAGGATAGCGCGAGAATTTTGCAGGCTCGGCGCACAGCTACACGATGTTGAGGATTGAAATATCTATTGAACAAGAAATACCATCAACTCTATTGTAGATGAAGCCTCACACACCATTAAAGAAATTAGAAGATTGTTAAAAGTGAAGTTTCCCATGTTACGGGCCACCTCCAAATACCCTGTGCCATTACACAGTGTCCTGAAGACGGGTCCAGTGGACGTTGTAAAGCAGATTAAGTCAGCTATAGACTGTCATATATATTTGTGGCTAGGACCCAGAAACACATTGTTTAGTGTCGACATAGTCAAGGACAACTACACAGCAATATGAGGATGCATGAACTGATAGAAATGTTTACCTCATGTCCCTACTTACCACACGATCATTTTGTGACAAGGAGAATGTTTTGTAGCCTAATTAGGGGCTCACCTATGTTAGTCCCAAAAGGTTGTTTTCACTATGTTTTTTATGTGAAGTACTTTTTAATATTTTGTACATTTTGTATACACTGATCAAAATATCCGAATCTTAATAACTTTGCCTAAATATATTCAATGACATCGTTTTTGGCGCTACTTGCAACTAGACACACCTAGTACGTGTGAAGGCGGGAAGCTGTTTTTGTGGAATCCTCCGTATACACTTGTATCATTTGTCCTGTTCCACACAGCCCCCTAAAAAAGAGGACTATATAGCTCTATACCTTGTATACCACGTCCCTATGGAACATTCATATGTGCAGTGTGTTACAAGTCAACGGTGGAGGATGGCACACTGTGCGTGCGTTGCCTCAGCATATGTGGATGGCTGGACCATTCTACGCAGTTTGGTGTGTTGCAGTGTGAACATGTTTGGGGCTGTCGTTAATGAAATAAAAGGAATTACTGTGGACACCCTTCAAACATTGAACAGGGTTATGGTGTGCAAAAGGTGTTTACATTATGCAATAAGAAAGGGAAACAGAAGTTTAAAAATGTAAGGAGTAATGCAGTGGTTGAAATATGGCTGCTGAGCTATGTACCATGTGCTGCCGTGCAATCTGTGGTGGATACCTTCTTTTGATATGGTGTACATAACAATGAAGATAATCTAACGGCCTAAGCAGTGCCAGTGGAATGCAAGGAGGCACATGTTACAGCATGTAGAACAGTTACGTAAGATGTATGGATGCATTAATCAATTTGCATTGTTGCGATTGTGCAGATTATCGGGTAGGTTACCATAGTTTAGTTCACTGAGTGTGTCCACTTATTATAGGCTTTGGTGAACAGTGTACGTAGGAAACATGTTATCTATGCTGTTTGTATGCATAGTTGTACAGTGCAGTGGTAGTTGTAGGCAGGGTCTGCAATATTGAATGCATGGCTGGAGCCCCTAAATAGTATTGGTTGTAGTGAAGCATGTAGGGCGTAGGCACAAGGTGTGTTATATACTGTAGGTGTGCATTGCAAATTGTGGCATTGATATGTGCATGGCAGAAATAAGTGCACACATTGCACTGTGGACATTGTAGAGAAGTATGATACCACTAATTGCATACTTACTGTTTGGATTGGGGAGGGCCTGTGCTGTTTGTGCTTTATGGATTGTGACATGATGTACTCATCGTTGCTCCAACATCTGTGGGAAAAGAGAACTAAACATGTTAGAGCAGGTATTTTGTTACTTTGTATTCCAATACATTGCATATATTTATTTACTTTGTGGATCCTCATAACCAGTACTTTATAAGTACTATGCTTTGAACCAGTGTACTGTACAATGTGCGCAGTTCCTGTGTTTCTTTGCATAATTATTGGGTTTATGGGGAAAAAAATCCATGCTGGATAAACAAAAAAAAATTCAATATTTCTTTGCTGATATGCTGCACAATGAAATACCGTAACGTTTAAATGGCTATGGCACTTCTTAAGGTGTACCCTTAAAGAAGGAGGAAATGTAATGGTTTACGCTTTCTGCCCTATACATGTTGGTAGCATGGGTGGCGTTCTATAGCAGCTAGTGTTTTGGAAATATTTACTTGGTTCCTTTTTGGAACACTATTTCTTTATGTGTTTGGTTGCTGTTGGTGGTTTGCATGTATTGTGCTATTGTACTGTGCTACTGCAGAGTTGTGACGGTAGTTCCGTACCTGTGGGCGTACTGTAACTGCTCATACTTTGGAAGTGTTTGAGGATATGTTTGTAGCACATTTGTTGTTGAAGGTTGAGTTAGGTTGTTTTGATGCTGCAAATAACATTGTAGTATTCTGGTTGCAGTTAGATACCAGGTGGTATTTATTTATTTATTTATTTATTTATATTTATATAGCGCGCAAGAAGCCCAGGGGCATTGAGGCGCTGTTACTTGCAATAACTTAGTTACATGGTACAGGCATGAAAGCGATTGATAAAACATTATGAATACTACAAGATATCATACTGTTGTTACAGATATTCTAACTGTTTACATTGTCCCATTCCTAAGGGGTAAGTTTACAAGCTCGTACATTCCTATTGCTACTTTCACATCTGTGTACATTCTGAAGTGGTACTCACCCATTATGGGTTTACATAGTGATAGCTGCATATGTCTTGCAGTTGCATGAGTATTCTTAGAGAGCAGGTGACTCATTTGCGTACTGGGTGGTTTCATAGGTTACTGAGAATAGTTTTGAACCTTCATACTTAGTACTTTCCCTTTTATGTATCCTGTGGAAAATACAGTGACTGATTTCTGTACGCTTACAGTTTGTGTGAGTGAACTCATTGGGTTAATTGGGGATAAAATTGTCCAACACACAATGTAATGCATTTTTTCAATGCTTGCTGTAGTGGCTTTAGGTCGACAGTGTGGAAGGAACATTTTTTTAGTGCACTTACGAAGATACTGGCTGGTGCTGGGGAGTAAGGTATACCAGGTTTGTACATTAATGACTACAGTTTGGCTTCAAGAAGATTAAGTAGGCATTTGCAAGGTTTGCAGGTAATCTCTGCTTTGGAATGATGTAAGTATCATTGCATTCCCACCATGACCATTGCTTTCCAATGTATGCAGTATAGTGCCCTTCACTGGTTGTGTCGCCTGTTGTGAAGGTTTTCTTGCCAAGTGAGACCTGCCCGTGTGTGAAGGCAGTAAGTTTACAGTTGTTTTTAGTTCCATCGGCATTGTATTTTAAGAGCATTAATATTACATATTGACTTTGTGAGGGTATGTGTAGTGTCGAACGATTATCAGAATTGCACGACGTACACAATATGCTATGGTTTGCATTTTTCACCAGTTGCTGAAACAGAATGGATTCACATTTAGGTATTGCTACATACACAAAGCATTTGTTAGGAACGTGTTACTGCATGACATGGTTGCAGAGACTGCATGTATTGTTCTACATGTAGAAAATGTGAAAGATTTAATTGATGAATACGTTTTTCCTTTCCAGTATTTGTAGTAAGTACATTAGAAATTCCTGTGGATATTCTTGTCGGTTTAACCTGAATTTCACCATTCCAACACAGTAGTCCAATTCTTGCCTTATTCCTGTGACACTGTAAATGTTGTCATGATTACTTACTGCATTTCTGTGAAGGACGAGCATTTCAAACACAACTGGTCTGCACCATTCAAATAAATGTGTTCATAAATTGCTGGCATTTGGAATAGAACATTCATTGTTACATTTGCATAGCAATTAACACCTGTTGTATTGGAAAATGTGAACGGCCCAGGTAATTCTGTGTCTGAGTACTTCCAACACAGTAGTCCAATTCTTGCCTTATTCCTGTGACACTGTAAATGTTGTCATGATTACTTACTGCATTTCTGTGAAGGACGAGCATTTCAAACACAACTGGTCTGCACCATTCAAATAAATGTGTTCATAAATTGCTGGCATTTGGAATAGAACATTCATTGTTACATTTGCATAGCAATTAACACCTGTTGTATTGGAAAATGTGAACGGGCCAGGTAATTCTGTGTCTGAGTACTTTGATGGAAGTGTGTGTGGTTTCTTTGAAGTGGCAATTTTGTGTGTGGAGTTGGGTATGTCTTATCTTGTGCACTCCTTTTGTCTGTGCTTTTGGTAGTTGATGTAGTATGAGTTGATTTCAATTTCTTTGCTGGTAGTTTTGCCAAATCATTTACAACTTCTGATTGCCTGAGCCTTCTTTTCATACCTTTGGGTTTCTGAGGAACAGGCTACATGTTCAGATGTGGTGTGTACACTGCACATAGTCTATTGTACTCTATGATTCAAGGAATGTCTGCGCTGACTGCAGTTTTCTAAAAATTCACTAGATACAGTCCTTCCAGTGTACGTAGACGTGACAGTGCTAGGTAACTCATGCCTTCTTTGAAGACTGTGGTGCCAATATCAATCAATGCTAGATCTAAGGTTAGACCTTGTGATTTATGAATAGTTACTGCATAAGCTAGTGACAGAGAAAACTATTCTCTGTGTACATACAAGTCTTTGAAAAGAAGGAATCACGCCGTTGTGCGGCCTACTTTTTAACTTCTGAAAATTTGCCAAACTGGATGTTCACAAACTGAATGTCTGGAAGCCAACAACTGTACCATGTGCTCCATTAACTAACCCTTGCTCTACATCAAGGTTACCCTTTAGCATTACTCTAATGTTGACACACAATGTTAAAATTTTCTCCACGCCTTCTGTGCTGGAGATAGAGTTTTCTAAAGTATGTAGTTGTGCTATGCCTTTTGACACATCGGTATTGTCATACCATGTGCGTCCAGTTTGTCTGTGGCATGAATTTGCATGAGTGGTTGTTTTTATTTTCATCATTGTTGTATTGAATTGTGCACAGCTTGCTAGAGTTCATTAATGCATCAAGTATTGAGGGTAGACTGTGCCAATTAACATAGAAAAGGCACTGGGGAAAATTTAACTAGCCCCGAGATTCACCCCCTTAGCACGGCTCATGACAGTTTCAAAACTCCAGAATCTCATAACTACTGTGTTGTTTCTACCTAGGGATAATGGTCACCACTCAACAAGCCAAACTAATACACAAACATTTAATTAATACATTTTTAATACTTTATTAAATCATCATTTCATAAACCTCGGTGCATAGCATCGATCTAGTAAAAACACACAATTTATTTTGTTTTACATTTTAACAAATTTAAAGTGCAAATCAATCAATACTAATTAATTTTTCACCTCTAAAAAACATGAATAAAATCCTATACTGCAACCACATATAATACAGAAACCAATTACTTCTGCCTTACATAAAAAAAACAGTGTTGTGATAAAGCACTCCAAATGCAAAAAAAGAGACTGTCCCTATTTCGAGGGTACCCTCTTGTGACACCTAATGCCCTAGTTCAATTAATCCTCATGTGAACACACATGAGGTTCTAAACATCCTAATACCTTTTGACTAAATGTTGGCTAATTTGTACAACATCTTCATAACCCAACATGTTTCGTTCTATATCAATAGTCAACGATGTAACAGAACTTCTTCAGGGGCAAAACTAAGAGCAATTTATCTAACAACATTTGGTCATAACAATTTCAACACCACACTGGCCCTCATTACGACCCTGGCGGAGAACCATGGTGCAATTTGCACCATGGTCCATGGCGCTAAGCTGCCAATTCCGCCATGGTGGTTGGCGGACTTACCGCCCCATCCCGACCTTGGCGGGGCGGTAAGTCCCCAATCCCCATTTTGCCCATCCCCATTCCCATTCTTGCCCCATAGGGCATAATGGGAGTGGGGAAGGCGTTAATTACGCCACCGTAAATTACGGTGGCGTAATTAACAACAAGTCCCGTAGCGCTATGGATTTTTCCGCCTGCAAAAAGCAGGCGTAAAATATCACCATGGCGCTACGGGAACTCGTAGTCAGGCGGAAAGGTACGCCATGCTCTACGCCGGCGTAAATCCCTTTCCGCCAGGGTCCTAATGAGGCCCACTGACATTCTGGCTTCTTCATGGTGGACCTCATATACCCGCATTTACATTCAGCATTAATTCTTCACGGCGTATTGGTAGGATTGTCTTCTTTGTAGACAAAACAACGATCCTTTTCACAGCGGTTTTTCTTCCGTCTGCACCCTTCAGTATATGTTTGTCTCCGTATGAGGGTCACCGCTGCTGTTCACGTCATAAACTCCGGCGCTGGCGGTTTGGAACCTTTACTCGCAAGTCGGCAACTCATGTAGCATACAGACTGTTTTCCTTCTTCCTGCTGCGGTAGACTGTGCCTCCTTTGTTAGCACGCCAATCTGTATGTTTTTAAATGTTGGCGTAGTTGTGGTCTGCAGACTTTCGCATGTTTTGAGTCAGTTACGGCATACTTTGTGTCCTATGGTTTTGAAGATAGGTTCATCTTTCAAAGGTGTTAATTGAAGAAGATCTCCAAAAACAATGACATGTTTTCTTCCAAAGAGTCACTCGTAGTCTGCTTTGAGGACCTCTTTCAATCTGAGGTTAATCAAAGCCAACATTAGGTTGGGGACCATGCTCATCTCATCTATTAGGAGCATTTCCATTTGTCAAAACTCTGCATAGCTCCATAGCAGATTCTGCTAAAAGTTTATAGTACTGTCTTTTGTTTTGGTGTTCTACTGGAAGGAGTCGCAATCAGTGTAGAGTGACTCCACCTATGTTGTTGGCAGCCAAAACATTAGGGGCAGTTACAACAGCTGAAACGTTGCTCTTTGTTAATTGTTGGAGGTATTTACTGATCATTTTTATTAAGAATTTTTTCCCTGACCCAGCTTCACCACTTACATACAGCAGTACAGGTTTCTAGATGTCACAGGTGCAAGTTTTACTTTTGTGCTGTAGACCATGTCCAATTTTTTCACTTACTTCTAGAAAAATGGTACACTGCTTATTATTCAGTTGGGATTGCAGTACAGCCAACTCTCTGCATATTGCTCATAATGAAACATGGTGGTGGTTACTTCCGTCATGGCGAATTCTGCCTCCTTTGCTATGAGTGGCTGTCCAAGTGGTTCTTGGCTGCCTGTTACAGAAGGTTCTCTGCCCTCAGAAATGTCTACATTTAGTTGTGCTTGAAGTTCTTCTTCTTGTTGGCATTCATTGTCTAATATGGTTTTGTAGCTTGTAAAGTTTCCATCTATAATTGTACTTTCACTTGCATTAAAAGCATCTTCATAGGAGGCCTGGGTGGCTAATAAATCTTCTTCTTTTCTCCATGGTTTGAAAAGTTGCAGTAGAGCCATGTAGTACAGTTCTTTGTGTTGAGGAGTTGTTAATGACAATGTCATATGATTAATTAGGCTGCGTTTGGAAGGTTTCACCAGGCTGCCTTCAAAACGTTCAACTCTGTATCTATCTTTTTTCTCATTTGGTTTAATGCTATTTTTGTATGCAAAGTTTTGGGCTATTGGGTACAGACACAAGGCTTCTAACGTAATACTCCTATTCAGGTAGTATGTGTCCAATAAGTTGTTCATCAAAATGTCCTTGCTGTTGGGATCACTTTTGGCTAGTGTTTCTATGTCTTTGTACTCTTTTTATGGATGCAGGAGGACCAAGGCTTATCCACACTATGTTTTCAGATTTCCCATTTAAGGTGGTGCCGGTTAAATGGTCTGCGGCTTCATAGCAACCACATTCTCTGTGGGACAGCATTTGTATGCCAAAGCTGTACAATTTTTGTGCCAGTGTTTTGTCAGGTGATATATCATCCCAGAGGTCTTTGAGCTCTGTTTTCTCTGCTTTGGTTAAGTAGGCAGTGACCTATCGTGCAACTGCCGTGGAATTGTCTGCAATGTACTGTACATCAACATTAGCATTCCAAGGGAGGGCAATTATTGCATTGTAATCATTGATGTACTTTGATGCTTTGCTCCTTTTTTGGCAGTATGTGTTCTTAGAAGATTTCTCTTTCACACTGTGTCTAACCGAAGACATGAAGCTGTTTACATGCCCTGTTGTTGAAACTGTACTAGGGAAACCAAAGCAGAATTTGGTGTAGTATTTTCCTCTGTTCTTATATTTGCGTCGACAATACTTGCCACACTTCTGTCTTTGGAATTGCAAAATGTGTGCATGCAGACTATGTGTACTTTCAGAAGGGATTTCACAGGTTACATATTTGTGAATGAACTGCAAAACTCTCCTCACCATATTTAGGAGCATTTTTAATCCACAAAAGCATGTGGATGTGTGGTGCTCCTTTGGCTTGATATTCTTTTCTCCAAAGGAAGTCTTCCACTTCTCTGAGGGGAGGAAGTGCTTTATTGCAAATGAAGTACAGCATGGCAAGGAAGCGATGATGGAAGTACCATGAAACATTTACTGGATCAAGACTGCAAAGCTCTCCTGGTGTTTTCATGTCTACACCTGTTTTGTTACTGTTTGTTATGCTTAGGAAAGTATGTAAGTCTTCCCATGCATACTCTGCACAACTTAAAGTGACAAACCATGTGGGTGTGCCAAGGTTGCATAGCATGCACCGTGCATCTGCGTGCCATCGGAACCAGTACTCTTTCATACCACGCATGTTTGCCACGAGATTTCTAATACTTGACTGTAAAACTACGTCCTTCTCTTGCACCTTTTGAAGTAGCTGTGTAGCAGACATGTTTGGAAATGGGAAGCTGTTTTCAATGTGTGGGCAACTCCATAGCATAGGAGGTGGAATATGTACTCCACGTTCTGTCTAAATCTAGGGGCTTCAGAATACATTCGTAAACAGCAGTATTCTGACGCTGTTATTTGTGTGCATCTTTCATCATACCTTCCACCTTTTCCAGTCGGGAAGAGTAGAGGAAAGGCTTGTGCTTCTTCACTTTTTTCCCATATACTGGTTGGCGCTGCTTTGGCTTGCCTCATTGTATATGTTTCTAGTGCATCGTCTATGGTGTCTTTGAAGTACAGTGGGTGAATTGTATAGTGGTGTAAAATATTGGACTCAGCACTAGGATGTAGACGCTCAAATTGGCCAGTTGTTGAGGAGTCCTGAATTATTTCGGTTGTTTCTTTCAGGTTTTCTTTAATGTTTATTTCCTTGTAATATTCATTGTTTTGTTTAAGGTATTGCAAGGCTTCCCTAACTTTGCTTAAATCCACTAGTTGCTGCCAATTTTTTTTGTCTTTTGTAGGTACACCATTTACCAGGATAATCAAAGATTGGCCTTTGCACTCGTAGCTTGTCTACATTTTCTTTGAGGTCTAATGGTTAATAAACTACTTTCCCACAAATGCCTCTCAGTAATTCGGTGGGTGGAAATTTCACAGTTTTCGGGTGAAGTCGTGTTATTGCTTGAAATGAGTGCACTGTTTGGATTATAATGATCTCATAGAAATTAAGCTACTGCAGTGCGTTTGGCAGTGGACATACTTCAAAATGATTGCTGATTGCCCATGAAGGCCTTTAGCTATTGTGACATTTTGCAGTGCAGTATGTGCACAGAATGGAGGTGTTCGTAATTTTGTATTTGTTTTCTGCTATAAGGTACATAGCTAATTGAAACCATTGGGTTTCCTCACTGCCTTCTATTTTCTGCATTATATTGACAGTTTTGGTGTTCATTCATATAGAACTTTCTACGACAACACACACATATTTGGTCTGGCATTTCAGCATATGTGCTTTTGAACTTTTGTATTTCTTTTCTCTATGTGTGATATAAAAAGTTGAAAGATGCACTGTTGTCAGTACTAATGTCTGCCAATACTGGAATCTGTAAGTGCTCTTCAGTTGCACAATATTTCCTTTGGATGTGCTCTATTTCTTTAAGCACTTGTTTGGCTGTACCGTGTAAGAGAATATCATTTAAATGTTGTAGTGCTAAAGCGGAAATTTTTGCATAGTATAATTTGTAAACTAGATTTCTGACTGTTGAATGGTGGGTTGTTAACATTTTGATACGGCGGAAGGTGCTTTTGCAAGCAGGCCCAGAAATACAGGCTAAGGAATGTCCTCATATTCCTGTGTAGTTGCGCACTGGACGGGAGTCCATAGTTTGTAGTATTTTTATTTTTCTTTTCTCGTTGCCTTTGACATACTGATTGAGGAATTGCTGTAAAGATTTGATGAGGCATTGGCGAATGTTACACATTGATGTGCAAGGCCATTTGTAGGTGAGCCGTGTTGGTTTGGTGGAATGGAGAGTAACATCTAAGTTGGCTGGGGATATTTCTGAAAGCAGTGTTTATTCTTCCATTATGGTATTGTGTATCTTTTCATACCCTCGTCCACTCTGATGTAAGGCAATTTGGTTTGTTTGTTCTTGTTTGTAGGATTCTTCATTGAAGTATGGCTCTGTGTTGGTGGTGTGACTCCACTCACCTGTACAGATGTGGCCAAAGTTGTCTATGCTGATATTGTGTTTGTTGTGAAGTAGTGCTTGCAATTTATTAATTAATCTTGTCAGTGGTTTCATTCTGTTCAAAATGACTATAAACAATTTCTGTTTCACAATCATTGTACTGTCTACAAGAGCTTCCAGGATGACTTTTCTGCAGAAGGTTTTGAGGGTTGAACGTGATTTCTGCCCTTTATTTATAAGGTTCTGAAGGACTCTGTGGTGGAACTTTTTTTGTAGAATAAATTTTGTGCAATGCTTGCTTGTGGTTGCATTACCATTTGTACGTGCTCTGTCAGTAGTTGTGTGTGTTGCACTGTTTTTAGTGCTTTTCTTTTAATTCTCACATTTTGACAGATGAACTACACTGTCTTCACTGTAGTTTTACAGTCAAGTATTGCATCCGTTTTCTTTAACGACTGGATTAGCTCTTGTCTTTCTATTTTCTGTAGAAGTTCTGCTTGCAGTGGATGGCTACTTTCTATGTTTCTTAGTTGCATGCCTCTATTTCTGCATTGCTTTCTACAGAATTGCAGTTTGGCAGGCATTGTGTAGTAGGTGTTGGTGAAGAAAGGGAAGTGTGGGTATGCAGATTTTCAAACGTATATGTGTGCAATGTGCATGCGTGGGACAAAAGAAGGGTACGTATATAAATTGAAGTGTGTCACTGTGTAATGGCCTTTAACTTTTGGTTGGGGACACTGTCTTACTATGTGGGGATTAGTATAATGGTGGTGACATAACAAACACTGAGCACCTGTAGATGGGGCATGAGGAATAATTAAGTACATATTGGTGGATTGCTGCAAAGCTATATACTACAATACTACAACGGTGCACTCTTCTAGGTTGGCGTACAAATGTATGATGGTATTGTACTTACTTTGCTACTGGGTGAAAGTACGTTTATTGCAGGTTGTACTTTGAAGTGCCAATGCCATCGGCTTTCTGGAGAGAGGTGGGTGCTGCACCTGCATGATAAGATGGTAAGGAAATATATTGGCTAATGGCATTGTGCTTACATTTGTGCAATACAATATTTAAAACTCTAGGGGGATGGCTTGGCAGGAAGTGCACGTGTGTGTGTATAAATGCATGGCTTACAATAAGATTGGGGACTTGGGAGCATAAGCATGTTTGTGAAGGCATCAGGTGGATTATTTTGGAGTGTATTGTATGACCTCTTATTGAACATGTGTGTGTTTTACTGATGGAGTATTTGCTTTCAAAATGGAGTACTGCGCATTGTGGCAGGATGACAAAAAGGTGTGGAAAGATGTACAGGGTGCAAAGCAGATTTTTTTTGTGTGTGCATTTTCATGTACTTCTCTGCATACAAATGCTTTCTACGTGAGTGGAGCCATTGTTTCCGGTCTTTAATTTCCTTATGCGCATTTATGAATGTTACTGCTGTCAGCGCAGACATACATTTTTTCATTCATAAGTAATGTTGGGATCTACGAAGTGTGAGAGGTAAGTGGCAGGAAACTGTTGTCATGCTTGCAATGTATGCACTTGGCTTACTTTGGTGGGATACGTTGGCTGATAATTTTGTGTGCGATTTTGACATATTTGAAAGGAGATGCGTTAATGGGGGAAAGCATCGTAAAAATGACAGACCAAAAGAACAAACTAGCCATTTGTATATAACAATGGCTGCTATGGGCAAATACCAACTTTGCAACCACCTAACACTGTGTGAGCTATTTAATGGTAGGTGAAGGGAGAAATAACAGTATGAATGTCGAGTACGTTATGGAGATTTTGTGCCAGGTACCCTGTTGGTATGAACGTATAACACAGTTGCAAATGTACTGTACAAAAAGTAGTAATACCTACAAGGCGTGGTGACAGGTAGGGATGCCGATGTATGTGGATGCAGAATGCATAGATTGTTTTACAGTATTTTCCCATGCAGATTTACAGGACACTTGCTCTCTGCATGTTTAACGGTTGGTATGGACTGTTCAACAGAGGTGATAGCGTTAGATGCAGAATTCTTGGATATACTTGGTGGATGCGTATGTAGCAGCCAATGAGGGAGTGCTGGGAAAAGACTACTGGAAAGGGAGGAAGGACTGGCCCTGCTGTAATGAGGCACAACCCTCGCAGTAGTTGGGAAAGCGCATGTGCTACATGCTGTCCTTCTTCATATATATGCCATGGAAATGGGACTACGGATTATCGAATCAGGTGTATTACTGCTTTTCTGTTCCATGGTAGGATGTTCTTCTGTCCACATGAGAACCTTAGCACTTCCAGTGTGACGTTTGTCAGTGGAGATGATATTTTTTTTCCGTCTACTAAAATGAGTCTTCTATTCTACAATGTATAATGTACGTTGCAGACACTCGTGTAATAATTTAAGGAGGAAAAACAGACAGCAATCCCCAACAGCTACCACAAAAAAGGTGTTTCTTTACACCTCGCTTTACAAAAATAAAAAATAAAAACATTTCACAACTACCCACAAAGCGCCCATTCTCTATCATGCTTCAAACGTATTTGCGTACCTTCCACACAACATTATGTTCTCTGCATTTGGAGGTGTGCACATGCTACACCCGGGGCCTTTCTGGGTGGCTGCAATGGAAATGGGACTGTGCAGGAGTTTGGATTGGACAATACGATTTTGTGGGTGTAGTGTGTAGCAACAGATTGTGCCAAAATGTGTGTTTACAAATAGGAGTGCATATGGCTATGGGTACGGATGTGCAGTTCGGTAGGTGGACTATATGGCTTTTGGACGACTCCTGGATATATTGGATACAAGTTTACGCAGAACGCTGTGCACTGTCAGCACACTTTGGGTTCCATAATGTTGATGTGCAATGGTACGGAATACGTGGGATGAAGAGGCTCCAAGTGGGTCCTCTTTGTGCCTGTTTGGTGACTCTCGCTCATCCAGACATTATTATTGTTCATTGTGCAGGGGACAGTTTAGGGCATGTTAGCGGCATCTCACTACAGTTTCCAATGAAGGAGACATTACGGCAACTCATGGAAATGGTTCCAACGTTGCACATAATTTTTTCTCGCATTGCCCAGAGACAGTTGTGGCTGCGTTCTTCCTTGTGTGGGCCACAAATGGAGAAAGTGCAGCGCAATGTGAACAAGGCTGTTTGCGCTTTCTTGCGAGACATTGACATGTCCTCCTTCCACAATGAAAACATTACTTTTCATTTGAGCACCATTTTACGTTTATATGGCGTTCATCTGCCTGCTGCTGGCAATTAGCTGTTTCTGCGTAATATCCAAAATGCAGTGCAGCGCTTCCTGCAAGTTTCGCCACCATTTTCACTGTCTGTGTTCATCACTTCGAATGTTGCAAACACAACCAACACAATAAGGCTATTTTCAGAGCCACTACTTCGTTTGGAGAATGCGTTCAATGTTTTTGAGGGCGTCCCGCAGTCCAGTGTTCACAATCGTGTATACGACAATCATAGGCTGCGCCACCACCTGCATGCTTTCATTCAAATTCTATTTTTGCACCGTGCAAGGTGCCTCTGAAAAGAGACTTTTTGTCCCCCCTCCCGCTTTCTCCTTCTTGTTGTGTTGCATTCATGTTGTATGACATGGCACAGAAGGATAGGAATGGGAGGGAGGTTTGGCAAAGGGAACCAACCACAGGGATACAAAATTACACATGGAGAGCACAAGATGTTGCATTGACTTCACTTTGGTAGTGGGAAGTCTTTGTCATGCTGCCGGACTGAAGCCTCAAAAGCACTTTGAAATTGTTCCCCCAGCACAGTTCCGCGTCGCAGTACTTGCACAAGACAGTGACCTTTGAAAGGTAAGGGTCTGTAGCTGTGCTTATGGCTGGAAAGTCTGGTTGGGGACGCACTTGCCCACTGGAGTGTCCATAGTGGTGGCAGGAGCAGATTTTATTTATTTATTTATTATACATTTTTAAAGCGCTCACACAGCCCACGGGCATCGAGGCGCTGTTACAGAAATTGTTTCTTTAGTTACGTAATTGTTTTTTTTGTGTCTTAGTTGCGTATTTATAGCAAGCTTAAACACCCAGAGGTTTCGAAGCGCGGACCCGGGGATCGAACCTGTGTTGCTTCATTTCGTCTTGCTTCCAAGGCGAGCACGTTGCCGCTGAGACATCCTCCAGGGATATCCTCCAGATGCAGATGATACTGTAGAGGAAAGTAACCTATTGCCTTCTTAGAAGGGGACAACCCTGCAACCAGCTGCTTGTGGCTCGATTTCATGTCCCGCCGCATGGAGGTGGTGCCGTAGCTGTACAAGCCAGGTTTTCCGCAACTAAGTAGTATGCCACACTCACTGCATTTTACCTGGTTTACACGAGATTTCAGCACATCTCCAACCGTCGTAAATAGTTTCCACATCCACGACTCACGCTGGCTTCAGGCATTGGAGATTCCCTCTACTTTATTGTTGTTTCCTTTTTCATGTCCATCCACATTATTATGTCTGCTCCCTTGCTCAGGTGCTTCAGAAGGAGGTGGTGGTGGTGAGGGTGTGGGTGCTCCTGAGTCAGAGGTAGTAGCAGTAGCCCTGGTATCCATTACTTGGAGAGGTACTTTGCAGGAACAGAACTGGTCAGAAAGCAATGTCTGCATAAACCAATGTGCACCGCTGGTCTTCTCTGGAAAGCCAAACACGGATTGCAGCCTAGTTCTGGGGTGTGCCCTTTTATAGGACTGTTGTGGAGCAAATGCAACCAGAAAGTGGACCTAAATCTTTCCCCTCAATACTTACACACAGAAGGGAGAGTGCAAGATCACTGTAAGGGTTCACTCTCACTGTAACACTCCATACATTGCATAAAATAGTCCTTTTTCGATGTGCACAGGTGCGGATTGTGTCCGCCAAATAAGGGCCCATGCGCAACATGATTCCATCCCCATGGTGACGTTGCCATTGCTCTCCATTTGGACGGCTGTCCGTGGAACAAATATTAGTTTGAATACCTTGTGGCCACGTGCATACGTCTGCTACGGATACCCTTGCCATCCCTGCACCACTTAAATGTATGGCACACATGCACTGACCATTTCTAAATGAGCTTGGTGTGTGCACCATACAGTAGACGCATGTTCACGTGCAAAGGTACTTGCAGGACGTGGCTGAGCGCTTCCACCTACTAAAACTACATCACACATTTGTTTGCGTATCTTGGCCAGTTGCAGTGTTAGCAGAGGTCACAGGAAGAGATACGCATGTGCAAAGTTGTGCGACTGGCAAAGGTACGATCCTACTACTACTTACAGGAAGTTCTTTGTGTAGTGCCATCCCACGGATGCTTCCATTGTGATTGCACATAGGGTACCCAGGTGCGGCAGTCGTACCACTCCTCCATTTCCATCACGTGCAATAATCCCCACCAGTGCTGTGCCCTTCACAGTTACAATGGCATTCTTAAACCAAAGGAAAAGGCATATACAGAATCAGTAACAATTTGCATATCAAACTTTATTAGCACACATTCATAGCCACTATTCGGAAAGGGAAGGGGGGCCAGAAACAGATACATATACCGGGGATGTTGGTATTTCTTCAAAAGTTGCTGGTTAGGGGAAGAAGGGATTGAGTTCTCATTGCAGCGTCACTCATGACACGCAATATGCGGGGATGGGGGCTGGGAATTGGGGTAGGAAGGCATGTGCAGGTGGGGCAGTGGATTCTTATTTTCTGCATAATATGTTGTTCTACAAAATTTAGCAAAACAGCAAAATTGTTCATGAATTCATCATTTTTGGCATCCAGGCGGTCTAGTTTCATATTTACAGCGTTTCCTTCAGTTTCTGTGGCCGTATGTTGCTGTGGATAATGTGCCGCATCTGGTGTACTCCTTTGTATTCCCGAATGTTCTGTTAAAGAAAAACAAATGTGTTCAGTATACATGAAGCAATGTATTTTAATTCTGTTACTTTTCACAGTGCGTTCCCTACCTATGGGGTTACTATGGTCACTCGTTGCGTCTTGAGGGAAATTCTCCTCCGGCCATTCTAGGGATCTTTCCCTTGCAGTATTTCTTTCCCTTTTCACACTGTGGCCGATAGAAATGGGGTTATCATCCTCACTCATTTCTTCATGTGGAAAATTCTCCTCCAGCCACTCTAGGGTGCTTGGCATTGCTGCGCACAAGCAGAAAACATCATGCTTTCCTACTATTATACACTACAGGACTTGTGCAATTATAACATTAACATTAGTGTACTTACAGCGTTGCTGTGACGTTATGCTCTCAGTAGTTGGCGTCCCGAACTCTGCCTCTTCATCCTTTGTTGCAATGTGAAGCAGGTGTGCGGTAAGATTGTTGAACGCAAACGTTACTTCTCTTGGTGGAGCATTCCATTATGCTGCATGACCTATGCCTTTGCACTGTTTGTTTCGCCAGTACAGACTTTTTGCAGCTAATGCATTTTCCCTTCCCATTCCCGCACTTGTTGCTGTTTGTATATGCTTCTTGTCTTTGCTGCAAGGTATCACTTTGTACAACCACCCCTTCCTTTCTCGCCTGTTTGGACTCTACCCGCTGTCCGCGAACTGACGCACTGTTAGCAACCACTCTGGCTATAAGTATAGACCCACCGGATTCAGTATGATGTGTAGTACATCTATACAAACTAAGAGTATCCTGTTAAAAACCTATGCAATTCAGTAAAAAATAATTTAAAAAAATAGACGTTATGGTTTAGTTGTGCTACTAAAACCCTATCATCTTTACTGAAAACACAATGCTAAAGGAATGTTATGGTTACAGTGCCCTAGTAAAAACCTATGAAATTTACTGGCAAAAAATATTGTTAATGGGACGTTATGGGTAAACTGCTCTACTAAAAACCTATCCCCTTTACTAAAAAAACAATGCTAATGGAACGTTATGGTTAAAGTGCCCTACTAAAAACCTATGAAATTCACTGACAAAAAACATTGTTAAAGGAACGTTATGGTTAAGTTGCCCTAAGACAAACCTACTCAATTATATGCAACAACTATTACAAAGGGACATTACAGTTACTTTGCACTAATAACAACCTATCCATATTATGATTACAAGTAAAACCGAAAAACCCCAGAAATTCACCATTTATGGTAAGCTAATCAACCATAACTCGCACCACCACCGTGCACTGCTAAGACTAACACCCAGGACATCAAAGATGACATCACAAATGCCATTGATGACATCACTGATGACATCACATATCTGGGCCACTTGTTTTTGTTAACTGACATATGTAGACCAAGTGGTTCTGTTCACTGACAGTCAGAATATTAAAACTCAAAAGGTGCTATATATCTAGATGTTAACCTTGTCATATTTTCGTAAACTACTTTCCTTTGGTTTGGTCGCAGGTCATGGTGCACATACATGGGGCAATAGGCAGGCCTGAAACACACAATGCATTTTTATACATGACGATAAACTGTCATGTTTTCAAAATTTTCTGAGGATGTTGTTTCTTTCTGCCTTACTTTAGATTCACAGTATGTGCCTCTGATTTGTATGCATAGTGGGTCTTCATAGGTATTGTTTGTACTAGCCCAAGTGTGTAGTAAGTCTTGAATCGTTAGATAGTTATTAAATGTCTAACATTACTCAAGTCTGATAAGGTAGCATTAATTATTGTACTATCCAAAATTACACGCTTACAAATATTGTACTTCTATGGTGCATGCTGCAGCTTAAATTAAGTAGTTCATGATAGGTCTCCCGATTACCCCTGACATATTGTTACCAACATTATAAACACAACCCGTTCTAAGGCTTTTTCATCACAGTTAATTGCACATGTAATGTCATCAGTGATGTCATCAACAGCATTTGTGATGTCATCGTTGATGTCCTGGGTGTTAGTCTTAGCAGTGCACGGTGGTGGCGCGAGTTATGGTTGCTTAGTGTCATAATCTGTGCTGGGGCCTGATTATGGGCTATGTGTTGTTATGATGGTGTGGTGATGTCACTGACATTCTATGTGGAGTGTTGCTGGAGGTTTGGAGTGCTGGGTTCTACTGGTGTCATTTGGACCTAATGTGCTGGGCTGGATGGATGTCCCAGTGCCTTCTCTACTTAACAACTGGAGAACAAACCTAAATGTAAACTTACCTTCTGGTGGTTCCTGCTTCTGTGTTGAAGGTGACTTTGTTTACATCGCTGGTGACGAGGATGGTTCCTTTGCTGCTGGGAAGGGGCAGCTGGTGAGAAGCGCTGCCTTCCAGGGAGACATCATGCATCCAGCAATAAGAAGCTGCAGGCTGGGTGATGCAGTGGAAGTCCAGGTCAGGGTCCAATTTGGGGAGTCCTGTTGACTGGCGACGGAGGTTGCGGCCGTGAATGTCCTGCATGCCGGGCAAGGGCAGTACTGAAGGTGTCCATTTGTAGGGCTCAGCGAGGTGGGCTCTAGGCGAGTGGAAGAATCGTTCCTGTCCTGTGTTTGCTGGCAGTACTGTGCGGCGTAAATGCTATTGGGACTCTGATGGCCCAGGTGTTTCAGGCATTGCTGAAGTATGGTGTGTCCCTGTTGTGATAGCCGGGGTGCGCTGTCTGGAAGTTAACAGTTCCGCTGTGGGGAGGAGCAGAGAGGGCGTCAGACAGAGTGTCCTGTGCCAGGATAGAGCAGAGCTGGATGGAACTGTGGGCACGATGGTTGCCGGAGTGGTGGGGCTAGCTGGCGATGTTGCTCTCTTGGTCTCGGAAGCAGTAATGATGACACGGAGGAAGGCCGGCGTTCCAGCGTGCCTTGTTGGAACGCAACGTCCTCTTCGAATGCGACGTTGTTTGTGAGAGCAGCGCCGGCGCTGGTGGAGGAAGCTGTTGTGTTCCGGAGAGACACAACAATAGGATCGGGACACATGGTGTGGTTAAGGGGCAGTGATGTGCTGTCTTTGTTGTAGAAGGGCAGTGAGGTGCTGTCTATGGTGTGGTTAAGGGGCAGTGAGGTGCTGTGTAGGTTAAGGGGCAGTGAGGTGCTGTTCATAGTGTATTAAGGGCAGTGAGGTGCTGACTATGGTGTGGTTAAGGGGCAGGAAGGTGCTGTCCGTGGTGTATCAAAGGCATTGAGGTGCTCTCTATGGTATGGTTAAGGGGCAGTGAGGTGCTGTTTACATTGTGGTTAAGGGGCAGTGAGCTCCTGTCTTGGGGTGGTCAAGGGCAGTTAGGTGCTGTCTAGGTGTGGTTAAGGGCAGTGAGGTGCTGTCTATTTTGTAGTAAGGGCAGTGAGGTGCTGTCTATGGTGTGGTTAAGGGGCAGTGAGGTGCTGTTTCGGTAAGTTATGGGGATAGTGTGGTGATGTGATGTATGGCGGTTGGATCAGAGTTTTGGTTTGGTGTTTTTGAGTTGGACATAGACATGGTGGCCACATGTCTGTGTGGGGCTTCAAAGTCGATTGGGATAGTTTGGTTGTGGTGTGTGGGGTCTCCACCGGGGGAGGATTTGTTATTTGGTTCCTTCCATTGTTGTTGCTTTACAGCGAGTTTATAGTTGAGTGGGTGTTTAGGCTTTGTGGAGGGCCTGTGGTTTGGGTTTAGTTTTTGTGTCTTCCATTTAAGATCTTGGCTAGGTTTTTGGTGTAGCAGAGTGGCTGAGTGGGAGTTGTTTCTGAGCTGGTATGAGCTATGTATTTCAGTGTGACGATTAGGGTTTTCCTCATCTTTGTGGTTGGGGAGCAGTTTGCAATCGAAGTGTGGTGTGTTAGTGGTGGTTCATAACCTCTTTTGCAATATTGTGTTTGTGCTGGGACTCTATTATGGGTTTAGTGATGTGCCATTGGTAAGGAGGGAAATGTGTCATAATCTGTGCTGGGGCCTGATTATGGGTGTAGTGTTGTGTCAGTGGTAAGGCAGGAGATGTGTCATAATCTGTGCTGGAGCCTGATTATGGGCTATGTGTTGGTATGATGGTGTGGCAATGTCACAGACATTCTATGTGGAGTGTTGGTGGAGGTTTGGAGTGCTGGGTTCTACTGGTGTCAGTTGGACCTAATTTGCTGGGCTGGATGGATGTCCCAGTGCTTTCTCTACTTAACAATTGGAGACTAAACCTACATGTAAATTTACCTTCTGGTGGTTCCTGCTTCTGTGTGGAAGGTGACTTTGTTTACATCACTTAGCTTACCATAGCTTTCTGGGGTTTTACTTGTAACCATAATATGGATAGGTTGTTATTAGTGCAAAGTAACTGTAATGTCCCTTTGAAATAGTTGTTGCATTAAATTTGGCAGGTTTGTCTTAGGGCAACTTAACCATAACGCCCCTTTAACAACGTTTTTTGTCAGTGAATTTCATAGGTTTTTAGTAGGGCACTTTAACCATAATGTTCCATTAGCATAGTTTTTTTAGTAAAGGGATAGGTTTTTATAGCACAACTTATCCATCTAACAGCATCATGGGATAAGAAAAACGATTAGGCATCAGACCATTCTAAATGCAAATCCGCTGACCCTGCCTAATTTGTATCACACGGTTTGCCATGCTGCACACACGTGTGGTTCAGCAGAAAAACGCCTATGTAAAACTTTCTGATCTTTGATTTTAATGAGATTATGAGAACATGTGCTTTCAGTCGGAGGATTGCTTGTTTGACCACTCTCTCAAATCAATAATTTAAAAAAGAATTTTATTTTGGATTGATATTTAGAACCGTTTGCAAAAAAACAATAAAAGTATTCATATTATTATTGACTCCCAATTGTAAGGTTAACCTTTTGAAGCCACTTTCTGTCAACCAAGTAAGTCAATATGTATGATGGCAATGACACAGACCTTGCTGTTTGATGTAGGAAATGGATTTCTGTCAACACGAGCAAAAGGTCCAATGAATTCAGATGGCCTTTTACAACACTAGTGACAGAGAAGCTGGAAACTTAAGCTATGTTCTCAGAGAAGGACATTTTTTAAAACTATTAATACAAATAAAATAGGTTGATCAGCAGTCAGCATGTTGTTCAAAGTGTAGGGAACTCAAATGCATGTGCTCAAATTATATTCATGATCTGACTCAGACATGTATTATTGATCTGCATTGCAAAAGAAAATACATATTTTTTAATTTAATGTAGATCGATCATATATTGCATCATTCTGCCTTTTTTGTTGACCTTACTGCAGGCTGGTGAGGAGATGCCTGTTGGGAATGTTTCTTTTCAACTTGGTGCTGCACTGGACTAGTCTCCTGTTGTTGTTTGTCATAAGAATGACATTTTGTGGTGTTTCTATGCCTAGGTAATTTTTCAACTGATGATAGCAATATCCTCTATAGTCCATCTATATGCACTTTAGTCAGCACTCTGGACTGCCTCGGCACTATACCTGCATATGGGACCACTGTGGACTGATTTGAGCAACTGAATGATCTTGGGAGTTTATAGTTAAAGACAATGCATGCCTTTACATTGCTGGTGGATCAAACACATAGTATTACTGCTACTAATACTACTAATACTCCTAATACTACTACTTAAGCAATACGCCCCGAGCAGTGGGGGGGCATTACCACTTCAGGTAATGTCCTGTGGCCCATAGTTTTGCCAGGACTTTATCAAAGGTCCCTGGGGCATTACCTGAAGTGGTAATGCCCCCCCACCTGCGAGGGGCCTATTGCTATGAGTACACCAGCCCGTAAGACCGGCGTACTAAGTGGATTTATTTCTGTTTACGAAATGCTTCAAATGGCCACCAGCGAAGGGAAAACAAGGTCCTTTTTCCCTTTCCATGGTGGCCATTGAAAATCAATGTTAAAAAGTAAACAAACAAAATGGCCACCATGGAAAGGGAAAAGAGACTACATGTAGTCCCTTTTCCCTTTCCTTTGCGGCCATTCGAAAAATAGAAAAAATGTAAACAAAAAGTATGGCCACCATGGAAAGAAGAGAAGAGACCCTTCTTCCTTTCCATGATGGCCTGCCGCGGATCAGGAGCGGACTCACTGTGGACAGAAGTGTTCCCAGCAGGTCTGCTCCTGAAATGGACAGAAAAGAAGGTAAGTGGGGCTGGGAGGCCGGTGAAGGAATTCTTTGGATTGGGGGAGAGGGAGGGGAAACACCTCAATCCATGGCGGAGGAAGATGGCAGCCTACAACAGTGTGGTCGATCGGAGAGGGGATTAGCCCATTCTGAGCCTCCTCACTGGCTGAGTGGCTGCACCCATGCCCCACCGGGGACAGAAGGAAAGAACTTTGTGGGGAGAGGGATTCCCGGTTGGGCAACGCCCCGGTGAGGGCCAATGAGCTTGCTTGTAACAAGCTCATTGTCCCTCACCGGGTACTATTCCTACTAATAATAATAATAATACTAATAATAATAATAATAATAATAATAATAATAATGTTTTTATATTATACTTCATGATGGATTCCTCCCACTCTAGCAAAAATTGTCATTATTAATCCACTTAATGGTACTTAAATGGTGGTCCTGGAACACTAGTAGAGTAGAGTACAGTAAATCCATATCCACGTGCAACGCTGCACTGTGAAATTTGCCCCCATCTTTACCACAAACTGCATTAAATGCAGTAATTTACCCACGAGGTCCGACCCTCAAAGATGGCCACTCAACTACAGTAGTGGGCTTGTATCTACTGCTGCCCTGCATGGTCCAATAGGATTGGCTGGAGCCTCCTATTTACCTTCACCCCATTTGCCGGCAGGCGAGAAGCCGGCACGCCCTCTAAGGCAGGACATCGAAGGCTCTCTGCTTCCTGTCCTGAGCTTGTCACGAGCCGGACAGAGCCCAGGGCAATACTCCATGCTAGTCTCACACCCACCACAAACCACATCCCCTCCCTCCACTGACCAGTTCGTGACCTGGTAAGACTTCCAGACTCTGTGCTATTGAACTCTAAATACAGCACTTGCATCACCCCCAGCTCATTGTAACCTGTAATTAATATTAAAGTGCACATTGTATTCCAGTATTGCATATCTGTGTAGTGTATCGTATATCCAGCCTGCCTGGGCATTGGTTACTACGTTGCCTTGGACACTGCCATACTGTAAATTCATACTCCTTACAGCACGGACCCCTTGCTACTCTAATCTCACCACTGTATAGCTAGCTTACAGTCCAGACGCTAATGTCATCTTTGTCTATATATGCTATTAGTGCATATTTAGTTTGCAGCCCTGACGCCATGTTTAACCATGCCCAGATCTAATGTTGCCCTCTCTAAATTCTGCTTGCAGCTCTTGAAACGTGTTGACCTGAGAATATACCGAATTTCTTGATCTTACTCATCCAACCGGACCCACACTTCTCCTGGCCCGCACCCCTGTACCATGTTAACTCGTGACTTTCCGCATTCCGCCCACAGTGTCCATGCCACAATGATTACCACTGTGCATCTAACTCACACCCTGGTGCCATGCTGTAGCATTCCCATCACAAATCTTTGACTAGCTAATTTCTGGTACCAGTCATATGCCACATTGATCTGTGAACATATTGTATTTCGACATCAGCTCTGCCTTGCGCCCATATTAAACTGTGTTTACCTCACATCTAGACTGTACGAAGTGCCTCCTGCTTTTTTCCACTAAATGACATTTGGGTGCCTGCATATGAGACCCAAGGTATTGCACCTAGTTTACACTGTGATTTTTGAATTTAGGTCAACCTCCACTGTTGAAATTGCACCTACCTGTCTGCACATTGCACTATTAGCCCATACTGTGACCTTTGAATTTAGGTAAACCCCTACTGTTGAAATGGCACCTACTTGTTTGCACACTGCAAATTTAGTCACAAACAGGATTGTCAAATCTAGATGCCCTGCTGTAGCATATATGCATTTTAGCCCTGAATAGGATTGTCAAATATAGGTGCCCTGCTGTAGCACGTATGCATTTTATTCCTGATTAGGATTGTCAAATATAGGTGCCCTGCTGTAGCACGTATGCATTTTAGTCCTGAATAGGATTGTCAAATATAGGTGCCCTGCTGTCGCACGTATGCATTTTAGTCCTGAATAGGATTGTCAAATCTAGATGCCCTGCTGTAGCATGTATGCATTTTAGTCCTGATTAGGATTGTCAAATATAGGTGCCTGCTGAAGTATGTATGCATTTTAGTCCTGAATAGGATTGTCAAATATAGGTGCCCTGCTGTAGCACGTAGGCATTCTAGTCTTGAAAAAGATTGTCAAATCTAGGTGCCACCCTGCTATTGTCGCCCAACATGCGTACATTGTGATGCCCTAGCCACTGCGCAGCCATTGTGATGCCCAAATCCAGCCATTGTGTAGCCATTGTGTTGCCCTAGCCATTGTGCAGCCGTTGTGTTGCCATTACCCAGCCATTGTGTAGCCACCGTGTTGCCCACACCTAGCCAGTGTGCTGCCTATACCTAGCCATTGTGTTACCACTGCCCATACCTAGCCACTGTGTTGACAGCCATTGTATGCTCTATAGAATGATCCCCATCTTCATCCTCCTGGTCACCCTTTGCTCCACAATGACAACAGCAAACCACCCACTGCAGTCTATGCCTACTGCAACATCAAACTCTGATGACAAGCCCCGACCGACCAGCACCCCAGACACTAACCCAGACACTAACCCACAAACTATAAAGATAAAGATACCTATCACCCACCACCCCATAACAAATATCCCATGCAATACCTTAAGTAGAAATTCAAAGCTACAATCAAGACTACCCAAAATCTATGAACCCCCAGCCAGACTAGCCACCAAACCTAGCAATACAAGACACCACCAACGCAATGCCCCCAAACTAGATACCTCCCCCACCAAAAGAGATTCCCACGCTAACAGTCCCATTAACAACCACCGCAAATCAAGCAACAGACCCACCTAAAAGAAAAGCCATGTCACCCCTGCGACACCCAAACCAAACATACCGCTGAAGGGTGCCCTCATTAATGCTAAATCATTAACAGCACATGCCACCGAAATTGCCGATCTCATCCAAATAGGCGATTATGACCTTCTAGCCATAACGGAAACCTGGCTTCACCAAGCAGCAGGACCCGCTTTGATGCTCGCCCTGCCCCCTAACTACAACATTCTCAGAGAGGACAGAACCAACTCTCGAGGAGGCGGCCTAGCCATCATCGCTAAAAACAACCTCGCCATAACAATAGAAATGCCCTCAATCACCAAATCTTGTGAATCCTTAACTGCCAAACTCTCAACATCACCCTCTCAATCTATCAACATACACCTCATCTATAGGCCTCCAGGTCCCATTGGAAACTTTGAGGAGGACATCTCTATGATCCTCTCAAACAATCTAAAAAACTCATCGCAAGCCATCCTCCTGGGAGACATGAACTTAGGTTTCAACGACCACAAAGACTTGCAAGCGTCTAACATCGCCAATGTCATCACAGAACTGGGATTTACCCAAAGAATCTCACAACCTACCCACGAAAAAGGTCGAACACTCGACTGGGTAGCCAATCACAATTGTAATGTAACAATTACCGATGTCTGCCCACAAATCTGGACAGATCATGCACTAATAACCTTCCTCATAAATGAAAACACCACCCAACCCAAGGAAATTGTATTGCCCCCCCCCTACCAACCAGAAATAAAAAAAACATAACTGCAAACAAACTGCTACCACTTATCCTCCCAACTCTAATTCCTTATCTGAATCACTAAACCCAACAGCCCTAGTGAACAAATTCAAGTCAACCATGGGCACAGCCTTGGACACTATCGCCCCGCTGAAAATGCGAAAAAGCAAGCCCAGAGCACACTTAAACACTTGGTTCAAATGCGAATCTGCCTGGCGACTAACTCCCACAGAGAATAACAAAGTAGCTCTCATCAGTGCCTCTAAGATCTACAAAAATGAAATAAGGAGGACCAAAAAAGAAAACTTTAACAACAGAATACTACAGGCTAAATCTGGAACCAAAGAGCTATTTCTTATACTAAAGGAACTGGAAAACCCTATCCCTGCTCCAGACAACTGCGACAAAAATAAAATGTGGTGTTCTAACATCCAAAAAGCTCTAAACAACAAAATTGCCACACTCCAAACCAAAATTGAGAAAAAGAAACAAAATATACTCACTTCAACCAATCAAAGTGGTAAACCACCCACCTCTGCCAAGCCAGAACACAAATTCAACTTCACCAAAGTAACCATCCTAGAGATTGAAAAAATAATACTCTCACTCAAACCAACCAACTGTCGAGGCGACATATGCCCAGCCCAACTGTGATAAAAGACGCGGCCAGAGACCTATCCCCATTTATCTCCAAACTCATTAATGCTTCCTTTGCATCAGGCACTATACCAGACAATCTTAAACAATCATGGGTCCTCCCCCTCCTTAAAAAGCAAACCCTGGACCCCGCCATCCCGACTAACTACAGGCCAATCACTACTGTACCATTTCTGCTAAAAATCCTAGACAGAGTGGCCTACCTACAGATCCAAAAATATTTGGAGATGCACCAACTATTATGTACCAGACAGTCGGGCTTCAGGCCTCAACATGGTACCGAAACTGCGCTTATCGATCTCAAAACCCAAGTCGATGAGCTGAGAGATCTTGGAAAAACTGCCCTATTCCTCCTGCTGGACCTCTCAGCGGCATTTGACTTGGTGGATCATGATGTGCTCTGTACCCACTTGGAAACCGCGGCCCACTTCTCCACACATGCCATTGCATGGATCAGGTCATTCCTAAGCGGCAGAACCATGAGGGTTTTCTCCACCACCGCAGCGGCTGACCCAGTACCTATCACATGTGGCGTCCCCCAGGGATCCTGTGTCTCTCCGACTATGTATAACATCTTCATGAAGCCCCTGTTCGATGATCTGGACCTTCTGGGTGTCACCTACACAAACTATGCAGATGACACTCAGATTCTCATCCCACTTTCGGGGGATTATGAACAGGATTTGGCCTTGGTGAACAGAATATACCTCATCATCCAGGCATGGATGGCCCGACATGGTCTATGCCTGAATGATGACAAAACGGAACTCATCATACTGGGGAACACATAAAATATCAAAAGACTGAACAATGACTACTCATCATTTGTCATAGATGGCAACACCATTAAAGTAGCGAAAGAAGTAAAAACACTAGGTTTTTACCTCGACTCTTGCCTCTCTCTAACAAAGCAGGTGAATGCGATGGCCTCTAGCACCGCTTACACCTGTAAGCTGATTAGAGCAGCTAAACCATATCTATCCACCGGCAGCTGCCTCACCCTATCAAGAGCCCTGGCATTATCCAAATTGGACTATTGCAGTGCATTATACATAGGGTCCAATAAACACACACTGCAAAAAATCCAAACCCTGCAAAACAACGCCCTTTGAGCCGCCCTAGGAACCCCAAGAAGAGAGCATATCTCAGACGTCAGAAGACAATCTAACTGGCTATCCATAGCTGACAAAATTAAACTCAAAACAGCATCATTGACTTTCAAAAGTATTAATGACCTAGCCCCCAAATACCTAACAGAAAGATTCAAAAGAAGAACTTCTAACAGACCTACCAAAGAAGCATACACCAACCAACTAGCTGTGCCCCCATTTAAGTTGAGCACAGCCGGAGGCACCAGCTTCCCTGTCAAAGCGGCCCAGCTATGGAACTCCCTCCCATCATCCCTAAGGTCTGACCAATCTTATCCACACTTCAGACTTAACTGCATTAAATGGCTCAAAGAAAACAACCTATAACTGACTAGACTAGGACTACTCACATCTGACCCACCTTTTAATCTGCAGCTGAACGCATACCTCGTTCATCCCCCCGCTTAACCTACCTTGCTCCTCGATATTCAATGTATACTGTGTACACACCCCTGTGTACAATCACCTGTGTACGTAACCATGTATATTGTCATCATTTACTGTCAATGCACCCTGTAACCTTCCTGAAATGTGTAACTGTGACATGTAAGCTTAAAGTATTCTTGAACACGCGCCTGGATACCCCCTGGTCTGGCGAGCGCTATAAAGAAATAAACAAACAAACAAACAAACAAACTAGAGAATGCTAGGAGAGCCTTGTTCAAGGGTTTGATCAGTGCAACTTCTTCACTTTCTTGTATGAGTACATTTTCATTACTATTTTGAAATATTTCTAAAGGTCCTTGCCTTGTAGTGGAGCACTACACAACTGTGCATTGAAAGTGCATCTTGGATAGTTTCTTACACACACACAAATCACCCAAGGTATAATCACACCGATGTTGGAGTTCAGCTCATTATTTAATGTTATATTAGTCAGTTTGGCTTACCTATTTGTTACTATTCCCCGAAAAGTTGCTTGTCTGAATCCTCCAATTAGCTGAGGCCAACCTCATTATGAGTGGCAAAAGATGGGGCAGACTTCGGAAGCGCTAATAATCTTCTAAAGAAGGCATTTTGCACATTCTGGAGGTCACCAGCTCTCTGACGACCCCCCAGGCCCATACCATCCATAGCAATTTATGTCACAGTCCCTTTATAAGCCTGCAAAAACTTTGTTAGGAGTTGTGCTTTACAGGTCTATGTGAAATACTATATTCCCCCAATGGTCTGTGTCATTCAGACAACTTGTTTTTTAACATGGGGTTTATTCATCAGATTCTTAGCAACAAATAAACCTGAATGGTCATACATGCTAACGTGATCTACTACTAGGTTCTCTACACAAAATGTCTATGTGTTAAATCCGGGTAAACAAATGTTGTGAGCACACAAGGTTCCTCAATTTTTTGTATAGGGGGCTGTGGTATATGAGGAAGGATACATCAAACAAGCGAGTACATTAACCACTAGCTACCCACCTCTAACACACCCAAGGGGAAGGCTACTTATCAGAAATTATCCTCACAGTGGAATTTTCATACAATTCTGTCTAACACCACGGTCAAAAAGTTATCTTAATCATATTTTAATCAATATTTACTCCAAACATAACAATAAAAACAACATAAAAAGCCATATACAGTGTTCATCATTTACAAAAGCCGTAATGGACAAGATGGAGAGAAAACAACACTTCACACTTATGGCTGTAGTTCACATCACAATGTTTACAATCTATCAACATTGGTTATTTAGCGTGATGTTAGTAATAGTGTGACTGAATCACATAACTATTATACACAAATATGGTATAATGGCGTCTACAATCTGATGTGTTTCTGGGGCAAAGGGCAGCACTGTTGCAGTCAAAGGCTCGTCAGTAGTATCCCAGGACCCGTCTTCAGGACGCAATGAGTTAAGAGGGCGGTTACACTGTCACCATGACGCATATGAAGCAGTGTAGTCACCTATATAGTGAATAAAAAATTGAAGCAAATATAAGATTTACTCAATACAAGTAAAAACCTTTGTATCCGTGGTGTGAGTGTAATACAGAGAAGTAGCCAATTCGCTAACCTTATGGTGATTTCTTTTGGTGTGATGAGTGAGGCGATTGCACTCATCAATCTTATAATGGTGGTCGACAAGTCCGTCCAAATAGTAACAGCTGTAGATCAATACATGTTTTTAGTAAATCAATAATACGATTTTCAAGGGATGCTAATCACAATACGGAATATCAAAGTTAAATATTTACCGTTTGGCGTGGACCTCAATTCAATTATAAGTTCCCGCATGGCGTGTTGATCGTGAGCATAGGTTATGTAATCATTTTGGCACTACATGTCCCATAATGCATCATGGAATCTATAAAGGATAAGGAGTATATCAGTTCTGTGCTGGTTTAATTTAAAAAGTGTGGAGGTTACATACACTCAGCACTTACTTGACAAAGAATGTCCCAAATGCTATCTTGCTTTTTTTCTCCTATTTTTGTTATTTTTAAGTGTCAGCTCGCATTGTCAACCAGACCAGGGAATCAAGTCCTGCATGGGGGCAGAAAGAGCCAAAGGAGACGCTCAGCCCTCTAGTTATTTGTCGGGTAGCCGTGTGTGTCATAAAATCAAAAGAAGCTTACCTTATGTGCCAGTTCACGCGGTGAAAAACTACCGCTGCAGGGCACAGCTTCAATAACATGTACCTCAAGGAGGGACTGCCTGCACACTTCTAGCAGAGCCCAGTGGTGTCGAAATAGAAAGTGGACTAACCTGATAGTCTGAGGTTATAAACCTCAAAGAAGTACTGCCAGTATTGTTCTATAGGCCCCTGTGGTCAAGAGGGGGGGCCATCTTGGAGTGAATACATGTGTTGATTGCAAACACAAGGCGGCAATGTGATCCCTGTGAGGGCAAGAAAGCCCTCAAATGATTACTTATACGGCTACCAATGTGTGTTGTGTCTGTATTGTAATTATCAAATGCCATTAATTGTTCTTAGTAGCCTCGATTATAAAGAAAAAACGCCTCACTTAGTGGAGGCCCATCTATTAAAAAAAAAAAACAACAACACATCGATAGATGATATACAATATTCATCTATTGTTGGATAATGATATCTCACATATTGTTACCCTACACTATGAGTGTCTACCATCTCGGGTCGTGCATAAAATATTCATCGAGATGTCATGTGTGGGACAAGTCTAAGTCAGCTATGACTTTGGTGTGTGTATCAGCCATTAGTGGATAAACAAATTCCATTCCACGGAAATGTTTAAGCCGGATTGGGCTGTTTTTAGATTGTAAATCCATTTTTGTTCCAGTTTTTTGAGGGACAAATCCCTATTGTCACCTCGTGGTTTACCTTTAGTAGTTTGAATGACAAACCAGAACATATCTTCACACGTGTCTTTAGCCTCTGCATAGTGGGCCACAAGCGGTTTGTCAGGGGTACCATTTCGGACAGCTGAACGATGTTCGCAAATTCGCACTTTTACGGGCCTAATGGTTTTACCCACATATATTAGCCCATAAGGGCATCTGATCCCGTAAATCACCCATTTGGTCAAGCAGTTTGAAAAGGATCGATATTTCCACATCCGGCCATTAAGGTCGATTTGTTTAAGGTTTTTGGTTAAGTGGCAGACTGAGCATTGTCTGCATGCATGATGTCCACTTACTGGCGGTAGGCCCCATAGTGTGGGCTGAGTTTGTGTCTCATTTTTGTTAGTCGGATAGGTGTGCACTAGTTTATCTCGAAGATTTGGCATTCGTTTGAAGGCAAATCTTGGGTAATTCGGTCGGAAATCTTCAGTATGAACAATTTTCGAGTTTTTTAGTATTACCCTCCTTAGATCATTGCTTAGGGGGGAAAAGGAAGAAACACATGTGATTCTCTCATCTTTAGGTTTTTTGTATTTTTGCAGGATGACCTCACGATTGGCATTACGTGCTCTTTTCAGAGATCTCTTAATAATCTTCCGGGCATATTGTCTATGTCGTAATTTTTCGCTCAATTCCTGACTGTTAGTTTTAAAATCAGCAATTTCACTACAGTTCCATCGTATTCTTAGGAATTGTCCATAAGGTAAGTTTTCCCGTAAGCTAGACGGATGGAAGCTACTGAAAAGTAGTAACGTGTTCTTGTCTGTGGGTTTTTTAAAAAGTGTGGTGCCAAGAAGATTATCCTTTTTGAAAATTGTCAGATTAAGAAAGGCTATACTTTCACTGCTAAAAGACATGGTAAATTTGATGGTTGGAGTTTGTCTATTGAGCCACATAAGAAACTGATCAAGTGCATCTCGGCTCCCATGCCATAGCATGAAGACGTCATCAATATAGCGGTGCCATGAGCTGATGTGCTCATGGAACGGATTGGTCGCCGCATAAATAAAGTTGGTTTCATAATGATCCATGTACAAATTAGCCAAGTCCGGTGCAAATGTGGCCGCCATTGATGTACCTTGTCTTTGTTGGTAAAACATTTTTTTACAAAGAAAAAAGTTTTTTGTCAAGGCCAACCTCACACATTCAATGATGAAGTTTGAAGGCACTGTGAGATCAACCCTTTTCTCAAGATATTGATATAGTACTTCTATACAATGATCCTGGGGGATATTTGGGTATAATGATTCTACATCAAGGGTAACCAGAATGTCATTGGCACCGGGATGTAAGCTGGCAATGGTGTGAATCATAGCTGTCGTGTCTTGTATATATGATTTCATCTTGGCCACAAAAGGTCTCAGAAATGAATCTGCATCGATAGGGAGAGGTTCTAACAATGAGCCTATTGCTGAAACAATTGGTCGGCCTGGTGTGTGGGTCGCATTCTTGTGCATTTTTGGTAGTAAGTAAAAGGTCAGAATGATGGAGTTAGGTCTAGTCAAAAAGTTAAGTTCATCTCTGCAGATCCATTTCAGATCATACGCATGGTTCATAAGGCTCATGATTTCCTCCGCAAGTCCCGCAGACAGATTGCCTGCCAATCTGTGGTAGCAGAGTTGGTTGCCTAGTTGTTTCTCAATTTCGATGTTGTATGCATTGGTATCCCACAACACAATCCCTCCCTCCTTTATCAGCAGGTTTTACTACAAAAGAAGTGTTATTTTTCGAGATCTTTTAAAGCTTTGCGTTCTGCCCGAGTAAGGTTGTCCTTGTGCTGATTTTTCTGCTTAAAGAGATAGTCCAATTCTCTAATTACTTTATTTTCAAAGGTCAATAAGGTGGGTCCCACTATAGATGATAATACATCAGGATTTAAATCACCCTCATCTTTTACACCTACATCAGCCATGATTTCCCCTGAGATTTTGACCTTTGAAAATAAAGTAATTTGTACATGGATCATTATGAAACCAACTTCATTTATGCGGCGACCAATCCGTTCCATGAGCACATCGGCTCATGGCACCGCTATATTGATGACGTCTTCATGCTATGGCATGGGAACCGAGATGCACTTGATCAGTTTCTTATGTGGCTCAATAGACAAACTCCAACCATCAAATTTACCATGTCTTTTAGCAGTGAAAGTATATTGCACCGGACAAAACCATCAACGTCATCACGTCCCGCAATATACAGGACAGCAGGCCATCTGACTGTTATCTTCCTTTTGTGTAATTGTTCAGATGACCAACGAACGCGGTGGTGGTCCTATTGTATGCAATTGTAATGTGTGCATCGCTTTCTTTACCTGTACGTGGGGGCAGCAAACACCATCGCAACAGTCACTGGCATTGCCGAATTTACAGACCAACCCACATACATTTGCACTGGACAGAACCATCAACGCCGTTACGTCCCGCAATATACAGGACAGCAGGCCATCTGACTGTTATCTTCCTTTTGTGTAACTGTTCAGATGACCAACGAACGCGGTGGTGGTCCTATTCTATGCAATTGTAATGTGTGCATCGCTTTCTTTACCTGTACGTGTGGCGACATACACCATCGCAACAGTCACTGGCATAGCTGACTTTAGTTGTGGGAATTAATTGCGCACGGCATACACTCCAGGTATTTTTGTCACGTGCATGCCAAGCATAGCACACTCTGTCATGTGAGGACATAGCTCCGGAAAGAAACAACACAAACAAAAGCAAAAGCAGACATGCACACACAGAGCGTACGGTTCCAGAAAATTCCCATACTTTACCAACAACACTGTGAATTATTGCATGTGCTTTATTTCACTACAAATTGTTAACACGAACGTGTAAGGTGGCTGCCATCAGCGTTCTTTTATTTTACAAACAAAATCTAGTGTGCAATGCCGTCTGTACACTTCTGTACTTTTGTTATCCAGCAAAGTGGAGAAAGGATAACTGTGTGGTCCTTGGTGGGCCGTGTGGGAGAACACATTTGCAAGGTAGCAACTGTTACCTCTGGGATGCTTTACAGAATAAACATTTGCATGGTGGTTTGTATTGCCGGAACTGCAAATGGACATACCGGCCCATATCGATCGGCCCAAATAACAACGACAAAAAAGACATTGCTTATGGTAATCTTGCAATGCTTGGTCCACCACCCGTCTGTTGGAATGTGGAAGGGGTGGCACACACAGAAATGTGCCAGGTATCTGACAAGAAAGAGGAATAAGAATAGATGTAAGTAACCGCTATTAGTGGCAGCGTACAGGAGAAGAGTTAGCGGGAAGGTTGGCATAGTAGGTGGCTGCCTCATGGACTATATAGTGTGTGTTATTGAGTAGCGTCATATGTTAACATACTGCTTTGCTCTCTGATTTGTAGGTGATACTGTCCTTGTACGGCTCCACACAAGCAAAATGTCTTTGAGAAATTGCCACCAGATGCTCCGTTCATGTGTTTCGTTTTTACAAAAAATGACAGTGCTAGTGACTGTTGTTAGACCCACAGCATAATGTCTCTGTGTGTCCAAAGAAAAAAAGAAAAAGACAACCGTAATGGGGTACCCCTCAGATTGCAGGAGAATGCAGGAGCCGGTTTGCTTAAAAATACAACATTGGAATGTGAGCTGTCGATGTAGGAATATAATCGACACTAGACGAGGACGCTTTGTCTATTTTTGATCATATTATAGGAATATTATCAACACTAGATGAGGAAGCTGCGGGTGAATGCTTTAGCAGTGAATGCACAGAATTCAAATAACATGGACGGCTCACACTTATTAAACTGGTTGACATTCGTAGAGCGGCAGAACTTAACAACCTGCGTTCAGCCCACATAACAACAAGTAGGATAGCGCGAGAATTTTGCAGGCTCGGCGCACAGCTACACGATGTTGAGGATTGAAATATCTGTTGAACAAGAAATACCATCAACTCTATTGTAGATGAAGCCTCACACACCATTAAAGAAATTAGAAGATTGTTGAAAGTGAAGTTTCCCATGTTACGGGCCACCTTCAAATACCCTGTGCCATTACACAGTGTCCTGAAGACGGGTCCAGTGGACGTTGTAAAGCAGATTAAGTCAGCTATAGACTGTCATATATATTTGTGGCTAGGACCCAGAAACACATTGTTTAGTGTCGACATAGTCAAGGACAACTACACAGCAATATGAGGATGCATGAACTGATAGAAATGTTTACCTCATGTCCCTACTTACCACACAATCATTTTGCGACAAGGAGACTGTTTTGTAGCCTAATTAGGGGCTCACCTATGTTAGTCCCAAAAGGTTGTTTTCACTATGTTTTTTATGTGAAGTACTTTTTAATATTTTGTATGTTTTGTATACACTGATAAAAATATCCGAATCTTAATAACTTTGCCTAAATATATTCAATGACATCGTTTTTGGCGCTACTTGCAACTAGACACACCTAGTACGTGTGAAGGCGGGAAGCTGTTTTTGTGGAATCCTCCGTATACACTTGTATCATTTGTCCTCTTCCACACAGCCCCCTAAAAAAGAGGACTATATAGCTATATACCATTTATACCACGTCCCTATGGAACATTCATATGTGCAGTGTGTTACAAGTCAACGGTGGAGGATGGCACACTGTGCGTGCGTTGCCTCAGCATATGTGGATGGCTGGACCATTGTACGCAGTTTGGTGTGTTGCAGTGTGAACATGTTTGGGGCTGTCGTTAATGAAATAAAAGGAATTACTGTGGACACCCTTCAAACATTGAACAGGGTTATGGTGTGCAAAAGGTGTTTACATTATGCAATAAGAAAGGGAAACAGAAGTTTAAAAATGTAAGGAGTAATGCAGTGGTTGAAATATGGCTGCTGAGCTATGTACCATGTGCTGCCGTGCAATCTGTGGTGGATACCTTCTTTTGATATGGTGTACATAACAATGAAGATAATCTAACGGCCTAAGCAGTGCCAGTGGAATGCAAGGAGGCACATGTTACAGCATGTAGAACAGTTACGTAAGATGTATGGATGCATTAATCAATTTGCATTGTTGCGATTGTGCAGATTATCGGGTAGGTTACCATAGTTTAGTTCACTGAGTGTGTCCACTTATTATAGGCTTCGGTGAACAGTGTACGTAGGAAACATGTTATCTATGCTGTTTGTATGCATAGTTGTACAGTGCAGTGGTAGTTGTAGGCAGGGTCTGCAATATTGAATGCATGGCTGGAGCCCCTAAACAGTATTGGTTGTAGTGAAGCATGTAGGGCGTAGGCACAAGGTGTGTTATGTACTGTAGGTGTGCATTGCAAATTGTGGCATTGATATGTGCATGGCAGAAATAAGTGCACACATTGCACTGTGGACATTGTAGAGAAGTATGATACCACTAATTGCATACTTACTGTTTGGATTGGGGAGGGCCTGTGCTGTTTGTGCTTTATGGATTGTGACATGATGTACTCATCGTTGCTCCAACATCTGTGGGAAAAGAGAACTAAACATGTTAGAGCAGGTATTTTGTTACTTTGTATTCCAATACATTGCATATATTTATTTACTTTGTGGATCCTCATAACCAGTACTTTATAAGTACTATGCTTTGAACCAGTGTACTGTACAATGTGTGCAGTTCCTGTGTTTCTTTGCATAATTATTGGGTTTATGGGGAAAAAAATCCATGCTGGATAAACAAAAAAAAATTCAATATTTCTTTGCTGATATGCTGCACAATGAAATACCGTAACGTTTAAATGGCTATGGCACTTCTTAAGGTGTACCCTTAAAGAAGGAGGAAATGTAATGGTTTACGCTTTCTGCCCTATACATGTTGATAGCCTGGGTGGCGTTCTATAGCAGCTGGTGTTTTGGAAATATTTACTTGGTTCCTTTTTGGAACACTATTTCTTTATGTGTTTGGTTGCTGTTGGTGGTTTGCATGTATTGTGCTATTGTACTGTGCTACTGCAGAGTTGTGACGGTAGTTCCGTACCTGTGGGCGTACTGTAACTGCTCATACTTTGGAAGTGTTTGAGGATATGTTTGTAGCACATTTGTTGTTGAAGGTTGAGTTAGGTTGTTTTGATGCTGCAAATAACATTGTAGTATTCTGGTTGCAGTTAGATACCAGGTGGTATTTATTTATTTATTTATTTATTTATTTATTTATTTATTTATATTTTTATAGCACGCAAGAAGCCCAGGGGCATTGAGGCGCTGTTACTTGCAATAACTTAGTTACATGGTACAGGCATGAAAGCGATTGATAAAACATTATGAATACTACAAGATATCATACTGTTGTTACAGATATTCTAACTGTTTACATTGTCCCATTCCTAAGGGGTAAGTTTACAAGCTCGTACATTCCTATTACTACTTTCACATCTGTGTACATTCTGAAGTGGTACTCACCCATTATGGGTTTACATAGTGATAGCTGCATATGTCTTGCAGTTGCATGAGTATTCTTAGAGAGCAGGTGACTCATTTGCGTACTGGGTGGTTTCATAGGTTACTGAGAATAGTTTTGAACCTTCATACTTAGTACTTTCCCTTTTATGTATCTTGTGGAAAATACAGTGACTGATTTCTGTACGCTTACAGATTGTGTGAGTGAACTCATTGGGTTAATTGGGGATAAAATTGTCCAACACACAATGTAATGCATTTTTTCAATGCTTGCTGTAGTGGCTTTAGGTTGACAGTGTGGAAGGAACATTTTTTTAGTGCACTTACGAAGATACTGGCTGGTGCTGGGGAGTAAGGTATACCAGGTTTGTACATTAATGACTACAGTTTGGCTTCAAGAAGATTAAGTAGGCATTTGCAAGGTTTGCAGGCAATCTCTGCTTTGGAATGATGTAAGTATCATTGCATTCCCACCATGACCATTGCTTTCCAATGTATGCAGTGTAGTGCCCTTCACTGGTTGTGTCGCCTGTTGTGAAGGTTTTCTTGCCAAGTGAGACCTGCCCGTGTGTGAAGGCAGTAAGTTTACAGTTGTTTTTAGTTCCATCGGCATTGTATTTTAAGAGCATTAATATTACATATTGACTTTGTGAGGGTATGTGTAGTGTCGAACGATTATCAGAATTGCACGACGTACACAATATGCTATGGTTTGCATTTTTCACCAGTTGCTGAAACAGAATGGATTCACATTTAGGTATTGCTACATACACAAAGCATTTGTTAGGAACTTGTTACTGCATGACATGGTTGCAGAGACTGCATGTATTGTTCTACATGTAGAAAATGTGAAAGATTTAATTGATGAATACGTTTTTCCTTTCCAGTATTTGTAGTAAGTACATTAGAAATTCCTGTGGATATTCTTGTCGGTTTAACCTGAATTTCACCATTCCAACACAGTAGTCCAATTCTTGCCTTATTCCTGTGACACTGTAAATGTTGTCATGATTACTTACTGCATTTCTGTGAAGGACGAGCATTTCAAACACAACTGGTCTGCACCATTCAAATAAATGTGTTCATAAATTCCTGGCATTTGGAATAGAACATTCATTGTTACATTTGCATAGCAATTAACACCTGTTGTATTGGAAAATGTGAACGGGCCAGGTAATTCTGTGTCTGAGTACTTTGATGGAAGTGTGTGTGGTTTCTTTGAAGTGGCAATTTTGTGTGTGGAGTTGGGTATGTCTTATCTTGTGCACTCCTTTTGTCTGTGCTTTTGGTAGTTGATGTAGTATGAGTTGATTTCAATTTCTTTGCTGGTAGTTTTGCCAAATCATTTACAACTTCTGATTGCCTGAGCCTTCTTTTCATACCTTTGGGTTTCTGAGGAACAGGCTACATGTTCAGATGTGGTGTGTACACTGCACATAGTCTATTGTACTCTATGATTCAAGGAATGTCTGCGCTGACTGCAGTTTTCTAAAAATTCACTAGATACAGTCCTTCCAGTGTACGTAGACGTGACAGTGCTAGGTAACTCATGCCTTCTTTGAAGACTGTGGTGCCAATATCAATCAATGCTAGATCTAAGGTTAGACCTTGTGATTTATGAATAGTTACTGCATAAGCTAGTGACAGAGAAAACTATTCTCTGTGTACATACAAGTCTTTGAAAAGAAGGAATCACGCCGTTGTGCGGCCTACTTTTTAACTTCTGAAAATTTGCCAAACTGGATGTTCACAAACTGAATGTCTGGAAGCCAACAACTGTACCATGTGCTCCATTAACTAACCCTTGCTCTACATCAAGGTTACCCTTTAGCATTACTCTAATGTTGACACACAATGTTAAAATTTTCTCCAAGCCTTCTGTGCTGGAGATAGAGTTTTCTAAAGTATGTAGTTGTGCTATGCCTTTTGACACATCGGTATTGTCATACCATGTGCGTCCAGTTTGTCTGTGGCATGAATTTGCATGAGTGGTTGTTTTTATTTTCAGCATTGTTGTATTGAATTGTGCACAGCTTGCTAGAGTTCATTAATGCATCAAGTATTGAGGGTAGACTGTGCCAATTAACATAGAAAAGGCACTGGGGAAAATTTAACTAGCCCCGAGATTCACCCCCTTAGCACGGCTCATGACAGTTTCAAAACTCCAGAATCTCATAACTACTGTGTTGTTTCTACCTAGGGATAATGGTCACCACTCAACAAGCCAAACTAATACACAAACATTTAATTAATACATTTTTAATACTTTATTAAATCATCATTTCATAAACCTCGGTGCATAGCATCGATCTAGTAAAAACACACAATTTATTTTGTTTTACATTTTAACAAATTTAAAGTGCAAATCAATCAATACTAATTAATTTTTCACCTCTAAAAAACATGAATAAAATCCTATACTGCAACCACATATAATACAGAAACCAATTACTTCTGCCTTACATAAAAAAACAGTGTTGTGATAAAGCACTCCAAATGCAAAAAAAGAGACTGTCCCTATTTCGAGGGTACCCTCTTGTGACACCTAATGCCCTAGTTCAATTAATCCTCATGTGAACACACATGAGGTTCTAAACATCCTAATACCTTTTGACTAAATGTTGGCTAATTTGTACAACATCTTCATAACCCAACATGTTTCGTTCTATATCAATAGTCAACGATGTAACAGAACTTCTTCAGGGGCAAAACTAAGAGCAATTTATCTAACAACATTTGGTCATAACAATTTCAACACCACACTGGCCCTCATTACGACCCTGGCGGAGAACCATGGTGCAATTTGCACCATGGTCCATGGCGCTAAGATGCCAATTCCGCCATGGTGGTTGGCGGTCTTACCGCCCCATCCCGACCTTGGCGGGGCGGTAAGTCCCCAATCCCCATTTTGCCCTTCCCCATTCCCATTCTTGCCCCATAGGGCATAATGGGAGTGGGGAAGGCGTTAATTACGCCACCGTAAATTACGGTGGCGTAATTAACAACAAGTCCCGTAGCGCCATGGATTTTTCCGCCTGCAAAAAGCAGGCGTAAAATATCACCATGGCGCTACGGGAACTCGTAGTCAGGCGGAAAGGTACGCCATGCTCTACGCCGGCGTAAATCCCTTTCCGCCAGGGTCCTAATGAGGCCCACTGACATTCTGGCTTCTTCATGGTGTACCTCATATACCCGCATTTACATTCAGCATTAATTCTTCACGGCGTATTGGTAGGATTGTCTTCTTTGTAGACAAAACAACGATCCTTTTCACAGCGGTTTTTCTTCCGTCGCACCCTTCAGTATATGTTTGTCTCCATATGAGGGTCACCGCTGCTGTTCACGTCATAAACTCCGGCGCTGGCGGTTTGGAACCTTTACTCGCAAGTCGGCAACTCATGTAGCATACAAACTGTTTTCCTTCTTCCTGCTGCGGTAGACTGTGCCTCCTTTGTTAGCACGCCAATCTGTATGTTTTAAAATGTTGGCGTAGTTGTGGTCTGCAGACTTTCGCATGTTTTGAGTCAGTTACGGCATACTTTGTGTCCTATGGTTTTGAAGATAGGTTCATCTTTCAAAGGTGTTAATTGAAGAAGATCTCCAAAAACAATGACATGTTTTCCTCCAAAGAGTCACTCGTAGTCTGCTTTGGGGACCTCTTTCAATCTGAGGTTAAGCAAAGCCAACATTAGGTTGGGGACCATGCTCACCTCATCTATTAGGAGCATTTCCATTTGTCAAAACTCTGCATAGCTCCATAGCAGATTCTGCTAAAGGTTTATAGTACTGTCTTTTGTTTTGGTGTTCTACTGGAAGGAGTCGCAATCAGTGTAGAGTGACTCCACCTATGTTGTTGGCAGCCAAAACATTAGGGGCAGTTACAACAGCTGAAACGTTGCTCTTTGTTAATTGTTGGAGGTATTTACTGATCATTTTTATTAAGAATTTTTTCCCTGACCCAGCTTCACCACTTACATACAGCAGTACAGGTTTCTAGATGTCACAGGTGCAAGTTTTACTTTTGTGCTGTAGACCATGTCCAATTTTTTCACTTACTTCTAGAAAAATGGTACACTGCTTATTATTCAGTTGGGATTGCAGTACAGCCAACTCTCTGCATATTGCTCATAATGAAACATGGTGGTGGTTACTTCCGTCATGGCGAATACTGCCTCCTTTGCTATGAGTGGCTGTCCAAGTGATTCTTGGCTGCCTGTTACAGAAGGTTCTCTGCCCTCAGAAATGTCTACATTTAGTTGTGCTTGAAGTTCTTCTTCTTGTTGGCATTCATTGTCTAATATGGTTTTGTAGCTTGTAAAGTTTCCATCTATAATTGTACTTTCACTTGCATTAAAAGCATCTTCATAGGAGGCCTGGGTGGCTAATAAATCTTCTTCTTTTCTCCATGGTTTGAAAAGTTGCAGTAGAGCCATGTAGTACAGTTCTTTGTGTTGAGGAGTTGTTAATGACAATGTCATATGATCAATTAGGCTGCGTTTGGAAGGTTTCACCAGGCTGCCTTCAAAACGTTCAACTCTGTATCTATCTTTTTTCTCATTTGGTTTAATGCTATTTTTGTATGCAAAGTTTTGGGCTATTGGGTACAGACACAAGGCTTCTAACGTAATACTCCTATTCAGGTAGTATGTGTCCAATAAGTTGTTCATCAAAATGTCCTTGCTGTTGGGATCACTTTTGGCTAGTGTTTCTATGTCTTTGTACTCTTTTTCTGGATGCAGCAGGACCAAGGCTTATCCACACTATGTTTTCAGATTTCCCATTTAAGGTGGTGCTGGTTAAATGGTCTGTGGCTTCATAGCAACCACATTCTCTGTGGGACAGCATTTGTATGCCAAAGCTGTACAATTTTTGTGCCAGTGTTTTGTCAGGTGATATATCATCCCAGAGGTCTTTGAGCTCTGTTTTCTCTGCTTTGGTTAAGTAGGCAGTGACCTATCGTGCAACTGCCGTGGAATTGTCTGCAACGTACTGTACATCAACATTAGCATTCCAAGGGAGGGCAATTATTGCATTGTAATCATTGATGTACTTTGATGCTTTGCTCCTATTTTGGCAGTATGTGTTCTTAGAAGATTTCTCTTTCACACTGTGTCTAACCGAAGACATGAAGCTGTTTACATGCCCTGTTGTTGAAACTGTACTAGGGAAACCAAAGCAGAATTTGGTGTAGTATTTTCCTCTGTTCTTATATTTGCGTCGACAATACTTGCCACACTTCTGTCTTTGGAATTGCAAAATGTGTGCATGCAGACTATGTGTACTTTCAGAAGGGATTTCACAGATTACATATTTGTGAATGAACTGCAAAACTCTCCTCACCATATTTAGGAGCATTTTTAATCCACAAAAGCATGTGGATGTGTGGTGCTCCTTTGGCTTGATATTCTTTTCTCCAAAGGAAGTCTTCCACTTCTCTGAGGGGAGGAAGTGCTTTATTGCAAATGAAGTACAGCATGGCAAGGAAGCGATGATGGAAGTACCATGAAACATTTACTGGATCAAGACTGCAAAGCTCTCCTGGTGTTTTCATGTCTACACCTGTTTTGTTACTGTTTGTTATGCTTAGGAAAGTATGTAAGTCTTCCCATGCATACTCTGCACAACTTAAAGTGACAAACTATGTGGGTGTGCCAAGGTTGCATAGCATGCACCGTGCATCTGCGTGCCATCGGAACCAGTACTCTTTCATACCACGCATGTTTGCCACGAGATTTCTAATACTTGACTGTAAAACTATGTCCTTCTCTTGCACCTTTTGAAGTAGCTGTGTAGCAGACATGTTTGGAAATGGGAAGCTGTTTTCAATGTGTGGGCAACTCCATAGCATAGGAGGTGGAATATGTACTCCACGTTCTGTCTAAATCTAGGGGCTTCAGAATACATTCGTAAACAGCAGTATTCTGACACTGTTATTTGTGTGCATCTTTCATCATACCTTCCACCTTTTCCAGTCGGGAAGAGTAGAGGAAAGGCTTGTGCTTCTTCACTTTTTTCCCATATACTGGTTGGCGCTGCTTTGGCTTGCCTCATTGTATATGTTTCTAGTGCATCGTCTATGGTGTCTTTGAAGTACAGTGGGTGAATTGTATAGTGGTGTAAAATATTGGACTCAGCACTAGGATGTAGACGCTCAAATTGGCCAGTTGTTGAGGAGTCCTGAATTATTTCGGTTGTTTCTTTCAGGTTTTCTTCAATGTTTATTTCCTTGTAATATTCATTGTTTTGTTTAAGGTATTGCAAGGCTTCCCTAACTTTGCTTAAATGCACTAGTTGCTGCCAATTTTTTTTGTCTTTTGTAGGTACACCATTTACCAGGATAATCAAAGATTGGCCTTTGCACTCTTAGCGTGTCTACATTTTCTTTGAGGTCTAATGGTTAATAAACTACTTTCCCACAAATGCCTCTCAGTAATTCGGTGGGTGGAAATTTCACAGTTTTCGGGTGAAGTCGTGTTATTGCTTGAAATGAGTGCACTGTTTGGATTATAATGATCTCATAGAAATTAAGCTACTGCAGTGCGTTTGGCAGTGGACATACTTCAAAATGATTGCTGATTGCCCATGAAGGCCTTTAGCTATTGTGACATTTTGCAGTGCAGTATGTGCACAGAATGGAGGTGTTCGTAATTTCGTATTTGTTTTCTGCTATAAGGTACATAGCTAATTGAAACCATTGGGTTTCCTCACTGCCTTCTATTTTCTGCATTATATTGACAGTTTTGGTGTTCATTCATATAGAACTTTCTACGACAACACACACATATTTGGTCTGGCATTTCAGCATATGTGCTTTTGAACTTTTGTATTTCTTTTCTCTATGTGTGATATAAAAAGTTGAAAGATGCACTGTTGTCAGTACTAATGTCTGCCAATACTGGAATCTGTAAGTGCTCTTCAGTTGCACAATATTTCCTTTGGATGTGCTCTATTTCTTTAAGCACTTGTTTGGCTGTACCGTGTAAGAGAATATCATTTAACTGTTGTAGTGCTAAAGCGGAAATTTTTGCATAGTATAATTTGTAAACTAGATTTCTGACTGTTGAATGGTGGGTTGTTAACATTTTGATACGGCGGAAGGTGCTTTTGCAAGCAGGCCCAGAAATACAGGCTAAGGAATGTCCTCATATTCCTGTGTAGTTGCGCACTGGACCGGAGTCCATAGTTTGTAGTATTTTTATTTTTCTTTTCTCGTTGCCTTTGACATACTGATTGAGGAATTGCTGTAAAGATTTGATGAGGCATTGGCGAATGTTACACATTGATGTGCAAGGCCATTTGTAGGTGAGCCGTGTTGGTTTGGTGGAATGGAGAGTAACATCTAAGTTGGCTGGGGATATTTCTGAAAGCAGTGTTTATTCTTCCATTATGGTATTGTGTATCTTTTCATACCCTCGTCCACTCTGATGTAAGGCAATTTGGTTTGTTTGTTCTTGTTTGTAGGATTCTTCATTGAAGTATGGCTCTGTGTTGGTGGTGTGACTCCACTCACCTGTACAGATGTGGCCAAAGTTGTCTATGCTGATATTGTGTTTGTTGTGAAGTAGTGCATGCAATTTATTAATTAATCTTGTCAGTGGTTTCATTCTGTTCAAAATGACTATAAACAATTTCTGTTTCACAATCATTGTACTGTCTACAAGAGCTTCCAGGATGACTTTTCTGCAGAAGGTTTTGAGGGTTGAACGTGATTTCTGCCCTTTATTTATAAGGTTCTGAAGGACTCTGTGGTGGAACTTTTTTTGTAGAATAAATTTTGTGCAATGCTTGCTTGTGGTTGCATTACCATTTGTACGTGCTCTGTCAGTAGTTGTTTGTGTTGCACTGTTTTTAGTGCTTTTCTTTTAATTCTCACATTTTGACAGATGAACTACACTGTCTTCACTGTAGTTTTACAGTCAAGTATTGCATCCGTTTTCTTTAACGACTGGATTAGCTCTTGTCTTTCTATTTTCTGTAGAAGTTCTGCTTGCAGTGGATGGCTACTTTCTATGTTTCTTAGTTGCATGCCTCTATTTCTGCATTGCTTTCTACAGAATTGCAGTTTGGCAGGCATTGTGTAGTAGGTGTTGGTGAAGAAAGGGAAGTGTGGGTATGCAGATTTTCAAACGTATATGTGTGCAATGTGCATGCGTGGGACAAAAGAAGGGTACGTATATAAATTGAAGTGTGTCACTGTGTAATGGCCTTTAACTTTTGGTTGGGGACACTGTCTTACTATGTGGGGATTAGTATAATGGTGGTGACATAACAAACACTGAGCACCTGTAGATCGGGCATGAGGAATAATTAAGTACATATTGGTGGATTGCTGCAAAGCTATATACTACAATACTACAACGGTGCACTCTTCTAGGTTGACGTACAAATGTATGATGGTATTGTACTTACTTTGCTACTGGGTGAAAGTACGTTTATTGCAGGTTGTACTTTGAAGTGCCAATGCCATCGGCTTTCTGGAGAGAGGTGGGTGCTGCACCTGCATGATAAGATGGTAAGGAAATATATTGGCTAATGGCATTGTGCTTACATTTGTGCAATACAATATTTAAAACTCTAGGGGGATGGCTTGGCAGGAAGTGCACGTGTGTGTGTATAAATGCATGGCTTACAATAAGATTGGGGACTTGGGAGCATAAGCATGTTTGTGAAGGCATTAGGTGGATTATTTTGGAGTGTATTGTATGACCTCTTATTGAACATGTGTGTGTTTTACTGATGGAGTATTTGCTTTCAAAATGGAGTACTGCGCATTGTGGCAGGATGACAAAAAGGTGTGGAAAGATGTACAGGGTGCAAAGCAGATTTTTTTTGTGTGTGCATTTGCATGTACTTCTCTGCATACAAATGCTTTCTACGTGAGTGGAGCCATTGTTTCCGGTCTTTAATTTCCTTATGCGCATTTATGAATGTTACTGCTGTCAGCGCAGACATACATTTTTTCATTCATAAGTAATGTTGGGATCTACGAAGTGTGAGAGGTAAGTGGCAGGAAACTGTTGTCATGCTTGCAATGTATGCACTTGGCTTACTTTGGTGGGATACGTTGGCTGATAATTTTGTGTGCGATTTTGACATATTTGATAGGAGATGCGTTAATGGGGGAAAGCATCGTAAAAATGACAGACCAAAAGAACAAACTAGCCATTTGTATATAACAATGGCTGCTATGGGCAAATACCAACTTTGCAACCACCTAACACTGTGTGAGCTATTTAATGGTAGGTGAAGGGAGAAATAACAGTATGAATGTCGAGTACGTTATGGAGATTTTGTGCCAGGTACCCTGTTGGTATGAACGTATAACACAGTTGCAAATGTACTGTACAAAAAGTAGTAATACCTACAAGGCGTGGTGACAGGTAGGGATGCCGATGTATGTGGATGCAGAATGCATAGATTGTTTTACAGTATTTTCCCATGCAGATTTACAGGACACTTGCTCTCTGCATGTTTAACGGTTGGTATGGACTGTTCAACAGAGGTGATAGCGTTAGATGCAGAATTCTTGGATGTACTTGGTGGATGCGTATGTAGCAGCCAATGAGGGAGTGCTGGGAAAAGACTACTGGAAAGGGAGGAAGGACTGGCCCTGCTGTAATGAGGCACAACCCTCGCAGTAGTTGGGAAAGCGCATGTGCTACATGCTGTCCTTCTTCATATATATGCCATGGAAATGGGACTACGGATTATCGAATCAGGTGTATTACTGCTTTTCTGTTCCATGGTAGGATGTTCTTCTGTCCACATGAGAACCTTAGCACTTCCAGTGTGACGTTTGTCAGTGGAGATGATATTTTTTTTCCGTCTACTAAAATGAGTCTTCTATTCTACAATGTATAATGTACGTTGCAGACACTCGTGTAATAATTTAAGGAGGAAAAACAGACAGCAATCCCCAACAGCTACCACAAAAAAGGTGTTTCTTTACACCTCGCTTTACAAAAATAAAAAATAAAAACATTTCACAACTACCCACAAAGCGCCCATTCTCTATCATGCTTCAAACGTATTTGCGTACCTTCCACACGACATTATGTTCTCTGCATTTGGAGGTGTGCACATGCTACACCCGGGGCCTTTCTGGGTGGCTGCAATGGAAATGGGACTGTGCAGGAGTTTGGATTGGACAATACGATTTTGTGGGTGTAGTGTGTAGCAACAGATTGTGCCAAAATGTGTGTTTACAAATAGGAGTGCATATGGCTATGGGTACGGATGTGCAGTTCGGTAGGTGGACTATATGGCTTTTGGACGACTCCTGGATACATTGGATACAAGTTTACGCAGAACGCTGTGCACTGTCAGCACACTTTGGGTTCCATAATGTTGATGTGCAATGGTACGGAATACGTGGGATGAAGTGACTCCAAGTGGGTCCTCTTTGTGCCTGTTTGGTGACTCTCGCTCATCCAGACATTATTATTGTTCATTGTGCAGGGGACAGTTTAGGGCATGTTAGCGGCATCTCACTACAGTTTCCAATGAAGGAGACATTACGGCAACTCATGGAAATGGTTCCAACGTTGCACATAATTTTTTCTCGCATTGCCCAGAGACAGTTGTGGCTGCGTTCTTCCTTGTGTGGGCCACAAATGGAGAAAGTGCAGCGCAATGTGAACAAGGCTGTTTGCGCTTTCTTGTGAGACATTGACATGTCCTCCTTCCACAATGAAAACATTACTTTTCATTTGAGCACCATTTTACGTTTATATGGCGTTCATCTGCCTGCTGCTGGCAATTAGCTGTTTCTGCGTAATATCCAAAATGCAGTGCAGCGCTTCCTGCAAGTTTCGCCACCATTTTCACTGTCTGTGTTCATCACTTCGAATGTTGCAAACACAACCAACACAATAAGGCTATTTTCAGAGCCACTACTTCGTTTGGAGAATGCGTTCAATGTTTTTGAGGGCGTCCCGCAGTCCAGTGTTCACAATCGTGTATACGACAATCATAGGCTGCGCCACCACCTGCATGCTTTCATTCAAATTCTATTTTTGCACCGTGCAAGGTGGCTCTGAAAAGAGACTTTTTGTCCCCCCTCCCGCTTTCTCCTTCTTGTTGTGTTGCATTCATGTTGTATGACATGGCACAGAAGGATAGGAATGGGAGGGAGGTTTGGCAAAGGGAACCAACCACAGGGATACAAAATTACACATGGAGAGCACAAGATGTTGCATTGACTTCACTTTGGTAGTGGGAAGTCTTTGTCATGCTGCCGGACTGAAGCCTCAAAAGCACTTTGAAATTGTTCCCCCAGCACAGTTCCGCGTCGCAGTACTTGCACAAGACAGTGACCTTTGAAAGGTAAGGGTCTGTAGCTGTGCTTATGGCTGGAAAGTCTGGTTGGGGACGCACTTGCCCACTGGAGTGTCCATAGTGGTGGCAGGAGCAGATTTTATTTATTTATTTATTATACATTTTTAAAGCGCTCACACAGCCCACGGGCATCGAGGCGCTGTTACAGAAATTGTTTCTTTAGTTACGTAATTGTTTTTTTTGTGTCTGAGTTGCGTATTTATAGCAAGCTTAAACACCCAGAGGTTTCGAAGCGCGGACCCGGGGATCGAACCTGTGTTGCTTCATTTCGTCTTGCTTCCAAGGCGAGCACGTTGCCGCTGAGACATCCTCCAGGGATATCCTCCAGATGCAGATGATACTGTAGAGGAAAGTAACCTATTGCCTTCTTAGAAGGGGACAACCCTGCAACCAGCTGCTTGTGGCTCGATTTCATGTCCCGCCGCATGGAGGTGGTGCCGTAGCTGTACAAGCCAGGTTTTCCGCAACTAAGTAGTATGCCACACTCACTGCATTTTACCTGGTTTACACGAGATTTCAGCACATCTCCAACCGTCGTAAATAGTTTCCACATCCACGACTCACGCTGGCTTCAGGCATTGGAGATTCCCTCTACTTTATTGTTGTTTCCTTTTTCATGTCCATCCACATTATTATGTCTGCTCCCTTGCTCAGGTGCTTCAGAAGGAGGTGGTGGTGGTGAGGGTGTGGGTGCTCCTGAGTCAGAGGTAGTAGCAGTAGCCCTGGTATCCATTACTTGGAGAGGTACTTTGCAGGAACAGAACTGGTCAGAAAGCAATGTCTGCATAAACCAATGTGCACCGCTGGTCTTCTCTGGAAAGCCAAACACGGATTGCAGCCTAGTTCTGGGGTGTGCCCTTTTATAGGACTGTTGTGGAGCAAATGCAACCAGAAAGTGGACCTAAATCTTTCCCCTCAATACTTACACACAGAAGGGAGAGTGCAGGATCACTGTAAGGGTTCACTCTCACTGTAACACTCCATACATTGCATAAAATAGTCCTTTTTCGATGTGCACAGGTGCGGATTGTGTCCGCCAAATAAGGGCCCACGCGCAACATGTTTCCATCCCCATGGTGACGTTGCCATTGCTCTCCATTTGGACGGCTGTCCGTGGAACAAATATTAGTTTGAATACCTTGTGGCCACGTGCATACGTCTGCTACGGATACCCTTGCCATCCCTGCACCACTTAAATGTATGGCACACATGCACTGACCATTTCTAAATGAGCTTGGTGTGTGCACCATACAGTAGACGCATGTTCACGTGCAAAGGTGCTTGCAGGACGTGGCTGAGCGCTTCCACCTACTAAAACTACATCACACATTTGTTTGCGTATCTTGGCCAGTTGCAGTGTTAGCAGAGGTCACAGGAAGAGATACGCATGTGCAAAGTTGTGCGACTAGCAAAGGTACGATCCTACTACTACTTACAGGAAGTTCTTTGAGTAGTGCCATCCCACGGATGCTTCCATTGTGATTGCACATAGGGTACCCAGGTGCGGCAGTCGTACCACTCCTCCATTTCCATCACGTGCAATAATCCCCACCAGTGCTGTGCCCTTCACAGTTACAATGGCATTCTTAAACCAAAGGAAAAGGCATATACAGAATCAGTAACAATTTGCATATCAAACTTTATTAGCACACATTCATAGCCACTATTCGGAAAGGGAAGGGGGGCCAGAAACAGATACATATACCGGGGATGTTGGTATTTCTTCAAAAGTTGCTGGTGAGGGGAAGAAGGGATTGAGTTCTCATTGCAGCGTCACTCATGACACGCAATATGCGGGGATGGGGGCTGGGAATTGGGGTAGGAAGGCATGTGCAGGTGGGGCAGTGGATTCTTATTTTCTGCATAATATGTTGTTCTACAAAATTTAGCAAGACAGCAAAATTGTTCATGAATTCATCATTTTTGGCATCCAGGCGGTCTAGTTTCATATTTACAGCGTTTCCTTCAGTTTCTGTGGCCGTATGTTGCTGTGGATAATGTGCCGCATCTGGTGTACTCCTTTGTATTCCCGAATGTTCTGTTAAAGAAAAACAAATGTGTTCAGTATACATGAAGCAATGTATTTTAATTCTGTTACTTTTCACAGTGCGTTCCCTACCTATGGGGTTACTATGGTCACTTGTTGCGTCATGAGGGAAATTCTCCTCCGGCCATTCTAGGGCGCTTTCCCTTGCAGTATTTCTTTCCCTTTTCACACTGTGGCCGATAGAAATGGGGTTATCATCCTCACTCATTTCTTCATGTGGAAAATTCTCCTCCAGCCACTCTAGGGTGCTTGGCATTGCTGCGCACAAGCAGAAAACATCATGCTTTCCTACTATTATACACTACAGGACTTGTGCAATTATAACATTAACATTAGTGTACTTACAGCGTTGCTGTGACGTTATGCTCTCAGTAGTTGGCGTCCCGAACTCTGCCTCTTCATCCTTTGTTGCAATGTGAAGCAGGTGTGCGGTAAGATTGTTGAACGCAAACGTTACTTCTCTTGGTGGAGCATTCCATTATGCTGCATGACCTATGCCTTTGCACTGTTTGTTTCGCCAGTACAGACTTTTTGCAGCTAATGCATTTTCCCTTCCCATTCCCGCACTTGTTGCTGTTTGTATATGCTTCTTGTCTTTGCTGCAAGGTATCACTTTGTACAACCACCCCTTCCTTTCTCGCCTGTTTGGACTCTACCCGCTGTCCGCGAACTGACGCACTGTTAGCAACCACTCTGGCTATAAGTATAGACCCACCGGATTCAGTATGATGTGTAGTACATCTATACAAACTAAGAGTATCCTGTTAAAAACCTATGCAATTCAGTAAAAAATAATTAAAAAAAATAGACGTTATGGTTTAGTTGTGCTACTAAAACCCTATCATCTTTACTGAAAACACAATGCTAAAGGAATGTTATGGTTACAGTGCCCTAGTAAAAACCTATGAAATTTACTGGCAAAAAATATTGTTAATGGGACGTTATGGGTAAACTGCTCTACTAAAAACCTATCCCCTTTACTAAAAAAACAATGCTAATGGAACGTTATGGTTAAAGTGCCCTACTAAAAACCTATGAAATTCACTGACAAAAAACATTGTTAAAGGAACGTTATGGTTAAGTTGCCCTAAGACAAACCTACTCAATTATATGCAACAACTATTACAAAGGGACATTACAGTTACTTTGCACTAATAACAACCTATCCATATTATGATTACAAGTAAAACCGAAAAACCCCAGAAATTCACCATTTATGGTAAGCTAATCAACCATAACTCGCACCACCACCGTGCACTGCTAAGACTAACACCCAGGACATCAAAGATGACATCACAAATGCCATTGATGACATCACTGATGACATCACATATCTGGGCCACTTGTTTTTGTTAACTGACATATGTAGACCAAGTGGTTCTGTTCACTGACAGTCAGAATATTAAAACTCAAAAGGTGCTATATATCTAGATGTTAACCTTGTCATATTTTCGTAAACTACTTTCCTTAGGTTTGGTCGCAGGTCATGGTGCACATACATGGGGCAATAGGCAGGCCTGAAACACACAATGCATTTTTATACATGACGATAAACTGTCATGTTTTCAAAATTTTCTGAGGATGTTGTTTCTTTCTGCCTTACTTTAGATTCACAGTATGTGCCTCTGATTTGTATGCATAGTGGGTCTTCATAGGTATTGTTTGTACTAGCCCAAGTGTGTAGTAAGTCTTGAATCGTTAGATAGTTATTAAATGTCTAACATTACTCAAGTCTGATAAGGTAGCATTAATTATTGTACTATCCAAAATTACACGCTTACAAATATTGTACTTCTATGGTGCATGCTGCAGCTTAAATTAAGTAGTTCATGATAGGTCTCCCGATTACCCCTGACATATTGTTACCAACATTATAAACACAACCCGTTCTAAGGCCTTTTCATCACAGTTAATTGCACATGTAATGTCATCAGTGATGTCATCAACAGCATTTGTGATGTCATCGTTGATGTCCTGGGTGTTAGTCTTAGCAGTGCACGGTGGTGGCGCGAGTTATGGTTGCTTAGTGTCATAATCTGTGCTGGGGCCTGATTATGGGCTATGTGTTGTTATGATGGTGTGGTGATGTCACTGACATTCTATGTGGAGTGTTGCTGGAGGTTTGGAGTGCTGGGTTCTACTGGTGTCATTTGGACCTAATGTGCTGGGCTGGATGGATGTCCCAGTGCCTTCTCTACTTAACAACTGGAGAACAAACCTAAATGTAAACTTACCTTCTGGTGGTTCCTGCTTCTGTGTTGAAGGTGACTTTGTTTACATCGCTGGTGACGAGGATGGTTCCTTTGCTGCTGGGAAGGGGCAGCTGGTGAGAAGCGCTGCCTTCCAGGGAGACATCATGCATCCAGCAATAAGAAGCTGCAGGCTGGGTGATGCAGTGGAAGTCCAGGTCAGGGTCCAAATTGGGGAGTCCTGTTGACTGGCGACGGAGGTTGCGGCCGTGAATGTCCTGCATGCCGGGCAAGGGCAGTACTGAAGGTGTCCATTTGTAGGGCTCAGCGAGGTGGGCTCTAGGCGAGTGGAAGAATCGTTCCTGTCCTGTGTTTGCTGGCAGTACTGTGCGGCGTAAATGCTATTGGGACTCTGATGGCCCAGGTGTTTCAGGCATTGCTGAAGTATGGTGTGTCCCTGTTGTGATAGCCGGGGTGCGCTGTCTGGAAGTTAACAGTTCCGCTGTGGGGAGGAGCAGAGAGGGCGTCAGACAGAGTGTCCTGTGCCAGGATAGAGCAGAGCTGGATGGAACTGTGGGCACGATGGTTGCCGGAGTGGTGGGGCTAGCTGGCGATGTTGCTCTCTTGGTCTCGGAAGCAGTAATGATGACACGGAGGAAGGCCGGCGTTCCAGCGTGCCTTGTTGGAACGCAACGTCCTCTTCGAATGCGACGTTGTTTGTGAGAGCAGCGCCGGCGCTGGTGGAGGAAGCTGTTGTGTTCCGGAGAGACACAACAATAGGATCGGGACACATGGTGTGGTTAAGGGGCAGTGATGTGCTGTCTTTGTTGTAGAAGGGCAGTGAGGTGCTGTCTATGGTGTGGTTAAGGGGCAGTGAGGTGCTGTGTAGGTTAAGGGGCAGTGAGGTGCTGTTCATAGTGTATTAAGGGCAGTGAGGTGCTGACTATGGTGTGGTTAAGGGGCAGGAAGGTGCTGTCCGTGGTGTATCAAAGGCATTGAGGTGCTCTCTATGGTATGGTTAAGGGGCAGTGAGGTGCTGTTTACATTGTGGTTAAGGGGCAGTGAGCTCCTGTCTTGGGGTGGTCAAGGGCAGTTAGGTGCTGTCTAGGTGTGGTTAAGGGCAGTGAGGTGCTGTCTATTTTGTAGTAAGGGCAGTGAGGTGCTGTCTATGGTGTGGTTAAGGGGCAGTGAGGTGCTGTTTCGGTAAGTTATGGGGATAGTGTGGTGATGTGATGTATGGCGGTTGGATCAGAGTTTTGGTTTGGTGTTTTTGAGTTGGACATAGACATGGTGGCCACATGTCTGTGTGGGGCTTCAAAGTCGATTGGGATAGTTTGGTTGTGGTGTGTGGGGTCTCCACCGGGGGAGGATTTGTTATTTGGTTCCTTCCATTGTTGTTGCTTTACAGCGAGTTTATAGCTGAGTGGGTGTTTAGGCTTTGTGGAGGGCCTGTGGTTTGGGTTTAGTTTTTGTGTCTTCCATTTAAGATCTTGGCTAGGTTTTTGGTGTAGCAGAGTGGCTGAGTGGGAGTTGTTTCTGAGCTGGTATGAGCTATGTATTTCAGTGTGACGATTAGGGTTTTCCTCATCTTTGTGGTTGGGGAGCAGTTTGCAATCGAAGTGTGGTGTGCTAGTGGTGGTTCATAACCTCTTTTGCAATATTGTGTTTGTGCTGGGACTCTATTATGGGTTTAGTGATGTGCCATTGGTAAGGAGGGAAATGTGTCATAATCTGTGCTGGGGCCTGATTATGGGTGTAGTGTTGTGTCAGTGGTAAGGCAGGAGATGTGTCATAATCTGTGCTGGAGCCTGATTATGGGCTATGTGTTGGTATGATGGTGTGGCAATGTCACAGACATTCTATGTGGAGTGTTGGTGGAGGTTTGGAGTGCTGGGTTCTACTGGTGTCAGTTGGACCTAATTTGCTGGGCTGGATGGATGTCCCAGTGCTTTCTCTACTTAACAATTGGAGACTAAACCTACATGTAAATTTACCATCTGGTGGTTCCTGCTTCTGTGTGGAAGGTGACTTTGTTTACATCACTTAGCTTACCATAGCTTTCTGGGGTTTTACTTGTAACCATAATATGGATAGGTTGTTATTAGTGCAAAGTAACTGTAATGTCCCTTTGAAATAGTTGTTGCATTAAATTTGGCAGGTTTGTTTTAGGGCAACTTAACCATAACGCCCCTTTAACAACGTTTTTTGTCAGTGAATTTCATAGGTTTTTAGTAGGGCACTTTAACCATAATGTTCCATTAGCATAGTTTTTTTAGTAAAGGGATAGGTTTTTATAGCACAACTTATCCATCTAACAGCATCATGGGATAAGAAAAACGATTAGGCATCAGACCATTCTAAATGCAAATCCGCTGACCCTGCCTAATTTGTATCACACGGTTTGCCATGCTGCAAACACGTGTGGTTCAGCAGAAAAACGCCTATGTAAAACTTTCTGATCTTTGATTTTAATGAGATTATGAGAACATGTGCTTTCAGTCGGAGGATTGCTTGTTTGACCACTCTCTCAAATCAATAATTTAAAAAAGAATTTTATTTTGGATTGATATTTAGAACCGTTTGCAAAAAAACAATAAAAGTATTCATATTATTATTGACTCCCAATTGTAAGGTTAACCTTTTGAAGCCACTTTCTGTCAACCAAGTAAGTCAATATGTATGATGGCAATGACACAGACCTTGCTGTTTGATGTAGGAAATGGATTTCTGTCAACACGAGCAAAAGGTCCAATGAATTCAGATGGCCTTTTACAACACTAGTGACAGAGAAGCTGGAAACTTAAGCTATGTTCTCAGAGAAGGACATTTTTTAAAACTATTAATACAAATAAAATAGGTTGATCAGCAGTCAGCATGTTGTTCAAAGTGTAGGGAACTCAAATGCATGTGCTCAAATTATATTCATGATCTGACTCAGACATGTATTATTGATCTGCATTGCAAAAGAAAATACATATTTTTTAATTTAATGTAGATCGATCATATATTGCATCATTCTGCCTTTTTTGTTGACCTTACTGCAGGCTGGTGAGGAGATGCCTGTTGGGAATGTTTCTTTTCAACTTGGTGCTGCACTGGACTAGTCTCCTGTTGTTGTTTGTCATAAGAATGACATTTTGTGGTGTTTCTATGCCTAGGTAATTTTTCAACTGATGATAGCAATATCCTCTATAGTCCATCTATATGCACTTTAGTCAGCACTCTGGACTGCCTCGGCACTATACCTGCATATGGGACCACTGTGGACTGATTTGAGCAACTGAATGATCTTGGGAGTTTATAGTTAAAGACAATGCATGCCTTTACATTGCTGGTGGATCAAACACATAGTATTACTGCTACTAATACTACTAATACTCCTAATACTACTACTTAAGCAATACGCCCCGAGCAGTGGGGGGGCATTACCACTTCAGGTAGTGTCCTGTGGCCCATAGTTTTGCCAGGACTTTATCAAAGGCCCCTGGGGCATTACCTGAAGTGGTAATGCCCCCCCACCTGCGAGGGGCCTATTGCTATGAGTACACCAGCCCGTAAGACCGGCGTACTAAGTGGATTTATTTCTGTTTACGAAATGCTTCAAATGGCCACCAGCGAAGGGAAAACAAGGTCCTTTTTCCCTTTCCATGGTGGCCATTGAAAATCAATGTTAAAAAGTAAACAAACAAAATGGCCACCATGGAAAGGGAAAAGAGAATACATGTAGTCCCTTCTCCCTTTCCTTTGCGGCCATTCGAAAAATAGGAAAAAATGTAAACAAAAAGTATGGCCACCATGGAAAGAAGAGAAGAGACCCTTCTTCCTTTCCATGATGGCCTGCCGCGGATCAGGAGCGGACTCACTGTGGACAGAAGTGTTCCCAGCAGGTCTGCTCCTGAAATGGACAGAAAAGAAGGTAAGTGGGGCTGGGAGGCCGGTGAAGGAATTCTTTGGATTGGGGGAGAGGGAGGGGAAACACCTCAATCCATGGCGGAGGAAGATGGCAGCCTCCAACAGTGTGGTCGATCGGAGAGGGGATTAGCCCATTCTGAGCCTCCTCACTGGCTGAGTGGCTGCACCCATGCCCCACCGGGGACAGAAGGAAAGAACTTTGTGGGGAGAGGGATTCCCGGTTGGGCAACGCCCCGGTGAGGGCCAATGAGCTTGCTTGTAACAAGCTCATTGTCCCTCACCGGGTACTGTTCCTACTAATAATAATAATAATACTAATAATAATAATAATAATAATAATGTTTTTATATTATACTTCATGATGGATTCCTCCCACTCTAGCAAAAATTGTCATTATTAATCCACTTAATGGTACTTAAATGGTGGTCCTGGAACACTAGTAGAGTAGATTACAGTAAATCCATATCCACGTGCAACGCTGCACTGTGAAATTTGCCCCCATCTTTACCACAAACTGCATTAAATGCAGTAATTTACCCACGAGGTCCGACCCTCAAAGATGGCCACTCAACTACAGTAGTGGGCTTGTATCTACTGCTGCCCTGCATGGTCCAATAGGATTGGCTGGAGCCTCCTATTTACCTTCACCCCATTTGCCGGCAGGCGAGAAGCCGGCACGCCCTCTAAGGCAGGACATCGAAGGCTCTCTGCTTCCTGTCCTGAGCTTGTCACGAGCCGGACAGAGCCCAGGGCAATACTCCATGCTAGTCTCACACCCACCACAAACCACATCCCCTCCCTCCACTGACCAGTTCGTGACCTGGTAAGACTTCCAGACTCTGTGCTATTGAACTCTAAATACAGCGCTTGCATCACCCCCAGCTCATTGTAACCTGTAATTAATATTAAAGTGCACATTGTATTCCAGTATTGCATATCTGTGTAGTGTATCGTATATCCAGCCTGCCTGGGCATTGGTTACTACGTTGCCTTGGACACTGCCATACTGTAAATTCATACTCCTTACAGCACGGACCCCTTGCTACTCTAATCTCACCACTGTATAGCTAGCTTACAGTCCAGACGCTAATGTCATCTTTGTCTATATATGCTATTAGTGCATATTTAGTTTGCAGCCCTGACGCCATGTTTAACCATGCCCAGATCTAATGTTGCCCTCTCTAAATTCTGCTTGCAGCTCTTGAAACGTGTTGACCTGAGAATATACCGAATTTCTTGATCCTACTCATCCAACCGGACCCACACTTCTCCTGGCCCGCACCCCTGTACCATGTTAACTCGTGACTTTCCGCATTCCGCCCACAGTGTCCATGCCACAATGATTACCACTGTGCATCTAACTCACACCCTGGTGCCATGCTGTAGCATTCCCATCACAAATCTTTGACTAGCTAATTTCTGGTACCAGTCATATGCCACATTGATCTGTGAACATATTGTATTTCGACATCAGCTCTGCCTTGCGCCCATATTAAACTGTGTTTACCTCACATCTAGACTGTACGAAGGGCCTCCTGCTTTTTTCCACTAAATGACATTTGGGTGCCTGCATATGAGACCCAAGGTATTGCACCTAGTTTACACTGTGATTTTTGAATTTAGGTCAACCTCCACTGTTGAAATTGCACCTACCTGTCTGCACATTGCACTATTAGCCCATACTGTGACCTTTGAATTTAGGTAAACCCCTACTGTTGAAATGGCACCTACTTGTTTGCACACTGCAAATTTAGCCACAAACAGGATTGTCAAATCTAGATGCCCTGCTGTAGCATATATGCATTTTAGCCCTGAATAGGATTGTCAAATATAGGTGCCCTGCTGTAGCACGTATGCATTTTATTCCTGATTAGGATTGTCAAATATAGGTGCCCTGCTGTAGCACGTATGCATTTTAGTCCTGAATAGGATTGTCAAATATAGGTGCCCTGCTGTCGCACGTATGCATTTTAGTCCTGAATAGGATTGTCAAATCTAGATGCCCTGCTGTAGCATGTATGCATTTTAGTCCTGATTAGGATTGTCAAATATAGGTGCCTGCTGAAGTATGTATGCATTTTAGTCCTGAATAGGATTGTCAAATATAGGTGCCCTGCTGTAGCACGTAGGCATTCTAGTCTTGAAAAAGATTGTCAAATCTAGGTGCCACCCTGCTATTGTCGCCCAACATGCGTACATTGTGATGCCCTAGCCACTGCGCAGCCATTGTGATGCCCAAATCCAGCCATTGTGTAGCCATTGTGTTGCCCTAGCCATTGTGCAGCCGTTGTGTTGCCATTACCCAGCCATTGTGTAGCCACCGTGTTGCCCACACGTAGCCAGTGTGCTGCCTATACCTAGCCATTGTGTTACCACTGCCCATACCTAGCCACTGTGTTGACAGCCATTGTATGCTCTATAGAATGATCCCCATCTTCATCCTCCTGGTCACCCTTTGCTCCACAATGACAACAGCAAACCACCCACTGCAGTCTATGCCTACTGCAACATCAAACTCTGATGACAAGCCCCGACCGACCAGCACCCCAGACACTAACCCAGACACTAACCCACAAACTATAAAGATAAAGATACCTATCACCCACCACCCCATAACAAATATCCCATGCAATACCTTAAGTAGAAATTCAAAGCTACAATCAAGACTACCCAAAATCTATGAACCCCCAGCCAGACTAGCCACCAAACCTAGCAATACAAGACACCACCAACGCAATGCCCCCAAACTAGATACCTCCCCCACCAAAAGAGATTCCCACGCTAACAGTCCCATTAACAACCACCGCAAATCAAGCAACAGACCCACCTAAAAGAAAAGCCATGTCACCCCTGCGACACCCAAACCAAACATACCGCTGAAGGGTGCCCTCATTAATGCTAAATCATTAACAGCACATGCCACCGAAATTGCCGATCTCATCCAAATAGGCGATTATGACCTTCTAGCCATAACGGAAACCTGGCTTCACCAAGCAGCAGGACCCGCTTTGATGCTCGCCCTGCCCCCTAACTACAACATTCTCAGAGAGGACAGAACCAACTCTCGAGGAGGCGGCCTAGCCATCATCGCTAAAAACAACCTCGCCATAACAATAGAAATGCCCTCAATCACCAAATCTTGTGAATCCTTAACTGCCAAACTCTCAACATCACCCTCTCAATCTATCAACATACACCTCATCTATAGGCCTCCAGGTCCCATTGGAACCTTTGAGGAGGACATCTCTATGATCCTCTCAAACAATCTAAAAAACTCATCGCAAGCCATCCTCCTGGGAGACATGAACTTAGGTTTCAATGACCACAAAGACTTGCAAGCGACTAACATCGCCAATGTCATCACAGAACTGGGATTTACCCAAAGAATCTCACAACCTACCCACGAAAAAGGTCGAACACTCGACTGGGTAGCCAATCACAATTGTAATGTAACAATTACCGATGTCTGCCCACAAATCTGGACAGATCATGCACTAATAACCTTCCTCATAAATGAAAACACCACCCAACCCAAGGAAATTGTATTGCCCCCCCCCTACCAACCAGAAATAAAAAAAACATAACTGCAAACAAACTGCTACCACTTATCCTCCCAACTCTAATTCCTTATCTGAATCACTAAACCCAACAGCCCTAGTGAACAAATTCAAGTCAACCATGGGCACAGCCTTGGACACTATCGCCCCACTGAAAATGCGAAAAAGCAAGCCCAGAGCACACTTAAACACTTGGTTCAAATGCGAATCTGCCTGGCGACTAACTCCCACAGAGAATAACAAAGTAGCTCTCATCAGTGCCTCTAAGATCTACAAAAATGAAATAAGGAGGACCAAAAAAGAAAACTTTAACAACAGAATACTACAGGCTAAATCTGGAACCAAAGAGCTATTTCTTATACTAAAGGAACTGGAAAACCCTATCCCTGCTCCAGACAACTGCGACAAAAATAAAATGTGGTGTTCTAACATCCAAAAAGCTCTAAACAACAAAATTGCCACACTCCAAACCAAAATTGAGAAAAAGAAACAAAATATACTCACTTCAACCAATCAAAGTGGTAAACCACCCACCTCTGCCAAGCCAGAACACAAATTCAACTTCACGCAAGTAACCATCCTAGAGATTGAAAAAATAATACTCTCACTCAAACCAACCAACTGTCGAGGCGACATATGCCCAGCCCAACTGTGATAAAAGACGCGGCCAGAGACCTATCCCCATTTATCTCCAAACTCATTAATGCTTCCTTTGCATCAGGCACTATACCAGACAATCTTAAACAATCATGGGTCCTCCCCCTCCTTAAAAAGCAAACCCTGGACCCCGCCATCCCGACTAACTACAGGCCAATCACTACTGTACCATTTCTGCTAAAAATCCTAGACAGAGTGGCCTACCTACAGATCCAAAAATATTTGGAGATGCACCAACTATTATGTACCAGACAGTCGGGCTTCAGGCCTCAACATGGTACCGAAACTGCGCTTATCGATCTCAAAACCCAAGTCGATGAGCTGAGAGATCTTGGAAAAACTGCCCTATTCCTCCTGCTGGACCTCTCAGCAGCATTTGACTTGGTGGATCATGATGTGCTCTGTACCCACTTGGAAACCGCGGCCCACTTCTCCACACATGCCATTGCATGGATCAGGTCATTCCTAAGCGGCAGAACCATGAGGGTTTTCTCCACCACCGCAGCGGCTGACCCAGTACCTATCACATGTGGCGTCCCCCAGGGATCCTGTGTCTCTCCGACTATGTATAACATCTTCATGAAGCCCCTGTTCGATGATCTGGACCTTCTGGGTGTCACCTACACAAACTATGCAGATGACACTCAGATTCTCATCCCACTTTCGGGGGATTATGAACAGGATTTGGCCTTGGTGAACAGAATATACCTCATCATCCAGGCATGGATGGCCCGACATGGTCTATGCCTGAATGATGACAAAACGGAACTCATCATACTGGGGAACACACAAAATATCAAAAGACTGAACAATGACTACTCATCATTTGTCATAGATGGCAACACCATTAAAGTAGCGAAAGAAGTAAAAACACTAGGTTTTTACCTCGACTCTTGCCTCTCTCTAACAAAGCAGGTGAATGCGATGGCCTCTAGCACCGCTTACACCTGTAAGCTGATTAGAGCAGCTAAACCATATCTATCCACCGGCAGCTGCCTCACCCTATCAAGAGCCCTGGCATTATCCAAATTGGACTATTGCAATGCATTATACATAGGGTCCAATAAACACACACTGCAAAAAATCCAAACCCTGCAAAACAACGCCCTTTGAGCCGCCCTAGGAACCCCAAGAAGAGAGCATATCTCAGACGTCAGAAGACAATCTAACTGGCTATCCATAGCTGACAAAATTAAACTCAAAACAGCATCATTGACTTTCAAAAGTATTAATGACCTAGCCCCCAAATACCTAACAGAAAGATTCAAAAGAAGAACTTCTAACAGACCTACCAAAGAAGCATACACCAACCAACTAGCTGTGCCCCCATTTAAGTTGAGCACAGCCGGAGGCACCAGCTTCCCTGTCAAAGCGGCCCAGCTATGGAACTCCCTCCCATCATCCCTAAGGTCTGACCAATCTTATCCACACTTCAGACTTAACTGCATTAAATGGCTCAAAGAAAACAACCTATAACTGACTAGACTAGGACTACTCACATCTGACCCACCTTTTAATCTGCAGCTGAACGCATACCTCGTTCATCCCCCCGCTTAACCTACCTTGCTCCTCGATATTCAATGTATACTGTGTACACACCCCTGTGTACAATCACCTGTGTACGTAACCATGTATATTGTCATCATTTACTGTCAATGCACCCTGTAACCTTCCTGAAATGTGTAACTGTGACATGTAAGCTTAAAGTATTCTTGAACACGCGCCTGGATACCCCCCGGTCTGGCGAGCGCTATAAAGAAATAAACAAACAAACAAACAAACAAACTAGAGAATGCTAGGAGAGCCTTGTTCAAGGGTTTGATCAGTGCAACTTCTTCACTTTCTTGTATGAGTACATTTTCATTACTATTTTGAAATATTTCTAAAGGTCCTTGCCTTGTAGTGGAGCACTACACAACTGTGCATTGAAAGTGCATCTTGGATAGTTTCTTACACACACACACAAATCACCCAAGGTATAATCACACCGATGTTGGAGTTCAGCTCATTATTTAATGTTATATTAGTCAGTTTGGCTTACCTATTTGTTACTATTCCCCGAAAAGTTGCTTGTCTGAATCCTCCAATTAGCTGAGGCCAACCTCATTATGAGTGGCAAAAGATGGGGCAGACTTCGGAAGCGCTAATAATCTTCTAAAGAAGGCATTTTGCACATTCTGGAGGTCACCAGCTCTCTGACGACCCCCCAGGCCCATACCATCCATAGCAATTTATGTCACAGTCCCTTTATAAGCCTGCAAAAACTTTGTTAGGAGTTGTGCTTTACAGGTCTATGTGAAATACTATATTCCCCCAATGGTCTGTGTCATTCAGACAACTTGTTTTTTAACATGGGATTTATTCATCAGATTCTTAGCAACAAATAAACCTGAATGGTCATACATGCTAACGTGATCTACTACTAGGTTCTCTACACAAAATGTCTATGTGTTAAATCCGGGTAAACAAATGTTGTGAGCACACAAGGTTCCTCAATTTTTTGTATAGGGGGCTGTGGTATATGAGGAAGGATACATCAAACAAGCGAGTACATTAACCACTAGCTACCCACCTCTAACACACCCAAGGGGAAGGCCACTTATCAGAAATTATCCTCACAGTGGAATTTTCATACAATTCTGTCTAACACCACGGTCAAAAAGTTATCTTAATCATATTTTAATCAATATTTACTCCAAACATAACAATAAAAACAACATAAAAAGCCATATACAGTGTTCATCATTTACAAAAGCCGTAATGGACAAGATGGAGAGAAAACAACACTTCACACTTATGGCTGTAGTTCACATCACAATGTTTACAATCTATCAACATTGGTTATTTAGCGTGATGTTAGTAATAGTGTGACTGAATCACATAACTATTATACACAAATATGGTATAATGGCGTCTACAATCTGATGTGTTTCTGGGGCAAAGGGCAGCACTGTTGCAGTCAAAGGCTCGTCAGTAGTATCCCAGGACCCGTCTTCAGGACGCAATGAGTTAAGAGGGCGGTTACACTGTCACCATGACGCATATGAAGCAGTGTAGTCACCTATATAGTGAATAAAAAATTGAAGCAAATATAAGATTTACTCAATACAAGTAAAAACCTTTGTATCCGTGGTGTGAGTGTAATACAGAGAAGTAGCCAATTCGCTAACCTTATGGTGATTTCTTTTGGTGTGATGAGTGAGGCGATTGCACTCATCAATCTTATAATGGTGGTCGACAAGTCCGTCCAAATAGTAACAGCTGTAGATCAATACATGTTTTTAGTAAATCAATAATACGATTTTCAAGGGATGCTAATCACGATACGGTATATCAAAGTTAAATATTTACCGTTTGGCGTGGACCTCAATTCAATTATAAGTTCCCGCATGGCGTGTTGATCGTGAGCATAGGTTATGTAATCATTTTGGCACTACATGTCCCATAATGCATCATGGAATCTATAAAGGATAAGGAGTATATCAGTTCTGTGCTGGTTTAATTTAAAAAGTGTGGAGGTTACATACACTCAGCACTTACTTGACAAAGAATGTCCCAAATGCTATCTTGCTTTTTTTCTCCTATTTTTGTTATTTTTAAGTGTCAGCTCGCATTGTCAACCAGACCAGGGAATCAAGTCCTGCATGGGGGCAGAAAGAGCCAAAGGAGACGCTCAGCCCTCTAGTTATTTGTCGGGTAGCCGTGTGTGTCATAAAATCAAAAGAAACTTACCTTATGTGCCAGTTCACGCGGTGAAAAACTACCGCTGCAGGGCACAGCTTCAATAACATGTACCTCAAGGAGGGACTGCCTGCACACTTCTAGCAGAGCCCAGTGGTGTCGAAATAGAAAGTGGACTAACCTGATAGTCTGAGGTTATAAACCTCAAAGAAGTACTGCCAGTATTGTTCTATAGGCCCCTGTGGTCAAGAGGGGGGGCCATCTTGGAGTGAATACATGTGTTGATTGCAAACACAAGGCGGCAATGTGATCCCTGTGAGGGCAAGAAAGCCCTCAAATGATTACTTATACGGCTACCACTGTGTGTTGTGTCTGTATTGTAATTATCAAATGCCATTAATTGTTCTTAGTAGCCTCGATTATAAAGAAAAAACGCCTCACTTAGTGGAGGCCCATCTATTAAAAAAAAAAACAACAACACATCGATAGATGATATACAATATTCATCTATTGTTGGATAATGATATCTCACATATTGTTACCCTACACTATGAGTGTCTACCATCTCGGGTCGTGCATAAAATATTCATCGAGATGTCATGTGTGGGACAAGTCTAAGTCAGCTATGACTTTGGTGTGTGTATCAGCCATTAGTGGATAAACAAATTCCATTCCACGGAAATGTTTAAGCTGGATTGGGCTGTTTTTAGATTGTAAATCCATTTTTGTTCCAGTTTTTTGAGGGACAAATCCCTATTGTCACCTCGTGGTTTACCTTTAGTAGTTTGAATGACAAACCAGAACATATCTTCACACGTGTCTTTAGCCTCTGCATAGTGGGCCACAAGCGGTTTGTCAGGGGTACCATTTCGGACAGCTGAACGATGTTCGCAAATTCGCACTTTTACGGGCCTAATGGTTTTACCCACATATATTAGCCCATAAGGGCATCTGATCCCGTAAATCACCCATTTGGTCAAGCAGTTTGAAAAGGATCGATATTTCCACATCCGGCCATTAAGGTCGATTTGTTTAAGGTTTTTGGTTAAGTGGCAGACTGAGCATTGTCTGCATGCATGATGTCCACTTACTGGCGGTAGGCCCCATAGTGTGGGCTGAGTTTGTGTCTCATTTTTGTTAGTCGGATAGGTGTGCACTAGTTTATCTCGAAGATTTGGCATTCGTTTGAAGGCAAATCTTGGGTAATTCGGTCGGAAATCTTCAGTATGAACAATTTTCGAGTTTTTTAGTATTACCCTCCTTAGATCATTGCTTAGGGGGGAAAAGGAAGAAACACATGTGATTCTCTCATCTTTAGGTTTTTTGTATTTTTGCAGGATGACCTCACGATTGGCATTACGTGCTCTTTTCAGAGATCTCTTAATAATCTTCCGGGCATATTGTCTATGTCGTAATTTTTCGCTCAATTCCTGACTGTTAGTTTTAAAATCAGCAATTTCACTACAGTTCCATCGTATTCTTAGGAATTGTCCATAAGGTAAGTTTTCCCGTAAGCTAGACGGATGGAAGCTACTGAAAAGTAGTAACGTGTTCTTGTCTGTGGGTTTTTTAAAAAGTGTGGTGCCAAGAAGATTATCCTTTTTGAAAATTGTCAGATTAAGAAAGGCTATACTTTCACTGCTAAAAGACATGGTAAATTTGATGGTTGGAGTTTGTCTATTGAGCCACATAAGAAACTGATCAAGTGCATCTCGGCTCCCATGCCATAGCATGAAGACGTCATCAATATAGCGGTGCCATGAGCTGATGTGCTCATGGAACGGATTGGTCGCCGCATAAATAAAGTTGGTTTCATAATGATCCATGTACAAATTAGCCAAGTCCGGTGCAAATGTGGCCGCCATTGATGTACCTTGTCTTTGTTGGTAAAACATTTTTTTACAAAGAAAAAAGTTTTTTGTCAAGGCCAACCTCACACATTCAATGATGAAGTTTGAAGGCACTGTGAGATCAACCCTTTTCTCAAGATATTGATATAGTACTTCTATACAATGATCCTGGGGGATATTTGGGTATAATGATTCTACATCAAGGGTAACCAGAATGTCATTGGCACCGGGATGTAAGCTGGCAATGGTGTGAATCATAGCTGTCGTGTCTTGTATATATGATTTCATCTTGGCCACAAAAGGTCTCAGAAATGAATCTGCATCGATAGGGAGAGGTTCTAACAATGAGCCTATTGCTGAAACAATTGGTCGGCCTGGTGTGTGGGTCGCATTCTTGTGCATTTTTGGTAGTAAGTAAAAGGTCAGAATGATGGAGTTAGGTCTAGTCAAAAAGTTAAGTTCATCTCTGCAGATCCATTTCAGATCATACGCATGGTTCATAAGGCTCATGATTTCCTCCGCAAGTCCCGCAGACAGATTGCCTGCCAATCTGTGGTAGCAGAGTTGGTTGCCTAGTTGTTTCTCAATTTCGATGTTGTATGCATTGGTATCCCACAACACAATCCCTCCCTCCTTTATCAGCAGGTTTTACTACAAAAGAAGTGTTATTTTTCGAGATCTTTTAAAGCTTTGCGTTCTGCCCGAGTAAGGTTGTCCTTGTGCTGATTTTTCTGCTTAAAGAGATAGTCCAATTCTCTAATTACTTTATTTTCAAAGGTCAATAAGGTGGGTCCCACTATAGATGATAATACATCAGGATTTAAATCACCCTCATCTTTTACACCTACATCAGCCATGATTTCCCCTGAGATTTTGACCTTTGAAAATAAAGTAATTTGTACATGGATCATTATGAAACCAACTTCATTTATGCGGCGACCAATCCGTTCCATGAGCACATCGGCTCATGGCACCGCTATATTGATGACGTCTTCATGCTATGGCATGGGAACCGAGATGCACTTGATCAGTTTCTTATGTGGCTCAATAGACAAACTCCAACCATCAAATTTACCATGTCTTTTAGCAGTGAAAGTATATTGCACCGGACAAAACCATCAACATCATCACGTCCCGCAATATACAGGACAGCAGGCCATCTGACTGTTATCTTCCTTTTGTGTAATTGTTCAGATGACCAACGAACGCGGTGGTGGTCCTATTGTATGCAATTGTAATGTGTGCATCGCTTTCTTTACCTGTACGTGGGGGCAGCAAACACCATCGCAACAGTCACTGGCATTGCCGAATTTACAGACCAACCCACATACATTTGCACTGGACAGAACCATCAACGCCGTTACGTCCCGCAATATACAGGACAGCAGGCCATCTGACTGTTATCTTCCTTTTGTGTAACTGTTCAGATGACCAACGAACGCGGTGGTGGTCCTATTCTATGCAATTGTAATGTGTGCATCGCTTTCTTTACCTGTACGTGTGGCGACATACACCATCGCAACAGTCACTGGCATAGCTGACTTTAGTTGTGGGAATTAATTGCGCACGGCTTACACTCCAGGTATTTTTGTCACGTGCATGCCAAGCATAGCACACTCTGTCATGTGAGGACATAGCTCCGGAAAGAAACAACACAAACAAAAGCAAAAGCAGACATGCACACACAGAGCGTACGGTTCCAGAAAATTCCCATACTTTACCAACAACACTGTGAATTATTGCATGTGCTTTATTTCACTACAAATTGTTAACACGAACGTGTAAGGTGGCTGCCATCAGCGTTCTTTTATTTTACAAACAAAATCTAGTGTGCAATGCCGTCTGTACACTTCTGTACTTTTGTTATCCAGCAAAGTGGAGAAAGGATAACTGTGTGGTCCTTGGTGGGCCGTGTGGGAGAACACATTTGCAAGGTAGCAACTGTTACCTCTGGGATGCTTTACAGAATAAACATTTGCATGGTGGTTTGTATTGCCGGAACTGCAAATGGACATACCGGCCCATATCGATCGGCCCAAATAACAACGACAAAAAAGACATTGCTTATGGTAATCTTGCAATGCTTGGTCCACCACCCGTCTGTTGGAATGTGGAAGGGGTGGCACACACAGAAATGTGCCAGGTATCTGACAAGAAAGAGGAATAAGAATAGATGTAAGTAACCGCTATTAGTGGCAGCGTACAGGAGAAGAGTTAGCGGGAAGGTTGGCATAGTAGGTGGCTGCCTCATGGACTATATAGTGTGTGTTATTGAGTAGCGTCATATGTTAACATACTGCTTTGCTCTCTGATTTGTAGGTGATACTGTCCTTGTACGGCTCCACACAAGCAAAATGTCTTTGAGAAATTGCCACCAGATGCTCCGTTCATGTGTTTCGTTTTTACAAAAAATGACAGTGCTAGTGTCTGTTGTTAGACCCACAGCATAATGTCTCTGTGTGTCCAAAGAAAAAAAGAAAAAGACAACCGTAATGGGGTACCCCTCAGATTGCAGGAGAATGCAGGAGCCGGTTTGCTTAAAAATACAACATTGGAATGTGAGCTGTCGATGTAGGAATATAATCGACACTAGACGAGGAAGCTTTGTCTATTTTTGATCATATTATAGGAATATTATCAACACTAGATGAGGAAGCTGCGGGTGAATGCTTTAGCAGTGAATGCACAGAATTCAAATAACATGGACGGCTCACACTTATTAAACTGGTTGACATTCGTAGAGCGGCAGAACTTAACAACCTGCGTTCAGCCCACATAACAACAAGTAGGATAGCGCGAGAATTTTGCAGGCTCGGCGCACAGCTACACGATGTTGAGGATTGAAATATCTGTTGAACAAGAAATACCATCAACTCTATTGTAGATGAAGCCTCACACACCATTAAAGAAATTAGAAGATTGTTGAAAGTGAAGTTTCCCATGTTACGGGCCACCTTCAAATACCCTGTGCCATTACACAGTGTCCTGAAGACGGGTCCAGTGGACGTTGTAAAGCAGATTAAGTCGGCTATAGACTGTCATATATATTTGTGGCTAGGACCCAGAAACACATTGTTTAGTGTCGACATAGTCAAGGACAACTACACAGCAATATGAGGATGCATGAACTGATAGAAATGTTTACCTCATGTCCCTACTTACCACACAATCATTTTGCGACAAGGAGACTGTTTTGTAGCCTAATTAGGGGCTCACCTATGTTAGTCCCAAAAGGTTGTTTTCACTATGTTTTTTATGTGAAGTACTTTTTAATATTTTGTATGTTTTGTATACACTGATAAAAATATCCGAATCTTAATAACTTTGCCTAAATATATTCAATGACATCGTTTTTGGCGCTACTTGCAACTAGACACACCTAGTACGTGTGAAGGCGGGAAGCTGTTTTTGTGGAATCCTCCGTATACACTTGTATCATTTGTCCTCTTCCACACAGCCCCCTAAAAAAGAGGACTATATAGCTATATACCATTTATACCACGTCCCTATGGAACATTCATATGTGCAGTGTGTTACAAGTCAACGGTGGAGGATGGCACACTGTGCGTGCGTTGCCTCAGCATATGTGGATGGCTGGACCATTGTACGCAGTTTGGTGTGTTGCAGTGTGAACATGTTTGGGGCTGTCGTTAATGAAATAAAAGGAATTACTGTGGACACCCTTCAAACATTGAACAGGGTTATGGTGTGCAAAAGGTGTTTACATTATGCAATAAGAAAGGGAAACAGAAGTTTAAAAATGTAAGGAGCAATGCAGTGGTTGAAATATGGCTGCTGAGCTATGTACCATGTGCTGCCGTGCAATCTGTGGTGGATACCTTCTTTTGATATGGTGTACATAACAATGAAGATAATCTAACGGCCTAAGCAGTGCCAGTGGAATGCAAGGAGGCACATGTTACAGCATGTAGAACAGTTACGTAAGATGTATGGATGCATTAATCAATTTGCATTGTTGCGATTGTGCAGATTATCGGGTAGGTTACCATAGTTTAGTTCACTGAGTGTGTCCACTTATTATAGGCTTCGGTGAACAGTGTACGTAGGAAACATGTTATCTATGCTGTTTGTATGCATAGTTGTACAGTGCAGTGGTAGTTGTAGGCAGGGTCTGCAATATTGAATGCATGGCTGGAGCCCCTAAACAGTATTGGTTGTAGTGAAGCATGTAGGGCGTAGGCACAAGGTGTGTTATGTACTGTAGGTGTGCATTGCAAATTGTGGCATTGATATGTGCATGGCAGAAATAAGTGCACACATTGCACTGTGGACATTGTAGAGAAGTTTGATACCACTAATTGCATACTTACTGTTTGGATTGGGGAGGGCCTGTGCTTTTTGTGCTTTATGGATTGTGACATGATGTACTCATCGTTGCTCCAACATCTGTGGGAAAAGAGAACTAAACATGTTAGAGCAGGTATTTTGTTACTTTGTATTCCAATACATTGCATATATTTATTTACTTTGTGGATCCTCATAACCAGTACTTTATAAGTACTATGCTTTGAACCAGTGTACTGTACAATGTGTGCAGTTCCTGTGTTTCTTTGCATAATTATTGGGTTTATGGGGAAAAAAATCCATGCTGGATAAACAAAAAAAAATTCAATATTTCTTTGCTGATATGCTGCACAATGAAATACCGTAACGTTTAAATGGCTATGGCACTTCTTAAGGTGTACCCTTAAAGAAGGAGGAAATGTAATGGTTTACGCTTTCTGCCCTATACATGTTGATAGCCTGGGTGGCGTTCTATAGCAGCTGGTGTTTTGGAAATATTTACTTGGTTCCTTTTTGGAACACTATTTCTTTATGTGTTTGGTTGCTGTTGGTGGTTTGCATGTATTGTGCTATTGTACTGTGCTACTGCAGAGTTGTGACGGTAGTTCCGTACCTGTGGGCGTACTGTAACTGCTCATACTTTGGAAGTGTTTGAGGATATGTTTGTAGCACATTTGTTGTTGAAGGTTGAGTTAGGTTGTTTTGATGCTGCAAATAACATTGTAGTATTCTGGTTGCAGTTAGATACCAGGTGGTATTTATTTATTTATTTATTTATTTATTTATTTATATTTTTATAGCACGCAAGAAGCCCAGGGGCATTGAGGCGCTGTTACTTGCAATAACTTAGTTACATGGTACAGGCATGAAAGCGATTGATAAAACATTATGAATACTACAAGATATCATACTGTTGTTACAGATATTCTAACTGTTTACATTGTCCCATTCCTAAGGGGTAAGTTTACAAGCTCGTACATTCCTATTACTACTTTCACATCTGTGTACATTCTGAAGTGGTACTCACCCATTATGGGTTTACATAGTGATAGCTGCATATGTCTTGCAGTTGCATGAGTATTCTTAGAGAGCAGGTGACTCATTTGCGTACTGGGTGGTTTCATAGGTTACTGAGAATAGTTTTGAACCTTCATACTTAGTACTTTCCCTTTTATGTATCTTGTGGAAAATACAGTGACTGATTTCTGTACGCTTACAGTTTGTGTGAGTGAACTCATTGGGTTAATTGGGGATAAAATTGTCCAACACACAATGTAATGCATTTTTTCAATGCTTGCTGTAGTGGCTTTAGGTTGACAGTGTGGAAGGAACATTTTTTTAGTGCACTTACGAAGATACTGGCTGGTGCTGGGGAGTAAGGTATACCAGGTTTGTACATTAATGACTACAGTTTGGCTTCAAGAAGATTAAGTAGGCATTTGCAAGGTTTGCAGGCAATCTCTGCTTTGGAATGATGTAAGTATCATTGCATTCCCACCATGACCATTGCTTTCCAATGTATGCAGTGTAGTGCCCTTCACTGGTTGTGTCGCCTGTTGTGAAGGTTTTCTTGCCAAGTGAGACCTGCCCGTGTGTGAAGGCAGTAAGTTTACAGTTGTTTTTAGTTCCATCGGCATTGTATTTTAAGAGCATTAATATTACATATTGACTTTGTGAGGGTATGTGTAGTGTCGAACGATTATCAGAATTGCACGACGTACACAATATGCTATGGTTTGCATTTTTCACCAGTTGCTGAAACAGAATGGATTCACATTTAGGTATTGCTACATACACAAAGCATTTGTTAGGAACTTGTTACTGCATGACATGGTTGCAGAGACTGCATGTATTGTTCTACATGTAGAAAATGTGAAAGATTTAATTGATGAATACGTTTTTCCTTTCCAGTATTTGTAGTAAGTACATTAGAAATTCCTGTGGATATTCTTGTCGGTTTAACCTGAATTTCACCATTCCAACACAGTAGTCCAATTCTTGCCTTATTCCTGTGACACTGTAAATGTTGTCATGATTACTTACTGCATTTCTGTGAAGGACGAGCATTTCAAACACAACTGGTCTGCACCATTCAAATAAATGTGTTCATAAATTCCTGGCATTTGGAATAGAACATTCATTGTTACATTTGCATAGCAATTAACACCTGTTGTATTGGAAAATGTGAACGGGCCAGGTAATTCTGTGTCTGAGTACTTTGATGGAAGTGTGTGTGGTTTCTTTGAAGTGGCAATTTTGTGTGTGGAGTTGGGTATGTCTTATCTTGTGCACTCCTTTTGTCTGTGCTTTTGGTAGTTGATGTAGTATGAGTTGATTTCAATTTCTTTGCTGGTAGTTTTGCCAAATCATTTACAACTTCTGATTGCCTGAGCCTTCTTTTCATACCTTTGGGTTTCTGAGGAACAGGCTACATGTTCAGATGTGGTGTGTACACTGCACATAGTCTATTGTACTCTATGATTCAAGGAATGTCTGCGCTGACTGCAGTTTTCTAAAAATTCACTAGATACAGTCCTTCCAGTGTACGTAGACGTGACAGTGCTAGGTAACTCATGCCTTCTTTGAAGACTGTGGTGCCAATATCAATCAATGCTAGATCTAAGGTTAGACCTTGTGATTTATGAATAGTTACTGCATAAGCTAGTGACAGAGAAAACTATTCTCTGTGTACATACAAGTCTTTGAAAAGAAGGAATCACGCCGTTGTGCGGCCTACTTTTTAACTTCTGAAAATTTGCCAAACTGGATGTTCACAAACTGAATGTCTGGAAGCCAACAACTGTACCATGTGCTCCATTAACTAACCCTTGCTCTACATCAAGGTTACCCTTTAGCATTACTCTAATGTTGACACACAATGTTAAAATTTTCTCCAAGCCTTCTGTGCTGGAGATAGAGTTTTCTAAAGTATGTAGTTGTGCTATGCCTTTTGACACATCGGTATTGTCATACCATGTGCGTCCAGTTTGTCTGTGGCATGAATCTGCATGAGTGGTTGTTTTTATTTTCAGCATTGTTGTATTGAATTGTGCACAGCTTGCTAGAGTTCATTAATGCATCAAGTATTGAGGGTAGACTGTGCCAATTAACATAGAAAAGGCACTGGGGAAAATTTAACTAGCCCCGAGATTCACCCCCTTAGCACGGCTCATGACAGTTTCAAAACTCCAGAATCTCATAACTACTGTGTTGTTTCTACCTAGGGATAATGGTCACCACTCAACAAGCCAAACTAATACACAAACATTTAATTAATACATTTTTAATACTTTATTAAATCATCATTTCATAAACCTCGGTGCATAGCATCGATCTAGTAAAAACACACAATTTATTTTGTTTTACATTTTAACAAATTTAAAGTGCAAATCAATCAATACTAATTAATTTTTCACCTCTAAAAAACATGAATAAAATCCTATACTGCAACCACATATAATACAGAAACCAACTACTTCTGCCTTACATAAAAAAACAGTGTTGTGATAAAGCACTCCAAATGCAAAAAAAGAGACTGTCCCTATTTCGAGGGTACCCTCTTGTGACACCTAATGCCCTAGTTCAATTAATCCTCATGTGAACACACATGAGGTTCTAAACATCCTAATACCTTTTGACTAAATGTTGGCTAATTTGTACAACATCTTCATAACCCAACATGTTTCGTTCTATATCAATAGTCAACGATGTAACAGAACTTCTTCAGGGGCAAAACTAAGAGCAATTTATCTAACAACATTTGGTCATAACAATTTCAACACCACACTGGCCCTCATTACGACCCTGGCGGAGAACCATGGTGCAATTTGCACCATGGTCCATGGCGCTAAGATGCCAATTCCGCCATGGTGGTTGGCGGACTTACCGCCCCATCCCGACCTTGGCGGGGCGGTAAGTCCCCAATCCCCATTTTGCCCTTCCCCATTCCCATTCTTGCCCCATAGGGCATAATGGGAGTGGGGAAGGCGTTAATTACGCCACCGTAAATTACGGTGGCGTAATTAACAACAAGTCCCGTAGCGCCATGGATTTTTCCGCCTGCAAAAAGCAGGCGTAAAATATCACCATGGCGCTACGGGAACTCGTAGTCAGGCGGAAAGGTACGCCATGCTCTACGCCGGCGTAAATCCCTTTCCGCCAGGGTCCTAATGAGGCCCACTGACATTCTGGCTTCTTCATGGTGTACCTCATATACCCGCATTTACATTCAGCATTAATTCTTCACGGCGTATTGGTAGGATTGTCTTCTTTGTAGACAAAACAACGATCCTTTTCACAGCGGTTTTTCTTCCGTCGCACCCTTCAGTATATGTTTGTCTCCATATGAGGGTCACCGCTGCTGTTCACGTCATAAACTCCGGCGCTGGCGGTTTGGAACCTTTACTCGCAAGTCGGCAACTCATGTAGCATACAAACTGTTTTCCTTCTTCCTGCTGCGGTAGACTGTGCCTCCTTTGTTAGCACGCCAATCTGTATGTTTTAAAATGTTGGCGTAGTTGTGGTCTGCAGACTTTCGCATGTTTTGAGTCAGTTACGGCATACTTTGTGTCCTATGGTTTTGAAGATAGGTTCATCTTTCAAAGGTGTTAATTGAAGAAGATCTCCAAAAACAATGACATGTTTTCCTCCAAAGAGTCACTCGTAGTCTGCTTTGGGGACCTCTTTCAATCTGAGGTTAAGCAAAGCCAACATTAGGTTGGGGACCATGCTCACCTCATCTATTAGGAGCATTTCCATTTGTCAAAACTCTGCATAGCTCCATAGCAGATTCTGCTAAAAGTTTATAGTACTGTCTTTTGTTTTGGTGTTCTACTGGAAGGAGTCGCAATCAGTGTAGAGTGACTCCACCTATGTTGTTGGCAGCCAAAACATTAGGGGCAGTTACAACAGCTGAAACGTTGCTCTTTGTTAATTGTTGGAGGTATTTACTGATCATTTTTATTAAGAATTTTTTCCCTGACCCAGCTTCACCACTTACATACAGCAGTACAGGTTTCTAGATGTCACAGGTGCAAGTTTTACTTTTGTGCTGTAGACCATGTCCAATTTTTTCACTTACTTCTAGAAAAATGGTACACTGCTTATTATTCAGTTGGGATTGCAGTACAGCCAACTCTCTGCATATTGCTCATAATGAAACATGGTGGTGGTTACTTCCGTCATGGCGAATTCTGCCTCCTTTGCTATGAGTGGCTGTCCAAGTGATTCTTGGCTGCCTGTTACAGAAGGTTCTCTGCCCTCAGAAATGTCTACATTTAGTTGTGCTTGAAGTTCTTCTTCTTGTTGGCATTCATTGTCTAATATGGTTTTGTAGCTTGTAAAGTTTCCATCTATAATTGTACTTTCACTTGCATTAAAAGCATCTTCATAGGAGGCCTGGGTGGCTAATAAATCTTCTTCTTTTCTCCATGGTTTGAAAAGTTGCAGTAGAGCCATGTAGTACAGTTCTTTGTGTTGAGGAGTTGTTAATGACAATGTCATATGATCAATTAGGCTGCGTTTGGAAGGTTTCACCAGGCTGCCTTCAAAACGTTCAACTCTGTATCTATCTTTTTTCTCATTTGGTTTAATGCTATTTTTGTATGCAAAGTTTTGGGCTATTGGGTACAGACACAAGGCTTCTAACGTAATACTCCTATTCAGGTAGTATGTGTCCAATAAGTTGTTCATCAAAATGTCCTTGCTGTTGGGATCACTTTTGGCTAGTGTTTCTATGTCTTTGTACTCTTTTTCTGGATGCAGCAGGACCAAGGCTTATCCACACTATGTTTTCAGATTTCCCATTTAAGGTGGTGCTGGTTAAATGGTCTGCGGCTTCATAGCAACCACATTCTCTGTGGGACAGCATTTGTATGCCAAAGCTGTACAATTTTTGTGCCAGTGTTTTGTCAGGTGATATATCATCCCAGAGGTCTTTGAGCTCTGTTTTCTCTGCTTTGGTTAAGTAGGCAGTGACCTATCGTGCAACTGCCGTGGAATTGTCTGCAATGTACTGTACATCAACATTAGCATTCCAAGGGAGGGCAATTATTGCATTGTAATCATTGATGTACTTTGATGCTTTGCTCCTATTTTGGCAGTATGTGTTCTTAGAAGATTTCTCTTTCACACTGTGTCTAACCGAAGACATGAAGCTGTTTACATGCCCTGTTGTTGAAACTGTACTAGGGAAACCAAAGCAGAATTTGGTGTAGTATTTTCCTCTGTTCTTATATTTGCGTCGACAATACTTGCCACACTTCTGTCTTTGGAATTGCAAAATGTGTGCATGCAGACTATGTGTACTTTCAGAAGGGATTTCACAGATTACATATTTGTGAATGAACTGCAAAACTCTCCTCACCATATTTAGGAGCATTTTTAATCCACAAAAGCATGTGGATGTGTGGTGCTCCTTTGCCTTGATATTCTTTTCTCCAAAGGAAGTCTTCCACTTCTCTGAGGGGAGGAAGTGCTTTATTGCAAATGAAGTACAGCATGGCAAGGAAGCGATGATGGAAGTACCATGAAACATTTACTGGATCAAGACTGCAAAGCTCTCCTGGTGTTTTCATGTCTACACCTGTTTTGTTACTGTTTGTTATGCTTAGGAAAGTATGTAAGTCTTCCCATGCATACTCTGCACAACTTAAAGTGACAAACTATGTGGGTGTGCCAAGGTTGCATAGCATGCACCGTGCATCTGCGTGCCATCGGAACCAGTACTCTTTCATACCACGCATGTTTGCCACGAGATTTCTAATACTTGACTGTAAAACTATGTCCTTCTCTTGCACCTTTTGAAGTAGCTGTGTAGCAGACATGTTTGGAAATGGGAAGCTGTTTTCAATGTGTGGGCAACTCCATAGCATAGGAGGTGGAATATGTACTCCACGTTCTGTCTAAATCTAGGGGCTTCAGAATACATTCGTAAACAGCAGTATTCTGACACTGTTATTTGTGTGCATCTTTCATCATACCTTCCACCTTTTCCAGTCGGGAAGAGTAGAGGAAAGGCTTGTGCTTCTTCACTTTTTTCCCATATACTGGTTGGCGCTGCTTTGGCTTGCCTCATTGTATATGTTTCTAGTGCATCGTCTATGGTGTCTTTGAAGTACAGTGGGTGAATTGTATAGTGGTGTAAAATATTGGACTCAGCACTAGGATGTAGACGCTCAAATTGGCCAGTTGTTGAGGAGTCCTGAATTATTTCGGTTGTTTCTTTCAGGTTTTCTTCAATGTTTATTTCCTTGTAATATTCATTGTTTTGTTTAAGGTATTGCAAGGCTTCCCTAACTTTGCTTAAATGCACTAGTTGCTGCCAATTTTTTTTGTCTTTTGTAGGTACACCATTTACCAGGATAATCAAAGATTGGCCTTTGCACTCTTAGCGTGTCTACATTTTCTTTGAGGTCTAATGGTTAATAAACTACTTTCCCACAAATGCCTCTCAGTAATTCGGTGGGTGGAAATTTCACAGTTTTCGGGTGAAGTCGTGTTATTGCTTGAAATGAGTGCACTGTTTGGATTATAATGATCTCATAGACATTAAGCTACTGCAGTGCGTTTGGCAGTGGACATACTTCAAAATGATTGCTGATTGCCCATGAAGGCCTTTAGCTATTGTGACATTTTGCAGTGCAGTATGTGCACAGAATGGAGGTGTTCGTAATTTCGTATTTGTTTTCTGCTATAAGGTACATAGCTAATTGAAACCATTGGGTTTCCTCACTGCCTTCTATTTTCTGCATTATATTGACAGTTTTGGTGTTCATTCATATAGAACTTTCTACGACAACACACACATATTTGGTCTGGCATTTCAGCATATGTGCTTTTGAACTTTTGTATTTCTTTTCTCTATGTGTGATATAAAAAGTTGAAAGATGCACTGTTGTCAGTACTAATGTCTGCCAATACTGGAATCTGTAAGTGCTCTTCAGTTGCACAATATTTCCTTTGGATGTGCTCTATTTCTTTAAGCACTTGTTTGGCTGTACCGTGTAAGAGAATATCATTTAACTGTTGTAGTGCTAAAGCGGAAATTTTTGCATAGTATAATTTGTAAACTAGATTTCTGACTGTTGAATGGTGGGTTGTTAACATTTTGATACGGCGGAAGGTGCTTTTGCAAGCAGGCCCAGAAATACAGGCTAAGGAATGTCCTCATATTCCTGTGTAGTTGCGCACTGGACGGGAGTCCATAGTTTGTAGTATTTTTATTTTTCTTTTCTCGTTGCCTTTGACATACTGATTGAGGAATTGCTGTAAAGATTTGATGAGGCATTGGCGAATGTTACACATTGATGTGCAAGGCCATTTGTAGGTGAGCCGTGTTGGTTTGGTGGAATGGAGAGTAACATCTAAGTTGGCTGGGGATATTTCTGAAAGCAGTGTTTATTCTTCCATTATGGTATTGTGTATCTTTTCATACCCTCGTCCACTCTGATGTAAGGCAATTTGGTTTGTTTGTTCTTGTTTGTAGGATTCTTCATTGAAGTATGGCTCTGTGTTGGTGGTGTGACTCCACTCACCTGTACAGATGTGGCCAAAGTTGTCTATGCTGATATTGTGTTTGTTGTGAAGTAGTGCTTGCAATTTATTAATTAATCTTGTCAGTGGTTTCATTCTGTTCAAAATGACTATAAACAATTTCTGTTTCACAATCATTGTACTGTCTACAAGAGCTTCCAGGATGACTTTTCTGCAGAAGGTTTTGAGGGTTGAACGTGATTTCTGCCCTTTATTTATAAGGTTCTGAAGGACTCTGTGGTGGAACTTTTTTTGTAGAATAAATTTTGTGCAATGCTTGCTTGTGGTTGCATTACCATTTGTACGTGCTCTGTCAGTAGTTGTGTGTGTTGCACTGTTTTTAGTGCTTTTCTTTTAATTCTCACATTTTGACAGATGAACTACACTGTCTTCACTGTAGTTTTACAGTCAAGTATTGCATCCGTTTTCTTTAACGACTGGATTAGCTCTTGTCTTTCTATTTTCTGTAGAAGTTCTTCTTGCAGTGGATGGCTACTTTCTATGTTTCTTAATTGCATGCCTCTATTTCTGCATTGCTTTCTACAGAATTGCAGTTTGGCAGGCATTGTGTAGTAGGTGTTGGTGAAGAAAGGGAAGTGTGGGTATGCAGATTTTCAAACGTATATGTGTGCAATGTGCATGCGTGGGACAAAAGAAGGGTACGTATATAAATTGAAGTGTGTCACTGTGTAATGGCCTTTAACTTTTGGTTGGGGACACTGTCTTACTATGTGGGGATTAGTATAATGGTGGTGACATAACAAACACTGAGCACCTGTAGATGGGGCATGAGGAATAATTAAGTACATATTGGTGGATTGCTGCAAAGCTATATACTACAATACTACAACGGTGCACTCTTCTAGGTTGACGTACAAATGTATGATGGTATTGTACTTACTTTGCTACTGGGTGAAAGTACGTTTATTGCAGGTTGTACTTTGAAGTGCCAATGCCATCGGCTTTCTGGAGAGAGGTGGGTGCTGCACCTGCATGATAAGATGGTAAGGAAATATATTGGCTAATGGCATTGTGCTTACATTTGTGCAATACAATATTTAAAACTCTAGGGGGATGGCTTGGCAGGAAGTGCACGTGTGTGTGTATAAATGCATGGCTTACAATAAGATTGGGGACTTGGGAGCATAAGCATGTTTGTGAAGGCATCAGGTGGATTATTTTGGAGTGTATTGTATGACCTCTTATTGAACATGTGTGTGTTTTACTGATGGAGTATTTGCTTTCAAAATGGAGTACTGCGCATTGTGGCAGGATGACAAAAAGGTGTGGAAAGATGTACAGGGTGCAAAGCAGATTTTTTTTGTGTGTGCATTTGCATGTACTTCTCTGCATACAAATGCTTTCTACGTGAGTGGAGCCATTGTTTCCGGTCTTTAATTTCCTTATGCGCATTTATGAATGTTACTGCTGTCAGCGCAGACATACATTTTTTCATTCATAAGTAATGTTGGGATCTACGAAGTGTGAGAGGTAAGTGGCAGGAAACTGTTGTCATGCTTGCAATGTATGCACTTGGCTTACTTTGGTGGGATACGTTGGCTGATAATTTTGTGTGCGATTTTGACATATTTGAAAGGAGATGCGTTAATGGGGGAAAGCATCGTAAAAATGACAGACCAAAAGAACAAACTAGCCATTTGTATATAACAATGGCTGCTATGGGCAAATACCAACTTTGCAACCACCTAACACTGTGTGAGCTATTTAATGGTAGGTGAAGGGAGAAATAACAGTATGAATGTCGAGTACGTTATGGAGATTTTGTGCCAGGTACCCTGTTGGTATGAACGTATAACACAGTTGCAAATGTACTGTACAAAAAGTAGTAATACCTACAAGGCGTGGTGACAGGTAGGGATGCCGATGTATGTGGATGCAGAATGCATAGATTGTTTTACAGTATTTTCCCATGCAGATTTACAGGACACTTGCTCTCTGCATGTTTAACGGTTGGTATGGACTGTTCAACAGAGGTGATAGCGTTAGATGCAGAATTCTTGGATGTACTTGGTGGATGCGTATGTAGCAGCCAATGAGGGAGTGCTGGGAAAAGACTACTGGAAAGGGAGGAAGGACTGGCCCTGCTGTAATGAGGCACAACCCTCGCAGTAGTTGGGAAAGCGCATGCGCTACATGCTGTACTTCTTCATATATATGCCATGGAAATGGGACTACGGATTATCGAATCAGGTGTATTACTGCTTTTCTGTTCCATGGTAGGATGTTCTTCTGTCCACATGAGAACCTTAGCACTTCCAGTGTGACGTTTGTCAGTGGAGATGATATTTTTTTTCCGTCTACTAAAATGAGTCTTCTATTCTACAATGTATAATGTACGTTGCAGACACTCGTGTAATAATTTAAGGAGGAAAAACAGACAGCAATCCCCAACAGCTACCACAAAAAAGGTGTTTCTTTACACCTCGCTTTACAAAAATAAAAAATAAAAACATTTCACAACTACCCACAAAGCGCCCATTCTCTATCATGCTTCAAACGTATTTGCATACCTTCCACACGACATTATGTTCTCTGCATTTGGAGGTGTGCACATGCTACACCCGGGGCCTTTCTGGGTGGCTGCAATGGAAATGGGACTGTGCAGGAGTTTGGATTGGACAATACGATTTTGTGGGTGTAGTGTGTAGCAACAGATTGTGCCAAAATGTGTGTTTACAAATAGGAGTGCATATGGCTATGGGTACGGATGTGCAGTTCGGTAGGTGGACTATATGGCTTTTGGACGACTCCTGGATACATTGGATACAAGTTTACGCAGAACGCTGTGCACTGTCAGAGCACACTTTGGGTTCCATAATGTTGATGTGCAATGGTACGGAATACGTGGGATGAAGTGACTCCAAGTGGGTCCTCTTTGTGCCTGTTTGGTGACTCTCGCTCATCCAGACATTATTATTGTTCATTGTGCAGGGGACAGTTTAGGGCATGTTAGCGGCATCTCACTACAGTTTCCAATGAAGGAGACATTACGGCAACTCATGGAAATGGTTCCAACGTTGCACATAATTTTTTCTCGCATTGCCCAGAGACAGTTGTGGCTGCGTTCTTCCTTGTGTGGGCCACAAATGGAGAAAGTGCAGCGCAATGTGAACAAGGCTGTTTGCGCTTTCTTGTGAGACATTGACATGTCCTCCTTCCACAATGAAAACATTACTTTTCATTTGAGCACCATTTTACGTTTATATGGCGTTCATCTGCCTGCTGCTGGCAATTAGCTGTTTCTGCGTAATATCCAAAATGCAGTGCAGCGCTTCCTGCAAGTTTCGCCACCATTTTCACTGTCTGTGTTCATCACTTCGAATGTTGCAAACACAACCAACACAATAAGGCTATTTTCAGAGCCACTACTTCGTTTGGAGAATGCGTTCAATGTTTTTGAGGGCGTCCCGCAGTCCAGTGTTCACAATCCGTATACGACAATCATAGGCTGCGCCACCACCTGCATGCTTTCATTCAAATTCTATTTTTGCACCGTGCAAGGTGGCTCTGAAAAGAGACTTTTTGTCCCCCCTCCCGCTTTCTCCTTCTTGTTGTGTTGCATTCATGTTGTATGACATGGCACAGAAGGATAGGAATGGGAGGGAGGTTTGGCAAAGGGAACCAACCACAGGGATACAAAATTACACATGGAGAGCACAAGATGTTGCATTGACTTCACTTTGGTAGTGGGAAGTCTTTGTCATGCTGCCGGACTGAAGCCTCAAAAGCACTTTGAAATTGTTCCCCCAGCACAGTTCCGCGTCGCAGTACTTGCACAAGACAGTGACCTTTGAAAGGTAAGGGTCTGTAGCTGTGCTTATGGCTGGAAAGTCTGGTTGGGGACGCACTTGCCCACTGGAGTGTCCATAGTGGTGGCAGGAGCAGATTTTATTTATTTATTTATTATACATTTTTAAAGCGCTCACACAGCCCACGGGCATCGAGGCGCTGTTACAGAAATTGTTTCTTTAGTTACGTAATTGTTTTTTTTGTGTCTGAGTTGCGTATTTATAGCAAGCTTAAACACCCAGAGGTTTCGAAGCGCGGACCCGGGGATCGAACCTGTGTTGCTTCATTTCGTCTTGCTTCCAAGGCGAGCACGTTGCCGCTGAGACTTCCTCCAGGGATATCCTCCAGATGCAGATGATACTGTAGAGGAAAGTAACCTATTGCCTTCTTAGAAGGGGACAACCCTGCAACCAGCTGCTTGTGGCTCGATTTCATGTCCCGCCGCATGGAGGTGGTGCCGTAGCTGTACAAGCCAGGTTTTCCGCAACTAAGTAGTATGCCACACTCACTGCATTTTACCTGGTTTACACGAGATTTCAGCACATCTCCAACCGTCGTAAATAGTTTCCACATCCACGACTCACGCTGGCTTCAGGCATTGGAGATTCCCTCTACTTTATTGTTGTTTCCTTTTTCATGTCCATCCACATTATTATGTCTGCTCCCTTGCTCAGGTGCTTCAGAAGGAGGTGGTGGTGGTGAGGGTGTGGGTGCTCCTGAGTCAGAGGTAGTAGCAGTAGCCCTGGTATCCATTACTTGGAGAGGTACTTTGCAGGAACAGAACTGGTCAGAAAGCAATGTCTGCATAAACCAATGTGCACCGCTGGTCTTCTCTGGAAAGCCAAACACGGATTGCAGCCTAGTTCTGGGGTGTGCCCTTTTATAGGACTGTTGTGGAGCAAATACAACCAGAAAGTGGACCTAAATCTTTCCCCTCAATACTTACACACAGAAGGGAGAGTGCAGGATCACTGTAAGGGTTCACTCTCACTGTAACACTCCATACATTGCATAAAATAGTCCTTTTTCGATGTGCACAGGTGCGGATTGTGTCCGCCAAATAAGGGCCCACGCGCAACATGTTTCCATCCCCATGGTGACGTTGCCATTGCTCTCCATTTGGACGGCTGTCCGTGGAACAAATATTAGTTTGAATACCTTGTGGCCACGTGCATACGTCTGCTACGGATACCCTTGCCATCCCTGCACCACTTAAATGTATGGCACACATGCACTGACCATTTCTAAATGAGCTTGGTGTGTGCACCATACAGTAGACGCATGTTCACGTGCAAAGGTGCTTGCAGGACGTGGCTGAGCGCTTCCACCTACTAAAACTACATCACACATTTGTTTGCGTATCTTGGCCAGTTGCAGTGTTAGCAGAGGTCACAGGAAGAGATACGCATGTGCAAAGTTGTGCGACTAGCAAAGGTACGATCCTACTACTACTTACAGGAAGTTCTTTGAGTAGTGCCATCCCACGGATGCTTCCATTGTGATTGCACATAGGGTACCCAGGTGCGGCAGTCGTACCACTCCTCCAGTTCCATCACGTGCAATAATCCCCACCAGTGCTGTGCCCTTCACAGTTACAATGGCATTCTTAAACCAAAGGAAAAGGCATATACAGAATCAGTAACAATTTGCATATCAAACTGTATTAGCACACATTCATAGCCACTATTCGGAAAGGGAAGGGGGGCCAGAAACAGATACATATACCGGGGATGTTGGTATTTCTTCAAAAGTTGCTGGTGAGGGGAAGAAGGGATTGAGTTCTCATTGCAGCGTCACTCATGACACGCAATATGCGGGGATGGGGGCTGGGAATTGGGGTAGGAAGGCATGTGCAGGTGGGGCAGTGGATTCTTATTTTCTGCATAATATGTTGTTCTACAAAATTTAGCAAGACAGCAAAATTGTTCATGAATTCATCATTTTTGGCATCCAGGCGGTCTAGTTTCATATTTACAGCGTTTCCTTCAGTTTCTGTGGCCGTATGTTGCTGTGGATAATGTGCCGCATCTGGTGTACTCCTTTGTATTCCCGAATGTTCTGTTAAAGAAAAACAAATGTGTTCAGTATACATGAAGCAATGTATTTTAATTCTGTTACTTTTCACAGTGCGTTCCCTACCTATGGGGTTACTATGGTCACTTGTTGCGTCATGAGGGAAATTCTCCTCCGGCCATTCTAGGGCGCTTTCCCTTGCAGTATTTCTTTCCCTTTTCACACTGTGGCCGATAGAAATGGGGTTATCATCCTCACTCATTTCTTCATGTGGAAAATTCTCCTCCAGCCACTCTAGGGTGCTTGGCATTGCTGCGCACAAGCAGAAAACATCATGCTTTCCTACTATTATACACTACAGGACTTGTGCAATTATAACATTAACATTAGTGTACTTACAGCGTTGCTGTGACGTTATGCTCTCAGTAGTTGGTGTCCCGAACTCTGCCTCTTCATCCTTTGTTGCAATGTGAAGCAGGTGTGCGGTAAGATTGTTGAACGCAAACGTTACTTCTCTTGGTGGAGCATTCCATTATGCTGCATGACCTATGCCTTTGCACTGTTTGTTTCGCCAGTACAGACTTTTTGCAGCTAATGCATTTTCCCTTCCCATTCCCGCACTTGTTGCTGTTTGTATATGCTTCTTGTCTTTGCTGCAAGGTATCACTTTGTACAACCACCCCTTCCTTTCTCGCCTGTTTGGACTCTACCCGCTGTCCGCGAACTGACGCACTGTTAGCAACCACTCTGGCTATAAGTATAGACCCACCGGATTCAGTATGATGTGTAGTACATCTATACAAACTAAGAGTATCCTGTTAAAAACCTATGCAATTCAGTAAAAAATAATTTAAAAAAATAGACGTTATGGTTTAGTTGTGCTACTAAAACCCTATCATCTTTACTGAAAACACAATGCTAAAGGAATGTTATGGTTACAGTGCCCTAGTAAAAACCTATGAAATTTACTGGCAAAAAATATTGTTAATGGGACGTTATGGGTAAACTGCTCTACTAAAAACCTATCCCCTTTACTAAAAAAACAATGCTAATGGAACGTTATGGTTAAAGTGCCCTACTAAAAACCTATGAAATTCACTGACAAAAAACATTGTTAAAGGAACGTTATGGTTAAGTTGCCCTAAGACAAACCTACTCAATTATATGCAACAACTATTACAAAGGGACATTACAGTTACTTTGCACTAATAACAACCTATCCATATTATGATTACAAGTAAAACCGAAAAACCCCAAAAATTCACCATTTATGGTAAGCTAATCAACCATAACTCGCACCACCACCGTGCACTGCTAAGACTAACACCCAGGACATCAAAGATGACATCACAAATGCCATTGATGACATCACTGATGACATCACATATCTGGGCCACTTGTTTTTGTTAACTGACATATGTAGACCAAGTGGTTCTGTTCACTGACAGTCAGAATATTAAAACTCAAAAGGTGCTATATATCTAGATGTTAACCTTGTCATATTTTCGTAAACTACTTTCCTTAGGTTTGGTCGCAGGTCATGGTGCACATACATGGGGCAATAGGCAGGCCTGAAACACACAATGCATTTTTATACATGACGATAAACTGTCATGTTTTCAAAATTTTCTGAGGATGTTGTTTCTTTCTGCCTTACTTTAGATTCACAGTATGTGCCTCTGATTTGTATGCATAGTGGGTCTTCATAGGTATTGTTTGTACTAGCCCAAGTGTGTAGTAAGTCTTGAATCGTTAGATAGTTATTAAATGTCTAACATTACTCAAGTCTGATAAGGTAGCATTAATTATTGTACTATCCAAAATTACACGCTTACAAATATTGTACTTCTATGGTGCATGCTGCAGCTTAAATTAAGTAGTTCATGATAGGTCTCCCGATTACCCCTGACATATTGTTACCAACATTATAAACACAACCCGTTCTAAGGCTTTTTCATCACAGTTAATTGCACATGTAATGTCATCAGTGATGTCATCAACAGCATTTGTGATGTCATCGTTGATGTCCTGGGTGTTAGTCTTAGCAGTGCACGGTGGTGGCGCGAGTTATGGTTGCTTAGTGTCATAATCTGTGCTGGGGCCTGATTATGGGCTATGTGTTGTTATGATGGTGTGGTGATGTCACTGACATTCTATGTGGAGTGTTGCTGGAGGTTTGGAGTGCTGGGTTCTACTGGTGTCATTTGGACCTAATGTGCTGGGCTGGATGGATGTCCCAGTGCCTTCTCTACTTAACAACTGGAGAACAAACCTAAATGTAAACTTACCTTCTGGTGGTTCCTGCTTCTGTGTTGAAGGTGACTTTGTTTACATCGCTGGTGACGAGGATGGTTCCTTTGCTGCTGGGAAGGGGCAGCTGGTGAGAAGCGCTGCCTTCCAGGGAGACATCATGCATCCAGCAATAAGAAGCTGCAGGCTGGGTGATGCAGTGGAAGTCCAGGTCAGGGTCCAAATTGGGGAGTCCTGTTGACTGGCGACGGAGGTTGCGGCCGTGAATGTCCTGCATGCCGGGCAAGGGCAGTACTGAAGGTGTCCATTTGTAGGGCTCAGCGAGGTGGGCTCTAGGCGAGTGGAAGAATCGTTTCTGTCCTGTGTTTGCTGGCAGTACTGTGCGGCGTAAATGCTATTGGGACTCTGATGGCCCAGGTGTTTCAGGCATTGCTGAAGTATGGTGTGTCCCTGTTGTGATAGCCGGGGTGCGCTGTCTGGTAGTTAACAGTTCCGCTGTGGGGAGGAGCAGAGAGGGCGTCAGACAGAGTGTCCTGTGCCAGGATAGAGCAGAGCTGGATGGAACTGTGGGCACGATGGTTGCCGGAGTGGTGGGGCTAGCTGGCGATGTTGCTCTCTTGGTCTCGGAAGCAGTAATGATGACACGGAGGAAGGCCGGCGTTCCAGCGTGCCTTGTTGGAACGCAACGTCCTCTTCGAATGCGACATTGTTTGTGAGAGCAGCGCCGGCGCTGGTGGAGGAAGCTGTTGTGTTCCGGAGAGACACAACAATAGGATCGGGACACATGGTGTGGTTAAGGGGCAGTGATGTGCTGTCTTTGTTGTAGAAGGGCAGTGAGGTGCTGTCTATGGTGTGGTTAAGGGGCAGTGAGGTGCTGTGTAGGTTAAGGGGCAGTGAGGTGCTGTTCATAGTGTATTAAGGGCAGTGAGGTGCTGTCTATGGTGTGGTTAAGGGGCAGGAAGGTGCTGTCCGTGGTGTATCAAAGGCATTGAGGTGCTCTCTATGGTATGGTTAAGGGGCAGTGAGGTGCTGTTTACATTGTGGTTAAGGGGCAGTGAGCTCCTGTCTTGGGGTGGTCAAGGGCAGTTAGGTGCTGTCTAGGTGTGGTTAAGGGCAGTGAGGTGCTGTCTATTTTGTAGTAAGGGCAGTGAGGTGCTGTCTATGGTGTGGTTAAGGGGCAGTGAGGTGCTGTTTCGGTAAGTTATGGGGATAGTGTGGTGATGTGATGTATGGCGGTAGGATCAGAGTTTTGGTTTGGTGTTTTTGAGTTGGACATAGACATGGTGGCCACATGTCTGTGTGGGGCTTCAAAGTCGATTGGGATAGTTTGGTTGTGGTGTGTGGGGTCTCCACCGGGGGAGGATTTGTTATTTGGTTCCTTCCATTGTTGTTGCTTTACAGCGGGTTTATAGCTGAGTGGGTGTTTAGGCTTTGGGGAGGGCCTGTGGTTTGGGTTTAGTTTTTGTGTTTTCCATTTAAGATCTTGGCTAGGTTTTTGGTGTAGCAGAGTGGCTCAGTGGGAGTTGTTTCTGAGCTGGTATGAGCTATGTATTTCGGTGTGACGATTAGGGTTTTCCTCATCTTTGTGGTTGGGGAGCAGTTTGCAATCGAAGTGTGGTGTGCTAGTGGTGGTTCATAACCTCTTTTGCAATATTGTGTTTGTGCTGGGACTCTATTATGGGTTTAGTGATGTGCCATTGGTAAGGAGGGAAATGTGTCATAATCTGTGCTGGGGCCTGATTATGGGTGTAGTGTTGTGTCAGTGGTAAGGCAGGAGATGTGTCATAATCTGTGCTGGAGCCTGATTATGGGCTATGTGTTGGTATGATGGTGTGGCAATGTCACAGACATTCTATGTGGAGTGTTGGTGGAGGTTTGGAGTGCTGGGTTCTACTGGTGTCAGTTGGACCTAATTTGCTGGGCTGGATGGATGTCCCAGTGCTTTCTCTACTTAACAATTGGAGACTAAACCTACATGTAAATTTACCTTCTGGTGGTTCCTGCTTCTGTGTGGAAGGTGACTTCGTTTACATCACTTAGCTTACCATAGCTTTCTGGGGTTTTACTTGTAACCATAATATGGATAGGTTGTTATTAGTGCAAAGTAACTGTAATGTCCCTTTGAAATAGTTGTTGCATTAAATTTGGCAGGTTTGTCTTAGGGCAACTTAACCATAACGCCCCTTTAACAACGTTTTTTGTCAGTGAATTTCATAGGTTTTTAGTAGGGCACTTTAACCATAATGTTCCATTAGCATAGTTTTTTTAGTAAAGGGATAGGTTTTTATAGCACAACTTATCCATCTAACAGCATCATGGGATAAGAAAAACGATTAGGCATCAGACCATTCTAAATGCAAATCTGCTGACCCTGCCTAATTTGTATCACACGGTTTGCCATGCTGCAAACACGTGTGGTTCAGCAGAAAAACGCCTATGTAAAACTTTCTGATCTTTGATTTTAATGAGATTATGAGAACATGTGCTTTCAGTCGGAGGATTGCTTGTTTGACCACTCTCTCAAATCAATAATTTAAAAAAGAATTTTATTTTGGATTGATATTTAGAACTGTTTGCAAAAAAACAATAAAAGTATTCATATTATTATTGACTCCCAATTGTAAGGTTAACCTTTTGAAGCCACTTTCTGTCAACCAAGTAAGTCAATATGTATGATGGCAATGACACAGACCTTGCTGTTCAATGTAGGAAATCGATTTCTGTCAACACGAGCAAAAGGTCCAATGAATTCAGATGGCCTTTTAAACACTAGTGACAGAGAAGCTGGAAACTTAAGCTATGTTCTCAGAGAAGGACATTTTTTAAAACTATTAATACAAATAAAATAGGTTGATCAGCAGTCAGCATGTTTTTCAAAGTGTAGGGAACTCAAATGCATGTGCTCAAATTATATTCATGATCTGACTCAGACATGTATTATTGATCTGCATTGCAAAAGAAAATACATATTTTTTAATTTAATGTAGATCGATCATATATTGCATCATTCTGCCTTTTTTGTTGACCTTACTGCAGGCTGGTGAGGAGATGCCTGTTGGGAATGTTTCTTTTCAACTTGGTGCTGCACTGGACTAGTCTCCTGTTGTTGTTTGTCATAAGAATGACATTTTGTGGTGTTTCTATGCCTAGGTCATTTTTCAACTGATGATAGCAATATCCTCTATAGTCCATCTATATGCACTTTAGTCAGCACTCTGGACTGCCTCGGCACTATACCTGCATATGGGACCACTGTGGACTGATTTGAGCAACTGAATGATCTTGGGAGTTTATAGTTAAAGACAATGCATGCCTTTACATTGCTGGTGGATCAAACACATAGTATTACTGCTACTAATACTACTAATACTCCTAATACTACTACTTAAGCAGTACACCCCGAGCAGTGGGGGGGCATTACCACTTCAGGTAATGTCCTGTGGCCCATAGTTTTGCCAGGACTTTATCAAAGGCCCCTGGGGCATTACCTGAAGTGGTAATGCCCCCCCACCTGCGAGGGGCCTATTGCTATGAGTACACCAGCCCGTAAGACCGGCGTACTAAGTGGATTTATTTCTGTTTACGAAATGCTTCAAATGGCCACCAGCGAAGGGAAAACAAGGTCCTTTTTCCCTTTCCATGGTGGCCATTGAAAATCAATGTTAAAAAGTAAACAAACAAAATGGCCACCATGGAAAGGGAAAAGAGACTACATGTAGTCCCTTCTCCCTTTCCTTTGCGGCCATTCGAAAAATAGGAAAAAATGTAAACAAAAAGTATGGCCACCATGGAAAGAAGAGAAGAGACCCTTCTTCCTTTTCATGATGGCCTGCCGCGGATCAGGAGCGGACGCACTGTGGACAGAAGTGTTCCCAGCAGGTCTGCTCCTGAAATGGACAGAAAAGAAGGTAAGTGGGGCTGGGAGGCCGGTGAAGGAATTCTTTGGATTGGGGGAGAGGGAGGGGAAACACCTCAATCCATGGCGGAGGAAGATGGCAGCCTCCAACAGTGTGGTCGATCGGAGAGGGGATTAGCCCATTCTGAGCCTCCTCACTGGCTGAGGTGCTGCACCCATGCCCCACCGGGGACAGAAGGAAAGAACTTTGTGGGGAGAGGGATTCCCGGTTGGGTAACGCCCCGGTGAGGGCCAATGAGCTTGCTTGTAACAAGCTCATTGTCCCTCACCGGGTACTATTCCTACTAATAATAATAATAATACTACTACTAATAATAATAATAATAATAATAATAATAATAATAATAATAATGTTTTTATATTATACTTCATGATGGATTCCTCCCACTCTAGCAAAAATTGTCATTATTAATCCACTTAATGGTACTTAAATGATGGTCCTGGAACACTAGTAGAGTAGAGTACAGTAAATCCATATCCACGTGCAACGCTGCACTGTGAAATTTGCCCCCATCTTTACCACAAACTGCATTAAATGCAGTAATTTACCCACGAGGTCCGACCCTCAAAGATGGCCGCTCAACTACAGTAGTGGGCTTGTATCTACTGCTGCCCTGCATGGTCCAATAGGATTGGCTGGAGCCTCCTATTTACCTTCACCCCATTTGCCGGCAGGCGAGAAGCCGGCACGCCCTCTAAGGCAGGACATCGAAGGCTCTCTGCTTCCTGTCCTGAGCCTGTCACGAGCCGGACAGAGCCCAGGGCAATACTCCATGCTAGTCTCACACCCACCATGAACCACATCCCCTCCCTCCACTGACCAGTTCGTGACCTGGTAAGACTTCCAGACTCTGTGCTATTGAACTCTAAATATAGCGCTTGCATCACCCCCAGCTCATTGTAACCTGTAATTAATATTAAAGTGCACATTGTATTCCAGTATTGCATATCTGTATAGTGTATCGTATATCCAGCCTGCCTGGGCATTGGTTACTACGTTGCCTTGGACACTGCCATACTGTAAATTCATACTCCTTACAGCACGGACCCCTTGCTACACTAATCTCACCACTGTATAGCTAGCTTACAGTCCAGACGCTAATGTCATCTTTGTCTATATATGCTATTAGAGCATATTTAGTTTGCAGCCCTGACGCCATGTTTAACCATGCCCAGATCTAATGTTGCCCTCTCTAAATTCTGCTTGCAGCCCTTGAAACGTGTTGACCTGAGAATATACCGAATTTCTTGATCCTACTCATCCAACCGGACCCACACTTCTCCTGGCCCGCACCCCTGTACCATGTTAACTCGTGACTTTCCGCATTCCGCCCACAGTGTCCATGCCACAATGATTACCACTGTGCATCTAACTCACACCCTGGTGTCATGCTGTAGCATTCCCATCACAAATCTTTGACTAGCTAATTTCTGGTACCAGTCATATGCCACATTGATCTGTGAACATATTGTATTTCGACATCAGCTCTGCCTTGCGCCCATATTAAACTGTGTTTACCTCACATCTAGACTGTACGGAGTGCCTCCTGCTTTTTTCCACTAAATAACATTTGGGTGCCTGCATATGAGACCCAAGGTATTGCACCTAGTTTACACTGTGATTTTTGAATTTAGGTCAACCTCCACTGTTGAAATTGCACCTACCTGTCTGCACATTGCACTATTAGCCCATACTGTGACCTTTGAATTTAGGTAAACCCCTACTGTTGAAATGGCACCTATTTGTTTGCACACTGCAAATTTAGTCACAAACAGGATTGTCAAATCTAGATGCCCTGCTGTAGCATATATGCATTTTAGCCCTGAATAGGATTGTCAAATATAGGTGCCCTGCTGTAGCACGTATGCATTTTATTCCTGATTAGGATTGTCAAATATAGGTGCCCTGCTGTAGCACGTATGCATTTTAGTCCTGAATAGGATTGTCAAATATAGGTGCCCTGCTGTCGCACGTATGCATTTTAGTCCTGAATAGGATTGTCAAATCTAGATGCCCTGCTGTAGCATGTATGCATTGTAGTCCTGATTAGGATTGTCAAATATAGGTGCCCTGCTGAAGTATGTATGCATTTTAGTCCTGAATAGGATTGTCAAATATAGGTGCCCTGCTGTAGCACGTAGGCATTCTAGTCTTGAAAAAGATTGTCAAATCTAGGTGCCACCCTGCTATTGTCGCCCAACATGCGTACATTGTGATGCCCTAGCCACTGCGTAGCCATTGTGATGCCCAAATCCAGCCATTGTGTAGCCATTGTGTTGCCCTAGCCATTGTGCAGCCGTTGTGTTGCCATTACCCAGCCATTGTGTAGCCACTGTGTTGCCCACACCTAGCCAGTGTGCTGCCTATACCTAGCCATTGTGTTACCACTGCCCATACCTAGCCACTGTGTTGACAGCCATTGTATGCTCTATAGAATGATCCCCATCTTCATCCTCCTGGTCACCCTTTGCTCCACAATGACAACAGCAAACCACCCACTGCAGTCTATGCCTACTGCAACATCAAACTCTGATGACAAGCCCCGACCGACCAGCACCCGAGACACTAACCCAGACACTAACCCACAAACTATAAAGATAAAGATACCTATCACCCACCACCCCATAACAAATATCCCATGCAATACCTTAAGTAGAAATTCAAAGCTACGATCAAGACTACCCAAAATCTATGAACCCCCAGCCAGACTAGCCACCAAACCTAGCAATACAAGAGACCACCAACGCAATGCCCCCAAACTAGATACCTCCCCCACCAAAAGAGATTCCCACGCTAACAGTCCCATTAACAACCACCGCAAATCAAGCAACAGACCCTCCTAAAAGAAAAGCCATGTCACCCCTCCGACACCTAAACCAAACATACCGCTGAAGGGTGCCCTCATTAATGCTAAATCATTAACAGCACATGCCACCGAAATTGCCGATCTCATCCAAATAGGCGATTATGACCTTCTAGCCATAACGGAAACCTGGCTTCACCAAGCAGTAGGACCCGCTTTGATGCTCGCCCTGCCCCCTAACTACAACATTCTCAGAGAGGACAGAACCAACTCTCGAGGAGGCGGCCTAGCCATCATCACTAAAAACAACCTCGCCATAACAATAGAAATGCCCTCAATCCCAAATCTTGTGAATCCTTAACTGCCAAAATCTCAACATCACCCTCTCAATCTATCAACATACACCTCATCTATAGGCCTCCAGGTCCCATTGGAACCTTTGAGGAGGACATCTCTATGATCCTCTCAAACAATCCAAAAAACTCATCGCAAGCCATCCTCCTGGGAGACATGAACTTAGGTTTCAACGACCACAAAGACTTGCAAGCGACTAACATCGCCAATGTCATCACAGAACTGGGATTTACCCAAAGAATCTCACAACCTACCCACGAAAAAGGTCGAACACTCGACTGGGTAGCCAATCACAATTGTAATGTAACAATTACCGATGTCTGCCCACAAATCTGGACAGATCATGCACTAATAACCTTCCTCATAAATGAAAACACCACCCAACCCAAGGAAATTGTATTGCCCCCCCCTACCAACCAGAAATAAAAAAAACATAACTGCAAACAAACTGCTACCACTTATCCTCCCAACTCTAATTCCTTATCTGAATCACTAAACCCAACAGCCCTAGTGAACAAATTCAAGTCAACCATGGGCACAGCCTTGGACACTATCGCCCCGCTGAAAATGCGAAAAAGCAAGCCCAGAGCACACTTAAACACTTGGTTCAAATGCGAATCTGCCTGGCGACTAACTCCCACAGAGAATAACAAAGTAGCTCTCATCAGTGCCTCTAAGATCTACAAAAATGAAATAAGGAGGACCAAAAAAGAAAACTTTAACAACAGAATACTACAGGCTAAATCTGGAACCAAAGAGCTATTTCTTATACTAAAGGAACTGGAAAACCCTATCCCTGCTCCAGACAACTGCGACAAAAATAAAATGTGGTGTTCTAACATCCAAAAAGCTCTAAACAACAAAATTGCCACACTCCAAACCAAAATTGAGAAAAAGAAACAAAATATACTCACTTCAACCAATCAAAGTGGTAAACCACCCACCTCTGCCAAGCCAGAACACAAATTCAACTTCACCAAAGTAACCATCCTAGAGATTGAAAAAATAATACTCTCACTCAAACCAACCAACTGTCGAGGCGACATATGCCCAGCCCAACTGTGATAAAAGACGCGGCCAGAGACCTATCCCCATTTATCTCCAAACTCATTAATGCTTCCTTTGCATCAGGCACTATACCAGACAATCTTAAACAATCATGGGTCCTCCCCCTCCTTAAAAAGCAAACCCTGGACCCCGCCATCCCGACTAACTACAGGCCAATCACTACTGTACCATTTCTGCTAAAAATCCTAGACAGAGTGGCCTACCTACAGATCCAAAAATATTTGGAGATGCACCAACTATTAGGTACCAGACAGTCGGGCTTCAGGCCTCAACATGGTACCGAAACTGCGCTTATCGATCTCAAAACCCAAGTCGATGAGCTGAGAGATCTTGGAAAAACTGCCATATTCCTCCTGCTGGACCTCTCAGCGGCATTTGACTTGGTGGATCATGATGTGCTCTGTACCCACTTGGAAACCGCGGCCCACTTCTCCACACATGCCATTGCATGGATCAGGTCATTCCTAAGCGGCAGAACCATGAGGGTTTTCTCCACCACCGCAGCGGCTGACCCAGTACCTATCACATGTGGCGTCCCCCAGGGATCCTGTGTCTCTCCGACTATGTATAACATCTTCATGAAGCCCCTGTTCGATGATCTGGACCTTCTGGGTGTCACCTACACAAACTATGCAGATGACACTCAGATTCTCATCCCACTTTCGGGGGATTATGAACAGGATTTGGCCTTGGTGAACAGAATATACCTCATCATCCAGGCATGGATGGCCCGACATGGTCTATGCCTGAATGATGACAAAACGGAACTCATCATACTGGGGAACACACAAAATATCAAAAGACTGAACAATGACTACTCATCATTTGTCATAGATGGCAACACCATTAAAGTAGCGAAAGAAGTAAAAACACTAGGTTTTTACCTCGACTCTTGCCTCTCTCTAACAAAGCAGGTGAATGCGATGGCCTCTAGCACCGCTTACACCTGTAAGCTGATTAGAGCAGCTAAACCATATCTATCCACCGGCAGCTGCCTCACCCTATCAAGAGCCCTGGCATTATCCAAATTGGACTATTGCAATGCATTATACATAGGGTCCAATAAACACACACTGCAAAAAATCCAAACCCTGCAAAACAACGCCCTTCGAGCCGCCCTAGGAATCCCAAGAAGAGAGCATATCTCAGACGTCAGAAGACAATCTAACTGGCTATCCATAGCTGACAAAATTAAACTCAAAACAGCATCATTGACTTTCAAAAGTATTAATGACCTAGCCCCCAAATACCTAACAGAAAGATTCAAAAGAAGAACTTCTAACAGACCTACCAGAGAAGCATACACCAACCAACTAGCTGTGCCCCCATTTAAGTTGAGCACAGCCGGAGGCACCAGCTTCCCTGTCAAAGTGGCCCAGCTATTGAACTCCCTCCCATCATCCCTAAGGTCTGACCAATCTTATCCACACTTCAGACTTAACTGCATTAAATGGCTCAAAGAAAACAACCTATAACTGACTAGGCTAGGACTACTCACATCTGACCCACCTTTTAATCTGCAGCTGAACGCATACCTCGTTCATCCCCCCGCTTAACCTACCTTGCTCTTCGATATTCAATGTATACTGTGTACACAACCCTGTGTACAATCACCTGTGTACGTAACCATGTATATTGTCATCATTTACTGTCAATGCACCCTGTAACCTTCCTGAAATGTGTAACTGTAACATGTAAGCTTAAAGTATTCTTGAACACGCGCCTGGATACCCCCCGGTCTGGCGCGCGCTATAAAGAAATAAACAAACAAACAAACAAACAAACTAGAGAATGCTAGGAGAGCCTTGTTCAAGGGTTTGATCAGTGCAACTTCTTCACTTTCTTGTATGAGTACATTTTCATTACTATTTTGAAATATTTCTAAAGGTCCTTGCCTTGTAGTGGAGCACTACACAACTGTGCATTGAAAGTGCATCTTGGATAGTTTCTTACACACACACACAAATCACCCAAGGTATAATCACACCGATGTTGGAGTTCAGCTCATTATTTAATGTTATATTAGTCAGTTTGGCTTACCTATTTGTTACTATTCCCCGAAAAGTTGCTTGTCTGAATCCTCCAATTAGCTGAGGCCAACCTCATTATGAGTGGCAAAAGATGGGGCAGACTTCGGAAGCGCTAATAATCTTCTAAAGAAGGCATTTTGCACATTCTGGAGGTCACCAGCTCTCTGATGACCCCACAGGCCCATACCATCCATAGCAATTTATGTCACAGTCCCTTTATAAGCCTGCAAAAACTTTGTTAGGAGTTGTGCTTTACAGGTCTATGTGAAATACTATATTCCCCCAATGGTCTGTGTCATTCAGACAACTTGTTTTTTAACATGGGGTTTATTCATCAGATTCTTAGCAACAAAAAAACCTGAATGGTCATACATGCTAACGTGATCTACTACTAGGTTCTCTACACAAAATGTCTATGTGTTAAATCCGGGCAAACAAATGTTGTGAGCACACAAGGTTCCTCAATTTTTTGTATATGGGGCTGTGGTATATGAGGAAGGATACATCAAACAAGCGAGTACATTAACCACTAGCTACCCACCTCTAACACACCCAAGGGGAAGGCTACTTATCAGAAATTATCCTCACAGTGGAATTTTTATACAATTCTGTCTAACACCACGGTCAAAAAGTTATCTTAATCATATTTTAATCAATATTTACTCCAAACATAACAATAAAAACAACATAAAAAGCCATATACAGTGTTCATCATTTACGAAAGCCGTAATGGACAAGATGGAGAGAAAACAACACTTCACACTTATGGCTGTAGTTCACATCACAATGTTTACAATCTATCAACATTGGTTATTTAGCGTGATGTTAGTAATAGTGTGACTGAATCACATAACTATTATACACAAATATGGTATAATGGCGTCTACAATCTGATGTGTTTCTGGGGCAAAGGGCAGCACTGTTGCAGTCAAAGGCTCGTCAGTAGTATCCCAGGACCCGTCTTCAGGACGCAATGAGTTAAGAGGGCGGTTACACTGTCACCATGACGCATATGAAGCAGTGTAGTCACCTATATAGTGAATAAAAAATTGAAGCAAATATAAGATTTACTCAATACAAGTAAAAACCTTTGTATCTGTGGTGTGAGTGTAATACAGAGAAGTAGCCAATTCGCTAACCTTATGGTGATTTCTTTTGGTGTGATGAGTGAGGCGATTGCACTCATCAATCTTATAATGGTGGTCGACAAGTCCATCCAAATAGTAACAGCTGTAGATCAATACATGTTTTTAGTAAATCAATAATACGATTTTCAAGGGATGCTAATCACGATACGGTATATCAAAGTTAAATATTTACCGTTTGGCGTGGACCTCAATTCAATTATAAGTTCCCGCACGGCGTGTTGATCGTGAGCATAGGTTATGTAATCATTTTGGCACTACGTGTCCCATAATGCATCATGGAATCTATAAAGGATAAGGAGTATATCAGTTCTGTGCTGGTTTAATTTAAAATATGTGGAGGTTACATACACTCAGCACTTACTTGACAAAGAATGTCCCAAATGCTATCTTGCTTTTTTTCTCCTATTTTTGTTATTTTTAAGTGTCAGCTCGCATTGTCAACCAGACCAGGGAATCAAGTCCTGCATGGGGGCAGAAAGAGCCAAAGGAGACGCTCAGCCCTCTAGTTATTTGTCGGGTAGCCATGTGTGTCATAAAATCAAAAGAAGCTTACCTTATGTGCCAGTTCACGCGGTGAAAAACTACCGCTGCAGGGCACAGCTTCAATAACATGTACCTCAAGGAGGGACTGCCTGCACACTTCTAGCAGAGCCCATTGGTGTCGAAATAGAAAGTGGACTAACCTGATAGTCTGAGGTTATAAACCTCAAAGAAGTACTGCCAGTATTGTTCTATAGGCCCCTGTGGTCAAGAGGGGGGGCCATCTTGGAGTGAATACATGTGTTGATTGCAAACACAAGGCGGCAATGTGATCCCTGTGAGGGCAAGAAAGCCCTCAAATGATTACTTATACGGCTACCACTGTGTGTTGTGTCTGTATTGTAATTATCAAATGCCATTAATTGTTCTTAGTAGCCTCGATTATAAAGAAAAAACGCCTCACTTAGTGGAGGCCCATCTATTAAAAAAAAAAAACAACAACACATCGATAGATGATATACAATATTCATCTATTGTTGGATAATAATATCTCACATAGTGTTACCCTACACTATGAGTGTCTACCATCTCGGGTCGTGCATAAAATATTCATCGAGATGTCATGTGTGGGACAAGTCTAAGTCAGCTATGACTTTGGTGTGTGTATCAGCCATTAGTGGATAAACAAATTCCATTCCACGGAAATGTTTAAGCCGGATTGGGCTGTTTTTAGATTGTAAATCCATTTTTGTTCCAGTTTTTTTAGGGACAAATCCCTACTGTCACCTCGTGGTTTACCTTTAGTAGTTTGAATGACAAACCAGAACATATCTTCACACGTGTCTTTAGCCTCTGCATAGTGGGCCACAAGCGGTTTGTCAGGGGTACCATTTCGGACAGCTGAACGATGTTCGCAAATTCGCACTTTTACAGGCCTAATGGTTTTACCCACATATATTAGCCCACAAGGGCATCTGATCCTGTAAATCACCCATTTGGTCAAGCAGTTTGAAAAGGATCGATATTTCCACATCTGGCCATTAAGGTCGATTTGTTTAAGGTTTTTGGTTAAGTGGCAGACTGAGCATTGTCCGCATGCATAATGTCCACTTACTGGCGGTAGGCCCCATAGTGTGGGCTGAGTTGGTGTCTCATTATTGTTAGTTGGATAGGTGTGCACTAGTTTATCTCGAAGATTTGGCATTCGTTTGAAGGCAAATCTTGGGTAATTCGGTCGGAAATCTTCAGTATGAACAATTTTCCAGTTTTTTAGTATTACCCTCCTTAGATCATTGCTTAGGGGGGAAAAGGAAGAAACACATGTGATTCTCTCATCTTTAGGTTTTTTGTATTTTTGCAGGATGACCTCACGATTGGCATTGCGTGCTCTTTTCAGAGATCTCTTAATAATCTTCCGGGGATATTGTCTATGTCGTAATTTTTCGCTCAATTCCTGACTGTTAGTTTTAAAATCAGCAATTTCACTACAGTTCCATCGTATTCTTAGGAATTGTCCATAAGGTAAGTTTTCCCGTAAGCTAGACGGATGGAAGCTACTGAAAAGTAGTAACGTGTTCTTGTCTGTGGGTTTTTTAAAAAGTGTGGTGCCAAGAAGATTATCCTTTTTGAAAATTGTCAGATTAAGAAAGGCTATACTTTCACTGCTAAAAGACATGGTAAATTTGATGGTTGGAGTTTGTCTATTGAGCCACATAAGAAACTGATCAAGTGCATCTCGGCTCCCATGCCATAGCATGAAGACGTCATCAATATAGCGGTGCCATGAGCTGATGTGCTCATGGAACGGATTGGTCGCCGCATAAATGAAGTTGGTTTCATAATGATCCATGTACAAATTACTTTATTTTCAAAGGTCAAAATCTCAGGGGAAATCATGGCTGATGTAGGTGTAAAAGATGAGAGTGACTGGCACTGGCCTCTCACTTCATCTCTAAAACTCAGGACATCCTCTCCTCACTCTCCTCCTATCACCTCCCCCCCTCTCTTCCCTGCTCTTCCTATGGCCCTTCTGCAGCCACCCCTCCTCCCTCCTTCTCTGCCTTTCCCCTTTTTTCTGCTGACGAGGTCTCCAGACAAGTCCGATCTATGACAGTCTCGTCTAAACAGATTCACCCCTGTTCCTCCAAAACTATCAAGGACCACATCGACTCCCTGGCTCCCGCCCTGGCTGACTTTTGCAATCACTCCTTTGCGTCTGGAGTCTTCCCATCCCCCCTCAAGCACTCCCTTGCGCACCCTCTTCCGACCCCTCCTGCCCGGCTAACTATCGCCCAATCTCCATCACTCCCTTCCTGGGCAAGCTCCTGGAGAAACGGGCCATCTCCCAGCTTAACCTCCATGCTGAATCTGTTGGTAGCCTTCATGACCATCAGTCTGGCTTCAGAGCTGCCAGAAGCACGGAAACTGCTCTCCTGAACATCCGTGAAGACTTACTCTCCAACCTTGATTCTAACACTCCTTGTGTTCTCATTTTGCTCGATCTTTCTTCTGCCTTTGATACTGTCAACCATGCCATCCTGCTCAACCGTCTCCGTGATAACCTGGTTATCACTGGTCAGGCTCTGGCGTGGCTGACTTCTTTCCTTTCCAATCGACCCTCCCAGGTCCAACTTGGGTCCTTCCTCTCTGACGTCTTCTTCTCCACCTATGGTGTTCCCCAGGGATCTAATCTCTCTCCCTGGCTTTTCAACCAGTACCTGCCACTCCTTGCCCACTGCATCGCCGCCCCCTGCTCCAACTTTCAGTGCTATGCGGAAGATACCCAGCTCCTTTTCAGGCTACCCTCGGCCTCCTCCTCTCCTTCCCTCATCTCTGACTGTCTGTCTGCTATCCAGGTATGGTGTGCCGCCAATGACCTCTGCCTTAATGCCAGTAAGACTGAGATTCTACTCATTGGCACACCCAGCCCCTCCTTCCCTGCAGCTCTCTGGCCGGCCTCTCTTGGCCCTCTCCCTGCTCCTACCTGCAAGGCTAAAAACCTCGGGGTCATCTTCGACTCTACACTCTCCTTCTCTCCTCACATATCTGACGTCTCTAAGAAGTCACACCTCCAGCTGCACCTCCTCAGAGGTATTCTTCCCTTCCTCTCCTTCCCCCAGAAGCTCACTGTCTCCTGAGCCCTGGTTCTCTCGAAGCTGGACTACTGTAACAGCCTCTATCTTAATCTGCCTGCCTCCACTCTCCGCCCTCTGCAACTCATCCAGAACAGAACTGCGAGACTTGTCCTTGGCCTCAAGCCCAGGGACCGTATCTCTCCAGGACTGAAATCTCTACATTGGCTCCCAGTGGCTCCGAGGATTAAATTCAAAACCCTCTGCATTATCCACAAGGCCTTCTGGGGACTGGGGCCAAAATACCTTCAACTCTCTCTCCCTAAATATCTTCCTTCCCGAGCCCTTCGCTCATCCGTCTCCAACTCCCTCAGGGTCAGCCGCTTCTGAAAGCAACGAGCTGGGGGTAGATCTCTTTCCGCGGCAGGGGCCTCCCTCTGGAACAGCCTTCCTGCCTCCCTGAAACTTGAGGAGAACCATCTCTGGTTCCGGAAGCACCTCAAAACCTTCATCTTTGCCTCTGCCTTCTCTGTCCCTCTCTCCTGCTAAATTCTACACTGAAATTGCACTGAATCTGCAACTGGGCCACTCTCACCGACCTCGGTCCTGGGCCCAGCCACTCTCCACTTGCACTCCCTCCCTGGCATCGCATCCTCTGCACTGCGGGACTGTCTCTGTATCCCTACAGCCCCCCCCCTTCCCAGCACTAGCCTGCACCTACCTTGCACTTGCCACCAGCTGGCCCTATTTATTTATTTATTTTTATTCTACTTACTTGTACTGCACTTCCCCCTCCCCTTCCCCTTGCACTTTTTCCCTTCCCCTACCCCTGCACTTGCGCGGTCTGAATGATACCTGGCCTAGTAGGATCGTTGTCTGTCTTCCACTTGTTTCCCCCCGCCTCGTCGCGCCTTGAAACACTTGTGTAAAGGCGCGTTACAAATGCCATATCATATCATATCATATCATATGCAGAGGCTAAACACACGTGTGAAGATATGTTCTGGTTTGTCATTCAAACTACTAAAGCCCACCCACGAGGTGGCAATAGGGATTTGTCCCTCAAAAAACTGGAACAAAAATGGATTTACAATCTCAAAACAGCCCAATCAGGCTTAAACATTTCCGTGGAATGGAATTTGTTTATCCACTAATGGCTGATACTCACACCAAAGTCATAGCTGACTTAGACTTGTCCCACACATGACATCTCGATGAATATTTTATGCACGACCCGAGATGGTAGACACTAATAGTGTAGGGTAACACTATGTGAGATATCATTATCCAACAATAGATGCATATTGTATATCATCTATCGATGTGTTGTTGTTTTTTTTTTGTTTTTTTAATAGATGGGCCTCCACTAAGTGAGGCGTTGTTTCTTAATAATCGAGGTTACTAAGAACAATTAATGACATTTGATAATTACAATACAGACACAACACACAGTGGTAGCCATATAAGTAATCATTTGAGGACTTTCTTGCCCTCACAGGGATCACATTGCCGCCTTGTGTTTGCAATCAACACATGTATTCACTCCAAGATGGCCCCCCCTCTTGACCACAGGGGCCTATAGAACAATACTGGCAGTCCTTCTTTGAGGTTTATAACCTCAGCCTATCAGGTTAGTCCACTTTCTATTTCGACACCACTGAGCTCTGATAGAAGTGTGCAGGCAGTCCCTCCTTGAGGTACATGTTATTGAAGCTGTGCTCTGCAGCGGTAATTTTTCACACCGTGAACTGACACATAAGGTAAGCTTCTTTTGATTTTATGACACACATCGCTACCCGACAAATAACTAGAGGCTGACCGTCTCCTTTGGCTCTTTCTGCCCCCATTCAGGACTTGATTCCCTGGTCTGGTTGACAATGCGAGCTGACACTTAAAAATAACGAAAATAGGAGAAAAAAAGCAAGATAGCGTTTGGGACATTCTTTGTCAAGTAAGTGCTGAGTGTATGTAGCCTCCACACTTTTTAAATTAAACCAGCACAGAACTGATATATTCCTTATCCTTTATAGATTCCATGATGCATTATGGGACATGTAGTGCCAAAATGATTACATAACCTATGCTCACGATCAACACGCCGTGTGGGAACTTATAATTGAATTGAGGTCCACGCCAAACGGTAAATATTTAACTTTGATATACCGTATCGTGATTAGTATCCCTTGAAAATCGTATTATTGATTGACTAAAAACATGTATTGATCTACAGCTACTATTTGGACGGACTTGTCGGCCGCCATTATAAGATTGATGAGTGCAATCGCCTCACTCATCACACCAAAAGAAATCGCCATAAGGTTAGCAAATTGGCTACTTCTCTGTATTACACTCACACCACGGATACAAAGGTTTTTACTGGTATTGAGTAAATCTTATATTTGCTTCAATTTTGTATTCACTATATAGGTGACTACACTGCTACATATTCATCATGGTGACAGTGTAACCGCCCTCTTAACTAACTGCGTCCTGAAGACGGGTCCTGGGACACTACTGACGAGCCTTTGACTGCAACAGTGCTGCCCTTTGCCCCAGAAACACATCAGATTGTAGACGCCATTATACCATATTTGTGTATAATAGTTATGTGATTCAGTCACACTATTACTAACATCACGCTAAATAACCAATGTTGATAGATTGCAAACATTGTGATGTGAACTACAGACATAAATGTGAAGTGTTGTTTTCTCTCCATCTTGTCCATTACGGCTTTCGTAAATGATGAACACTGTATATGGCTTTTTATGTTGTTTTTACTGTTATGTTTGGAGTAAATATTGATTAAAATATGTTTAAGATAACTTTTTGACCGTGGTGTTAGACAGAATTGTATGAAAACTCCACTGTGAGGATAATTTCTGATAAGTAGCCTTCCCCTTGGGTGTTTTAGAGGTGGGTAGCTATGTGTTAAATCCTCACTGTTTGGTGAACACCATGACTGCAGACTATTTGGGTTTCACTACCAAAACCCTCATGCTCATATATTACACAGCCACGGTAGTGGGTGTGTAGTTATGCTTAAGTTGCTGTTTCCATAGGAAGAGCCCTTTTTGGGTGGCTTATAACTTCGCTCTCCCTGGATGAATCCTCACCAAACTTGGCAAAAAAAAGTATATGGGTCACTCTGAATATTTTGGAAAGTTTGGTGAGATTTGGTCCAGGTGGGGCAAAGGTATAGGGGGGGGGTCCCAAAACTTCTTTTTTTCCCATAGACTGAATGGGGAAAAAACTTTGCTCACGCCTACAGGCCAAACCGCTGGACGGATTTTCACCAAATTTAGACCAGGAGCAGCAGATTGGTCCCAAAAGCGTGCTTTTGCAAATTTGGTGAAAATCCGTCCAGTAGTTTTTTAAAAAATAACCAAAACGTAGGTCACAAAAAATTAGTGATATCTATGTTCGGTCCGCGGACACCCTTCCCTGTTCGCTCTGCAGACAGTGTCCTGATTGGCCAACCGGCTTGCGTCATGTCCGCGGACATGCACCGTGTTCACTGATTGGACGGTGAAGTGCGTCAGATTTTCTGGAACGCCCGCCATCTTGGATTTGCGAACGTCCGCGGACAGCGCAGTGAAACTTGTTGGAAAAATACTATTTAGTAGAGTGTGTTGCTGTGTAAAACTGTCTGGGGAGAGTGGGGGAGTAAGAGATGGGATAAATGCTGATGTTCTGAAATGTTCTAAATAAACAAAATGGGGGTGTTATGAGGACACTACGCCTGTACGTATTGTTCGCAAGCAAGTTGAAACTGTTCTAAGAACACATCATGTGTCCTGGGATGTTCGTCAATAAACAAAATGGGGGTGTCCTGAGGACGGTATGCCAGTCCGTACTGTTCACGAGCAAGTTCAAATTGTTCTAAGAACACATGAAGTGTCCTGGGATGTTTGTAAATAAACGAAATGGGCGTGTTCTGAGGACACTACGCCTGTACGTATTATTCGCAAGCAAGTTGAAACTGTTCTAAGAACACTGGCGGTGTCCTGAAATGTTCGAAAATAAATGAAATGGGTGTGTCCTGAGGAGGTACGCCTGTCCGTTTTGTTTCGCAGGCAAGTTGAAACTGTTCTAATAACACATGCACTGTCCTGAAATGTTGGTCAATGGACGAAATGGGGGTGTCTTGAGGACACTGTACATATTGTTCGCTGGCAAGATGAAAGTGTTCTTAGAACACATTATGTGTCCTGGGATGTTCGTAAATAAACAAAATGGGGGTGTCCTGAGGACGCTATGCCTGTCCGTACTGTTCGTAGGCAAGTTGAAACTGTTCTAAGAACACTCATCATGTCTGCGGACATTAAAAGTGCCAATATGGCATAGTTAAAATGTTTGACTCTATTGGTGTGATATGCTGCGGTGGTTGTGGCCAGGGCATAGAGTCTTGGGAGCATGGCCTTATGGCCATGCTCCCAAGACTCTATGCCCTGGCCACAACCACCGCAGCATATCACATCCATAGTGGCTTATAACTTTGGGATCCAAGAACAAATTTATAAGCAACAAAGTTATAAGTCACTATGGGTGTGATATGTTGTGGTGGTTGTGGGCAGGGCCTATAGTCTTGGGTGCATGGACAAGACCAAAATTATAAGCACCAAAGTTATAAGTCACTATGGGTGTGATTTGCTGTAATGGTTGTAATTAATATAATATAATTACTGTTTGGTTTAGTAACTGAAATACATGTATTTTTTGTTTATTTCTGTGATAAACGAAAAGATAATTTTAGTATTTGTATTTTGTAATGACTTATAACATTGAATAATCAACATTTGCTTTTTTGACCCTCATATTTAGTAGATTACAAACCAGTGTACTGTGCAATTTGCTCAGTTTCTGAGTTTGTTGCTAAAATCATTGGGTCTGTGGGAGAAAAATAAATCCATGTTGGATTTTTAAAAAAACACTTTTTTTGTTATGCTACAGTCTATTTGTTTGTTTGTTTTCAGTGTTCACTTGTTGTTTCTGGCTAATGCTCTATATATTGGCTTGTTGCAGATTTTTGGAGCAGTTAGATACCTGTTGACATATTCTAACGGTCTATTTTTTGTTATAATGAAGTGGTATTGATTTATCTGTTTGGATATTGTAAAATTTTGGGGCTGTTAGATACCAGTTGGCGTATTCTAACTGTCTAATTTTTGTTATAATGTAGTGGTATTGATTTATCTGTTTAGTTATTGAAAATCTTGGGGTAGTTAGATACCAGTTGGCATATTCTAACTGTTTATTGTTTGATATAATTTAGTGGTATTCTTTTATCTGTTTAGTTGTTGTAGAATCTTGGGGCAGTTATATAGCTGTTGGCATATTGTAACAGTTTATAGTTTTTTAATAGAAGTTTAGTTAATGTTTAAGTACAGTTTAGTTAATAAATTTTGGTTTTAAGAACATTAAATAAGTGTTTGAAAGATTTGCAGGTAATCTCTGCTTTAGAGTAATGGTACTATCATTACATTCGAATAATCCACTTTTTTTTATATATGCAGTATAGTGACCTGCATTGGTTGTGGCTCCTTTGTTGTAGATTATACCTATTGTTGTGAAGGTTTTCTTACAATGTGATACTTGACCATGTGTAAATCCAGTCAGCTTGCAGTTGTTCTTGGTACCATCTGCATTGTAACATAGAAGCATTAGTATTACGTATTTACTATGTGTTTGTATTTTTTTTTATTATTTTTTTATTTACTTGTCTTTAATCCCCAAAAAAAGAGATTTTTACAAGAGTGCATTTCAATATTCGCAATTTCATTTCAATATTCACAATTTCATTTTGCCTAGTGTCTTACATTTGGTGCAATCCTTGCAATTAGATTATTTGAAGGTTCGTTGAGCCTCCGACCTCCACTGTCACTTTTGTTCTTTCCATTGCCAGGTTCAAAAGTTTTGCAGCGGCCGTGTGCCATCGAGTCTTTTCTCCTGTGATTAGCCGATTCCACCAGATATGTTTGTTCCCCACAAATGAGGAATTCGTCAAAGGGGAAAAATAGGCGATCCTGGCTTGGTGAAGGGCAGGGCAGCGCATCAATAGATGTTTTATTGATTCAATTTCTTCGGAGTTTGCACATAGCCTACACGTTTTTTCCTTTGAACCCATTCTAATCGCTAGAATTTCTTGAGTTGGTAAGACATTTAGGCGGGCTTTTAAGAGGGTTCTCATCAATAGTTTGTCGGGGTATTTTTTTCAATACTCCATGGGTTCTTTCAGTTTGTTGGTATTCGTGGGAAGGTGTGCTAGAAGTTTGTTCGTTGCGGCTTTTTTGATCGTATTGATCCAATCCCAACATTGAAGTTTCGTTTTTATCCTAGTTGGATTCTTCTTCAGTTCCTCTTCTGTGCACGCTATTGTCAGTAGTTTTTGTTTTTGATCCGTAGCTCACCGGTTTATAGTATGGTTGGAGCCATTTTCAAGTTCTTCTGCCATCATTTGATAGATTTCGAGACTGTCCGGGTGAATGATTTTTCTGTATAGCTGGAGCGAACTGTGGTCTGCCACTGCTTTCAGAGACAGAAGGGCAAGTTCACACCTTATAGGAGCTATCGCAGTAGAGTTTGGTAGCCCCAGGACAGCTTTCCATATGTGGCCTTCAGGTTTCTGCCAGAGTAGCGGAGGGATTGATGGTGTGGCATCCATGCCGTAGGTCAACGACAGAACAATTTTTGCTTTATAGTAGTTTATTGCCAGTTGGAGTGAGAACTTCCCATATTTGCGGTCAAAAAGTCTCAATTGCGCTGTTAGATTTTTCGTTTTCGACCATAGGATGGATTGCATGGTGCCAGATTTCTTCGAGCTGTCGAGGTGAACTCCCAGATGTTTAAAAGAGTCCACCACGTCAATTTGTGTCTCATTGAGATGCCAGTGAAACCGCTCTTTCTTTTTACTGGTTGGTTGTTGTAAGATCATTATTTTTGTTTTGGATTTGTTAATCTCCAAGTTGTTCTCCTGTATGTACGTTGACAGATTGTCCAATTGACGTTGGAGACCCACCTGGGTAAGATCGAGTAGAATTAGGTCATCCGCGTACAGCAATCTGGAAATTCTTTCCGAACCTATTTTCGGTGGAAATGATCTGATCTTACTTTGGCTATCCTTGAAATCTCCCAAAAACGATATGAACAGCGCCGGAGCCAGAGGGCAACCTTGCTTCACCCCGCGGCACGTCGGGATGGAATTCGATATTAGGCCTTGATTATTTAGGCGAACTTTTATGCTGGTGTCACTATGAAGACTGATTATGGGTTCCAAGATGGATTGCGGACAGTCCCAAGTCTTCAATTTTGCCCACATTTTGTTTCTGTCCACTCGGTCGAATGCTTGGGATAAGTTGACAAACGCAAGAAAGATTCGAGGGCCTCCTGTTAGAACTCTTTCCTTGAGTATGGTCAGGCACATTATATTTGCGTTGGTACTTGCATTTTTCTGAAAGCCTGTTTGCAGAGGATCGAAACATTTGGAGGAGAGAGCCCATTTTCAAAAATGTGACAAGAGGGTAGAAGCGAAAATCTTCCCAATAACATCAAGAAGGGCTATCGGCCGATAGTTCAGGGGATCCTCTCTGGAGCCCTTTTTGAAGATTGGGACGATCAGAGCTTTTGACCATGATTCCGGGACTGTTCTTTTGTCTCTGCACATTCTGAAGATTGCGCTAATAAGCTTAGACCACTCGTCCCGATGTTGTTTTAGATCACAGTTCACCAAGCCATCCGATCCTGCTGCTCTTGATGAGTTTAATATCATTATTGTGAATTTGATGTCACTTATGTCCATCAAATCCACCCATGCGGAGTCGGTGGCTCGTGTAAAAACCTCCTTGTTTCCTTCTGGTGGTTGGAACAGTTTCGAAAAGTGCATACTCCAATTTTCTTCCGGGACCGGATTGATCATGTGTGAATTTGCCAGCTTATTTGGTTTGTTTATCAATGCCCAAAAGTCTCTGGATTTTTTGTTGGTAAGTGCCATCAACATCTGTTCCGCGTCCGCTTGATAAAGGAGACTTCTTGAATTCTTCAGCCATTGCTTGTAATGTCTGGTTTCCACCTTGAGAACTTCCCAATTTGATGGTAGGTTCCAACTCACTGCTTCTCTTCTTAATTTTCTTAGGGCTCTGCGTTTGATGACCAGAGTTACATTGTATTTGTTCTGGATCAACTGCGTATTGAGGCTGTTTCTAGGTTTTTTGAAGGCCAGAAGAAGTGGAATGTAGCTCGATCTAGCCACGCCATCTTGCAATACAGGATCAGACATTAGGTTTGTAAACTGGTCTGTAAGTTTACAGACGTCTGATGCGATCATCCGTAATCGAGTTTGTTGCGGATTTTTCTCAATTTTTGAATCGTACAACTGTGACATTGTACCCTTGTATCTGCATGAGAGATTTAGTAGGTTGTGGTCGCTGTGTCTTGTTTTGACGACATTGAAGGAGATTATATTGAGATATAGCGCATTGGAGACAAATACATAGTCAAGAGTTGCCGATGATGTGTCACGTTCCCAAGTTGGAATCAGGGCATCTAAGTCAGTCACCATGGCCGAATTCCGAAGATTACGAGATTTCATAATTGCGTTGCATGCCAAACCCCTATTTGAGGAGGTCGAATTCGTAGATTGTTTTCTTTGAGTCGGGCTGCATGTTGCGCAATTAGCGTTGCGGTTACCGCAGATCAAAATGTTAGAAGAATTGTAGTTGATTGTGATGTCATCAATTGTGTTGGTCACTTCTTCGCACATATTCTCAGTTGAGGTCTTTTGAGGATTCCAGTATACATTTATTATTGCTACTACATCTTGTGTTCTTGTTGTGACTGGTTTAGTGTACCGATCAGACTTGTGCTTTTGTCCCCTCTCTTCTCTGTGTTCAAATCTTTCGTAATGGCTTAACTTGTGTTTCCAGTGGGCAGGGCCTGGCACTCCTTCTGATGAATTGCCGTTGCGTCTCTTAGTCTTGTACGATATAACTGTTGGACTTTTCCCTCTTCTTCCTGATCTATATAGATCTTCAGTTCTGGATTTGAACCTGTAGTTCTTCATTGGGGAGGTTCTGTGGGCGAGTCTTGGGGACACTTTGGGTATGACAGTATGGATCTTGCATCAGTTGAAACCCAAGTAGGCTAATTCCACGTAAGCATCTTGAGAGAGTTCTTTCAAGGCCTGTTTTTTTATGTGTAAATACGCCTTTGCGATCTTCTTTCTGTGGTATGGCTCAATCAGGACAAAATCATCCTATTTTAGATTTCGTAGGGTTTTTACCTTCTTAAGCGTCTTAAGAACAATATTGTGGTTTAAGACCATATACTGGTCGATTGAGGTTTTTTGTTTGATTTTGAAGAGACGTGTCTCCGTTAGGGACGAACCTCTTTGTCTGGCATGATCATCCCTTGAGCTTCTTGGTGGGCTAGTCTTACGGTTTGGATGAGGAACTGGCCCTGGGAGTTGTTTTTGATCCTTCCGGGCCATCGGGTATGGTGCTGGAATGGAGTCTTTTAATTCTGGTTCGTTCCTTTGCGCCGAGGTAATAGTTACTTCAATAGGATCGATGGTTAGGGTACAGTTGTCTTTTGTAATCGCTGGCGTCGTAATTCCACCATCTGCTCCATCCAGATGTTGAGTTAAGTCCATCATCGAACTCTGGACTATAAATTCTTCTAGCGACCTCGGAGAGGTGGACATGCAAATTACTGAGTTGTTGGTGCTTTGGGTTGGTTGAGATACGTTTGAGGTTTCTTTTGTTGGTTCCTTTTGTTTGTTTCTCTTTGTCATCAGTGGATCCAGAGCCGATACTATCTGCTCTCCGTTTCCTCTTGATTCTTTAGTCGTTGCGATTTTCAGCAGTGGTTTACTTTTAGTCGACAATGTTGCCGTCTGTTGAATTTCCGTGGTCTTCTGATGTTTGGTCACTGTTGCATTGCCTAGGGTTTGCTTTTCTGATTGTTTTTTGAAGACCGGTGCCAGATTTCGAGGAATGACTGGCCCTTCAGTCTGAGATTCTTTTTCCACGGTAGCCAGAGAAGCTGGTTTGATACGAGACAAAACCTCTTCTAGCCGACTCAGTTTTGCGTCCCATATGTCGCTTTGATCTTTGTATTTCTGGTCCAATGCTGTAATGAAACCTTCAACAAATATTAATTTGCTGTGCATCATTGCGGTAAGGACCGAACTATCTTTCAGTGAATCGTTGATTGATTCATACAGCTTTCCGAAAGGTGCTAGGGCTATTGTAATTGCTGACATGATAATTGGAAGATCTGTTTTTTTCGAAGGCAAGTCTTTGTTACCTGAGGCTGTGATTTCACTGAGTCTTCTGTTCTTTGGAGGTGATCTGAGATGTGGCGTTTGTTGAAAAGATTGGTTTGAAGTTGACCATTTGAGAGTCCCCCACATCTGGGGCCCGATGGTCCAGAAGAGGCTGTTTCTCTGATGGTGTTGTATATGAGCTGGCTTTCTGTTGCGGGCCTTTTTTAGGCGTGGACGAGATTTGTATACCCCGTACAGAGTCTTTCGGACTGGGCGGCTTAGTTGACTCGTATTGTTTGGCTTCTGACCTCCGCGAGTTGTCAGTGTCCGATCGATTTTCACAGACTGTGTTGCAAATCGCTTCCTGTAGTTCTGGATCTTTGTTACTTTCTACGGTCGAAGGGACAATGTTGTTAGGGTTTGATGCACCCCTTTCAGGTACCTCTTCATTTCTCGGGGCCTCCAAAACTTCTTTCGATCCCATTAGTTGGTTCTTGATAGCCGTTTGAATCTTGGCTCGATGTGGCAGCCCATAGGTTAATTTCCTTGACTTGCACACCGGTGGTAGGTCTTGTATGGCCTCCAAAATTTCTGCATCTGACAGTTCTTTAGTTTGGTCCAATTTTCTTTTACATTGTTTGTTTATGAAGTCTTTCAAAGCGCTAGAGAGAAGTGGTGCAGGAAGAGTAGCTTTTCCAGTTTTCTTTGTTCTGTTTAATTTTGTTTTTGCGTTTATAGTAGTCTTTTATTTTCTTTTTTGAGTTGGTTTAATAGCTTCTTGAGGGTCTTTGACTTCTAATTCCGATGTAGGTAGTGCTTCCAAATGGGCACTGGGCAGGTCCGAAAGCATGTCCATATGAAGAAGTGCACATGGATTCCTTGGATAGACAGGCAAACTCTTTAGGGTCGCGCAAGACATTTTCCCTGTTGTTGCAGCAGTTCCTTGTACGAAAGATTCAACCCAAACTGTTAATGGGGGGGCCAGAGGGGCCGAATAACCGTCTGCATTTCTTGACTTTTCTTGCGAGGCATGATACTGGGCCTCCACCGTGTGGGTCATGGCATTTGCGCTGGAAATTGAGTCCGTCGTGAAGACCTTGGAGGGGCCCTCTGGTTCAGACGGCCGAACAGCGTTGTTCTGGGCAGACTTTGGTGTCATAGCGGAATCCCGTTCTATGGAGGCATCCGTCTTTGCCTTCGCCTCAGCGGCCCCACTTCCCACGGCCCCATGCCCATCGCCCACGGCCTGCTGCACAGGGGTCCGGGCCATCCGTCCTTCGACGGGTGAATCCCGCACACCTCTCGTCTCGTTTCCAAGACAGGGAGGCAGAGCCAGTCGGACGAGGGAGCGGTTTCCAAGGGGAATGGAGCAAGCCAGCTGTGTTATGGCGGGATGAGAGACATTAGAGGACCCCATTCAGGGTCCGAATCACTGGAGAAACAGGTATGGCAGGTAGTGTGTGCACGTTTGACTTGGCGATTTCAGAAAGGATTTCTGGGTTCGCCACTTCTGAATCCGAGTCCGAAATGTCCGACACGTTTAGGGACGTGTTTGTCGATATGCTTGCTGCATCAGAGAGGGTTGTCGAGGCACTGAGGGGTTCTGCCTCGGTCCTATGGGTAGTTTTCAGGATTTTCAGGCTTTGTTCTTTGCTACCTGTAGAAACTGTTGTTTGGGTCGGGAAAAAGATAATGTTTGCCGTATTTGTAATGCTCGTACTGGCCGCTGGTACGGCTATCATTGCCTTCGGCGGTACTCTTTGATCTTTCAGCTTTTTGAGGCCTGGCATTGGTTTGAATTTGGCGTTCTTATTGTCAGCTGACTTCACAGAGCTCTGTAATATTCGGAGGGAGGCCTCGGAGGCGAAGGAATCCATTGTGACAGCGTTTGCGGGCTGTTTAGGCTGATTAGGCTGAGTCCCAGGTATGCCGGTCTGCTTCAGCGCCTCCATCGTCTGCAGCAGACTGCAGACGACTGCTCACCCTCTGCTCACGCTCCGCTCAAGGCTCCACGGTGAATGACTGAGTTTAAAGCACTTCTCAGTGTAGACAGTGTAGAAAGACTGGCGTGACGACTGCTCACCCTCTGCTCACATGTTTGTATTAGTAAGGTGGAGCGATTGTCCGAATTATCCGAATTGCAGGTAGTACATAATCTACCATGGTTTGCATTTTGTTCAAGTTGCTGAAATGGAACGGATTCACAATTAGGTATTGATACATACACAAAACACTCATTGGGGATTTGTTCGTGTGTCCCATTGTTGCAGAGAGTGCATGTATGTTTCCACATGTATGAAATCTGGAAGATTTCATTTATAGGTATGTTTTTGTTTTCTAGCACTTGTAGTAAGTACATTAGAAATTCTTGTGGATCTTCCTGTGAGTTTATAGTGAATTTCACCATTCCAGCACAGTAGTCCAATTGTTGTCTTATTCCATAAACACTATACGAGTTGTCAGGATTGCTTGTTGCGTTTCTATGAAGTACTAACATTTGCAAACACAATTGGTCTATACTGTGTAAGTAAATGTTGTCAACTATTGGTGGTAATTGAAATAGAATAGTCATTGCTACATTTGCATAGCAACTTACACCAATTACATTTGAAAGTTTAAATGGTCTAGGTAGTTCTGTATCTGAGTGCTTTTTTTGGAGTTTGTCTTCCTTCTTTGAAAAAGTACCTGGTTTACTTTCCTTAATAGGTTCTTTTTTGATTGTGGTACTTGAAAGTATTAGTTTCTGTTAATCTCTTTGGAGGATTTGCAGTGACATCCTGTTGCATTTCTGTTTGATTTAGTTTTCTTTTAGAACATTTTACTTTTTTTGGAATAGGATATGTTTTTAGATGGGGGGTGTATAGTGAACGAAGTCTATTGTATTCTGAAATGCAAGGAATATCAGCGTTTACTTTACTTGCATCAAAGTTGATTAGAAATAGAACATCGAGTGTACGTAAGCGTGATAGTGCTACGTAGCTCATGCCTTCTTTAAAGACTATGTTACCAATGTCTATCAATGCTTTGTCTAGGGTAAGACCTTGTGATTTATGAATGGTGACTGCGTATTCAAGAGCTAGAGAAAATTGTTCTCTGCGTACATACATGTCTTTGAAGAGAAGGAATCGAGCTGTTGAGCGTCCTATCCTTTTCACTTCTGAAAGTTTGTCAAAGAGAATATTGACAAACTGAATGTTGTCACGTGGGTATGTTTGAAAACCAACAACTGCACCCAGTGCTCCATTAACTAGTCCTTGATCCACATCAAGGTTACGTTTACGTATTACTCTGCAATTTAAGGATAATTTTTATATTTTTTCCAATCCAGCTGTGTTGGAGATTGAATTTTCTAAACTATTTAGTCTTGTTGTGGCTTGCTCACACATGGGTAGTGTCATACCATGTATGTCTAGTTTGTCTGTGGCGCTAATTTCAATTATTGGTTATATTTCTTTTTTTAACATTGTTTCACTGAATTTGAAACAGCTTGCAAGAGTTGGCATTAAGGCCATACAATTGACATTTTTGTGGGCTAATTGTTCCATAACATCCGTAGCACTTGCATTATCACCATAAAGTGCATGAATGTGCTGGGTTTTCAATATTGCTTGTGCTTCTTGAGACAAAATACCAACTCTAATACTTTTTAAGATGTTGGCATAAGTGAGATCTGCAGATTGCCGCATGTTTTCTGTTAATTCTCTGTATTGGAAATGTTGCCAAAGGTTGACATTTCCAATGCTGCCAACAGTTTCATGGCAGAGTTTGTGTCCTAAGGTTTTAAAAATAGGCTCACCTTTCACTGGTGTCAATTGAAGAAGATCTCCGAAAACAATGTGTTTTCCTCCAAAGAGCTCTTCATAGTTTGTTTTGAGTACTTCTCGTAATCTGAGGTGAATCAAGGCCAACATTAGGTTGGAGACCATGCTCACTTCATGTATTAGTAGCATTTTCATTTGTTTTAATACTCTTTGTAGTTCCATTGCAGCTTCTGTAGAAAGTTTGTAATAGTCTAATTTGTGTTGGTGTTCTACTGGCAGGAGTAGTAATCGGTGTAAAGTGACACGGCCTATGTTGTAGGCAGCTAAACCTGTGGGGGCAGTGACAACATCTGACAGTTTGTTGTTTGTCAATTGTTCAAGGAATTTACTGATGATTTTGATTAAGAATGGTTTGCCAGAACCAGCTTCACCACTGACGTACAGTAGTATAGGTTTGTAATTTTGGCAGGTGCATTATTTGTTTTCATGTACACCATGTGCAATTTCTTTTGTGATTTCTTCAAAAATGCTACGTTGCTCCTTGTTTAGTTTTGATTGTAGTATAGTTAAGTCTTCTTTATCGTCATACTGACACATGGGGGTAATTCATAGAATTTAGCGCACAAGTGGCAAACGTGGCTGGCGCACAGTGTGCGCGCGCGATAATCTGCGCCAGCCGCATGCGCTAAAATCCATTTCGGCGCACAGCATATTCATGGATTTTAGCCACCAAAAGCAGCCGTGGCGCAGAGTGGCGCAGCGACCCTGCAGCAGGGCCAGTAATGCCCCCAAGAATGCCCCTCGCGCAAGGAAAAGCCATCAAAATCCCCAATCCAGCACAAAGGGCTGCGCTAACCCTGGACCAGTATATAGGGCCACCACACAGCACATGGGGAACGTGTAATACTGGGGTTCGCGGGAAGTTTCACCCGCGATTTCAGCAGGGTACGTGTATTTCTGGGGTGCAGGGAAGTTTAACATGCAATTTCAGCAGGGTATGTGTATTTCTGGGGTGCGGGGAAGTTTAACACGCAATTTCAGCAGGGTACGTGTATTTCTGGGGTGCGCGGGAAGTTCCACACGCGATTTCAGCAGGGTACGTGTATTTCTGGGGTGCGGGGAAGTTTAACACGTGATTTCAGCAGGGTACGTGTATTACTGGGGTGTGGGGAAGTTTAACATGCGATTTCAGCAAGGTACGTGTATTTCTAGGGTGCGTGGAAAGTTCCACACGCGACTTCAGCAGGGTACGTGTATTTCTGGTGTGCATGGAAGTTTAACACGCAATTTCAGCAGGGTACGTGTATTTCTGGGGTGCGGGGAAGTTTAACACGCAATTTCAGCAGGGTACGTGTATTTCTGGGGTGCGTGGGAAGTTCCACACGCGAATCCAGCAGGGTACGTGTATTTCTGGGGTGCGGGGAAGTTTAACACGCAAATTCAGCAGGGTACGTTTATTACTGGGATGCGCGGGAAGGTCCACACGCGATTTCAGCAGGGTATGTGTATTTCTGGGGTGCCGCGAAAGGCCCTGTGCGAGTGGGGTACGTGTATTTTGGGGGTGCGCGGGGAGTCCTACACATGAATTAGCAGTGTGGGTCCTCCCAGGTGTTCCCTCTACACCCTCCACGGCCCATGCAGGCAGACCACACCACAGGGGACTACCCCGCACCCCTGGTCATGTCCCGCAGGCAGCCCATCCACCATGGCTATGCACCCCAGACAAGCCACCTGTCCGCTTGCACCACTGATCACCAACTCATGTCCCCCTGCACCCCCACCCCCCAGCAGTCAGGGGCACCTGCCAGCAGGCCCCCACTCATGCTCCTTGCACCCCCCACCCCCAGCAGTGCAGGGTACCTGCCAGCAGGCCCCCACTCATGACCCACTCATGTCCCCTTGGACCCCCACCCCTCAGCAGTGTGGGGCACCTGCCAGCAAGCCCCCACTCATGTCCCACTCATGTCCCCTTGCACCCCCACCCCCCAGCAGTGCGGGGCACCTGCCAGCAGGCCCCCACTCATGTCCCCTTGCACCCCCACCCCCCAGAAGTCAGGGATACCTGCCAGCAGGCCTCCACTCATGTCCCACTCATGTCCCCTTGCATGCCCACCCCCCAGCAGTGCGGGGCACCTGCCAGCAGGCCCCCACTCATGTCCATTTATGTCCCCTTGCACCCCCACCTCCCAGCAGTGTGGGGCACCTGCCAGCAGGCCCCCACTCATGTCCCCTTGCACCCCCACCCTCCAGCTGTGCAGGGCACCTGCCAGCAGACCCCCACTCATGTCCCATTGCACCCCCACCACCCAAGCAGTGCAGGGCACCTGCCAGTAGGCCCCCACTCATGTCCCACTCATGTCCCCTTGCACCCCCACCCCCCAGCAGTGCGGGGCATCTGCCAGCAGGCCCCCACTCATGTCCCCTTGCACCCCCACCCCCCAGCAGTCAGGGGAACCTGCCTGCAGGCCCCGATACATGTCCCCCAGCCAACACGTCATCACAATCTAGATCCCTGCCCCTTATGGGCAGCCTCCACATGCCAAAGACCCACCCAAGTATTGCATCCACCCACATAGAAATGCCAATTACATGATACAACCCCAATGGCAAGTATGTAAATGAACACATGTCCGTCACACACACACAATGGGTTCAAGTGAATGTCAAAACCCATAACATGACATGCATGAAAACAATGAGATAATACCACACATCGAAGTATGAAGAAAATAATGTATTAAAAGCAACATGAATGTAATAAAATCAAACAAACAACAATGTGAATAAAAAAAGAAAAGCTGCATGTCCGTAAAATAATGAAAAACAAGAAATCATAATCCAAAGGAAAGGTGTCCAAAGTCACAGTCCAACAAAGCAAATCCAAGGGAAAAACAAAAGTGAAAACCATTGCTCCATGGGGTAATCCGAAAAAAAAAGATGAATCCAATAGTGAATTATATACAGATGAACAATCCAGGGTCCATGATCCCAACTGAAGAAATGAAACCTAACAAAACCTACCTAATAAAAAAACTATATACAGAAACGTGGTGCATTGTCCAAGCGCAACCAAAATAAAGAAAAACGTAACACTATCTAACTATTTACAAGGGCAGCGGGCAAGTCCAACGGCTCACATGTTGATGTCCCGCGCCCGGGCATCATCGAACTCCTGCTGGATGTCCCGGAGGCGGTCCTCTTCCATGGCACCGAGGGTTCGCAGGGACGATGACATCTGGATCTCCAGGTACTCGAGAGGCACTCGGCCCGCCTCAGGGCCCTATGCATGGAGTTCTCCGCCCTGACCATCGTGAGCGTGCCTCTTCCGCCCGCTGCCGCTCCGCATCTATCGCCTGGCCCAACCGCTGCCAAATGGAAGAAACTTCCGTTCAAGGTCCTCCTGCCCTCCGGCCGATGCCTGCCCCTCCGATGAGAAGGCCCCAAGCCATCATGGATCCCACCTTGTTGCTGCTGCTGCTGTGCCACTGCCTGTGCACTGGCTCCTGCTGCCTGCACATCCTCCTCCAGCTAGGGTGCAGTTGATGAGGTTGCCACCCCTGCTGGACGTCCGACTCCCGACTGTGGCAGGGATCTGTTGTCCACCAGCCTGGCCGCAGGGTCAGAGGCAGCTCCACAGGGCACCCAGGTGATACATGGGTGGGAAGATGGCATGGAGGATGACTGTGGCATAGGGGGTTCAGTTGAAGAGGGGGTCGGAACAAGGTCCAGGAAGCGGAGGAATCCGGCCCTGGTGAGCTGTCCCAGTGGGTCAGCGCGGTCAACAAGCCATGCGAGAAGACGTGCAGTCTCCTCATGAAAAGACTGCAGGTCAGCTCGCATGGCACGTTAACGCAACGCCACCCCACCCAGGACAGGCTCAACCCAGTGTCAGATAGCCACATCCGCAGGGAGAGGAAGGCCAGTTGGTGTAAGCCAATCCCCTCCCTGAGAACGGGTCTGGACGTAGGCATCCCTACTGGTGCAAGATGATGCAGTGACAGGATCAGGGACAGGATTGCACACAGGAACCTCCACGGCGGCCTGTGCTGCCTCCTGTCCCTGTTCCTGCACTGCACCACTAGCACCAGTGGCATCCCCACCTCCAGACCCCGTCTCTGTCCCTTGAACGGCCTCCTCCTCCACCAAACCCCCCACCGACCTGGATGACTCCATGCCATCTTCCTCTGTTGGGCCCTCTGGGGTCTCAGCTGCCCCTTCTGCTGCCGAGGAGTCTAACTCCGACCTCCGCCTCTTGGACCTCCCCTCGGCAGCTGCGGCCTGGGACGCGGCACCGGACTCCTCACTCCCCAACGAGATGACAACCTGGGAGGGGAGCCGGGCCTTGTGTCTCCGGCTGGCGGTGCGATCCCTGCCGCTGTGCTCCACAGCACCTTCTCCACCCTCTTCATCAGTTGACGCTGCAGACAGGGAGAAATAAAACACAGGCATCAGGGCACTGTACAATGGACTCATACACACATGACAGTTGTACATGAGTGGCATTGTCAAACTTCAGACATGGCATCACAATCCCCAACACACATGTCATTTCGACTCACACACATGAGCTATTCCACAGCCATATCGCAACAGCCAGCACCATCCATACACATACAACAGCATGAGCAGCCAAAGGTGAGCCAGACATCACATGCAACACAGGGAGTGCACTGCACATGCACACACGCCACCACACTTACATGCATGTGTACACCTCCGCCAACTGTCGCAGTGTTGAGATCGGCATCCATGTCACATCTGCCAATCAGTCTTCCACATATCAGTGACACATGCATCCATGTTGCATCACTGTTGCACCCTTGTCAAATACACACACATGCACATGTACACGGTGCAGATACATGCAGCTGGAACCAACATCCATGTGTGACACCACAACCATGCCAACTGACATACACAGTAATCCAAACATGTGTGCTCACACATCTGCATTTGGCTTGCATTCTTACCCACACATACACCATCCATGTGTCTCACACATGAAAGGACTTGCATGTGTCAGCCTCACAGCCCTGTACATACACATGCATACATGACCCTAGAAAACCACATGTACAACCTGCACACTACTGGCATACCACCACACGCACAGTTTCCAATCAGTATGCATGTACACTTACCGCTCAACTCCAGACGGGTCTGCCTCTCAAGGACCTGGACGTGGAGCGCTGGGCATATGCGTTCCAGGACCTTCATCTGATGTTCCGACAGGTGGCCCCGTCGCCCCTTAGCATCCGCTGCCTTCAAGAGGCGCCAGGCCTTGTTGAGGGTCCTAGACCTGAAGTCCTCCCAGCGCTTCTTGACATGTTGGAAGTCGCGGACTGCCACCCCCTCCGCGTTGATGGCAGTCATGATATCCATCCAGATCTGAGTCCATCCTTCCTTGTTGGTGCATCTTGTTCCGAAGAGGGCATCATACTGCCCCAGGACTTGCTCCACCAGGACACCAACATCAGTGGGAGTGAAGCTAGTGCCCCTCTGCCTCTCTGGCTGGGGGTTGCCAGTGGTGCCAGATGGTGTAGTGCCCGACATGGCAACCCCAGAGGCAGGTGTGGGTGGGCATCTGGGTCCTGGGGCTGGGCTGTGGAGCAATGGTATCCCAGTCGGGTGTCTTCAGTTCCAGCAGGGGTGGTCACAGCAACTGCACCCCTGGCTGATGTGCAGGCAGCAAATAGCAGGGCACGTGGGCAGCAGGCAGTCAGGCAGCAGCAGATGGCAGGTGGGAGCGTGCACAGGGCTCTGGGGGGCAGTGATTCGGCCTTTTGGGCAGGAGCATCGTCTTCTGTGTGTTTTCGCGTGGCCAGCTTGATACGGAGTGATTTGGCACATGAAAAATGTGCACGTCACCGTGTAATTTGAGGAAAGGCCTCTAGCGCGTAAGCGCGTCAGCACTCGTACGCGCTTTCATTGGACCAAAGGCCCTTCAAGCGTAAGCGCCTCTCTGACGTGACGCGCGCTGGCGTGCGCGGGCGTTTCCCTCAGCACGGGTTAAAGGTGTTGCTGCTTCCTGTTGTTTCGCATGCCATCACAACTTCACAGCTATCAAGGACGTAACTCTTCTTTTGGCGGGGGTATTGGCTACGCATGTTTTTCTGCATCGCGCTAGTCAGACGGTGAGTCGCACATGCTATTTTTGCCACTGCGGGTGCCCCTGTGTATCGCACCCATTTTCGAGGTCATAGTAGCCTGCGTGTCCCACGCGTACATACGCGTTATTCGTGTTACTGGGTGCCACCACGTACTGCGGGAGGTTGATTCCACGCACGTAGGCTGCAGGGTTTCATGCACGGTTTTACTACAGTTTTGGGGTGCCTGAGCGTTGCGTGACCCGTCACTACATCACCGGGGTCACATACAGCCTTGCAGGTGCAGGGGGGCTGTTAATATCTTGTTTCCCACCCCCTTAGCCCAATTGCCCAGGTCAATTGTGGTGTACACCTCCCATTGGCACTACTCCATCTGTGCTGGCACTACTACATCTGTGCCATGGTTGGGAGGCCACCAAAGGTGAGGGGCACCTCAACTGGGCGTACTCCTCGGGGCGGGGTGTGGTCGGGGACGTGGCCGTGGTGACCAGGGAGTAGGGGGACTCCAGGGTGTCCAGGGCGGCCACAGAGGGGGAAGAGGCAGGGGTGCGCCACTTGAGCACAATGTTGTGCCATGTGTCGGTGCAGTCATGCCACCACTCCCTGTGGTTCCGGGAGATGCAGCTTCTGCATCTGGCACTGGTGCCCGTGTGACCCGTAAGTCCGTTCCATTGACTGCCACGTGCCCAAGGGTAGTGGTAGCTGCAGGTGCAGTTGTGGACACTGCCACCCAGGCTCAGGGTCTGCCAGCGGAGGCTGCGTTGACACTTGAGGAGCCCTTAGAAGATTTCCAACAAGCCAGGAGGGAAACCGTAGGGGCACGCAGGGCTGCTCTGACCAAGACACGTGTCCCTGGGGCAGTTATGTCATCTGCTGCCCCGAACAGCCGGGTGTTGGCAAGTGCAGGGGCAGATCACCCAACAACACCCCGGTTGTGAGTCTGCCAACCAGGACTGTTGCGGTCAATGACTCTGCCACAGTGGATGTTGCTGCGCAGGGTCCATTAGAGGGCACCCAGCTGCCACTGACACAAGTCCGGCCTTTGGTCGTCCCTCCACCTGCCACTCCCTTGGCTCAATCCACCGAACCCACTGGCCATACTGGTCAGGGCGGCATTAGCCAGCCAGGGTCTGCGCCACAGTCCAAGAGGAGGAAGGTTGCACCTGCAGCACAGGCTGGGACCCCACACACAGCCACAACCTCATGCATGTCGAGGAAGAAGCCTTTCTGCAAGCAGGAACTGGACTTCCTCGTGGACTACGTGCGGGGCCGCAGCCGTGACATGGTAGTGGGTGCCAATAGTCAGACTACGGCTGCCCACCGTGACAACCACTGGAAGCAAGTTGCGGAACATGTCAGTTAATTCGACCATGAGGTGCGCACGGCACAAGAGTGCAAAAAGTGTTAGAATGACCTCAAACGCAGCGCTAAGGCTAAGCGTGCCTCAAATTACAACTTGACTATGGTAACTGGCGGTGGGCCTGCACCACAGGAGGAAGAGCTCACTCCGCATGAGTCACTCGTTGCAGAGTTCATACCATCTGAATCGGTCGAAGGAGTGGGAGAGATGCTGGACTTTGATGCCCAGTCCAGTGAGTGTTGATGCGTGTTTGTTGAGGTTGTGTGTGTTTTACTTGTGGGATGTGTTGTGCATGATTGCCACTACATGTGACGTGTACATGGTTCTGATGTGCAAGTAATGCAATGCTTCCGTGGTGCATCTCTGCTGTGCTGGATGGTGGACATGTGGAGCAGACGGGGGGTGTCCGCATCACCACTATTGCACCCTACTCACATGCTGGTTACCAGTATACCCCTCCGGTCCATGTTCCAGCTCACTGGCCCTTCTGCATGTAGCGTGGGGTGACCTTCCTCTCAGCCCAGGCACAATGTCATAGCATGACTGACGTGCATGTGTCCTCTGCCTGCATGCGGGTACTCCATGTAGGCATGCTCCCTTGCCCCTCCTCCGCCACTCTGCACCCCAGTTCCACCTTTGCACTGGTCTGCTTCAATCTTGCCATATGGTACTTTCCTGTTCATGCGTCCTGTGTACATGCTAACTTCCAGCGGACAATCTGCCAGACACATGTTGTGTTGTACAGCCTTAGTACTTGATGCAGGGTATCTCACTTTTACTGTGCAGAGGTCAGATGCCCCGCAGTGGGGGTCGTGGGGTGGTAGGCCACGAAAACCCCCAAGTGCTACAGTCCATCTTGTCTCTGGCTTCCTATGAGTCCAGCCCTGATGACGACTCTGACGTACATGTCGAGTTGGATGAGCATCAAGTCCATGTGTCAGGGGTGAGTGATTCTGATGTGGACACTCCTCTGTCCGCGACACCTGCACTGAGGGGTCAGACAGTCTTGGTACCCCCTCCCGTGTTGGTCCGGGACGCAGGGTCACCCTCCACACCAGTCACTAATGTGCCTGGGACATCACGTCGACGGGGGCATGTAGTCAAGCAGCCGCGGGCGGTGCCAACACAGCGAGGACACCCGGTCCTTGGGTCCCACAGGGGTCAAGCCCAGCAACGCGGTTGCCACGCGCAACCGCAGTAGACTGAGTGGGAGCAAGACATGACTGCCATTCTGAACGGCAGGGGGCAGCAATGGAGAACATCCCTGAGAGCATGGAGCGTGTGGCCCGATCTGTGCTCCGCCCTGCTAGGCAGATTCTTCTCCAGCAGCAGGCGGCATGGTCCAGGGCCCGCTCACTCAGGCTGGGCATGGCGGCCTCAGACAGGGCACGCCAGGCTGAAACGTCGTCTCTGCGTAAAGCAATTGTTGCTCACGCAGAGACCAACATGGAGGCCCTGAGGGAGGAGTATGCTTCCCTCAAATCCACTCTGGGTGTCCTTCTGATGTCCCAGAGGCAGCGGGCAGAGGAGAGGTTTGCACAGCTTGAGCGTACCATCTCGGCTGAGCTACAGGCTTGCCGGGAGGTGCATCAGTTGTACAGCCAGGCCTTGCAGGAGGAACTCCGTGTTACACGTGCTACCTTGCAAGAGGAAGCACGTGTATCACGTGAGGTTCTGCATGCAGACCTACGTCACATCGCCACACAGAACCAGGCTCACCCGTCGGCAGACTTGCTGCCGTCGAGGGGCAAGCTGCGGCTAGGCGTGGCCAGGCTACTGTGCCACGTCCTCCTTTCAAGGATGAGCCAGACTCGAACGACCATCTATCTCCCACATAGGTCGGGCTGTGCAGGCGTTGAGCCCATGGAGGGCTCAGCATCATCGCATGTGGGTGTTGAGCAGCACCCTGTACCTCCCCCCTCCTGGGGGCCTCCCCCCCGGGTTGTATGTGGCCATTTTTCATTTTTCTTTTAGTTTATTTAGTTAAGTTTCTGTTTGATAGTTAGTTTAATTAGGTAATGTAGGTTTTTCATAGTTAGTGTAATTATTTAATATAGTTTCAAATTGCTTGTCTATTGTGCTTTCATGTGACGGTGCGGTGCTTTGTGGCTTTTGAAAGCATCCACTGTCTGGTCCAGCTGGGCCCTTCAGGCTTGTCTTGTGTATGTGTTTGCTGCTTGGGGTCCTTGACTCACATATGCCACTCCTGCTTCCCTTATCCATGGGCTCGCAAGGATGGTTCGGTGTAACAGCCTATTACACAAAGGCTTTGGACTGTCATATCTGTGGCATGTCTGGTGCTGTGTAACTTGTGTTAACACCCCTAGTGGGGATGATTGCGGTGTTATTGACCACTGTTCTGCTTTTGCTAGATGGGGTGTTTCATGATTAATGTGTACATTCATTGCTATGCATTGTGTAGTATGTTTCTTATCTTTACTGTACACGTGCTTGTTGCAATTCATGCCGTAGATAGTGTGTTCCACACTTTGGATGTGAAAGACGGACTGATGGTGTGATTTCTGATGTACGTCTCTGACATGGTCCAGTAATGAGATGCCTGAAGAGACACACACAGATGACTCTAAAGCATTAATCATGTGTTTCATGCCCTTTCTGCAGGGGGATGAGCCTTCAGACCACCTTTGCCAGCAGACATGGCCCATGGACGTCTGGATTCTGGACACGTTTGGTGGTGTCCACATGCACATGTGTGCGCAAGCAGAGGCACAGTGATTGCAGACATACATCCTAAAACTGCTGATGTGTTTCAAGGGACTCCAGGAAAGGTGAGCAGCACAGGGGGGCCACAACACAGCAAAGCTTCCACCAGGCCAGTTGCACATGCATGCTTAGTAGCAGCACTGACGGTGAGCTTGGACGAATATAGGTGTTGAAGCGCACAATACAGCTCAGATGTGTTGGTGGACTGATGGCTAGTTGATTGTAAGGTTGTCTGGGACACCTGCAGGGGCAGTGGCACATACCCTCCTGTCCACCATGGGCCATTGAGGCACTTGTATCACCCATGTAACCTTCCGAGACATGGAAAGGAGCAGCTCACAGGAACATACAGCAAGGGACAGACTCGGGTGCAGTGCATTTAATTTCCATGTACATTTTGAAACATGCACTGCCTACTGTGTTTCGGTCATGGTGGAACACGACTTTTTCTGAAGTCATACCTTACTATATGCGTCTGTCTGCTTACCCAGGGAACATTGCATGTTGTGTGAATCGTGACACATTGATGTTCCATTTGCCACACACCCACCAGCGCCTGACTTACTGCATTGACTGTGTATGAACCATCACAGGGGTAATGTTACGTATGCGTACGAAACATCCACACCATGGTGGTGTGTTTGTGTGTTATGGGCATGCACAGATTATTAACTGTGGCTCTCTTTGCAGCATTGAAGTGCTCCTGTAACCGGACCTGAGAGTGAGCAGGCAGGAGGCCAGCACTCAAAACCAGAGCTAAGTGTCTTGTTTTTTTTTCTTTCAAACTGCTCTGCATAGGCCTGCTGGGGGGTGCACTAATGCATGGATGAATGTGTAATTCAATTTGGTATTTTTTTTCCCTAATGACCCCCAGTCCTATCCAATTCTAAACCCTGTACCCTCTACCCGGTGTTCCTGCTTCCCGTACCTATCCAACCAATGTTCCCTAACCCTCTTTCCCCGCTGGGGTTGCGGATGCCTGTGTAAGCCCCAAGCTTGCAGGCGCCAAAACCCTACAGGGGGTGGTTGGTTAGTGCCACTCCTGTGCCTGGACTCCGGAAGGCCCTGACAATGATGTACAAGTTTGTTATGATTGTGTATGTGTTAATGCAAGTACTAAATTTTAGTGCATTCCCTACTTTCACGTGTGTTAGGGAGAATTCTCTGTTTAGGCTGAATTTCCTAACCTAGTGAGTCCCCCAGCAACTTTGCTGGATTTCTGGAGTTTGTTTTTTTCATCCTGCCAAGAGTGAGACTCTTTTCCTCCCACTCTTGGACATGATTTGTGGTATTTCTTTGAATGTTAATGTGTTCTATGGGCTATAGGGTCTTTTACTCCATAGGGCCTCATGTGTTTTGCTATGTTTGTTACACAGCACCCTCCGTGCCATAACACTGGGGTGTCCTAGGTGACCCCCACCATAGACTCCATACCCTGGGACTGACTACTGTCTCCCAGGACATGTAAAGTCACCATTGGCTTTTCTAGACCTAAATTTACTAACAGAACCAGTACAAACCATCCTATTGTGGATGTACCGGTATGGATAATTCGATTACCCCTGGGTCTATTGTTCGAGGGGGCACTGTTCCGTCCCCCCTCGTCGAGTTTTGGCTGGTGGCAGTGGATACTACTTTTTATATTCGACCGCAAATATATTTCTATGGGATTCTTCCCATTGTTCGAGGCTAATACTTTTTCACATTAGTCTCTAACATACCGCCGGTTTATTTGTCTTAAATAAATTCACTGGTTGGTATTTTCTGCCAGAACTCAGTTTTTAAAATGGCGTATGTGGTCGCCTCTGTAACTCCAAACCAAAGGTTGAGCCCATTGTTCCACTTTTGGCGGGCATCTGCACAGAAGCCCTCCAGAGTGGTGCCACTCTGTCTGGGTACCACAGGGGGCGTGGGAGGGGGTTTAGGCACCCTGGACTGAGTTGCCTTGCCAACTCAAGTCGCACTCTGGTGTGATTGGCCCAAGTGGTGAGCCGCCCCGTTCACCACTTAGCATGGTTGATTGACAGCTAGGCTGAATGAATGGGGGTTTTCTGCATAAAAGCAGGGCTTTTGGGACTGGAACTTCAGAAGTCGCCACAGGACCTAAAGAATCCGACGAGGGTAAAGCTGAGCCGACCTGCAACGACGACACCTCCGGTGGAGCCCTGCTGAACCAACTCACCACTTCCCAACGACAGAGGAGATCTCCATGCCGGGGAGTCTCCTTCCCCTGACTGGTGGGAACAACCAGTCCCTTGCTTTTTCTTCGCTTCCAGGACGTTTAGTGGTCGAATTGCACGTGCTGTGTAACGGTTAACGTGAGGTGTCTTAAATCCTTACCTTTCCCCTGGGTTGCCTCCAGACCTTCTTAACTTGTGTTCTAAACTGGTCCGACCTTGCTTTGACATTTTGCTACAAAGACTTGAAGTGCATTTCCACTGTGGTATCTTTTGGAACATATCGCCTTGCCTCTCTCTGAGTGGGGCTGGCCTCTGAACTTTGATCTACAGCAGACCCTGCCTTGCTTGCCTTGCATTTGTTTCGTAAAAGTGTTGGTACTGAGTTGGTTTCATACCCTGCCTTTTTCTCTCCCATTCTAACGAATATTAGAGTGCCATCTAGGTGAAAGCACTCACCTCTGTCTGCAAATAAGTGGTGCCGTTGAACCTAGACTTGTCGAAATATTGTTAGGGGATTGATATACTTATAGTGATTGTGATTGAAGTTGTTTGCCATATTATTGCCAGTGTGTTTTTCCTAGATGTGTTTTTAAATAAATAATTATATATCTCTACACCCAAGCTCTAACCCGTGTCTGCTTGTTCTACTGTGTAAATTGTCCTATCTTGTATACTCCAAATACTGCCTAACTCGTTTTGAGAGAAGTCTGACTGCTCAGCCACAGCTACCAGGTAAATCTGGGTGGTGCAGACTGCTACCAATTGGGTTTACCGCTAACTCCTGTAGACTTAAACTTTTTGCAGTGGTCCCAGAGGGAACTGCACAGGTTTCTGCCTAACAACGTGTCATTCCTACTCCCCTCTCCTGCCCCTCATTCCAGTTATCCAGTATGCCAATGCTGTTCTGACTGCATATCCCTGACCCTCCTTCCCCACCAGGGTCTCAGAGTCCTGTGTGAGTTTGACCTTGCAGGCACCCAGGCCACGGTGAGGGTGGTTGGTTCGTGCCACTCCTGCGCCTGTACACGGGAGCTGTGACAGTACACAATCCGTTCGTGGTGCATCATTCTATGTTACGTACCACACATGGTTCACATCCTGTTGTGACATTGTTTTACTGTGCTACCTTGGTTGTTACAGCATTGTGGTAGTACTTGGCCTTTGTGAGGTACTGCTACTTCAAGTCATCTACTGGAGGCTGTTGTGGTTTGTTTTTCTGCCTTGGATTTTGTGTTTTTGCAAACGAAGGTGGACTCTGAGGGTGCTGGCAACCTTTTACACACAAGGTGGGAGATGGTGACAAAGGGGAAGGGTGATCCTGTGGCCAGGTGAAATTGATGGTTGAAGGCTCCATGACCCAGGTGCAGTTGTTCAGTGGATCATGGTCATTTGTGAGGGAGGGGGGGTGTTTTGTTGTTGATAATTGCCTTGCCCTGCAGTGTGATGGGAACCCTGACATTGTAATTGTGGTATCCTATGTACATGATGTGTTCTGCTGATCAATGCCTGTTCATGTGTTGTGTTTACCTTTCAGGTGTGAGGGGATAGTTGTGGTTTGACATGCTGTTGTGTACACATGGTGAATGTTCACATGTGATGTGTAGAGGACACTGATGGTCACTTGATTGCACATGCATATGTTGAGTGCATGTCCTTACTGACCCACACACTCGCACTATGATGCACTACATGTACAACCACCCTTCGATATCCACGTGTACACTCTGTTTGCCTTCTGCTGCCCACTGTGTCCCTGCAGCACATGTTCTGTGACCAATTATGGATCCTGTACATGCCTAATTTGCTTTTTGATGTGGTTTGTCACTTAGATGTGATGCTCAGGGTGTGCATCACACACAATGGCTGTTCACTGTGCTGTGTGCTGAGCAGTGTGTTGCAGGAGTTGGACACAGCACACAGAAGCTGCAGTGTTGATTTTGAAATGCACAATGTGCATGTAGACAGGTATTCATTGTTATGTTATGGCTACAACTTTTATAATGCATTTGGGAATTACTTATTTTGGGTGGGAGGTTGTTGGTCAGTCATTTCATCTGATTCCATGTCAGGCATCATTGTCTGATGCCAATTTACTATTTTTGACATGGCAATGTGTACCTTATTGGTACTGTGTTGGTGTATGGCTATTGCTTGCCATGTCATGTTGTGGTTTGGGAGGATTTGAGTGACATAACAGTGATGGTCATGGCCTGTTTCGCAGGTGTGTGTGATTCACACCTTGCATGTCAGGGTCAGCCGCTTCTCGAAGCAACGAGCTGTGGGTGGATCTCTCTCCGCGGCAGGGGCCTCCCTCTGGAACAGCCTTCCTGCCTCCCTGAAACTTGAGGAGAACCATCTCCGGTTCCGGAAGCACCTCAAAACCTTCCTCTTTGCTTCTGCTTTCTCTCTCCCTCTCCCTTGCTAATTTATTCACTGAAACTGCACTGACTCTGCAACTGGGCCACTCTCACCGACCTCGGTCCCTGGCCCAGCCACTCTCCACTTGCACTGCCTGCCTGGCAACCCCTGCACTGCGAGACTGTCTCTGTATCCCTACAGCCCCCCTTCCCAGCACTTGTCTGCACTTACCTTTGCACTTGCCACCAGCTGGCCTATTTATTTATTTTTTATTCTACTTACCCTGTACTGCACTCCCCCCCTCCCCTTCCCTTGCACTTTTCCCTTCCCCCTACCCCTGCACTTGCGCAATCTAAATGACAACTGGCTTAGTAGGATCGTTGTCTGTCTTCCCTTGTTCCCCCCTCCCTGCCTCGTCGCACCTTGAAACACTTGTGTATAGGCGCGTTACAAATGCCATATCATATCATATCATATATCATATGTGTGCCTTTTGGTCACACAGGATAGCTTGTGTTTAAGTAGCTAGGGATGCACACAATGTGGCACTTCCATGGCAACAATCTCAGGGTGGTAAGGTCTTGACAGTTGACTGTCTCTTTGTCATCATCGATTGTCACCTGGTATGTGCCAGGCCTGTGTGCACTCCGCAGGGGTGGGAGTTTAGGTGAAAAATGTGGCCACAAGCTGGTTCCGGGCTTCCTCGCCACGTGCCCTATCCCCTCCCATGGGCAGCGCCTGTGCCTGTGGTTGGGGATGCAGGGGCACCACCATGTCCACCGGTACGACCTGCCGTGTTGCAACATTGTGCAGGACATATGCTGCCACAATGATCCTGCACACTACTTGGGGTGCATAGAGTAGCTGCCCGCCAGAGCAGTCAAGTGAGCGGAAGCGTGACTTGAGCACTCCGAATGTGCGCTCCACTATGGCCCTGGTTGTAATATGGGCCGCATTGTATCTTACCTGGGGTGGTGTGGTGGGGTTCCGGATTGGCGTCATCATGTGGTTGCTCAGAGGGTAGGCACTGTCCCCTGGGGAGGTGAAAATGGTTGTGATTATTGGGGTTTGTGTATTTGTGTGTGTGACATGCATGCATGTGCAAGGGCATTTGTACTCACCTAGGAGTCATGTGTCGCCATGCTGCCCAGCTTCCAGGGCCTGGCTCAGGGCGCACATTCTGTATATGAAACTGTCACGGGTGGAGCCAGGGTAGTTTGCATAGACAGAGGTGATGATTCCCTTTGCATCACATACCACCTGTACATTGATGGAATGCCAGTGCTTGTGGTTTCGGTAGATGTGCTCAGTGGCCCTAGGTGGACGTAGGGCCACATGGGTGCAATCTATGGCACCAAGCACTTTGGGGAAGTGTGCCACCCTGAAAAAATCCAGGACAACGGCCTGCCTTTCTGCGGGTGTTCTGGGCATGTATATGTGCCTGCCGACTGAGGGGTGCGCTGTCATGATTGCCAAGACCTGGTGTAGGCAGTGTGACTGCGTGGCCTGTGGGACCCCACTCCACTATGGCAGTAGTCCGCTGAAATGACCCAGTGGCCAAAAAATGCAGGACATTGAGCACCTTCTCCAAGGGGCTCAATGCTTGGGAGCAAAGGGTGGGGGATGTAAGGTCATCTTCCCACTCCCTGACCAGGTCTAGGATGATATGGGGTGGAAACCTATACCTGCCGTAGACCTGGTCGTCAGGCATCCCAAAAAGGCTTGTCCGTGGTGAGAAAATGCATGCCCTGGCTATTCTCCTCCTCCTGCGGTGTCCCACGATCAGTGCTGCGACAAATTGGGCATTCATCGTAGCTGTATATACGTGTTTGTTGTTTGAGCGCACTTTATACTGTGCGCGGGGACGCTTCCGCCTGCCTTCGTGTGGCGGACGCGTTGACGCCTGTGCGCGTCTTTTGCCGTGAGCGGGTTTCCCGTATTCGAATCCATGAATATGGGTTGTTTGCGTGCGTGTGGGCGTTCCGTGTAGTTCCCTGCAGTACTTCCCCAGTTACGCCTTCTTTTTCATGCGTTGTTCCCCATTCCATGTGTTTCGCCCACTGTTCCGCCCACTTTTGTTGTGTGCGCCGCGCTATGTGTGCTTTTGCTGTGCGCTTAGCACACGCCGTTTGATGACGTGTGTGCCCGTGTGCGACATGCATGGATTTGGCGCACGACCAGCGGGAAACAAGCGCAGCGCCTTCCTTGAATCATATGCGTGCACGTGCGCTTGATTTCTCACGCTTGCGCCACCTTGCGCCTGCTTCCGCTAGGATTTTCGGCGCAAGTTTGTTCCATGAATCAACCCCATGGTGTTTTCTACTTCTGTCATAGCTAATTCTGCCTCATTTGTTATTAGTGGCTCTCCCAGTGGTTCTTGGCTTCCTGTTACAGAAGGTTGACTACTGTCAGGAGTGTCCTTATCTAGTTGGGCCTGGAGTTCTTTTTCGTGTTGCTGTTCATTGTGCAACATTGTTTTGTACTGTGTAAAGTTTACATCAGTTATAGTGCTTTCATTTGCTTTGAAAGCGTCTTCATAGGAGTCATAGTTATGTAGTATTTCTTCTTCTTTTCTCCATGGTTTAAAGAGTTGTAGCAGGGACATGTAATATAGTTCTTTATGTTGAGGAGTCTTTAATGACAATTTGATATGATTACTTAAATTTGGTTTGGTGAGTTTTACTAAGCTGCCTTCACAATTTGTCACTCTGTATTTACCTTTTCTTTCATCCCGTTTTATATTATTTCTGTATGTGAGGTTTTGGGCTATGTGGTATAGACACATGGTTTCCAAAGTGGTACTTCTGTTTGGGTAGTATGTGTCCAGTAAATTGTTTTTCAAAATGTCTTGGCTGTTGGGATCATGTTTGGCTATTTTTTCTATATCTTCGTATGATTTTAGAACTCTTTTTCGAGATTTAGCAGGACCAAGACTTAGCCATACTATATTTTCAGATTTTCCATACAAAGCAGTACCAGTTAAACGATCTGCTGCTTCATAGGAGCCACATTCTCTATTCTCTATGGGAGAGCATTTTTATGCCCAAGCTGTATAATTTCTGAGACAGTGTTTTGTCTGATGACAGGTAATTCCAGAGGTCTTGGAGCTCTGTTTTATCTGCTTTGGTTAAGTATGCTGTAACATATCATTCAGCTGCAGTGGAATTGTCTGCAATGTACTGCACATCTATGTTTGCATTCCATAAGTGGGCAATGATTGCATTGTAATCATTGATATATTTTTCTTCTTCTGTTCTTTTTATGTAATATGTATTTTTAGGTGATTTACCTTTAACACTATGGGCCTCATTACACGGTAGGCGGTAAGGGTTTACCAGTACCGGTAAGGGCACCGGTACCAGTAAACCCTTACCACCTTACTAATATGTCCCTTTGCGGGACCTGACCTTGACGGCTGGTTTTACCAGCCGTTAAGTAAAGGGCCCGCTACGGGACCTTGGTGCTAATTACGGTACCGCAATTTGCGGTACCGTAATTAGCTCCTTCCCCATTCACATTGAGCCCTATGGGGGCAAAAATGGGAATGGGGAAGTGCCTTCGTGAATGAGGAATTACCGCCCCCGCTCACCTTGGAGTAGGGCGGTAATTCCGCCATCCACCAAGGCGGACACGGTAAAATACCGGCGGCAACCATGGTGCTAACAGCGCCATGGTTACCACATACCGTGTAATGAGGCCCTATGTCTAACTGAAGACATGAAGTTGTTCACTTGACCTGTTTTTGTAACCAGTCTAGTGTAACCAAAGCGGCATTTGGTGTAGTATTTCCCTTTGTTTTTGTATTTGCGACAACAATATTTGCCACATTTCTGTCTTTGAAATTGTAAAATGTGTGCATGAAGATCACTATTTGTTGCTTCTGATGGAATTTCACAAGTGACATATTTTTCGATAAACTGTAAAACAGTGGCATCATTGTCTTGACCAAATTTAGGAGCATCTTTAATCCATAAAGGCATGTGGATATGTGGTGCTCCTCTGGCTTTGTATTCTTTTCTCTAAAAGAAGTGTTGCACTTCTCTCAGGGAAGGAACAGTTGTATTACAAATAAAGTGTAGCATGGCAATGAAGCGATGGTGAAAATATCTTGAAACATTAACAGGATCTAGAGAACAAAGTTCTCCAGGTGTTAGTATATCTATGTTTGTTTTGTTTTTGTTTGATATGCGTAGAAAATCATGTAAATCTTCCCATGCATAGTCTGCACAAATCAATGTAACAAACCAAGTGGGTGGGCCAAGGTTTCTTATCATACAACGTACATCTCCATGACGTCGAAACCAGTACTCTTTTGTACCAGGCATGTTTGCTAATAGATTTGTAATATTTGATTGTAAAACCTCATCTTTTTGTTGCAATTTTTGTAATAATTGTGTAGCTGACATATTTTGAAAGTGGGATCCTGATTTTAATGTGTGTGCAAGTCCATAACATAAACTTGCTAGTTCACTTTCAAGGAGTAGGTGGAATATGTATTCCAATTTTGTCTAAATCTGGGATCTACAGAATACATCTGTAACGAGCGGTATTCTGATGCTGTTATTTGAATAGGTCTATCATCGTACCTTCCTCCTTTGCCAGTAGGAAAGAGTAGAGGAAAAGCATGTGCTTCTATACTTTTTTCCCATATGCTGATTGGTGAATCTTTTGTTTGACGCATTTGTTATGTTTCAGTGCATCTTCTACGGTGTCATTAGAGTGCAATGGATGAATTGTATAATGGTCTAAAGTATTGGATATTGTAGCAGGATCTAGGAGCTCAAACTGACCAGCTTCTTGTGTCTCTTGAATTATTTCAGTGGTATCCTTCAATTTTTCTTCAATATTAATTTCTTTGTAGTATTCATTATTGTCTTTTAGATATTGCAAGGCTTGTCTAACTTTATGTAAATCTACCCGTTGTCAATTTTTTTTGTCTTTTGTAGGTACACCATTTACTAAGATAATTAAAGATTGCTCCATGGGACGTTGCACTCCAAGAGTGTGCACATTTTGTTTTAGATCTAATGGTAAATACACTACTTTTCCAAAAATACCTTTCACTAATTCAGAGGGAGGTAATTTTGCTGTTTTTGGATAAAGGCATATTATTGCTTGAAAGGGGTGCTGTTTGAATGATGATGCTCTCATATAAATTGAGTTGTTGTAGGAGTTTTGGTAGTGGAAATAATTCCAAATTATTTGTGATAGCACGTTAAGGAGTTTGGTTGTTGTCAAGTTTTGTAGTGCAGTAACTGCAAAGTATTAAGGGGTCAGTTATTTCGTATTTGTTTTCTGCTATAAAGTAGAGAGCTAATTCAAACCATTTAGAATCTTCATTGTCTTTTTTTTTGTATGTTAAGTCTACAGTTTTTGTGTTACTTTTATAAAAAGTTCTACTGCAACATACACACACATGGTTTGGTACTTCAGCAGATGTACTTTTAAATGTCAGTATTTCTTTTTTGTATGTGGGTAGTAGAAGGTTGCCATGTATAGAATTGTTGCTAAATTGCTTTAAAGCTATTTCATTCTGTAAGTGGCTTTCACTTCCAAAATATTTTTTCTGGATATAGTCGATTTCTTCAAGTAGGTCTTTTGCTGTACCATGTAGAAGAATGTTATTTAGATTGGCTAGCGCTAAAGCAGGACTTTTAGCATAATACAGTTTATAGACTAGATTTCTTATAGTTGAATGATGTGTTGATATCATTTTGATATAATGGCAGATGGTTTTGCAAGTAGGTCCTGAAATGCAGCCCAATGAATGTCCTTGTAGTCCTGTGTACTTGCGCACTGGACAGGTATGCATATTTTGCAGTAGCTTAATTTTGATTTTGCCTTTCACATATTGATTGAGGAATTGGCGTAAAGACTTGAAAGATTTTTTGGGAATGTTACACATTGACGTGCATGGCCTTTTGTATTCTAGACATTCTGATTCAGTTGAATGGAGAGGTAATTCTAAGTTTTCTGGGGAAATTTTTGTAACCAGTATTTCTTGTTCCATTATGGTAGTATTAACTTTTTCATAACCTCGTCCACTGCTATGTATGGCAATTGTATTTGTTTGCTTTTGTTTGTATGCTTCTTCATTAAAATATGGTTCTGTGCTTGTAGTGTGACTCCCCTCACCTCCACAGATACTTAAGGAGTTGTTTCTGTTGACATTTCGTTTATTGAGAAGTCTTTTTTGTAATTTAGCCATTAGTTTCGTTAGTGGTTTCATTTTGTTTAACACTAAAATAAATAATTTTCTTTTAAGAAGGATTGCACTGTCTATCAACGCTTCTAAGATTAATTTCCTACGATAGGTCTTAAGGGTTGTGACTGATTTTTATAAGATTTTGAAGGACTCTGTGATGTAACATTTTTGCTAAAATACTTTTTTTGGTATGCTTACTTTGCACTATATCAAGATTTATAGGAGCAGTTTTATCTGTAGTGGTAGCTGAATTTGTGTTAATTGTTTTCTGGTTCGTTTTACATTTTGTTAGAGGAGGCAAAGTTTCTTTACTTGAAACTTGTTTTGTTTCGCTAAATGACTCTATTAGCTGTTTTGTTTGAACTTTCTTTACACATTCTGCTAGCGATGGATGCTTATTTTGGACACTTCTATTTTCATTTGCTCTGCTTCTGCGTTGCTTTCTACGGACTTGATTTTTGGTAGGCATTCTTTAGGGTCTGTTGAAAAAAATAAAGAAGGTATGGGTTGGGATGTTCTGCATTGTATGTGTGCTGTGTGCATGAGTGTCTGTGTAAGATGATAAAGATGTATGTGATGGTGTGTGAGTATGCATTGGGCAACTACAACTCATTGGGATGTGTATTCTTGAATTTATGTGCTACTAAACTGGGGTTCAGATGACAGTAGAAAGTAAGCTAGTGGTGTGGAGAAGTACAAATAGTAAATCTAATGATATACATTTGAAACAGTTGTTTGTTCTATAATATCAAAATTCTAAGGGTTGAGTTGGGTCATTTGTGTGCCGAAAAATAGGAATTTGTGCGCCATTCTGCTTGTAAATCTCTGTTTACGAAATGGGGATTTGTGACAGAATGGTGCACAATCTCTATTTTTAGGGGCAGAAATAGCATGAATTAACCTTACAGTGTGTTTGAGTAAGATTACAAATATTATGGTGGTATTCGACTTACTTTTTTTCTGGAATGAGCAGGTTTCTTCTTAGTTGTTCTTTGTACTTCAAATTTGGCTGCTTCTTTTCAGGAGAATGGTCTTCACTGCAATTGTAAAGGAAATAAATTAGTAATTGTGTTTGTTTATAGCACTGTTTTTAATTTAGACTTTGATTTTTTTAATTGACATTGACCCTCAGCGCCTTCCGCAAAACCATGAAAACAATGTTATTCACATAAAATGCGTCTCACCAGTTGAATAAATATCATATGTTCTTAATGCATGAGCTGTATTGTAATGACTAACTGTACCAACCAAAATATCTGTTCTATGCCTTGTGGAATTCATAATGTAGCACTGAATGCCACTATTCCTGTAACTAAGCTCTTGCAAGTAACAGCGCCTCAATGCCCATGGGCTGCTTGCGTGCTATATAAATAAATAAATAAATAAATGTTCATGTTTTTGTACACGTATTGTTGTTTGATATTTGAACATACTGTGTGTATGCAATTTTGTTATAGTATTTTAACTCTTTATATTGTACTTTAAATATGTTAATTCAACATGTTTTGCAAATGTGTGTGTAAGAAGAAATTAAATAGCAGATAGGTTTGGAAGTGACAGTTGATTATAGGAGATGGAAAAAATGACAGTAAATTCATTTTATAGATTATACAAGCTTAAAGTCAGTTAATCTGTTTATATGAATCTATAAGAATTGTACATGTACTATACAGAAAATATGCATACCTGTAGTTTGTGTTCATGCATATGGATATGCATGCAGCTGCAAGTAGAAATCTTGGAGACTTGTATAGTATTTCTTGTACAAGGTGCTTTCCAATGATATGACACTTGTACTCAGAGAGATTAACAGTACATTTGAAGTGCTGATCTATGATGATGCAGTTAGATGTAGAGGTCGTGAATGTGATTGGTGGATGATCGTGTGACTTCTTAGCTATATCCAATGAGGGAATAGCACAGAAAGTGAAATGAAAATGGTAGAAGGACTGTCCATGTTACGATATGTCGACGGACATGGCGGTAGTCTGCGGATATCGCATGTTACATCTGGGGATTTTGGGGTGGGGAGGCATGCAAATGAGAATGAGCAGACCAAGGGATTGGTCAGTAAAGTTTAGTGGATGTGTTGTGCCAGGAGAGAGTTTCTCAGATATTCTTTTTGCTGAGAGAAGAACAGATAGCTATGGCTGTATGTTTCAGAAAACAGATTGTTTGGATTTTGGGAGACACGTGGATACATTGGTTGAAGGTGCATGCAGAAAGCTGTGGAGTAGCTATAGATCTTGGATTCCCTCATGTGTAAGTGGACTGGCATGGAGTATGTGGAATGAAGTGGTTGGACTTGCTACCTTTCTGTGCTACTTTGGAGACAGAGCAACATCCAGACATAATTGTAATTCATTGTGTAGGGAACAGTTTAGGACATGTGTCTGGAATTTCTTTGCAATTTGCAATGAAAGAAGGACTTGGGAAGGTCATGGACATGTTTCCAAATTCTCAAGTCATTTTTTCAAGGATTGCGCAGAGACAAATGTGGCTTCGTTCTTCTTCATTTGGTCCACAAATGGAGAAAGCAAGGCACAATGTTAATAAGGCTGTTTGTGCCTTTCTAAGAGGTTTTGTCATGTCCTCTTTTCACAATGAAAATATTATGTTTCGTAGCACATACATTTTTCGCAGAGATGGATTCCATCTTACTTATGCTGGGAATCAGATTTTTTTGAGAAATGTACAAAATGAATTGCGACCGTTTTTGGAATTACAGCATCCATTTTGTAGTAGGTGTTGAGCATTTCAAATGTTTCAAACACAAACAAACACCACCAAAATGCGCTTTTCAGAGCCACCACTTCCTCTCAGACAAAACTACAATGGTTATGATAGGGCAGCACCTCAAAATGTTAGATGTTCCCGGACTGTCTGCAGACTTCTAAAAAATACACAGGGCCCTGCTTCATTTATTTTCACTTCTATTTTTCAACTGTGAAAGGCGGCTCTGAAAAGAGCCTTTTTTTTGTTGTTTTATATTTTTTTTGGCTTTTTATACATGACACACACAGGAGAGGAGGGAAAAAGAGGGTAAGGGGGGACACCAACTACGGGGATAAGAAAGGGTGGGTGGAGAGAGGAAGATGTAGAGTGGGTTTAAATTGGGTAGTGAGCAGATCTTCTTGTGCTCTGTGACGAGAGCCTCAAAAGCACTTCAAAGTATCTCCCCCCTACAGAGTACTGCGTCGCAGTACATACACACAACTGTGACCCTCGAAAGGTAAGGGTCATCAGTATTGCGTATGGCCTATGAGGCAGTTTGAGGAATACGCTGTACCACATGAGTGTTCCTTGTGGTGACAGGATCAGAAATGGAGGATTAAGTAGAGGAAGTCAACCTACTACGCTCCTCGCAAGGTACAACCTTGCGAATGGCCCTAGTGTGGAATGACTTTAGGTGTCGCTTCATGGTATTTGTCCCAAAGCTGTACGAACCAGCCCTCCCGCAACTGAGTACCATTTTTCACTCTTTGCAGGTGACTCGGTTTGCACGCGTCTTAGGAACATTACCATGAATGGTAAATAACTGCCACACCCAAAACTCACGCCGAGTGCTGGTAGTAGGGAGTTCCTCTACCTCATTCTCGTCATCCTCTTTATCCTCCTCTGCATCCTCACTCCTGTTCCCCTCTTCAGGCCCTTGGGGAGGTGGTGTTGGTGGAGGGCGTGGGGGTGGTGCTGAGGCAGATGTAGCACCAGGTGGCAGTACTGCAGCCATGGATGTCATCACGTTTCCGATTAAAATCTGGAAATTCGGCTGGAAAATGCACTGTGTTCTGTAAAATAGCCAGAAACACAATGAGAATGAGCTGTAGGGTGTGGCCTTTTATAGGGGTGCTTGTGCGCGGTTCGCGGACATGCGCGCTGTCCGCGGGCATATCGAACACCAAGAAAAGGTTTTAAAAGTTCCAAAAAGTATGTAGAAACTCAGGATTACTATGTGGGACTTGTGCTATGGTGAGTTGTTATTGAAAAATATGGTGGATTGCTTGAAAAGATAGTTTCAGGACATTGCATGTGGTAGTTTGATTGTGGACATTCCGAACACCAGCTCTATTCTTAGAACAGTTTCAACTTGCATGGAAACATTACGGACATATATATAGGGTAATTCATAGAATTTCACAGAAAAGTGTCACAAGCGGCTGGCGCAGAGTGTCCGCGTGCGATTGTCTGCGCCAGGCCTTGTGCGCCAAAACCGATTTCCGCGCACAGCGTATTCATGGATTTTAGGCTCCCAAACCAGCCGTGGCGCAGAGTATCGCAGCGACACTGCAGCAGCGCCAGTAACGCCCCCAAGAAGGCCCTCGCGCAAGGAAAAGCCATCAAAATCGTTAAATCAACGCAAAGGGCTGCGCTAACCCTGGACCAGTTTACAGGGCTGCCAAACAAGGAACGCAAAGCGGGTAACGTTCATATCAGGGGTACGCGGGAAGTTTTACATGCGATTAGCCAGGGTACGTGTATTACAGGGGTACGCGTGAAGTTTTACACGCGATTAGGCAGGATACGTGTATGACAAGGGTACGCAGGAATTGTCACACGCGATTTGGCTGGGTACGTGTATTACAGGGGTGCGCGTGAATAATGACACGCGATTTGGCTGGGTACGTGTATTACAGGGGTGCGCAGGCATTATCACACACGATTTGGCTGGGTACGTGTATTACAGGGGTGCGCGGGAAGTTACACACGCGATTAGGCTGGGTGGGTCCTCACAGGTGTTCCCTGTACACCCTCCACAGCCCCTGCAGGCAGCCCACAAAACAAGGGACTACCCTGCACACCTGCTCATGTCTACCCCAGCAGTGTGGGGCATCCTCCACCAGGCCCCCACTCATGTCCCCTATCACCCCCACCCCCCAGCCACCATGGGCAGCCCCCACCAGGCTCCCACCCATGTCTACCACCACCCCCACCCCCCAGCAGTGCAGGGACAGCCTCCACCAGGCCCCCATTCATGTCTCCCACCCACCCCCACCCCCCAGCCACCATGGGCAGCCCCCACCAGACTCCCACCCATGTCTCCCACCCCCCCCAGCCACCAATGGCAGCCCCCACCAGGCTCCCACCCATGTCTACCACCCCCCACCCCCAGCCACCATGGGCAGCCCTCACCAGGCCCCCACTCATGTCTCCCACCACCCCCACCCCCTCAGCAGTGTGGGGCACCCTCCACCAGGCCCCCACCCATGTCTCCCACCACCCCCACCCCCCAGCCACCATGGGCAGCCTCCGCCAGGCCCCCACTCATGTCTCCCACCACCCCCACCCCCCCAGAAGTGTGGGGCACCCTCCACCAGGCCCCCACCCATGTCGCCCACCACCCCACCCCCCAGCCACCATGGGCAGCCTCCACCAGGCTCCCGCCCATGTCTACCACCACCCCCACCCCCCAGCCACCATGGGCAGCCCCCACCAGGCTCCCACTCATGTCTCCCACCCACCCCCACCCCCCAGCCACCATGGGCAGCCCCCACCAGGCCCCCACTCATGTCTCCCTCCACCCCCACCCCACCAGCAGTGTGGGGCACCCTCCACCAGGCCCCCACCCATGTCTCCCACCACCCCCACCCCCACCCCCCAGCCACCATGGGCAGCCTCCGCCAGGCCGCCACTCATGTCTCCCACCACCCCCCAGCAGTGTGGGGCTCCCTCCACCAGGCCCCCACCCATGTCTCCCACCACCCCCACCCCCCAGCCACCATGGGCAGCCTCCGCCAGGCCCCCACTCATGTCTCCCACCACCCCCACCACCCCAGCCACCATGGGCAGCCCCCACCAGGCTCCCAACCATGTCTACCACCACCCCCACCCCCCAGCAGTGCAGGGGCACCCTCCACCAGGCCCCCACTCATGTCTCTCACCCACCCCCACCCCCCAGCCACCATGGGCAGCCTCCACCAGGCCCCCACTCATGTCCCCCTGCCCACAGGCCCTGACAATCCTCAAGCATGGGCCTCATGGCCAGCCACCACAGCCCAAAGACACAACCAAGTATTACATGTGCCCATGATACTACTCCAATGGAAACAATGTAAATCAACACATGTGTCTCACACACACAAAATGGTTGCAAGTGAACCTGAAAACCCATATCATGACATGCATGAAAACAATGAGATGAAACCACACATTGAAGAATGAAAAAATCCAAATAATGTATTAAAAACAACAGTAATGGCAATCAAAATTAAACAAAAGTAAAAAAATAACAAAATTAAGCTGGCTGTCCCTTTTCAAATTAAAATCAATAAATGATAATCCAAAAAAATTTCTTCCAAAGTTCAAGTCCATAAAAAGGAAATGAAGGGAAAAAAGAAATAGAAAACCATTGCTCCATGGGAAAAAATATTCATAGTAAAAAAAATATCCAAATCCAAAGTCCAACTATGTACAAAGTATTCAGGGTCCATCATCCCAACAGAAGAAATGAAACCTACCAAAAAACCTATCTAAAATGGAACTATATACAAAAGGTGGAGCAGTGTCCGTCGACTCCAAATACAAATAAACTATAAAGGAAACCTATCACTAAATAACTATATACAATGGCGGAGGGCCAGTCCAGCGGCTCACTTGGTGGTGTTCCGGGCCAGGGCATCATCGAACTCCTCGTCTATGTCCCGGAAGTGGTCCTGTTCCATGGCCCTGAGGGTCCGCAGGGACGCCGACATGTTCACCTCCAACTCCCTGCGGATTGCCTCGAGGCACTCGGCACGCCTCAGGGCCCTCCGCATGGAGTTCTCCGCCCTGACCATCGAGAGCCGCGCCTCTTCGGCCCGCCGCCGCTCCGTATCTATGGCGTGGCCCAACCGCTGCCACACAGAAGACACTTCCCGTCCAGGGTCCTCCTGCCCTCCGGCCGATGCCTGCCCCTCCGATGTTGAAGGCCCCGAGCTATCGTGGCTCCCACCTACAGCCTCCTGCTGCTGCAGCTGCTGCTGTCCATGTGCCCTGTCCGATGGTGCCTGCACATCCTCCTCCAGCTGGGGTGCAGTCGTTGATGTGGCCACCCCTGCTGGACGTCCGACTCCCGACTGTGGCAGGGATCTGTTGTCCACCAGCTTGGCCGCACGGTCGGAGGGAGCTCCACAGGGCACCCAGGTGACACATGGGTGGGAAGATGGCATGGAGGACGACTGGGGCATGGGGGTTCCGTGGAGAAGGGGGTCGGAACAAGGTCCAGGAAACGGAGGAATCCAGCCCTGGTGAGCTGTCCCAGTGGGTCAACGCGGTCAACGAGCCATGCAAGAAGACGTGCAGACTCATCAAGAAAAGACTGCAGGTCAGCTCGCATGGCCCGTTGACGCAACGCCACCCCACCCTGGACAGGCTCAACCTGGTGCAGGATAGCCACATCCACAGGGAGAGGTAGGCCAGGTGTTTTAAGCCAATCCCCTCCCTGAGAACGGGTCTGGAGGTAGGCATCCCCGCTAGTGCAAGATGATGCAGTGACAGGAGCAGGGACAGGATTGCACACAGGCACCTCCGCAGCAGCCTGTTCTGCCTCCTGTCCCTGATCCTGCACTGCACCACTAGCACCAGTGGAATCCCCACCTCCAGACCCCGCCTCTGTCGCTTGCACGGCCTCCTCCTCCTCCAAACCCCCCACCAACCTGGATGACTCCGTGCCATCTTCCTCTGTTGGGCCCTGTGGGGTCCCAGCTGCCCCTTCTGCTGCCGAGGAGTCCAACTCCAACCTCCGCCTCTTGGACCTCCCCTCGGCAGCTGCGGCCTGGGACACGCACCGGACTCCTCACTCCCCGACGAGATCAGAACCTGGGAGGGGATCCGGGCATTGCGTCTCCGGCTGGTGGTGCGACCCCTGCCGCTGTGCTCCACACCACCTTCTCCGCCCTCTTCATCAGTTGACGCTGCAGACAGGGAGAAAGAAAACACAGGCATCAGGGCACTGTACAATGGACTCATACACACATGACAGTCATACATGAGTGGCATTGGTAAACCTTAGACATGGCATCACAATCCCCAACACACATGTCATTTCAACTTGCACACATGAGCCATACCACAGCCATATTGCAACAGCCAGCACCATCCATTCACATACAACAGCATGAGCAGCCAAAGGTCATCCACACATCACATGCAACATAGGGAGTACACTACACATGCACACACACCACCAAACTTGCATGCATGTGTACACCTTCGCCAATTGTTGCAGCGTTCCGATCGACATCCATGTCACACCTGACAATCATTCCTCCACATCCTGTGCCATGCAAGCCCACACACACAAGCACCATCCATGTGTCACACATGAGACCCCTTGAATGTGTCACCCTCACGGCCCTGTACACCCCCCTACTTGCCCACATAAAAATACATGTTCAACCTGCACACTCCTGGCACACCACACGCACAGCTTACAATCAGTATGCATGTACACTTACCGCTCGACTCCAGACGGGTCTGCCTCTCAAGGACCTGGACGTGGAGCGCTGGGGATATGCGTTCCAGGACCCTCATCTGATCTTCCGACAAGTGGCCCCGGCGCCCCTTAGCATCCGCTGCCTTCAGGAGGCGCCAGGCCTTGATTAGGGTCCTGGACCTGAAGTCCTCCCAGCGCTTCCTGACACGTTCGTAGTCGCGGACTGCCACTTCCTCCGCGTTGATGGCAGTCACAATGTCCATCCAGATCCGAGTCTGTCCTTCCTTGTCGGCGCGCAACCTTTCGAAGAGGGCATCATACTGCCCCAGGACATGCTCCACCAGGACACCAACTTCGGAGGCAGTGAAGCTGGTGCCCCTCTGCCTCCTTGGCCGGGGGTTGCCACTGGTGCCAGATGTTGCAGTGCCCGACATGGCAACCCCAGAGGCAGGAGTGGGTGGGCAACTGGGTCCTGGGGCTGGGCTGTGGGGCGATGGAAAAGCAGTCGGGAGTCTTCGGTTCCAGCAGGGGTGGTCACAGCAACAGCACCCCTGGCTGATGTGCAGGCAGCAAATGTCAGGGCACGTGGGCAGCAGGCAGTCAGGCAGCAGCAGATGGCAGGTGGGAGCGTGCTCAGGGCTCTGGGGGGGCAGTAATTCGGCCTTCTGGGCAGGAGCGTGGTCTTCCGTGTGTGAACGCGTGGCCAGCTTGATACAGAGTGATTTTGCACGTGAAAATCCAGCACGTCTGCGTGTAATTCGAGGAAAGGCCCTTAGCGTGTAAGTGCGTCAGCACACGTCTGTACATTCATTGGCCCAAAGGCCACCAGCGTATGCGCGTCTATAACGTCACATGCACGTTGAATATGGCACACGTTTGAAATGTTGCGTGTTAAAAAAATGAAAGACACGTCCGAGTGTCAAAGCGTGTAATTGGGGGAAATGGCCTTAGCACGTACACGCAGAAGTGACAAAGCGTGTAATTGGTGGAAATGGCCCTAGCGCATACACGTGGAATTGACAAAGCGTGTAATTGGTGGAAATGGCCCTAGCGCGTACACGTGGAAGGGACGCTGGACGTGTGGGCCTGCATAAAAGGTACGTGTAGAACACCATTTCCTTGTACGTGCTTTTCGTGGAGAGCGAGTGGGTGAAATCTGTACTTCTTGTCGTTTCACACGCGATTTACTTCACAGCGTTTCAAGTTCGTACTCCCTGTTACCTCTGACAGCTTTTTCTCTTTTTTCTCTTTTTCTGGTTTCCCTGGGCCTGTTCCCTCAAACAGCGTTCCCTTCTACTGTTGTCCTGTCTCCTCAGACAGCGTACAATTCTTCTTTTGGCAGGGGTGTTGCCAACGCGCACACGCGCTTCTTTTTCACGCTCTTTTTCCTGGCAGACGGTGAGTCACGCACGTATCTAACATCTGTGCTTGCCCCGTGTGTAGCCTACCCCTTCAGAGGTCATTCCAGGCTGCGTGTGACACGCATACGTTCATTCTTGTGCTACTGGGTGCCACAGCGTAGTGCAGGTTTTTTTTTTCGCACAAGTGGTCTAGGAGGGGTTGTGTGCACGTCATCTCCCTTTTTTGGGCTTCCTGTGCGTTGCGTGACCCGTCATCTTTCCCCAGGGGTAACATTCAGCCTTGATAGAGCACTAGGGTACAATTACCATCTGGTACCCAACCCCTTTGACCCCCAATTGCCCAGGACAATAGTTTACAGCCACTCCCATACGCACATTAACATCAGTGCCATGGTTGGGAGGCGAGGAATCCGTAAGGGTGGCAAAGGTGGACGAGCCACAAGTGGTGGCCGTGGTGGATCCGGTAGGGAACGTGGTCGTTACTTGCAGGGTGACCCTGTCCCCCCATGTGTGGATGACCAGTCAAGGGCACCCATAATCCCCCTCCCGCCCCCCCTGGTTGAGGCTGATGTGGCTGACACCATCCATGCTCAGCCCTTGTTGGACCAGCCCATTGTGGCACCAGACCTGGCTGACTCCATGGCTGACTTCCAGGTCAGCAGGCCTATGACACGTGCGCTGGTGCACGTTGATGTCATCAGGCCACGTGGATCAGGGGCAGCAAGGTCATCTGCTGCCCCAAGTAGGCAGGGTGGAGAGGCTGCAGGGCAGCTGCGGCTCCATCCACCCCAGCTCTCACACACCCAGCCAGGACAGTGTCGATCCTAGTCCATCCTGCTGACATTCCCCCTGACACCATTACACTTGAGCCAATGCCTGCACCAACTCCCATGCTGAGTGTGCAATCCCACACTCCTGATACAGAGTCCACTAGGGCTCCTGCCCCTAGTGTCCAGAGCAGCGTAGGACACTCAGGATAACCACCACCTTCCAAGCGGAAGAGGAAGAGTGCTCGTCTGGCACAGGCTGATGCCCCAGACACGGCTACACAGTCCGGCCCGTCGAGGAAGCCCAGCTTCACGCATGCCGAACTGAATGCACTTGTCGAGTATGTGTCCGCACATGATAACGAAATGGTCATTTTTGCAGGATCCAAGACCACACCTGCACAACGCCAGGCACACTGGCAGACCGTTGCAGACATCGTAAGTGCCCTTGGAATCGTGAGGCGCACAGCTAATGATTGCTATAAGCGCTGGAATGACCTAAAGCGCAGGGCAAAGAATAAGCTGGCCTCAAGTCATGCCGCAACTCTAGTGACTGGAGGTGGGTCTCCAGTAGAAGACATGGAACTCACGCCACATGAGTCAGTCGCTGGGACCTACGTCACGGAGGAACAGATCCAAGGCGTGGGAGATCTGCCTGATTATGAGGCATTGTCAAGTGAGTGCACATGCATGTGTGTGTCATCCATGTGCATGGTGTGTGTGTGAGGGCTTCTGTTTGTGTGCCAGGTGAGGGTGTGTGCGCCTGAGTCATTTGGGTCACCCATGTGCTTCATGCAATACATTCTGCGCAGCAGCATTTGGCCATAGCAGTATCCCTTCTGCCAACAGTAGACATCTAGCCCAACAGCACGCCAGTTGCCCTTGAAGTGTCACCTTGCCACAACATTGGTGCTTATTTTTCTCTGTTCATTCAGGCAGATTGTTTGCATTCCACCACTTTTACTAGGCATTTCTCAGTCCTCTAGTCACATGTCTGACATGGCTATGGTAAAGTGGAGTGACTTTGTTACCTGGATATCATTTGTTTAGACATGTCCCTGTGCAATCGGACCATTTTGGATGGGCAGCTCCAGGTGAAAAATCAGACCTGTTTGAATTAGAAAAGCTATTAAATGAGGGAACTGGACTGAATGAATAAGTGCTGCCCTCCTCTCCATCTTCACTCAATAGCAATGGTACATGCCATCTGTGTGATGGCATGTGTATTTCACCTGGCAATCACAGGCCAATGTGTGATGCCACTGCTAGACAGCATGCAGAAAATTGTGTTCATCTTCCATCTTGGTGTCATCAGTGTGTGCCATTTGCCTACCCTTCATATGCAGTGAGGGTGCATGCATGGGAGGGTTTTAGTCATGTGGGACATGTGTCAATCAAGTACTGGTTCTGTTGCTTCTCGGCCCTCATTGTGTGCCATGGTGCTAATGCCTGTTTCCATTTGTTTGCTTTTATGTCTTTGCAGGGGAAGACGCACCTGATACTGCTGGGGTTGTGGAGATGGTGCAGACCCAGGAGGGGTCTGAGGGCCGACCGACCACCAGTGAGCGACGTGTTGTGGTGGTGGGTGAGAACCCACAACTGCTGCAGGTCGTGCTCTCAAGGGGTGTCTCTGGCTGCACCTCCCCCGAGCTGTACTCAGGTGTTGATTTGGATGATGAGACCGACGTGCCGTCGCAGGTGAGTGTTCCTGGGAGGGATTCTGTTCTGTCCGACCCACCTGCACCAGGGTCAGAACCCTCAATGGGGATGTCAGTGTTGGCAGCTACGCCTTTGGTGGTTACGGATGCAGGGTCACACTCCGCGACATCTGATCCTGTTCCTGGGCCAGCAGAGCAGAGGGGGAATGCAGTCCTGCAGCCTCAGGCAGTGCCGGCACAGCAAGGCGCAGTTCGCCTTGCCCCAGACAGGTGTGGTGCCCGCCGACGTGGTGGCCGTACGCCACCTGGCAATACCGCATGGGAGCAATCCATTTACGGTATGGCAACCCAACAGGCAGCATCATCAGAGATGATGGCTCAGGTCATGGATAGGGTGGCCACTTCCATTGTCCCCCCCGAAAGGCTGATGGAGCGACTACAGCAGGCAACCGACTCCATCTGCCAGTCACACAGGGAGGACATGTTGGCGTCCAACAGACACAGGCTGGCGGCACTGGCGACTCTGCAGGAAGCCATCTCCGTAGAGTCCCAGGGCCACAGGGAAGGCCTGAGGCTGGAACTCCTTCACCTCAGGATGACTCTTGTTGAGCTTGAGGCTTCAACAAACTGAAACACAGAACAGCAGCTGGAGCGTCTCACCCGTACGCTCTCAGCTGAGATGCAGGCAACTAGGGCGGAGGTCCGGGCATCCCGTGAGTTGTTGCATGGGGACCACCGCACACTCATCCTCCAGAACGAGACCTACCACACCCGCATGCTTGCTGCCATGGAGGAACAGACTAGGGCCTTGCATGGGCTGCCTCCCATAGTGCCACCACCTCCGGATGCAGCTGCACAGGGTGAGAATAGCGACAGCAGTGATACTCCCACAATAGGGTAGCCGTGTGGGCCATGAGCCCATGGAGGTGTTTTTTTTTTTCGCAAGAGCCACACAGGTGGGTTTTGGTGTGCACCCTGTCCTTGGACCTCCTGGGTGGCCTCCCCAACCCCCCCGGGCCCATTAATGGCCATTTTTGAATTTTCTTTTTTTTTTTTTTTTTTGGGACAGTGTGTTGCCTTGTGTGGCTCCAGTGGGCATACGCTGCATTGTGGCTGGGCACATGCAGGCTTGTCATGTATTTGGTTCAGATGCTTGGGTTTTTGTCACACACACCCCTCCTGCTTCCCGTTTCCATGGGCTTGCAAAGGGTGTGCCCAAGTGACATTGACGTACATGGTGACATTGGACTCCCATTACATGTGTGGGTAGTCGAGTCAATACTGTGTATACATTCCTAGTGCATATTGCTATTGTGTTGTACACTGCATGTTGCATTGATGTGTAACTCATCATCCATGTCTACCTCCTGATTTGCAGGTCCTTTACTCATGTCTACACAAGGCCCTCTACTTTGGAGATGGTGTCCATGTTGACAGCAGTGCACCTACAACTCTACATGGCGGCAACACTGTACAGTTGGAAGTGGTGGGAGTGCAGGCATTTCCAGGTGGTGAGACTACTAATTCCTTACATTCGTAATGTCATGTTAATGGTAGTTTTGAGGGTCAGTAGCTGATAAGTGTTATTGCTAAATACCTGCTCAAGTGTGTTGTTGGTCCGGCATTACTGTGAGCATTTCAGGTGTCGTGAGTTTCAATTAGGGACACTGTACTTTGTGACACTTGTGTCATGTTGTGGGGATTACTTTGTTTACCCGCACATAGCATGACATGGCATGGTGTGTCGTGTGGCGGTGCTGGGGATGGGTTGGGTGACATGGCACTGTCCTCATGTTGCATTTTGCAAGTGGGTATTCATTTTAGCTGCATGAATGTGTTTTTTCACGAAACTGCATTGGTGGTGTCTGTGTAGGTAGGGATGCACACATTGTAACACTTCCAGGTGAACAATCTCAGGCTGATATGGTTTTGACGGTTGATTCTCCAGACATTCAGGATCAGTGTCAGGTTGAGTCATCATTGATTGTCAGATGGTATGTGGCAGGGCAGTGTGCACTCCACAGGGGTGTGATTTCTATGTGAAGTAATTAGCCACTAGCTGTGTACGGACTGCCTCCCCCGTGCCCTTTCCCCTCCCATGCGCAGCGGGCGTGCATGTGGTTGGGGATGTGGGGGCACCACCATGTCCACGGCCGGGCCCCGGCATGTTGCAACGTTGTGCAGGACACATGCTGCCACTATGATCCTGCACACTACTGGGGGAGCGTATAACAGCTGCCCGCCAGAACGGTCAAGGGAGCAAAAGCGTGACTTAAGCACTCTGAATGTGCGCTCCACTATGCCCCCGGTTGCAATGTGGGCTGTGTTATATCTTACCTCGGGTGGCGTGGTGGGGTTCCGAATTGGCGTCATCATGTGGGGGCTGAGAGGGTAGGCACTGTCCCCTGTGGAGGTGGTGATGGGTGTCATTGGTGGGGTTGTGACCTTGCTCAGTATCTGACATGCATACATGTGCAGTGGCATTCATACTCACCAAGCAGCCATGTATCGCATGCCGCCCAGCTTCTAGGTCCCGGCTTAGGGTGGACATTCGGTAAATGAAGCTGTCGTGGGTGGACCCGGGATAGTTGGCATATACTGAGGTGATGATTCCCTTGGCATTACATACTACCTGCACGTTGATGGAATGCCAGTGCTTGCGGTTCCTATAGATGTGCTCAGATGCCCTGGGGGGACGTAGAGCCACATGGGTGCAGTCGATGGCACCTAGCACTTTGGGGAATCGTGCCGCACTGTAAAAATCCAGGGCGGCAGCATGCCTTTCTGCAGGTGTTCTGGGCAGGTATATGTGCCTGCGGACTGATGGGCGTGCAGTGATGATGTTCAAGACCTGGTGTAGGCAGCGTGACTGCGTGGCCTGTGACACCCCACCCACTATGGCACTTGTCCGCTGAAATGATCCAGTGGCTAAGAAGTGCAGTACATTGAGGACCTTCTCCAGGGGGCTGAGTGCTTGGGAGCACAGGGTGGGTGATGTGAGGTCATCCTCCCACTCACTCACCAGGTCCAGTATTATGTGTGGTGGAAACCTGTACCTCCCATACACCTGGTCATCAGGCATCCCGAAAAGTTCTGGGTGTGAAAATTCTGGCCCTGACTATCCTCCTCCTCCTCCTTTGGTAGCCCACGGCCACTGCTGCTAGGAACGGTATATTCATCCTGGCGTCTGAGCTTGTTAGTTTTTTGCGCGCAAATTTATGCATCGCGGGTCGACGTATGCCTGCTTCATACTGGCATACTTGTTTCTTTGCGCATGTTGTAGGCGAGCGTGTGAAACTTCCTGCGCACCCCTCAAATCCAGTACCCAGGCCAATAGAGTGTTGAAATTCCCACGCACCCCGGAATACACGTGCGCTGATGTACTCGCGTGTGTAAGTGCCGCGCACCCCTGAAATACACGTACATAGGCCAATCGCGTGTACGCGCACTTTTGTCCTATTACACGCGATGACACTCTGACGTGCAGTCTTTCCACGTGTGCTCCGTCATCACGTGCTATGAGGGAAACACCCGTGCGGGTACGTCACAGACGCGCTTACGCACTGAGGGCCTTTGGTCCAATAGAATTGCGTATGCGTGCTGACGCGCTTACGCGCTAAGGGCCTTTCCTCGAATTTCACGCTGACGTGCAGGATTTTCACGTGCCAAATCACTCCGTATCAAGCTGGCCACGCGAAAACACACGGAAGACCACGCTCCTGCCCAGAAGGCCGAATTACTGCCCCCCAGTGCCCCGAGCATCCTCCCACGTGCCATCTGCTGCTGCCTGCCTGCCTGCTGCCACAGTGCCCTGCCATTTGGTGCCTGCACATCAGCCATCTGCAGGGGTCCAGTTGCTGTGTCCACCCCTGCTGGAACAGAAGACTCCCGACTGGGATAACATCGCTCCACAGCCCAGCCCCAGGACCCAGTTGCCCATCCACTCCTGCCTCTGGGGTTGCCATGTCGGGCACTTCAACATCTGGCACCAGTGGCAACCCCAGGCCAGAGGGGCAGAGGGGCACCAGCTTCACTGCCACCGAAGTTGGTGTCCTGGTGGAGCATGTCCTGGGGCAGTATGATGCCCTCTTTGGATCATCCAGCGCCAGCAAGGAAGGACGGGAGAGGATCTGGGCCGACTGTGTGGTTGCCATCAATGCGGAGGGGGTGGCAACCCGCGACGTCCAGAAGATCAAGAAGCGCTGGGAGGACTTGAGGTCCAGGACCCTCGTGAAGGCCCGGCGCCTCGTGGAGGGGGGCCGAGGCCGCATGAGTTCCATCCAGATGAGGGTCCTGGAACGCGTACGCCCAGCGCTCCACACCCAGATCCTTGAGAGGGAGACCCGTCTGGAGTTGAGCGGTAAGAGGCCAAGCATTGCTGTGTGAGACAGGGCATGTTGCGGTGTGCTGGTTGTCTGATACTTGCCTGTATGTGTGACATAGGCCATGTACGCATGTATGTGTGCAGGGACATCATGGTAATGCATGTGCGACCAGTGATGTGTGAACCACATGGTCGATGCATGTGTTTAAATGTGACATGGGGAGCCCTATGCAGATTTTACACATGAGAGCATGCCAGTCTCTGTTCCTGGACATGGGTGGGGGTGATGGATGGGTGATGATGCCAGGTACATATATGGTAGCCATGTCTGTGTGCCTGACCTGCGTGTCTGTGACTTGTGAATGCCATGGATGCATGACACATGTGTGTGACAATGCACAGATTCACTGATGCAGCCTAGTTATCCTTGTATCCACTGTGTTTGGGGTGTATGAGGCCAGATTAATGTAACTGAGGTGAAGTGTGTGCATGTGATAGGCATGACCCATGATGCATGTGAGTTCCATATCATTGTATGTTTCAAGAGTCCATTGGACATGTATGTCCATGGCATGCACCATGCCTGTTACTGTGTGTGTTTTGCCTGGATTGACCCATGTGTTGTGGAGGGTGATGATTGGAGTTTACTTTGGCAGCGGTACTCATCTGCTATTGCTTCCTGTCTAGGGGACCATTGTACAGTACCCTGATGCTTGTGTTCTATGTCTCCCTCTACGCAGCGGCTAGTGAAGATGAGGGCGGAGACGGCGCTGTGGCGCAAGGCGGCGGGGATGCCCCCACGGCTGCAGCGGAAGGGGTGGGTGAGCCCCCACAGGGGCCTGCTACGGCGGAAGACGGTGAGGAGCCATCCAGGTTGGTGGTTTCCACAGAGGAGGAGGAGGCCGCCACTGAGGCACACATGGGGCCTGGTGGGGGCATCCCTGCTGGTGCAAGTGGTGCAGTCTAGGGGCAGGGGCAGGAGGCAGCACAGGTCCCCGTGGAGGGGCCTGTGCATGTCGCTGTCCCTGACCCTGTGAGTGCACCACCATGCACCAGCAGGGATGCCCCGTCCCAGGCCCGTCCGCAGGTAGAGGGGATGTCCATGTCACCTGACTCCCCTCCACCTGTGGACGAGGGGACCCGTGGCTGTATGAAGAAGGTCCTGATTGGGGTCGCGATGCGCGCGGGTGCAATTCGTGATGACGTGCGTTCTTCCCGGGAGGAGCACGCACGTCATCACAAAGAGCACGGTGCCGACGTGGCCCAATTGGGATCTTCCATGTTCGGGGGTTTCCTGCATGTGTCGGCCAATCTGGCGGCCCTCTCCTCCTCTGTGGAGGCTATGCGCCGGGCGTTCTCCTTGCCGTCTTCCGGCCCAGATGCCACCAGGGCCCCCTGTGGACCTGCCCTGACCAATGCAGCCAGCTCGGTGGGGATCCCATCCCTGCCACAGTCGGGAGTCGGAGGTCCAGCAGGGGTGGACACCACAGCAACTGTACCCCAGCAGATGGAGGATGTGCCAGCATCATCAGGCAGGGCACGTGCACGATGGCGTTGGTAGATTCCATCAGCCTGGATGCCGTCGTGCTGGCAGAGGCAGTTGCGCCAGAGGCAGCAGCAGAGTCAACATGGGAGGCATCATGGCTCGGGGCCATCAACATCGGAGGGGCAGGCATCGGCCGGAGGGCAGGAGGACCCAGGACGGGAAGTGTCTTCCGTGTGGCTGCGGTTGGGCCAGCAGATAGGTGCGGAGCGGCGGCGGTCGGAAGAGGCGCGGCTCACAATGGTCAGGGCGGAGAACTCCATGCGGAGGGCCCTGAGGCGGGCCAAGTGCCTCGAGGCAATCCGCGGGGGTTGGAGGAGCAGATGGCGTCGTCCCTGCGGACCCTCGGGGCCATGGAACAGGACTGCCTCCGGGACATCGAAGAGGAGTTTGATGATGCCCTGGCCCGGAACACCACGGAGTGAGCCGCTGGACTTGCCCGTCGCCTTTGTATATAGTTCTTTAGTTTTAGGTTTCCTTTGTTTCTTCTTATGATTTGGAGTCGACGGACACTGCTCCACTTTTTGTATATAGTTGCATTTTAGTTAGGGTTTTTTGTAGGTTTCCTTTGTTCAGTTGGGCTCATGGACCCTTGGATGTTTTGTACATAGTTCTTTATTGGATTGTTTTCTTTTTTTTCTTTTTATTTATTCACCATGGAGCAATGGTCTTTGCATTTATTTTTCTCTCTCGGATTGATTTTATTTTTAATGTGACTTTGGACAACATTTTTTTGATTTTTTAAAAATGTTTGTATTTTTAATTTTTTTTGACCGACATGCAGCTTATCTTTTTTTCATTGCCATTGTAGTATGTTTCATTTCATTTGCATTCAATTTTTTTTAATACAATTTTGTTTTCATACTTCACTGTGTGGTATCATCTCATTAGTTTCATGCATGTCATGTTGGGTGTTTTCCCATTCAATTGCAACCATTGTGTGTGACGGACATGGGTTCATTTGCTTTATGAACATTGGGGGTGTAACATGTAATTTCCATTTCCATGTGGGTGAATGGGTTACTTGGTAGGGCCTTTTGGCTGTGGAGGCTGGCCATAACGCACATGATTGGGGATTGTGAGGACCTGGGTGCAGGGGGACATGAGTGGGGGCCTGGTGGAGGGTACCCCTGGATGCTGGGGGCTGGGGGTGATGGGAGACATGAGTTGGACATGAGTGGGGGCCTTGTGGAGGGTGCCCCTGCACTGCTGGGGGGTGGGGTGGTGGGAGACATGAGTTGGACATGAGTGGGGGCCTGGTGGAGGGTGCCCCTGGATGCTGGGGGGTGGGGGTGATGGGAGACATGAGTGGGGGCCTGGTGGAGGGTGCCCCTGGATGCTGGGGGGTGGGGGTGAAGGGGGCCATGAGTGGGGGCCTGGTGGAGGGTGCCCCTGGATGCTGGGGGGTGGGGGTGGTGGGAGACATGAGTGGGCGCCTGGTGGAGGCTGCCCCTGCACTGCTGGGGGGTGGGGGTGATAGGGGACATGAGTAGGGGCCTGGTGGTGCTGCCCCTGCACTGCTAGGGGGTGGGGGTGGTGGTAGACATGAGTGGGGGCCTGGTGGAGGCTGCCCCTGCACTGCTGGGGGTGGGGGTGATGGGAGACATGAGTGGGGGCCTGGTGGAGGGTGCCCCTGGATGCTGGGGGGTGGGGGTGGTGGGAGACATGAGTGGGGGCCGGTGGAGGCTGCCCCTGCACTGCTGGGGGGTGGGGGTGGTGGTAGACATGGGTGGGAGCCTGGTGGGGGCTGCCCATGGTGGCTGGGGGGTGGGGTGGGTGGGAGACATGAGTGGGGGCCTGGTGGAGGCTGCCCCTGCACTGCTGGGGGGTGGGGGTGGGTGGGAGACATGAGTGGGGGCCTGGTGGGGGCTGCCCATGGTGGCTGGGGCTTGGGGGTGGGTGGGAGACATGAGTGGGTCCTGGTGAAGGCTGCCCCTGCACTGCTGGGGGGCGGGGGTGGGTGGGAGACATGAGTGGGGGCCTGGTGGGGGCTGCCCATGGTGGCTGGGGGGTGGGGGTGGGTGGGTGACATGAGTGGGGGCCTGGTGGAGGGTGCCCCTGGATGCTGGGGGTTGGGGGTGCAGGGGGCCATGAGTGGGGGCCTGGTGGAGGGTGCCCCTGGATGCTGGGGGGTGGGGGTGCAGGGGGACATGAGTGGGGGCCTGGTGGAGGGTGCCCCTGGATGCTGGGGGGTGGGGGTGCAGGGGGGACATGAGTGGGGGCCTGGTGGAGGGTGCCCCTGGATGCTGGGGGGGGGTGCAGGGGGCCATGAGTGGGGGCCTGGTGGAGGGTGCCCCTGGATGCTGGGGGGTGGGGGTGGTGGGAGACATGAGTGGGGGCCTGGTGGAGGCTGCCCCTGCACTGCTGGGGGGTGGGGGTGATAGGTGACATGAGTGGGGGCCTGGTGGTGCTACCCCTGCACTGCTAGGGGGTGGGGGTGGTGGTAGACCTGAGTGGGGGCCTGGTGGAGGCTGACCCTGCACTGCTGGGGGTGGGGGTGATGGGAGACATGAGTGGGGGCCTGTTGGAGGGTGCCCCTCGATGCTGGGGGGTGGGGGTGCAGGGGGCCATGAGTGGGGGCCTGGTGGAGGGTGCCTCTGGATGCTGGGGGGGTGGGGGTGCAGGGGGACATGAGTGGGGGCCTGGTGGAGGGTGCCCCTGGATGCTGGGGGGTGGGGGTGATGGGAGACATGAGTTGGACATGAGTGGGGGCCTGGTGGAGGGTGCCCCTGGATGCTGGGGGGTGGGGGTGCAGGGGGCCATGAGTGGGGGCCTGGTGGAGGGTGCCCCACAGTGCTGAGGGGTGGGAGTGCTGGGTGACATGGGCAGGTGTGCAGGGTAGTCCCTTGTTTTGTGGGCTGCCTACAGGGGCCGTGGAGGGTGTACAGGGAACACTTGTGAGGACCCACCCAGCCTAATCGCGTGTGTAACTTCCCGCGCACCCCTGTAATACACGTACCCAGCCAAATCGCGTGTGATAATTCCCGCGCACCCCTGTAATACACGTACCCAGCTAAATAGCGTGTCATTATTCCCGCGCACCCCTGTAATACACGTACCCTGCCAAATCGCGTGTGAAACTTCCCGCGCACCCCTGAGATCCACGTACCTAGCCAAGTCGCGTGTGGAACTTCCCGTGCACCCCTGAAATCCACGTACCCTGCCAAATCACGTGTGAGACTTCCCGCGCACCCCTGAAATCCCGTACCCTGCCAAATCGTGTGTGAGACTTCCCGCGCACCCCTGAGATCCATGTACCCAGCCAAATCGCATGTGGAAATTCCCGTGCACGTACCCGGCCAAATAGCGTGTGGAACTTCCCGCGCACCCCTGAAATCCACGTACCCTGCCAAATCGCGTGTGAGACTTCCCGCGCACCCCTGAGATCCACGTACCCAACCAAATCGCGTGTGGAAATTCCCGCGCACGTACCCGGCCAAATCGCGTGTGGAACTTCCCGCCCACCCCTGAAATCCACGTACCCTGCCAAATCGCGTGTGAAACTTCCCGTGCACCCCGGAATACACGCACACGTTATTTTTCAGTCAGCGGGTGTCCGTGTTTGTGGGTACCCCTTTGCACGTCATTTCTCCTGGAGGGCCACAGTATAGTACATTCATCATAGCTGTATATAGGTGCTATTTGTTGGTGCACCTTTTGGCGCACATTTATTACAGGCGCAGAGACGCTACCGCCTGCTTTCTTGTGGCGGTCGTGTTTGTGCCTGTGCGCTGGTTTGACCGTGCGCTGTTTTGCCCTATTCGATTCCATGAATACGTGTTGTAGGCGAGCGTGTGGGCGTTCCGCGCACTTGCACCCTGTACTTCCCCCGTGACGCCTACATTTTGGCAAGTTGTTCCCCATTCCGAGTGTTACGCCCCGTGTTCCGCCTACTTTTGTTGTGTGCGCCGCGCTATGTGCGATTTTCGCTGTGGCCTTTGCGATTTTCGCTGTGACCTGGTTTTCTCGCACACGGCCTTCCATGAATGGATGTGCGCTGCTTTTCGTGCGATTTTCGCACTTGTACTGCGATTTTCGCTATTCCACTGAGAATCGCACGTTTTTGGCCACTTGCGCCGCACTAATTATTCCATGAATCGGCCTGATAGTGTCCTTAGGACGCTCGCAATTTAATTTTTTTATGGACATTCCGGACACCCACGCTGTCCACGGACTCCTGAACTGCTTTTTAAAAAAAGACAAGAAATGAATTAGGACACAATATAATAATTTTACTTTATTTTATATGGATGTTAAATTTATGACAGAGAAGGTGAGGCGGAAACTGAAACAAAAACAGGAGAATTGGGGGTTTCAATAGGATTTATATGTGGCGAAGAAGGGATGGAAGTCTCACAAAACGTTTTGGTTCATGGATAGGGTTTGGGTATAATTGACTGGGATATGGTGAGGAGGTACATGTGGGACAATGGTATGTAGTTTGTTTCAAGTGATCCTCCACAAAGTTTTTTAAATTGTTAATATTTGCCATGAGTAGGTCCATTTTTTCTTCTATGTGCTGAAGAGTCTTATCCACTACTTCTTTTTCTTTAGTATTTTCAATTTTTGTATGGTCTGTACAAAAAAATATGTATATGTTAAATGTATATAAAATAATATTTATTAATTGGTTTATATAGTAAAGTGTCTACCATTAGGTTCACTATCTTCAGACATTTCCTCACATGGGAAATGCTCCTCTAGCCACTCCAGAGTACTAGACATTTCTGTGAGAAAAAAAACATAATCACATTTTTTTTTGTCTAATAAAGAAAGTTTACAAATATATGAGTAAAATGCAGTACACTTACTAGCTTCTGGTAAGGTGTGTTCTTAATGGCCTGTAGTTCTGCTGTTGCTCTTAGTTGTGGAGTTTCAGTGAGGGAATCATGTTGGAAGACTATCTTTCTTCTTTTGCTGCATGTAGAGCGTCTTGCAAGATGCACGTCGACGAAGATTCCTGTTCCGGTGCGGTCTGTGTCGGGACTGTGATGTCGGAACGGTGTGTATGTGTCACCGATTTGATCGTTCTAGGGAGTTGTAGCTGTGGTCAAGAACAGATGTGCTGGGAAGAGGTGGATCTCAGCAACTACAAAGCTAAGCAACTTGAAGTAGACATCTGGCGGTGTTGTGGATTCCTATGTGGGACACCTGTCAAGGCGGTATATGGACACTGGACATCTTCCATTCATGGGTTCTGTGTCATGGTGTACAGAACTTTTAAGGTACTTAATTCCGTTTCTGGCAGTTACGCCGCGGGAGGAGGAGGAACGTCCTGTGACTGGAGTTCTGGTGCTGCGCGAGCCTGGAAGCAGTCGAGTTCGGAATCACTGCGGTCCGTTGCGAGGAGGAGAACGTTCCTGTTCATGGAGAACGTTGTGCACTAGTGAGATTCGTATGTTAGTGTGCCGGCTGTGTGGGGGTGTAGTGTGTGTGCGTAATATGGGCCATGTGAGTGAGAATGGATGTGCGCGCTGAATGTTGTGTTTGAGTGTGTTGGATGTGAGGTTTGTGTCGAATTCATAAATCGTGATTTATGTGTTATTGACATGTTGATGAGCATTTTTGTTTTCATTAATGCGTCCGAAATTGCATTGTGGTTTCATGCGATGAATTGATTTCTTTCAGGTGGGACTGAACATTTTTGGGGACTTTGGACTTGGGGTGCAGGTATCCAAGTAAAGACCTGTAGTGTATGTCTCAACATAGTAGCTCAAAGGAAAGTGTTAAATGCTTTATCATGCTTTCTTGCAGGTCTGGTTTCTCACTTGTGGGTTTGGATTGACTCGTGGGTGGGGGTACTTGCGGGTTTACATGCCTTATAAATGACAGCATTTGATTCTGTGCCAAAGAGCATTTCCGATCTAATGTACTCATTTGCTCTGACGGTCATCTTCAGTAATTTTTGACTGCAATTGGTGCGTTTTTATCATTTATGTCACTGCACGTATGCTAATGTTTCGTGTGATAGCGGGTGTGCATATGGTGCGTGAGGTGACCATTTCAGTATCTATGATGTGGACCTTTAAATTGTTTCTGGCGTCCTGCGCGGCGCAGGTGTGGGGGACTGGGTATCCTCAGTAACGGTGTAGTGTCCTGCGGTCACGCAGTTGGCTGGACCAGGGGTCCATGGTGTAGAGTGTGCTGCGGTGGTGCAGTAGGCTGGACCTGGGGTCCGTGGTGTTAGTGGGTGTGCTGCGGTTGAGCATTTGGCTGGACCTGGGGTCCAAGGTGAGTGATGACTGAGCTGCGTAGGTGCAGTTGGCTGGACAAGGAGTCCATGGTGTGGAGTGTGCTGCGGTGGGGCAGTAGGCTGGACCTGGGGTCCGTGGTGTTAGTGGGTGTGCTGCAGTTGAGAAGTTGGCTGGACTAGGGGTCCTATGTTGAGATACAGTTATTGTGTTGGTTCAGGGTGGTTATGTTTCTGCAATCCTTTCGGGTTGGGTTCTCAGGTGTTCTTGTGATCTTGGGGTGCCCTGTAGGGGTGCTGTGGTGAACTGTTCTATGTTATTATGCTTGTTGTTGCTCTGCTTGAGCTGTGTGGTTCGTGCCCGGGGGTGGCAGCCCTGGTGTCCTAGCGGGCAGACTAGGCGGAAGGATGTTTGTGCACAGGGGGTTAGGAGTGTTAGGTTAGTTTATCTTGTGGACGCTTGGTCGTGGCAGGACCTATATTCCAAGGGGCAGCTTGGAACAGGTGGAGGTGCTTAGTTTTTTGTTTTTGTTTCTTGAAGGTTGTCCAGTTCTGTTCATGGGAGGAGTTAGCCCTTTTTAGATTGCGTTGGGTTCCTCACTGTTTTGTTTATAGAGGTAGGAGTGGAATCGGAGTTGGAGTTGGGTGTTTTGGTTGACACAGGTTGTTATGTTGTCCAATTAGTTATGGCACAGTTAGATAGTATTCTGGGGGTGCCATGTAGGTATTGTTGTGTTCCATGGTTTTAGGGTTGAGCACTTTTCCTAGTTTCATAGATATGGATAGATCTGGAGTGTCCTTGGAGTGTTCAGGGTTATAGGTGTCCTCTGGGTGGCAGTTTCATGTCGCCAGTGGAGTTGGTAAATTGGTGCATTACGTGCCACACATGTATGTAGGGGTTTGTCTGGTGGTGGTTTTTGGTGGAATGTCTCCTTGTTCAAGAAAAAAAAGGAGGGAGAAGTGTTATAATGTGCGTCTGAGATGAGGTGGTGACATCACTGTAACATGGAATGTGTTGATGTCAGCTTGAGTGGAGTGTTAGGGTGTTGTTCTCTGAAGCTGGGTTCTGTGCTTGACAGTTAGAGATATGCTGGCTAGAGGGGACATGCCAATTTTGTTCCTGGATACTATCTTACAATAAACCTACATTATATCTTATCTACTGGTCCGGGTGTTCTTCAGGTATCAAGATATTACATGGTGCTGTTGTCCGCATATGTCAGCGGACATTAGAAGAGTTTGCGGACATCAAATTCAGTAGAGGTGGTTCAGTATGTTCTATGTTACTTGTACATAAAGTCAGAGATATTATTGTTAAGTTGCGCTACAAAAAACCTATGAAATTCAGTAAAAAACTTTGTTAAAAGGACGTTATGGTTAAGTTGCGCTACTAAAAACCTATGAAATTCAGTACAAAAACTTTGTTAAAGCGACGTTGTGGTTCCAAGTAAAACCGAAAAAACCCTTGAAATTTGCCAGTTATGGTAAGCTAAGCAACCGTGCACTGCTAAGACTAACACCCATGACCTCAAAGATGACATCACATGTGTATTTACTTTTTGAAGAAGCTAGGTTGAACCTGCCTATCTCAGAGATTTAAAAAATTACATTTAAATATACGAATTTATAGATTAACAGTAGACCCTTGTAATTGTTTACAGCAGGGATCTCGAGTACTGAAGGAAAGAATAGAGGAAGCCATCATCCAACACATGTATGGACACAACAGAAACCAGGTGAGTGTAGTGAACTGAACATATATGTACAAGTTTATCTGAGTGTGGCCCCACTTACAGTGGGGCCACAGTAGATCAGACACTAGTAGAACAAGTCAAATCAGTAGCTGTTTTGAGCCTTAAATAAGTGCCCTTTCGTTACAGAAGGGACACGTGAATCCATATATCAATGTGGCACAGAAAGCATGAGATGACCTCTATTTTTACCAAAACTCCAAGAAAGACACAGCATTGTCTTACAGACTTACAGAATAGTGAAATAGTGTGCAGTGACTCATTACGTATTAAGAGAACATTACAGATGAAACGATATTGTGAATTGGATACCAAATTAGTTCCATGTATCATTTACTTTTAGAAAGAATTGATTAAAGTCAAGATATCTTCACCTGAAGAAGGGCTCATCGAAGCCCGAAACACGTAGTGAAAATTAGGAGGTGTCCTTACAAGATTTCCCAACTGGATTAGAACACCCAGATAAGAACCAATTCAGATATCTGATCGAAGATAGCACTAGAATTATGATTATTGTATAAACCATATATACTACCGATGTATCAATGAATTGAATATTGATGTCAGAAACTTGTAATTAAGTTGAATTACAATGTTATTCATCGTTACTGTATTGAAAAATTATTGATTGAACCAGTGATGACTTAAAGTGAGAAAAATGAATTAATGTTTTTTACATATACATACAAATATAAATACATCTTTTTAAAATACTGACATTGGATTGCTTGAATATTTACTCATTTTTTGAGTTGAAGTGTGCCCTTGTTTGCCACCCGTTATATATGGGGGAACTTGTCTTGTTTAGTTGTCAGCCTGGTAGCACAGACTTAACAAGGAGCACCTGAGAGTTATCTACCACATATTGAAAAACTCACTATTATCTTTACTTACCCACAAAAATAGAGTGCACTTTCACACAAAACCTTCTCTGTATGTAGAGTTTTGGCCAGGCCATGCAGTTAAGATTGTAGTGCTTGGCAACAAACACTGCAGCATAAGCTACCCATGGAATCAAACATTTTGGAATGTGGTCTGTGGTTAGGTATTTGCTTGAATGGGTGTGTTATGGTGTGGTGTTTGTGAGTCCAATCATTATATACTTACTGTTTAACTTTTTGTGGTTGTATGCAGTTTTTCATGACATGGGTAGTTGGAGCAGACATTTTTTTTCAATCATTGTGATAAAAGAAATAATCACATGTTAGTGTAGGTAGTTTATAATGAGCATTGCATTGCATAGTAGACATTTCTGTATTTTGTTGACCCTCATAGTTAGTACTTTAGAAGTACTATAGTTCAAACCAGTGTACTGTGCAATTTGCTCAGTTACCATGTTTGTTTATTAAATCATTGGGTCTGTGGGAAAAAAATCCATGCTTGATTTAAAAAAATACATTTCTACCTTGTGGTACAATACATTTCTTTCATTGATTTCAGTAGGAGGAATTGAATAGGTGTATGGTTTTTGATTTGGAAGTGGTGGTAGTATTGTTGCAGTTGGCGTGTTCTAACTGTTTATTTATTGTTTCATTTTAGTGGTATTCATGTATCTGTTTGCTTGTTGCAGAATCTTGGGGCAGTTATATACCTGTTGCCGTATTCTAACTGTTCAGAGTTTTGAAGTCGAAGTTTTGTTTATGTTCATACACAGATTAGTTATTACATATTGGCTTTACGAATATTAAGTAAGCGTTTACAAGAGTTGCTGGTAATCTCTGTTTTAGAGTAATGGTAGTACCATTACATTCGGACCATGAACAATTCTTTTTTATATATGCAGTGTAGTGACCTGCATTGGTTGTGGCTCCTGCGTGGTAGATTATACCTATTGTTGTGAAGGTTTTCTTACCAAGTGATACTTGACCATGTGTGTAATGGTACCATCTGTATTGTAACATAAAAGCATTACTATTTCGTATTTACTATGTGTCTGTATTTGTAAGGTGGAGTGATTATCTGAATTGCAGGTAGTACATAATCTGCTATTGTTTGATTTTGTACAAGTTGCTGAAATGGAATGGATTCACAGTTAGGTATGGATACATATACGAAGCGTTTATTAGGAACTTCTTCTTGTGCGACATGACTGCAAAGAGTGCATGTATGTTTCCACATGTATGAAATCTGTAAGATTTCATTTATAGGTATGTTTTTGTTTTCTAGTACTTGTAGCAAGTACATTAGAAATTCTTGTGGAACTTCTTGCGTGTTTATAGTGAATTTTACCATTCCAGCAAAGTATTCCAATTCCTGCGTTGTTCAAGAAACACTGTAAGTGTTGTCAGGATTGTTGGTTGCATTTCTGTGAAGGACTAACATATGCAAACACAATTGGTCTCTCCCGCGTAAGTAAATATTGTCAATTAATTGGTGGCAATTGGAATAGAATATTCATTGCCACATTTGCGTAGCAATTTACACTAGTTATATTTGAAAATTTGAATGGACCTGACAGTTCTGTGTCCAAGTCATTTGTTCGGAGCGCGCATTGTATCTTTGAAGAGTTAGTTGACTTTGTTTGTGCAGTAGATTCTTCTTTGGTTGTGGTCATTGTTGAAGTAGTATCTTCTTTTAATTTCTTTGGCGGAATTGCTATGAGATCCTGCATAATTTGAGAGTGAAGTCATTTTCTTTTACACAATGTTGCTTTTTGTAGAACAGGATAGGTTTTCAGATGGGGGGTGTAGAGTGAATGCAGTCTATTCTATTCTAGAATGAAAGGAATATCAGCATTTACTTTACTTGCATCAAAGTTGATTAGAAATAGTCTGTCAAGTATACGTAAGCATGATAGTGCTACATAGCTCATGCCTTCTTTAAACACTGTGCTCTAAATATATTTATCAATGCATTATCTAGGGTTAAGACCTTGGGCCTCATTACACGGATGGCGGAGAACCATGTCGCTATTAGCGCCATGGTTCATGCCGGTAAAATACCAGCACCGCCTTGGCAGAAAGGGGAATTACCGCCCCATTCCAAGGTTGGCGGGGCGGTAATTCCCCCTTCCACCATTGCCCTTCCCCATTCCCATTTTTGCCCCATAGCGCTCAATGGGAATGGGGAAGGCGCTAATTACGGTACCACAGATTGCGGTACCGTACTTAGCTCCCTGGGTCCCTTTGCGGGTTGGTTTTTAACGCCTGCAAAAAGCAGGTGTTAAATCCCCCAACCCGCAAAGGGACCTCGTAGTAAGGCGGTAAGGATTCCTTACCACCATCCGTGTAATGAGGCCCCTTGTGATTTGTGAAAGGTGACTGCGTATGCTAGAGTTAGAGAAAATTGTACTCTGCGTACCTACATGTCTTTGAAAAGAAGGAAGCGGGCTGTTGAGCGTCCTATCCATTTAACTTCTGATAAATTGTCAAAGAGAATATTGACAAACTGAATGTTGTTGTCACGTGTGTATGTTTGAAAGCCAACAACTGTACCAAGTGCTCCATTAACTAGTCCTTGGTCCATGTCAAGGTTACGTTTAAGCATTACTCTACAGTTTAAAGATAATTTCAATATGTTTTCCAAACCAGCTGTGTTAGAGATAGAGTTTTCTAAGGTGTTTAGCCTTGTTGTGTCTTATTGAAACATGGGTAGTGTCATGCCATTTATGTCCAGTTTGTCTGTGGAGCAAATTTGAAGTATTGGTTGCATTTCTTTTTTTTAACATTTTTCATTAAATTTTGAACAGCTTGCAAGAGTTGGCATCATGGACATACAGTTTATATTTTTGTGTGCTATTTGTTCCATGACATCAGTAGCACATGAGTTATGGCCGTAGAGTGCATGGATGTGCCTGGTTTTTAATATAGAGTGTGCTTCTTGAGATAGTACACCAACTCTAATACTTTTTAAAATGTTTTTGTATGTGAGGTCTGCAGATTGACACATGTTTTCAATGAATGCTCTGTATTGGAAATGTTGCCAAAGGTTGACATTTCCTATGCTGCCAAGAGTTTTACAGCATAGTTTGTGCCATATGGTTTAAAAAATAGGTTCACCTTTAACTGGTGTTAATTGAATAAGATCTCAGAAAAGTATAATGTGTTTTCCTCCAAAGAGTTCTTCATAGTCATTTTTCAGTACCTCTTGTAATCTGAGGTGAATGAAGGCTAACATTAGATTGGAAGATTGGAAACAATGCTTAGCTCATCTATTAGCAGCATTTTCATTTGTTTGAAAACTCTGCGTAGTTCCATTGCAGCTTCTGGAGAAAGTTTGTCTAATTTGTTTCTGTGTTCTACTGGAAGGAGTAGTAATCGGTGTAAAGTGACACCGCCTATATTGTAGGCAGCTAAACCTGTGGAAGCAATTACAACAGCTGACAGTTTGTTGTTTGTCAATTGTTGGAGGAACTTGATTTTGATTAAGAATGTTTTGCCTGGACCAGCTTGACCACTCACGTACAGCAGTATGGGTTTATAGTCTTGACAGGTACAATTTTTACTTTCATGCTACACACCATGTTCAATTTGTTTTGTTACTTCTGAGAAAATGCTACGCTGCTCATTGTTTAGTTGTGATTTTGGTAGAGCAAAGTCTTCTGTAGATTGCTCATACTGACACATGGGGGTCATTCCGATCCTGGTAGTAACGGGTTAACAGTGCTGGAGCCGTCAACCCCTTACCACCTCATTACGAGTTCTGCTCGCGGGACCCGCTAAGGACGCCTGGTTTTACCAGGCGGCCTTAGCGGGTCCCACGAGCAGCCCAGCATGCTAACAACGGGCCTGTTATTAACGGGCCGTTGTTAGCATGCTCCCCATTCCCATTGAGCCCTATTGGGGTTCAATGGGAATAGGGATGTTCAGGGTCTGGGTTGCTTGAATGAGGAATTACCGGGCCCTCCAAGGTCAGAATGGCCCGGTAATTCCTCATTCAAGGAACCCGGACCCGGTATCCGGTAATGGGGTAGCCATGCTGCTAATAGCGGCATGGTTACCTCCCACCTCGTTATGACCCCCATGGTGTTTTCAACTTCTGTCATGGCTAATTCTGCCTGATTTGCTATTAGTGTCTGTCCAAGTGGTTCTGGGTTTCCTGTTACAGAATGTTGACTACTCTCAGGAGTGTCCACATCTAGTTGCGCCTGGAGTTCTTCTTCTTGTTGCTGTACATTGTGCAACATTGTTTTGTACTGTGTAACGTTTATGTCTGTTATAGTGTTTTCATTTGCTTTGAAAGCCTCTTCATAGGAGTCATAGGTATATAGTAAATCTTCTTCTTTTTCTCCGTGGTTTAAAAAGTAGTAGCCGGGATATTTAATACAGTTCTTTATGTTGAGGAGTTTTTAATGACAATTTGATATGATTAATTAAGCTTCATTTGGTAAGTTTCACTAAGCTGCCTTCACAATTATTCTCTTTGTATCTACCTTTATTTTGATCGGGTTTAATATTAAGTGAAGTTTTGGGCTACGTGGTATAGACACATGGTTTCCAGAGTGGTACTCCTGTTTGGGCAGTATGTGTATATTAAATTGTTTTTCAAAATGTCTTGGCTGTTGGGATCATTTTTGGCTATTGTTTCTATGTTTTCATATGATCTGAGAACTCTTTGTCTAGATTTAGCAGGACCAAGACTTAGTCATAATAAATGTTCAGATTTCCCATATAAGGCAGTACTGGTTAAACGGTCAGCAGCTTGATAGCAGCCTCATTCTCTATGGGAGAGCTTTTTTATGCCTAAGCTGTACAATTTCTGTTATAGTGTTTTGCCAGATGATATGTCATCCGAGAGGTCTTGAAGCTCTGTTTTTTTCTGCTTTGGTGTAGTATGTCCCTTTGTTTTTATATTTGCGACGACAATACTTCCCACAATTGTTTCTTTGAAATTGTAAAATGTGTCTATGAAGGTCACTATGTGTCGTTTGTGAAGGGATTTCACATGTGACATATTTTTGGATGAACTGAAAAACAGTGGCATCACTGTCCTGACCAAATTTAGGAGCATCTTTAATCCACAAAAGCATGTGGATGTGTGGTGCTCCTATGGCTTGGTAGTCTTTTCTTCAAAAAAGTGTTGCACTTCTCTGAGGGGAGGAACAGTTTTATTACAAATGAAGTGTAGCATAGCAATGAAGTGATGATGGAAATACCTTCATACATTTAAAGGAGCTAGAGAGTAGAGTTCTGGTGTTTTTAAATCTATATTTGTTTTGTTTTTGTTTGCTATGCGTTAGGAAAGGGTGTAAATCTTCCCATGCATATTCTGCACTACTTAATGTCACAAACCAAGTGGGTGGGCCAAGGTTTGTAATTCTTGACAGTAAAACCTCATCTTTTTCTTGCACTTTTTGTAGTAATTGCGTAGCTGATGTATTTTGAAAATGGGTACCTGATTCCAATGTGTGTGCAACTCTGTAGCAGAGAGTTGCTAGTTCACTTTCAAAGAAAAGGTGGAATATGTATTCCAAGTTTTGTATGAATCTGGGGTCTTCAGAATACATTCGTAAAGAGCAGTATTCTGATGCTGTTATTTGTGTGTGTCTATCATCGTACCTTCCTCCTTTTCCAGTAGGAAAGAGTAGATGAAAGGATTGAGCTTCTATACTTTTTTCCCATATGCTTATTGGAGATCCTTTGGCTTGTCGCATATGGTACGTTTCCAGTGTATCATCTATGCTGTCTTTAGAGTGTAGTGGGTGAATTGCATAATGGTCTAAAATATTGGATTCTGTAGTAGGATCCAGTTTCTGATGAGTCTTCAATTATTTCAGTGGTTTCCCTAAGGTTTTCTTCAATATTTATTTCTTTGTAGTATTCATTGATGTCTTTTAGATATTGCAGTACTTTTCTAACTTACATAAGTGCACGAGTTGTTACCAAATGTTTTTGGGCCTCATTACACGGTAGGTGGTAAGGGTTTACCGGTACCGGTATTTTACCGGTACCGGTATACCCTTACCGCCTTACTACGAGGTGCCTTTGCGGGTTGAGGAATTTAACGCTTGCTTTTTGCAGGCGTTAAAAACCAACCCGCAAAGGGACCAGGGAGCTAATTACGGTACCGCAATTTGCGGTACCGTAATTAGCACCTTCCCCATTCCCATAGAGCCCTATGGGGCAAAAATGGGAATGGGGAAGGGCAATGGGGGAAGGGGGAATTACCGCCCCACCAACCTTGGAATAGGGCGGTAATTCCCCTTTCCACCAAGACGGTGCCGGTATTTTACCGGCATGGACCAAGGTGCTAATAGCACATTGGTCCACCGCCATCCGTGTAATGAGACCCTTTGGGCCTCATTACGACCCTGGCGGAGGACCATGGTGCAATTTGCACCATGGTCCATGGCGCTAAACTGCCAACTCCGCCAAGGTGGTTGGCGGACTTACCGCCCCATGCCGACCTTGGCGGGGCGGTAAGTCCCCAATCCCCATTTTACCCTTCCCCATTCCCATTCTTGCCCCATAGGGTATAATGGGAGTGGGGAAGGCGTTAATTACGCCACCGTAAATTACGGTGGCGTAATTAACAACAAGTCCCGTAGCGCCATGGATTTCTCCGCCTGCAAAAAGCAGGCGTAAAAATCATCCATGGCGCTACGGGAACTCGTAGTCTGGCGGAGAGGTACGCCATGCACTACGCCGGCGTAAAACCCTCTCCGCCAGGGTCCTAATGAGGGCCTTTGTCTTTTGTAGGTACGCCATTCACTAAGATAATTAAAGATTGATCTATTGGACGATACATTCCCAGAGTGTGTATATTTTCTTTGAGATTTAATGGCAAATAAACTACTTTGCCATAAATGCCTTTCACTAATTCAGAGGGAGGTATTTTTGCTGTTTTTGGTTGAAGGCGTATTATTGCTTGAAATGGATGCACTGTTTGAATTATGATGATCTCATATAAGATAAGTTGTTGCAGGGGTTTTGGTAGTGGGAATAATTCCACGTTATTTGTGATAGCACGTGAAGGTGTTTTGTTGTTGTCAAGTTTTGAAGTGTAGTAACTGTAAAGTATTAAGGAGTCAGTAATTTCGTATTTGCTTTCTGCTATAAGATAGAGAGCTAATTGGAACCACTTGGAATCTTCATTGTCTTCTATATTGTGCGTTATGTCTACAGTTTTTGTGCTATTTTTATAAAATGTCCTGCAGCAACACACACACACTTGGTTTGGTACTTCAGCAGATGTACTTTTAAACTTTAGTATTTCTTTTTTGTATGTGTGTAGTTGAAGTTTGCCATCTGTAAAGTTGTTTATAGTCTGTTGTAAAGCTACTGCATTTTGTAAGTGGCTTTCAATTCCAAAATATTTTCTCTGGATATGCTCTATTTGTTCGAGTAGTTCTTTGGCTGGTCCATGTAGAAGATTGTTATTTACATTTGCTAGTGCTAAAGCAGGACTTTTGGAATAGTACAGTTTATGAACCAGATTTCTTATAGTTGAATGGTGTGTTGATATCATTTTGATATGGTGGAAGGTTCTTTTGCAAATAGGTCCAGAAATGCAGGCTAATGAATGTCCTTCTGTTACGCTCACCTGGCTCCCACAGAGGCGTCGATCTGAACTACACAGCTGCGGTCTCCACCAATGTGACGCGTAGGGTCGAGATGATGGACTGGACTGACCCACCTAGCTTCGTTTGCTTGGCCCGTAGGAATATTCTTCTGCAAATGGAGAAAGGGAATTAACCACCCATGGAGTTGAGTGTAAATTCCCCCCACCCCGCTGTTCTCCCCACAGATCACCTTTGATGTCCCCTCTTATAGTCTCACCTGATGGTTTGAAAAGATGAGCTCTCCATCCTGCATGGAGCACAGGGGCGTGTTGATAACCAGTTGCTTCACTGGCTCGAAGGAATTGGTGAGTTCCAGAACAATATTGACTCCAAGAAATATGCAGTTCATAAGAGTTCACATGTCTGACTTTCACTCTTGTCCGATTCCTTGCAGTTTGCAGCTTGACCCCAGCAAAGAGTTCCTCTTGGTAGCTGATGAAGTTCAGGTAAGGATTTGGCTTATCCTACACAGTTCAATAAAATAAGGCCAGAATGTAAGCTGCTTGTTCCCTTATTCAGGTGTGGCAAGAAAATGTGAAGTTCGAGGAATTATGCCTCCGGCGGTAAAATTAGGTAAGTCTATAGCAGTGAGAAGAATTCCCCTTATTTGTCCCGTTGTCTCACCTTGTCATCTTTTTGTTCCCCTTAGGGGCCGGGGTGTGGCGAGGATGCACTGGAAGCTGCGCCGACCCATGAAGAGGAATAGTACCCCCGGCGGTAATCAGGTAAGTCTATGGGGGTAGTTTCTATTGCCTCTGTTTATTTCCTTGGCTCACCTTTGCTGTTCTTGTGTTCCCCTTAGGTGCCAGAATGCGGGGGAACATGCAGAAGAATGCGGTGGATCGTGAGGATGCTGCTAAGGCCGGTGAGTTCAGCGCAACGCTGCAGCAGGCGAGGCGGCGCGCGTAAATGCTTCTTTCTTTCAGCTCGAAGGTGCGGTGGATCCGGAATTCAGTTAAGGATCGAAGGTTTTCTCTTATTCTAACATTTTCTCCTTCTTTTCCTCCCTTTTTCTAGGAACTGCAGACTCGAGGCGGGCGTGGCAGAAGACTGGATGCAGGCTTGCAGACACAGTGAGCGTTACGCTGCTGGATGCAGAATAATGAAAAGCGTGTGCTGCTCTTCGGGCGTGGTTTAAATAGCCTCCAAAGTAGTCCCAGGTAAGTATTCTTCCCCAGTCCCACCCGAGTAAAAAATAGTCCCTAGGTAAAATAGTCCCTTCCAAGCCTCATTTGGCTTGGAGCTCTGCAGCATGGTCTGCATCAGGTAAGTACTACTCTATGAACCTGACACCTATGGCGCCAGGACTGACTCCCCATATGAGCCTGGCACCATAGGCGCCATGACCGCACCCACACAGCCCCTAGGACAGGCTTTTGGGCTTGCTCAAAACAACTTGATGTCTGCTTCCGGGGTTGCTGGACCTGGTCTGGTTCCCCGGGGGTAGGCATCATGACACTTGTAGTCCTGTGTATTTGCGCACTGGACGGCATCCATATTTTGTAGTAGTTTCATTTTGAATTTGTCTTTGCATTTCACATACTGATTGTGGAACTGGCATAAAGATTTGAAAGATTTTTTGGCAATATTACATATTCCGGTGGGAATAGGAAACAGGAAATTCTGTTTCCAGGACTACCACTTCCTTTCCAAAACTACATCTGCTTTTTCTACCCAGAACACTCACTTGGTAAGCACACACAGTTTGGTTCTTCCTTTTTTCTTACTCTTCTGTCCTCCTGGTAACAGTTACCTTTTTTTGTTTCAGGATACTCACCAATCTAGCTTGGAACTATTCAGTCCCATTTGCCTTAAGCCAAATGTTAATACTTGGTTAATTTTTCTTGCAGCCAGCTGTCTGAGTACCAGGGTGTACCAATATGTTCACGCAATACTCACGTCAATCTGTCCTTTTGTACTCTTGAGGGGTATATTGTCAGAAAGACTCAATTGTATCACGAGGTGTCAAGCCACCACTACTGGATTTAGACCTTGGGACCTAACATGACTTTTCTGGGGATATTTTTCTGAGCAGCGTTTCTTGTTCATAATGGTATTATTAAGTGTTTCATACCCTCGTCCACTGCTATGTATGGCAATTGGGTTTGTTTGCTTTTGTTTGTATGCTTCTTCATTGAAATATGGTTCTGTGCTTGTGGTGTGACTCCATTCACCTCCGCAGATGTTTGAGAAGCTATTTTTGTTGATATTCCATTTATTGTGACGTTTTTTTTGTAGTTTAGTACTTAGTTTTGTTAGTGGTTTCATTCTGTTTAAAACTAAACTAAATAATTTCCTTTTGAGAAGGATTGCACTGTCTATGAGTGCTTCTAGGATTAATTTTCTACGGTAGGTTTTAAGGGTTGTGCGTGATTAAAAATATTTTTTTTAGTATGCTTACTTGTGGCTACATCAAGATTTATAGGTGCAGTGTTAGCACTAGTGGTATCTGCATTCTTGTTAATCACTTTCTGTTTCATTTTACATTTTGAAAGAGGAGGCAACGTTTCTGTACTGGAAGCTGGTTTTGTTTTGCTTAGTGACTGTATTAGCTGTTTTGTTTGAACTTTTTGTAGAAATTCTGCTGGAGGTGGATGCTTATTTTGGAGACTTTTATTTTGAGTTTGTCTACTTCTGCGTTGCTTTATACAGAGTTGCTTTTTGTTAGGCATTCTTTGGGGTATGTTGGAAAAAAAGAAAGTGTGGGTTGGGATGTTGTGCAGTGTATGCGTGCTTTGTGCGTGAGTGTCTGAATATGATGTAAGGATGTATGTACAGGTGTGTGATTGTGCAATGGGATTCTACTTCATGTTGGGAAGGCTATTCTCGTATTTGTGTCTTACTATACTGGTGTTCAGATGACAATAAAAGTATGCAGCTGCTGAGGGGCAAGCAGTAATACTGAATCTAATGCTGCAGGGTTAATACAATTGTTTGTTCTACCATACTAGAATTCTACAGTGTTTGAGTAACAGTTAGAACATTATGGCAGTATTGCACTTACTTTTTTGAATGGAATGAGTAGGTTTCTTCTGAGTTCTGGTTCATACTTCAGATGCTGCTGCTTTTCAGGAGAGTGGTCTTCACTGCAATTGTGAAAGAAAAAAGTTAGTAAATATGTGTGTTAATAGCACTATTGTAATGTAGTCATACATTTCTTTGTTTTGCAGTAGTAGTGCTTTCTGATAACTGTGCATAGCATGTAGATACACATTCCTTTGCCTATGTGCATTCTGTATATTTTACTTAGAAGCTGTCACTTGAAAGTGCTTCAGAAATGATTACAATAGTAAGCACACAGAGCACACTTGGATTTTTAAGGCAGTGTTATTGGATGTTAGGAGATAGAAGAAATAACCTTATGCTTGCTATTCTTGCTATTTATAGAGGGTAAATGGCAGGAACTGTGGGGAAACACATGCAATGTATGCATTTGTGAAGGTGTGGGAAATAAAGCAGAAAGATTTGATGGGTTCAGCAGCGTATTACTCTCTAGGATAGTTGTAGGGGAGAAGGTTCAAATAGGAAAACCTGGAGAAGTGGCAAAGGGACAAAGCAAGTTTACCAGACTGCAGATGATTAGCAAACTACTGGGTGATCCTCTGGTGCTTGGAGATGGGAGAGTCTGAAATAAAGTAAGGGTTGCAATGAAGGGTCTGGTGCTTGCGTTGCAGACTGAAGGGAAGGGGGGAGATGTTGTATTTCTCGCTTTACTACACTGTTTGTACATAGTTGGACATCATGTGATAGACATGACTGCACCTGTGTATAGTTGAATGCTGTTGTAAATTCTAGCACGGAATGGGCAACCGACTGGAATGAGAGAGCTGTCTAGATTGGAAGAACAGTTGTAGAGGCAGTGGTGTTGTTTCAGCTGGGAGCCTTTCTAATGACATTGGCTATCTGTGTGTATGAATAAAGATGCATGTACTCATCCTGGCTGCGTGTCACTTTTTAACACATTACAAAGTCTTCTCCCAAAATGATACTGTTATTTCTTCCATCTTTTATCATGAAATGACACTTTGTTAGACAGCTGTGTGTGTTTTGTCTGATTACTATAATAATCATTTCTAAAGGAAGTTCAAATGATAGATTGTATGTTAAATATGCAGAATGTATAGAAAGGAAATTGTATGTACATCCTATGCACTATAATGCATTAAATGCTATTATGGTTGAAATGTGGATAAATAGGTGGCAGTGGTTACACAAATAACAGTTTGCACATTACAGTTAGTAATATGGGTAAATATAAATTTGGAGAGCTGACAGCTTTGCAAGTGACAATTGATCAGAGCAGATGAGGGAAACGACAGTAAGCTTTTTTACAGGTTATACAGGGTAAGTGGCAGTTGTCCTGTTTAAATGCATTTGTACAAGAGCTGTACATGTACTGTGCAGGAAATATTCATACCTGTAGTTTGTGTTCATGTATGTGGATGTGCATGAATCTCCAAGTAGAAATCTTGGAGAGTTTTATTTTAGTTGTTGCTGTAGGTGGTTTGCATTCACAGCACAATTGTACTCAGATTGATCAGCAGATCAGCAGTACATCTAAAGTGCTGAACTGTGATGATGGAGTTAGATGTAGAGTTCTTGGTTGTGATTGGTGGATGGTTGAGTGACTGCTTAACAGTAGCCAATGTAGGAATGGTGCAGAGAGTGAAGTGGAAAGGGTAGAAGGGCTGCCCCAGAGTTACCCACTCCGCGGACACCCCGGCTGTTTACGGCAGGGCGTGCCCCATCCGGGGCTTCTGAATATGAAATGGGAGTGTTTTTTTGGGATTTGTCAATCAGGTGTTGAGGTTCTGCTTTGTATTGAGAGAGGTTGTGTGTAGTGAAGATGGCAGAAATGGAGTAAGTCAGGGTTTTGGTGGTTGGAGGTAGGTTTGTGAATGGTTTGGAGCAGTATGATAAATCTAGGAATGTGGCTAACAGTTTTGACATAAATGGAGTGGAGGTGGTGTGGTGCAATGTGCCTGTTTTTAACTTGCAGGCAATGCTAGAAGTTTGTCAGGATTTGGCTAGTTTTAATAGTCCAAATGTAGTTGTCCTAAACTGTGATGCTTTGCATTTGGGCTATGTCAGAGCCCCTACTTTGTTGCAAGATCTGGAAAACTTGGTTTAGTCAGTCAAAAAGTACTTTCAAATGCCAAGGTTATTTGTTCTGCTTTTGTACCTGGGCAGTATGGGACAATCGTTCTGTTTTTTGTCCTCAGCAAAATGTTCCTAGGTGTTTAATTAACCAAGGCATGTTTGCTTTTATGATTAGACCTGGAATGTTCTTTTGCAATAATGACACCACTGATTCTGGTAATGTTGTTTACTTGAAAGAACATGGCATGTCTTTATCTTTTATAGGAAATGCCATGCTGTTTTGGAACATAAGTATTGTTTTGGAGAAGTTAACGTGAAGATATTTGGAGGAAAATAAGGAAAAAAATACAAAAACATGTACATAATAAAAGGTGTTTCTGAAGCATCTTTAAAAAAAACAAAGAAGGCTCTTTTCAGAGCCAACCCCAAAGCGGAAATGGGGCACACAATTAAAATTTTCATTCCCCACTCTCAGATTTTATGATTTGTCCGTGGACACTGCGTTTGTCTGCGGACAGCGTGTATTACATACAGGGATTTTGAGGTTGAGAGGCATGCAAATGAGACTTATCAGAGCAAGGGATTGGTCAATAAGGTTTACAAATGCAGGGCTCCATAATGCACCATGACAACATGAACAGTAGTGACAGTGGCCACATTTCTGCAAAGTGCAATCACAGCTCCGAAACTGCACTCGCGCCCTCTGTGCCACAAAGCCTCCACTCCTTCCAAATCGAAATGTTCAGCAATGCCTCTTTCCAGTGCATACCTCTGCAGATCTTGCACAAAGGCATCACCCACGATTAACACTGTGCGTCTCTCCATCTGTGCCAGCCTCACTATACAGAGCAATGAAAAAAGTATAACCACCCCCTCCTGTAAACCACACCCTCAACACCTGATTGGATACTCCCCACAGTCCCATTTTCATGCCCAGCATGCTCACAACTACAGGCTGTGGCACGTGCGCTTCCCCAACTACTGCAAGGACCACGTCCTAGTAAAGCAGGGGTAGTGCTTCTTCCCTTTCCACTACTCTTTTTCCAGCACTCCCTTATTGGGTACTGTTAAATCTTCACACATGCATCCACCAATGAGATTCAAGACCTCTGCATCTAACAATATAATTTCTGTGCAACACTCCATATGTACAGTTAACCACTCAGAGTACAACTCTCTTGTGATTGTAAAGCACCTCCTGTAGAAATTTCTGTGAAACTATGCAAGATTTCTGCACCCAGATTCATCAACATCAGCATCCATCACCACAAAGTGCAGGTATCAATATATTTTATCCAGTACTTTTGCAACTCTGTTATAAGTGCCTCTGAGCAGGGTACCTGCCACTAAACCTCCATAACGCACCCAAGAAGCATACAGTCATTTCTCCCATCACCTACCATCAAATGCCACTTGCAATGGTATTGGCGTCGAAAGTTTTCATTTACCCACATCAGCCATTGCAATATCCAAACAGTTACTCTCTTCTTTGCTTCTGACAATTGTACACCTTTTTTCCTCACTAACGCATCTCCTATAAAGGTCATAAAATTGTCGCTGCAAAGGAGCACCAAATGCATCCTACCATCCTAAACCAAGGACATAAATTGCATGCATAAGAACCAAGTGCCTGCCACTTACCTTGCACACTTCACAGAATGTAACATTACTTAGAAAAGCAGAATAAAATTATCTGTGCATTGCCATATGGTACCAATCGTAAATGTGGATGAATAAAACCAACAAGTGAAATAATTGTTCTACTCATGTAGGAAGCATATATGCACAGAAAAGGTAATGACATTTAACACACAAAAACATTTTCCTTTCCAAGCTATACACCTTTCCAAAGCTTTTTCTCACCCTTCTACAACTAGGACTAATCCATTTGCAAAGTGAATACTCCTACACCAATGCACACACTTGCAAAACCGCACGTTGTACGGCACACTTGCAAGTGAGCCACTTACCCCCTTACCAACAATGCTGATGCTCCCAAGTTCCCATTCATATACAAAGCCATCCAATATCACACAATAAGTCTTCCTGCCAACACATCCCCCTACCCTTTTAAGCAATGTATTCTCTAAATGCACTCAGTATGCCATTCACAAACATATGTTCTTATTACCTTCTTTCACAATTGCAGTAAGCACCTCTGTCCTGAGAGCCTGTGGCGTGTCAACTTGAAAATGCAACCCAGAGTAAGACTACTTTTAACAGCCAACAAAGTGCAATGCTATCATGGATTTTCACCTCTTACTGAGACAGTGCTCTGTTCTTTTATTTTCAGGTACACAATTGCATCAACACACTGGTGTTTGTGTCATTGTTACTCATTGCACCTCAACAGTTCCTCACTTTGTGTTTGTATGTCGCCGCCATTATATTAACTCCCACATAGGAATATAGCGTTCCCACCTTACACTAACACACCATTAACAATCACACACCTCTATCTGTATTCCTACCCTCACATTCATCCATTCATGCAAAGCTGCATACATATCCATCACAAAATGGGCACACCCACACTTTCCTTTTTTGTGCAACAGCTGCTACAGAATGCCTAGCAAAAAGGAACTCTGTAGAAAACAATGCAGAAATAGACCAGCTGTACCTAAAAGCATAGAAAGTAGCCATCCGCATCTAGCAGATTTTGTATTGAAAGTTGAAAGGGAACAGCTAATGCAGTCACTAACGAAAACTAAAGCACCTACCAATAAGGAGAATGTAATTCCTGTCTCAAAATGTGGACATAAAACAAAGGTAGTAAAAAGAGTGCAACTGCCACTACTGGTAAAAGAGCATGTACAAATATAAATGTCACCACAATGAAGCATTGCAAAAAAGTAATTTTACAAGAAGTATTCCTCCACACAGTCCTTTACCCTTATCAGTAGAGGGGAGAAATGATGCTCAGCCCTTAAACCTAAACGGAGAACAGTAATCCTGGAAGCTCTTGTAGACAGTGCAATGCTCTAGAAATGAAAAGTCTTTCTATTAATTATAAACAAAATCAAACCACTGCCAAAATTAATTTATAAACTACAAGCACTACTTCGAAACAGATGCAATAACAGCATAGATAGCTTTGGCAACAGCAGTTCAAGTGAGTAGAGTCACACCACCAGCACATGGCCATACTTCAATGAAGAATCAAAGAAACAAGAGCAAAGGAACCTAATTGCCATACATAGCACTGAATGAGGGAATGAAAAGGGAGAAGACAATATCATTGATGGAAAAAGATACGCTGCTTTCACAAATATCCCCATCACACTTACATTCCACTGTCGATGGTCCTGAACCAATATGGCCCATCTACAAATGGCCTTGCACATCAATCTGTAACAGTGCCACACCTCTATCAAGTCAGTCCAGCAATTCCTCGAACACCATGTGAAAGGCAACGAGAAAGGAAAAAGGAAAATACTACAAACGATGAACTCCTGTCCAGTGCGCAAATACACAGGAGTACCAGGACATTCGTTAACCTGCGTTTGTGGACCTGCTTGCAAAAGTACCTTCCACCATATGAAATGTTATCAATGACATTTGTGATGTGATGTCATCTTTGATGTCCTCGGTGTTAGTCTTACCAATGCACAGTGGTGGCACGAGTTATGGTTGCTTAGCTTACCATAACTGGCGAATTTCAGGGGTTTTTCGGTTTTACTTGGACCCATAACATCCCTTTAACAAAGTTTTTTACTGAATTTCATAGGTTTTTAGTAATGCAACTTAACCATAACGTCCCTTTAACAAGTTTTTTTACTGAATTTCATAGGTTTTTAGTAGCACAACTTAACCATAACATCCCTGACTTTATATACACTATAAGCCCGCGGGGGAGCAAGGGCGCGGGTGTTGGCGTCCCGCGAAGGGTGTTTGGAGTAGCCCAGGAGGGCCACCGTACTCATGGAGGGGAGGCCACGCCCCCTCCCTATTTCCTCTCATCATCATCCCCGCAGGGCAGGAAGCCCGCGGGGGAGCTAGGGCGCGGATGTTGCCGTCCCGCGAAGGGTGTTTGGAGTAGCCCAGGAGGGCCACCGTACTCACGGAGGGGAGGCCACGCCCCCTCCCTATTTCCTCTCATCATCATCCCCGCAGGGCAGGAAGCCCGCGGGGGAGCAAGGGCGCGGGTGTTGGCGTCCCGTGAAGGGTGTTTGCGGACCCGTGGAGGTGTACCTTCAGGACTTTGTCACTCTGACCTTGAGGCGGCGCAAGGACGCAGTGTTTAGGAGGTGAAGAGGAAGGCCTGGCCCGGATCCGCCTGGGAGTAAAGGGTGAAAGTAAGTGCTGGCGAGGGACTGTAAGAGGAGCTGTTTGTCTGTTTGTTCTGGACAAGAGGGCTGAAAACTGGTGTGGACCTACTAAACCCGCAATGTCACTCCTCAAGTCCCTGAGATCTTTGAAAGCCCACGGCCCCCCTAGGAAACCTCCCCTCCGTCACCAGCGCTCTCACCCTTCCACCTTCCTTCGTTTTGCTCAGAGGTTCATCTCGCCAGCCAAAAGAGTGGCCCCAATTCCAAGCCTAAGGTCTTGGCTGTGAAGAGGTTTCGCCAGTCAAAGCCCTAAATCTGGATGGACAAAACTCTGTTCTAGTACATGCGGGTGAGCCCTTCACATGTTCCCCCGAGCCCCCACTAGAGATGAAAGAAGGGGGCTGTCGGTTGCCGCAGGGGGACAGTATAGTCGCAGGACAAGGGATCAGGGAAGGTCCAATACCTATCAACCATGGCAGTCTGTCAGATCCTTGTGAAGGAGGGGATGGTACCACTAAGCCTCAGGCTACCACAGACCCCATCGGAGGAAGACTTCCTGGCCCGTTGTTCCACCCATCCACTGCAGTTGTGCTTTCTCCCCCTGTCCCCACCCTGAGCGTCAGCCTCCCCAAGGTGTTATCCTTTTCTGGAATTCTTGGTCCCGGAACGGAGATGCCGGAGTCCAATGAGGAAGACACTGCAGGAATCGGAGCACTAGCCAGCAGCCATCCCTCAGTTTGCTCCACTCCTGCCAGCAACATCACGGCCTCCACCCTGCCATTTGGCTCTAACATTCGTGCCAGCCCGGGAAAGACTCCTTCCAGCTCTGCTCTGGCCAGCCCAATTGCGGGGGGCAGCCCTTTTATTGACGATGTCCTTGTATGCAAGCTCCCCCTGGGCAACAGAAGTTTCGGGAGTGTACCTATGTCTACAGTGCGCCTATTGGCTAGCCCCTCTCTTCACCTATCTCCACTTAGGGTGTCCAAACAACCAAACTGTGAAACCTCCCCGGCTTCAGGGCCGGTCATCAACCCATCAGTCGAGGTGGACTTGTCACTCGGGGGTGTAAGTGTAAACAAGTTTTGGAAGATTTGGCTGCTATCAGAAATCTGCTTACAACACTAATAGCCATTCAGGGGAGGGGGAAATGGGAGAGGGAGCCCTTTCCCACTCCAATTGTTTGTAAGGATCTGTCTGACTTTTCTCTGGTACACCCTAAGAACCACGACCCTTTTTGTCCCGAGACTATAGCCCCAACATCCTCTGGCCCTAGCTTGTTGTCTGGGATGATACATTCGGTTATTGGAAAAGTTCCCAGGGCAGGGGGATCCAAGCACAGTGAGCCCAGTGGGGCGGCGGAATCTGCCCCAAATCCAGTAGGTCTAAAAAGCCCTAATCATGGGGGGATGATCGTCTGTGGTCAACGTCACAGAGACGGTCCATCTGAGCCTCCTGTTCAAGGCCAGATTGGTCGAGCTACAGTGTATCTTCACGGGGTACCAAAAATGGAAAGGAACTTGTTTGAGTCCAGGGAGTCTCTCGTAAATAAAAGTGTTCACTGGCTACGATCTGTGAGAGGTTGTTCCTTTGTGTCCAGGGAATCCTTGGTGGGCTGTCGGAGAATGGCCAGTTTGGGCAAGAGCTCGGAGGATATAGTGGAATTGGCCTTTTGTGACTGGAGACTGGCGAGCAGGGTCCTGGGTCAATGGGGGGGGCGGGAGGGACGCCAGGGAGCGGAATTATAATCAGTCCACACTTATATTTAGGCTCCAAATACCCCTTGAGGCCAGTCAGGAGGACCTTCCCCCTGTCTGGGGCAAACCTCACTCCCCTGGGCCGTGTTCGGTCAGGCATTTTGGGGGCCAGGCCCAGGCAAGGGGAGTTATTCAGAGGGTGATGGGGTCCTTTGTTCCTCCTTTTTCTTTCCCTTATCTTGTATGGAACTGAAATTTTATGAAATTGTAACCTGGATTTGTGCAATAATGTGTATCTTTGTCGTTTAATGGCTGTTTTTATACATCCGAATAAACTTGTTTGACTGATATACACTATATTATGTAACATAGAACATACTGAACCCCAAGCTATGGATTTTGATGTCCGCGGACTGTGCGTATGTCCGCGGACCAGACGCGGACAACACTACCCAAAAACTCAGGGGCTATCTTAAATTGTTCTATCGAGTCATATCAACACTGCACAAGTACAAAAAGCAGCATATAAACACACTATATGTAATAATAAACAAGAAGTGGAACCTATATATGTAACACATTAACCATCCATTTAAATACCATATGTACTAAAATGGAATATACCAAAACAAAAAAAGATATGCCTCCAATATAATTACCTCACAGCTAGGAGCAACAGTAGACCTACACAACACTAAGAACACAATTTACCAGGAGCTATTAAGTAAACTTCATTTTTCTTATTTATTTCTAGACTTTCTGTATTAGGTACACTAAAAGTAATTTTCTTTTTACACAGAAATGGCCAGTACTTTGGAATGGCTTGAGGAAATGTTCCACATGAGGAAATGACTGAAGATAATGATACTAATGGCAGATACTTCTCTATGTAACCAAATTAATAATCATAACTTTATGTGTACTTAACATTGTTATTTTTCTTCACAGACCATACAAACATTGCGAATAATACACCAAAAGAAACCTTTGAACATACTCTGCACCGCATGGAAGAAAAAATGGACATGCTAATGGAAAATTTCAATCTTTTGAAACATTTTGTGAGGAACACATAAAAGAAAAAATTAAATATCATTGTCCCACATGTACCTGTTCCCCCTCTCCATATCCCAGTCAACTATTCCCAAACCGTCCCCACCAAGAAAAACGTTACAATGAGACTTCCATCCCTTCATCTCCTCTCATCCATAATCTCCAAACCCCCAATTCCCCTGCATTTGTGTCAGTTTCTGCTTCCCGCTCTCTTTCATAAATTTTATATCTGTATATAATTAAAAAAAAATATTAGATGTGTTTTAATTCAGTCGTGAGAAAGCAAGAGCACGCGCATGCGTGCGAGTCAAGGAAGGCACTGCGCGTGTTTACCACTGGTTGTGCGCCAAATCCGTGCATGGTGCACGCGGGCGCACATGTCATTGAATGGAGTGCGCTATGCGCACAGCAAAAGCACACATAGCGCGGCGCACACAACAAAAGTGGGCGGAACAGTGGGCGTAACTCGCGGAATGGGGAACAACGTGTGAAAAAGAAGGCGTAACTGGGGGAAGTACTGCAGGGAACTACACAGAACGCCCACACGCACGCGAACAACCCGTATTCATGGATTTGAATACGGGAAACCTGCGCACGGCAAAAGACGTGCATAGGCATCAACGCGTCCGCCACAGGAAGGCAGGCGGAAGCGTCCTGCGCACAGTATAAAAGTGCGCGCAAACAACAAACACGTATATACAGCTACGACAAATGCCCCATTTGTCGCAGCACTGATCGTGGGACACTGCAGGAGGAGGAGAATAGCCAGGGCACGCATTTTTTCACCCGGACAAGCCTTTTTGGGATGCCTGATGACCAGGCCTACAGCGGGTATAGGTTTCCACCTCGTATCATCCTAGACCTGGTCAGGGAGTGGGAAGATGATCTTACTTCCCCCATCCTCTTCTCCCAAGCATTGAGCCCCTTCGAGAAGGTGCTCAATGTCCTGCATTTTTTGGCCACTGGGTCATTTCAGCGGACTACTGCCAGAGTGGGGGGCAGTCTCACAGGCCATGCAGTCACGCTGCCTACACCAGGTTTTGGCAATCATGACAGCGTGCCCCTCAGTCCACAGGCACATATACATGCCCAGAACACCCGCAGAAAGGCAGGCCGTTGTCCAGGACTTTTAAGGGTGGCACACTTCCCCAAAGTGCTTGGTGCCATAGATTGCACCCATGTAACCCTACGTCAACCTAGGGCCACTGAGCACATCTACCGAAACCGCAAGCACTGGCATTCCATCAACGTGCAGGTGGTATGCAATGCAAAGGGAATCATCACCTCTGTCTATGCAAACTACCCTGACTCCACCCATGACAGTTTCATATACAGAATGTCCACCCTGAGCCGGGCCCTAGAAGCTGGGCAGCATGGTGACACATGGCTCCTAGGTGAGTACAAATGCCTGTGCACATGCATGCATGTCACACACACACACAAATACACAAACCCCAATAATCACAAAATCATCACCTCTCCAGGTGACAGTGCCTACCCTCGGAGCAACCACATGATGACGCCAATCCAGAACCCCACCACACCACCCCAGGTAAGATAAAACGCTGCCCATATTGCAACCAGGGCCATAGTGGAGTGCACATTCGGAGTGCTCAAGTCACGCTTCCGCTCCCTTGACCGCTCTGGCGGGCAGCTACTATATGCACCCCCAGTAGTGTGCAGGATCATTGTGGCAGCATGTGTCCTGCACAATGTTGCAACACGGCAGGCGTACCGGTGGACAGGGTGGTGCCCCCACATCCCCAACCACAGGCACAGGCGCTGCCCAAGGGAGGGGACAGGGCAAGTGGCGAGGAAGCCGGTACCCAGCTTGTGGCCACATTTTTCACCTAAACTCCCACCCCTGAGGAGTGCACACAGGCCTGGCACATACCAGGTGACAATCGATGATGATAAAGAGACAGTCATCTGTCACAACCTTACCACCCTGAGAATGTTGCCATGGAAGTGCCACATTGTGTGCATCCATACCTACTTAAACATAAGCAATCCTGTGTGGCCAAAAGGCACACATGCAAGGTGTGAATCACACAGACCTGCAAAACAGGCCATGACTATCACTGGTATGTCACCCAAACCCTCCCAAACCACAGCATGACATGGCAAGCAATAGCTATACACCAACACAGTACCATAAGGTACACATTGACATGCGAAAAATGTAAAGTGGCATCAGACAATGATGCCTGACATGGAATCAGATGAAATGACTGACCAACAACCTCTCACCCAAAATAAGTCATACCCAAATGCATTCCAACAGTTGTAGTTGTAACATAACAATGAATGCCTGTCTACATACACATTGTGCATTGCGAAATCAACACTGCAGCTTCTGTGTGCCGTGCCCACCTCCTGCAACACACTGCTCAGCGCACAGCATAGTGAACAGCCATTGTGTGTGATGCACACCCTAAGCATCACATCTAAGCGACAAACTACATCAAAAAGCAAATTACCATGTACAGGATCCACAATTGGTCATAGATCATGTGCTGAGGGACACAGTGGGCACCAGAAGGCAAACAGAGTGTACATGTGGACATGGAAGGGTGGTTGTTCATGTAGTGGATCATAGTGCCAGTGTGTGGGTCAGTAGGGACATGCACTCAATATATGCATGTGCAATCAAGTGACCAGCAGTTTCCTCTACACATCACATGTGAACATCCACCATGTGTACACCCCAGCATGTCAAGCCACAACTATTCCCTCACACCTGAAAGGTAAACACAACACATGAACAGGCATTGATCAGCAGAATACATCATGTACAAAGGATACCGCAACTACAATGTCAGGGTGCGCATCACACTGTAGGGCAAGGCAACTGTCAAAAACAAAACACCCCCCCTTCCTCACAAATCACCATGACCCACTGAACAAATGCACCCGGGTTATGTAGCCTTCATCCTTGATTTTCACCTGGCCACAGGATCACGCTTCCCCTTTGTCACCATCTCCCACCTTGTGTGCAAAAAGCGTCCAGGACCCTCATAGGCCACCTTGACTTGCGAAAACACCACATCAAAGAGAACTCAAAGCAGGCCAACACAGAAGCCAAGCAAAAAGCCTGCAGGCAGCAAAACAAACCAGAAGAGCCTCCAGTAGATGACTTGAAGTATCAGTACGTCACAAAGCCCAAGTACTACCACAATGACGTAACAACCAAGGTAGCACAGTAAAACAATGTCACAACAGGATGTGTACCATATGTGGTACATAACACAGACTGATGCACCACAAACTGATGTGTACTGTCACAGCTCCCGTGTACAGGCGCTGGAGTGGCACGAACCAACCACCCCCATCGTGGTCTGGGTGCCTGTAAGGGCAAACTCACACAGGCCTCTGAGACCCTGGTGGGGAAGGAGGGTCAGGGATATGCAGTCGGGACAGGCATTGCTATACTGGATAACCGGAATGCGGGGCAGGGGAGGGGAGTAGGATTGACACGGGAAAGTTGGAAATGCACAAAACTGTACTTCTCACATTAACACATACACAAGTACACCAAACTTGATCATCATGTACATAATAACAAATTACTCAAATGGAAGACAAAGAGAAACTTATCTCTGGGGTAAGTGCTGGCCTCCTGCCTGCGCACTCTCAGGTCCGGTAACAGGAGTAGTTCAATGCTGCAAAGAGAGCCACCAGTTACTAATCTGTGCGTGCCCATAACACACAAACACACCACCATATATGCCCCAAACTAACAAACTATTCTACAAACAAACAATCTGGTGTGGATGCTTCGTACCCATACGTAACATTACCCCTGTGATGGTTCATACACAGTCAATGCAGTAAGTCAGGCGCCGGTGGGTGCGAGGCAAATGGAAGACCAATGTGTCACGATTTACACAACATGCAATGTTCCCTGGGTAAGCAGCCAGACGCATATAGCAAGGTATGACTTCAGAACAAGTCGTGTTCCACCATGACCATAATAAAGTAGGTAGTGCATGTGTCAAATTCTACATGGAAATGAAATGCACTGCACACGAGTCTGTCCCTTGCTGTCTGTCCCTGTGAGCTGCTTCTTTCCTTGTCTCGCAACGCTACATGGCTAATACAAGTGCCTCAATGGACCATGGTGGACCGTAGGGTATGTGCCACTGCCCCTGCAGATGCCCCAGACAACTTTCCCATCAACTAGCCATTAGTCCACCAACACATCTCAGCTGTATTGTGCGCTTCAACACCAATATTTGTCCAAGCTCACCGGCAGTGCTGCTACAAAGCATGCATGTGCAACTGGGCTGGTGGAAGGTTTGCTGTGTTGTGGCCCCCCTGTGCTGCTCACCTCGCCTGGAGTCCCTTGAAACACGTCAGCTGTTTTCGGATGTATGAGCACAATCCCTGTGCCTCTGCTTGCGCACACATGCGCATGTCGGCACCACCAAACATGTCCAGCTTGTAGATGTCCAATGGCCCATGTCTGCTGACAAAGGTGGTCTGGAGGCTCATCCCCCTGCAGAAAGGGCATGAAACACATGATTAATGCTTTAAATTCATCGGTGTGTGTCTCTTCAGGCATTTCATGACTGGACCATGTCAGAGACGTACATCAGAAATCACACCATCAGTCCGTCTTCCACAGGCAAAGTGTGGAACACACTATCTACGGCATGAATTGCAACAGTAAATATAAGAAACATACTACACAATCCATAGCAATGAATGTACACATGAATCATGAAACCCCCCATCTAGCGAAAGAAGGACAGTGGTCAATAACACCCCTATCATCCCCACTAGGGGTGTTAACACAAGTTCGACTGCAGCAGACATGCCACAGATATGACAGTCCAAAGCCCTTGTGTAATAGGCTGTTACACTGAACCATCCTTGCAAGCCCATGAATAAGGGAAGCAGGAGTGGCATATGTGAGTCAAGGACCCCACGCTGCAAACACATACACAAGACAAGCTTGAAGGGCCCAGATGGAACAGACAGTGGATGGTTTCAAAAGCCACAAAGCACCACACCGTCACATGAAAGCACAATAGACAAGCAATTTTAAACTATATTAACTAATTACACTAACTATGAAAACCTATATTACCTAATTAAACTAACTATCAAATAGAAACTTAACTAACTAAACTAAAAGAAAAATCAAAAATGGCCACATACAAACTGGTGGGGGAGGCATCTAGGAGGGGTGAGGTACAGGGTGCTGCTGAACACCCAAATGCAATGATGTTGAGGAAAAAAAACCCTCCATGGGCTCAAAGCCTGCACAGTCCGACCTATGTGGGAGATAGATTGTAGTCCCAGTCTGGCTCTTCCTGGAAAGGAGGACGTGGCACAGGAGCCTGACCACGCCTAGCCGCAGCTTGCCCCTCGTCGGCAGCAAGTCTGCCAGATGGGTGAGCCTGTTCTGTGCGGCGATCACACGTAGGTCTGCATGCAGGACCTCACGTGATATGCATGCTTCCTCTTGCAAGGTAACACGTGTAACACAGAGTTCCTCCTGCAAGGCCTGGCTGGACAACTGTTGCACCTCCCGGCAAGCATGTAGCTCAGCCGAGATGGTACGCTCAAGCTGCGCAAACCTCTCCTCTGCTCGCTCGCTCTGGGACATCATAAGGACACCCAGAGTGGATCTGAGGCAAGCATAGTCCTCCCTTAGGGCCTCCATGTGTGCCTCTGCGTGAGCAGCAATTGCTCGACCCAAAGACACCATCTCAGCCTGGCGTGCCCTGTATGAGGCCGCCATGCCCAGCCTGAGCGAGCGGGCCATGGACCATGCCGCCTGCTGCTGGAGAAGCACCTGCCTAGCAGGGGGGAGCACGGATCGGGCCACACACGCCATGCTCACAGCGATGTTCTCCATTGCTGCCCCCTGGCGTTCAGAATTGGCAGTCATGTCTTGCTCCCACTCAGTATACAGCGGTTGCGCGTGGCAACCGCGTTGCTGGGCTTGACCACTGCGGGACCCAAGGACTGGGTGTCCTCGTTGTGTTGGCACCGCCCGCGACTGCACGATTACATGCCCCTGTCGACTTGATGGCCCAGGCACATCAGTGACTGGTGTGGAGGGTGACCCTGAGTCCCGATCCACCACAGGCAGAGGTTCCAAGACTGTCTGACCCCTCAGTGCAGGTGTCACGGACAGAGGAGTGCCCACATCAGAATAACTCACCCCTGACATATGGACCTGATGCTCATCTAACTCGACATGGACGTCAGAGTGGTCATCAGGGCTGGACTCATTGCCAGCCAGAGACAAGATGGACTGTAGCACATGTGGGTTTTTGTGGCCTACCACCCCACGACGCCCACTTGTGCCGGGTTGCTGTAGTGATAACAACCCTGTGCCTGGCATGACAACACCATCCTCTGGCTCCATTGCATCACCATCTGAAAAGTAGAGAGAAAAAAGGTCACTACACATGTTAGAAGCACACAACACACACACACACAGACATCACACAGACACCAAACACATCAAGCAGACATGTCACACACAAAAGAGAACCTGCCATGCATGCTGGGTCAACTTGACACTGCTCATGTGATTAGGCATGTAGAATGGTGTCATTTTGCAGTGGGTTGATGCAGTGCAGCAAATTTGTATGTTACTCACTGTCTACATGTACAAGTGCTTCATGATGTGTGTCTGAAAATGTGAAGGCAGTGCAAGGTCAACTTCAGCCATCATGTGCAATGTGCATTCAATGGCTAGCATGGCTACAAGCAAACCACCCCTCCCCCCAGGTGCAAATGCAGTGATGCCTAGCATGGTATCAAAAGGCTGACCATAGACCTGTGTATTGACAGACAGTATAGACTAGCATCAACTGCATCATGTGAGTCAAGTGACAACACAGCAAATGATGATGCGACAGTAAGCAGGACAGATGATGAAACTTCTGGAGTACACCCATGTGTGAAGAAGACACTACACCAGTTGGACAGAGTCATTGGCCATTAAACAGGCTGAGGCCTGCGACCCACACAAACTGCCACACCCTAAACATGTGTGCGACGCAGGACTGAGCCACAGTGGACATGGGAAGGCTGATGAAATGCCATTCAATGTAGGTCCCCCTGGACTCCTACTACAATGATCATCCAGTCAAGGACACATAGGGGCATGAGTGGAATACACATGGAGCATGAATGGGCACTCATGTCCCTGCGGGGCATCTTACCTCTGCACAGTCCAAGTGAGAGACCCTTCATCAAGTACAAAGGATGTACCACACAGCATATGTCTGGCAGATTGGCTGCTGGAAGTTAGCATGTACACAGGACGCATGAACAGGGAAGTACTCAACGGCAGAATTGAAGCATACCAGTGCTAAGATGGAATTGGGGTGCAGCGGGGGGTTGAGGGGCAAGGGAGCATGCCTACATGGAGTACCCATATGGAGGCAGAGGACACATGCACGTCAGTCATGCTATGACATAGTCCCTGGGCTGAGAGGAAGGTCATCCCACGCTACATGCAGAAGGGCCAGTGAGCTGGAACATGGACTTGAGGGGCATCCTGGTGACCAGCATGTGTGTAGGGTGCAATAGTGGTGATGCGGACAGTCCCCGTCCGCTCCACATGTCCACCATCCAGCAGAGCAGACATGCATCATGGAAGCATTGCATTACTTGCACATCAGAACCATGTACACGTGACATGTAGTGGCAGTCATGCACAACACATCACATAAGTAAAACACACATGTCCACAACAAACACGCAGCAACACTCACTGGACTGGGCATCAAAGTCTGGCATCTCTCCCACTCCTTCGACCGATTCAGATGGTATGAACTCCGCAACGAGTGACTCATGTGGATTGAGGTCTTCCTCCTCAGGTTCAGGCCCACTGCCAGTCACCAGAGTCAAGTTGTAATTTGAGGCATGCTTAGCCTTAGCGCTGCATTTAAGGTCATTCCAACGCTTTTTGCACTCTTGCGCCGTGCACACCTCATGGCCGAATGCACTCACATGTTCCGCAACTTGCTTCCAGTGGGTATCACGGTGGGCAGCCGTAGGTTGACAATTAGGACCCACTAGCATGTCACAGCAGTGGTCCAGCACGTAGTCCACGAGGTAGTCCAGTTCCTGGTTGCAGAAAGGCTTCTTCCTCGACGTGCAGGAGGTCGTGTCTGTGTGTGAGGTCTCAGTCTGTGCTGCAGGTGCAACCTTACTCTTCTTGGATTGTGGCACAGACCTGGCAAATGCCGCCCTGATCACTATGGCCAGTAGCACCGTTGGATTGAGCCAAGGGAGTGGCAGGTAGAGGGACGACCAAAGGCCTTACTTGCGTCAGTGGCAGCTGGGTGCCCTCTAATGGACCCTGTGCAGCAACATCCGCTGTGGCAGGGTCATTGACCGTGACTTTCCTGGTTGGCAGACTCACAACCGGGGTGTTGTTGGCTGCATCTGCCCCTGCACTTGCCAACACCTGGCTGTTCGTGGCAGCAGATGACATTACTGCCCCAGGGACACGTGTCTTGGTCAGGGCAACCTTCCTGGCCTGTTGGAAATCTTCCAAGGGCTCTTCAAGTGCCAACGCAGCTTGCGCTGGCCGACCCTGAGCCAGGGTGGTGGTGACCACAGCTGCACCTGCAGCTCCCACTACCCTTGGGCCCGTGGCAGTCGATGAAGCAGACTGCCGGGTCACACGGGCGCCAGTGCCAGATGCAGAAGCTGCATCTCCCGGAACCACAGGGGGTGGTGGCATGGCTGCACCGACACATCGCACAACATCGTGCTCAAGTGGCGCACCCCTGCCTCTTCCCCCTCTGCGGCCACCCTGGACACCCTGGAGTCCCCCTACTCCCTGGTCACCCCGGCCACGTCCCTGACCATGCCCGCCATGAGGAGGATGGCCAGCTGAGGAGCCCACCACCTTTGGTGGCCTCCCAACCATGGCACAGATGGAGTAGTGCCGGCACAGTTGGAGGACTGCCAATGGGAGGTGTACACCACAATTGTCCTGGGCAATTGGGGTGAAGGCGGTGGGATGCAAGATGTTAACAGCACCCCTGCACCTGCAAGGCTATATGTGACCCCGTTGATGTAGTGACGGGTCACGCAACGCTCAGGCACCCCAAACCGTGCACGCAACCCTGATGCCTACATGCGTGGAATCAACCTCCCGCAGTACGCGGTGGCACCCAGTAACACGAAAAACACATACGCATGGGACATGCAGGCTACTATGACCTCGAAAACGGGTGCGATACACAGGGGCGCCCGCAGTGAGAAAAATAGCATGCGCGACTCACCGCCTGACTAGTGTGATAATGAAAAACACGCGTAGCCAATACCCCCGCCAAAAGAAGAGATACGTCCTTGATCCGATGTGAAGTTGTGATGGCGCGCGAAACAACACGAAGTAGCAACACACGTCGGTCTCCACGAAAGGCACGTACAGCGAACTGCTGGCCCCGCTCACCTTTAATCAGTGCTGAGGGAAACGCCTGTGCACGTCGCGCATAACCCTTTCCTCGGATACACGCACTCACACGCAGACGTGCAGTTTTTTCATGCGCGCGCTGAACCACTATGCCCACATCACGAGGGAAACGCCTGTGCGCGCTACGTCACAGACGCACTTACGCGCTAAGGGCCTTTCCTCGAATTACACGGTGACGTGCAATTTTTCCACGTGCCAAATCATTCGGTGTCAAGCTGGCCATGCGAAAACACACAGAAGACCACGCTCCTGCCCAAAAAGTCATTTTCCTACCCCCAAGAGCACCGAGCACGCTCCCACCAGCCATCTGCTGCTGCCTGCCTGCTGCCCACATGCCTTGCTATTTGGTGCCTGCACGTCAGCCATCTGCAGGGGTCCATTTGCTGTGTCCCCCCCTGCTGGAACAGAAGACTCCCGACTGGGATACCATCGCTCCACAGCCCAGCCCCAGGACCCAGTTGCCCACCCACGCCTGCCTCGGGGGTCGCCATGTCAGGGCAAACACCATCTGAGACCACTGGCGACCCCCAGTCAGAGAGGCAGAGGGCCACCAGCTTCAGTGAGAAGGAAGTTGGTGTCCTGGTGGAGCATGTCCTGGGGCATCATGCCCTCTTCGGAACATCACGCGCCAACAAGGAAGGACGGTCGAGAATCTGGGAGGACGCATTGGTTGCCATCAATGCGAAGGAGGTGGCAACCCTTGACATCAAGCACGTCAAGAAGCGCTGGGAGGACTTGAGGTCCAGGACCCTCTACATGGCCTCCGGTGATGTGTGTGCATGGGATCAGTGTGAGCCATGATGCATGTGAGTTTGAAGGCAACATTTTGTTTAACAGAGCCCCTTGTACATGGATGCTGATGTTGATTGTAGGCGCCAGGACTGTTTCTGTATGTGTGTTGCGTGCATTCACCCATGTGTTGTGGAGGGACAGGATGGAAGTGACATTTGACAGTGCCACTCATGTGTTATTGCTTCCTGTCTAGAGGAATATTGTACTGTACCCTGATGCTTGTGTTCTATGTCTCCCTCTAAGCAGCGTCAAGTGAAGAAGAGGGCGGAGACGGCGTTGTGTAGCCAAGCGGAGGAGATGCCTCCACTGGGCGGCGACGCAAGGCCCAGCCACCCTCCCAGGAATTGCCATCATCTGGGAGCGAGGGGGCTGGTGCCGCATCTGCCACTACGGCTCTAGCGGAAGGGCCGGGTGAGCCCCCACAGGGGCTTGCAATGGCGGAAGACGATTGGAGACATCCAGGTTGGTGGTCTCCACAGAGGAGGAGGAGCCCACTACTGAGCCGCACATGGGGCCTGGTGGGGGTAGTAGCACTGGTGCAAGTGGTGCAGTCCAGGGCCAGGAGGCAGCACAGGTCACCGCGGAGGGGCCTGTGCATGTCGCTGTCCTTGACCCTGTGACTGCACCACCATGCACCAGCAGGGATGCCCCGTCCCAGGCCCGTCCGCAGGTAGGGGGGAGTGCCACGTCATCTGCCTCTCCACTACCTGCGGACGAGGGGTCCCACGACCGTATGGGCTCCATCCTGGTTGGTGTTGCATTTCGCACGCGTGACATTTGTGATGACGTGCGTGCTTCCTGGGCGGAGCACACATGCCATCACGAACAGCAGCGTCGTGACGTGGCACTGTTGGGAGGGGCCCCGGTCGGTGGGTTCCTACATGTGTCGCGCACTCTGGCGGACCTCTCCTCCTCTGTGGAGACTATGCACCAGTCGTTCTCCCTGCCGTCTTCCGGCCCAGATTCCACCAGGGCCCCCTGTGGAACTGGCCTGACCAACACAGCCAGCTTGGTGGAGATCCCATCCCTGCCACAGTGGGGAGTCTGCGGTCCAGCAGGGGTGGACACCCCAACAACTGGAGACCAGCAGATGGAGGAAGTGCAGGCATCGGACAGGGCACATGGACAGCAGCAACAGCAGCAGGCTCTAGGTGGGAGCAATGATGGCTTGGGGCCATCGACATCAGAGGGGCCTGCATCGGCCAGAGGGCAGGAGAACCCTGGAGTGGGAGTGTCTTCCGTGTAGCTGCGGTTGGGCCAGCGCGTAGATGTGGAGCGGCAGCGGGCGGAGGTATATAGTTAGATAGTGTTAGGTTTCCTTTGTTTTTCTTTTAATTTGGAGTTAATGGACATTGCTCCACTTCGTGTGCATATAGTTTTTTCTTCATAGGACTTTTTTGTAGGTTTCCTTTTGTTTGTGGATCATGGACCATTTGGACTTACATTGTATATAGTTGCAGACTTGTACATACTATCTTTTTCTATATTCCATGGATCAATGTTTTTTTTAAAATTTGGATTATGTTTTTATTATGGACATTGGCAATGGACCACTTTTTTATTCTACGTGATTTTTCTTTTTTTTTACTTCATTGGATTTACAATATTTTTTTTCTACATCGGTCATTGTACATTGATTTTCATTTTACTATTCCCCCAAGTCAGTTCTTTATGTTTTTAATACATTTTTATTACTTCAGAATTAGTGTTGTGTTCTGTAATTGGTTTTGTGCATGTCTCATTAAACATTTTCTCAGTCACGTGTTGCCACTGTGTGGCTACGTTGTGCATTCCTGCATGGGCATGGTGGTTCATTTCAACTATCATGACATGGGTAATTTGGGAGTGGGTTCTGTGGATGGTTGCATGCTTGGATTGGGGGCAAGGGGGATTAGGGTTGGCTTTAGGGACATGGGTCTGTTTTGTTAGGACATGTTTGTTGGGTCATGAGCCTGGGCCTGAGGCTCACTGCTGGGGGGTGGGGCTGCTGGGGGACATGAGTTGGGGCCTGCTGGCATGTGCCCCTCACTGCTGGCTCAGTGGGGGTGCTGGGGGACATGAGTCAGGGCCTGCTGGCAGGTGCCCATCACTGCTGGGTGGGTGGGGGTGCTGGGGGACATGAGTCTGGGCCTGAGGCTCACTGCTGGGTGTAGGGGTGCTGGGGGACATGAGTCGGGCCTGCTGGCAGGTGCCCCTCACTGCTGGGTGGGTGGGGGTGCTGGGGGACATGTGTCTGGGCCTGAGGCTCACTGCTGGGGGGTGGGGGTGCTGGGGGACATGAGTCAGGGCCTGCTGGCAGGTGCCTATCACTGCTGGGTGGGTGGGGGTGCTGGGGGACATGAGTCTGGGCCTGAGGCTCACTGCTGGGGGGTGGGGCTTCTGGGGGACATGAGTCTGGGCCTGAGGCCCACTGCTGGGGTGTGGGGGTGCTGGGAGACATGAGTCGGGGCCTGCTTGCAGGTGCCCATCACTGCTGGGTGGGTGGGGGTGCTAGGGGACATGAGTCAGGGCCTGAGGCTCACTGCTGGGGGGTGGGGGTTCTGGGGGGACATGAGTCTGGGCCTGAGGCTCACTGCTGGGGGGTGGAGGTGCTGCGGGACATGGGTCTGGGCCTGAGGCTCACTGGTGGGGGGTGGGGGTGCTGGGGGACATGAGTCGGGCCTGCTGGCAGGTACCCCTCACTGCTGGGTGAGTGGGGGTGCTGGGGGACATGAGTCGGGGCTTGCTGGCAGGTGCCCCATCACTGCTGGGTGGGTGGGGGTGCTGGGGGACATGAGTCTGGGCCTGAGGCTCACTGCTGGGGGTTGGGGGTTCTGGGGGACATGAGTCGGGGCTGCTGGCTGGTGCCCCTCACTGCTGGGTGGGTGGGCGTGCTGGGGGACATGAGTCAGGGCTTGCTGGCAGGTTCCCATCACTGCTGGGGATTGGGGGCGCTGGGGGACATGGGTTGGTGATCACTAGTGGAAGGTGACATGTGGGCTGGCTGAGGGGCATGCCCATGGTGGATGGGCTGCCTGTGGGACATGACCAGGGGTGCAGGGTAGTCCCCTGTGGTGTGGGTTGCCTGCAGGGGTCGTGGAGGGGGTAGAGGGCACACCTGGGTGGACCCACACTGCCAATTCACGTGTGGGACTCCCCGCGCACCCCACTGGATACACGTACCCTGCTCTGACAGCGAAATTGTGTGTGAATCTTTCCACACACCCCCAAAATCCATGTACCCCGCTTGCACTGGCCCAATCGTGTGTGGGCTCTCCGCGCACCCCGAAATCCATGTACCCCGCTTGCACAGGCCCAATCGCGTGTGAAACTTCCTGCGCACCCCCGAAATACACGTACCCTGCTTGCACAGGGCCAATCGCGTGTGAAACTTCCTGCGCACCCCCAAAATACACGTACCCTGCTCGCACAGGGCCAATCGCATGGGAAACTTCCCACGTACCCCGGCAATACACGTACCCTGCTCGCACAGGGAAAATCGCGTGTGCAACTTCCCGCGCACCCCCAAAATACACATACGCCACTCGCACAGGGCCAATCGCGTGTGAAACTTCCCGCGCACCCGGGTAATACACGTACCCCGCTCGCACAGGGCCAATCGCGTGCAAAACTTCCCGCGCACCCCCGAAATACACGTACCCTGCTCGCACAGGCCCAATCGCGTGTGAGACTTCCCGCGCACCCCAGTAATACACGTACCCCGCTCGCACTGGGCCAATCACGTGTGAAACTCCCCGTGCACCGGGGTACGTGTATTCGGAGGGGTGCACAGGGAGTTTTACAGGCGTTTTCGTGGTTAGGGGCCCGTGCGCCATGTACGGAATTTGTGTGCTGTACATGGCGCATGGGGAGGGGTTGGGGGCGTAACTGGCGCTGCTGCAGGGTCGCTGTGCCACTCTGCACCGCGGCTGGTAATGGATGTTAAAATACATGAATATGCTGTGCGCGGAAATGGATTTTGGCGCACGCTGCTGGCGCAGACTGTTGCACGCTCACACTGTGCGCCAGCCACGTGCGCCACTTGTGCACTGAATTCTATGAATTACCCCCTTAATATTCTACTCATTTGCAAAGCATGTTGAAGTAATATAATGTAAATAAAATATAAAGGCTGCACATAGTCAAATGAAACTGCATGCATACACTATGTTCAGAAATCAAACAAGAATACTGCTACAAAGACATAAAAATGAACCTCTCAATTAATATCATCCATTCCCCACCATGAAACCCCTCCCCCCTTCTTACCCCCTACCCCCTTGCCTTATCTCCTTAATCATCTCCCTCCCCACCCCCTACCCCCATTCTCACCCTTCACCCCATCCGTTTCCCTCCTGCTCCTCTTCCCCACCCCTCCCTCTCTGTCTCACTTCTACTGCACTACTCTCCTACTCCCCTTCAGTTTAATTGCTCTACTTACTGTTTTCTTGGTCTGATTCTCAATTGTAAATTGCTCAAATCTCAATTGTAAATTGCTTCTACTGTTACTGTTATAATGCTAATTGTTATATGTATCCAGTTGTTGTTAAAATGTGCAGCACTTTGGTGTAAAACACTATATAAACTAAATAAATACAAATACAAATATTCTTACTGTTACTCAAACACACTGTGCGGGTAATTCATGTAATTTGTGCACCAAAGAAATTAAGATTTGTGCACCATTCTGCCCACAAATCACCATTTATTAAACAGGGATTAGCACACAGAATGGCACACAAATCCCCATTTTTCGGAACACAAATAACATAACTCAGCCCCTAGAATGTTAGTATTACAAAACAAAGAATTGTTTTAATGTTATTCCCATTTGATTTACTATTAGTGCTTATCCTCACTACTAGCTCACTTTCTACTGTCATCTGAACCACAGTATAGTAACACACAAATAGAAGAATAACATTCCAAACTAATTGTAGATGCCCAATGCACAATCACACACCACAATATACATCTTTACCATCATACTTAGACACTCATGCATACAGCACACATATATTGCACAACAGCCCAACCCATGCCTTCTTTTTTTTTGTTTCAACAGACCCCACATAATGCCTACCAGAAAGCAAGTCTGCAGAAAGCAATGCAGAAATAGAGCAACTGATAATAAAAATGTCCAAAATAAGCATCCATCTCTAGCAGGGTTTGTACAAAAAGTCAAACAAAACAGCTAATACAGTCATTTAGCAAAACAAAACAATCTTCCAGTACAGAAACTTTGCCTCCTCTATCACAATGTAAAATAAAACAGAAAATGATTAACAAGAATGCAGCTACCACTACTGCTAAAACTGCTCCTATACATTTTGATATAGTAGGAAGAAACCATATCAAAAAAAGTTTATTACCAAAAATGTTCTGCCACAGAGTCCTTCAGAATCTTATAAAAACAGAGACAAATCATGCACAACCCTTAAAAACTACAGTAGAAAATGAATCTTAGAAACTTTGATAGACAGTACAATCCTTCTCAAAAGAAAGTTATTTATGTTATTGTTAAACAGAATGAAACCACTAACAAAACTAAGTACTAAATTACAAAAAAGACTTCTCAATAAACGGAATGCCAACAAAAATAGCTTCTAAAATATCTGTGTAGGTGAATGTAGTCACACCACAAGCACAGAACCATATTTTAATGAAGAAGCATACAAACAAAATCAAACAAACATAATTGCCATAGATAGCAGTGGAAGAGGTTATGAAAAACGTAATAATACCATAATGCAACAAGAACTACTGCTTAAAAAAATATCCACAGAAAACTAAGTATCAATTCTCCATTTGACTGAACCAGAACGTCCAGTATACAAATGGCCATGTATGTCAATGTGTAACATTGCCAAAAAATCTTTCAAATCTTTACGCCAGTTCCTCAATCAATATGCGAAAGGCAAAGACAAAATCAAAATAAAACTGCTGCAAAATATGGATACCTGTCCAGTGCGCAAATACACAGGACTGCAAGGACATTCATTGGCCTGCATTTCAGGTCCTATTTGCAAAAGCACCTTCCATCATATCGAAATGATATCAACACATCAGTCAACTATAAGAAATCTAGTTTATAAACTGTACTATGCTAAAATTCCTGCTTTGGCAGCAAGCCAATTTAAAAAACAATCTTATGCATGGTACAGCCAAAGGCCTACTCGGAGAAATCACCCATATCCAGAGAAAATATTTTGGAAGTGAAAGCCACTTACAAAATGCAATAGCTTTACAACAGACTAGTAACAATTCTGCACATGGCGAACTTCTACTACACACATACAAAAAAGAAACACTAAAATTCAAAAGTACGTCCGCTGAAGTACCAAACCATGTGTGTGTGTTGCTGCAGAACTTTTTATAGAAGTAAAACAAAAACTATAGACGTAACATCCAAAAGAGAAGGCAATGAAGATTCAAAATGGTTTGAATTAGCTCTCTACCTTATAGCAGAAAACAAATACGAAATAACTGACCCCTTAATACTTTGCAGTTACTGCACTGCAAAACTTGACAACAATCAAACTCCTTCATGTGCTATCACAAATAATTTGGAATTATTCCCACTACCAAAACCCTGCAACCACTCAATTTATATGAGAGCATCATAATTCAAACAGTGCACCCATTTCAAGCAATAATACGCCTTCAACCAAAAACAGCAATATTACTTCCCTCTGAATTGGTGAAAGGCATTTGTGGCAAAGTAGTGTATTGACCATTAGATCTAAAAGAAAATGTGCACAATCTGGGAGTGCAACGTCCAATAGAGCAATCTTTAATTGTCTTAGTAAATGGTGTACCTACAAAAGACAAAACATTTTGGCAACAACTGGTAGACTTACATAAAGTTAGACAAGCCTTGCAATATCTAAAAGACAATAATGAATATTACAAAGAGATAAATTGTAACGCTCACCTGATTCCCACGGAGGCGCGGGTCTTGGCAGGAAGGTGTCCGTAACACGAAACGTGATGTGCAGGATTCGGTTGGCTTCTGGGGTCGAACCTCTCCGCACTGTGTGTCAAACTCGAAGGGTGAGGTTTCTGCAGGTGAAATAATATGGGGATTAAAGGTCTGGGTGGTCGAATGTCCCTATCTCTTTCCTCCCAGCTTGTCTGTTGAACCCCCCTCCCAGGTCAACTTGCTCACCTTAGATAGGTGAATGCTGGGCTCTCCATCTGCGTCTAGTGCAGGGTGCCGTTGCCAGTTCCTTCACTGGTGAAACGTTAGCCTCTTGACTTCAGAGGATGAGTACCGTTGTTGTCTGCACGACCGGTAAGTTTCTGGAACCTTTAGTCTGTAAGTATGGCAAGCGCTCTTACTGTCTCTTTCTTTGTCTTTGCAGGCGACGATGCAGAAAGAAGAAATCCGGAAATCGCCACGTGCCGGTGAGTGTAACACTGCTGCTGTCTATGCAGGTGAAGATGCAGCGTGAAGAATCCGAAATGCACAGCGTGCCGGTAAGTAGAATAATGCTGTTTATCTTTGTGCAGATGCAGCGTGAAGAATCCGGAATGCACGGCGTGCCGGTAAGTAAAATAATGCTGTTTGTCTTTGTGCAGATGCAGGGTGAAGAATCCGGAATGCACGGCGTGACGGTAAGTAAAATAATGCTGTTTGTCTTTGCAGGCGAAGGTGCAGCGTGAGACACGGCCGCTGCCGAGGGATCAGGTAAGCAAACACTGCGTGTGAAAGTTCATTCTGCTAACCTGTTGTTTCTGATCTTTTGCAGGTGCTGATGTTGCTCGGGTACCGGAATGATGAGTATAATTCTTGCAGGTTCAGGATCCAAAGAAGAAAAGCTGGAGCAGACTCGGTGAGCGTTCTGCTGCAGATGCAGAATAACGCGAAGCACGTTTCATCAATCGGGTGTGGTTTAAATAGCCTTGGAGTGATGAGGCGTCTCCTTCCACGGCCCCGCCTAGGCAAGAAAAGAGTTCCTGCTTCCAGAAGAGTTCCAGTGGAGTGGAGCTGCCCCACCCAGGTAAGAAAAGTAGTCCCAGTTCACCGAGGACTTTTAAGAGTCTGGCAAGTCAGCAGCATGGTCTGCCGCAGGTACGTCCACCCAAGCATCTTCACACCTATGATGAGCCCGGCGCTTCCAGTGCCGGGACCAAGGCTTCTGATGAGCCTGGTGCCACCGGCGCCAGGACAAGGTCCAAAAGGTCCCTGTGGGGACCGGCTGGTGCCTAGGATCAGGGTTAGGGGCCTGCTTCCAAGGACGTTGGAGTGATCCTGACTCCTTGGAAGCAGTGATCATGACAGTATCCCCCCTCAAGGCCCCTCCTAAGTGTGTCTTCTCCGGGGGCTTTGGCTTGTCGGGGTGATTCAGATGGAATCTCTTGACCAGACGAGGTGCGTGGACGTGTTCTGAGGGTTCCCAAGACCTTTCCTGGGGACCGTATCCTTTCCAATCAACCAGATAGTATAATTTAGACCTGGAAATTTTGGAGTCTAGGATGTTCTTCACTTCAAATTCGAGTTCTCTGTCTACCAAAACGGGTTCCGGGAGTTCAGTCAATCGGGTTTCTGGTTGTACTGGTTTTAATAAGGAGACATGGAATACTGGATGTATTTTCATATGCGTAGGCAATTCCAATTTGGCAGCCACCGGATTAATTATGGCAGATATGAGGTAGGGCCCAAGGTATCTCGGGATGAAAGTGCGGGGTCCTTTTAAAGGCAGGTGCTTAGTGGATAACCAGACTTGATCTCCAACAGCGTAGTGAGGGGCCTCTTTACGTTGCCGATCAGCTGCCTTTTTGAATTGAGCTTTAGCTCTTTGCAGATGGGCAGTGGCTTCCTTAAAAGCACAGGTGATCTCCGAATGCAAGTGATCCACAGCAGGTGCTTCAATTTCTTGGGGAGGGTCCAGGTTGGAGGTTCTAGGATGGTCTCCATATAACAAGAAAAAAGGAGTCTTCCCGGTTCCAGAATGAGTCGAATTGTTATACGCGTATTCAGCGATCCAAAGAATGTCCTTCCAGGGGTTTTCTGTTTGTTGGAGCATGCAGCGTAGATATTGTTCTAGTGTCTGGTTTGTCCTTTCGGTTTGTCCATCATTTTGGGGATGGTGACTGGTCGAAAGTCTTACATCAACTTGGGCTAGACGACAGCAACTGCGCCAGAAGTGGGAGATGAATTGACTTCCCCTATCGGAGACTAAAACCGAAGGAAAACCGTGTAAGCGAACAATGTTTGCCAAGAATTCCCGGGCCAATACTGAGGGTGAAGGCGGACCCTTCAAGGGTATGAAGTGAGCCATTTTCGAGAATAGATCCACGACTACTAAGATGGTAGTATATCCCAAGCATGGAGGTAGGTCCGTGATAAAATCCATGGACAGGGTATGCCATGGACATGGAGGGATGTCAAGTGGCTGTAATAGGCCGGCTGGTCTTTGCTTTTGACTTTTATTCTGGGCACACACACCGCAGGAGATTACAAAGTCTCTAATATCCCTTTTCCACGATGGCCACCAGAAATGTCTTTTAATCTTTTCCATGGTTTTGGTAATACCAGGGTGCCCCTCCATTAGAGAGTCATGATAACCGGAGATTACTTGTTTTTGTAGTTTCTCACAGGGCAAGTGCAATCGTCCTCGGAAATATGGTAGGTCTTGATCTACTGAGAAATCTTTTCCCTTTAATTGCCAGTCCTGCAAATCGGTCGGAGTTAGGAGCGATTTCACCGTGGTCTTGATGTCTTCAAAAGATTGAGTGCTGACCAAACCCAAAATCCTTTGTTCTGGGATTATGGGTATTGGATCTGGATTGATCAAATGTTCATCTACTCCCATCCGGGAGAGGGCATCCGCTTTTCCGTTCTTACTGCCTAGTCGATAAGTAATTATAAAGTCAAATTCTGCTAGAAACAGAGCCCAACGAAGTTGTCTGGAAGACTGAGCTTTGGCTGTCTTTAGGTATTGTAAATTGCGGTGATCAGTCATTACGGTGACTGTGTGTCTGGCTCCTAGAAGATAATGCCGCCAAGCTTTAAAGGCCGATCTGATGGCCAAAAGTTCCTTGTCTGTAATTGAATAGTTGATCTCAGGAGGCGAAAACTTGCGGGACCAAAAGGCAACCGGATGTAGTTGGTTTGTGACCGAATCTCTTTGTGATAACACTGCACCCATAGCAAGACTAGAAGCATCCGTTTCCATGATGTAAGGTAGTTCTGGGCGAGGGTGTTTTAAAACAGGTGCAGAGATGAATTTAGCTTTTAAGTCTTGAAAAGCTTGTTCCGCTTCAGAAGACCACTCAAAACGCTTGTTCTTTTTCAACAGAGCGGTGATGTGCTGGACTATCCGGGAAAATTCAGGAATGAATCTGCGGTAAAAGTTAGCGAATCCTAACATGCTTTGAACTCCTTTTACAGAGGTTGGTGATGGCCACTTGATAACTGCATCAACTTTCTTTGAATCCATATGGACTCCGTTAGGTGACAGTATGAATCCCAGGAACTCGACTTCCGTTGCGTTGAAGACGCATTTCTCAAGCTTAGCAAAAAGACTATGTTGACGCAATCTCTCGAGAACCTTTTTAACATGTCTCTGATGTTCTTCTTCAGATGATGAATAAACGAGGATGTCGTCAATGTAGACAACTACACATACGTCAATGTGTTCTCTGAGGACATCGTTCATAAAATATTGGAAAGCAGTAGGAGCATTACACAGTCCAAAAGGCATCACTTGATATTCGAATAGCCCGTACTTGGTGCGGAAGGCGGTTTTCCATTCATCGCCCTCTTTGATCCGTACCAAGTGGTAGGCTCCTCTGAGATCCAGCTTTGTGTATATACAGGCATCTTAGACTTGGTCCAGAAGTTCAGGGATCAAAGGTAACGGTATCTGTTTTTATTAGTGATCTGATTCAGGGAGCGGTAATCTATGCAAGTCCTAAGGTCTCCTTCCTTTTTCGGAACGAAGAACAAAGCCGATGAAGCTGGAGATTTTGAAGGACGGATGAACCCGTTAGCTAGGTATTGGTCCAGGTACTGTCTGAGGTGAACGTTCTCTGGCTCGGTGAGGGCATAGATCCTGCTGCAAGGAGGGGTTGTTCCAGGTATCAGATCTATTTGACAGTTGTAAGACCTATGAGGAGGTAGGGTGTTAGCTTGATCCTTCTGGAAGACGTCTTGGAACTCCTGGTATTCGGGAGGCAATTTGAGAATCTCCTCAGAAGAGATTGTCGCCAGTGAAACATCAGGTCGAGGATAACAAGTGGTAGAACACTCTGGAAACTGAACCGTTTTTGCTCGCCAATCAATCTGAGGGTTGTGCTTCTCTAACCAAGGGATTCCCAGAATGATCTGGAACTGAGGGGCCTTGATTACATCGAACACTATTCTCTCCCGATGTCCGTTATGACTCAACAGCGTCACTTCTTGGGTGGCATGCGTTACTGGTCCGGAGGCTATCTCCGTGCCATCCACAGTAGTGATGACGTCTTTTACTGCCTTAGGGACAAGGGGTAGATTCATCCTTGATACCATTTCACGGTCCACATAGTTACCGATTGCTCCGCTGTCAATGTAAGCTTCAATTGCATGCAAACGATCAGGACGTTCAGGACTAATGAGGACCATGGGTATCACGAAATGCGAGGTCACGGGACAGATCTTAACGCTCGGCAAGAGGACCTCTACTCTTGTCGGGCAAGGTCGTTTCCCTGCTCAGGACTTGTGGTACAGGTATCAGCGGCTCCTACAGTCTTCTTAGCTGGTTTCACGGGACAGTCCCGAAGAAAGTGTCCTGAATTACCGCAATAGAGGCATAATTGCAGCTGCCTTCTTCTTTCCCGCTCTTTCTGGGTTAAAGGTCCTCTCATGCCCCCTATTTGCATGGGTTCCACAGTATCAGCTCCCTTATTCGAGGTCTGTGGTTTGGTAAACACTCGGGTATCAAATCTGGAACGATCTGCCTTCCTGTTCTGTAGTCTATGGTCTAGTTGGACAACCAAGTCAATATAGTCTGAACATTCTTGTGGAGGATTCACAACCTGCGCTAGCACATCCTTGAGCTCTCCACGCAGGCCTCTGTAAAAAAGCGTTATTCTCTTGTCCTCGGGCCATTGTGTTTCCACTATGAGTCTGTTGAAAGAGGCTATATAAGCTAAGAGGTCTTGGTTACCCTGTCGTAATGAGAGAAGCTCATTGTCCAAGGCCTACCCTTGTGCATGTCTTGCGAACAGTTTCTCCATGCTGGACTGGAAGGCTTGAAAATCGTGTAAAACCGGATCATCCTGGGTGACTAAAGGGATTGACCAATCTGCAGCACTGCCACTGAGATAGGAGAGCACGAAAGCTACCTTGGCCTGGTCCGTTGGGAATGCAGCTGGTCGACACAAGAAATGCAGGCGGCACTGGTTGATGAACACTGCAAATTTCTTTGGATCACCAGCAAAGCGTTCGGGCGGAGCCAAGGGCACATTACCGGGCAGATTGATTTGCACTGGGTTTGAAGCTGATGCAGAAGGATAACTCCCTCCTGGAACGGGCAAAGGTGTCTGTCCTGCCTGAGTTTGTAACAACTGCCTAGCAAGGTCCTCGGTTCGCACCTTAGAAATTATCAGTTCTCTTCTTATGGAGCTTGTTTCCTGGCGAGCTGCATGTACTTCTGCTCTTAATTCCCCAAGCAACTGGGCTAGTTGATCGGTATCTGAAGTTTCCATTGCGCCTGGGTAGGAGTTTAGTGGTGGGCTTCGCGTTCTGTAACGCTCACCTGATTCCCATGGAGACGCGGGTCTTGGCAGGAAGGTGTCCGTAACACGAAACGTGATGTGCAGGATTCGGTTGGCTTCTGGGGTCGAACCTCTCCGCACTGTGTGTCGAACTCGAAGGGTGAGGTTTCTACAGGTGAAATAATATGGGGATTAAAGGTCTGGGTGGTCGAATGTCCCTATCTCTCTCCTCCCAGCTTGTCTGTTGAACCCCCCACCCAGGTCAGATAGGTGAATGCTGGGCTCTCCATCTGCGTCTAGTGCAGGGTGCCGTTGCCAGTTCCTTCACTGGTGAAACGTTAGCCTCTTGACTTCAGAGGATGAGTACCGTTGTTGTCTGCACGACCGGTAAGTTTCTGGACACCTTTAGTCTGTAAGTATGGCAAGCGCTCTTACTGTCTCTTTCTTTGTCTTTGCAGGCGACGATGCAGAAAGAAGAAATCCGGAAATCGCCACGTGCCGGTGAGTGTAACACTGCTGCTGTCTATGCAGGTGAAGATGCAGCGTGAAGAATCCGAAATGCACAGCGTGCCGGTAAGTAGAATAATGCTGTTTATCTTTGTGCAGATGCAGCGTGAAGAATCCGGAATGCACGGCGTGCCGGTAAGTAAAATAATGCTGTTTGTCTTTGTGCAGATGCAGGGTGAAGAATCCGGAATGCACGGCGTGCCGGTAAGTAAAATAATGCTGTTTGTCTTTGCAGGCGAAGGTGCAGCGTAAAACACGGCCGCTGCCGAGGGATCAGGTAAGCAAACACTGCGTGTGAAAGTTCGTTCTGCTAACCTGTTGTTTCTGATCTTTTGCAGGTGCTGATGTTGCTCGGGTACCAGAATGGTGAGTGTAATTCTTGCAGGTTCAGGATCCAAAGAATAAAAGCTGGAGCAGACTCGGTGAGCGTTCTGCTGCAGATGCAGAATAACGCGAAGCACGTTTCATCAATCGGGTGTGGTTTAAATAGCCTTGGAGTGATGAGGCGTCTCCTTCCACGGCCCCGCCTAGGCAAGAAAAGAGTTCCTGCTTCCAGAAGAGTTCCAGTGGAGTGGAGCTGCCCCACGCAGTTAAGAAAAGTAGTCCCAGTTCACCGAGGACTTTTAAGAGTCTGGCAAGTCAGCAGCATGGTCTGCCGCAGGTAAGTCCACCCAAGCATCTTCAAACCTATGATGAGCCCGGCGCTTCCAGTGCCGGGACCAAGGCTTCTGATGAGCCTGGTGCCACCGGCGCCAGGACAAGGTCCAAAAGGTCCCTGTGGGGACCGGCTGGTGCCTAGGATCAGGGTTAGGGGCCTGCTTCCAAGGACGTTGGACTGATCCTGACTCCTTGGAAGCAGTGATCATGACATAAATATTGAAGAAAACCTAAGGAAAAAACTGAAATAATTCAAGAGTCACCAGAAACTGGTCAATTTAAACTTCTAGATCCTGCTACAGTATCAAATATTTTAAACCATTATACAATTCATCTATTACACTCTAATGACACCATAGAAAATGCACTAGAAACATACCAAATGCGACAAACGAAAGGATCACCAATCAGCATATGGGAATAAAGTATAGAAGCATGTGCTTTTCCTCTACACTTTCCTTCTGGCAAAGGAGACCTATTCAAATAACAGCATCAGAATACCGCTTGTTACGGATGTATTCTGAAGATCCCAGATTTAGACAAAATGTGAAATACATATTCCACCTACTCTTTGAAAGTGAACTAGCAACTCTATGTTACGGAGTTGCACACACATTAAAATCAGGAACCCACTTTCCAAATATGTCAGCTACGCAATTACTACAAAAAGTGCAAGAAAAAAGATGAGGTTTTACAATCAAGCATTACAAATCTATTAGCAAACATGCGTGGTACTAAAGAGTACTAGTTCCGATGACACGGAGATGTACGTTGTATGATCAGAAACCTTGGCCACCCACTTGGTTTGTTACATTAAGTTGTGCAGAATATGCAAGGGAAGATTTACATGATTTCCTACGCATATCAAACAAAAACAAAACAAACATAGATATACTAACACCTGGAGAACTTTGCTCTCTAGATCCTGTTAATGTTTCAAGAAATTTCCATCATCGCTTCATTGCTTTGCTACACTTTATTTGTAATAAAACCGTTCCCCCCCTCAGAGAAGTGCAACACATCTTTTGGAGAAAAGAATAACAAGCCAGAGGAGCACCACATATCCACATGCTTTTATGGATTAAAGATGCTCCTAAATTTGGTCAAGACAGTGATGCCACTGTGTTACAGTTTATCGAAAAATATGTCACTTGTGAAATTCCATCAGAAGCAACAAATAGTGATCTTCATGCACAAATTCTACAATTTCAAAGACACAAATGTGGCAAATATTGTCGTCTAAAATAGAAAAACAAAGGGAAATACTACACCAAATGCCGCCTTGGTTTCCCGAGACCGGTTACAGAAACAGGAGAAGCGAACAATTTCATGTCTTCAGTTAGACATAGGGCCTCATCACGACTTGGGCGGTAACGCCGGCGCTATTAGCGCCGGCGATATCTGCCCTACCGCCGAACTCCCCGGCGCTAATAGCGCCGGATCACAAGTTCGGCGGTAATGTTAATCCCCATTCCCCATTGAGCCCATTCGGGAATGCCCCATTCCCCATTGTGCTCAATGGGGAAATTTCCCGCTAATACCGCCGGCGGATTTCCCGCCGGCGGTATGAGCACGAATGTTTGGTGGATTTCCCCCCAGCTCAGAGCTGGGGCGAAATCTGCTGAAGTCCTGATTTGGCCGACACTTAAATCCGGCAGTAATAGCGCTACCACTGGATTTAAGGGTTACCGCCAAAGTTGTGATGAGGCCCATAGTGTTAAAGGTAAATCACCTAAAAATACATATTACATAAAAAGAACAGAAGAAGCAAAATATATCAATGATTACAATGCAATCATTGCCCTATTATGAAATGCATGCATAGGTGTGCAGTACATTGCAGACAATTCCACTGCAATTGCATGATATGTTACAGCCTACTTCAACAAAGGAGAAAAAACAGAGCTTCAAGACCTCTGGAATGACCTGTCATCAGACAAAACACTGTCTCAGAAATAGTACAGCTTAGGCATAAAAATGCTCTCCCATAGAGAATGTGGTTTCTATGAAGCTGCAGATCGTTTAACCGGTACTGCTTTTTATGGAAAATCTGAAAATATAGTATGGCTAAGTCTTGGTCCTGCTAAATCTAGAGAAAGAGTTCTCAAATCATACAACGACATAGAAACAATAGCCAAAAATTATTCCAACAGCCAAGACATTTTGAGAAACAATTTACTAGATAGTTACTACCTAAACAGAAGTGCCACTTTGGAAACCATGTGTCTATACCACATAGCCCAAAAGTTCACATACAAAAATAATATAAAACCCAATGAAAAAAAAAGGTAGATACAGAGTTGTCAAATTGTGAAGGCAGCTTAGCAAAACTTACCAAACCAAGCTTAATTAATCATATCAAATTATCATTAAAAACTCCTCAACATAAAGAACTATATTACATGACCCTGCTACAACTCTTTAAACCATGGAGAAAAGAAGAAGAGATACTAGATAACTATGACTCCTATGAAGACGCTTTCAAAGCAAATTAAAGCACAATAACCGATGTAAACTTTGCACAGTACAAAACAATGTTGCACAATGAACAGCAACACGAAGAAGAACTCCAGGCCCAACTAGATAAGGAAACTCCCGGCAGTAGTCAACCTTCTGTAACAGGAAGCCAAGAACCACTGGGACAGCCACTAATAGCAAATGAGGCAGAATTAGCTATGACAGAAGTGGAAAACACCATGAGTCAGTATGAATATACAGAAGACCTAATTAAACTACAATCAAAACTAAACAATGAGCAACGTAGCATTTTTCAAGAAGTAACTAAAGAAATTGCACATGGTGTACAACATGAAAATAAAGAATGTACCTGCCAAAATTACAAACCTATACTACTATACGTCAGTGGTGAAGCTGGTTCAGGCAAAACATAAATCATCAGCAAGTTCCTTTAACAATTGACAAACAACAAATTGTCAGCTTTTGTAACTGCCCCCACAGGTTTAGCTGCCTACAACATAGGCAGTGTCACTTTACACCGATTACTACTCCTGCCAATAGAACACCAAAACAAGTTAGAATATTACAAACTTTCTACAGAAGCTGCAATGGAACTAAGCAGAGTTTTCAAACAAATGAAAATGCTACTAATATATGAAGTGAGCATGGTCTCCAACATAATGTTGCCTTTGATTCACCTCAGATTACAAGAAGTACTTAAAACAAACCACGAAGAGCTCTTTGGAGGAAAACACATTATTGTTTTCAGATATCTTCTTCAATTGACACCAGTGAAAGGTGAACCTATTTTTAAAACTTTAGGACACAAACTCTGCCGTAAAACTCTTGGCAGCATAGGAAATGTCAACCTTTGGCAACATTTCCAATACAGAGAATTAACAGAAAACATGTGACATTCAGCAGACCTCACCTACGCCAACCTTTTTAAAAGTATTAGAGTTGGTGTACTATCTCAAGAAGCACAAGCAATATTAAAAACACGGCACATCCATGCACTTTATGGCCATAACTCATGTACTACTGATGTCATGGAACAATTAACACACAAAAATGTCAATTGTATGTCCTTGTTCCCATCTCTTGCAAGCTATTCCAAATTCAATGAAACAAGGTGGAAAAAAGAAAAATGCAACCAATAATTGAAATTTCCGCAACAGACAAACTGGACGTACATGGTATGACACTACCCATGTGTCAACAAGCTACAACAAGACTAAATACCTTAGAAAATTCAATCTCCAACACAGCTGGTTTGGAGAAAATATTAATAATATCTTTAAACTGTAGAGTAATGCTTAAACGTAACCTTGACGTGGAACAAGGACTAGTTAATGGAGCAATGGGTACAGTTGTTGGTTTTCAAACATACCCACGTGACAACAACATTCAGTTTGTCAATATTCTCTTTGACAAACTTGCAGAAGTAAAAAGGATCAGGCGCACAAAAGCTTGATTCCTTCTTTTCAAAGACATGTATGTACGCAGAGAACAATTTTCTCTAACTCTAGCATACTCAGTCACCATTCACAAATCACAAGGTCTTACCTTAGTTAAAGCATTGATAGATATTGCGAACACAGTCTTCAAAGATGGCATGAGCTACGTAGCACTATCACGCTTACGTACACTTGACGGTCTACTTCTAATCAACTTTGATGCAAGTCAAGTAAAGTAAACGCTGATATTCCTTGCATTTTAGAATACAATAGACTACGGTCACTATACACCCCATCTAATAACATATTCTGTTCCACAAAAAGCAAAACGTTGTAAAAGAAAACTAGTTCAAACAGAAATGCAACAGGATGTCACTACAAATCCTCCAAAGAGAGTAAAATAAACTAATACTTCATTAATTAGTACAACCAAAGAATAATCTATTGCTCAAAGTAACTCAGGTACTTCTTCAAAGAAGCAACACACACTCCATAAAAGTGACTTGGACACAGAACTATCTGGTCCATTCAAATTTTCAAATATAGCTGGTGTAAGTTGCCACGCAAATGTAGCAATCATTATTCTATTTCAATTGCCACCAATTATTGACAACATTTACTTACACAGTACAGACCAATTGTTTTTGCAAATGTTGGTCCTTCATAGAAATGCAACCAACAATCCTGACAACACCTACAGTGTTCAAGGAATAAGACACGAATTGAACTTCTGTGCTGGAATGGTGAAATTCACTATAAACTCACAAGAAGATCTGCAAGAATTTCTAATGTACTTGCTACAAGTACTGGAAAATAAAAACATACCTATAAATGAAATACATCTGGAAACATACATGCACTCTATGCAATATGAACAAATCCTTAATGAACGTTTTGTGTATGTATCCATACCTAACTGTGAATCCGTTCCATTTCAGCAACTTGTACAAAATGCAATCCATGGCAGATTAGGTACTACCTGCAATTCAGATAATCACTCCACCTTACTAATACGAACACATAGTAAATATGTAATATTAATGATTCTACGTTACCATGCAGATGGTACCAAAAACAACTGCAAGCTGACTGGATTCACACATGGTCAAGTATCGCTTGGTAAGAAAACATTCACAACAATAGATATAATCTACCACGCAGGAGCCACAACCAATGCAGGCCACTACACTGCATATATAAAAAAGAATTGTGGATGGTTTGAATGTAATGATAGTACCATTACTCTAAAGCAGATATTACCAGCTAATCTTATAAACACTTATTTAATCTTCTTGAAACCAAAATGTTATAACTAATCTGTACTTAAACATTAACAAAACTTCAATTAGAAAATTATAAACAGTTAGAATATGCCAACAGGTATTTAACTGCTCCAAGATTTTTCAACAACCAAATAAATAAATCAATACCTCTAATAAGTAATATGAGCATAAACATTAATAAAACTTCAATTAAAAAACTATAAACAGTTAGAATACGCCAACAGGTATCTAACTGCCCTAAGAGTCTATTAAAACCAAACGGATAAATCAATACCACTCAACTATAACAAGAAATAAACAGTTAGAATACGCCAACAGATACCTAACTGCCCCAAGATTCTGCAACAACCAAACAGATAAATCAATACCACTAAATTATAATAATATTAAACAGTTAAAATACACCAACAAGTATCTAAAAGCCCCAAGATTTTGCGACAACCCAACAGCTAGATTAACAATTTGAGAATATAAATACAAATTATAATCAGTTACAAATCAACAAGTATCTAACAATCTGCAACAAGCCAACATTAGCCAGAAACAACAAGTAAACACTGACAACACAAAAATAAATGTACTATACCAAAAGAAAAAAAAGATTTTCTTTAATCCAACATGGATTTTTGTTTTTCCCAAAGACCCAATGATTTAACAACAAACACAGAAACTGAGCAAATTGCACAGTAAACTGGTTTGTAATCTACTAAATATGAGGGTCGAAATGAATAAAAAAATGTCTACTATTCAATGTTATCCTTACAAACTACCAATACTATGATCTTTTCTTTTATCACAGAAATTGACAAAGAATATATGTACTCCAGTTACCAAAGCAAACAGTAAGTATATTATAATAAGTAAACTCATAAATACTGCTCCATAACACAACCATTAAAGCAAACATGTAACCGTACACCACAATGCAAAATGTTTACTTCCACGGATATGTTATACTGCAGTGCTTGTTACCAAACTCTACAATGTTAATGGCATGATGTAGCCAAAACTTCCCATAAAAGCTATACAAATCAAACAGTGCATAAACTGTAGATTTGCAAGTATTTCATACAAATTTAATTCTATGGGTGTGATCTATGGGGGTGATATGCTGCGGTGGTTGTGGCCAGGGCCTAGAGTCTTAGGTGCATGGCCTAGGGCCTATGGCCTTCGGCCATGCACCCATGACTCTAGGTCTGGCCACAACCACTGCAGCATATCACACCCATAGATCACACCCATAGAATCAAACTTTTTAACCATGCAGCATGGGCATTTTTTATGTCCGCGGACACCTAAAGTGTTCTAAGAACAGTTTTATTTAGCTAGCGTACAGTACGGACAGGAATAGTGTCCTTAGGACACCCCCATTTGCCCAATTACGGACATCCCGATGCCACACATGTTCTTAGAACAGTTTCAACTTGCATGTGGACACTACGGAAAGGAATAGTATCCTTAGGACACCCCCATTTTCGGTAAGTGCGGACATCTCGGACACCAGGCCCATTCTTTGAACAGTTTCAACTTGCCTGCGGACAGTACAAACAAGAATAGTGTCCTTAGGACACCCCCATTTACCCAATTACGGACATCCCAGACAGCGTGGCTGTCCGCGGACTTGACGAACACAATAGGGGTGCCTGCCACCTAAATAAATACAGCATTGACCCATCTCTTACTCCCCTACCCTCCCCAAATGCTCTTACACACCAACACACTTGCCAAAGTTGTATTTCTCTACCATTTGTCACCGCGCTGTCCACAGATCCAAGATGGGGGGCATTTCTAAAAATCAGTCGCATTTCACGCTCTTCACCAACCAATCAGCGAACACGTTGCATGTCCGCGGACATGACGCAAGCCGATTAGCCAATCAGGACACTGCCCGCGGAGCAAACAAGGAAGTGTGTCCGCGGAGCGGACATATATATCACTAACTTTTTGTGACATACTTTTTGGTCGTTTTTAAAGAAACTACTGGACAGATTTTCACCAAATTTCATGCTTTCAGGACCAAGCCGCTGTTCCTGCCAGAAATTTGGTGAACATTTTTCCCCATTCACTCTATGGGAAAAACCGTTGTTAAAGGTACGTTATGGTTAAGTTGCACTAGTAAAAACCTATGCAATTCACTAACGAAAAACATTTTTAAAGGGACTTCATGGGTAAGTTGCACTACTAAAAATCTATGAAATTCACTGAAAGAAAACGTTGTTAAAGGGACAATATGCTTCAGTTGCCCTAAGAAAAACCTATCAAGAATTTCTGTTTTTTTTTTTGTTTTACTTGTAACCATAATATGGATAGGTTGCTATTAGTGCAAAGTAAGTGTAATGTTCCTTTCAAGTACTTGTTGCACTGAATTTGATTGATGAAGCATATTGTCCCTTTAACAATGTTTTTTTGTCAGTGAATTTCATAGCTTTTTAGTAGTGCAACTTACCCATAACGTTCCTTTAACAATGGTTTTTGCAAGTGAATTGCATAGGTTTTTACTAGTGCAACTTAACCATAAGGTCCCTTTAACAACGTTTTTTATTAGTGAATTTTGTAGTTTTTTTTAGTAGGGCACTTTAAACATAACTGTGCTTTACCATCGTTTTTTCAGTAAAGTTAATAGGTTTTTAGTAACACAACTCATACACAAAGTCCCTTTAGCAATGTTTTTTGTAAGTGAATTCAGTAGGTTTTTACTAGTGCAACTTAAGCATAATGTTCCTTCAACAAGGTTTTTTCAGTGAATTTCATAGGTTTTTAGCAGGATACCCTTAGTTTTTGAAGATGTACTGTACAACATACTGAACCTGCGGGCACCTTGTTAATGTGCACAGCAGTCTCGGAGTATGCGTCTGATCGTGAACATCGGGTGGCATTCAACCTGCTCAGAAAGGCAGGGGCTCTCTTCAGCAAACACAAGGAACATATGCAAGCAGCAGCATGCACATGCATTGCAAGGTAAAATAGACGAGGTCTGCAAACTGTGTACTTATGAAGCAAACAGCACAAAGGCATAGGGACTACACCATAAATGAATGCACCAACAACAGAAGTGACGTCACCCTTCAACAATCTTACCGCACTGCTACTGTGCAAGGGACCAAAGAACGAACGGCCAGAGTAAGGACGGGAAAGTACTAAGACCAGAACATCACTGCAACGTAGCAAGCACGATACAGTTTGTCTGATAATTGCGCAGCTGGTGCAGTATACAATAGTACAGAAGTATAACTTTTATTTTTGTACGTAGCAATGGCAAGCACCTTACAGTGACTGGAAGAACATTTCCCTCATGGAGAAATGACTTACAATACTAACCCCATTGGTACTCACAGTAGTGTGAAACGTAAATTATGTATTATTTATTGCTCCATGTACAACTAAAACATTTTGTTTTCTGTAAGAGAACATATTGTAAAGGAAAGCAAGGCAGCACAAGCAGCACCCCTTCCAAAACAGCATGTGGGCATAGGAAAGGAAAGAAACTCTGTAAACAGCAAAATGGACAGCCTGGAAGCCAAAATGGAAGAATTGGAGAACAATTGTGCCATCTTAAAAGATTGCGTACAGGGTATATTATGGGCAAAATAAAATAGCACTGCCAGACCTGCACGTGTACCCCTTCCCCATGTCATAGCCTGCCATCTCCTCAAAATGTGTGTGATAGGAGACATTACGTGATACCTTAATCCCTTCCTCCCATCACGACCAACTTGTGCAAATCCCCAATTCCCCACAATAACTATCCACTTCTGCTACCCCTTCCCTTTCCTAATGGTGTATATGAATGTGTGCAAGTAAACATTGATATTTAAATTGTTGCTGAGTGTATATGTGCTATCGGTGTTTTTTAAATGCTGTTATGACTCAGCGGTGCACAGTCCTCGTAGGAATGACCGCAATTAAGCAAAAGGGAGGTGCCCTACCGACACCGCACCTGCCCGGCCTATCCGCAGTGGCAATGGAAGCATCCATATGATGCCAGTACAACCTGCATGTCTGCATCTTGTGCACCACCTATAATTACGTTTGGGAGTGGACGTTTGTTGCACAAGTACACGCATGTGTATCTGTTCTTCTGTGTCCTGGTGACACCGCCACTGTGCAGCATATGCGAACGTACTTTAATTAGTTTGATCCGCCCACCCACATCCTACAGGTAGCTATACACATAAACATCCCACCTGCTATACCCTGTAAACACCCAGCATGTCCCAAAATGTTCAGCGCACATGTGTCACACAATTAATCAGTAAAGAATTGGCAACTGTGTGCATGGGACACCAATGCACATGCGCACAAAGTATTCTACCCAAAACATGACCTACGGACAGCTGTCCCAAGGGAGGACAGTGGTGATGTCACCATGCAACTACACCCACGCGCATGGCCCTTTATTTCGGGGACACGATCCGGACCCTCGGACAGCGGAAAAGTACCGAGTTGTGCAATGTCGAGTGTTTTTTGGAAAGTACACACTTACAAACACACCACAATGTGCCATTTCACATGTATATGGTTTTGAACAATTTATGCCTGTTTTCCGGGTGTTCTCCACAGCAGCCCTACAAAAGGCCACACCCGAGAGCTGCTCCACAATCTGTTTGTAGCTTTTCAGAACAGAGTAGCAGGCCACATATGTTTGACCTGTAATTGATGTTGGACCGAATCTGCTGTGCTACACTGCTTTTGCAAGTAATGGCAACCATGTCAGCCAGGCTCACGACCCACAGTAATGGAGAAAAATATTAACAGCCCTTCCTATGAGCCACACGCTCAGTTGCTACAGTCCCTACTGTCCCATTTCCATGGGAAGCATGCTGAAAACGGTAGTATGTTACACATGCGTTTCACCAAGTAAAGCGAGGGCCGTGCCCCAATAAAGCAGGAACATTCCTTCTTCCCTTTCCACTTTCTTCTTTCCAGCATGCCATTATTTAGTACTGTTAAATATCTCCACACGCATCCACCAATCACATTGAAGAGCTCTCGATGTAACACTGTCAGTTCTATACAACAGTCCTCTGCGTACAGACCACACCCAGAAATGTTATTGCGCAATCCCTCAGCCTCCACAGTCCCATTTCCATGGACGCCATCCTCAAAATCCCAGAATGGGGCTTTCGTGCTGGGTGCGGGCGTGGGGGAATAAATTGCAACCAGGTTAGGGGAGTTTGTTTTTAGTGGAAAGAGCCTTATTTTTTTAGGTGCTTCTAGACAAACACCTTTTTTCTGTTTTCTTTTGATTTTGTGTTTTCTTGTGCTCACATTGTTACAGTAAATTCTTCAACACATCCTGTAGATGGGCAAACAAAACAGCATTACCAATGGGTGACAACGAAATGCCATTTGCATGTAAAAACTATGCATTTCTACAACTAATGAGGTCATTGTTGCAGAAGATCATCCCACCATCAGACAAAAAATTAGACATGCTTCTATTAATGAGACACCTTCCAACCTCTGGCTGGGGAGAACATACATTAGCATGGTCTCATACTCTTCTTGGTGTTATGGATGAGAAAAGCACCTGGGCAGTGGGAAAAAGCCTCTTCACTACATTCAGCAACCTCTTCAGTCGACGAAACAAACCTAAACAAGCCATGTAACCCAAATGCATGCCGCCGTAGTGCACAATGACAATATCAACAGTAGCGAAAGTGGCCAGGCCTCTGCAAAGTGCTTAAATATCGGTGAAACTGTGGTCATGGACAGTGCACCACAATGCGTCCACTCCTTCCTAACTGAAATTGCCATCAAAGTGTCTTTCCTGTGCATACTTGTGCAGATCTATCACAAAGGCACTACCCAAAGTCAACACAATGGGCCTCATCATGAGTTGGGCGGTAACGCCGGAGGTATTACCTCCGGCGGTATTAGCCCTGCCACCAAACCCCCCGGCGCTATTAGCGCCAGATCACAGGTTTGGCGGTAATGGAATTCCCCATTCCCCACTGAGCCCATTCGGGAATGCCCCATTCCCCATTGGGCTCAATGGGGAATTTTTGCACTCTTACCGCCAGCGGATTTCCCGCCGGTGGTAATAGCGCAAACTTTCGGCAGATTTAACCCCAGCTCAGAGCTGGGGAGAAATCCGCCAAAGCCCTGATTTGGCAGACCCTTAAATCCGGCGGTAATAGCACAACCGCCGGATTTAAGGGTTACCACCAAACTCGTGATGAGGCCCAATGCGTTTGTCCATGTCAGCCAGCCTCACTATGCAGAGAAATTTAAAACAGAATGACCGCCCCTTCCTGTGAACCACACCCTCAGTACCTATTGGATAATCCCCACAGTCCGATTTCCATTGGCCAGGCATGGTAAGAAGTGCAGAATGTGGCACGTGCGCGTCGCAAAAAAAACCCAAGGGCTGTGCCTCAGTAAAGCAGGAGCAGTCCTTCTTCCCTGTCCACTATTTTTTGTCCACCACTACCTCATTGGGTACTGTTAAATAGTCACACACACATCCACCAATGCAATCCAAGATGTTAGCATCTAACACTGTCACTTCTGTACAACACTTCATATGTACCGTTACACGTTCAGCATGCAAGTGGCGTGTCATTCGAAAACATGTCCAGTAGAAAGTTCAGTAAAAGAATGCAAGATTTGTGCATCCACATTCATCCACATGAGCACCGATCACCACAAAATAGAGGTAGGAATACCTTTTCTGCAGTATGTTTACAACTCTTTTATAAGTTCCTCTGCGCACGGTATCTGCCACTGAGCGTCCATTGCGTCGTTAAAAAGAATACTGTTTTTTCACCCATCCCCTATCAGCAAGTGGCACTTCAATGGTATATGCTTGCAATGTTTTCATTTACCCATATCGTTCATTGTAATTTCGAAACAGGAACTCTCTTCTTTCCTTCCGACAATGCTACAAATGTTTTCCCCACTAACCCATCTCCTACATAAATCGTAAAAATATGGCACCAAAACCAGCACTTAATGTATCCTACCAACCTAATGCAAGTTCCCAAAAGGTCACTGTATGCACTTTTGTGGTTCTCTCTAGGCTGTACTATTGCAACAGCCTCTTTTTAAATCTGCCCACTCTATTCTCCGCCCTCTGCAACTCATCCAGAAGAGGACTGTGCAACTTGTCCTTGGCCTCGAGCCCAGGGATCTAATCTCTCCTGGACTGAAATATCTGCACTAGCTCCCAGTGGCTGCAAGGAATAAGGTGAAAACCATTGGCATTATGCACAAGGCCTTGTGGGCCCTGGGACCTCAATACCTGCTACTCTCACTTCCGAAATATGCCCCTGCTCGAGCTCTTCCCTCATCTGCCTCCAACTCCCTCAGGTTCTGTTGCTTCTACAAGCAACCAGTTGGTGGTAGATCTCTTTCATCGGCTGGGGACTCCCTCTGCAACAGCCTCCCTCCCTCCCTGAAACTTGAGGAGAACCATTGCCGGTTACGGAAGCACCTCAAAGCCTTTCTCTTTGCTTGTGCTTTTTCTCCTCCTCTCCTGTGCTGACTTCATGGCTTTAACTGATTCTGTACTGGTTACTTGGTCACTCTCTGATGTCGGGCCCAGGCCACCTCCCCCGTCTTTCTGGCAAACCCTGCACTTGGGGACTGTTTTCTGTATCCCTAACAGTTCCACCACCACCTGATGTCTGCACGTATCCTTGCACTTACCACCATCGGAGCGTATTTTTACTTATTGTCATTTGTTCTTCTTCCCATGTACTGAACTTTCCATACCCTCCTCCCCATGCACTTGGGCAACCTGAGTGACACCTGGCCTAGTAGGTTTGTTGTCTCTGTCTCCCCGATGTTTCCCCTCCCTTGCCTTGTCACGCCTTGGAAAACTTGTGTATAGGGGCATTATAAATGCCATATCATAGAATTTCACATCATATCATATACACATTGCATTCACCACATCAGGATGCCTGCCACTTACCTTGTACACTTCACTGATTGTTTTTTTCCCACAGTACCCCACTTACTACAAACTTTTCGAAAGTGATCGCACAAAAGCAGCACTGAATGCATGTTAGCAACTTCAAACAAGTGCATGCATGCAAACAGGATGCCTGCCCCTTACTTTGCACACTTCCACCATAGCCTTCTGCACTTCTCTGTATAAAGAGACCTTCTGCCATAGTTTTTGCATACACACCACAACGAGAAACCTTCTTGAGCAATGCATTAGCATCCACAGTCCCATTTCCATGGCTGTCATCCTGAAAATGGCCAGATGTGGCACGTGTAATCCTGAAACTACCATGGAATCTGCAGAGTTTTCATGCTGGGGGGGAATAGTGTGAAACAGGGTAGGGGATTGGGCCTTTAGTGTTTCCTCTGAAAAGATTTTTCTTTTTTCTTTTTTTTTTAAAGTGATTGAAAACAACCTTTTTTTGTTTTTTGTCTTTGTATGAGTTTCTGTTTGCTTCTCCTCCTTCAATTCTTACTGAATTATGGTCAACGCTTCTTGCACAGTGTTAAATAAAATCGCATTGCCAATGGCGTTCAAAGAAATGCCTTTTGCATGGAAGCAGTGTATATTTTGCAACTTCATGCTCTCATACTGGGTGGAAAACATCCCGTCAGTGCACCTAAATGGAGACATGCTTCTGTTTAAAAAGACACCTTCCGAGCTCTGGCTGGGGACAAATTACACCGGCATGGTCCCAAACTCCTCTTGGTGGAATGGTTGAGAAAACAACCTTGACAGTGGGAAAAATCTGCATCACTGCATTCATCAACTTCTTCAGGTGACGGACCAAAAGTCCACATGACATGTAACCCAAATGTAGACCTCCATAATGCACCATGACAAATGGAACAGTAGCCACAGAGGCCACATATCTGCAAAGGCGAACCATCCCGCAGAAACTGCACACATAGAGACTGGCCCACATAGCGTCCACTCCTTCTAACCCGAAATTAGCAGCAATGCCTCTTTGCACGGCATACCTATTCAGATCTTGTACAAAGGTATCACCATCTCTACCAACCTCAGTACACAGAGAGTATTGGGAAAAAGTAGTACTGCCCCTTCCTGTGAACCACACCCTTGACACCTGATTCCATAACCCCCACAGTTCCATTTGCATGCCCACCATGCTCAGAATGGTAGGATGAGGCACTGCGCTTTCCCAGCTACAGCGAGGGCTACACCCCAGTAAAGCAGGGACAGTCCTTCTCCCCTCTCCACTGTTCTTTTTCCAGCACTCCCTCATTGAGTACTGTGAAATATACATGCATGCATGCAGCAATCACATCCAAGACCTCTGCATCCAACACTATTGTTTCTGTACAGCACTCTATATTTACCGTTGAACACTCTGAGTACACATTGCGTGTGCATCCAAAGCACCTCCAGTACAAAGGTCTGGAAAAGAGTCCACCATTTCAGCATCCAAAAACATCCAGAGCGGCAACCATCACACCTTTGACCATGCACACAAGAGTCTACTGCTTGCCCTCACCCAGCACAACATAATGGAGCCATGCATGTGAACATGTGGGTAGAAACCACAATCAACAAATGTAACATAGCCAGCAGCACTTCTACCCAACCCCAGCACCATAACACAGCGACGCATGGAAATATATAGCAGATTCAACAAGCATACCACTGCCTCCGCCACCCCTACCCACTTCCATTCACAAAGTATTGTGTCACTGCCGACCAAACCACACAATCTTCCCAACATTGGGCCTACTTCCAGGAAGCTGCACAAACCAGAGTATCCAAACACATATAAGATTCAGTTCAACCCTACCCTCTTCTATACTGACAGTGTTCCAACACGGAACCCAGTGGGCACACTTCAGAACTGTTTACTGTACAATCACCAGCCATACACCGAAAACCGAAAACTGTAGGATATTCTAACAATGACCAAACCCATGGAACCAACAATATATGCATGTCAGTTCACTTCTGGTGCTCTAGGAAGAGTAAAATGTGCTCCACAACCATTCTGTAAAGGTGACCACTCTCTGAGAGATGCAGTCAAAACTGCATTGCTGTGGTCGGTGTGGTGAAGGCCTTGGCTTTTGGGAGCATGGCCTACGTCCTTTGGCCATGCACCCAATAGTCTAGGGCTTGGCCACACCCACCGCATCATAATCCAGCAACATGTCACCAACTACCACAATCCACACATGTACCACAGCCACAGGCACTCCTACCCAACCTCTGCACCGTTATACAGCTATGCATATAAACATGCAACATTTAGCAGAATCTACAAACATAACACAGCCTCTGGCACCCCTACCCACTTTCATTCACATACAATGGTGTTACTGCCAACCAAACTAACCAACAATAAATGCATGTCAGCTGACTTCTGGTGCTCTATCAAGTCTAAAAGATGTTCCACAACCATTCTGTAAAGAGGATCACCCTCTGAGAGATGTAGTCAAAACTGCATTGCTGCGGTGGGTGTGGGTAAGGCCTAGGCCATTGGGTGCATAGCCTACGGCCTACAGCCTTTGGCCATGCACCCGTAATGCAGCCATGCATGGCAACATGTGACCAAGTACCACACTCCACACACGTAGCACAGCCACCAGCACTACTACCCAACCTCTGCACTGTAATACAGCTATGGATATATGCAACAGTTAGCAGAATCTACAAACATAACACAGCCTCCGGCACCCCTACCCACTTTCATTCGCATAGTATGCTGTGACTGCCAACCAAACCAAAATAATATTCGCAACAGTGGCCCTGCTCCCCAGCACTCTATTCATTGCACAAAACCAATACTTCACAGTGCAGTACAATAGTCAGCACTCCGTGCAATGGACACTACCTATTAAATATGCGGTTCACCCCATCCACTTCTATGCACAAACTATTTCAATTTTACACCCAGTCCACACACAATGCAGTATCAAAGCACATAGTAGATGCACTTCAACTCTACCCTATTCTATACTGACAGTATTACAACACTGCACCTAGTGCTCACACTGCAGAACTGTTCACTCCATTAGCTGCTGCCATGGAGTAAACACTGTAGGATGTGCTAACAATCACCGCACCCATGGAATCAAAAATGTATGCATTGCTGATGAACGACATACAGAAGGCAACAATGTGAAACCTAATTGCAACCACGACACATAGTTGTCGATACAAGGCCTCCATCCGTGTGTCAAATGGGCTATGGGTTTAGCACGTGCAAAACACCGGAGTACACGCTATCTTACAATGTTCATGTAATTCAGCTCCCACCAGTCACCACCGTAAGAGGTCGCCACACCAGCTAACTTGCCATAACGAAGGCTGCCGGCATTCAGCATACATGATTCTCGGCTATTCAGGGACTTGCAAATTGCCACTGTACACACGGATACTGCAGGCACACCAACTTCTTCGTCCACCTATTGACATATCTCAGATGAACCACTTTTCATTACCCTACACTTTCCATCCCTTCTTCCCACCACCACATGATGTAATGTATGTTTTGCAATGCACTCTCCTTCAGCAATTGAGCTGCCACCAGTCACCATAGTAAGAGGTCGCGGCACGAGCTATCGTGCCGTAAAACGAGGGCTGCCTGCATTGACCACACATGGTAGTCACCTGTGCAGGGACCGGCAAATTGGCACAGTACGCACGGATACTGCTGGCGCACCATCGTCTTTGTCCACCTAATAATCACATATCTCAGATGAACCACTTCTCACTCGCCCACACTTTCAATCCCTTCTTCCCACCACCACATGTCGTAAAGTATGTTTGTCAGTCTCTTTCGGCGCTGCACTGTCCTCCAATACACCATGGTAGCGTTTCCCAAAAAACGTTGACACACCGCACGCTTCGCCACAGCCAACCACGGGCCACATCCAATGTTCGCTCACATCACGGCGTACTGCAAGCCAACAAGACTTTTGTCCATGGAGCGAACAGGGAAATGGGTCAGCGGGGCGGAGTCAGATATCACACATTTTTTGAGAAGTGCATTTCAGTTTGCAACAAAAGTACTGGTCGGACTTCCACCAAACACACAAAAGCACGCCTTTCAGAACCAAGCCCCCCACTCCTGCCGCAAATTTGGTTAAAATCCATCCAGCCATTTGGGCTGTAGCCATGCGCAAAGTTTTTGCCCATTCAGTCTATGGAAAAAAAAAATGTTAGGGACCCTGCTATAACTTTGCCTCTCCCCCCCGCACGAAACCTCACCAAACTTGCCGAAAAGATTCAGAGCGGACCATATACTTTTATTGCAAAGTTTGATGACATCACAATTCTGGACCACTTGTTTTTGTTCACTGACATATATAGGCCAAGTGGTTTTGTTCACTGACAGAATATAAAAATTGAAAGGTGCTCTATATAGCGTTCATTAGGGTTTAGTCTCAGCTAATGGTGCACATACATGGGGAAGTAGGCAGGCCTCAAACACACAATTCATTTGTATACATGAAGATAAACTTGAATGTTATTAACATTTTCTGATGATTCTTTTTCTTTCTTCCTTACGTTAGTTTCCCTATATGTGCCTCTGATGTGTATGCATTGTGGTTCTTCATATCTACTAGCACAAGTGTAGTAAGTCTTGAATTGTTAACTAGTTATTACATGTTTAACATTACTCAAAACTTGCATAAGGTAGCATTCATTATTGAATTCAACAAATGTAGCAGGCGCCCCTCCGTCGGAAGAACAAGGCATGACAACCTGTTCAGTGGTTGTTAACCACATTGAGAGTTCGCAGCCATCTGATTTTTGCTCATTGTACCTTTCACAGATGGGCCCACATGGGCAGTCCAGCACCGAAATACTATGGCAATTCCTCTCTGAACAAGAGTACCAGCAGCAACCCCATACACGTGTTTTAGCCTTGTTGGGCATCATCAGTGAGGTGAAGCTGAGCCCCTCTAAGCACAGTGAGCAGGGAGTCCATGTCTGGTTGCCCCCAGGTAACCTGGGGTGACCAACCCCAAGTTCCTTCAAAGTATTTAACAAAGGTAGCATTCATCATTGTACTTTCCAAAATTACAAGATTATAAATATTGTACTTCTATGGTGCAGGCTGCAGCCATTGCCTATGCTTATATATGATTAGGTTCCTGTATTAACAACAACACTCCAATACAATGTTGTTTAGATGAGTACATTCTTTGATACATTATATAATTCATGATAGATCTCCCGATCACACCTGATATCTTGTTACCAACATCACAAACACAACCCTTTGTAGGGACTTTTAATCAAAATTAATTTCACATGTGATATCATCAATGATGTCATCAATGGCATCTGTGATGTCATCTTTGATGTCCTGGGTGTTAGTCTTAGCAGTGCATGGTGGTGGCACGAGTTAGCTTAACATAACTGGCAAATTCTGAGGTTTTTCGGTTTTACTTGTAACCGTAACGTCCCTTTAACAAAGTTTTTTCAGTGAGTTTTATAGGTTTTTATTAGTGCAATTTAACAATAACGTCCCTTTAACAAAGTGTTTTCAGTGAATTTCATGGGTTTTTACCAGTGCATGCTATTTTCGTACAACTTACTAATAACATACTTACCCAATATAGCAACATTTGCGTGCAATTTACAATGTTTCACCTTAAAACTATGCCATTTCCCACCTTCTAGCATCATTTTTAACACTTCTATACACTTTTTCCAACTTTTTCAACTGATTTTGCTTCCGTAGATGTCCAAGAACATCTCACTTCATCATGGACATTCCGGATAGTGCCACGTGACGGTACGCTGGCACGCGGCATGATGACATGTCTAGAACTTGTCTGCACTTTGCGATCATATCTGTGCTTCGCGGACAGTTTGGAACTGCATTTTCTACTGATCTAGGAACTTTCAACTTCAGAATTTCCCTTGCACAGCTCCTACACCTATTCTTACTCATTATCCATTAACAATCTGGTACACAGTATATACTTGGAAGAATTTTAGCAAAACTGCTATTTATCTGAAGAATAGCATCACCTATTGCCATCCCTCCTCCCCAAGAGTCACAGCGACCACCACTTGGAGGACCTTTACAACAAAAAAGGCGCAGTACTTCCAAAGACAATGAAGAGGACCAAGAAGATGAGGTAGAGGCAGTGCCTACCTCTATCACCCAGAGAAAATCATGGGTGTGGCAGGTCTTTATCACTGTTGGGAATGTAGAAAAGGCTAAAGCTACACAAGTTAAATGCACTGAGTGCAAATTTGTACTCAGTTGCAGGCTCCCCGGACAGTACTCCTACGGGACTAAATCCATCTGCTGCCATGCCAAATTCAATGACCGCAATGCTCTCAGAAAGGTTGTTCCTTTCTTAGCAAGAAGGAGGCTATCTTCCTCCACCTCATATTCCTCAACCAATACTGTAACCACACAGCCTACTTCTGTGGGACACAAAATCCCACCAGCTACCTTGCAAGCAATAAAAGATGCTGTTGATCCATATTTTTTTAAGACAACAGTCCTCTGTATATACTACAACACATCATTCTGCAGAGGGAAGCAATTTCGAATTGCTTTTGAAGCTGTAATCAAGGAGCATGAGAAACACTGCCCCCTACCTTAGAAGTAACACATGCACAACATCTTCCCCTGTCCACCTGCCCCTCCATATTAGTGCTTGGTGCCTCTTCCCTCGTTTCCCTCCCCACCTTTGATTCTAAGCTCTCCTTCCAAAAGAATAAATACATCAAAAAACATCAAATGAAATGTTCCTTTACGAACCACCTTTCACAGTTAAAAAATAGAACTAAAAAAAAACTTAGACTCCATCTACTTTACCTTTCTCAGTAAAGTACATAGTACACTCAATAAGATTTTCCAACATTTCCATTTCCATGTTGTGTTATGCTAATGAGAATATTGTGGCGTTCATCCCCCGTTCCAGGGACTGGAACAGTGGATACCAGCCCGGCAGCCCAAGTTATCAGCCCAAGTGAAGCGAGAGTGGATAACGAGGTCTCCGGACCATTATCCCCCCCCTCTAGCCCCATCAATGGGGGATGAAGGCCATTAGCACCCCAGGTTCCCAAAGCGCGAACCCGGGGTGCTAAAAATTATGGAGTTTTCTTCCTACACCGGGATGTCTGCAGCGTCCCGGTGTTGGAAGGAAAATCCTTTTCCAAGATGGCCACCATGGAAAGGGAAGATGGGTTTCCATACAGGGCCCCTCTTCCCTTTCTATGGCAGCCTGCAGAAGGTGAAGAGAGACCCTATGATCATATTACCACAAGCACATTTTTCTTCCCTTTCAAAGCTATCCCACTTTCGAATAACTTTACGACAAAGCCGGTCCCACGTGGACATGGCCACTTTAACCCCATGTGTTGTCCCTGGTGGTCATGTCCAGTAGCCAGATTGTCCGTATCATGACCTTATTCCATGACCCAGACAATGTGGCTACTGCCCATGGCCACAGGCTACACCTCAGTCACCAAAGGTATATCACTATTGTTTGTACCTACATTATGACATTTGTCAAAAAATAAAGCACAGGCACATTTGCAAAACCATGCTTTAAGGTCCTTGCCAATGCTCCTTACACAAGTTTCCTGGAAATCCACCCATGTTTTATTTTTTCAAAAGTGTCAAATGTATGCACATACAATAGTCATATAACAGCCCAAACTTGACAAAATCCATTCAGACTTTACAAAAACATTTATATCTAGATTTAAAATCTTTTTGCAAACTTTTGTGTAGATTTGTCAAATGGCACCACATTTATAAGCCTTTACAATATTTTGGGACTGCCCTCTTATTTTGCCCCCCTTGACAAAATCTCAGCAAACTTCGCAAACACATTTATATCTAGATTTATTATCAGTTTGCCAACTTAAGTGTAGATTTGTCAAATGGCACCTCATTTATAAACATTTACATTATTTTGGGACCCCTCGCTAATTTATCCCCCTCTGGACAGAATCCCACCAAACTTTGCAAACTCATTCGCAATCAGGTCAAAAATATAATTGCAAAATTTCATGCAGTTTCAGTAAGTGGCATAAAACTAATAAGCCATCCAAGAACTGTTTTTCACCAACACTGTAATACAGAGGTGTCCATGAACTTCACAGGACTGTTCACGAACATCCGGACTGTTCGAAGACTTTTATGGCAAAAAACAAAAGTTTTTTTGGTTCTTGCAGCCATATCCCATCCCATCCTAATCACCCCTCACCTCCCCAGAGATTATTTGATAAGTTTGACAAGTGCAATGTGTTTTTCTAATATGTTTTTATTGCAATGTCCGCTGTCTGTGAATACAAGTTGGTGGGCGTTTCCAAAAATCTGACGCACTTCACACTTTTTACCATCCAATCAGTGGGCGTGTCCGATGTCTGCGGACACCACGTTGATTTCTAAACCAATCGTAGCACTGACCGCGGACCGAACAGGGAAATCGGTCCATGGACCAAACCCAGATATCACAAATTATTTTGGACCTACATTTTGGTCATTTTAAAAATAACCTACTGGATGGATGTCCACCAAATTTACAAAAGCACGCTTTCGGGACCAAGCTGTCGCTCCTGCCGCAAATTTGGTGAAAATCCGTCCAGTCGTTTGGGCTGCAGGTGTGAGCAAAGTTTTTCTCCATTCAGTCTATGGAGAAAAAAAAATGTAGAAACCCCTATAACTTTGCCACCCCTTGACGAAACCAAACTTTGCGAAATTATTCAGAGCAGGACATATACTTATTTTGCAAAGTTTGGTGAGGATTCGTCCACGGGAAGCAAAGTTATAAGCCGCCCAAAAAGAGGTATACCTATGGATATAGTAACTACACGGCCACTACCATGGGCCGTGTAATTCAAGGAAAAAAAAATAGTTGCTGGGATGTTAAGGTGAGGACTTAATGCAACAAAACCCTGGAAATTCAGCTAAAGCCACCTTAACTTCGTGCCCCCCGTTGCGCAGACTACGACCGCAATGATGACATCACAGATTACATCACTGATGACATCACTGATTACATGTTGTATGGGATCACAGATGACATTACAAATCACATCACTGATGCCATCACTGGTGACAACACTAATTTCATTGTATATAACTGATTACATCAATAATGGAATTAGATATAACATAATTTATAAGTTAGCTCATGAAAACTTCGATTGCCTTAATAACAATTTAGGCCACGGACTTGGCCATGACAAAGACTGGGGTCACTGGCCAGCACCAAAGGCCATAGATAGTGGTCGGTTAGTGTTCAAAAATACCAATGTGCATGGTTAAAAGCCATGCCTAGTAGCCTGTCACTGTTTTAAAATATACAGTGGGCAACGTTGAAAGTTGTAGTCAGTGGCAATGGCTAAAGGCCATAGCTAGTGCCAATTAATATGTCAGAATGTACAGTCGGCAGAGCCAAAGGCTGTGGCCACTGGCTAGTATTGTGTTTGAAAACCATGGCTACTGGCTAGTTAATGTATGTAATATACAGTGGGCACAGTCGAAGGCCATAGCTAGTGGCTGGTTAATGTTGTGTAATATACAGTGGGCACAGCCGAAGGTCATCGCTTATTGCATTACATTATTTTAAAATTTACAGTGGAGATGGCCAAACGATGTACAAACTGGTCAAGGTCAAAGGCCAAGGCCAGTGACCCATTTATATGTTGGAATATATAGTGGGCACAGTCAAAGATTATGGCCACTGGCCAGTATTGTGCTAAAGTCCATGGCTAGTGCCTGTTCAGTGTATATAATATAAAGTGGACACTGTTGAAAGCTGCATCCACTGGTTAAGGCCAAAATCTATTGTTGGTAGCTTTTTAGTGTTTTAAAATATTCAGTGCACATGCGTGAAAGTTGTGACCACTGTCCATAACTGAAGGCCATGACTAGTATCCATTCATGTTTTAACATATATTTGGCCATGCGCACTGACGAGGGTTGAAGGCCATGCTTAATGCCAGTTACTGTCGTAATATAATGAGTCATGTCATCAGTGATGTGATCTGTGATGTCATCATTATGGTCATAGGCTGCGCAACAGGGGAAGTGAAGTTAAGGTGGCTTTAGATGAATTTCCAGGGTTTTGTTGCATGAAGTTCTCACCTTAAAGTCCCTGCAACTAAAGTTTTTTCCTTGAATTTCAAAGGTTTTGTTACAAAGTATTGCTCAACGTAACGTCCCTGCAACTAAAGTAAATAAATGTGCTCCATGTTTAATATGTATTCAATTCTGCAACAACGGTGTAATACACGTCCCATCCTGGTTTATAATGTTGCAGTAACTACATCTTTTTCACGTTTAATCCATATTACAAAATACAAAGTGCCTGCAGGTTCATGCCAATTGTGACCTCTTGCGGCAAACATCCTTGTGGGGAGAGGTACAGAATGCAAAGTGTCTCTGGGCTGAGGTAATAATCCACTCCTACACTCCTTATCATGTATTCAACTGTCAAATTGGCACTACCCATGCATGTGCATTCATAAATCCTCGTTCCAATCTGTGGTATGAATATGCCAGCATACAGTAGTGATGTAATGAGTTTAGTGATTTTTTTTGTAGTGTCATCATTTGATGTGAGTTTGTTTCATTTCCGATTAGTCCCCTGACCCACGTATATTCATATATGTGATGTCATTTTCCTTTTAAACTATTTGCCAACTGCTTTGGAATAGTGTTTCCCCTTAGTCCTTTCCAGTATATTCAAATGGGAGGGCTAATGGGAATTATCTTCAAAAGATCTCATGAGCTACAGCTTGCATTTGCAACTCCTGGTTTTCCGGCTTTAATATGGGTACGGCTGCATACAGTAGTACTGTAATGTGTTTAGTATGTTTGGTAATGTCAGTTGATATGAGTTTTTGTTATTTATTGTCTGCCACAAGCCCCAGACATTCAGTTACGTGATTCCCTTGTTATTTGAAACAGCTCTCCAAATGGTTTGGTCCAGTACCCCCACATCAGGACTAATTAGAAAACTCAATGTGAAGCAAACAATTGAGGACGAATTGTTGATACCGTTGTTGCTACTTTACGAACATGATGAGATGTTTGACCAATATGTGACCAAATTGTTTAAGAATATTTGGTAGTTACTAAAGATGACCTTTGGGGTATTGGATCACAATGGATTTTTAGGCAACGGGTTATCAGTGCTCTACTTCCTTGGTACCATGGGGTTCGTTGAGGGATCTTTTTTACCACAGAGAGCACATGTGACAATGGGAAAGGTGTTGGAACAAGGAATCGAGGTTACTAAGTTACCGATGTCCATAGATAGGTTTGTGGTTCTGTAGGTGAAGCTGCCATGATCAATCTTGTCCATGGGAGAGGAAGTTAGGAATTCATGTTAAGAGGCTTCTCGTCAGGAGGGCATTACTCAGGTTAGGTTGGCAGGGTGTTGGATAAAGGATGAGATTATGTGATGATTTATAAAAGTGTCAAGGGTTGGGAGTCACAATATCACTGTAAGAGTCCTTTGAACTGTTCCACAATAATATACTGCAATTCTATCGTAACTGCCCCATGATTGCACTGTCCTCACTAGCAGGCACACATTGTTACTTAAAAAGCACAAATGCCACATCTTGGTACATAATTCTGAATACATTTCATTCATCCAGAGAGTGCACTGGCAATTCTTCAGGACTGATTTGCAGGCCCTTGAAGGTTATGTGTGATGTAAATGACATTCCTGCACTTGCTGAACATTAGCCTCATTATGGAGATCCACTCCTTTCACTCCCACCCCATTGCTGGGGCAGCCTGATCTGGCCCCCACCTTTTTCAGACTCAATGATGGTGTTCAGTGGCAATTGCCTTATTCAGGAAGATGTTCATCACTGGCAGAGAAGTGGACACTAAACGAAAAAAAACATGCAGTGTTGCCCTCATGTCCCATCTTATTCAAGGAATGGATAAAGGCCAGATTGCCTTGCTGATGATTTTGGATCTTTCCGCGGCGTTCGACCTGGTGGACCATTCGATCATGTCCACCAGGTTAAGAGAGAATGCATCTTTTTCTGAAGAGGCCATTCAATGGATATCATCCTTCTTGAAGGATAGACATATTAGAGTTGCCAGCGAATTGGCAGAAGCAGATTCGACGCTTCTATTGTATGGAGTCCCACAGTGTGCATGCGTGTCTCCATGTTTCTACAACATTTTCATGATCCCCTTCTTCCAGATGCTGGAAGAGGAAGGGATCGTGTTTGCTAACTACGCGGATGACACGCAATGCGTTCTACCTATTTCCGGTATATATCAACAGGACAAAGTTTTCATTAATGCAATTTATTTGAAAATTCAAAATTGGATGGTGTCCAATGGCTTGGCTCTGAACAGTGCCAAAACCGAACTTCTCCTCGTAGGCTCCCCAAGTAAATTGGATAAATTAGGAGCAGAATATAAGAAGATCAACCTGGACATTTGTGTTATCAAAACTCTTTTCAAGGTTAAGACTCTAGGCGTATGTCTGGATAGACATTTAAACATGAAGACGCAGGTGAATAGCCTTGTCTTGTCAGCCTCCTACTTCCTTAAACTCTTTCACCCTCTTCGCCCGTTTATTTCTGAAAAAAATTCAGAAACACTGGCCAGAGCCATTATTGGCTCAAAATTAGACTATGGATGCAGCCTTTTGGTGGGTATCCCCCAGACTGAGATCCATCATCTTCAGGTAATCCAAAATGGGGCAGTGAGAGTTGTGAAGGGCCTAAGCAAAAGAGATCATGTCTCGGAGGCCAGAAGGAGCCTTCATTGGCTGCCGGTTGGTGAAAGAATTCGGTTTAGGCTTCTTCTTATTACTCAAAAATGCATCGTGGGTCAAATGCCATCATATCTGAAGGAAGACGTAACTATGAAAGATAAGGGAAGGTCACTTAGATCAGACAACGCAAATATACTTATTGTACCCCGGCATAAGACCAACAAAACGAGGCAGGGATCTTTTGAAGTAGCGGCTCCCACCGCATGGAATGCCCTCCCAACTTCAATAAGAATGTTGGTTTCAACAGAACCTTTTTTAAAAAAGCTGAAAACCTTACTCTTCTCCTAGCATTGCTAGTTGCGATAATAGATAGTTCAGAGGTCTGGTATTTGTGTAATTTTGTTATGTGTATGTTAGTCTGCGCCCATCAGCCCTCGGGTACCAGGTGCGCGTTATAAATCTTTTAACATAACATAACATAACATAACATGCCATAGGCCTTCTCAAATTTGAAGAACACCACTGCTGGTATTGCACGCTCAGCTAGTATCAAACTCTTCCAATGTCAATAGAGAATAAATAAGACACTTGTCAAAGGAAGTGTTGTAATGGTCTTTAATGGGAAAAACAATACAGCCTGTACCACCCCCAGACAGTTTCATACCTTTTCAGTGCTAACTGAGAATTCATGAAATCCGTGTTATGGGAAGGGATGTATTGGGATGTTTTGAGATTAACATAACAGATTGTACTGTAACCCCCAACAGTATCAAAACCTTCCCATGGAAAATCAATTGCAAAATGTAATAGTTTACAAATGAGGCAGAGGCAAGAACGAGACAACCATTTAATAAAGTGGATTGCAACAATTTACCCAGGACTGTAAAGAAAACTTTGTTCTATGCTGAAGGCACTAAGATTTTCTTTGTCTTTGAGGTCACATTCGACTTGGCCATTAGAGTTATATTCAGTTTCATGTCAGGCTGCTGATATCCCAACATTGGATTATAGAGAGAGGTAAGCGTTTTGCATTTCATGAAATTGGATGCACAAATATATGATGGAGAAATTTGGTGCTTTGGCATAGTAGCAAACCATAGAGTGATGTGTAGAATGTATTTAACAAATGGGCATGTTCCTGCAAGGAAGTTATGTCATCCATAGGGTTGGCAAAAGAATGGTCGTAGGACAGTAGCGCAGGAATGGGTGATTGTAGTTGCCCATTACATGTTGTCATATATCTGTGAACACCACGTGTGTATGCTACCAATATTAGCAAAGAAAAGGTTCTCGCTATTTACCATTTGCAGGGAGCTGCAGGGCAGGCCGATTGGTTGGCTCCTGAGGCGGCTGTTGCTGCAGCTTTTATAAAATTATAGCTATCTAGATTGATAAAATTGCCTGATGGTAAGGGAAATTGATGCTGCTTCTTTTATGGTGCTGTGATTTACAGACTGGGAAGGTCTGGTGCATTTTATGCTGTTCCACGGCGTAATGGGACATTAGTACCATGTGTAGCCTGTCGCATGGGCTTATGTGTTTTTTTTGGCTAGCTTGGGACGCCTGTTTCAATCCCCACTCCAATGTATACCTGCTCTGAGCCTGTTCCCATTTTACATGAACTATTGTGGGCAACTAATAGGACATCATTATGGCATGGGTCATAATTTTGCAGGATCTAATATGCAGTAGCAACGCCCATTTGCAGGTGGGAGAATCAAACATAAACTAAGAGAGATTGCTCCAGCTACACACAGTCTGTTTGCAAGCTTTTTTGTGAGGCAATTCTGCACATAACATGGTTAGGACAATATCATACATTGTGGATAAGCCATGTATACAGCAATTACGCACGCTTTAGACATACGATGTTAATGCTCCAGGCATAATACAAATTGGTTCTAGGTTAATATTCTGCCCAATTGAGAAGACTCCTCCAAAAGGCTTCCCTTGTTTGGCCATAAAGGGCTGGCCTCAGAGGGTGGGATTTTGGCTCCATCAAGGTTTTAACCCCAATCCCCCCATTTCCCACGAGCTCATGTCCTTCACCTCCATACCCTGATCCACCATGCCCTAGGGCAGTCTTTTTAAGAGACTGGGCCTCATCACGAGTTGGGCTGTAATGCCAGCGCTAATAGCGCTAATAGCACTGGCGTTATTAGCCCTACTGCCAAACCCACCAATGCTATTAGTGCCGGATCACGGGTTTGGCGGAACAGGAAATCCCCATTCCCCGTTGAGCCCATTCGGGAATGCCCCATTCCCCATTGGGCTCAATGGGGAAATTTCGCACTTTTACCACCGGCGGATTTCCCGCTGGCGGTAAATGCGCCAAAAATGGGCAAAATCTTGGCTGATTTCCCCCCCAGCTCTGAGCTGGGGGGAAATCCACCAAAGCCATGATTTGGCAGACCCTTAAATCCGCCGTTAACAGCACTACCGCCGGATTTAAGGGCTACCGCCAAACTCGTGATTAGGCCCACAGTCTGTGAAATAATGTCTAGTGACTGTACACCTAAAAATATCCCTGCCAGTGTCCTGTAGGAGAAAGCCAAGGTGTTCTAATTCTAATGTTGTTGATGGTTCTCATAATTACCTCATTAGTTAACACCAGTAAAATGTAAAGGTTAAGTCTGTCTACCTTTGCAATGTGCATGGAACATGCTTACAAATTCTCATTTAGAAATAATTAAAGCATCATGAAAATCAATAAATCAACCGTAAATATTTTCCACATATATTATAAACAATTTGACAATACTGTTTATGTGAAATCCCGAATCCAAGCTACATAATATATCTTATAACTAAATACACTTGGTCGGGCCGATTTCAATATTTCTGGTGTTATACAGTCTAATTGTATGAGACCCCAACTCTTTCTGCAAATTTCCCTTTGATGTTTGCATTTTTTTTTTATTTATGTTGGCAGCCGGAAGGATTCTCTTTCTGCTCTACTGTTTTTATTTCACTCTACATTGGTTTTAGGCGGTATTTATTTCTTTATTTATTCATAATTGTAGAGCGCACAACAGCCCAGAGGCATCGTAGGATGCTCTCCTAAGGGTGGAACCTAATTTATCACAACAGTATTCCAATGCATCATTCTGGTAGTCATTGGGGCAATATCTTTGTTTTTATGCCTCCTGTCGGCTATTTTGTTTTAGGGGCTTGCTTTGTTCAGGGAACTTCGTGGGAGGCCTAAAGCAACTGCTATACATATGAGCTATAGCGTTGTGACGTGGCCTCTGCCACTATGTTGCCCTGTGCAGGCCCAACATTTCCTGTGTGTGGGCGGACCTGGATGTTTGGTAATTGTTGGGGCCATCCTGATTGGCCAGCCACCAAAACCTTTGTTTTAAATTCCCTAATGGGAATGATGGGCTGCCAGAGGCCCAGCACTGTAAGTGAGGGTACGTGTAGGGAAAACCCTGTTACTGCGCTCAGTTATGCCACAGTTATGGAAGGTAATCAGGTTGACTTACCTGCTTGACAATTTTGCCACCAAATTCACTGTAGACCCACTCTAGCCATACTGGTGATACTGGCGTCTCTTGCCCACGCTCTGATTTTTGCATTTTTGATTGCTGGGTGTGCTTCCCAAACCTTTTTTCATGCTACTGCTAGTCCTTCTAACCTGTGTGGGCTGGGCCTTCCATCCTGGCGTGATTGTCTGGACTGTTTTACACTGTTTAACATCCTTTACTACCAGGGTTTCCCTCCATGGTGCTCGAAGATGTTTCCATCTGGAAGGGTGTTTGGACCGCAAGACACCACCACATTTGCTTCTCTGTGCTGTCCTGGGTCACCGCCACCATTGTCCTGCTGCAGGGCTGTTTTCTGTTTCTGGATCATGAGCCCATCTCCTGCAAAGGAATATTGTTCTTGGTTTGGCCATCTGTGTTGTTGTTGGCTCAGCGGTGAAGTCCCTAGGCAACCGGATCCTTGATTTTGCCATAACAAATATGTGTTTTCTTACCAGGTGGAACCAAAATCATACATACCTACTTCTGCGCCATGCATTGGTGGGTTGCCCTTGATAATCACCCACAGAGTGCCCCATGGTCAGTGGTCGAAGATCTCTAGAGGCAGAATTCAACCGCGTTCCCCCCTCGGCTTGCATTGAGGCTGTATCCTTTGCTAAATTTGCATTTAAACAGGGTGATCTTAAATTTGCTTTCAAAAGAAAGAGTTCTTAAGGTTTCAGGTCTGTTCAGAATCAAGATAAATGTATGTGTTTCTAAAATGTACTCACATTCAGCATATCAATGGGCCTGCATGTTGAATTCTTTATTTCAAATGCATAACATTATGAAAGAACAGTATTAGTATTGTCACTCTACTGTTTTGACCTCGCCAATGATTGCTACATGAATGAAATAGCAGCAAATATCACCAAAGTCCAACTGAAATATTGAGCACTACCCCTCTTTAAATATCTGTTCCAGCTCCAGAGTGAAAGAGATGCATAGGTCTTGTGGCTTTGCCCACGCCCATTCTGATGACAGCAATTTTCAGTCTTGGAATGTACACATTGGACAAAAGTCAAGTGTGCTTTTAATCCACAATACTTTAGCCCCGTGTAGGTGTTGGACCATGCATCTTACTTTAAGAAAGTGTTGATGCATTTTAAAATGTACAGAGGAAGGCATGCTTCCCCCTCTTTTTGGAAACGCTGTAAAAGGAAAGGTATTTGGAAATATTTTGAATGGATGGACTAAAATCTACTTCTCCTTGCTACTTACAAATGTGTAGTCCAGAGTTTATTGTTGGTGCAAATTAATGTGGGTTTCCAAAGGTTTTAAAGTAGTCCGACCTGGTTTTTATTAGGTTTGTGATGGATGTAGCTGCCTAGCTACTTAGCTACTGCCCAATATCCATCAATCCTGCTTCTGGAAAAGTGCCTAGATCTGGGAGCCAGCTTTGGAAAAACATGTATCTATGTTTTTACTTGCTGTAAATAATCATACATGTGAAAATATGAAAATGATAGGAAAGTTAAGTTTCCAAGGTCCTGCAGACTGTTCAGTGCTGTGAAAAGAACAGGCTGTCCAGTACACTGAGATGCTTTCACTGTCATCTCACTGCCAACTTTTAACTTACATAGGTAACTGCAGCACAGGGAAGTTGTTTAAAAGGCGTGGTTTATATGCTGACTATTCCCCAAAGGAGTGCTGCCTCCTCAATGCCTCAGGATGCCGCATGGCAGGGCCCTATGGCTACCCAAGCTGAATCCTTAGAACTGTATCCTCTGCATCTTTGCTGGAACCTGCAAACTAAAAGCCACCCTAAGGTAAATCCGTCTTCATGGTCACCCACTAATCCCTACTATAGAACTGGTCGGTGTCTGTTCGGGGGTGAGGAGGATCCTTAGGTGCTGATCTTTGAGCACACAGGTGCTTATGTTGTTGGCTGAAAGAGTCCCTTCCCTCTCTCCAGTGCCCTGAGGGGTCTTCACTGTGGAAAAAGGTGATCTACAAGCAACAGGTGTGCCATAGATTTATTTGGTAGTAGTCATGTAACATACACAGCGCCCTGCACAGGAACCTGAGCTATGTAGTGACTTCAATCGCAGACAAGATATGTTCAGTGTATCACACTATTCCCCATTTCTGAGTTCCAGACTTCTCAAATGTGTCCACAGGTACATAGCAGCCCAATGTACCCTTTTGTTGTCCAACTATATTCACCTTTTGCAGAATTTCTTTTAAACTCAGCCACATCTACCTCCTGCCTTGGCTGCTACAAATTATTATTCTGGAGTTTGCCCCATAGAAAAATACAAACAGTCTTTCTGGGTTAGAAATACACCATTATTTTACTAGGTGGCTGGAGGAAAACTCCAGACCACCTCAAAGCTAAACATCATGGGCCTCATTACGAGTCCGGCGGTAACTGAGCCGGAAAAACCGGCAGGTTACCGCCAGACCAGTATTATCATTCTGCCTCTGTGATTCCCAGACTCACTGGGGCATTAAGACCCCGGTGACCCGGGAATTCCAGAGGCAGAATTGTGTAAGTCCCCATTCCCATGGAGCACCATAGGACTCCATGGGGAAGGGGACAATGGAAACACTGGTTCCGTCTATGACAGAGCCGGTGTTTCCATGTCTGCCTCCAGGCGGGTGGTGTTAAACCCGCCAGGTCAGACCTGGCAGGAGTGACAACGCCCGCCCGCAGGACTCTTAATCAGCCAGTCTGGAAAGAACGGTGGCGGCGGTTTTACCACCACCGTTCTTTCCAGACCGGCAGTGTAGTAATGAGGCTCCACATGTTATTAAGTCAATATAGCTCATCTAAAACATGTCACATAGCAATCCGGCTGGTGTCCAACACGCATAGAAAATGCCTTCATTTCTGAAATCACAATTGTCAACCTTAAAGGATTCACATTCACCTAGGCTATCACAAAACATTCAGGGGTCGATTCATGGAATTAATGTGCGCCGAAAATTCCCGCGCAGAGGTGCCAAAACGTGCGATTCGCAGTAAAAGTGTGAAAATCGCAGGGAAACCAGCGCACATCGATTCATGGAAGTCCGTGCGCGAGAAAAACATTGGATGTGCGCTAAAAATGTGCGCCGCGCACGCCGGCGCACAGGTCATCCAACAGCGTGCGCCACGGCCACTGCGAAATCGCACATAGTGCGGCGCACATCACAAAAGTAGGCGGAACACTGGGCGTAACACTCGGAATGGGGAACAACGCGTGAAAATATGGGCGTCACGGGGGAAGTACAGGAGGCAAGTGCGCGGAACGCCCACACGCTCGCCTACAACCCATATTCATGGAATCGAATAGGGCAAACCAGCGCACGGTCAAAGACGCGCACAGGGCCAAACAAGTACACCACAAGAAAGCAGGCGGTAGCGCCCCTGTGCCTGAAAAAAATGTGCGCCAAAATGTGCGCTAACAAAAAGCACCCATATACAGCCATGATGAATGGTCCATACAGTGGCCCTCTAGGACAAATGAGGTGCAAAGGGGTACCGACAAACACGGACACCCACTGTGTGAAAAATAGCGTGTGCGTGTGTTCCTGGGTGCGCGGGAAGTTCCACACGCGATTGGCCTGGGTACGTGTACTTCGGGGTGCGCGGGAAGTTCCACACGCAATTGGCCTTGGTATGTGTACTTCGGGCTGCGCGGGAAGTTCCACAGACGATTGGCCTGGGTACGTGTACTTCGGGGTGCGTGGGAATTTCCACACGCGATTAGCCTGGGTACGTGTACTACGGGCTGCGCGGGAAGTTCCACATGCGATTGGCCTGGGTACGTGTATTTCGGGATGCGCGGGAAGTTCCACACGCGATTGGCCTGGGTACGTGTACTTCGGGGTGCGCAGGAAGTTCCACACGCGATTGTCCTGGGTACGTGTACTTCGGGATGCGCGTGAAGTTCCACACGCGATTGTCCTTGGTACGTGTACTTCGGGTGCGTGGGTAGTTCCACACGCGATTGGCCTGGGTACGTGTATTCCGAGGTGCGTGGGAAGATTCACACGCGATTTCAGCAGGGTACGTGTATTTCGGTGGTGCCGGGGAACGCTACACGTGATTTGGCCATGTGGGTCCTCCCAGGTGTTCCCTCTACACCCTCCACGGCCCCTGCAGGTGGTCCACACCACAGGGGAGTACCCTGCACCCCTGCTCAAGTCCCACAGGCAACCCATCCACCATGGCCATGCCCACCAGCCAACCCACATGTCACCTTGCACTACTGATCACCAACACATGTCTCCCAGCACCCCCACACCCCAGCATCCAGGGGCACCCTCCACAAGGCCCCCAAACATGTCTACCACCACCCCCACCCCCCAGCAGTGCAGGGGCAGCCTCCACCAGGCCCCCACTCATGTCTCCCACCACCCCCACCCCCCAGCAGTGCAGGGGCAGCCTCCACCAGGTCCCCACTCATGTCCAACTCATGTCTCCCTGCACTCCCACCCCCCAGCCACCAGGGGCACCCTCCACCAGGCCCCCACTCATGTCTCCCACCACCCCACCCCCCAGGAGTGAAGGGGCAGCCTCCACCAGGCCCCCACTCATGTCTCCCATCACCCACACCCCCCAGCAGTGCAGGGGCAGTCTCCACCAGGCCCCCACTCATGTCTCCCTGCACCCCCACCCCCCAGCAGTGCAGGGGCAGCCTCCACCAGGACCCCACTCATGTCCCCCTGCACCCCCACCCCCCAGCAGTGCAGGGGCAGCCTCCACCAGGCCCCCACACATGTCCCCCTGCACCCCTACCCCCCAGCAGTGCAGGGGCAGCCTCCACCAGGCCCCCACTCATGTCTCCCTGCACCCCCAACCCCCAGCCACCAGGGGCACACTCCACCAGGCCCCCACTCATGTCTCCCACCACCCCCACCCCCCCAGCAGTCCAGGGACAGCCTCCACCAGGCCCCCACTCATGTCCAACTCATGTCTCTCTGCCCCCCGACCCCCCAGCCACCAGGGGCAGCCTCCACCAGGCCCCCACTCATGTCTCCCACCACCCCCACCCCCCAGCAGTGCAGGGGCAGCCTCCACCAGGCCCCCACTCATGTCTCCCACCACCCCCACCCCCAGCAGTGCAGGGGCAGCCTCCACCAGGCCCCCACTCATGTCTCCCATCACCCCCACCCCCAGCAGTGCAGGGGCAGCCTCCACCAGGCCCCCACTCATGTCTCACTGCACCCCCACCCCCCAGCCACCAGGGGCACCCTCCACCAGGCCCCCACTCATGTCTCCCACCCCGCAACCCCCCAGCCACCAGGGGCAGCCTCCACCAGGCCCCCACTCAAGTCTCCCACCACCCCCACCCCCCAGAAGTGCAGGGGCAGCCTCCACCAGGCCCCCACTCATGTCTCCCACCACCCCCACCCCCCAGCAGTGCAGGGGCAGCCTCCACCAGGCCCCTACTCATGTCTCCCATCACCCCCACCCCCCAGCAGTGCAGGGGCAGCCTCCACCAGGCCCCCACTCATGTCTCCCTGCACCCCCACCCCCCAGCCACCAGGGGCACCCTCCACCAGGCCCCCACTCATGTCTCCCACCACCCCCACCCCCCAGCCACCAGGGGCACCCTCCACCAGGCCCCCACCCATGTCTCCCACCACCCCTACCCCCCAGCAGTGCAGGGGCAGCCACCACCAGGACCCCACTCATGTCTCCCACCACCCCCACATCCCAGCAGTGCAGGGGCAGCCTCCACCAGGCCCTCACTCATGTCTCCCATCACCCCCACCCCCCAGCAGTGCAGGGGCAGCATCCAACAGGCCCCCACACATTTCCCCCTGCGCCCCCACCCGAAGCTGTGCAAGGGCAGCCTCCACCAGGCCCCCACTCATGTCTCCCACCACCCCCACCCCCGGCACCCTCCACCAGGCCCCCACTCATGTCTCCCACCACCCCCACCCCCCAGCAGTGCAGGGGCAGCCTCCACCAGGCCCCCACACATGTCCCCCTGCACCCCCACCCCACAGCCACCAGGGGCACCCTCCACCAGGCCCCCACTCATGTCTCCCACCACCCCCACCCCCCAGCAGTGCAGGGGCAGCCTCCACCAGGCCCCCACACATGTCCAACTCATGTCTCCCTGCACCCCCACCCCCCAGCCACCAGGGGCACCCTCCACCAGGCCCCCACTCATGTCTCCCACCACCCCCAGCCACCAGGGGCACCCTCCACCAGGCCCCCACTCATGTCTCCCACCACCCCCACCCCCCAGTAGTGCAGGGGCACCCTCCACCAGGCCCCCACTCATGTCTCCCATCACCCCCAACCCCCAGCAGTGCAGGTGCAGCCTCCACCAGGCCCCCACTCATGTCCCCCTGCACCTCCACCCCCCAGCAGTGCAGGGGCAGCCTCCACCAGTCCCCCACACATGTCCCCCTGCACCCCCACCCCCCAGCAGTGCAGTGGCAGCCTCCACCAGGCCCCCACTCATGTCTCCCACCACCCCCACCCCCCAGCCACCAGGAGCACCCTCCACCAGGCCCCCACTCATGTCTCCCACCACCCCCACCCTCCAGCAGTGCAGGGGCAGCCGCCACCAGGCCCCCACTCATGTCTCCCACCACCCCCACCCCCCAGCAGTGCAGGGGCACCCTCCACCAGGCCCCCACTCATGTCTCCCATCACCCCCACCCCCCAGCACTGCAGGGGCTGCCTCCACCAGGCCCCCACTCATGTCCCCCTGCACCCCCACCCCCCAGCAGTGCAGGGGCAGCCTCCACCAGGCCCCCACACATTTCCGCCTGCACCCCCACCCCCCAGCAGTGCAGGGGCAGCCTCCACCAGGCCCCCACTCATGTCTCCCACCACCCCCACCCCCCAGCCACCAGGGACACCCTCCACCAGGCCCCCACTCATGTCTACCACCACCCCCACCCCCCCAGCAGTGCAGGGGTAGCCTCCACCAGGACCCCACTCATGTCCCCTATCACCCCCACCCCCCAGCAGTGCAGGGGCAGCCTCCACCAGGCCCCCACTCATGTCTACCATCACCCCCACCCCCCAGCAGTGCAGGGGCAGCCTCCACCAGGCCCCCACTCATGTCTCCCACCATCCCCACCCCCCAGCCACCAGGGGCACCCTCCACCAGGCCCCCACTCATGTCTCCCTGCACCCCCACCCCCCAGCAGTGCAGGGGCAGCCTCCAACAGGCCCCCACACATGTCCCCCTGCGCCCCCACCCGAAGCTGTGCAAGGGCAGCCTCCACCAGGCCCCCCGTCATGTCTCCCACCACCCCCACCCCCCAGCCACCAGGGGCACCCTCCACCAGGCCCCCACTCATGTCTCCCACCACCCCCACCCCCCAGCAGTGCAGGGGCAGCCTCCACCAGGCCCCCACACATGTCCCCCTGCACCCCCACCCCCCAGCCACCAGGGGCACCCTCCACCAGGCCCCCACTCATGTCTCCCACCACCCCCACCCCCCAGCAGTGCAGGGGCAGCCTCCACCAGGCCCCCACACATGTCCAACTCATGTCTCCCTGCACCCCCACCCCCCAGCCACCAGGGGCACCCTCCACCAGGCCCCCACTCATGTCTCCCACCACCCCCAGCCACCAGGGGCACCCTCCACCAGGCCCCCACTCATGCCTCCCACCACCCCCACCCCCCAGTAGTGCAGGGGCACCCTCCACCAGGCCCCCACTCATGTCTCCCATCACCCCAACCCCCAGCAGTGCAGGTGCAGCCTCCACCAGGCCCCACTCATGTCCCCCTGCACCTCCACCGCCCAGCAGTGCAGGGGCAGCCTCCACCAGTCCCCCACACATGTCCCCCTGCACCCCCACCCCCCAGCAGTGCAGTGGCAGCCTCCACCAGGCCCCCAATCATGTCTCCCACCACCCCCACCCCCCAGCCACCAGGGGCACCCTCCACCAGGCCCCCACTCATGTCTCCCACCACCCCCACCCCCCAGCAGTGCTGGGGCAGCCTCCACCAGGCCCCCACTCATGTCTCCCACCACCCCCACCCCCCAGCAGTGCAGGGGCACCCTACACCAGGCCCCCACTCATGTCTCCCATCACCCCCACCCCCCAGCACTGCAGGGGCAGCCTCCACCAGGCCCCCACTCATGTCCCCCTGCACCCCCACCCCCCAGCAGTGCAGGGGCAGCCTCCACCAGGCCCCCACACATTTCCCCCTGCACCCCCACCCCCCAGCAGTGCAGGGGCAGCCTCCACCAGGCCCCCACTCATGTCTCCCACCACCCCCACCCCCCAGCCACCAGGGACACCCTCCACCAGGCCCCCACTCATGTCTACCACCACCCCCACCCCCCCAGCAGTGCAGGGGTAGCCTCCACCAGGACCCCACTCATGTCCCCTATCACCCCCACCCCCCAGCAGTGCAGGGGCAGCCTCCACCAGGCCCCCACTCATGTCTACCATCACCCCCTCCCCCCAGCAGTGCAGGGGCAGCCTCCACCAGGCCCCCACTCATGTCTCCCACCATCCCCACCCCCCAGCCACCAGGGGCACCCTCCACCAGGCCCCCACTCATGTCTCCCACCACCCCCACCACCCATCAGTGCAGGGGCAGCCTCCACCAGGCTCCCACTCATGTCTCCCACCACCCCGACACCCCAGCAGTGCAGGGGCAGCCTCCATCAGGCCCCCACTCATGTCTCCCACCACCCCCACCAGCCAGCAGTGCAGGGGCACCCTCCAGCAGGCCCCCACTCATGTCTCCCATTACCCCCACCCCCCAGCAGTGCAGGGGCAGCCTCCACCAGGCCCCCACTCATGTCTACCATTACCCCCACCCCCCAGCAGTGCAGGGGCAGCCTCCACCAGGCCCCCACTCATGTCTCCCACCACCCCCACCCCCCAGCCACCAGGCACACCCTCCACCAGGCCCCCACTCTTGTCTCCCTGCACCCCCATACCCCAGCCACCAGGGGCAGCCTCCACCAGGCCCCCAAACATGTCTACCACCACCCCCACCCAGTGCAGGGGCAGCCTCCACCAGGCCCCCACTCATGTCTCCCACCACCCCCACCCCCCAGCAGTGCAGGGGCAGCCTCCACCAGGCCCCCACTCATGTCTCCCTGCACCCCCACCCCCCAGCCACCAGGGACACCCTCCACCAGGCCCCCACTCATGTCTCCCACCACCCCCACCCCCCAGCAGTGCAGGGGCAGCCTCCACCAGGCCCCCAAACATGTCTACCACCACCCCCACCCCCCAGCAGTGCAGGGGCAGCCTCCACCAGGCCCCCACTCATGTCTCCCACCACCCCCACCCCCCAGGGGCACCCTCCACCAGGCCCCAACTCATGTCCAACTCATGTCTCCCTGCACCCCCACCCCCCAGCCACCAGGGGCACCCTCCACCAGGCCCCCACTCATGTCCAACTCATGTCTCCCTGCACCCCCACCCCCCAGCCACCAGTGGCAGCCTCCACCAGGCCCCCAAACATGTCTACCACCACCCCCACCCCCCAGCAGTGCAGGGGCAGCCTCAACCAGGCCCCCACTCATGTCTCCCACCACCCCCACCCCCCAGCCACCAGGGGCACCCTCCACCAGGCCCCCACACATGTCCAACTCATGTCTCCCTGCACCCCCACCCCCCAGCCACCAGGGGCAGCCTCCACCAGGCCCCCACTCATGTCTCTCACCACCCCCACACCCCAGCAGTGCAGGGGCAGCCTCCACCAGGCCCCCACTCATGTCTCCCTGCGCCCCCACCCCCCAGCCACCAGGGGCACCCTCCACCAGGCCCCGACTCATGTCTCCCACCACCCCCACCCCCCAGCCACCAGGGGCACCCTCCATCAGGCCCCCACTCATGTCTCCCTGCACCCCCACCCCCAGCAGTGCAGGGGCAGCCTCCACCAGGCCCCCACTCATGTCTCCGTGCACCCCCACCCCCCAGCCACCAGGGGCACCCTCCACCAGGCTCCCACTCATGTCTCCCACCACCCCCACCACCCAGCCACCAGGGCCACCCTCCACCAGGCCCCCACTCATGTCTCCCACCACCCCCACTCCCCAGCCACGAGGGCACCCTCCACCAGGCCCCCACTCATGTCTCCCACCACCCCCACCCCCCAGCAGTGCAGGGGCACCCTCCAGCAGGCCCCCACTCATGTCTCCCATTACCCCCACCCCCCAGCAGTGCAGGGGCAGCCTCCACCAGGCCCCCACTCATGTCTACCATTACCCCCACCCCCCAGCAGTGCAGGGGCAGCCTCCACCAGGCCCCCACTCATGTCTCCCACCACCCCCACCCCCCAGCCACCAGGCACACCCTCCACCAGGCCCCCACTCATGTCCCACTCATGTCTCCCTGCACCCCCATGCCCCAGCCACCAGGGGCAGCCTCCACCAGGCCCCCAAACATGTCTACCACCACCCCCACCCAGTGCAGGGGCAGCCTCCACCAGGCCCCCACTCATGTCTCCCACCACCCCCACCCCCCAGCAGTGCAGGGGCAGCCTCCACCAGGCCCCCACTCATGTCTCCCTGAACCCCCACCCCCCCAGCCACCAGGGGCACCCTCCACCAGGCCCCAACTCATGTCTCCCACCACCCCCACCCCCAGCAGTGCAGGGGCAGCCTCCACCAGGCCCCCAAACATGTCTACCACCACCCCCACCCCCCAGCAGTGCAGGGGCAGCCTCCACCAGGCCCCACTCATGTCTCCCACCACCCCCACCCCCCAGGGGCACCCTCCACCAGGCCCCAACTCATGTCCAACTCATGTCTCCCTGCACCCCCACCCCCCAGCCACCAGGGGCACCCTCCACCAGGCCCCCACTCATGTCCAACTCATGTCTCCCTGCACCCCCACCCCCCAGCCACCAGTGGCAGCCTCCACCAGGCCCCCAAACATGTCTACCACCACCCCCACCCCCCAGCAGTGCAGGGGCAGCCTCAACCAGGCCCCCACTCATGTCTCCCACCACCCCCACCCCCCAGCCACCAGGGGCACCCTCCACCAGGCCCCCACACATGTCCAACTCATGTCTCCCTGCACCCCCACCCCCCAGCCACCAGGGGCAGCCTCCACCAGGCCCCCACTCATGTCTCTCACCACCCCCACACCCCAGCAGTGCAGGGGCAGCCTCCACCAGGCCCCCACTCATGTCTCCCTGCGCCCCCACCCCCCAGCCACCAGGGGCACCCTCCACCAGGCCCCGACTCATGTCTCCCACCACCCCCACCCCCCAGCCACCAGGGGCACCCTCCATCAGGCCCCCACTCATGTCTCCCTGCACCCCCACCCCCAGCAGTGCAGGGGCAGCCTCCACCAGGCCCCCACTCATGTCTCCGTGCACCCCCACCCCCCAGCCACCAGGGGCACCCTCCACCAGGCCCCCACTCATGTCTCCCACCACCCCCACCACCCAGCCACCAGGGCCACCCTCCACCAGGCCCCCACTCATGTCTCCCACCACCCCCACCCCCAGCAGTGCAGGGGCAGCCTCCACCAGGCCCCCACTCATGTCTCCCTGCACCCCCACCCCCCACCCACCAGGGGCACCCTCCACCATGCCCACACTCATGTCTCCCACCACCCCCACCACCGAGCCACCAGGGGCACCCTCCACCAGGCCCCCACTCATGTCTCCCACCACCCCGACCCCCCAGCAGTGCAGGGGCAGCCTCCACCAGGCCCCCACTCATGTCCAACTCATGTCTCCCTGCACCCCCACCCCCCAGCCACCAGGGGCACCCTCCACCAGGTCCCCACTCATGTCTCCCACCACCCCTAGCCCCCAGCCACCAGGGGCACCCTCCACCAGGCCTCCACTCATGTCTCCCACCACCCCCACCCCCAGCAGTGCAGGGGCACCCTCCACCAGGCCCCCACTCATGTCTCCCATCACCCCCACCCCCCAGAAGTGCAGGGGCAGCCTCCACCAGGCCCCCACTCATGTCTCCCATCACCCCACCCCCCAGCAGTGCTGGGGCAGCCTCCACCAGGCCCCCACTCATGTCTCCCACCACCCCCTAGCAGTGCAGGGGCAGCCTCCACCAGGCCCCCAAACATGTCTACCACCACCCCCACCCCCCAGCAGTGCAGGGGCAGCCGCCACCAGGCCCCCACTCATGTCTCCCCCCACCCCCACCCCCCAGGGGCACCCTCTACCAGGCCCCCACTCATGTCCAACTCATGTCTCCCTGCACCCCCACCCCCCAGCCACCAGGGGCACCCTCCACCAGGCCCCCACTCATGCCCAACTCATGTCTCCCTGCACCCCCACCCCCCAGCCACCAGGGGCAGCCTCCACCAGGCCCCCAAACATGTCTACCACCACCCCCACCCCCCAGCAGTGCAGGGGAAGCCTCAACCAGGCCCCCACACATGTCTCCCACCACCCCCACCCCCCAGCCACCAGGGGCACCCTCCACCAGGCCCCCACTCATGTCCAACTCATGTCTCCCTGCACCCTCACCCCCCAACCACCAGGGGCAGCCTCTACCAGGCCCCCACTCATGTCTCCCACCACCCCCACCCCCCAGCAGTGCAGGGGCAGCCTCCACCAGGCCCCCACTCATGTCTCCCATCACCCCTGCCCCCCAGCAGTGCAGGGGCAGCCTCCACCAGGCCCCCACTCATGTCTCCCTGCACCTCCACCCCCCAGCCACCAGGGGCACCCTCCACCAGGCCCCCACTCATGTCTCCCACCACCCCCACCCCCCAGCCACCAGGGGCACCCTCCACCAGGCCCCCACTCATGTCTCCCACCACCCCCACCCCCAGCAGTGCAGGGGCAGCCTCCACCAGGCCCCCACTCATGTCTCCGTGCACCCCCACCCCCCAGCCACCAGGGGCACCCTCCACCAGGCCCCCACTCATGTCTCCCACCACCCCCACCCCCCAGCCACCAGGGGCACCCTCCACCAGGCCCCCACTCATGTCTCCCACCACCCCCACCCCCCAGCAGTGCAGGGGCAGCCTCCACCAGGCCCCCACTCATGTCCAACTCATGTCTCCCTGCACCCCCACCCCCCAGCCACCAGGGGCACCCTCCACCAGGCCCCCACTCATGTCTCCCCCCACCCCCACCCCCCAGCCACCAGGGGCACCCTCCACCAGGCCTCCACTCATGTCTCCCACCACCCCCACCCCCAGCAGTGCAGGGGCACCCTCCACCAGGCCCCCACTCATGTCTCCCATCACCCCCACCCCCCAGCAGTGCAGGGGCAGCCTCCACCAGGCCCCCACTCATGTCCCCCTGCACCCCCACCCCCCAGCAGTGCAGGGGCAGCCTCCACCAGGCCCCCACACATGTCCCCCTGCACCTCCACCCCCCACCAGTGCAGGGCAGCCTCCACCAGGCCCCCACTCATGTCCCCCTGCACCCCCACCCCCCAGCAGTGCAGGGGCAGCCTCCACCAGGCCCCCACACATGTCCCCCTGCTCCCCCACCCCCCAGCAGTGCAGGGGTAGCCTCCACCAGGCCCCCACTCATGTCTCCCACCACCCCTACCCCCCAGCCACCAGGGTCACCCTCCACCAGGCCCCCACTCATGTCTCCCACCACCCCCACCCCCCAGCCACCAGGGGCAGCCTCCACCAGGCCCTCACTCATGTCTCCCATCACCCCCACCCCACCCCCCAGCCGTGCAATTTGCCTGGGTACATGTATTCCTGGGGTGCGCGGGTAGTCTCTCATGTGATACCATCAGGGTACGTGTATTATGGGTCCGCGTGAACTTCCACACGCGATACCAGCAAGCTACGTGTTTTACTGGGTTCGCGGGAAGTTTCACACGCAATTGCCCTGGGTACGTGTATTTCGGGGTGCGCGTGAACTTCCACACACGACTGGGCCTGTGAGAGTGAGGTACGTGTATTCCAGGGGTGGGCGGGAATATTTACTCGCGACTGGGCCTGGGAGAGCGTGTTACGTGTATTCCTGGGGTGGCCGGGAAGATTCACACGTTTGCCTACGACGCGCCGACAAATAAATGGTCCAATCCTGAAACACGTACGCCAGCATGAAGCAGGCGTATGTCGACCCGCGCAGCATAAAAGTGCGCGCAAACAACAAACAAGCTCAGACGCCAGGATGAATATATCGTTCCTCGCAGCAGTGGCCGTGGGTTACCAAAGGAAGAGGAGGAGGATAGTGAGGGCCCGAATTTTCACTCCCAGAACCAGCCTTTTTGGGATGCCTGATGACCAGGTGTATGGGAGGTACAGGTTTCCACCACACATAATACTGGACCTGGTCAGTGAGTGGGAGGATGACCTCACATCACCCACCCTGTGCTCCCAAGCACTCAGCCCCCTGGAGAAGGTCCTCAATGTACTGAACTTCTTGGCCACAGGATCAGCGGACAAGTGCCATAGTGGGTGGGGTGTCACAGGCCACGCAGTCACGCTGCCTACACCAGGTCTTGAACATCATCACTGCACGCCCATCAGTCCGCAGGCACATATACCTGCCCAGGACACCTGCAGAAAGGCAGGCTGCCGCCCTCGATTTCTACGGTGTGGCACAATTCCCCAAAGTGCTAGGTGCCATTGACTGCACCCATGTGGCACTACGTCCCCCCAGGGCATCTGAGCACATCTATAGGAACCGCAAGCACTGGCATTCCAATGACGTGCAGGTAGTATGTAATGCCAAGGGAATCATCACCTCAGTATATGCCAACTATCCAGGGTCCACCCACGACAGCTTCATTTACCGAATGTCTACCCTAAGCCGGGACCTAGAAGCTGGGCGGCATGGCGATACATGGCTGCTTGGTGAGTATGAATGCCATTGCACATGCATGCATGTCAGATGCAGAGTTATGTCACTACCCCACTAATGATACCCATCACCTCCTCACCAGGGGACAGTGCCTACCCTCTGAGCACCCACATAATGACGCCAATTCGGAACCCCATCACGCCTCCATAGGTAAGATACAACAAAGCCCATATTGCAACCCGGGGCATAGTGGAGCGCACATTCGGAGTGCTCAAGTCACGCTTTCGCTCCCTTGACCGTTCAGGCAGCTGTTATATGCGCCCCCAGTAGTGTGCAGGATCATAGTGGCAGCATGTGTCCTGCACAATGTTGCAACACGCCGGGGCCTGGCTGTGGACATGGTGGTGCCCCCACATCCCCAACCACATGCACGCCCGCTGCGCATGGGAGGGGAGAGGGCACGGGGTGAGGCAGCCCGTACGCAGCTGGTGGCTAATTACTTCACATAGAAATCACACCCCTGTGGAGTGCACACAGCCCTGGCACATACCATCTGATAAGCAATGATGACTCGACCTGACAATTATGACCAACAAAGGGACAGTCAACTGTCAGAACCATAGCAGCCTGAGATTGTTCATGTGGAAGTGTCACAATGTGTGCATCCCTACCTACACAAACACCACCAATGCAGTGTCATCAAAAGACACACTTCCATGCTGCAGAAATGAATACCCACTTGCAAAATACTACATGAAAACAGTGCCATGTCACCCAACCCCTCCCCGGCACGGCCACACAACACACCATGGCATGTCATGCAATGTGAGAGCAAACAAATTAATCCCCACAACATGCCCCAAGTGTCACCAGCTACAGTGTCTCTAATGGAAACATGGCCACACATGAAATGCTAAGGGAAAGTGTAGTTCCCATTGGTAATAGGAACTCCCGTCCCCTGCACACCATTCAATTATGGAAAGATAGTTTTCCAAACAAATCTTAATAGTGTTTCGTGATTATTAAATAGTTAATCTATCATGCAAACTTAAAGACAGTTTTTTTTAACCACATTCAACATCAACGTGTTTCTAAACAATTCAATCCCCAGTTTTTACACTTTTCGAATGATTTGATATTTAGTAAATTTTTCAATTTATACTCAAAATATATCTAACATAAATTTATTATTTACTTTTGAGTTCACTTTGCTCAAATAACTTTAGTTATACAAGTAACAAAACAAAAATTAGTTGTTTTCACCAATGCCACAAATTTAAGAACAAAAGTTAGTTGTTTTCACCAATGCCACAAAATTAAAAAAGTAGCTCAACGCGTTTCGAGAGATTTGACTCTCTTCTTCAGGAGCAATAACACTTTTTTCTCAGACTCTAATCTTTCATTTTTTGATTCTTCATGATAATGTCCAAACAATAATTTAATGATTATAGAAAGCGAACTTCATCTCTCTTTAGTAAACGAACACTCCTTCGTCAGTTTCCGTTACAACTATTCCATTGTGAAATGATGGAAACGTCATCCTTCTAAGTTTCCCAATTCGTGTTTGATTATCTGTAAACGATAGGATATGTTTTTGTGTTAATTAATGTCCTTAGTATTGTCAAATGCTGTGTAAATCTACTTCAAACTGTGTGATATCCAATCATACCTGTGTGTTCCTATCGGAACGGATGACACCTCTTCCCAGATTTCAAATGCCAGTTATGTTTCTTCGCACAATTCCGACTTGGTATTCTACTGAATGTTCTATCGACTTCACGGTGCTTATCCCTCTCTCTTCGTGTGTGAACGTTCCATCCCTGTGTTATAACCATAATTTTCGTCAATATATTATCTAGCTTGCCCGTATTTGCATGTGTTACAAAAAATAATTAATTTAAGGAACTTCCTCTGTTTACCTGAACCAGTAGCAAAATGCCGCCGTGAATGTTCCTTTACTCAACACGCCTATTCTCTCCTTTCGCTGTGTCTCCGTGAATGTCTCTATCTGTTGAGGATGTTCACTGTTAGTATTGTTTAAACATCTCGTCCATTTAACACTTAATAAGCCTACATTTCGATACCGAATCGTTTTAATTTTACCTGAACAGACTGTTCCACCGTCCCCGCACTGCTTCTTCTTGTTTCCAAGTTAGCCCGGTTGCCTGGCAACTGGTGCCTTTGTACTCATGTGATCATGTCACCTGATTCTTTAGAATTATGGGAATCGTAGTTTACATGGGATACGAGTTCAAATTTGGTGAATGGTGAGCGTTATGGGAGAAATAAACGTTCTAGGTGCATGTATTGACTGTTTCCGTTGAGTTTTACTCAAGACATGTGACACTAGGGTCGTGAAGATCTATGGTGCTGATCCTTATTGTCGTTCGTATTTACGTGATCGACTCACATGATTCTATGGAATTACGGGAATCGTAGTTTTTTAAAGTTCAATCTGTTTGTACATAATAATGCATCATGGAACTCGAGGTCCCTATGAGTAGTTCTCTTTTATACCTATGTTGCAGAGTCTCCTCCCCCAAGTGCACTTATTGTAACATTAGTTGATAATTTTACCTTTTCTCCCCAATTTTCCGGATCATTTTTCCATCAGATCACAATGTAATGTACATTTTTATTACTCCTCTTTTCAAACACATTTATCTATTTCTCCAACTTTTTGTAGTACCGCCCCCATTTCTAGTTGTAATTTATAGGGCTACTCAATGTCCTATAGAGAATAGGCGTGTTGAGTAAAGGAACATTCACGGCGGCATTTTGCTACTGGTTCAGGTAAACAGAGGAAGTTCCTTAAATTAATTATTTTTTGTAACACATGCAAATACGGGCAAGCTAGATAATATATTGACGAAAATTATGGTTATAACACAGGGATGGAACGTTCACACACGAAGAGAGAGGGATAAGCACCGTGAAGTCGATAGAACATTCAGCAGAATACCAAGTCGGAATTGTGCGAAGAAACATAACTGGCATTTGAAATCTGGGAAGAGGTGTCATCCGTTCCGATAGGAACACACAGGTATGATTGGATATCACACAGTTTGAAGTAGATTTACACAGCATTTGACAATACTAAGGACATTAATTAACACAAAAACATATCCTATCGTTTACAGATAATCAAACACGAATTGGGAAACTTAGAAGGATGACGTTTCCATCATTTCACAATGGAATAGTTGTAACGGAAACTGACGAAGGAGTGTTCGTTTACTAAAGAGAGATGAAGTTCGCTTTCTATAATCATTAAATTATTGTTTGGACATTATCATGAAGAATCAAAAAATGAAAGATTAGAGTCTGAGAAAAAAGTGTTATTGCTCCTGAAGAAGAGAGTCAAATCTCTCGAAACGCGTTGAGCTACTTTTTTAATTTTGTGGCATTGGTGAAAACAACTAACTTTTGTTCTTAAATTTGTGGCATTGGTGAAAACAACTAATTTTTGTTTTGTTACTTGTATAACTAAAGTTATTTGAGCAAAGTGAACTCAAAAGTAAATAATAAATTTATGTTAGATATATTTTGAGTATAAATTGAAAAATTTACTAAATATCAAATCATTCGAAAAGTGTAAAAACTGGGGATTGAATTGTTTAGAAACACGTTGATGTTGAATGTGGTTAAAAAAAACTGTCTTTAAGTTTGCATGATAGATTAACTATTTAATAATCACGAAACACTATTAAGATTTGTTTGGAAAACTATCTTTCCATAATTGAATGGTGTGCAGGGGACGGGAGTTCCTATTACCAATGGGAACTACACTTTCCCTTATTCTTTCTTGACTTTTAGATACCAGAGTCATATTTTTTCTCCCCGGCACCCAGAAAAAACTGTCCAGTATAAGAGTTAAAAAACACGTAAATTTTCCACAATAAATCACACAGAAGATAGGGTGTGCTTTCCTCATTCTAGTGTTTTCACACATGAAATGCTCACAGTAATGCAGGACCTACAACACACATCACCAAATACTTACCAAGAATACCAATCACCTACACAACCTCCAACCTCCTTAAACATGACATTACAGACTTAAAAATTTGCTAGCCTCACTACCTGATGATGCCAGCACTTCGAACACTTCCAAGTATACAGTGTGAGCGCCACGCAAGAGTGTAGGTGCACTGCTTACAACATGGACTCCAGTTCCAAGGTGGACCGCCTTGTGAAGACATGAGAAATGGACCTGCAAATTAGGAGGATGAGATGGATGCAGAGTCACATATCAATACACCATGCAGTGTACAATACAACAACAATATGCACTATGAATGTATACACAGTATTGACTACAGACTGCCCACACATCGAATGGGAGTCCAATGTGACCATGTACGTCAATGTCACTTGGGCACACCCTTTGCAAGCCCATGGAAACGGGAAGCAGGAGGGGTGTGTGTCACAAAAACCCAAGCATCTGAACCAAATTCATGACAAGCCTGCATGTGCCCAGCCACAATGCAGCGTATGCCCACGGGAGCCACACAAGGCAACACACTGTCCCCCAAAAAAAATAAAAAAATAATCAAAAATGGCCATTAATGGGCCCGGGGGGGGGTGGGGGAGGCCACCCAGGAGGTCCGAGGACAGGGTGCACACCAAAACCCACCTGTGCGGATCTTGCAAAAAAAAACACCTCCATGGGCTCATGGCCTACACGGCTACCCTATTGCGGGAGAATCACTGCTGTCGCTCTCCTCACCCTCTGCAGCTGCATCAAGAGGTGGTGGCACTATGGGAGGCAGCCCACGCAAAGCCCTAGTCTGTTCCTCCATGGCTGCAAGCATGCGGGTGTGGTAGGTCTCGTTCTGGAGGATAATTGTGCGGAGGTCCCCATGCAACAACTCACGGGATGCCCAGACCTCCGCCCTAGTTGCCTGCATCTCCGCTGAGAGCGTACGTGTGAGATGCTCCAGCTGCTGTTCAGTCCTTCTGTTTGTTGAAGCCTCAAGCTCAACAAGAGTCGTCCTGAGGTGAAGGAGTTCCACCCTCAGGGCTTCCCTGTGGCCCTAGGACTCTATGGAAATGGTTTCCTGCAGAGTCGCCAGTGCCGCCCGCCTATCCCTGTCGGACGCCAACATGTCCTCCCTGTGTGACTCGCATATGGAGTCTGTTGCCTGCTGTAGTCGTTCCATCAGCCTTTAGGGGGGACAATGGAAGTGGCCACCCTATCCATGGCCTGAGCCATCATCTCTGATGATGCTACCTGTTGGGTTGCCATACCGTATATGGATTGGTCCCATGCGGTATTGCCAGGTGGCGGATGGCCACCACGTTGGCGGGCACCACACCTGTCTGGGGCAAGGCGAACTGTGCCTTGCTGTGCCGGCACTGCCTGAGGCTGCAGGACTGCATTAGCCCCTCTGATCTGCTGGCCCAGGAACAGGATCAGATGTCGCGGAGTGTGACCCTGCATCCGTAACCACCAAGGCGTACCTGCCAACACTGACATCCCCATTGAGGGTTCTAACCCTGGTGCAGGTGGGTCGGACAGAACAGAATCCCGCCCAGGAACACTCACCTGCAACGGCACATATGTCTCATCATCCGAAGCGACACCTGAATACAGCTCGGGGGAGGTGCATCCAGAGACACCCCTTGAGAGCACGACCTGCAGCAGTTGTGGGTTCTCACCCACCACCACACCACGTCCCTCACTGGTGGTCGGTCGGGCCTGAGACCTCTCCTGGGTCTGCACCATCTCCACAACCCCAGCAGTATCAAGTGCGTCATCCCCTGCAAAGACATAAAAGAAAACAAATGGAAACAGGCATTAGCACTATGGCACACAATTAGGGCTGAGAGGCTACAGAAACAGTACTTGATTGACACATGTCCCACATGACTAAAACCCTCCCATGTATGCACCGTCACTGCGTGTGAAGGGTAGGCAGATGGCACACATTGATGACACCAAGATGGAAGATGAACACATTTGCTGCATGCTGCCTAGCAGTGGCATCACACATTGGGCAGTGATTGGCAGGTCAAATACAAATGCCATCACACAGATGGCATGTACCCTAGCCATGAAGTGAAGAGGGAGAGGAGGGCACCAATTGTTCATTCAGTCCAGTTTGCTCATGAAATTGATTTTTTCATTGAAATGGTTCAAATGTTTAACCTGGAGCTGCCTGTCCAAATGTCTAAACAAATCATGTCCAGGAAACAAAGCCAGCCCACTGTACCATAGCCATGTCAGACATGTGACAATAGGACTGAGAAATCCCGAGTAAAAGTGGTGGTATGCAAACAATCTGCCTGAATAAACAGAGGTAAATAAGCAACTATGTTGTGGCAAGATGACACTTCAAGGGCAACTGGCGTGGTGTTGGGCTGGATGTCTAATGTTGGCAGAAGGGATGCTGCTATACCCAAATGCTGGCACATGGGTGACCCAAACCACTCAGGCACACACACCCTCACCTGGCACCCAAGCAGAAGCCCTCCCACACACACCATGCACATGGATGACACACACATGCATGTGCACTCACTGGACAATGCCTCGTAATCTGCCAGTTCTCCCACGCCTTGGATCTGTTCCTCCGTGACGTAGGTCCCAGCAACCTGCTCATGTGGAGGGAGTTCTATGTCGTCTGCTGGAGACCCACCTCCAGTCACTAGAGTTGCAGCATGACTTGAGGCCAGCTTATTCTTTGCCCTGCGCTTCAGGTCATTCCAGCGCTTGTAGCATTCAGTAGCTGTGCGCCTCACGATTCCAAGGGCACTTATGATGTCCGCAATGGTCTGCCAGTGTGCCTTACGTTGTGCAGGTGTGGTCTTGGATCCTGCAACAATCACCATTTCGCGGTCATGTGCGGACACATACTCTACAAGTGCATTCAGTTCGGCCTCATTGAAGCTGGGCTTCCTTGACAGGCCGGACTGTGTAGCCATGTCTGGGGGATCAGCCTCTACTGGACGAGCACTCTTCCTCTTCCGCTTGGAAGGTGGTGGGGATCCTGAGTGTCCTACGCAGCTAAGGACACTAGGGGCAAGAGCCCCAGTCGACTCTGTACTAGGAGTGTGGGATTGCACACTCAGCATGGGAGTTAGTGCAGGCATTAGCTCAAGTGTGATGGTTTCAGGGAGAATGTCAGCATGATGGACTTGGACCGACACTGTCCTGGCTGGGTGTGTGGGAGGTGGGGTGGATGGAGCCGCAGCTGCCCCTGCAGCCTCCCCAGCCTGCCTACGTGGGGCTGCAGATGACCTAGCTGCCCCTGATCCACGTGGCCTGATGACACCAACGTTCACCGGCGCACGTGGCCTAGACCTGCTGACCTGGAAGTCAGCCATGGAGTCACCCTGTGCCAGGTCTGGTTCCACAGTGGGCTGGTCCAACAAGGGCTGAGCATGGATGGTGTCAGCCACGTTAACCTCAACCAGGGGGGGGGGCATGGGTGTCCCTGACTGCTCCTCCACACATGGGGGGCTAGGGGCACCGTGCAAGTCATGGCCACGTCCCCTACTGGATCCACCACGGCCACCACTTGGGGCTTGGCCACCTTTGCCACCCTTATGGCTTGTTCGCCTCCCAGCCATGGCACTGATGTTATTGTGCATATGGGAGTCGATGTGAACTATTGTCGTGGGCAATTGGGGGTCAAAGGGATTGGGTACCAGATGGTAATCGTACTCTAGTGCTCTAGCAAGGCTGTATGTCACCCCTGGGGAAAGATGTCGGGTCACGTAACGCACAGGCACCCCAAAAAAGGGAAGTAAGGTGCACGCAACCCTCCTAGACCACGTGCGTGGAAAAATAAACCTGCACTACGCTGTGGCACCCTGAAACACAAGAATGAACGTATGCGTGTCACACGCAGCCTAGAATGACCTCTGAAGGGGTACGCGACACACGGGGCAAGCACAGATGTTAAATACGTGCGCGACTCACTGTCTGCCAGGAACAAAAGCGTGAAAAATATGCACGTGTGCACGTTGGCAACACCCCCGCCAAAAGAAGAATTGTACGCTGTCTGAGGAGACAGGACAACAGTAGAAGGGAACGCTGTTTGAGGAAACAGGCCCAGGAAAAAGAAGAAAAGAGAAAAAGCTGTCAGAGGTAATATGGAGTACGAACTGGAAACGCTGTGAAGTAAATCGGGTGTGAACTGACAAGAAGTACAGATTTCACCCACTCGCTCTCCACGAAAAGCACGTACAAGGAAATGGCGTTCTACACGTACCTTTTATACACACGTCACAGACGCGCATACGCGATGAGGCCATTTCCACCAATTACACGCTTTGACACTCGGACGTGTATCATTTTTTTTTACACGCGCCATTCCTTACCGCCATGTGCGTGACGTCACAGCTGCGCATGGGGGCCTTTGGGCCAATGAAATCACGTATGCGTGCAGATGCGCTTACCCGCTAAGGGCCTTTCCTCGAATTACACGCAGACGTGCAGGACTTTTCACGTGCCAAATCACTCCGTATCAAGCTGGCCACGCGTAAGCACACGGAAGACCACGCTCCTGCCCAGAAAGCCGATTTACTACCCTCCAGAGCCCCGAGCACGCTCCCACCTGCCATCTGCTGCTGCCTGACTGCCTGCTGCCCACGTGCCCTGTCATTTGCTGCCTGCACATCAGCCAGGGGTGCTGTTGCTGTGACCACCCCTGCTCGAACCGAAGACTCCCGACTGGGATTCCATCGCTCCACAGCCCAGCCCCAGGACCCAGTTGCCCACCCACTCCTGCCTCTGGGGTTGTCATGTCGGACACTGCAACATCTGGCACCACTGACAACCCCCGGCCACAGAGGCAGAGGGGCACCAGCTTCAGTGCCAGGGAAGTTGGTGTCCTGGTGGAGCAAGTCCTGGGGCAGTATGATGCCCTCTACGGGAGGGTGCACGCCGACAAGGAAGGACGGACTCGGATCTGGACGGACATCGTGACTGCCATCAACGTGGAGGGGGTGGCAGTCCGCGACTTTCACCATGTCAAGAAGCGCTGGGAGGACTTCAGGTCCAGGACCCTCAGCAAGGCCCGGCGCCTCTTGAAGTGGCGCCGGGGCCACTTGTCGGAAGATCAGATGAGGGTCCAGGAACACATATCCCCAGCGCTCCACGTCCAGGTCCTTGAGAGGCAGACCCGTCTGGAGTCGAGCGGTAAGTGTACATGCATCATGATTGTAAGCTTTGCGTGTGGTGATGTGCCAGTAGTGTGCCGGTTGCACATCTGTTTGTATGGGGCCGAGTATGGGTGGGGGTATACAGGACCGTGAGGCTAACACATGCGAGCGCTGTCATGTGTGAGACATGGAGGGTGCTTGTGTGTGTAGGCTTGCATGCCAAATGCAGTTGTGTGGGCACACATGTTTGGATGAATGTGTATGTAAGTAGGAATGTTCGTGATGTCACGCATGTATCTTGTTTTTAGCTGCATGTATCAGCACTGTGTACATGTGCATGTGTGTGTATTTGACAAGGGTGCAACAGTGATGCAACATGGATGCATGTGACAGCGGGATGTGGAAGCCTGATTGGCAGATGTGACATGGATGCCCATTGGAACACTGCGACAGTTGGCTGAGGTGTACACATGCATGCAAGTGTGGTGGTGTGCGTGCATGTGTAGTGCACTCCCTGTGTTGCATGTGATGTCTGGCTCACCTTTGCCTGATCATGCTGTTGTATGTGTATGGATGGTGCTGGCAGTTGCAATGTGGCTGTGGTATGGCTCATGAGTGCATGTAGAAATGACATGTGTGTTGCCAATTGTGATGCCATGTCTGAGGTTTGCCAATGCCGCTCATGTGCAACTGTCATGTGTGTATGTGTCCATTGTACAGTGCCCTGATGCCTGTCTTTTATTTCGCCCTGTCTGCAGCGTCAACTGATGAAGAGGGCGGAGAAGGTGCTGTGGAGCACAGCGGCGGGGATCGCACCGCCAGCCGGAGATGCAAGGCCCGGCTCCCCTCCCAGGTTGTGATCTCGTCGGGGAGTGAAGAGTCCGGTGCCGCGTCCCAGGCCGCAGCTGCCGGGGGGAGGTCCAAGAGGCGGAGGTCGGAGTTGGACTCCTCAGCAGCAGTAGGGGCAGCTGGGACCCCACAGGGGGGGTGGGGGAGATGGCACAGAGTCATCCAGGTTGGTGTGGGGTTTGGTGGAGGAGGACGCCGTGCAAGCAACAGAGACGGGGTCTGGAGGTGGGGATTCCACTGGTGCTAGTGGTGCAGTGCAGGACCAGGGACAGGAGGCAGCACAGGTCGCCGCGGAGGTGCCTGTGTGCAATCCTGTCCCTGATCCTGTCACTGCATCATCTTGCACCAGCAGGGATGCCTACGTCCACACCCGTTTTCAGGCAGGGGATGAGCTCACGACAACTGGCCTTCCTCTGCCTGTGGACGTGGCTATCCGGGTCTGGGTTGAGCCTGTCCTGACTGGTGTGGCGTTGCGTCAACGGGCCATGCGAGGTGACCTGCAGTCTTTTCATAAGGAGACTGCAAGTCATCTCGAATGGCTCGTTGACCGCGTCGGCCTACTGGGACAGGTCACCCAGGCCGGATTCCTCCGTTTGATGGGGCTTGCTCCGACCCCCTCCACAACTAAACCCCCTATGCGCCAGTCGTCCTCCGTTCCATCTTCCCACCCATCAGTCACCTGGGTGCCCTGTGGAGCTGCCTCTGACGGTGCGGCCAGGCTGGTGGAGGAGGCATCCCTGCCACAGTCGGGAGTCGGACGTCCAGCAGGGGTGGCCACATCAACGACTGCACCCCAGCCAGCGGAGGATGTGCAGGCAGCAGGAGGCAGTGCGCGGGCAGAGGCGCAGCAGCAACGTGGTGGGAACCATGATGGCTCGGGGCCTTCGACATCGGAGGGGCAGGCATCGGCCGGAGGGCAGGAGGACCCAGGATGGGAAGTGTCTTCCGTGTGGCAGCGGTTGGGCCACGACATAGATGCGGAGCGGCAGCGGGCGGAAGAGGCACGGCTCACGATGGTCAGGGCGGAGAACTCCATGCGGAGGGCCCTGAGGTGGGCCGAGTGCCGCGAGGCAATCCGCAGGGAGTTTGGGGGGAACATGTGGATGGCCCTGCGGACCCTCGGGGCCATGGAGGAGGAGCACCTCCGGGACATTGAGCAGGAGTTCGATGATGCCCTGGCCCGAAACATCCCGAAGTGAGCCGTCGGACTAGCCCGCTGCCCTTGTAAATAGTTCTGTAGTTATTGTTAGGTTTCCTTTGGTTTAGCATTTTTTTTGGACCTTTTGGACAATGGGCCACATTTTTGTATGTAGCTTTTTTTTAGGTAGTGTTATTAGATAGGTTTCATTTCTTCGGTTGGGATCATGGACCCTGGATTGTTTATTTGTATATAGTTGACTTTTGGATTTTCATTTTCTTTTATGATTTCCCCATGGAGCAATGGTTTTCGATTTTAATTTTCCATTGGATTTACTTTTGTGGACTGTGACTTTGGACACCTTTCGTTTGCATTATGATTTGTGGTTTTGCATTATTTCACGTATCTGCTGGTTTTTAAAAAAAAAAATCCATTATTGTTTGTTTATTTTTGATTCAATTTATGTTGCGTTTAATACATATTTTTTCTTCAAACTTCAATGTGTAGTATCATCTCATTGGTTTCATGCATATCATGATATGGGTTTTGACATTCACTGACACCCATTGGGTGTATGTGAGGGACATGTGTTCATTTCCAAAATTGCAATTGGGGTTATATCATGTTTTTGCCATTTCTAAGTGGGTGGATGCAATACTCAGGTGGGTGTTTGGCATTTGGAGGCTGACCATAAGGGCCAGGGATCTAGATTGTGGTGACATGTTGGCTGGGGGACATGAGTGGGGGTCTGGTGGAGGGTGCCCCTGCACTGCTGGGGGGTGGGGGTGATAGGGGACATGAGTGGGGGCCTGGTGGAGGGTACCCCTGGTGGCTGGGGGGTGGGGGTGGTGGGAGACATGAGTGGGTGCCTGGTGGAGGCTGCCCCTGCATGCTGGGGGGTGGGGGTGCAGGGAGACATGAGTTGGACATGAGTGGGGACCTGGTGGAGGCTGCCCCTGGTGGCTGGGGGTGGGGGTGGTGGGAGACATGAGTGGGGGCCTGGTGGAGGCTGCCCCTGCACTGCTGGGGGGTGGGGGTGATGGGAGACATGAGTGGGGGCCTGGGGGAGGCTGCCCCTGCACTGCTGGGGGGTGGGGGTGATGGTAGACATGAGTGGGGGCCTGGTGGAGGCTGCCCCTGCACTGATGGGGGTGGGAGTGATGGGAGACATGAGTGGGGGCCTGGTGGAGGCTGCCCCTGCACTGCTGGGGGGTGGGGGTGATAGGGGACATGAGTGGGGGCCTGGTGGAGGCTGCCCCTGGTGGCTGGGGGGTGGGGGTGGTGGTAGACATGAGTGGGGGCCTGGTGGAGGCTGCCCCTGCACTGCTGGGGGGTGGGGGTGATGGTAGACATGAGTGGGGGCCTGGTGGAGGGTGCCCCTGGTGGCTGGGGGGGTGGGGGTGGTGGTAGACATGAGTAGGGGCCTGGTGGAGGGTGCCCCTGCACTGCTGGACGGTAGGGGTGATAGGGGACATGAGTGGGGGCCTGGTGGGGGCTGCCCCTGCACTGCTGGGGGGTGGGGGTGGTGGGAGACATGAGTGGGGACCTGGTGGAGGCTGCCCCTGCACTGCTGGGGGGTGGGGGTGCAGGGAGACATGAGTTGGACATGAGTGGGGGCCTGGTGGAGGCTGCCCCTGGTGGCTGGGGGTGGGGGTGGTGGGAGACATGAGTGGGGGCCTGGTGGAGGCTGCCCCTGCACTGCTGGGGGGTGGGGTGATGGGAGACATGAGTGGGGGCCTGGTGGAGGCTGCCCCTGCACTGCTGAGGGGTGGGGGTGATAGGGGACATGAGTGGGGGCCTGGTGGAGGCTGCCCCTGCACTGCTGGGGGGTGGGGGTGATGGGAGACTTGAGTGGGGACCTGGTGGAGGCTTCCCCTGGTGGCTGGGGGTGCAGGGGGACATGCGTTGGTGGGCAGTAGTGCAAGGTGACATGTGGGTTGGCTGGGGGGCATGGCCATGGTGGATGGGGTGCCTGCGGGACATGTGCAGGGTAGGCCCCTGTGGTGTGGACCACCTGCAGGGGCTGTGGAGGGTGTAGAGGGAACACCTGGGAGGACCCACACGTGCAATTCACGTGTGGTGCTCCCCGGGCACCCCTGGAATGCACGTACCCTGATGGAATCGCGTGTGATATTTCCTGCGCACCCCTGAAATACACGTACCCTGCTCCTTTTGCGTGTGATACTTCCCGCGCACCCCTGGAATACACGTACCCTGATGGAATCGCGTGTGATACTTCCCGCGCACCCCTGAAATACACGTACCCTGCTGCTTTTGCGTGTGATACTTCCTGCGCACCCCTGAAATACACGTACCCTGCTGCTTTTGCGTGTGATACTTCCCGTGCACCCCTGGAATACACGTACCCTGCTGTTTTTGCGTGTGATACTTCCTGCGCACCCCTGGAATACACGTGCCCTGATGGAATCGCGTGTGTTACTTCCCACACACCCCTCATGTACACGTACCCAGGACAATCGCGTGTGGAACTTCCCGCGAACCACTGAAATACACGTTCCCCGCTTGGCGTTTGCTGTTTGCCAGCCCTGTGAACTGGTCCAGGGTTAGCGCAGCCCTTTGCGATGATTTGGGGATTTTGAAGGCTTTTCCTTGCGCGAGGGCGTTCTTTGGGGCGTAACTGGCGCTGCTGCAGGGTCGCTGCGCCACTCTGCGCCACGGCTGGTTTCGGAGGCTAAAATCCATGAATACGCTGTGCGATGAAAAGGATTTTTTTGCACGCGGCTGGCGCAGTGTATCGCACGGGGACACTGTGCGCCAGCCGCGTGCACCATTTTTGTGCGAATTTCTATGAATTACCCTGTCAGTGTCCTCTTGTACATCATCACATCCCTATCCTGTGGCATTTCACTCCATTTCCTTTTTTCTCATCTTCTTCCCTATACGTTTTTCTCACAAGACTAAGCTCTGGACCAGGTGGGGGCACAATATACCAACCTCCAGATCCAGGCCCTCTCATACCACTATAGTGGTAATTTGGCCCAGTAAAATGTCTGGTAAAATAACATAACTTAACATAATGTAACATAACATTTCATGTGCATGGCCATGAATCATGTTATGTTATGTTTTGTTATGCTGTTGGATTCCACATCATACACAATTGCTGTTTACTAGACTCTTGCCACTTGAGAACCTGAAATGCATGGGCTGGGATTAGTTAGCAGGAGCAGAAGGAGCAGTGAATGGTTGCATTGATGATCTGTTGTTTTGATGCTCTCTCCCCCTTGACTCTCCCACCTCTCACTCTCTCGATTTCTATTTCTTTATCAGCGCATGTCCTGTCATGTCCAACAAGTATAAGGAAATAGTTGAGGCTGACTCGAGACTGCAAAAACAACCATAAATGAAGTGTTAAGGGTTATGTGAAGTGTGCCATTTTCATATCATAGGAAGACCTGTCTGAGATATTAAAAGCCAACAATATAATTTCAACCTCCCTAATATGTTGGTTGGCAGGTGTTAGGGAGAAATTTCATTTTAGTGCTAAATTCCTCCCTACTTAGAGACTGTTAGGCGGAAACCTGTGCAGTTCCCTCGGGGACCACTGCAAAAGATTTAGGACTACAGGCGTTTGGCAGTGAACCCACTTGGTAGCAGTCTGCACCACACAGATTCACTTGGTAGCTGTGGCTGAGCAGTCAGACTTCCCTCAAGAAGAGTTGAGCAGTATGTGGAGTATACAACATAGGGCAATTCTTCCCAGCAAGACAAGCAAACACGTAACGAGTCTTAGTGTAAAGATATTAAGGTATTTATTTATAACGAAACATCTATGAAAAACACTATGGCACTTTCACGGCAAACAAATCAAACACAATTACTCTACGAAGAAGAAACAATCAATCCCCCTAAAATATATTTCGACAAGTCTAGGTTCTACCGGCACCACTTATTTACAGACAGAGGTGTATGCCTCAACCTAGATGGCACTCTAATATTAGTTAGGACGGGAGAGAAAAAGATAGGCAGGTCACGAAGTCAACACAGTTCAATACTTCACGGGCAAAATGTACGGTAAGAAGGCAAGAACCAAAATAGATCATAAAGTTCAGAGGCCAGGCCCACTCGGAGAGAGGCAAGGCGATGTGTCCCAAAAAGTCTCTAGTGGAGATGCATTCAAGTCTTTGTAGCAAATTGTTATCGGCAGATTGAACCAGTTCAGAACAATAAATGAGAAAAGCTTGGAGGCGACCCAACGGAAAGGAGAGGATTAAGACACCTCACTCGAACCGATCGAAAGGGAAGCCAGGCGGACACGGTACCTTGTTGTGGAGGGCAGCTCCGGCAGGGGCAGTTGTTCCTGGTGGTGGATGCACGTCAGGTCTTTGCCAAGAGTAGAGATGTTCTCGTCGTCGAAGAAAAGTGAAGTCCGGTGCACCACCAGGGAAGAGACCAGCCGCGGAGTGCTCCGTCACAAGGCACCACCTTTTGGTCGCGGTACAGGGGTAGTGGCTATCCGGTTGCCGAGGTGCGCTGCACGGGCAATTCGACCACTGCGTCCTGAGGCGAATAAAAATCAAAGGGGACTGGTTGTTCCCACCAGTCAGGGGAAGAGACTCTCCGGCTGGGAGATCTCCTCTGTCGTCGAGAAGTGGTGAGTCGGCTCAGCAGGGCTCCACCGGAGGTGTCGTCGTTGCAGGTCGGCTCAGCGTTACCCTCGTCGGATTCTTAGGTCCTGTGGCGACTTCTGAAGATCCAGTCCCAAAAGCCCTGCTTTTATGCAGAAAACCCCCATTCATTCAGCCTAGCTGTCAATCAACACATGCTAAGTGGTGAGCAGGAAGGCTCACCACTTGGGCCAATCACTCCAGAGTGCGACCGGAGTTGGCAAGGCAACTCGGTCCAGGGTGCCTAAACCCCCTCCGACACCCCTGTGGTAACCCAGACAGAATGGCACCACTTTGGAGGGTCTCTGTACAGAGGCCCGCCAAAAGTGGAACAAAGGGCTGAACCTTTGGTTTAGGAGTCACAGAGACGAACACAGACGCCATTTTAAAAACTGAGTTCTGGCAGAAAATACCATCCGATAAACTTATTTACGATAAGTAGACCGGTGGTATGTTAGAGATTAACGAGGAAAAGTATCAATCTCCAAAAATGGGACGAATCCCACCGGGTTAGGTTCGGGGTCGAACATAACAAGTAGTTTCCACTGCCACCAGCCAAAACTCGACGAGGGGGGACGGGACAGTGCCCCCTCGAGTAACAGATCCAGGAGTAATCGAATTACCCCTACTAGTACGTCCACAATAAAATGGTTTGTACTAGTTCTGTTAGTAAATTTAGGTCTAGTAAAGCCAATGGTGACTTTACATGCCCGGGGAGACAGTAGTCAGTCCCCGGGTATGGAGTCTATGGTGGGGGTCCGCTAGGACGCCCCAGTTCTACGGCACATAGGGTGCGGTGTAACACACATAGAAAAACATATGAGACCCTATGGAGTAAAAGAGCCCATAGCCCATAGAACACATTGACATTCGAAGGAATTACACACATACATGTCCAAGAGTGGGAGAAAGGAGTCTCACTCTTGGCAGGATGGAAAAAAAACAAACTCCCGAAATCCAGCAAAGCTGCTGGGGGACTCACTAGGTTAGGAAATTCAGCCTAAACAGAGAATTCTTCCTTACAGAGACCCCCAGCTCTTTTGCTGGACTTTAGGACTTTTTAATTTTAACCCTGGAGTGAGTGAGCCCTTTTTTTCACTCTCTCGTGTGTTTTGATCTGATTTGGATTATGTGTTTCCTTTGTTTTTTAAGCCTGACAAACTTGATAGGCATCTACTTTTTGTATGGTGACACACAGCACCTTCAGTGCAGTGTCACAGAGAAATCCTTTACGTTTCTCATAGGGTTTTAATACCTTTTCTTGTGAGAACTACTGTTCACAAGACTAGTAAAGTGAAATGTACTTACCTTTCTCTTTGTAGGTTCAGCACACACCATTTTATGTGGAGTGCTGGGGGTTTACTTAGTAGCCCCCTTTTCCTACTTACTCAGGTAACATTTTTTATGTTACCCCCACTACTGTAAATGGCTGGTGGCAGTGGTTTAATTTTCCTACCCTTGTGATTTTCTACCGCAGGCTGAATCCTCAGCTACAGTATAGCACCCATGGGTGACCATTTTGTTAAAATGGCCCAGGTCTTCTTTTTTTCGCCATTTTCTTTTTATGATGTCTTTCTTGGGTTTTACGTTGTGGCAAACCAGGTTTGAGCCCTTTGTTCATTTAGCCTTTAGTGGGCTTCAGTACTGAAACTTGCCTCTGTCTCCAGTGTGTATGGAAAGGCAGGAAATGAGGGAGGTTCCCGAAACTCCCCTGTCCTTGGTCTTTAGGAATGCCTGAATGCACCCAGTCCTGATTGGCTGGATGGCTGTCCTTGAAGAACAGTCTCCCTGCTGTTTGAGTGACAGCTAGGCTCTGCATGAATCGGAGGAACATGCTTAAAAGGTGAGGGTTTAGGGACTGAAGACAGAGTCGACCACTGGGAAGGACATCCCTATGAAGAAACCGTGAACAAATCTTGATGAATCCTTCTGCACTGTTAAACTGCCTGGTGAAGCCCTGTTGCTGTGCTGAAACTCTTTTCTGATTGACAAGAGAAGCTCCGGAAGGGATGACTTCTTCCCTTGGTTTAGTGGGACCAACTAACCTCGAGATGAACACCATTGGAACACCTTTCCCAATTGGCTGTACGGCTTTGCTGCTGCAGGAACTGAGTGACAGGGGTCGAGAAATCTGTAGTCGAGTGCAACTTTTAAGATCCAGGCCGAAGCTCCAGGAGTCTCCCCAGGACCCTCCAGAAGCAGGACGACAAGAGTTTGAGTCCCCTCACTAGAGTGCAGGACTCAAGGAGTGAAGGAAGCCCAACTGGTATCCAAGATCCGCGGTGGTGCTGTTTACTGAGCGATGAAACAGTGAAGTGCTGCTGATCCGAATAGAGCCCATAGCTGCCACAGACCTCCGAATTTCTGCTGCAGGAGACCCCAGACATCCTCCCTCTTGTCCCCATGACTGAGGCCCAGGAACACAGCATTTGCATCGCTGCAACCAGACAGAAGCCAGCTGGACCACTCTTCTTCTCACCAAAGGTACTGTTCTGACTTGGGGTAATTAACTCAGTGTCTGTAGCTTGCTCTTCTCAGTTGAGACTTGCAGTAGCTGCTTTGTTAGAGATGATTTCAGCTCTACCCCTCAAAAGTGTAACAGGTTGTGACCCTACAGTGATTTTTCTTCAACAAACTGTCTTACTTTGTGCAAGACCTTTACTATCTAAGAAGTGCCTCAGCTCCATAGACTTTGCTCCAATTGACTTTGCATTTCTATATGAAAAGATTTCTTTTATTCATTGCATTCTCTAAATATCATCAATGTCCATACTAAGAAAAATGTCTTGCACGCTTCATTCTTATAATATGCCAGTTGATACTATCTATGTATAGATCTGATTTACTACATATATTATTTAAAATCAGAACATTACAAATCAATTAAACGAAATGCTAAGCCAAACAACTTCAGTAACCTTAATAGAAAATCGAAAGACGGGGTGAATCGGGCAGGCCTAAAGTTGATTAGGCATTGTGGGGCTGTATTCAGAGTTATCCAGGCCTATGGGGCAGGCCCAGCATGTGTTATTTTGCAGATTTACAATAGCCAGGTCAGGTAGTCGGCTCTTTATGGAGCGGAACTGTGGGGTATTTGTAATTCAGGTACTCTCCAGGTTGTGGGACAGAAATTCCTTAAAACAGCTTTGGTCCAGCCTCTAAATACTCCTAATACTCCTGTTTTCTGGGAGTTAGACCTGCAGAGCATTGGCTTAATTTGTCAAATGAGGCCAGTGTTCCTCTGGGCTAGACATGGAGAAATGTGAATTTGGGTTATTATTGAAGAGCCTTGGGGGTGTTTTAACCCAGTTGGGAGGACACAATTTACCCTGGCAGTCGGCTATTAGAAATTAGTTGATTGCCATGGGGATGGAGAGTTATTGGCTGCAGCCCAAAAAAATACTGGGACATGTTAAAATTCAATTGTAAATGGCCTATGAAAATAGGCAGGAGAGAGAAACCCGAGCAAAACGTTTGAGTTCAGTTAGCTTAGTCCCTTACCTGTCTGGAAAAGAACATCCCGGTTTTGAATGTTATCTGGATAGAATGCTGATAAAATGAATGGAAGCCCTTCATATGAAGCTGCACTAGCCAGCATTCAGCACAACAGGAACTCGAGTAACCCAGAAGTCTGCCTTTTCTGTCCAAATGATCCCGAAAGTGTAGTGCATTTTATTCTGTTTTGTCCGTAGTAGTTTTATATTGGAAACAAGTATTTGGTACCACTTTTTATACAGTTTTATGTCAGAAGGGTCATTGATGCGCTCCACCTTTCCCTGGCGTCGGAAAGTGAGATAGCAACACACTGTATGGGGAACTACTTACTCCACGCTTGAGGAAAAGACTCGAACATGTTACCCTAGTGCCGAAAAATCTCCTAGTCTCGGGTGCCTAGTCGACTGTTTTATATATCTTAACTTGTCATTTGAAGTGTCACAGTACTGTGCTGATGTATTATATAAATTATATTTAATATTTACTGTGATTAATAATGCTATACATCTTTTGTATGTGACTTATCTGATCTGCTTTGGATTGAAATAAAGTTGTAATAAAGATGAATAAAAAATCGGTTTAGTGACTATTTATTTCGATCAATAACGTTTGTGTGAAACATCCTCTTTTCCATGTTTTCCCCTTGTTTTTATTGATTGCAATTGGTACATGAGTTTTGACACATAAACTGATCCCTTGCATAGAAATGTGATGTATGATTGTCATGGTTTCATCAGCGTTTGAGTGGGCAATGCTATACTATTGCTATCTATTTCTGTGTGGATTCTTTCTCTGTACATTATTTGGTCCTGTTGCCAGAAAAATCTCTACTTGAGGAGTACAAAGCAATTACACACTGCTAGGAAGTGGTGGTAAGATAGCACAGCAGGTTAAGCGTTCGTTGCTGGTATCTGTGTTTGATCTGCAGTTGCAGATTCAAATCGCGACAAGGTCATTCTTCTGAGTGTGATAGAGTGAGTACCAATTTCGATTGGATAATAATAATCCTGATGTATGTAAATGTGTCCTATGTAAAGCGCTTTGAGTAAATATATAACTAGCATATTATTATTAGTGGGCCCATGATCATGAGAAATGGACACCCTTCAAACTGTTGTGTCTAGCACAGCAGACAAATCCAAGTAGATAGTGGGTTTATGACTTCATTGTTAGGGTGAATCCAGCAGAATACTAGTTTTTCACAAATAAGCTAAATTGGATTTGGATAATTGCTCACCTTCTAGGTAAACGGGCAACAGTGGAATGGCAAATTAATATTCTCTTTCCTAGTCTGGGAAGCTGTTGCAATGACTCATCAATGGCCCTTTGAATCTGGAACAATCCACTTCTGGCGAGGAAGATACAATCACTTTGGCAAAAAGGGAACTGGTTCAAATGGATTTGTATGACCAGCGAATGATGCAATACTGGCAAGCAGAACCATTTACAGTGTCTATATGTGAAACACATCCACAGATAATGTATCAATGATGCTCTGTTTTCGGGCATTTAGGACGCTAAGGACTTGAAGAAAACTAGATCAGTTTCATTGGCAAAAAGGCTTGCTGAATACGCCAAGAATTGCCTGGGGGGAAATATTTAAGGAAGACAAGCTGAAAAATAAATAAAAAAGAATATTCCTTTTTTTGAAACATTTTATGTTTTCCTCATATTGCACATATTATTCTGAGGATAATCCTGCTCAGAGAACTGTCCCTTGTAAATCTAAGAACTTCTGCATCTTTCCTTATTCCTAAGGAAGGGAGTTGCATTCAACTGACACCTGCTGTGGACAGCCAGTGAAAGGGGATGCCTTTGCTGGGGCGTGTGACCCACTAACATCCACCAATGCCTGCAGGGTGTGCAATCGCTGTTCACCAGACTAGCATTACAGTTCTGTCAAAGCCTTTCTAAGCAATGCCCCAGTAAGAAAACACTTTTGCTCAGCTTAATCTGTTTTTTCTGTTGGAGGTTAAACTGGTACTGGATGTGGATGGGTGTCTGTTTATCCCTTCCAGCCAGCGAAGGAATCCACAGAATCCCTCTTCACAGATTGGGGGAGAGTTGAACTAAACATTTAAACATGGAAGTCACCTGGACTGACATACATAATCCCTCAGCAAACTTCTCTACCCATTTGGCTGACCCCTCACACAGAAGGGTATTAATTTCTGTGATCCTTTGATTTTCCATCTGTTGGACACAGTTATTGTCTACTGCAGTTATTGTTTGTTGAGGTAATTCTATAGGTTAATCTGGCAAGTATCAAACGCCTGCTACTGACCTTCTTTGTTGACTCCCACTCATACTGGAAACAGTAGTATTCAGTCCAACAGACTTACACTTATATTGGAAGTCAGTGAATTGACATGGCTGTAATACAGGAATTGATATGCTTTTACGTGGCATCCACTATAGAAGGTTGGTGAAGGAAATAACATTTTGTGTTAAGAACTTTTAAAATTCAATTGGTGAAATCCATGTACATTAAGGAAAATATTGGTTTGAAAAACAACTTTAATTTGTCACAGACCCATTAAAGCTTGATATATGAAACAGCTTATTTCATTCCAGTATCCAAATTTAAAAAAAGCCTAGGTGAGTAATAAATAACATATAGGTTTCCTTGAAACCTCGTTCTTACTATATACCTCTTAAAATTAAACACATTTTGGAAACTGCTAAATATTAATTCATCAATACTCCTTGCAAAAAATAAGTATTATTTTTTATTATTATTATGGTATTTATTGAATGTGGACCTAGCTTCTGGAAGCAGCTGAGCACTTTACAATCATAGGGGGAAGAACACAGTGAGGGAAGCAGAGAAAAAAAGGAGCGAGGATCTAACAGGGCAGGGTGAGGGTGGGCAATTGGCAACAAGGAATCTACAAGCAACCACAGGGAGACAGTGGGGAGCAGATCATTGAGTCTCTGGTAGGGTGGGGAGTGCACTGTATGTTGGCCTAGGTGTTAAGGAGGAGCCATTCCTGGAAGATGAATGACTTGAGCTCTTTCTTGAACTGTAGAAGTGATGGGGCAAGCCCTATGCTGATGGGGAGGAGGTTCCAGGGTTTTGGAACAAACACAGAGAAGGCCTGTCTTCTGGTTCCTTCCTTCCTGCACTGTCGTAATGTAGTCTGCACATTTTCTTACTTCTGGTGGATCACAGTTTCTAAGTGAGGTAGCTTGGGACTTCAGGATGTCAGCCTTGTAGATGATGCAACATGATTTGAAGATGATACAAGCTTGCAGCGGGAGCCTGTGCAATTCGATGAGGGTGGGGTGATGTGATAAGTTATTTGCAAAGTCGTTTAATGAGTCTTGCGGCAACATGTAGGACACATTTCAGGTGTGCCCGGGTAGTCACAGGAAGGCCCTCCAAAAAGCTATTGTCACCATCCAGGTGAGTGAAGACTAAAGCTTGGACAACAGATCTGAAGCTGTTTCCTGGGATGAAGGACTTGGTTTTCCGCAGGGGATAAAGTTGACATCAGACCCTTTTGTGTCTTCCTTGTTATATGCTGTTTGAACGTGAGGTGTCTATCAATGTTGAACCCAAGGGACTTGGCTCAGATCACCAGCTGGGGTGTGAATCCCTCAAGGTTCATAGCAGAGAGCCAGGTCTGGATGTCAGTGTTTTCAGTGGTGTTGATCAGCAGTAGGAATTCAGTTTGGAGGGTTGGGCTTTAAGTAAACACTGGACATACACGACTGGATCAATGTGAAGCAGGCCTAGGGCCTATGGATGTCTGTGATGGAGGATATCATGAGGTAGATCTGTGTGTCATCTATGTTTTCGTGAATGTGGATGTTGTGTGAAGTGAAGAGGGTTTTGAGCGGTTCCATGTAAAGAATTAAGATAACGGGGGACAGGATAGATCCTTGCCGTGCTCCTCGGGCTAAGTGTAGAGTTGCTGATCTGGAAGAATCCATACATACAAACTGTTGATGATTTGCAAGGTAGGATTCTAATCAGGACGATCTTGCGTATCCCCATGCAGCAATGTAGATTGTCAGTGAGTGTCCGGACATTAAGGACATTGTTGATCACTTTGATGGTAGCCATTTCTGTGCTGCATCTGGGTCTGCAGCCAGATTACTAGAAATATGAAATGTGTGTGCTGGACATAAAAAAAATATTATAAAGTTAAATTGGCATAAATATATGATGTGTGGGCTGTGATGCCAGCATCAATGCTTCAACCTGAGTTGCAGAGAAAATGATGGGGGGGATTTGAAGGCAAATTGTGTAGAATATTTAAAATAGAGTGAATCTATTTGCAAAAATGAAAAGGAAGACATCTCTTTTTTTCAATCGCGTTCATGCTGACTCTGGAGAGACTTAAAGTTAAGCCTAACATGCTTTACTGCTTCACACACGCCCCTGTGTCCTGGTTCTTTCATGGAGGGAGCTTAGTCAAGGAGCACTGCAGGTAAGTGTGTGTATGTACATATGCGTGTGTATGCGTGCATAAAAGCTGTGTTGTGTGTTTGCAAATGTGTATGCATGTTTATTTATGCCTGTTTTGGTGAGTATAGTGTGTATGTGTGCATGTGTAGAGTATATGCAGGAAAGGGGGTGGGTTGGCTGGTCAATGTGCAAGTGAATTAATGTTGGTGAATGATGTGTGAGTGAAGTGAAGGTTTGAGTTAATGAATGTATGTATATGGTATGTGTAAGTGTGAGTGTGTGTGTGTATGCATTTGTGTATGTTTGAAGTGTGATCCCTACAAATAGCGGCAGAATACTCATGTGCTCCTGTAAATGAGAGGCAAAATACTGGCAAACATTGATGTATCAAGAAATAATATGTTTTCTAACAGTGACATATCAGGTATGGGCAAAGCCAACATGATGATTGTTCTTATATTGGAAAATCCTATATTAGCGCAGCCATTGTTGGCATTTCTTTTATCATTGGTATGGTCACTCGACCCTGACGACCTAGAAAACTACCACCTTATCACCAATCTACCCTTCATTTCAATGATCATTGGGATGGTGTCACACTCCAACTCTATGAACATGTTTTCCAACAAAATCTACCCCAAAGATACTGGTCCAGTTTATGACTAAGATGCAGCACAGATTTACACCATCCATGTCTTTGACAGAGCACTCCTCTTCATGCACAAGAATGGCCTGTGCCTGCTGCCTCATTCAAAATGGTCGGCCACAAAGCGCTAATCAACACCCTGTCCTCCTGCATGGGATTCACTGCCAAAGCCCTTTGATGTTCTGACTCCTTTTTTACCAACAGACACTAGCTAGTCCAGAAGGGCACCTGCCGGTCCTGACGATGCCCATTAACCTGTGGAGTCCCATAAGAATCCAACCTTTCCCCTGTCATCTCCAACCTCTAAATGGAGTGACTGGTGGCCATCTTGCCCAAATTCAACATCAAAATACACCAGCATCCTGATGACACACAATTATACTGAAGGTTAACTGCCTCGATGTTATTCACCAATTGAAACACTGCCTCTCAACCATTTAACCCAGGATGTTAAGTGCCTACTTGAAACTCAACCCTACCAAAACAGAGATCATCTTCCTCAGAGGCTCCGCCAAATGCACTTAAGTTCAGAACTGCAGATGGATTTCCATCTCCCCACAACTTTCCCCTAGTGTAAAGTGCATCAGCTTCACAATCGATTATGACCACTGCTTAAACGAACACCTCACCAAGAAGACACAAACCAAATGGTACCACCTGTCACTCCTGCATCAAATCAAACCCTTCCTCCACGCCTCAGTCTTCACATCTGATGTCTAAGCCATAGTGCTCTCACACCTGAATGGTGGCAACAGCTATCTGGCTGTTGTCTGGGAGTATGTAATTAATATGCAAGAGCAAATATTGTATTTTATTTATTTGAATTTATGAAGCGCACAAAGCAGCCTGGGGGCATCATGGCACTGTTACAGCAGTGCTTACTTAGTTACAAAGATAATGGCAGGCGCACCTGTCTGTGGTTCTTGGTTACATTGAACCCATTGCCAGACAGGTGAGAAATACAATGAAATAATAATGTAAGTAACATGACAAGGCATGGTTAGAGGTGCCACAATACAGTCAGTGAGAATGAGGTAACAGACAGAGAGTTTGCGAGGCAAAGATACCTCCTCATGTATGCAGGGTGAGTGGCTAAAACTAAAACATGCAAGACAACACCCGCAGCATCCGTTCATCCTGTGAGGGCAGAGAGTACTGGGGGCGCTAGGTGGAGAGTGTTGGGAGAGCTCATTTAATAGTTCACTTTTGAGCAATCTGTGGAAAGCTATATAGGAAATCGTGTTTCGAAGGGTTGTGGGGAGGGCGTTCCAATACTTAGGAGCAAGGAACGTGAAACAGCCCCCTCCTGCTTTGGCCATTTTGATAGACTACAGTATGTTGAGTCTGGCTAGTCGCTCAAGTGGGAGAGTGTAAAAGGGCTAAAGGGAAGAACGTAGTCATCCTTAGGTTACAGTTGATGTCCTAATGGCTAGGCATGAGCAGAGCTGTGCCAGAGGTTAAGATTAATAATAAACATTCCAGCCAACACCTTTTGTTTTGCTGTAGTCACCCAGAGTGGTACGGTATGCCGGATGTGAGTCCCGAGCCTGCTGGGCCTAGATACCTAAGCTACTCCTCACTATTGATGCCCAATGAGTCCACAATATGTCTAGGGATGCTGGTGGTCTTGTACAAATGAGATGTGACCTATCACTTCGGGCTGGACTGCCCCTTCCGGAGTGCGACCAAATCTGATCTCCTTTCTGTAATGGCTTGGCAGGCTAAAGAACAATGGTTTGGATGGTTTCCCAGAGCTGTGCCAGAAGTTGAGATTAATTCTAAACCTTCCAGCCATCATCTTTTGTTTTGCTATAGTCACCTCGATTGGGATGGGTATGTCCAGAAGTGGGTCCCAAGCCTGCTGGGTCGAGACCCAAGCTACTCCTTACTGATAATGTCCAATGAGGCTGAAACATATCTGGGGATGCTTGTGGTCTTGTGCAGAAGGGATCCCACCTAACAGTTCAGGCTGATTGCCCCTTTTGTGGTGGGACCACGCCTGATTTGCATATGGTTATTCCCCTTTCTGTAATGGCTTGTAGGCTAAAGAACAATTGTTTGGAGGGTTGCCCAAAGGTGTGCCTGAGGTTGAGATTACATCTAAAACTTCCAGCCATCACCTTTTGTCACCCTGAGTGGGACTGGTATGCCCAGATGTGGGTCCTGACCCTGCTGGCCCCAGAGACCCAAGAAACATCTTACTAATTAATGCCAAATGATGCCAAACCATGTCTGGGGATGCTTGTGGTCAAAGGGATGCCCAGAGCTGTGCCAGAGGTTGAGATACATTCTAAACCCTCCATCCATCAGTTTTTGATTCACGATGGCAAGGCCTGTGGCAACCATCTGTGGGGGTATGTGTGTTTAGTGTAAGGCGATAAAACATCTTAGCGGGGAGTTTGGTGAGTCAGGAAGGCAGAGTAGGCCTTATGAGACAAAACAAAATGCAGCTCTGCATTTCCACCATGGGGCTCTTGCAGACAGGTCTCATTTCACTAGCTCACATTGCCTCTGTAAAGCCCCCCCCTCTCTCTCTCTCTCTCTCTCTCCCTCTCTCTCTCTCTCTCTCTCTCTCTCTCTCTCTCTTTCTCTCTGTCTCTCTCTGTCTCTCTCTCTCTCTAGAAGAAGAAGAAGAAGAAGAAGAAGAAGAAGAAGAAGAAGAAAAAGAAGAAGAAGAAGAAGAAGAGGAAGAAGAAGAAGAAGATCCAAACTGCCAGATATGGGGAAAGGGCAGTCAGGAATCTCCACTCAATTACTATAAACTGCTTGCTAAAGGTTATGAAGGCAAGAACATTTGGTTCAGAGAAAGAGAAACTTGAAATTTGAGGGCTGCAGTAATCTGTTTAGCCTTCCTTGGTATGCTGGCTTGTCAAGATGAAGGATGCCTCCACCCTCACTCTTGCATGCACAGGTGCTATGTTCAGGGGCCTGCTGGGAATTGTGCCTTTCAATTTCAGAACCATTCTTGGGCAGGGCAAGAAGGCATTTGTCAAGCATTCACCAGGTGGTCGGGACAGTCCCATAATCCCCAGAACCCTTCTCGCACAGGCTACAATTGCATGCTCAATGCCCTTAACTCACCAGGTTTTGAGGTGGCACCTGGACTTCAATTTCAGAGTGATTCTGTAAACCCTCAGGGAATTCTTCGTGATGATACGAGGAGCACAAAAGATAGGAGGTTGTGAGCAGAGTCCTCAAAAGTGCTGCACCTTGGCCTAAAGACGGTGCAGCAGCCATAGGCAGGTGGAGTTTAGCATGCTGGCAATGACAGAAAGGGGTTTGGGGTGTGGGCAGATAAGATGCCCATTCCAATAGCACTGCAATCTCGGGTTTGCAGTATCTCTGGCACCTTGATAGGTAAGGGTCTCTGGCAAAAGTCCATGCAAGGATTTGTCCCACAACCAAATTATGTAACCATGTCAAAAACAGCCATGTTTTATTCATCCACATATTATGAGTTGTCCTTTCCTGGGTTGAGAGGGGCTGTCAGGCATTTGCATATGCACAGGATGTCAGCTGTTCCCCAGAGGGCGGTCTCCTAAAGCCAGGAAAGTACTGCCTCACCCACTAACTACTATTTACACTGACAATCACAGAGCAGTATTGTGAAATGGTATCGGAATGAGGGGGTTGAAAATGCAGTAATCTCCTGGACTTGTGGGGACAGATGGACTTGCCAAGTTCAGGGTAGAGGTGTAGATAGCCAATCCTATTATTTCCACAGTACCATCCACTCTTGGCATCAGGTAAGTATTACATTTCAAAATGTCATTTACTGTTCCAAATTCAATGCAGAATCTCTTAAAGACAACCATCTTTGCAGCTCATCCAGTGGCTCCAGTTCCAGCATTCGTTAGACTTCAGTGTTGGCCATTTTCTTTTTTGGCTATTGGCAAGGAGCAGGGTTAGATCTGTACATATTTCCCTGGATGCATTTTGCTTCATTTGAAGAACCCTTTCACTCTTCTGCAGTTTTCCAAAAACATTTCTACAATGTGTGGCAAGTGGTCCTGATAATTGTTGACTTGGCTTTCTTTCACTGTGTCTGGAATCATCTTTGTACGGCTAATATTCAAATCAATGGTGGGATTGATTTCGGCACTGGCCATAAGGGTTGACTCAGTTGTGTCGTCCCATTTTTTCCGATAGTTGATGTGGTTCACGTGTGATGCCTTCTGATGGTCCCCTTAATGCACTCATTATTTCAGATCACTTAGAACATCTGTAATCAGATATTTACCATGTTACGTTGCTTACAGATTAATATAGAAGTTGGTATTAACAGAGGCACCTGGTTTCCAACCTTGAACTTCGAAACGTGTGCCTCAAGATCTCACTACCACTTCTGCTTGCCTCAAAAGGCCTGCAAATGTTGATGCACCAAATCTCGTTTCAGACCAATTTGTTCTTAAGTGGTCTGCACACATTGAGTGGTATTATGCCTCATTTCTTCTTGGTTCTCCCATTCCTCTTTCAGCATGCTTTTGGCATTAAGCAGCTCACTTCCATGTACTAGCTTGAATAGAGAGAATACTCTTGCCATTTTCAGTGTTTTCTGAATTGCAAACAGGGTAGAAACTCATCCCAATTACATTCTGTGATTAATTGACTACAAATCAAGAGCCAACCAAGAGCCAACACAATCATAAAGGTAAAACAGGCACAGTCAAGAGATGTACCTCCTTTGCCTTGTGTAGTAATGTGGGCCAAGGGAAGGCTATTCTCTTAAGAGGGGTGTGAATGGGGTTCAGTAGCAACCCAAACAGTGAGTTCAAAATTAAAGAATGTCCAATCAAGTGTCTATAACATATATATATTTTTTGTGTTTTTGATTGTGTTTATTGGTTAAATCAAACCTTGTACACATTCCAAAATTTGGTATAATCAACAGTTTAAAATACATTTAGAAAAATTATATACTTATATATATATATATATATATATATATATATATATATATATATATATATATATATATATATATATATATACATATACATATATATATATTTTCAAATAGCTACAATAAATAAGATGCATCAAAAAGGCAACTAAAACTACTAGCAAATTCACCCTCCTAGTTTCTTGATAATTTCTTTCCACAAATAGTACACAGTAAAGTTCAGGACCAAATTCTCTCCCATAAAAATATATGACCAAAATTAATTAGTGTGAATAAAATCCAGAGTTTGCACCAGTGCCCCATATGCCCTTTCATATAACATGGTCAGTTGATTAGAATTAGTATGTAAGTGCCCCAGGGTTTCAACTTCTGTATTGCAAAATCTACACAAACAATCCTCATATGGACTTTTATTCCACGCCCCTACGTTTTTCAATGTTGAAGTTGTTTGAACCTTAAAAGCATTATAAAACATCTAGCATCCTGGTTTTGTAAATGTTTTATGTATGTACAGGGAATTACCACAGGAAGGGATTGTCTAGAGTATTCTACATATATAGACTTCTTAGATAAGTGGGCACTTCTTGCATTTCTGTCCCAGATGGCAGCTTTTCTTTTGATTTCTTTAAATGTACTGGCCAAATTATTGACGTCACAAGTGCAGCCAATATTTTCCAAGAAGCTGTTCATTCCATTCCTCCAATCTTTTAGTACAGCAAAACTTTCAAAGCCACCCTGTTGATACAGAAAATGTGCATGCAATGAATGCGTTTTGTCTTGGCTCATTAGGATTTTGATGTAAGGATTACCTGTCAAGATGATTTTCCTTGTTATTAAAGAAATGATACCCAATTCACCACAGATAGCTTCCAACGGGACAGATTGTGAAAGGCCTAATGCTTTCTGCCATATTTTCCCCTCTAGAATACACAGACAATTTGTTTCTTTCGGGTGTATATTGCCAGGCCATAAAGTATAGCCAAAACCACACACGTTTTATATAGTTGTATCAGACCTTCTCTAAAGTGCCTTCCAGTTTTATAAAGAAACAATTGTATTGCTTTAAACTTAATCATTACTGTAGCTGTGATGAATTTGGAAAGAATCTCCCTATTCATATTATTTGTAACAAGAGAGCCCAAACAGACATATCTTGAGAGTTGCTCAATTGTCTCCCCTTGTAAAGACGAGAAATATTTTTAGATATTTCGTCTATTAGACTTTATCATCATAATGTTAGAGTTTGATAGATTAATGATCAGACCATTTTCAAAGGAAAATGTTTCTAATGCCTTTAGACTATTCTGTAGTCCCAATGCGGTCTGATCTAAAATAACAATATTGTCTGCATACGAAAGCCAAGCTACTTGGCATTGCGCAATGCAGGATGGTTGTTGTTACAGTTCTGTAATGAGTTTCCTAAATCCACCAGATAGATATTAAAAGCTAGGGTACAGCCCTGTTTTAATCCATGGTTAACTTAAAAACCCCACTTAAGTCACCTTCCTGGTTAATTCTAATCTGTACATTATTTTTTTAAATATGATGCTTTAATAAAATACAGGATCTACTTATGCAGTTTCCCTCTCTATTTTTTTCCAATACAATTTGGCAATTAACTGTGTCAAACACCTTTGGAAAATCAATAAAACAAATATAAAGAGGCTTATCCCTTTCAAACAAGGTGGTACGAATGCGATCCATTAAAATCCATATGTTTGGGTAGTGTTAAACCCCTTTCTAAAACCTGATTGTTGTATACTAAAAATATTCTCTTGCTCAATCCATATGTTGATATGTTGATATAACGTAAAAGTAATTTACAGAAAATCTTGGCACTAGAATGTATCAAGGCCAAAATTCTGTTGTTTTCAGGAGAGTTCCTAGGGCTGTTTTATAAATCGGGATCATTAGGCAGTCCATCAGGACCTGGAGCCCTGGAAGATTTTATATTTTTTTCTATGTCCTCCTTAGAGAATTGGAAATATTCTCTATCTTCAATGCTGTGGTAGGTGTCATTTTCTTCAAATATGCTTCTATTAAAGTATAGAGTTTGTATATAAATCTCCCAAGCCTATAACAGAACGTTTTGGTGTCATTACTCTTTAGGACAGAGTACATAACCTTCCATTGAGCAGAGGCAATGGAGCCCTTATGCACATTATGCCCATTTTTAAAATGCTGTTTTAGTTTTTTAATATTAGAGAACTGATCGGATACTTCTTTAACGTTTTTTTTAACCCATCTAATGTACTGCGTTAATTGTTTCTTTTTTTACGCAACATTATGCTCGTAAACTTTCTGATGTACTTTATTACTAGAGTATATATTTTTCCTCTGTTCATATGCTAAATCAATCATTAAGGCCTGTGTTATTCGGTAATAGGACTCAACATTTATAATATTTGTAGCATTTCCTTTCATCAGCATTGATAACTGTTTAAGATCAATCCCAGTAACAATTCTTTCCGTCCACCTAATTCTGTTACCACCATTATTAACTGTACATTTCCCGAACAATTATTTACAAGGATGCACTGCATCAAGATCATTAGTGATATCGATGATAACATGGTCACTTAACTCATTTGGGAAAAGGTTAACTGACATTTTGGAAAGCCATCAGTGGTGGTTAAGACAAAATCAATCCATGAGCACTGTACTCCATTCGACCATGTAAAATACAGCTTGTCATTCTTAACATTAACAAGTTCTAATAATTGATAAGCTTGGAAGAACAATAGCCAACAGCTAGTATAATTTCTATGTTCCCCCTCAGAGGAACCCAAAGCCCATAAATCAGATTGATTTGAGATGTAGTAATAGTCTTTTTAGAGATTTTAACTTCATTTTTTGTAACGTGGACAGTGAAAGTTAAAATCCCCCATTATATAGTATGCATCATTTGGGTGGTAGATCTCCAAGTAGAAACCAGAAGATCTATTTGGTCAATAATCTGCTGTAATTTGACATTCCCCAGAGGGTTTTTTTCACATTTAAAAAAAGAATAGCTAAGGTCCCATGTATCAAAAATTGCTCCACCATGACTGCCAATACCTGATCAGAGCACTGTGCAATGAGAGATTCGGAAGCCCATAGCCGGTTTCTGACCACCGTAAGCAACCCTCCAAAGGGGTGATCTTTCTCATGTTTCTGTGCCTTTCTTTGGAAAGCTGTGAAGCCATCTAAGCATAAATCCTGTGTTAACCATGTTTCTTGCAAGAGAAAGATATCTGCCATGCTTAAATAATAAATTCCCAGAGGTTTACTAGGTAAGATCTGTGACCCCTAGATCTCCAAGATCAGATAACCAGATTCCTAGGGTGCCTTAGTCACTCAACTTAATCAAATTCAGAATAAGCCCAATCGTCAAAACCATTTGACAAACCTATTTCATTTATTTCTGAAGCGAGCGGCAAACCTTGGCTATTATGTCATTTATAACTTCCTCTGGCACATAGTTATTAATCATAGTATTTCTTGGCACAGTTTCATACCTTTTGTTTCAATTTTGTCTCCCTAATTAGTTCATATCCCAGCTGCAAAAATCTATGTACCTGTGACATGATTAGCTTGGTAATAATAGGGGAGACAAGATGATTCACCACCCAATTTGATTCCCAAGATTTCTGGGGATTTTCAACCTGTTTGTTATCATGGGTGGAAATCATTTTCAGTAAGGTAACTTGATGCAGCAATTCTAACACATTTCTCCGATTCAGATACGGCTGGCCAAAGTTGCGTATAAGTCAAAATAATGTATCTTATTTGAGGAAGCCTTAATTGTTTGGGAAGAAAGGGTGTCCAGATCTAACATATTGCAATTGTCTTCCTCTATTAGATCCACAGTGTCAATATAATCAGTATTGTCATCATCTTGATAAAGCTTAACACCCAAGGCTGATATCCCTTCAGAAGAAGTAGGCATCTTGTTATTTTTTATTTATTTTTCACAGAATTAAAGAAGTTCTCTTTAGCAGACTCAGAGAGCATCCTTTCTTCTCTTCTAGGGCTGAACTTTTTCTTCAGTAGTAAGCTGGGTATATAGCCTTGTTTAGTTTTTGTCCTGCATTAGGGAGCCCTGTTTGTTCTAATAATAATCCCATATCTTTTTGCCCTATTTACACACTACTAGAGAGAAGGGAGAGATAAGGAAGCGCTAGAATACCTGAAGAAATCGGGAATCTACAATATTTAACTGAGAAAGCCCAAGATTCATGATTGAGCAGAGAGGTATGTAATTTAAGACATACTCTTTACCCTTGGAGGGATGAGGGTATACATGTTTTATGTAAATAGAGATTGATACTCAATGACTAGATACTAATAGGGTGTTCACTTTTTGACCAACAGAGTTCTCCCCTAAGAAAGAAGAATTTTTAAATTGCGGCACAAGACAATTTCCCCTGAAGAATGTTCTACATCACTGTATCTTAAGGACAGAAACTTGTACAAGTCGGGTTGTTTGTATTATACCAATAGGAAATAGGCCATTAGTAGTGTGACATAGGAATCAGAGTGTGAGTTGTACACACAATGTAAGATCCTTATAGAACATCTGAAAACTTGCCGTACTTATGGTATTTCTACTTGTGTGGTTTTAAGCATAATGTATATGTTTTATGTACGATGATCATTTTTATGATTGTTTTATGAAATTTAGAATCTTAATAAAATTTTGTGATAATTGATACCACTTTTTGCTGTGGGAAGAGTGTTTAGTGACACCTAAGTAAATATCGGACTGTCTTTTTGTTTATACAAGTGTTCTAATAATAAACCTCTTTGCAGTTTCCTGTGAAGTAAGGCTGCTTGGAAAGACGGAGGCTAAACTATGTCTACTCACCCCTATTTTTCTGTGGTTCTTCGCATTTACTGCACAGACCTTTGTTTTTGCTGTACACTTTTTACTAGGCATGGTATTCTTTCAATTATTTTCCAAGCCCGTATTTGCTTGCGGCTGTGGACATGTATTAGAGTCAGTCTGGACATCAGAGTCCTTTATGCATTCTTGATCCTCCGTGGATTGAATAATAAATAAAGAGGTATTTGCGTCAGATGCCTTGTTGATTTCCTCATCAATTCTAGCATATATGGAAGTAATCTGCCTAGTAATATACAGCTCTGAAATCTCATTCAGGTCTTGTTTGATTATTTGTTGATATGTGTCCTTGGTATTGCCGAGCGAGAACAGAGCTTTAAGAAGAGTCATGAACTCAGGTTCTGTACTAGGGTCATCCAGCGAAGAAGCTTGAATGAAGTTTGGGGGAGGAAGTATAAGCATTCATGGCAATTACAGTTAAGTTAGGTGTTTTGTCAGATCAATGGATGGAATGGAACAAGGATCCTTGCTTCCGATAATTTCATCAACCATGACAGGAGTCAGATTCTCATGGTCCGTTCCCGCATGTAGATTTAAGCACAGATTTAGCAAGGAATTGTTGTCAATAGGATTATTAGCTGAAAAGTTATGCTCAATGATGGGAACACTACTTGTTAAAATCTGGAGTCAGAACACTGCTTTAATTTTTTAGAGGTTTGAGAAAGGAAGTGATTTTCCCACATTCAGTATTTTCGATCTCGTTCAGATCCAAGATTGAATGAGTGACTCCCACCAATATTGCTTTCGACTGCTTGTTCAGCTTTGTATTTTTTCCCTTCTTTTTCAGTGAACGACTAGCCGTCAAGACTCTAGAGCATACAGCTTGCTCTTTTGAGGGGAGAGAGTGGCTGCGGCTGATAGTAGGCATCCTATTGCAGACCTCACAATTCAGCACTGTCAAAGCTCAAAGGGAAAGAAGGGTATCAACCCCCTCTAACGAACCACAGACGCCGAATAGATCGACCATCCCACCATGCTTGGCACAGACGCCTTGATATTAATAACACAAGTAACCACGTGGCAGCCAATGGGGGGAAAGAGGGATTAGGGAAAGGGTGTGGACAGATAAGGGAAAGGTAGGGAAGAGAAGTCATGCATGTACATAACAATCCAGTATTAACTTCACTTCTCCTGTACACCTAGACTCCAAGACCTGACTAATTCTAATTATACCTGCCTCCTAACACTCTGCTTTGAACCATGCAAACTGACCCCTACTTAACCAAATCTAACACAACATGAAAGCACATATTTCATAGGATAATGCAACAAGACACACTAACATAGAACCTCCTTGAACATAGTGCAAGACATAAGGATTATTTGAACAATAAGCTAGACATAGCTTGGTGAGCAAGCTGTTTGGCACAGACAAGGGAATTCCCATTCTATGAAGCAACAAGACACATGGCCCTTTGGGCGAGCAAAAGCAAACAAACAAACACACAATACATTTAGAAGCTCCCCTTTCTTCATTGCCTGAAGGAGCAACCCCTTTGTGTCATGTAATGTGCAGAGTAATGTGTTCTTCACATCTGTTTAAAACACATGTAGCATGCTTTCATATCATGTGCGCTACCAATAGCTCTTTAGTTCTGTCAAGTTCAGTATATATTGCACAGCAATATGGAACGACACACGTTAGAAATCACACTCCCCCAGGATGGGAAGCATGTATACAACTCTCCCATACTAGTAATCAATGTTTTTGCACTTATCTGTGTGTCCAGGTGCCTCGTGAGGTCACCCAGACTCAGTAGAATGAGGCGAAGATCCTGCCGGGGCCGTCCTTGTTCACCGGCGCGGCCTGGGCAAATAACTCAGCATTCCTCCGGTGTCCCAATTCTTTCCAGTTTTCCGCATAGCGAACACTGTGAAAGCCCATGCTGCACACCATTAATTATCTACACATGAGGAGGTGTGGCCGGCGGTTTAAGAAGCCTCAATAATTAACCACAGCTGGCACTCCGCGCAAACGTCCCAGAACTACACATTGGCCCACAGGCTGCTAGATAATGTAGTTCAAAACTCATTTCCAGTGATAAATGCACCTTCTCTTGCCCCAAACCCAATTCCTGACAAGCACTGATCCATGGGTGCTGCGACAATGTGCAGCACAGAGGTTCAAAAGCTAAACAGCCCGCAGACACCTCCTATGTATTAAAGATGTACCAGCAAATAATTTATCTAAGATCTCGGCTCCTTTCAAATCACACAAATTGCGAGCATCTCCAGTGATCTAGATATAGTGGCTGTATCTACTCAAATTGAATTAGTAGTTTGAGTAGAAGACAGCACTATTCTAGAAGTTCAAAGGCCACAGGCCCGCAGTCATCTCTAGAGATGGAAATAAAGTGGAAGACTTTGAGGAGCAGCTGGGCGTAGTAATTTGCTGAAGGCAATTTCAATTTGGGACGATTCACATAGCAAGCGCAGGTAATTTCCAGGCAGATTTGTAGCCTGCGTCAATCCCGAGGACACACCTGTTTCCGGGGACAGCCAAGAAGAACCTGGCACAGAAAGAATGCACTGCAGGAAATTTCTGGTCAGTTTTCAAGCCCGCTTCAATCTCGAGGACACTCCCATTTCTGGGGACAGCCTAAGAGACCCCGGCACAGAGGAAATGCAGTGTCACACACTGTGCTGATAAGTTAATGCAACTGCAATTCTGCCTCCAAATATGAGGCTTTAATCAGGAGACATACCTATACTGCAAATAGATATGTATGCAGATCAATGAAGTCAAATGTAGTTTATGCACCTACCCTGAATTTGAGCTCCTCTTGATATGATTAGAAGGAATGTTTCAGTCTACAGGTCCTCTGAGCCACAGAACGCTGGAACACTCACTCCACACTTCGCCATGCTCAGCTTAGCGACAGAGATTTTGTAGATAGTGTACCTCCTCTCCAATAGATAGACAAAAGACTAGCAGTTTAACACACAGGTAGCTGCTCCTGCTACACTGGAACACTCGCTTCACACTCAGGTATATACTTAAATGTATATACTTTAATCAAACACACCATGTAAATAATAACTAACTAGGAAAAACTCTAAATCTCCAACCCTGTAGAAAGGACACAGAATATGCAAAGATAGAATAGATTTAGCACTCTGGGTAATGACAAAGGGGGAGAAAAGGCAATGGAAGACCACAATGTTGAAAGGATAAGTTGTTGAGTTTGCTAAAGGGATTAACATTCTGTAGCCAGTCTCTAATGAGATACTAGTCAATAACACCTTTTCAAACATCTTGGTAGTTTGACAGCATCTAACCAGGCTTCTCAGTGTCCATCGCAGGTTCTTTAAAGTTAAAAAATGTGGCAGGCGTGGTAGTCCAGCAGCTAGTTGGCCTTGAGTCAGGTACAAATGCAAAGTGGCTGCGGTCTTGTATTGTCTACTGACTCTGTGCAGATCAGGTGGTCCCCCGGTTCAGTCAGCAATCAAAGTTCGACGCCGATGAGCTGGTGTCAGGATGTACAGGTGAGTCGATGCTATGTGAGGCTCAGAGGTCTCTGTTTGGGAGACAGACAACAGGGGTGGGTCAATCGACTTACAGGCAAGGCAATGTCGAGGCTGGCGTTTTAAATGGAGACTAAAGCAATGCAAGGCAGTGATGCTTTGTTTGTGCCAGCCTAGGCAATTACTTGTTTTTTCTGTTGTGGTATGGCAGCAGCGAAGAGAGTCAAACAGGCAAACAGTGGTTCGGAGAACAATGAACATCAAAGGCTGCGTTCAAGGGTCCTAATAGTTCACTTGGTATTGAACATGCTTGAGTCACGGCTAGCAGAGGGTAGATGTTGAAAACATGAATTTCGCCCTGGGTCGCAAGGGGCAAGGCTAGTCCTTTTCTCAGGCTCCCGAACATGGGGGAGGCTGGTAAACACCTGCAGGGTTCCTGAAACACAGTGAAGTCAAAGGCAACAGGGTGGGTGGCTGAGATGCGGTCTTAATCCAACATCAGAGGTCACCCCCAATGGGCCCTGCCCAATGGTCCCTGGGAGGGTTATGGGGCAGAGCTTACCTATAACTTGGAACACATGCCTTTACTTCACATCACATGTAGAGGAGAATGGAAAGGACTGCTGTCCAAGCATGGTCCAATGTCATCTTCTTTCAGGTTTGGAGTTCAAAGGATATTTCAAAGAGGTGGTGTGAGATGCCTACTTTTAAAGGTTAAAACCATGCAGGTGATTGGATTAAAGTTAGCCTGCTTTAGAGGTTCAATCCCTGCTCTTGAAATGAGTGAACTTTGCTCTTCTGACATCACACCCAACGTGCTTTCTGCTAAAGGAAGTGAAGGGTACAGGAAAGAGAGAGGCAGAGAGAATCAAGATGGCATAATCCTCCCAAAATTGTACATATATCTTTCTGGCTGTCCCTTCTCAATAGAATCAAAAGCCTTTTGAAATGCAGCACCCTTTTCATGTGATTTCACCGGCACTATGTATACTACACTGTTAACAGTGTCTGACTCCCAAACTACCTGTTGATGAAACTACAAAGACTCCAAAATGCAGTGGTGAGACTACTCATCAGCATGAACAGATTCAAACATATCACATCAGCAGTACATATTCTTGATTGGCTGCCCTTCCAGAAAGGATTATTTTCAAAGCCTTGTGCATCTCTCCTGCTAGGGAAGGACCGAATCTCCATCTGAAGGAACTTCTAACTCTGCATTCCTTCTCAAACATTAAGGCCCAATAATGGTGCACTAGTCCTATTCCAGAACGTCAATAAGAAATTAAAAGGGGGATCCTCATTCTCCTCTCTGAAAACAAAACTCTAGAACAAACTATGTAATGTCTCTGAATGGAAGTAAACAACCTGAGGTTCATGAAATAGCTCAACACTTGACTCTCGATTCAAACAACTTGAAAACCCTAAAATAAAATATCAAACAACCAAAAGCTATGCAACAGATATCCTCATAAACCTGGCACCGTGATGAAGAAAATAGACAAAGAGTCCAGCATTTTACACTTACACGTCATCTTATGAGAAATACCTGCTTTTTCTCCTGCAAGTAAGGAGCATTCACACCCACCACCTCATTGCTCATTATGTTTAGGTGCTATCTGGAATAATGATTCCTCAATAAAATATTCCCTTGGATCTTAAAATCAGAATCTTCTCAAAATCCTGACTATCTCTCTAGACTGCCGTTCATGGAATACCCTGCTGCTTTGTAGACCCCGACTGCATGACATTGAACTCCAGCATAATTTCTCAAAGAAATATATAGGTTAGAGCTATGGCTTATCCCTATTAAATATATTGCTCTCTCACTCTTGTTTCAAATCTCTAATTGTACTTCCAATGTAAAATCTGATACACACACTGCAATTTATAGATTGATTAAACTGGATTCTCGTTCCTCTGTGAGCTGACATTTATAAGAGCCTGTCCCAATTGTGAAGATCCAAATATTTTTGAAGAAGAATGCAAATTACTAACGAGCAAATTCGAAACGAGGGGCTATCCAAGACAGAGTATTCAGAAGGCACACAAGAAAGCGATGGAATTACTAAGGGCAGAAACGCTGAAACAAAAACTAAAGACAAATGACCTGGAAACCTTTAAGATCAACTTTGTGACAAGATATTGTCAAACTCACTACGCGATTAAGAGCATCATTAATAAGCATTGGCACTTATTGTTATTGGACAAGGACCTTAATACATATCTATATCAAAGGCCTCAAATTGTCTACAAAAGTGCAGAGACACTCAACACAAAAGTAAGTCTGTCTTTTCTACCCATCTTGGACATTGAGCCGACACATACATGGCTACAACCGATTAGAAAGAGTTTTTCTAAATATGGCATATGCACTCTATGCAAGTTTGCACACAAGAGCACACATATATTTACAGATCACAGAGGAACGAGAATCCAGATTAATTCATCTATAAATTGCAAATCTACATTTGTTGTCTATGCAATAATTTGTGTGTGTAATAGAGTTTACATTGGAAGTACAATTAGAGAATTTAAAACAAGAGGAGAGAGCATTTATCTAACATAGGAAGTCAAAATCCCAAATTCCCACATGCCCAACATTGGCACGCCACACATCAAATGCAAAATAAAAAAGACTGAGATGCATTGGATTGAGGAAAATCCAATTGGGAAGAAGAGGAGGAGATAAATAACTCCTCTTAAGGCAATTGGAGGCAAGAATAATATGTCAAATGTGGGTGACCAAGGTTGGCCTTAATTTGGACCATGAAATGGAAACCTTTCTCTAAATGTTAACTTTGGTGGTGTTTAGGAAGCAGGACCTGAATAAGCCTATCTTTTTTAATTATATAAGGAAAACACAGACATATCCAGTAAGTGAATGTACTACCCCCTAGGGGACAGACTACCAGTAATGCACATGTCATTGAACACCATAATAGTGAAAAGCTATGGCGAAAAGTATTAGGACTGTCTTTTTGCTAGAAACAGTTTTTGAAATCGCTTGCCAAGTCTCAGTATTCATAATGGCCCGTGAGCATTGGGACTTAACTCCATTAAATGAATATATTTATCTAATAGTACGCTTAAAAGCGGCCGTCACCAAGTCACGTGATAAGCCCACATGACTTAACATCACATTAGTCCAAACTTACAATTATAAGCATGACTATTACAAAGCTGCACCCCAATTTCGGTAAGCGTGTCTTAAATCATCTGTTAGGTTAAACATCTATAATGGCCTGTATACTTTGGGGCCGGACAATATTCTAAGCAGATTTCACCAAAAGTGAGATGAGAAACAGAAAGTGAGCTATGTGTACGTCAACACAGCTCACATGAGTGATACCGACTGCGGTATATAAAATGAATTCAAAAATGGCAACTCTGCTGTGTGAAAGCAGACGCCGGTTGCTGCTGGTATGCTCAACATACTTAATTTTAAGCCCTTGTATCTACAAACGATATCCATTATACTTACAAGTATAGAGGTAGAGCTGTCGCGTAATGTTATGCACCATCAGAAAACTAAATTTAGTAGGCCTAAAACTTAGAAACGATTACTCATATTAATAATTCAAAACATAAGCCTTCGTGAATGCTACGTAATATAATGTGTAAGCGTACAAACAAAATTATTTTTTGTAGGGATCTAACCCTGGTTATTTGAGCGCATCTGAGCATTAGAGAGTGACAAAACAAGCATCCCAGGGATACATATCAGACCCTAATACAACTAATGTAAGTACTATCTGAACCAAATCATGTATGTATGCCAGACTTAATAATGCACCGTAGTTGAAAAGCCTGAAAACAAGTATTTTTCCATTTTCTCTGTATTACAAAGTTGGAGAATGCTTTGATGAATATGAATATGGCATTTAATCTAGCAAAGTATGAGAGTAAAATGGTACCATAAAATAAGATTGTAATCTGTGATGATCCAAAGAAGGATCAAGTGGAACTAATCAGTAATGAATTCTACTGTCTCTTTTCTCCCACCAATCCTGCCTACCCTACAAACCCTAATTTTCTGTCTTTTTTACTTCTTAATTGTCGACACTTTTATTTTTATTTATTATTTTTTCACCTCCAATGTTGAGCATGTAATGTTTGTTTAGGAGTATGGGCTAATCTTAATCAAGCCCGGTTTTGATGAAGGACTAATGGCCGAAACACGTGTTAACCACAAAGGGCACTAAAATCAATCTTGTCATATTGGACAAGAAAAGGATAAAATAAAATTGGAATGACTCCACTGCATTTGTAATATGAAGATCTGGCGTAACAATAGAATTATTTTAAGCACAAACTTTTAAAAAACTTAACAGACTCTTACTCTAGCCATCTCCTATCGACAACCACCCTCTCAGTCAATGCTTCCCATCCCAGCGGGGTGCTCTCACTACCGTGAACCATCCATACCCATCACAGAGTTTTAACACAGGTAGTGGGTACTTCTGCCCTGCACCAATTACCAGTGCAGGTTTTCTGCCTGTGACTTTCCTGCTACCTGACTAACACAGCCACTTCACTTACCTTCCCTTTCCATATCTTACCCTCAACTCACCCTAAAATTCTGGAAGTCCACTTAGCATGCCTTTTGTTCAATCATCCAGATGCTTTGACCCTTGGACTTGCATGCTAGTGTGAATGGAAACCTGCAGAAAAACGATATCTGTTAGATTTGATGCTGGCTCTCCGTTTAAAACATATCACATATATTTGGATATTGCCTTGTCCTATTCATTGAAAGTATATCCTCACAAGTATTCAGCTCACCAGGTTAATTAAAAAAGGCAAGTTATTAAAATAAATCAAGATTGGGGCTAACTGACACAAATTAATGTTGACAATAATGCTTCTGTAGACCGCAACAATGTGATCGCTAACGAAAATATCTTTATTCATTTCTGATATGCAAAAAATCAGGCAACAGCCTAGCTCTTTTACAGGCATATTAGACCACATCTGTGGAGGGAATGCAGCCAATCCAAGCACATGTCTCTGTTTGCTCCAATTTATTAATAATAGCTGGAAAATAAATGTAAAGCATTTCATGATAGACCCCCACTTCTAAGCTGTGTAACAATTTCAGTTCCTGTTACCCAATATAATGATGCTCATTGTATCATCCTCAGGATGATGGGAGGCTAAGTAAGTTGGCCCTGCTGGGATTCCAACTAGCAAAGTGCAAGCTTGCCCCATGTGAGAGAGTGAGTGCTTAAATCTTGAGCTATCCTTATTCAAAATAGGCACACGATTAATAAATACAAATCTGATGCTCAATTTCCTGTTTGGTTGTAATTCTGACAAGAATCACTCCTATTCTCATTATTTTGGTCACTACATAGGTCAATTCACCAATGACAGCCCTCATTCTTGGGCACTGCTCCCGCTTTGTTCTTAGCCGATAAGATTATTGAAATGTAGCCATTTATTCTTTATTATTTAGTAACTCCCTCCTGCGCTAGCATACTCAAAGAAACATTTGATCACTAACATCATTTTAGCATGTCATGTTTGCAGCAGAGAGAGGGCACAACTAAAGCATGGTCTCCTGTAAACATTAGTGAATTCACTCACTCACTATTTTTTCAGCAGATGGCAGGAGACGAAATAATTGGCAAATCTGAAAAACAGAAAGAAAACATCTTCGAACACTGAGGAGGCTGACTTATTTAAACTGTGCTTTTGTTTCGTAAAGCTCAAAATCAGAAGACGTCCATTCGGAGCACATACAAGGGAAAAGAAAGGGTATGGAAAGGTTACAACTTGGGTGACTATGGAGGTATTTTCTGGTAATCAAATATATCATCACATTATGGGAATAAGGTGTAACATAAATTCTCACAAAAAGTAATAATAAGTAGTGAATAGTAGTAAATAATCTTTTTTCGGAACATAAAAATTCCAGAAAAGAAATAACAAAATGTTATATACATTAAAACTGTAAAACATACATAAAAACAAGCTCAAGTCTCCAACAACAATGTACGCTGTAAAAAATACTTAATGACAGCCAGTGGATAACATTTAAATAAAATATATTAACAGTGCTTACTCGACCACTGAGAGCCTATGCTCTGTAATTCTCAATGAACAGGGATATAAATGTTGCACGCACCAGTATACTCTGAAGTCATTTGCCAGCAACAGATAATATATAGGCCACTCAACACTTTCTAAGATCAAATATCTTTAAAAGCGGGATTAAATATTTCCATTGCAGGTGGTCGTATCAAGGACAAAAGAAGAGAGCATGCAATTTGGTCTCTAGTGAGGCATAATCACACTTGCGATGAGGTTCCTCCTGATCTTTCCAATATATTCTGTTAACTGCAATGGGAAGCTGATTAAATCGTGATTTGGTTATTAGCTATCTTGCTACTTATACAAAACAGATAGAAATGTGTTGAAAAAATGTAAGTGCATGAATGGCAGGTATGCCCTGACACTTACTTTGATGTTCTTGTTTAGTTCTGCCTGGATTGATAGCTTCTTCTTGGATAGATCTAAAATTGCATTCTTTTGGGCTGGCAGGACAGACAGTGGTTGCTTAGCCAGATTGTAGCATCTTAGAGTGTGCAGAGCTTTGTGAAGTTAGCTAATCCAGTTAGATGTACCCTATTCTCTAGGTTGAGTGAGTCTGTTAAGATAATTTTATTTAGGACAGTCTTGTTTTTCATGCAGATTGAGAGCCATAAACAAGTGGGCTGATTTGCAGTTGAACAGTTAGTGGTGTATTAGCATTTTCACAACATTACAGCTCTGTGGCCATTGCTGGGGAGACACCCAATACGGAGCACAAACAATTCCACTCAGATACTGAAATTGAAAGTGAATGGGAGATTCAGAACCATAGAGGGCAATCCCGCCCAACTTTGCCTGATATGATTTCATTGTTGGAGGAACTGCTCTGCCTCCGTGAGAGGCAGAGAAGCATAATAACCCTGTATTAGATTGATTTAACAACACTGTTGTTTTATCAATATGGGCCGACAAGTTGTTCATGACGCTGAATCTGATGCCTGGGTAATCAAACCTATGTACTCTTTTCAAATATACCTTTTCCGCTGAGATAGCCGGGATTGCCCTCTTATTTCTTTTAAAAACCATTGAAACTGACTTAGAGATATTCCCTCTCATATCCCTGGACTTCCTAAATTCTACGTATGTGTTAAGTGCTTGTAAAGCTTTAGGGGTCCTGCACAGTAGTACTGCATCACCTACATACCTAGGCCGGTGTGTTTACGACCTAGGAAGCATGGGACATCAGCAGGCTTACTTAAGAGATGTTTCTCCAGGCCATCAACATAAAGGTTGAATAGCGTGGGGGTTATAACACGTCCCTGAAGACCCCTCTACTGATCTTAAATGTACCTGTGAGTTCACTAGCCTTCCCATATGTGATGCATGCCTTAGTATCAAAATATAGCTGTATGATGATGTCCAAGAGACTCATGTCTATGTTCAAATCATGAAGGACTGACCACCATAGAAGTCTGTTCCCCTTATACAATGCCATTGGCAGGTCCATAAATGCCAAATACAAGGTATCCCCTTTGACCTCATTGTATTTGTCAATGGCAAGGGATACGTTTAGGCACTGTACAGTGGTACCCATGGACTTAAGAAAAAAACAATTGCTAGGCATAGTCTTATTTCTCTCCACCCAAGCTTAAGCCTACCCACCAGAACCCTCCACAGCATTGTGTTTAAGAGCTTTGCTCGGGGCCTATACCTATGGGTCCCGGGGCATTACCTGAGTTGGTAATGCCCCAGTCGCTCGGGTCATATTGCTTAAGTATAATGGTTCAACCATTGTTCACTGGTAAAATATAGCAATGGAATCTGTACTCAACTGATATTCAGGGTTAAGGCCAGAGGCCACTGTGCTCCAAAACTGCCTGGTATCTTTCAATAGCAGGCTTCCCACATACCATGCCAAGACCAATTTACATGTAATCTTACCTCCTGAATAGCATATCTACAATTTTTAAGAGCCCACCCTCTTTCAATAACCTTAGAATCTCGGTTTTTAAGCAGCTGAATAAGAAAGTGTTTTGCAGCCCTACAGTCCTTATTAAACCAGGGGCTCTGAATTTTGGCCATAACACACCACCATTCATAATACTGGAACAAGAAGTGATCTTATTATGTTGTTATTTGCAGTACAATCTGAGGGGGTATGGCCATTCACTATACAAAGTAAGTGATCGCCTAGTAGATGGTTCAATATGTTACCCAATTTAACTGTAAATGACACTTTAGAGACCATTTCAGGAATACTGTAGAGCTCACTTGTATTGGGGTCCATTATTTCTCGCTCAGGCTCAGTCACCAAGACAGAGGTATATGAAATCTTAGCGTACATATCGGCCACAATCAAAAGAAACTGGTCCATGTCTGAAAGATAGCACGTTTCAGTGATATTGTCTGTAATGTTTCTTGTAGGTCTGAGAAAACAGTAAGTACTAAAATAATGATAAGTACGAAGCTTACTCTAATAACCTGGTAACTTAGCGAATGTGCTAGAACTTTGTGTGGTTAACCTTGCTATAACAACACCATTGTGCAGTAGTGTTCAACTTATTCTTATGTCAAGTGCCAAATGCAGAGGTCTGGTTAAGGGCAAATGACTCTGAGCCTCAGGTTATTCCTATAGTTGGCTTCATTATACTCTTCAGGTTACAGGTTAAGGTTGTAATATCAGGTTGAGTAAATTAGAAATTAAGCTTGTGGAGAACACACCGTACACAACAAAAACCCATGGGTGGGAACCTCAACTACCACTGGCACCCTGAGGTAGAACAGTAATCTATAGAACAATGGTGGTGCCAGGAGAAATTCAAAGAAGAACTGGTGAGGTCGAGACTAGAGCTGTGAATATTAGATCAGTTTTTTTTATTTCATTCTGATTTAGATATAAAAATAGGTAAACGTTTTTTAATTATTATTTCAATAAAAAACATCATAATGCGATCATCCATCCATACTTCATTCCTACCATTCAATCTTAAACCAGTTCATAATTTTAGGAACTTAGAAGTATTCATATAAACTCTCAATGTCTTTATCTCTATCACTAACAGTAGTCCACTTAATAAACATTATCGACTATAGGTGCCCCAGCGCATGGTTCTTCCATTAATAAAGGGCTTCCAGGTTAACAATAGTTTCGACTCAACAATGTCTGGTAAAGATCTTCCAGACAGATTGTGTGTGTCTTCTTCAGGATATGTGAACATATGTGAATTCTAAAAACAAACAAATAACAGACAGTTAAAAAAAAGCTTGTGTCTCTACTCTCCAATTTTTTCATCAAATGAACAATTTATTCCAAACGGGGAGCGACCATCACTGTCTAGCTCTTACCCTAGTGTTTTTATACGGGCCCCTTTTCAAATAGCCCAAATAAGTGCATAACACACCTATTCACAATAGCAAAACTATCTGTCTAACATAGGTGTGTGAATCACCATCTCAATATGGTTCAGCAGGGAATATACTAGCCAAAACCAAAAGCCCAGCATAACCCCTTAGCAACTTTGTGGGTATGCAGGTGATTAAAAAAAGAGTCAGTGCCACCCTTTCTTGCCCACACTCCAAACAAAGCGTGATTCAACCCGTTTTTTTAGAAAGACAAACACAAAACAACATAAAAGGGAAAATGCATGGCATCATTCCTGTAAAGGCAAGTGTCCAAAGAGTTCAGAGTGAATCTTTATGTGAAGTGGGTTCAGGAATGCTTTTAGCATTACCATCAGCAAAATGAAACTGCTGGCACAAGGAAGCAACAAGCATAATTTTAGTGAATTTTGTAATGCCGTTGGGCTTGTCGTAGGAAATATTGACCACATGGGGTAAATATACCTTTGATTTGTCTTCATTGAGAAGACGTCATCCAAATGGCATGTTCTGTTCATGAAGGAAGGGAAAGAACTTTCAAATTCTGTTCCGATCAGGCCTAGAAAAAAACGCTCTGTAATCAAATCGTAATGACATCAGACTACGTTTCTAACATCTGTGTTCCTAAAAACATTTTGTTGAATTTATGCATTTAGATCTAATGACAATTCTCTCACCTATACGGCTCTTTTTGTTGGTGTAGTGGGCGCGTCTATCTCCACGGTCATTTGCCAGAGAGGCAAATCAAAAACCAAAGGGTGCATCCCTCAAAACATAGTGCGTTCTTAGTTATTCTGTTGCATGAAAGGAAGGGACAGTAAAGTTAATGTTAAACCACTAGCTAACATTTATAATTTGCATGTTTTCTTTTGTCTGTTAGCGCTTACCTCAGTTTTTATGTCCTGCTCCTTCATTGCAGTACGTGCGTGTGGTCCAAAACGAAACTGGAAGTGCGTTTGGTCCGGAAATTTTATATGATTGAAAGCAAAGACCCGAAGTTTATCTTTTATTTTAATGCTTCAAATGAAGCACCGAGGGCTAGACACTAAAAGTGGATAATAGACCTTTAAACAAGGTGCTTTTGAGGCTAGACACTAAAAAAGGGAGAACAAACCTCTTGCAAAGTGAACATATATCGTGTGGGTGGAAAAAAGGGGGAAGCGATCCTCCTCAGCAAAAGACTTTCAATTTAATTTACATTGATGGCAAGAATGCAATTATTTGAAACGAAAACTGTTTTCATATAAACAGTATATTTGTGCGTTGCCCAAAATAAAGAATACACGAATGGGCCAAACCCGAAAGAAGAGAGAGAAGGAGAATGTGTTCCTCCTCGAGAGTCTAATGCGTGTTCTAAATGAAAGATGTATTCATTTATTAGAAATATTTGAAAAAGAACTGTTTAGATATAACCAGTATATTTGTGTATTGTTAAAATTGCAAATTGCAAAATACAAGAGAGCCAAACTGGAAGATAGCAAGAAGGACAGGATGTGTTCCTACTAGAGAGTATAACGCGTATTCTAGAGTTATTACTGAAATGCAGAATCGTAGATGTATTCATTTAGTGTGTTGATTCCATTCTTCTTGTTCATTAAGGCCTTTAACAAAACTCTGTGTATGATAGAGCCACTATTGTTCTTTTTGTGACAACCGAATAGCTGTATTAGCATCATCCGTGCCATTAACCTTTTCCAAAACCCACCATTTGAAGTCGTCTTGCCTATGGTTAAGTTCCAGAAAGTGGGTGACCAAAGGGGCATTCAGTTGGCTGGTTCTGATTTTGGATTTGTGCTCACTTAAACATATTTTCACTACCCGTGAGGTCTTACCAATATATACTTTTTTACAGGGGCATATTATCACATATATTACTTTTACACTAAGGCAGGTTGTGTGGTGCCTTAGCATCCAATTTCTCTAATGTATGTTAATGCTAGTGGTGGGTGAAGTACATGCACAATTGCAGCAGCTGCCACAAGGGTAATGCCCTAGTACTGGTGGCATTCCCTAATTCGATGTTATCTTTGTTTGTTTTTCTTGTGCATAAAATTCACCATACAAACAAGTGAAAAAGAGATCTCCTTCTTAGACCTTTTGATCAAAGTGGAAAAAGATGCCCTTGTGGTAGACCTCTTTAGAAAGGAATCAGATAGAAACACAATATTGCACCATCAAAGTTTCCATGCACAGTCATTGTAGTCTAACATCCCTTATGGGCAATTCCTAAGGGTACGAACAAACTGCTCGAGGGTGGAAGATTTCATTAAACAAGCAGCTATTATTGAAGAATGACTGAAAGATAGAGGTTATCCAAACAAATTGCTACAACACTCAAAAAAACGAGTGAGATATCAGGAGCGAGAGGACCTGCTGAAGAAAGACAATAAAGAAAGAAAACTGAGAGAGGACCAACTGGTCTGTGCCCTCACATTTAACACACAGCAAAATAGATTAAAAAAAGGCATAGCTAAACATTGGCATCTACTGCAGTTGAATATTCCAGCCTTACCCAAACCAATCTATGCCTTTAAAAAGGGCAGGAATATAAAGGATTGGATCTCAAAAGCAGATAGAAATCATGCACAAGAAAAACAAACAAAGATAACATCGAATTGGGGAATGCCACCAGTACTAGGGCATTACCCTTGTGGCAGCTGCTGCAATTGTGCATGCACTTCACCCACCACTAACATTAACATACATGAGAGAAATCGGATGCTGAGGCACCACACAACCTGTCTTAGTGCAAATGTAATATATGGATAATATGCCAGTGTAAAAAAGCGTATATTGGTAAGACCTCACGGAAGTGAAACTACGTATAAGTGAGCACAAATCCAAAATCAGAACCAGCCAACTGAATGCCCCTTTGGTCACCCACTTTCTGGAACTTAACCATAGCCATGACGACTTCCAATGGTGGGTTTTGGAATAAGGTTAATGACATGGATGATGCTAATACAGCTATTCGGTTGTCACAAAAAGAACAATAGTGGCTCTATCATACACAGAGTTTTGTTAAAGGCCTCAATGAACAAGAAGAATGGAATTAACACACTAAATGAATACATCTTCGATTCTGCCCCAGTAATATCTCTAGAATACGCGTCATACTCTCTAGTAGGAACACATCATTGTTACTATATGAGTCTTTAACTGTCCTTCTTGCTATCTTCCAGTTTGGCTCTCTTGTATTTTGCAATTTGCAATTTGAACAATACACGAATATACTGGTTACATCTAAACAGTTCTTTTTCAAATGATTTCTAATAAATGAATACATCTTTCCTTTAGAACAAGCATCAGACTCTCGAGGAGGAACACATTCTCCTTCTCTATCTTCTTTCGGGTTTGGCCCATTCGTGTATTCTTTATTTTGGGCAAAACACGAATATACTCTTTATATCATAACAGTTTTAGTTTCAAATATTTGCATTCTTGCCATTGATGTAAATTAAATTGAAACTCTTTTGCTGATGGGGATCGCTTCCCCCTTTTTTCCACCCACACGATATATGTTCAATTTGCAAGAGGTTTGTTGTCCCTTTTTTAGTGTCTAGCCTCAAAAGTACCTTGTTGAAAGGTCTATTGTTCACTTTTAGTGTCTACCCTTCGGTGCTTCATTTGAAGCATTGAAATAAAAGATAAACTTCAGGTCTTCACTTTGGACCATATGCATTTCCGGACCATACGCACTTCCGGTTTCCATTTTGGACCACATGCACATACCGCGATGACGGAGCAGGACATAAAAACTGAGATAAGCGCTAACAGACATAAGAAAACATGCAAATTATAAATGTTAGCTATCAGTTTAACATTAACTTTACTGTCCCTTCCTTTCATGTGACAGATTAACTAAGACCGCACTACGTTTTGAGGGGCACGCCCTTTCGTTTTTGATTTGCCCCTCTGGCAAATGACCGTGGACATAGACGCGGCCGCTACACCCACAAAAAAAGCCGTATAGGTGAGAGAATTGTCCTTAGATCTAAATGCATAAATCCAACAAAAAGTTTTTAGGAACACAGATATTAGAAACGTAGTCTGATGTTATTACGATTTGATTACAGAGCATTTTTTCGAGGCCTGATCGGAACAGAATTTGAAAGTTCTTTCCCTTCCATCCCGAACAGAACATGCCATTTGGATGACGTCTTCTCAACTAAGACAAATCAAAGGTATATTTACCCCATGTGGTCAATATTTCCTACGAGTAGCCCAACAGCATTACAAAATTTACTAAAATTATGCTTGCTGTTTCCTTGTGCCGGCAGTTTCTTTTTGCTGATGGCAATGCTAAAAGCATTCCTGAACCCACTTCACATAAAGATTCACTCTGAACTCTTTGGACACTTGCCTTTACAAGTATGATGCCATGAAGTTTCACTTTTATGTTGTTTTGTGTTTATCTTTCTAAAAAAAAGGGTTGAATCATGCTATGTTTGGAGTGTGGGCGATAAACGGTGGCAATGACACTTTTTTGAATCGCCTGCATACCCACAAAGTTACTAAGGGGTTATGCTGGGCTTTTGGTTTTGGCTAGTATATTTCCTGCTGAACCAGATTGAGATGGTGATTCACACACCTCTGTTAGACAGATAGTTTTGCTATTATGAATATGTGTGTTATGCAGTTATTTGGGCTAGATGAAAAGGGGCCCGTATAAACTTTTGAACACTAGGGTAAGAGCTAGACAGTGATGGTCGCTCCCTGTTTGGAATAAATTGTTCATTTGATGAAAAATTTGGAGAGTAGAGACATGAGCTTGTTTTTAACAGTCTGTTATTTGTTTGTTTTTAGATTTCACACGTTCACATATCCTGAAGAAGACACACACAATCTGTCTGGAAGATCTTTACCAGACATTGTCAAGTCGAAACTATTGTTAACCTGGAAGCCCTTTATTAATGGAAGAACTATGCGCTGGGACACCTATAGTCGATAATGTTTATTAAGTGGTCTACTGTTAGTGATACAGTTAAAGATATTGGGAGTTTATATGAAAATGTCAAAGTTCCTAAAATTATGAACTGTTTTAGGACTCAATGGTACGAATTAAGTATGAATGGATGATCTCATTATGATGTTTTTTATTGATATAATAATTAAAAAATGTTTACCTATTTTTATATCTAAATCAGAATGAAATAAAAAATGATTTAATATTCACAGCTCTAGTCTCGACCTCACCAGTTTTTCTTTGAATTTCTCCTGGCACCACCATTGTTCTATAGAACACACCAAACACACTGCCACATTCTGCTTCCAGTTTCCAACTGACACTAACAGAGCATTCACTCAGCAAAAAGTCTCAAAATGTCACTCAACTCCATCCAGGGCTGTCATACATTCCAGGTGCACTCATTCACATAATGCATCACCTCCCTTCTTTCGACACATACACACAGAGGACAGGATGCAACATCAATTCTGTTCACATGCACACACACTCAGGGTTAGACACACATTCACCAATCCAGGAACCACACTGGAGACAAGTAGGAGGCTGACCTGACAATTCCCTATGGTATGAATGCACATCAAAGCTCATGTTTTAATGACATTACGTAAATGGAAGGCATAAAAGCCTTCTATTCACGCCATGGCTCATTTTCCATCATTTGTATGGCCGAGAGGAGGAGCGGAACACAACTTGCATTTACGCCACCTCCCTTCCTCTCTGCCATACAAATGTTTCAGTTCTTGCGCCGGCATGGGTTTCATGCCAGTGTAAATACTGGAAATCCCTATGGGGTCTGCCGGCTTTATGCGTGTACTATTACAATGAATCCCTCCCCAACATGTTTGAATGCTGAGGAAGGTTTAATTGTGATCATGGTAAGCAGTGTTCCCAATTGAAATTAAACCATCCCTGACGTGCTGAAGCAGATTTAGTTTGCACTGATGTTGCAGTGTAAACTAAACGGCTTCCTGCCATCAAATTACGATTCTAACCAACATGAGCCTCATTGAGCAAGGAGGCACCAAGCCTTGCATAGAATCTTAGATAGCAGTGCCACACCAACAATAGGTTAAAATATGGGATGGCAATAGACATAAATCTCACCGGTATACAACTTTAGGCCTGACTAATACTGCTGGCGTGGTGCTATGATTGGCAAAAAATGAGACAGAATTAAATGACTTGCTAAACAACATTGACTCCTGGATTAGGTGGGTATAATATTGCTTCTTGGCTATGAGGTGGAGTCAGACTTGTGAATAGGAACAACACCAACGCCCTGTAGCATGTTATTACACTTATCTTCCTTAAAACTCGATTTGCACCGAGTCATTTCTTTCAAAGAACAGATTTGTATGGCATTAGCAAAGCCAGGTAGCTGACTGTTTTTTGCTGTAACACACAAGGTGACTGATTCTAGGCTTCAATGACAGCAGAGTCAATCTAACAAAATATCAGTTACGCCACAAGTAATTGAGTTACCCCACAAGTAGTTGAGAATGAGATGGTGAAACACCCATCACACCCATCACACACCCACAGACAAGCATAGTATTGCTGTCCCTTAAATAAAACAGTCAGGGAGCAACTGCACATGTGTCACAACACATAATTGTCTACATGTGTCTTGTTGAGGGTACCACTCGGATAAGGATTCCTTTTCCCACGTAATCACTGCTTTACTCATGTACTTAAATGATTTGATGGACAGATTGATTAATTGTGTGAATACCATGAATGCCTGCAGCAAAGAATCAGATGGATGACATGGACAGAAGAATTTCTGTATGAGCAATTCCAATGCTAACTATGCACAGTTCTATGTTATTAACACTACAGTGTGTTTTGCGATTGTTTTTTGGCAGAACTCTTTAAAACAAAATCATCAAACAAGTGTTTGATTTGGGTGGGGGTCTGCCCCAAAAACCCCTCTCCTATTAATTTTACATATATTGTTGGATTCGTTTTTTCGTGAAGGAACATTCTGTAAAAAACCCATTGAAATAAAGACTTGATGTAACAATGTTGTGCCCTATGCACGAGGGACCCATTTCAATGCCAGCTCCAACCTGCCAATGGAAACACAGAAATCAGATGTAAAGTCAGTAGTCTCTGCAGGTAGTCAATTTCCGAGTTTCGGTCTTTGATTTGGATATTGATTGCAAAGTTGAGTAGAATGTGTGTATGATTAACCCTTTTCATCATGGCATGTTGGAAAGAAAGAATCCTCTAGCACAGTGGAATCGGACATACTTTGATATCTCACAAAAAGTGGTCCAGCTTCCAATCACCCGTCAAGTACAACAGTCAGAACCCCTAACACTGAAGAACCAGTTTTGCCAGATGAAGCCTTCCCGCACTGTAATTAACATCTATGCAAATAGTGCCTTTCACGCAGCAGTGATATGGCTTCAATAGAAGAGTGGAAATCTTTTCATCCTGGTTTGCATAAAAGAAGCATCTCATTGTCTTTAATCACTTTAATTCTGCAAATTACAATACATTTGATATTTGAATGTCAGTACAATTTTATCATCATTATTATACCATGAGACACCCGCCTCGGTTTGCCCACCTGCGTGAATCGCCATCAAAATAGTGCTACAGCTATCTGAAATATTGTCATAGTAAATCAAATTACTTGTTTGGAAGGCCATTAACGCAGTCTTGCAGATGGAAAGGCCTGCATGTAAACAGAAGAAAAGCCTTTGATCAAAATTCAACAGATGTGGCCATTTTGGAACACGAACTGACCTTTAATTTGGGCAGAACATTAGGATGTGGAAATGTGGTGGGCGATGGCACACTGCACGTTCAATCATAACAGAACATAATGCATGATAATTCATGAATACGGCAATTGCAAACTGAATACACAAATGCTAAAATGCGAATACTACATCTAACTTTCTATTCCTCCTACTTTAGGATTCCAAATATTAAGCAGCTAAGGCTAGCAATAGGAAGCAGGATGTGACTGTAGAAGAACTTTGATACCCAAACTTTTAAGTCAGAGCTTTTTCAAATCTCTAATTTATAAACGATTTCCTTCTTGGTATTGAGAAAGCACCCTAATTGTACGGGGTGTTGCTTAGTCATTGAAGGAAAAGGAGCAGATAAGCAGCATAAGACTTTTCACCTTCAGATCGTAGCCACTCTAAGTTGAGAACGACACTTTGTGGAAGAAGTTGCATGTTAAATTGGTGTTAAACTGGCATACTGTTCACTGGGTATTTTTTTTTAAAGTTGTGAATACAGAATTCTTGTAATCAGTGGCCCCATATGCAGACAGAAGTAAAAACCGCAATCCCGGGGGTAACACATATATTTCCCCCCAGGTAGTACACAAGAAAATTGGGTGGGTGTTGGCAATAAAAGGCTGTGGAATATTATTACAAATTATCATCATAACAAACATAATCATAATTACAGTAACCATAATATGCTGTACCTTTGGGCACCGGGTGCTGAGGTTGCCCCCTCTGGCCCCTGCCGCCTTCCTTGTCCCACGACAGTGTGGCCACCGTACGGTGTCCTGTGTTCTTTCTCTTTCTTCTCCCCCTTTTTCTAGGGTGGGAGGGTTCTGGTAAAAAGAAGAGAGAGACTCTGCGTGAGCAGTGTATTGTTTTGCCTGGGTCCCTGTGCAGGGTCCCAAACTGATTTCTGTCTTTCTGCTGAAAATCAGCTGCTTATATTAGACCCAGAGCTGACCCTGGGTCTTTGTTGGGCCTGTGTGGGGGGCTCTGGTGCCAGCCCCCCGGCCGGCTGGCGCTGACGGCATCTGCACCCTGGGGTGCTTAGCTCAGTTTGTTCCCTGCCTATTTCCTCCTACCCCTGCCTATGGTGTTTAACGCCTCTTTGGGAGGAAGGGCAAGGTGTTGCTTACACCTTGCCTTTCATTCTTCTTGTTTGTGCTGGTGTCGGTGTGGCTGCCTTCAGGAGAGGCATGAAAGCGACATGGGGAGAGGGGGAGCAGCCCCGTGGGGTGTCCCAGTGTTCAGGCTGCCCCTGCCCTCTCCCTGACCTGTCGGCCATGGGGCACAGGTTACCTGCCCCCACCTGGTATCCTTGCAGCACTGGCTATAACCAGTGGACCCATATGCAGACAGTAGTAAAAAAAAAAAACCTGGGTGTAACACATACATTTCCCCCCAGGTAGTACACAAGAAACATTGTGTGAGTGTTGGCAACAAAAGGAGGTCGATTTTTATTGAACAAATTAAGGTCATAACAAACATAATCATAATTACAGTAACTGTAATATGCTGTACTTTTGGGCACCAGGTCCTGAGGTTGCCCCCTGTGGCCCGTGCCACCACACCTGGGTGGGTTGCCGTCAGTCCAGGTTCCCCCAAAAGTTGCTGGTGACAGCCCCTGCTTACGAAGTTATCTACTATCTCTCTGTGGAAATGCTCCATTCCTGAAACTGATAAATGTGTCCCATCCTTGTGAAAAAAGTCTGGGTTGGCCAGGGTTATTGCGCTGTGTCTTATGAACCCGAGGCCCCTGGTTGCGCAGAATTTTTCAATCCCTCTATTCAGTTTCCTTCTAGCAGTGTCCACAGATTTGTAAGAATTTGCTCCAAGTCAGGTTTTCCTGGGTAGCATGGAAGAATAAAAAATGTCTGTGTCCCTCCAGTTGTGAGCGATGCCTGCTAGTGAGGTACATATGTCTTCTAAAAATGTTCTCCTGCCCATGGATACTAGGTAGTTTCCCCCCCAGGTGTATGACTAGGAATTCATGCAGGTCCCTGTAAGCCACTAAATCTGCCAGTTTTTCATGGATGTCAGGCCAGCAGAGGCCCCTGTAAGCCCACCATGAAGTGATGGTGTTTTTAAAAGTTGTCCCTTCTTTTGTTTCCTCAGCCCATCGCCCTGTTCTGGACACAAAAGAGTGCCCTACTATCCAGGTTGATTTTAAGGGTGCCTACTGAACTGTTTTGGGCGAGATAAAAAGTTTTACATTAGTTCCGGTCTTATGTATTTCTTAAAGCAATCTAATTTCCATCACCTATGCTTGTTACCTGTTGAGAACCCAGGCCCCCTTGCCATGCAATTGTCGTTGGGCAAATTCTAAAAGAGTGGATCCCAAATTCCTTTGGATCCCATCCTGCTTTGTCAATGGTTTTTAACAGTATCCCTTTAAACTGATAATGACTTAGGGCGGAGGAGTCCCTGTGTATCAAAAATCTCCCCCCTACTAGTAGGCACTGTGAGCAGTATAGGTTGATAATGCATACTGGGAAATTGTTTGCATCGTCAATACAATAAATATTTATTTCCCTTTTGGCTCCCGTTTTGGACTTCTGAACATCAATGGGGATGCTGTCCGCTCTCACCCTTGTGTCCATCATCCCTAAACCATTGTTAGCTTCGGTGCTAGACTCTATGAGTTCGCTCACCCTCAAGGCTCCAAAATATGCCCTCGAAAAAGCTGTTTTGAACAGCAAGGTTTTGTATGTGGGTGAACATATGGCCTCTAATAAGCTTGTTATTTTAGTCAGTTTTTGGAAGTCTAAAGGGTGTGTCTTGTCTATTTGCAGCCCTTCTATTTTTACCCATCCTTTTAATGCATATGAAATTAGTGAACTCTGCATGGGGTCTGAGTCTCCTTGGAGTTTTTAAAAATATGACACTGCTCTGAGGTGTCTCTTAGCCCATTCTTTCTTAAATCCCTGACTGAAAGCCCACCTCAAAAAGTGCATTGACATCCTTTGTTGTCAACAACTGTACATGGATTATCCCAGAAACATTTAGTACTGTTTGCAGACACTTACTATATTGAGATGTTGTGTTGTCAGCCAAGGCCCTCTTGGCCAGCTCTAAAAGGAACCCTGTGTTGTGGTCTGTATTTTTTCGTGGGCAGCATTTTACTGCATTCACCCGTGTTTGAGGTGATTGGAGGATCAGGTTGAGCATCCCGGACCCGGCCGTACGGCGTTGATGATGATTTTGTTATTTTTCTAGAATCTCCCAGCAGTCCTTTGGGATGTATGTCATCTCTTTCCGGGCATTGGGCGCCATTTGGTGAAATTTGGTCCACTGAAAATGAGACAAAGCATCTGCAATGTTATTGTCGGCTCCTGCAATGTGTTTTGCTCTGACTTCTATATTCTCAAACAAAGTGATATTTATGATGGCTCTGAGAACTTTTAGTACCAGTTGGCATTTGGTCATTCTTTTGTTGATAATTCCCACCACTGCCATATTGTCAGCCCATCCAGTAAGCTCAGTGTTCGCTAAGCGCCTGCCCCAGATGTGTAAAGCTAACCAGATAGGTATAATTTCTAACAGTGTAATGCGTTTGGTCCAGCCTGCTGGGTGCCATGCTTCTGGCCAGTCTCCAGCCACCCAGTCTGATTCTGGGATGGCCCCAAATCCTTTGCCCCCTGCTGCATTAGTGAAAAGAACCCTTCTGTTCTTTGAGTTTAATGGTGTGTGCCAAAGTGTTGTTCCGTTGAAGTATTTTAAAAAGGCTTCCCAGATTTGAAGGTCTTTCTTAACATTTTCACTCAGCCTAACATGTAGATGGGGTTTGCTGCATGCTTTTGTCCTTAGTTCCAAACTTTTTGCGAACACCTTTCCTTGTGGTATTATCCTGGCAGCAAGGTTTAGACTACCAGTCAGGGATTGCATCTCCCTGAACAAGCTTTTTTCTTTTTTTCCCATTTTCTGGATTTTGTCTAACAGCTCAACTACTTTTTTGCTTGGGATTTTGCAAATCCCTTCTTCGGCATCTATTTCAATCCCTAAGAAAATAATGTTGGTTGCTGGTTTGGTTGTCTTATCAGCTACCAGGGGTATGCCCCACTGTGCTGCCATCTTTATCATTTCTGATAGTGCCCTTTGGCAATCACATGTACCTGCTGTACCTACCAGCATGAAGTTGTCTAAGTAATGCACTACCTGAACCCCCGGGACCTGCTTTTAAAAGGCCCACTGAAAAAATGAACTGAACTGTTTAAATAGCGCACATGATACTGCGCAGCCTATGGGCAGGCATCTATTGACATAAAACTGATTGACAAAAGAGAATCCGAGCCATTGTAGTGAGGTTGGGTGGACTGGTAGCAGTCTGAAAGCTGACTCTATGTCTAGTTTTGCCATCAGTGCCCTCTTGCCACAGTTCCGGACTACTCTCAGAACTTCTTTTGGAAGTGTATGTAGGTCACTGCTGATTCAGCTTCTGTGATTCCGTCATTGAGTGACTGGACCCTTGGGTATGATAAATGGTGCATCATCCTCATCTTACCTGCTTCATTTTTGGGAACTTAACCTAAAGGAGATACTATATGATCTTTGAAAAGCATATGAGCCCATGGTCCCCCTATTCTGCCCAGTTGTAGCTCTTGGTTAATTTCTTCCCTCATTATTTCTGGCTTGTCTCTTGCTGAGATTAGGTTTTTTGAGATTTTCGGTGATCCCTGTCCCTGAAATGGAATGAGGAAACCTTCTCTAAAACCTTTTTCTATTGCTGTGGTGATGTTTCTGTCTGGGTAAGTGGCCAGCGCTGTTCTGGAACCTTCAATGTTGATGGGGGTCCTGCCTGGTGCTAACTTAATTTTAAGCCCTGTTTTATTGTTCCTCTTTCTTTGTATTTCTAACTGGCAGCCGGGTGCAGTTGCTGTTCGGGTTTGAACATTTGTGTCTGTACCTGCACTCCTTGCACCATGCACATTGGCCTTTTCCATAATTCCAGCAAGTGGGGGCTTTGCTGGTGTTTTTTGTTTTAAACTGGCTGCGGGAATTAGGATTATCCCCCATGGCTGTTTCTTACAAAAGGGTTGCTCCCCCTTCCGGTGTTTTTCATTCTCTGGCAACATGTTACCCCTTTGGGTGTTACTATTTGTTTTGTTAGCGGCCTGTGCTATCTCCCCCTCTGATGGGGGCTTCCCCGTTCATGAGATATAGATAATTTTGTACTTCATCCCATTCTATTGTTGATCTTTCTGACATGTTTTTTCTGAACCTTACATCATATGCTATCCATGCGTTCCCCTCATAGGCAATTTTGACCTCCCAAATTGTGTCTATGTATGCTAGCATTTTGATCTTGTCCCTTGTTTATTTTCTACAAATATACAGTTGCTAAAATGATTAACCCATTTAACCAATTGTCCCAATTACGTTCTACATGTGCATTTCTTGCAATCACTTGTTCTTCAATTTTCTTGGCGTCTCTGAAAGTTGTGCTTCAATAAGTGAAAACACTTCTATGTAGTCCTTTTTCCACATTGCATCTTTTATTGTTTGGTCAATGTTCCAAGCCAGTGATTTCTTGTATCTATTCAATATCTCAGTTTCTAAGGCTTTTATCTTTTCTTCTAGCTGTGCACTGGTAATCATTATTCCTTCTGTTTGTTGAGTGGCTGCAATTGGTTCTGTCTGTCCTACTTTGCTTAAAGTTGTTGCCCCTACCGTTGTTGGGGTGGGGGGCAGCCCATGCTTTAAGAGGCCCCTTTCCCCACCCCTTTTCTACCACCACAACTGGATCTGGGGGTATTCCGTTTTCAACAATCTCTATTGGCTCTATGGGAACCCTATTTTCAATGGCCACTGTTCGCCTTTAGGTGCCTGCTGTTTATCCCTCATTTCTATCATCATTTGTTCATTTTTTTTCATATTTTCGTTTTGTTGTGTTAGGTATTTAGCTGCAAAGTTATCAAACATTAAGGACATTTCCATCACCTTTTTACCTTTCTTGTTGCCTTTTTCTTGTGTCTGCTTGTTTGTCTCTGCATCTTCCTTGGATCTCTTTGCTGCCGGAGGTGCATCTTCCACTTCCACTGTGTTGTCTTTATCTCCTTCACCCTGCGATATTTCATGTAGATGTTCTCTCACCCAAAGCCATCCATAATACTCTGCTACTTCTTCTGCCAGCTGCAGTAGCTGTGATGTTTTTCTCTGTGGTGCTGTTTTCTTGGGTGGTGGCCCCTTTGTACCCCGTGTTCAGGGTACTGTCCTTGTGGCTACAGTTGTACAAAATTGAAATCGTGCTCTGATAGTTTGCCAAAACTGGTTTTTACTTTGTGTTCTCCTGCTTCCAAAATGGAGCTATCTTCCCCTGTTTTTCATGAATGCCCCACCGTACGAAATGTTGGCTTTCTGACTGTTGCCATGGCAAACCCAGCTGGCGTCTGCTTACTGTCCTGGTTGCAAAAATGTTTGGAGCCTTTCTGTATTGCTTTCTTGTGCTCTGCCTATTTTTGCTTCACTCTGCCACTACGTTCGAGTCGGAGTCTTCTTTGCTGCCTGGTGCGTCGCTCGCCCTCTCATATGAAGGTTAGTGGGCATTAAATATTTTCCGCACTGCCGTAGCCGCTAGATAAAAATGCCAGGGAACGACCTTTTGATGTTCGAGTCCTCCCGTTGCAGCCACAAGCCCGATGCTCACCGCTGCCCACGAGTTGTAACGATTACTTCAGAAGTCTGTGTGCACAAAAAGTGCTGCTCGTTGTAGCCCACGGTGGGGCTCCATCACAGGCAAACTCTTCAAGGCGGTGAGCCCGCTGTAGCACTCGGCGGTGCTCCTTCCCAATGCAAATCTTCATGCCCAGTGAGGCAAAACGAGCTGGATTGCCGAAGCTGTAAAGGCTAACAAAACTTCTTTGATAACAGTCAGGAGAAAAATTCACGTTAACCGCAGAAGCTAAACTTCAGCAGATCAATGCTCAAAGATGAGAGAGACTCTGCGTGCGCAGTATACTCTTTTGCTTGGGTCCCAAACTGATTTCTGCCTTTCTGCTGAAAATCAGCTCCTTATATTGGACCTAGGGGCTGGCCCTGGGTCTTTGTTCTGCCTGTGTGAGGGGCTCTGGTGCCAGCCCCCCAGCCGACAGGCGCCAACGGCATCTGCAATCTGGGGTGGTTAGCTCAGTTTGTTCACTGCCTGTTCACTGCCTATTTCCTCCTTCCCCTGCCTACGGTCAGTGCTTAGCACCTCTTTGGGAGGAAGGGCAAGGTGTTGCTTACACCTTGCCCTTCATTCATCCTGTTTGTGCTGGCATCGGTGTGGCTGCCCTCAGGAGAGGCATGAAAGCGACGTGGGGAGAGGAGAAGCAGCCCTGTGGGGTGTCCCAGTGTTCAGGCTACCCCCACCCTCTCCCTGACCTGTCTGCCATGGGGCACAGGTTACCTGCCCCACCTGGTACACCTGCAGCGCTGGCTAGTCTAACTCTCATCACGTATGAAACATGACAAAAGTAATCATACAAACACACAACTATTTTCTTATGTCTTTTCACACAAAAAAACACGCGCTAGTCAAGGGTGCGAGTATCCTGCTGTGACTGTTTCACTGTGGCTGCGTGCATTGTACCTGAATCCCTTTGAAGAAGGAGCCAAATTCCTGAGCAAGCGAGCGAGCGTCAAAAAGACACTGTTGCCTTAAGAGACCGGAGTCTCGTAGCTCCGCCCATCCAGGAAGCGAAGCTCAAAAGGCCGTGAGGGACGCCCTTGCGGCGTTACGCCCACGCTAGTCAAGGGCGCGAGTATCCTGCTGTGACTGTTTCACTGTGGCTGCGTGCATTGTACCTGAATCCCTTTGAAGAAGGAGCCAAATTCTTGAGCGAGCAAGCGTCAAAAAGACACTGTTGCCTTAAGAGACCGGAGTCTCGTAGCTCCGCCCATCCAGGAAGCGAAGCTCAAAAGGCGGTGAGGGACGCCCTTGCGGCGTTAAGCCCGCGCTAGTCAAGGGCGCGAGTATCCTGTTGTGACTGTTTCACTGTGGCTGCTTTGCTGTAGCCCGGCAGCTGGCAAAACATTAATCTGTGACGCCGGCTATCAAGACTTTGTAGACAGCCGCCAAGCCACGCGTCACAAAAGCGAATCCACATGGGGCGATAAGTGGTCTGTGCACTGTTTACACCTTAAGACTCAAAACAACAGCAAAGCAATCCATCATGTCCATGCAGACAGAGCAAACACTCCCGACCGAGGGATACAGAGACAAAAGACCAACACGTACAACGCGCCCTCTGCAAAGGTTCGGAGCAGCCTCCATTGACACTTCCCTGCATAAAACACGTGCAGACATTGACACCGGTGAAAGCATGTGTGATGTCAAAACAACATCATGCACACAACAAAACAACACCCTTCCTAACAGGGGCAAAGACCTGACCTCGCCAGGTGCAGCGAGGCAGTATATGGGACGAAGGGAACCAACAGATATTGTTCCAGGGGGAACAGTGAGCTCCCCGCCCGACTCGGAACTCGTAGGACACCCATCGGCTGCCGGAGGGCGGACGGGGGCGGGCCTCACCGAGAGGAAGGCGGGTGAACTCACAGGGCCTCCGAGAAAGGCACCCGAAGTATGGACGACAGAGGACTGTCGGAGCGGGAAGGGTCCCGTGACGCCGTGCGGAGCCGTAGCCGCAGTGCGGGTCCATTGGACAAATCCAGATGAAATCCTACCGGAGAACAATGAGATACAGGAACAGGCAGATACTGTGGAGGAGGCGCCCCAAGCGGAACTGAGAAGTATTATAGCCCAGGTTCACCAGGCTCAGCCTGAGGCGGCCACACGACCCACAAAAGACTTGGTCCTAGGGAACCCACAGTTGGTGGGTGCAGAAGCACAACATCAAAATGACGTAGCTACGGGGATACAGTCCTTTAATAAAAAGGCAAAAGATGTGACCCAAATAATCAACATAGACGAAATCACTGTGGAAAACGAGACTATATCCGCTTCCTCTCAAGCTCAAAAGAGCCAAATTAACAAAAAAAAGAACATAACGGAAAAAACAAAAAGGAAATCCATACACTCGACAAAGAGGGAGAAAAATCCTCTAATCAACGACTCATCTCCAAATGAGATGTGAACAGAGATCGACGACGAAACAACTAGATCTCCCTTGCATGAAGTACAAAAAACAAACGACCACCAACGAAAGGATCCAAAGCTAATAACAAAAATAAAGGGCCTAACAAGGCCAATAAGAAAAAGACACAGCCATGCAAGACGCCCCTGAAAAAAGGACAACTAAACTCACTGCTGGATTTCTTTAAAAACCAAGGGAAAAGGAAACACGACATATTAGAACTATCGGACGCGGAAATCCTGGCAGCAATCACGGAAATCTCACCACCACCAAAAACATGCAAAATGACGCCACCTGTTGTGAGTCCAATTGAAAAACCTCAAAGTGAGACTATGTGCCCACCTCAGGAAGCCATGAGGGAGGTAGATCAAGACATCTCAAGCGATGACTACAATCCCAACTCAAAACCTACAGCGTATTCGTTGGAAGACAAAGAGGAAGGCAGTATGGAAAACAGAGCAGAGAAAAAGGACAAAGAAGCCACCTCTCCGACATGCAGGGAAATTAAGGCACAAAAAAGCGCTATGCCAGTAGCTTTGCCTCAAAAAGCACTGGAAAGGACTGAAGAACAAACATGCCCAAGTACAACCAGCCCAGTAAAGACGGGCGATAAGGAACGAAAAAACCCCGCCAGGGCCAAAAGAGCAGATCCTCCGTCTCTTCGAACTGCAGACCCCACCACGACCAAAACACAATATTAGAGAAGAAAGAACAACTGAATACGTGATTTCAAACCTATCCGAAGTTCCGCTCCAATACACCAGTGAGAAAAGGGGCCCGAACAGAAGCCTTGGGTCGGCGTCCCCGCCTTCGAGACATCAATCACTTGTCCTGGCCTACGACCAGCCTTCGGGGGGTCACCCCAAACAAGACAGTCCCAGTCCAGGTCTAAAAGAAACACCAGCAAAAAAATCGGACTTAGCAACTATCATGTCCGCCATTACAATCGCCCTGGCTCCGTTCTGCAAAATATATGAAGCACTAAATGATTCAATGAAAGATCAAACAACAGTGTGGGCCATGACCTTGACAAAATTGATATATTTGGAAGGATACGTGAAGGCCTCAGAAAAACGGATCGACGACTTCATAAATGCGAATTACAAGAAAAGTCAGGAAAACCACTTGTCTGAAGCGAAAGAACACCCGGAGAAGTCCAAGCAGGAGAAAAAAGCTCTATCTAAAAATGGGTCGACACAGACCTCAGGGACATCAAACGAAATTGATTTAACTAAGCAGATGGCAAACGCCGAAGTGCAAACGCAGGGCGCCTTCAGCATTTTTAATATGAACCAGGGAACTGGACCATCGTTCCCGTTGTTACAAAAAAAGGTCTTCACCTTCAACCAAAAAATGACAGACTTGGACAGTCCATCAACCTCTGGTCTACAAAAAAAAAAAAAGAGGAGAATCCCCAGCTAATAAAAACTCAAAAAAAGAGGGGAGCATTTCCACAAGGACAATTCAGACTACCTCTATAAATTCGCTGGAAACATCAAATAAAGGACCAGTACAACACCAGAAAAATGGGGTAGAGGTTCAAAATCAATCTCAGAGCAAGAGCCTAAACCGACCAGTTGTAAAAGAACAGGAAGTGACAAAAAAGAAAAACAACTTACCCAGGGGTTCCTCGGCTCAGAAGTCAAACAGCTCCCCAAGGACGGCGGATGATTTCCTAAGAGACAAAGAATGGATGGACCTATCCGTCTATGAAGAGCCGGAGGAGAGGTGCCATCAACAATCATTGACGCGTCACTCCGCAAGGGAGGTATTTCCCCAAAAACACATCAAAGATAAGGGGTGGACAAGGAAAGACTCTATCCAAGACCCACCAGACAGTAGGGCAAGAACAGAAGGTAAAGAACAATCAGAATCAACCACTGTCAGAAATCGAGTGGAATATAAAGAGGAAAAGAAGGTAGTGAGACGGACTCAACATCCTCCTTCATACTCCACGCCTGACTATCGACGAGACTTTTGGGAACGGAAGGAAAAACACTGGTAATTCCATAACTCTGCAGAAGAGACAAACGATTCGAGACACAAGGCAGACCGAGGCCGTCAGAAAAGAAAGCCAGAGTCCGAACCAGACCAATCGTCCATAATTTTGAAATTGGAACAAATGAGAGAAAACAAAGAGGACATAATTCGAAATAGAAGCACAATTTTGAAAATCTTCAAACATCTAAGGTCGGTACACCACCTGTCGACCGAGGATCTAACACTAGTAGAACCATACCACTCAGGCAGCAAAGCAAAATGCTACCTACATATAAAAGGGAAGAACTACGGAGCGCAACTGCAGGAAGCCAAAGAACTACTAGCCGAGAAAGGCCTATGGTTAAGCGAGATCACCCCAAAAACAATGGTAAACAAGCCCAAGTCTCCAAAAATAAACAAGGACAAGAACACTCATTATATATCCAGAACGGAAAAACTGTACAGAGACAGTCGGTTGCAATATGACAAAGAAAGACCCGACCACTCAAAAGAAAAACCGAGTCAAGGACGAACCGAACCAAAAACAACCACAAACAATAAAACAGATGCTAAGAGCAAAGGTGCCACCCGATCAACGGATTCAACAAGTCGAAAAAGAGCTACCTCTGTTGAAACGGGGAAGTATGAAACAGCTCCCCAAATGAAGACTCCATCATTGAAAGAAGTCCCTCAGGCTATATCTGTGCCCATATCAAAACCACTATGGGCTTGGTTACCAAAATCACTTACAGCAACTTTGACCAAATAGCATCGATCTGCCCTAGGAGATGGGGCCACAGAACGAACATCTCCAACAACTCGACGTGTGAGAGAAAAAAAGATCCAGATAGCCTCATGGAACACCTGTGGATATAAACATCTTACGATGGGGGGGGGGGGTTTGGATCTGGGTCAATTTGAAATAATCGCACTTCAGCAAACAAGAACAGACTGGGGCGCCCTTCATCCGGGCTTTTGGTGGCGATTAGAGTGGACTGCGGGCTAAGCATTACAGAATCTATCACAGCCTCAAGCCACATGCAAGTGATCAGACTGACATGGACAATTCCAGAGAAACAGCCAGAAAAGAGAACAGTTAAAGAAATTGGAATAATCAATATCTACTGGAACCCACAAGCAATCACAGACAAAACATTTCTAACAATATTGGAAAAAGAAATCGACAGGTTATATGCAGAAAAGAACATCGCCCATGTCCTAATCTGCGGGGATTTATATCTGAAACAAAAAAACACATCTACATCCAATACTGAACGAAGAAAATCCACCCTAGAATCTAGAGGGGAGTTGTGGCACAATCTGATGTCTTCGAGAGGGTTCCACAATCTAGATCAGACATTTCCACTCTCCAGCAGACTGCCAACCTGGGAGAGGGGCGCCCTAAACAGCACATTGGATTACATATATGTTTCAGAGGCCATGCTGGAAGTGATCATAGAATTTGAAGTGATGCAAACGATCCCAAGTGACCACAACCTGCTAAGAGCAGCATGGATCTCAACAGAGGTTCCCACCAAAAAATGAACTCGGAACTTGAATGTAACACAAAGGGAACCCGCTTAAAGTTGACGGCCGAGAGAATAGAAGACCTGTTCAAAACATATAAAGCCTCAACAAAAACGTTGGAACTTGAGCAAAAAACTATTGATTATCGCCCTTTTCTGAGCCCGTACAAAGTCCCCGTTTATCATAGAATTGGAAAGCTACCTACGGGGAACCATCTATACGATAAACAAGTCGTGGCAAAAAGGGCTAGCTTGAGACAACTAAAGCGAAAAGCCAAAAAACACAACTCACCGGATCTAGTAGCACAAGTATTTCAAGAAGAAAGAAACTATAAAGCCTGAATTAAAACTCACAGAATCAATCTATATCAGAAAGATTCAGAAGAGATCCTGAGAAATGGAGCAGGGAAAAACTCTAGGAGCTTCTGGAACCTCTTAAAAACTGGTATAGAACAAAAAACCAATATGCCAGCAAATCACGTAAGCGAAGAAAAGTGGATATTATACTTCGAAGCGCTGTTCCAAAAACCATCGGAAAATGAAGACCAAGTTGGTATCCAACAAGACAGCCCGTGGGTGGACGTTTCAAACCCAGAGGACATCAGGGAAATAATCAACAAACTAAAAAACTCTTGAGCACCGGGGCCAGATGGTGTCACCAACATCGACTTAAAATCATTTCAAAAACAATGGATTCCCTTTATCAGCCTAGTCCTCAAATACTGTGAAACATCAAGAGCCATCCCAAAATCCTGGACCTCAGCTAACGTGGTACCCATTTACAAAAGAGGAGACAAGTCTGATCCGGGCAACTATCAGCCCATAGCATTGTTCGACACGATCGGGAAAGTTTTCGGCATGCTGCTCCTAAAGAAATTCCAACTATGGGCAACGGAGGCACCATGTAACAACCCTTTTCAAGCAGGCTTTAAGAAAAACTCTTCCACGACGATAAACATCATGCTCCTTAGCATAATCAAGAGCAAAGTCGCTGAGCAAGGGGCCTCAGTGTTCGTGGCCTTCATAGACCTGACTCAGGCCTTTGATCGGGTGGATAGAGAACTCCTATGGAAGAAATTGTACTCCTGGAACTGCCCGCAAGACATTCTGGCTCCAATCAAAGCGTTACATACGAACACCTCCATCAGAGTGAAATTAAACACACAAGGCGACCTATCGGAAGAAATACCTATACGAAGAGGGGTGAAACAAGGCTGTCCTCTGGCACCGGCCCTGTTTGACGCATTCATGGGCGATTTCAAAGATTCCTACGCCTCGGTGAGAGCTTTTCCACCAAAAATTGGAAACACATCTATGCCACGTCTAACATACGCAGACGATATAGTACTAATGGACCTAACACAAATAGGGCTGCAGTGTCAATTAGATAATTTGGCAAACTACATCAAGCTCTCAAACCTGGAGATAAATAAAGAAAAAACAAAAATCATAACTTTGGGGAACTCAACAAAGAAACAGAACCATTTTAAGTGGACCATGGAAAACGTCCCGATTGAGAAAATGACAAAATTCAAATTTCTGGGAGTTATTATTGACAACTCGCCTCATTAAACAGGCATGCAAGAACATCTATGGGCAAAAGTAAGATCACTGGCAACCCAAGCCAAAATACTGGAAAGGAAATATGGAAGATTCTCCCTTATACCTACCATCAAATTCTATAAGGCAAAAGCAGTTCCGGCTCTTACATACGGTTCCGAAGCCATGCCTGAGATACCGGACACCCTTTGGCTGAGGCTAGAAGGTTATTTCTGGAGGACTGTATTGAACCTTCCAAAATCAACTGCAATGGCCGGAATAAGGAGAGAATTGGGACTTTCATCGTTGAAATCGTCTGTTGAAGCCAAGAATCTGGCGCTATATCAGAAAACCATCATTTCACAACGCCTCCCGCTCTACCAGTTGATAAATGAGGAAGGGTGCAGAGAAAAGTGTAAAATGCTGAAGAAATGGGCAACAAAGATAAAGCAAAATTTAGACGTTGTAGCTTGCACAGAAGCTGATCTAATTGGAAATCCAGAGAAAGTCAAGAAGAAACTGGCAGACCTTGACTGGATTGCTACTGAGGAAAAAGCATCGAACAACAAACTCTTGAAACACCTTCCACACTATGCACTAAAGAGGAACGAAACAGCTCAATATCTAAGAAGGTTCCCGAGTAGACCACTCCGGCAACTATTCCTAAGAGCACGTCTAAACTTAATTGCCACAAATGAAATACTTCAAATTAGGGGCCTGTCAGAACACAACACCTGCAGACTCTGCAAGATGCCGGACCAGATGGAAAACGTAAGACACTTACTCACTAGCTGCCAGGCTTTGTCCACTATACACCTAGCCTACTTACGCGACACACTGAGTCCGTTCACAGAACCGGAAGAAGAACAGTGGTGGCCGCGGTTAATTGGGGGAGGAAGGACTGCTTGGACCTTAGCCACAGCTAAGATTCTGCAAATTGCCCTGTCAAAATGCAAAGAAGATAGCTGAGAGACTGGCCTCTGGAGCCCTGCTACAAAGATTTCGTTTTAAAGAAGAAGCACATTTTCACCAGATCTTGTAAAATCTAAATGTAGATTAAAAAACAAGTAAAAAAAAAAAAAAACACTTTTCTCTGTTATGCATGTCTCTAAGTTTATAAATACGAGCACCCCAAGGTTTGGAGCAGTGCAGCAACTGGTCTGTCTGCAGTCTTTTAGAACTGGTTGAGCTGGCAGATCCACCAGTGCGTCACACAGCTTAAGTGCCCCTTGAATGCAGCTGTAGTTACCATAACCCATGCTATCTGGCATCCTTGTCCCTGTTCACAGCACCACATTCAGAAACTGTGTCCACTGATGTAAGAAGTACAGGCCAACACCATAGAGTTAATTTCTTAGTAAATCATATTTTGACAGTTGGGACTTTGTACATTTGCACTCAGGAATAGCCAGATCCCCCTGCCAAATTTTGGTCATTTGCATAGCGGAGTTCAAATCTGGAGTGCAAAAAAGGCAGCGTACATTCGTGTATGCCACCTTTTGTCCTGCACATTTGCACTCAGTCGTGCAAATGTGTAAACGATTCCTACCATGCTTCCATGGCAAGCAGCATTTACAATGAAGGGCTCCCTTCCATGCTCGTTTGGTAGGTAGTGTTTAATTGTAAACACTGCCTGCCATGCGAGCACACTAGAGAGCTTTTCATTGGAAACACTGCCTACAACAAGAGGATGGTGGGTAGCACTTACAGTGGATACCAATGCAGTCCATCTGCGTTAAGCCAGAAAGCTCTATAGGGATACCCAGCATTTGTGCTGGCATAATACATGCAGCACAAATGCTGGGGCATTTGTACGGCAGAGAGGAAGAGAGGTGAGGCGGTGAAAATGCAAGTTGCATTCCGCCCCTTCTCTCCACCATACACATGATTGAAAATCGGGGGTGATATGAATGGAAGGAGTAAAAGCCTTATTGAAGACATTTACACTTTCCATTTACTTTACGCCCCTCGTAAAAATGAGACCCCATCTGTCACTAAGCCTATGTTGCTCATTCCTCCCTGAACTCCATGACACAGATATCAGTTGAACTGATGGGGAACTGAAACCTGCAAGAGTTTGACAGGGAGATTAGAGTCACACCGATAGCACACTAGCTTCCCCTGGTGAGCATTCATGTTTTTTTTTAATTTTTGATACTTATTCCTTTTCTGTCGTCATTGCTGCAATGTCATTTATAAAAGTGAGGGGGGTACTAATACATTTACAAACACAGTCTGAAGACCCTAAAGGGTGTTTGGGGGCCGGTATATCTTTCTTGTCAAAGGCCCTCACTGCACTCTGGCATGCAACTTGGTATTCATGGCCCCTAAAAAATATATGGGCCTTCTGAACGGGTCTATGAAGCTTAAATAAACTAAAATGAAGAATTTAGGTTTAGAAATTTCCTATATGCTAGTGTCTTTCATTTTTTAGAAGAATACATATATCAAAAGTTAGCCATGTATAATTTTCAGTGGTTAAAATGATATCCAGTAATTTTATTGCAAACAAAACTGAGTGGTACATAACAGAGCGGACACAAACACTGAAAAACACCGAAAAGTTTATATACATATATAAACGGTAGTGAGGTAAGGGGTTAAAATGGGTCAGGATGGTGTTGAGTGGCTTTAAAAGGGTGGAAAAGGGGGGCTGGGGGCCCCTCAAACTAAACAAAATGAACAATCATTGTTTTCTGTGTTTTGTCCACAATTAAATGTACCACTCTGTAATTGTGGTCAGTAAAATCATGTTCTAATTTGAGACTCTTCCTTTGATCCACATTGATGACAACATGTAAGTATTACTTTAAATTATTTTCTGATAGCTAAATAGACAGAGGATATGTAAGCATCCGGTTACATAGCCACTTTGAGGCCATAACCATTGTGGCCGGAGGGTTGGACCACTTTGCTTCCTCTTTCGTCTATCTAGTTGCTCTTTTATGATTGCCTGGCCTAAGCAGGCCCATCAGAATATGGTTACCCTCAACCCACTTCTACATCAATGTAATTGCACCAACTTTACAAATTCAGCAAGCATGCTTCTCAGACCTTACCCATTCTAGGTGGACACCACAAACTGCAAGTCGAAGGAAGCCTATTGTTTTAGAGTCTTTATCCTCTCTTCTTGTTGACTATTCCTCTGTGCTGTTGCAGGGTCAGCACAGGGAGGATGAATGTTGCATGATGTATAGATCCCTGATGCTACTGCCACGCCCCAGCTTAAACCCCTTTCTACCTCAATTGTGCATCCCCTAGTTTTACCATGGTTAATATTTTCAACTCACCAATTATGTGTTGAAGTGTAGAGGTTTTCATTAGAAAAGGAGGAGTGAGGGAGGGATTGCTGTTTATAAAATTGAGTTCCACTATTACTAATCTGGAGCTCCAATGCGACAAGCCTTACCCCTTTTTCACTCTCACCTCTATTCCTTAGCCTCTTTGTTCACTCTCAATAGAACTAGCGAGATGGATCTAGTCATCCCCTAAGTATCTGGGGGTGGGTTGGAGACTTACATGACCCAGAGACCTGTGGCATTCCAACAGACGACTTCCACTTTTGGAACAATTGATTTTCAAGCCTGACCTCTAGGGGCTTGCATAAGGACTTCCACAGGCAGCAACAGTTGTGGTGGCCTCCCACTTGTAAGATGCATGCTTCTTACCTTTTTGAGCAGTATTCCCTAATAGTAGACCAGGGAGCCATAATGAAAAGGGATTCAATGAATTAATTAATGAAGGCTTCATTCTGTAGCTAAAGTGTGTGCAGTTGTTGATGCTGTGTGTTTCAAGCCTGTGTGTTGCCTATCACATACGGTTTTCTGTAGTCTGATCCCAAGTGAGATTTGAGGAACAAAGCCTAGCCCATACCCCTTGCCATCCATGACTTTATAATGTGGGATATTGGTGATTCAATGACAGGGAGAGGAGGTAGGAGGAGAGGGGCTAAGTCAACTGAAGTGAGGTAACTGTGTTGATGTGCACACGTTTTACATGTTGCATCTTTAAAGGATAAGTCGCTCAGAGCCTTTCTTGCGGATCTTGAGGAAAGAGGAGCAAGAAGGTGGGGGGACCCTCAGACTTCTTGTGCTGGGTAGATCACCCACAGGCCTGACTGCCGTCAGTCCCCACTTTTAAAGGAAAAAGGCCAGGGCTAGTCTTTATCCCGGGCATGTCATGAATCTGGAGCAATCAGCAGCCCTGGACCGATGGAAGTTGAGAATGTGAGTCCCTTTAAAATCTCTCTGAACATGTTGTTACGCTCACCTAGTATCCACGGGGATGCCACCCAGCCCTGGTTGGATGATTTGCACTCTCGAACCCTCTCCCGGTCCCTTGGTAAGGTCTCTGGTTAAAGATGGGTCTGCAATATAGGAGAGCTGGATTCAATACCAGATAGTCTTTATGTGTTCCCACCTCCCTTGGCCTCCACTCCTTCCTCCCCCTTGGGCCCTCTCCTCACCTTAATATTATAAAAGGTGGATTCTCTGTCCTGCTCCTTGTAGCAGGGGCGCATAGATGTGGGAGGGGGGGCGAGCAGCGAACAAGTTACTTTACTGGTGCAAGCCACCCTGTGGAAATCCAGGCCTGCTGCGACTCCGTAGGGTTGCTGCTTTACAGTTTTATATGCAGTTCTTATGTTCCTCTTAGTTCCAATAATAATGTCTTGCTTCTTTCCTTTTAGGTATGGAAAGCTATTTTGGTGTTGTCATGCAGTTTGAAGATGAGCATGGGCCGGTAGGCGAAAGCGCGGTGCGCGCGATGCTGTCCGGTGAGTAATGCGCAATGCTCAGTGCTGTTTTGCCTTTTATATTGCTAACCTGTGTCTTTTCTCTCCTTGCAGTTTGCAATGTTCCTCGCCGTAATGTTCCATCAATGATACTGACCAGGAGATGACTAACCAGGTAACAATTCTGTGGCTTTCTTCATTCGGAAGGAAACGTGAGTAAACGCTTACTAATGCTGTCTTTCTTTCTCCTCTTTCCAGGTTATGGTATTCCAGGATGCATGTGGTGCCGGGTGATGTAGTTTGTACCTTCGGGTAAGTGGAACTGAAGTCGGCGATGGATTGAAGACAGGATACTGTTCCAGGTAAGTTTCGTAGTGTTCTTTCTCTCTCTGCAGGTCCTTGGTTTCAGGTAAGCTGGCATCAAAGAACTGGACACGGTGAGCGTTACGCTGCCCACAGTGCGGTTTAAATAGTCTCAGGTAAAGTAGTCCAGGTAAAATAGTCCCAGGCTGGCCACACCCAAAGTAGTCCAGGTAAAGTAGTCCCAGGCCTGCCACACCCAAAAGACTAGACCGCATAGCTCAGTTCCTTGTAACTGAGCTATGTGTGTGCCTCCATGTTGGCTGAACCCCTCTTGTTAAATAATCCCAAGTAAATAGTCCCATTCTAATGTTGGTCTTCATGATGGTTATGAGCCTGGCGCCAAAGCCGCCAGGACTGACTCCAAGAGAGTCTTGGATGAGGTTTTAAGGCCTTTGACCTGGCCCTAACTGGAAGGCTGACTTGCCAGTGAGGGCCAGGGGCAAGGGTCATGACACATGTTTGAACTGTAAACATCACCACTGTCTTCAGGAACAGAACCTCTTGTCCCTGGCACCATTTAATTGCCTTTATGGTAGTGCCCACTCCAGATTGCAACTGCATCCTCCATGCTCTTTCCATTTACCTATTCTCTGTAAAAGGCCCCCCGCTCAAACAACCACAGCACCTGGCCATAGCTCTGTGCAATGTTGCATGAAAAGCTAGATTTGGTGTGTCAAACAATTAAACCCTGATGAGAACTGTGAGTGATCTTTTAAGGAAGCCTTTGGCATGGCACTGTGTAGGAGTAAGGGCTCTGAATTTTAGCAGTGAGACTCTACATTTCAACAGTTCATCATTTTAGCATGCATATGGTAGCGTGGGTTGAACTGCAATAGGGGATCAAGGGTTGAAACTCATTTCTGGACTCAAGAGTGTGAGTCTCAGACAGAATTAAATGGATCCCAATGCACAGAGCACATGATTGAAATTGCACGCAGCACATGATTGAAATAGCATGTTGCTTCAGGATGATATTTCAATGGACTGAGTTGAATTAAACATAATACGAATATAAATTAACATGCTAACCCAACCCCAGTTGACATGTAACTGAATCCCTTAATAAAATTTAGTGCAAACAAGTCTATGTTGAAATAGCCTGGAGGTAGAATTGGAAAATGCATGATGCTCTAAAATTGGAAATTAAACGTGCAGGCTGAATTTGTGCTAGGTGATAAAAAATGTTAAGTTCCGTTCCACTGAGAACAGGGCATTGTATTGAGCAGGAATCTCATGGAGAGATGTATCTTTTTCTTTCTAGAAATAAAATCACTTGCCATTTCAGTAGAATGATCTGCTCAAGGGGAGGTATTTTCTTTGAGTGGCAGGGGGATTTAATAAAAAGGGCTTTGAGAGGGAATGGCTTTCAGACATTTTTGGGCACTTGGAGACGAAGTAACTGAGGGCTGGCTGGAGACAGAATTCACTGTTGGCAGACTGCATAATGCTGAAGCAGTCCTTATCTGAACAACCCCGGGTGAGGCAGGTAGAAAGATTGATGAAGATCTCCATGCTAAACTGAATTAGAAACATTGCCAACATATCTGGGAAAATATGAGTTTAAGTGAGGGGCTGCTGTTTTGAATGAGGTCAGATAGTCTAGATTAAAGAGGTCATTTCATATTAAGTGCTGTCTATTTTTAATATGCATGTAATCCTGTGCTTATGTTTGGAAAATCCTGATGTGTTTTTCTTTTCAAAGTGTGTTTCTCTTACCAAGCTCCATGTTGCCAAGGACTCTTGATAAGACTTGGCACAGATAAGAATCCTGAAAGCTTTCGAAATGTACTCGCACTGTGAAATATAAAGTGGGCATAACAGTTACTCTGTGTAACGTGCATATTTTCTATTTTACGATAAAAAAGATTTCAAAGTAACTTGTAGTCTTATTGCATTATTCTGCAATTAGTAACTTATAGTTGACATGCATAAAGATACAGAAGTGTAGTAAGAGATATCTAAAAAAAAATAAAGTAGCTGCCATGAACTGTTTAGCTAGGGAGAGAGATTGAATGAATGTGTGGTAATTGCATGCTTTACAATTGTTGAAACTCAGCCAAAAGGGGGTAGCGTGGTATTGTACATAGGATACACAAGGAGGCATGCAGCATTCATCCAGAGTTTATCAAGCCCAGTATTTTGTTTATTGTTAGTGACCCTGGTAAAAAAACAGTTATTAGGCAATATTCTGAAATTAGTCTCACCACTATCCAACCATAATTAAAAAATACCACAAAGTAATAGCTATAACACCAAAATGTATCCAACAACTGGATGAAATAAAGGGGATAAGGGAGAGAATTGTTGAACTTAGAGGCCACAGGGCATATTCTAATATTCCCTCTGCCCCCTTCCTCTCTCTGAGGGTTTCATCTATCCCTTTGCACAGTTATGGAATTGACTGTTTTTCAGTGCTCATGCTGAGACCTCCTAATGTGAGTTTGCCAGCCTTATCTGTGGGTGCAAGCAATGATTGGGTGGTCTAGGGTATTCTATTTGGCCCCTTGGTGGTGTGGATCTTCCATCATTGCCACCCTTAGGCCTCAGTTGAGGATTAGGTGCCACTGACACCTATATTGAAGGCTCCTACATTCCACTCACTAACACATTATTGCAAATGCCATGCCAGTGAACACTTCCCCATCAACAAATTGGTATCAACCCTACATCCAAGGAGATGAGGCTCATTCACCCACTACTGTCACACTGATGAGTGACTGAAGCCTATATTATCCTGAGAGCCCCCCACCCCTACAAGGCTGTTATTTTTTAAAGCACAGACCTATGTTTAGCACAGCAGAGCACTGTACAGTGTGTGGGTAGCCAGCATGTGTGCTGCTATCTTTTAACAGCAGCGCTATACTGTGAGTTGTGGTCTGTGCCAAGGTCTGTGAATGTGTTGAGATTAGTCCGTGGTCAAGTGTTGTTGAAAAACCACGTTTTAAGAGATTTGTGAAATTGGAGAATTGTCAGGTCATTCCGAGTTGTTACTGGGATTGTGTTCTAGAGGATAGGTGCATGACAAGAGAAGGATTGTTTGAGGGTCCACTCTTTGTGGACGAGTTGTGATTCAAGCCATTTGGTTGATTTGCTGTGTGAGGAGTGTATGCTACCAGATATGTAAGGCTTAGCCACAGGTTGGGTGGTGCGCTACTCAAGACTGCTTTGTAGATGTTACATGCAGCCTTGAACAGTAGGAACCTAGTGTAGTTTGCACAGGATGGGGTTGATTCAGTCAAATCTCTGCCACCTCTACTAAGATGTGCTACAGCATGGTGGACTGCTTTTAAGGAAGCCAAATTAACAGCAGGGAGCCCCACCATGAAGGCATTTCCCTCATCAATGTGTAAGGCCGGAAGGGCCTGCTCTATGGTCTAGATTTCCTGCGGCGGGATGACCGACTTTGATTTGGTGAAAAAGGTGAAGATTTGTAGCCGGGCCATTTGGGCCTTTTTGACTGCGTATTTCTGGAAGACAGGCTGCTGTCAATGTAAAAGCCTATGGTAAAGCCTGAGGATTATACTGAATCAGAAAGTTGTGGATAAAAGCCTTTAAGGCACTCATTGGACTATCTGTTGTTTAGCAAGGAGACTGATGAAGACACATTCAGTGTGGGAGGGTTTAAGTTTAATGTAGGCAGTTGACACTCAGGACTGGATTATGGCTAAGTAATCACTGAGACAATTGATATCACGTTGACTTTTACCCTCATGTACAAATGAGCATCATCTGTGCATTGATGGATGACTATGTCAGGATCTTTGAGGAGTGTGCCTAGAGGCTCCATGTAAAGGTTAAAAAGGATTGGTGAGACAATTGAGCCTTGAGGGACTCGGCAGGAGGCTGGGAGTCTCCTGCAGAGATATTGGAGGTTTAGGCAGGATCCTTGGAGAATGATTGAGGCCATGTACTGATTGAATTAGATTAAGACTACAGAAAAGTGTATCTAATCCATGGGTTCTTAATGATGGAGGCGAGATGTTTACCCCAGCATCCCTCTGTATCTGGATTAAATCTAGCCTCACAATCTATCACCTAATTCTGTATCATCAGATAATCAGTTAAGGAAGCACACAGAGGCCTATTCGGGTGGAGTTGGGCCCAAAGTCACCACTGGGTACTTGCTTTAGCCCTTCAGATATATTCCCCTATTTCCATGTGAAACTCAGGTGGCCTTAATCACTTACATTGAGTATGCCATGAAGGTTTGTGTTAGTCGTTTCCCAGATTCATACACAGGAGATATACAGACTATCACTCTGTGCTCATCATACAACTACTTACTTTCCCTAAGAGAAAATGCTACTGACCTCTAGCTCATCAAGGGTGGCTACAGGAGACACAGCAAATGGTTTTATGAGATATGCATCCTATTTTGACCGTGCAAAACCTCAGGTTGTGGAAGACTGTGGGTGGGCTACTAGCCTGGATCTTTGTTAAGTAGGTGATGATAGTCTGACAACTGTATAGTGGTCCCTGCACATTATATGCCTGGTCTTGAAATTGATTGGGACAGGACATAACCAGCAGTATCTATCATTTATTTACATTACCTTCATAATGCCCATGCCAGGCCTCTGATGGTCTTATACCACCTAAATGCCATTATGCATTGTGTAACTGGACAAGCCACTTTAAACAAAAGATGTCCTGTGAAACTTTTGGGAGATTTCAATGGGAAAATGCGTGGGGTATGTATATAAAAGACACGCACCTTGCTGGATCCCCCAGTGATCCATGCCCTCCAGGCATCTATAAAGAAATCCTCAACCACAGAAGCCCAGCAACTTACTTCTGGCTACTGCTGAACCAATCCTTAAACATAGAAATAGTACCTATAACCCTCAAATCAGCATACAACTAGTCCCTCCTAAAAAATGAAACAGGAGGTGTGGAAGACCCCACCAACTACAGAACTATATCGAACCTACCATACCCAGTGAAACTATTAGTGAACCAAATCTTTAAAATCCTACTCAACCACGTCAAAACAAATGGAATTTTCAGATACACGAGAGGAACAGATTCAGCACTTCTATCAATATGGGGCAACCTAAAATAAATGCAGACAACAGATCCCGATTGGCCCCCATACTACTGGACATATCAGCAGCCTTTGATACGATAATACACACAACACTAATCCAGAAACCGGAGGAATGTGGAATAAAAAACTCTGCACTGCAACAGTTAAAATCTATCCTAACCGAACCAAAAGAACCTACATACCGCCATTTACTTCTAACACCAAAAACACCTCTTGAAGCATACCACAAGGTTCTAGCCTCTCCCCACTCCAATTCAACATACACATGGCCCCCTAAAAAGTAATTTCAACCCAGGGACTAACCGTCTGCAACTACTCAGATGATACACAACTTATTTTCAAGATAACCTCAACCCAAGACCCAAACAGCACCCTCAACAAATGCCTCACAGTAATGTACAACTGGGTGGCAACGAACAACCTCAAACTGAACCTGACCAAAATGCAAATAATGATCTCCCCCAGAGGATAACACAGCAGAGACACAACTGAACTGGCCACCAGGCATAGGAACCAAATCGGAATCATCTTCCATGTTTAAAAAACGTCGGAATACTCATGGACAACAGACCCGCACTAGAACTACAATTCAACGGAATAGCAAAGTAATGCTTCTAACTGCTGTGTTTACTTAGAGGGATCATACATTCCCTCTTCTTCCCTCACAGAACCCTTGCAATCATCTCCTTAGTATTATCGAGAATCGACTATGGAAACAGCCTCTCCCTTGAAATGCCAGAACAGCTCACTAAAAAACTCCATTGCATCCAAAATACTGCAGCAAGGATACTCCTGAGACTAGCAGAAGAGACCACATCACATCTGCCCTGAAAAGCCTACACTGGCTCCCAGTAAAAAAACACACTAACTTCAAGGCCCTCTACATCACCCACAAATCCTTACATGGACAAGGGGCCTAATACCTCCAGGATAAAATCAACCGCTACCAAAAAAGAACAAGCCTAGGATCAAGTAATGACCTCCAAATTGAAACAAAACACAACCAAAAAAGGAAATATGGAGGAACTGCATGCTCATGCCTAATAGACAGTCTATGGAACTCAATCCCAAAGGAGATAAGAATGACAGAAGTCAACTTCAGCTTCAGAAAACAACTGAAAACCTGGCTATTCAACTAACCATGATTGGAACAAAATGGCACAACCCACAATAGCACTACGAACCAAAGACAAACAACTGACATTATGATTGAGGAAACAACAGCAATACAATCACACCGTACTAACCACTAACCATCCCTGCTCCTCGCTCCACTCCACGATATCCCACACACATACACACAATTTAACAGGCCAGCACTACCTCACACCAACAGACAACTCACACAGCCACCAAAAGACCAAACTGGCACAAACAAACAACCGAGGCACTGAATGTTGCCCCTCCAGGCACAATGACCCCCAGTGCACACAATCCAAACACACTCAGAAAGCTGACACACACAGACACCAGGTCCTCCTGGCTCTACATGCACCAACCTCTATCCTATCCCTCTTCCCTCACTAACCTACCCAAACCACTTTCTTACCTAGTCACGTCGGTGACTGGAGACTATGCTAGTGTTAACAGTGTACGGCAAATACACTTAAGATAACATGTTGAGAATACACTTACAGGAAATGTGCACAGAAGGATTCCACCCATGGCCTTCCCTTATAAAGTGACCCATTAGGTGGGCTCACCAAGGGGACACACATATTGATTATTGATTTCTGGAATTAGTGTTCTTTGGTCACCTTCTTGGCTTTTTGAGTAGACCAGAAGTTTGAAATCTACCACAATTCTCCTTTCAGAATTACAGGCATCAAAGGTGGGTGGGAAGGCAGGGAAGGCATGGGGGAGGTAGACAATATGGTATTTTGAAACATCTATAGCTTGATTTGGTCCAAGATTGATTTGGGCAACTACATTTTAGCAATGTTTCTGCTACTTGGTCAAATCTGAGATTGTACTGCACTAGTAGGAAGACACTTAGGTAAGGTTTAGTGCTGCTTAGGCTGTGCTTGAATACAAACAAGGCCTATTGGCAAATAAATGAGAGGGCAACAGATGTACCACCTCTATCAGTTTCTTCCTACGCATCAGCTTACCTCGATTGATAATGGACGATGGCTCAACAAACGTGTAACTGTCTCTGGCAGCGAGGAAGATAAATATAATACCCAGAGCTCTACTTACTCAGGAGATGGCATGAGAAGTTGTATCATGCTAAAGAATCACACAATCAAGAGTGGGCATGAAAGGAACTTTAGTATGATTAGATAACGATCCTTGGGCCTTTTGGTCTCTTGTTGCATGGGGTAACAATAATATTCTTTAAGTGCTACTAACTGCACTATTGGGGTAAGCTATTTAAACCAATGAGTTGTAGGGTGGGCATGTCTGCCTCTTCAGAGGAGAAACCCAAAGTTTCTGTTCTTTTATTGGTAAGAGATTTTATATCTTCAAATGGCATCCTATCTGTGTGCTGCCACACATAAAATATTGGGTCACTTGAAAAATGTATGTGCTACAGTTTTTTATGATTTAGAATTAAAATGATTGAGTATATTGTGCAATGTGAAAAAGTTTACAAAAACTTGTTTATAGGGCCTTACGAGAACATATGGCAACCCTTGACCTTCTACATGTACTATACATCCTTTTGCCTATAGAATTCTTTCACTGTATGCTCAAATAATTTCGTTTTGGGTATACACAACTATCTACATACCTACATTTTAGTAACTACCAAACAATAGAGTGGTACCCACCCTACACTCCATTGAACTATTAATTCTTTAGGCCCATACACATGTGCCGGCACACAGATAAGGATGTCATTTGAAGATATTGAATCTCTTACCAATAAAAGAGCAGAAACTTTGAGTTTCTCCTCTGAAGAGGCAGTTTGATTCTGTGCTTCATTAGTAACACTACACTCACCACTTCTACAGCGGCAACTGCTGATCCATCTAGATGGATTAAACAACTTGAATACCTGATACGTAAGGAAATTAATAGAAAACTGAATGCCATTACTCTTGGCAGGTAGTACAAAAGCCAGCATATACCCAGAGGATTAAGAATACAACTCAGACTGACACTATGTAAGGAAAGGAAAGAAATTGTATGTAAATGGGAGCCAATACTTGACAAATGTTAATGCCATCCACATCCACGACCTTTGCAGGAGTGCAGCTGAGCCCATCCGAGCCTGTTAAACTTGTAAATTCCCCTATTTTGTGTAGTGTCCCTCTAGCCTGCATCCCTCACCATCTTCCCGCTTCCTGGTTTCCCTCTCTGAGCCCTCCCCTGTGACCGCCCACCGTCCCCGATTGGGCCGTTACTCGCCACCCCTTGAACCTAGCAGCCCCAGCCCCTCTTTGCCATCCACATCCACAACCTTTGCAGGAGTGCAGGTGTGCCCATTCGAGCCTGATTAAACTTGTAAATTCCCCTATTTTGGGTAAAGTGTCCCTCTAGCCTGCATCCCTTGCCATCTTCCCGCTTCCTGGTTTCCCTCGCCGAGCCCTCCCCTGTGTCCGCCTACCGTCCCCAATTGGGCTGTTACTCGCCACCCCTTGAACCTAGCAACCCGCTAGCAGCCCCAGCCCCTCATTGCCATCCACATCCACGACCTTTGCAGGAGTGCAGGTGAACCCATCCGAGCCCGTTAAACTTGCAAATTCCCCTATTTTGTGTAAAGTGTCCCTCTAGCCCTCATCCCTCGCCATCTTCCCGCTTCCTGGTTTCCCTCTCAGAGCCCTCCCCTGTGACCGCCCACCGTCCCCGATTGGGCCGTTACTCGCCACCCCTTGAACCTAGCAGCCCCAGCCCCTCTTTGCCATCCACATCCACGACCTTTGCAGGAGTGCAGGTGTGCCCATCAGAGCCCGTTTAAACTTGTAAATTCCCCTATTTTGTTTAAAGTGTCCCTCTAGCCCGCATCCCTCGCCATCTTCCCGCTTCCTGGTTTCCCTCTCTGAGCCCTCCCCTGTGACCGCCCACCGTCACCGATTGGGCCAGCTATACTCTACTCAGCTCATCTCTGACCCCCCCAGGGCAGCCCTCTGCCCGGCAGCCCCATCGGCTAAGGACCGCAAGGCAAAGGACGGCTCCTACAAAGACGGCTCCAGGTCTGATCTGCAGGTATCCGCAGGCGAAGCAAGAAGCCACCAACAAGTAAGTGTGGCAAGGGTGGGGACAGAAGCAATTACTTCTTGCCATACTACCCTACCACTCAACCTTCAACATTCCGGGTGTGTACCCAATAGCTGCTCTTTGAAAGTTGAATTTAGAAGTGTGCCCAATAGCCGCTCTTTGACAGTTGAATTTAAAAGTGTGCACAATAGCCCCTGTGTGAATTTAGAAGTGTGCCCTATAACACCTCTGTGCAAAGTTGTATTTAGAAGTGTGCCCTATAGCCACTCATGGAAAGTTGTATTTAGAAGTGTGCCCTATTGCCTCTCTGTGTATTTAGAAGTGTACCCAATAGCCTTTCTGTGGAAAGTTGAATTTAAAAGTGTGCCCAATAGCCCCTCTGTGTATCTAGAAGTGTACCCAATAGCCTTTCTGTGGAAAGTTGAATTTAAAAGTGTGCCCAATAGCCCCTCTGTCTATCTAGAAGTGTACCCAATGGCCTTTCTGTGGAAAGTTGAATTTAGAAGTGTCCACAATAGCCCCTTTGTGAATTCAGAAGTGTGCCCTATAACACCTCTGTGCAAAGTTGTATTTAGAAGTGTGCCCTATAGCCGCTCATGGAAAGTTGTATTTAGAAGTGTGCCCTATTGCCTCTCTGTGTATTTAGACGTGTACCTATTAGCCGCTCTTTGAAAGTTGAATTTAGAAGTGTACCTATTAGCCGCTCTTTGAAAGTTGAATTTAGAAGTGTACCCAATAGCCGCTCTTTGAAAGTTGAATTTAGAAGTGTGCCCAATAGCCGCTCTTTGAAAGTTGAATTTAAAAGTGTGCCCAATAGCCCCTCTGGGTATGTAGAAGTGTACCTATTAGCCGCTCTTTGAAAGTTGAATTTAGAAGTGTGCCCAATAGCCCCTCTGTGTATGTAGAAGTGTACCTATTAGCCGCTCTTTGAAAGTTCAATTTAGAAGTGTGCCCAATAGCCACTCTTTGAAAGTTGAATTTAGAAGTGTGCCCAATAGCCGCTCTTTGAAAGTTGAATTTAAAAGTTTGCCCAATAGCCCCTCTGTGAATTTCGAAGTGTGCCCTATAACACCTCTAACACCCATGTGCAAAGTTGTATTTAGAAGTGTGCCCTATTGCCTCTCTGTGCATTTAGAAGTGTGCCCAATAGCCGCCCTTTGAAAGTTGCATTTAGAAGTGTGCCCAATAGCCGCTCTTTGAAAGTTGAATTTAGTAGTGTGCCCAATAGCCGCTCTTTGAAAGTTGAATTTAGAAGTGTACCCAATAGCCGCTCTTTGAAAGTTGAATTTAGAAGTGCGCCCAATAAGCCTCTCATGGAAAGTTGTATTTAGAAGTGCACCCTATAGCCTCTCATAGAAAGTTGAATTTAGAAGTGTACCCAATAGCCGCTCTCTAAAAGTTGAATGTAGAAGTGTGCCCAATAGCCTCTCTTTGAAAGTTGAATTTAGAAGTGTACCCAATAGCTGGTCTTTAAAAGTTGAATTTAGAAGTGTGCCCAATAGCCACTCCTTGAAAGTTGAATTTAGAAGTGTACCCAATAGCCGCTCTCTAAAAGTTGAATGTAGAAGTGTGCCCAATAGCTTCTCTTTGAAAGTTGAAATTATAAGTGTACCCAATAGCCGCTCTTTAAAAGTTGAATTTAGAAGTGTGCCCAATAGCCACTCCTTGAAAGTTGAATTTAGAAGTGTACCCAATAGCCACTCTCTAAAAGTTGAATTTAGAAGTATGCCCATTAGCCGGTCTTTGAAAGTTGAATTTCGAAGTGTGCCCAATAGCTTCCAGGTGAAAGTCGAATTTGAATAGCATCTCTGTGAAAGTCGAATCTAGAAGTGTGTCCAATAGCCTCTCTCTGAAAGTCGAATCGAGAAGTGTGCTAAATATACTCTATGTGAAAGTCGAATTAGAAGTGCATCTAGAAACTGCATTTAGAAGTGCATTAGAAGCTGAATCTAGAAGTGTGCCCAATAGATTCTAGGCGAAAGTCAGATTTAGAAGTGCATTTAGAAGTTGAATTTAGAAGTGTGCCCAATATCCGAAAGTCTAATACCTGTGCATTTAGAAGTTGAATTTAGAAGTGTGCCCAATAGACATAGACCTAATATCATCTCTATACAAAATTGAATCTAGAGGTTGATCCTAATAGCATCTCTGTGTACAGTTGAATTTAGAAGTGTGCCTAATAGCCTAATATCATCTCTGTGCAAATTGAACTTGGAAGTGTACCTAAAAGCGTGCCCCCACTGAATTTAGAACTACAATTAGAAAGTCCTCCTAAATTCCACCTAAAAGCTCGTACCAGGCATGGGTACGCCCACTCCACCAGAGTTTGTCAGAAACGATCACCGTCCACCCCCCACTCCACGATCTCCCTTCCCTCCCGTCCCCCCTCGCCCAAATCATCCCACCCTCCTCCGCATTCCCTACCATTCCCAAACACCAAGCCAGAGGGGCACGATGGCGAGCCAATCACCCTAAGACCACTCCTCCCACGAACCCCACCACCGACCAGCCATTGTTAACCATGCCCGCTCCCCTCACTTTCATACCAGGCACACCCCGCCCTGCAATCATCCACCCCCGCCTTGCTCACAAACCCCTGCAACCTTCCCCCTCAACCGCACCCTTTCCCCTCCCTAAAAGCTGCACGGCTAGCCCTAGCAAGAACCGAAGCCGCATCCCTCTCCCCCTCTGGCCCCCCTACCCTCTCTCACACTCCAATCGCAACAATGAAACTAAAGAGGAAACGTACCTGGTCCCCCTCAATCTCTCAGCACTCTTCGCCTCCCCTGTCTCGACCCACCAACTCATTTCCGCAATCACCTCCTTCCCCCGTGGCCTCACCCTTCCTGAAACCCATCTCCCTCGATTTCTCATCAGCTGCAACTGATACTTCGAACCGCCCACACCCCACCTTCAAATCCCTCGAACCAAACCCGATCATCCTAAGACACGCAGCCAACCAATACCGCCCGAAGCCCGCCAATTTTTCTGCTCGCCCGCTATTCCCTTCTATCATCCCCCACCCTACCCCTCTCCCTCCCCAGTCTCCACTCTCTCCACTACCACCCCCCTCCGCTCCAGCTCCCAGACCAACCTCGCCTGCCGATGTGAACTGCATCCAATTTAATGCCCGATCCGTAGCAAAAAACAGACACTGCATCTTTGACCTCCTCGCCTCTGACAAACCAGACCTGGCCTTCATCACCGAAACTTGGTTCTCTGACGAATTCGCCCCAATCGCTAATGAAGCCTTCCCCCCTGACTACTCCCTCATCCCACTGAACCGCCCCTCCAGAGGAGGGGGAGTAGCATTCGTCTTCAAGTCTCTCTTCCACGCCTCAATCATCGACAACCAACCTTCCATTCCTTCCTGCGAATCTCTCCTCGTTAAACTATTCCTCTCCCCGTCGCTCTCACCCAACTTCCTAATAATCTACAGGCCCCCTGGCTACGATAGACAATTCGCAAACAACCTCTGCGACTCTATTGCCACCCTTCAACTAAACCACCCCAACCTCACCCTCCTGGGAGACTTCAACATATGGATCGACGTCCCCACAAACCCCATGGCACACTCTCTGGTTTACGGTTTAGACGCAATTAACCTCCAACCCCACATAAATGGCCCGACTCACTATAAAGGACACACTCTTGATGCCATCTTTAGCTCCAACACCCTGATTCATCTAAACCCCCCCACCTCTATCATCTGGTCCGATCACTTCATTCTCTCGTTCACCATTCGCTCACCCGACCCCCTTCCCATACTCGAATCTGAACCCCTGATTCTACGCAAATGCTGGAAAAAAATAATAATCGTCCCAGACCTAGCCGATACACTCCTCCAGTCTCCACCACCTACCTGCCAACTCAACAAACAACTTACCCCTGACGCCTTTGACTCGTGGCTCAACGCATCTCTGATGCCGCTCACACCCCCTTGCAAACCATCAACCCGCCGTGGCCTCTTCCCCAGATGGTTCACTCCTGAGTTTAGGATCACTAAACAACTATATAAATTTGTAGAACGCAAATGGCAGAAAGTCAAAACCCAGGAGAGCAGGGCCACCTTGGCACGACACCTTTATCAGTACAAGGCCGAAATCCGGAAACAAAAAAAGCCCACTACAACTCCCGAATCGTAAACTGCAAAAACCCAAGCAAAGAACTCCACAAAATCATCTCCGAATTCACCAATCTGGCTTGCACCATGACCGTTCCGACCCCCTCACAATCACTGTGCGACTCACTCTCCTTCCACTTTTACACCACGGCTCTCGAAAGAACAAATACTCTAGCCACTAAACTAGCTCTCTTACATCCAACAGGCAATTCTTCCTCCGTACCGGCCAGCCCACAAGCTGCGACCACTACGCAACCAACGATCGAATCATTTAGTCCAATATCCCCAGAGCAATTTCTCAAACTTCTATCTGCCTGCAAACCATCTGGCTCGCCGCTGGACCCTTGCCCAGCCACAACCCTCAAAGAAATGTTCGCTTCCACCTGCGCAGGAGAACACGCAAGATCCATCATAAATGCCTCACTTTCCTCTGGCATCTTTCCCGACGCCTTCAAAATGGTTCATGTCAAACCCCTAATTAAAAAACCTTCGCTCGACCCTCTTGAGCCCAAAAACTACCGCCCCATCTCAAACACCAGATTCCTTGACAAACTCATTGACCGAACCGCCTACTCCCAACTAAATGCCTTTGTTGAAGCCAACAATCTCCTAGACCCCACGCAATCAGGTTTCACAGCCCGTCACGGAACTGAAACCACCCTAACCTCAATCTGGGATGACCTCAAAATGATGGCAGACTCAGCGGAATGCGCCGCACTAATCCTTCTTGACCTATCTGCAGCCTTCGACACAATCAACCACTCAATCCTCCTAGACCGCCTCCACTCCCTAGGAATTTGTGGAACCGCTCTTAAATGGATAGCTTCATTCCTCAAAGATAGGTACCAAATAACGATACTTTCCACCTACACCTTCCAAGCCCGACCGGTAGACACAGGAGTACCACAAGGAGCATGCCTATCCGCCCTTCTGTTCAATCTCTACCTGATCACCCTCCCACCAATAATTTGTTCACACAATATCCTGTGTTACAACTACGCTGACGACACTCAACTAATTCTAAAACTCCTGAACTCAAAACCAAACTCCCGGCCTGACCTGGCCTCCTGCCTCCTTGACATAGAACTCTGGATGACCGAAAGCCACCTCTTGCTAAACCCCTCCAAAACAGAAATCATGGTATGTGGCAACTCAGAACTTCTTCCGCACCCACTACCATGGCCATCCGCCATGGGCAACTCACCGACCCCCTCCAACTCAGTGAAAAATCTTGGATGCACCCTTGACTCTGATCTAACACTCTTGCGCCAAGTCAACAACGTCTCAAAGTCCTGCCACTACCACCTCAAAACCCTTAGGTGCATTTTTCCATATCTCTCCTTTCCCAACAGACTCTCCGCGGTCCAATCAATTGTTATATCAAGACTGGACTATGCAAACCCCTCAAAACGCGGCAGCCAAATTGCTATTTGCGCTCGGCCCAAGAGACCACATCTCCCCAGCCCTTAAGACGCTGCACTGGCTTCCAGTAGCCCGAAGAGTCACTTTCAAAACCTTATGCATCTCCCATTGAGCACTGCATAAAACCGGACCTCAATATCTTCAAGACAAGCTAAAACCCTATCACCCTCCACGCACCCTAAGATCAAGCTCAGCAGGCCTCCTAGTCATACCAAAGACAAACTCGGTCAGATTAGCGGATCATCATTCTCAGCCTTGGCCCCCACGCTGTGGAACTCACTCCCACCCCACATCCACCTAACTGAGGATTTCATGTCTTTCCGCAAACTGCTGAAAACCTGGCTCTTCCCCTAAAACCAACCCGTACCAAACTAACCCAAACAGACTAACAGCATCTCAATGGTACCAACCCAACAAACTACCTGATGCGAGAAATTGATAGCTAATAACCCCTAATATAAATTAGAAGGACAAACAGAATCAAACGAATGAAGTAGATCAAAGCAATGAAATGGTTAATAAGAGTAAATCGTACGGATACAATAAAGAGATTTAAACTCCTGAAATGGACACAATGCATGAGGAGTGAACAAAGTAAACGGCGAGGAGCAAATAGTTAGAAAGGATGAGGCAAGGGGAACAGATGAATGCGCTGAATGGACGACTGCATGAGTGGATGAACAGATGACTATATAGTTTGAATGAGTGTGGCAATCGAAGGTGTATGTAGATCGGATGAGTGCATAAAATGGATGAACATGTTGAGCGGATGAGTGTGTAGAGCGGCTGGTGTGTAGAGCGGATGAGCGTGTAGCGCGGATGAATGCGTAAATACAGAGAAGCGAGTAGAACGTAAGAGTGAGTAAAACAGATGAATGTGTAGAACGGATGAGCGTAAACCGAATGCATGTGTAGAACAGAAAAGTATGAGTAAGAGCGGATGAGAATGTAGAGCACATGAGTGTGGATAGCAGATGAGTATGGAAGTGCAGAGAGTTTGTAGATAACTGGAGCAGATGAATGTACAGACCTGGCGAATAGAATGGCGGATGAGTGTATAGAATGGATGAACATGTTGAGCGGATGAGTGGGTAGAGCGGCTGGTGTGTAGAGCGGACGAGCGTATAGCACGGATGAATGCGTAAATACAGAGAAGCAAGTAAAACGCAGGAGTGCGTAAAACAGTTGAATGTGTAGACCGGATGAGCGTAAACCGGATGCGTGTGTAGAACAGAAGAGTATGAGTAAGAGGGGACGAGTAGGTAGAGCGTATGAGTGTGGATAGCGGATGAGTACGGAAGTGCGGCAGTGTGTAGATCGCTGGAGCAGATGGATGTACAGACCTGGCGAATGTATAGAATGGATGAGTGTATAGAGCGGATCTATAGACAGAGGGATGAGTGGATAGAGCGGATGAGTGGATAGAGCGGATGAGTGGATAGAGCGGATGAGTGGATAGAGCGTATGAGTATACAGAGCGGACGAGTATACCGAGCGGACGAGTATACAGAGAGGATGAGTGGATAGAGCGGGTGAGTATATAGAGCATATGAGTGTACAGAGAGGATGAGTGTACAGAGCAGATGATGGTATAAAACCGATGAGTATAGTGATGAATATATGGAACAGGATATTGCGGTTGAATGCGTGAAAAGCACGAGTGCATAAAGCCGATAAGTGCGGGGAGCAGATGAGTGCGGGAGCGGATGAGTGCGGGGAGCGGATGAGTGTCGAGAGTGAATACGCGTGAGGAACTGTTCGTGGGGGACTGTTGAGCTCAGGGAGCGGGTGAGTGCGGGGCGCAGGCGATTGTGTAGGATGGGTGATTGCGTAGAGCAGATGAAGGTGTAGTGCATGCAAAGGGAGAAAGTGGACAAACACCTGGAGCGGATGAGTTACACAGACTGGATGATTGCGTAGAACCTATAAGCATGTAGAACGGATGGATGGGGAATGCATGCTGAGTGCGGGGAACGGATGAATGAGCAGAGCGGGATGGATGAGCTGGGCGGAAGAATGTGTGGAGTGGAAGACGACATAGAACAGACTAGTGGGTAGGAGCAGCAAATATATAGAACAGACGAGTGCATATGAGCGAATGAGCGAATGAGTGCCTATGAAAAAAGGGGTACGTAGAAGGGGAAGAGTGCATAGAGGGGATGTGTGCGTAGAGTGGATGTGTGCGTAGAGGGGATGAGTACGTAGAGGGGATGAGTGCATAGAGGGGGTGAGTGCGTAGAGGGGGTGAGTGCGTAGAGGGGGTGAGTGGCCTGAGGGCATAAAGCAGAGGAATGCCTGGAATGAACGAGTGCCTGGAATGAACGAGTGCCTGGAATGAACGAGTGCCTGGAACGAACAAGTGCCTGGAACGAACGAGTGCCTAGAGTGAATGGATGTGTTGCGTAGAATGGACGAGTACGTAGAACGAACAAGCACAGATTGCATCCAGCACTGACGAGTGCGCAGAATGGATGAGTACGTAGAGCTACTGAATGCGTAGACCATGGGGCAAACAGGAGTGCATGCGTAGGGCAGACAAGAGTGCATGCGTGGGGCAGACAAGAGCGCATGCCTGGAGCTGACTGGAGTGCGCATGGCAGACTAGAGCACGCAGGAGGGACAGGAACGCATGAGTGCGCGGAGCGGACCGGAGTGTGTGGAGCAGACTGGGGTGCACGGAGAGAATAGGAGTGCCCGGAACGAACTGGAGCGCATATAATTGCGCAACGTATATAGTATGGCTTGGAATGCAGAGAACGTTTGAAAGAGCATTTAACCCATCATATCATACCACCATGCTTACTCTCTCCTTTACATCACCACTCAGATAGAACACAGAGATACTATGACACCATTCGGTATAACTGTTCTCATACCAACATCCGCCGCTCACTCCACATCATTCTAACTAAACTCTGCTGGTTACACACCCCCCAGCCAAGCGTTCTCTTCAGGCCTAACGCAGCCACACCCGGTCTGGATAAATCCTGCCAGAACGAACACATACTTCTGATCTCTCAACCACCACACTTACCGCTAAGAAGCAGCTATTTCACAAATACCCACCAGCTGCACACATACCCGGTGCTCACATGCACCTTTTGACTCTCTCTACTCTCTCTACTGATCTGAACTTCGGTTCCCAAGGGCATTCAACCTACCAGCTCCTTCAGACCATACCAATGGTATATAAGGCGCTATATAAATGCAAAATAACAATAACAATAACTACAACTTGATCTGATTTTACTGACAATTCAGTAACTCTCTGAACATTTGGATACCATCACCATTGAGGTACAAGAAATAGAGAAAGAGCTCAAAGAATTGTTAGGTCAGGAAGAATTGGATACCATCTTAACTGATATTAATAAAAAATTGGAGACCTATAAGACTTAATTGGATGCAATTTAAGTGAGGAGGTTCAGATGGGACACGTACGATTACCTCAATGAAGAGGTTTAAACGTGGATGGACGCATTTGGATCACCATTGAGGAAACCACAACAGGAAAGTTCAAGCAAAATATCTAGCTCAGAATTTGAAAATACCAATGAGCAGGACTTACAAGGGAGGGGGACTGCCAATTTACCAGGAATAGATACCACGAATGCCACACAGCCAACCACATCAACTGCAACTTTTTTAGGACTCAGACAAGAAGGAAGAGAACAAGGAGGGGGAAGAGGAAACCAAAGAGGGGGAGGCTGGTGTCGCAATTCCAACACAGGCACATGCTGAGACCATGAACCCAGTACAGGCACACACAGTGGGCAGGGTTGGACCCAACAAGTGGCTGGCTGGCGAAGGTAGCGGTTTCTACACACTGCAGCCCCCACCAAGATGGCCCCCAGACAAGGATGCCATAATGTACCTAAAATGGCCCCCAGATTTCCATGCTCCAAGAATCCATGCTGGTCTAGTGGTCCTGGGTGCAGCCCAGGGCTACATAAACTCCACCCTGGCCCGTACCCAGCACTTTGCATTCGCTATGGCTGCTAACAGGCAGTGTAACGCTTATCCCTGCAAGCTCTGGATTCCACATGTATTGTCCTGCATTCCATCGGAACTCCCGCTTACCTGCTTCAGCTCAGAAGTCCTCCAGATACCCAGCTGGTCTCTGTACGCTGTCATATTCACCCCGGTTTACTGCCCAAAGTCTTCCGGAGCTCCCGTGGAGGTTTTCACACACACTGCGGCTTATGTAAAACTCCCCAGCACACGACGAACCAGCATCTAGCAAGGAAGTTAAAAGATACAGTGAGCGCACTATCTCGGCAGACTTATAAACCCTGCAGGCTGCTGCTAACACCTTCACAGTCCCTCCCTCACAACCCGCCTACCTGCAAGACTCGTTCCATGTTCTGGAGCCTTCAGAGGACGTGCTGGGTTTCGGCAGTTCTAAACACTGCAACATCTCACATGCTACATTTTCGCCACACCTGGGAAGGAGAGAAAGGCAACAGTCAGCAACCAGATATTACACCAGTAGTCATAGACATTACAGGACACTACAGCAACAAGGAAAGACTAGTGGCAAGGACATATTTACAACAGGACTCACTGCTTAACAAGGATACTTACCAAGACACTTACCTCAACACTACATCCTGTGCGCCGGAGCAGGCCTGGGCCACCACCAGTGAAGCAACTGGAACCGGATTCTGGTCAGCAGGCCTCGAGCCTAATTTAGCAAGAGGGTGAGCCACACTACTAACCAGCCTGCCAGTAGACCCAGTGAAGCATGGGGAGGTGGAGGAAAAGAGGTCATACAGCACATACTTACGTCTATCTCTTGTTTACCCGTAGGTCCAATCCTCGACAACCAGCAAACAAACCACCACCACGTCGAGGGCCCCACCAAATCACTCCCAACCATACTGTACACTGGGCAATTGCCATTCAGCGGCACAGTGGGAAGAGAGTTGCTTGATTTCAGCATCCCACCTCTAAGGCCATGCATTCAGTGCTTGGGGAACCCGCTTCTGACTATGCGGACCTGGCACTCCTGCTGGGCACCAGAGGTAAGCGTTACAGCTGGGTAACGAGACAACAAAAGAGAAACTAGTAGTTCATTTATCTAACATGCCTCTCAGTTCAGCTGAGATTAATACCCTTCAGAAAGGTCTCAACTTTGTACCGACATATAGGACCACATTTTTTTACTCCAAGGTTGAACTGTACCGATTCATCAGAAAACTTAAATTTAAAGTGTTTTTTGAGGAGCTTGAGCAAACTCAATATATGGAAACCACTGAGTAAGAGGATGAGTTACAAGAGTTCAGAGGCAAAAGCACATTTGTACCACCTATTAGCATACCTTCAGTTTAGATTTTTCATAAACAGGTGCTCAATGATTTCAAGAAGATTTCCTTTGAGCAATCTAAAAACAAGAATGTGAGACCACATGAATTAAGGCTACTAAAAAATCTCTATGGAGAAAATTACATCACTATTCATCCAGTACATAAAGGGGGAGCATTTGTGATTATGAACAGTGCAGAGTATGATGAGGAATGTATCAGACAGCTAGGTGACACAAATGTATATGCCAGACTTGACACTGGCCCTACATTGAGCATCATGTCCAGTTTACAAGAGATCCCCATTAAAGCTGAAGATGTGGGATGGATTAATAATCATACTAAATAAATCCTACTCACTAATCACCCCATGATACCCAACTTCTTCACACTTCCCAAAATACATAAACATCCCACTAATCCACCAGGGAGACCCATTGTGACTGGAATGAACAATATTCTCCAACCACTGGGGAAATACATAGATTTTTTTCAGGGACAGTACTCATTTCCTACAATGGTTGAATCAAATACTACACACTGAACAATCTATCATGTTCACTACTTATGTGAAAAGCCTCTTTACCTCTATCTTGCACGATTTAGGAATGGAGGCCATTGAAATGTTCCTACTTGACGAAGGAGATATGAAGGCATACAAAGAGCTTATCGTTATCATTTTGCAGTTCATCCCAGAAAACTCATATTTCCAATATAAAGATCTATTTTGCCTACTAATATCGGGCACTTCAATAGGGGCCACTCTGGCCACCACCTATGCAAATTGCTTCATGCATACATTTCAGAGGGACAATATGCTCGGCCATGCAGTATGGCATAATTACTTGCTGCTGTCGGTTTGATAAGTAGACGATATCTTTGGGATATGGAAGGAACCCAGGAGAGTCTAGAAGGATTTCTTACAAATATTGATACAATTGACCCAAGGATTCAGTTTACGAGTGAATTGTGACGTGATTGCCTACATTTTCTGGATGTTGAGATCAGAAGAGGTGAATTAAAATATACTACCAATAATATTTGCAAAGAAACAGATTGCAATCATTTTTTACATAGGCTGTGCTTCCACCAACCCAGTCTTACAAAGAATGACCATTTAGTCAAATTTTACATGTAAAGAGAATTGTTAGTGACCATGAAAAATATACTGAAGAAACACAAAAATGGGTGACAAATTTCTTGCCCGGGGGAGGTCAGCATTGCAACAGAATGGGTGGCCACAGTTGAAAAGGCCGATTTGCTTTCTGAAACAACTAAAAAGAAAAAACCCTCCTGCATTAGTATATGTGTTAAAATACTTTGTTCAGAGCGGACATATATGATTCAAAATAAGAAGAACTGGAGAACTCTTACCGGCGACTCTAGGGTCGAACCCTTGTTCTGTGAACATCCTAAATTTGCAGACAAAAGAAGTACCAACCTCCGGGATCAACTAGACCAGAGAAGAGAAACCCTGTATCTAATCACACTGATACTTTTCCATGTCTACACTGTAGCAATTGTGGATTCATCATGAAAGGTAATGCCATAAATCACCCACGTGCAGGTAAGAAAATCAAAATATGCAGCTTTGCAACATGTGACACAATAAACATTATTCATGCCATTAAATGCCTTTGTGGCATTTTTTATATTGGCCAATCCAAAAGACAAGCTAAATTGAGATGGAACCAGCACAATATTAACTCAGCAGTAGACATACATTGGTGTTATAAAAATCATGACATATCACAGATATGCTTCCAAATAGTTGACGTGATTGTTAGATCGAATACCCATGAAAATCTCACACTTAAGCTGTATCGTCGAGAAATTTTTTGGATTGAACTTCTTGATGGCATGTCCCCAGGAGGCATCAATGAAGAGATTAATTACAAGTGCTACATATAAAAATCATCACCAGGTACACATCCCTTGGTGCACTTAATTTGAGTCCCCACATCTTGGCGATTCTAGATGTAACAGTGTAGTTTTCAAACCCTATTTTGATTTCTACCCGCATTTGGTTCGCCATACGCCTGATCTATAGTGCAAGCCACTTTTAGATGGACAGAAATAATGCACTCATCTCTTGTGTACCATACTTGTAATAGTTGACAGATGCATCAACAGTATCTGGTTATCCATGCCGACCTTTTATAAATACTGTGAGCCACTATAAGGTTGACCGAGAGCATGGATTATCCCTTTGTTTAAAAAACCTATAACAGGTTTTTTACGTATATACCTCTCAGTGTTACAGTTTAAGATCAGAGTATGAGCCATGGTGTAATGCACAGAGCTTTCTTTATTATACATTTTTGGATATTTAATTGTAGACACACAAACACTCATGAGCGTACCACTGCACTACTCATTCATTCAACTATTTACACGTATGTGGTTGTGTGAACCCATACGGTAATGGTGTAATTAACAGTGTCATTTAACAATGGTCCATAGAACTTAAGCTTTCTAATTGCAGTGTACATGTATTTTGCGTGTGTGCGATCGCACAGGGTAATGAAATGGTTTTATAGCATTACCATTAATTATGGCAAAATATTTCCTCCACATGGAGCTTTATATATCGTTTTTTCAACACATTTACATTGTATGATTATTGTTTTCACCCCTCGCCTGAGCAGTGCTTCTCTCGAGCGGTCTTTTTACCCAGGCCGCTTGGGAGGCAGATGCCACGATGATCCCCCATGTATGACATTACAGCGCCCGTCACAACACTCAAGTAGGTAAGGATACGGCTGTGTGAACCACACGGTCGCGACTTTTGGTAGATTCCATACATTTTTATGGATCTGGACAACAAGGTAAGTCACACGATGGCCTTGTTTTATCTCATATACGAAATCCTGGGTGAACTCTTGGTAAACCCCTGTGTAATTAGGCACTCTTAATTATACTCATGCATTTTCCAATAACGAGTTTTAAATATATATATATATATATATTTGCTCCCTTCCCTTGTTATCACCATCAAAGGCTTGTTTGGCATGCAGCACCCTTGTGTAAGGATAGTCATTTTGAATGGGTGTGGCATTTGATTCCTCTTTGCCAGGCCAGCACCTGCTGGGAAGTTGGTTTGATGGTTACCAGACCTCACAAAGGATCAAAGGAGGGCCATCCAGTTTCCTGCCCTGTTCCATGGCAGGACCAAGCTTTCTGATCAGGATACATATACCTTTCCAAAGTTGAGCTGGGCTCAGAGTGCTGACACATGTATGGTATCAGGTTGATATGGCTGTAAGAGTGTGAGAGATGCTAGCCATCTTACCGCAACCCAGGGATGGCTTATATGTAAAATGTACAACTGCCACCAGGACAGTAACTCTCATAGTTATGTGGTTTTGGGAACAGGGGTGCATTTCTTAAATAAACCCTCTACACTTTAATTGTTTGGCTGTGCCAGCATCTCTAAGTTTTTTACTGTTACTTCAATGGGTTATCTACACCCGCTCTGGTATCAAATTAACTTGAGAGTTGATGTGTGGTTCAAAACGATCTGCCAGCATGTTCCATCATCTTTTATTATCTTGCTGTTTTAGTATTTGTAACACAATTCCCAACTGAGACATTTGTTTCGTTTTTGTATGCTAGTTTAACCAATTCCTATATTTCTTGTGTATGCATTCTTTCACGTGGGCATATGTACAACAGCTTCAATTTTAAATAGTATTCTTATCTTGTTAGAGCACAATTTTCCCTGAAACTATCATTGGATCATAATTCACTCTTTTTGATATGAAGGTGGAAACGTTTTAGTGCCCACTTTTAAATTAGCAGTTCAATGTATTTATACAATTGTATTAAAGATAAACTTTTCCTATTACGTTCTCCACTATTGTCAAATATCCGGCTAATTTTATCCGTCTTCGATACTACTTGTTACATACTCCCTTCTGTCCAGCTTAACCCATTCCCAGCAGGCTACACTGTAATGTTAGTGATGTTAGGTTTATCAGCATTTAAAATAGAATTATTCATGAAATTCACTGTTAACATATTGTGGTCACTTACTTGTGTGCAAACCAGATTAAAATGAGAAAATGTTATACATATGGGTTGATATAAATATTTAATCAATAATAGATTTAGATCTATAATTAGACCATGTGAAACCCGACATTTTGGAACATCAGATGTGTGAAAGATAACTTTGAAAGATGCACAGTTACTAATGCAGTCTTCATTTGGATCACCTAGAATTTGGTTCACCCATCTCCCCCGCGGTCTCTAAAATGATATTAATATCATCTATAAGTTGTATCAGTTCTATTTTGAACACCGGACAGTACTTGTTTCTATTGCAAAACGATCACTTTTGTTGATGGCTTGAAGTTCCCATTGAATTTGAAAGCATTTATTAGTAGTAATTTCGATGTAAAGTTCAGCCACCTCGATTGGTAGATTGTTTTTCACCATAGCTAAAAGGCCAGCTGAAGGCTTTCCGTTCGCCCTTTTTAATCACTATTAGTATAGATGGTATGGCATCTGTCAAGAGGGGTTTTAATAACCATGTTTCTTGCAATGTTATCATATTGTGACATACAATAGCATTATAAATGAATGCACTAGACTAGACAAAGAACTATTGAAACTATGCGTATTCCAGGATAATAATGTGTACACTGAGCTTTTAACATCAAGTGCAAGACATACCCATTTTTGGAGCACTGTTGTAAGCCAAGCCCAATCATTGTCCTTACTAAGTTTGCCACTCCTTGCTGTAATATCTCTTACTTTCTTTTTATCATTAGAGGGTCATTCAACAACCAGTTCTCTGACAAGTCACTACTTTTTAAGTTCAATAATGATCCTTGCTGAACTTGTACATCATGCCCTTGTTTTTATATAAACGTGACCACCGTTGATATCGTAATCAAATGGGTAATACAAATATTTTAAAATGTGAGCATCATGCCAGACTCAAGTCTAGAAGCGCGGTACCACATCTGGATACTGAATCTGTGCTGTGCAGAGCAGTATTATTTACAGGACCAGAGGATTACCCCAGCTCTATCATTCCCAGTAATCAAAACTCGTTTCTCTCAAGTCATCTACTTGAGTCAGTAGCAGACTATTTGAGTTATAAAACAGAAGAAAAGCAGTGTACCCCAAGTTCTACCTGTATGATGTCATGAGTATTGATTAACCTCAATGATGAAACTTGATGAAAAATATAAAGAATTTTGACTGATTCAATGGGAGATCATCATCATCTAATATAGAATCCATGTGTTAAGTCAACAATTATTCTATAAAGATTATCCATCGGTTTCTTCATTTCAAAGGCTTTTACTTGTGACACTGTATTAAAAGAAATGGCGAGGGATATTGTTTGTCAAAAAGTCTGTGAAAAAAATCAGTTACATCACAAATGGGAAGCACTTCTGTATTTTCCCAGATGCATATTTGAAGCTAGAGACTCTTTAAATGTAGGTCGTATTGAAATCAACATTTTACAGTTCAATCTTTTCTTCAGTTTATTCTTCAGATTTTCGAGAAACCATATAATGGTGAATATCATCAGAGCACCTTTTATCAATGATCTCATCTGTCCTTTGAGGGTGAATCTATAAATGTTTCCTTTTGTATAGGATGCAATCATTAGTTTACTCTTCCAATCTGATTGTACACTCCCCTTTTTAGTTTGGACTATTAAGTGGTGGCTAAGACCCACCTATAAGCTGAAACTATGTCGTTGAAGTACAGGTAGAAGGGAGATGTCATGTGAGGAGGGACACACAGCTTGTGGGTGTTGTTTGAATATGTATACACCCATTGACGGTCCATGGCCATGCTAATCCCTGTGGTCATTCCCACCCAGTACGTGCCCATCTCTGTCCATCCAAAACACATCTGCCTAGGATATCCTTGAGCTTGCTTTATTAAGCAGTAACACCACACCTCAGCTTGCCAGTGTTTTTCTAAGCAGTCTGCTAAGAGTTAATCATTTAATTGAAGCTGTAAATGGCTACTAGTGTAATAAAAAAATGCTGTAACCTAATGTGCCTTCAGCCACTTGATGTATATCTTTTCCATGCACTGAAATCCTGTTAACAAGGAAAAACAAAGCCAACCATTTTCGCATGAGGTATTAGATACGCATTTGCCAGGCACTGACATCAAATTCCCAGGTAATAGCTCCAATTTCCAGCTGTTGAGATCTTATGGTCAGGTGGTACCATTAGTCATTGCCTAGTAAATGTCTATCACAGGACTAACCAAAAACCCAGCTTTGTCAATGCTTGTTTCTTTTTTTTTTTTAAATCACCCCCAATGGCTTAGATTCTTTATGGTGAGATTTTGTATTCCTGGGGCCTCTACTTTTACAAATCCTTGATTAGAAGATATTTGTTGTGATGTAGTCAATAGTTGTACAACTAAATTCATACTTTTAATAATATCATCCTCCTTGGAAATTAATTCATTATTTCTATCTGGGTTTATTATTCTGGCTCCATCAGAGGATGGTTGATTCGGTTTTGATAATGCTATATGCTTCAGTTCTGTTTTTATCTCTACACACATTGTTACTGGATCTGACGTTACAGTTGTATTATTCCACACATCCTCAAGAATAACTTCATACAATGTTATAAGAGACTGGCGAACTGTGTGAATGGCACATAATGATGTAGGCGCTGTTGTTCTAAATGTCAGGAACGACAAACAGTCATCAATAAGGGAATTACTTGCCGATCATTTGTCCAGTCTGGCTAATTTTGGTAGGCTTGAGTAAAAAACTGGACTTGACATAATAAGGAATGAATATAGAACGTCGTTTGCATGAACTTCTTAATCCAGATTCAAGCATGTTTGTAAAAATGTTGAATCGCTAGTGTAAAGTGTATTCTGGACGGTTGTTTGCTCAGTAGCTAATTGTGTTTATAACAAAAGGGAGCGTTTAGCCCTTATATTGTTTTCGCCACTTGATCTATTATTTGGGGAAAGCAATGCTATTGTCCCAGGATATGGAGTAGGTATTAATTGAGCAGTTGCTTTTTGGGGCAGTGTGTGCCAATTACCTTCTTATTTGGTTTGCTGGATGAAGGTTATAACCATCAGATTGTGTGGTTTTTGGTTGTATTCAAACCGATGTCTCAGGTCAATCGACAACAGTAGACCACAACTGTAACAAATTTAATAAAACATGCCCAGCGCCACAGACCCGCTTCTTTAGGGTGTAATTCAATGTCTGACAGCACAAACTGCTTCAAACTGATTATAACTGCACTTGCCGAGCTGCGCTTTCGCACAAGCTGCCTGTTTAAATCGGCTCTGCCTTCTTCCACGTTGAGCGTCACCAACGGGCAACCACTTCAAAAAGCTTTACCCCAGCCATCCTCTCTGTGTGCGCTTATAAATGCACTTGCCAAGCTGCACTTTCACGCACTTCTCTTGCTTTTTTACAGTGCTATACCCTGGGCTCCACCGCTAGATCGATGACAAATGTACTAGTTGCCATCTTCATTAAATTCAGTGTAAGACACTGTGAATGTATGTGAACGGGAGCTACTGCCTGTTTAGCAATATATTTTATTTGCAGAGATTCTTTTATTGATTATGTGTTCTTTTATTTACTTCTATTGCTTGTTTCCAGACGCTCATGTAGCTGCTCCTTAAACTTGATCTGGTGTATTGATTTGATTGACTCTGAATGGCAGCTGTTGCCAGAATGAGCATTTCCCGAGAAGCCATTGAAGTGGGAGAATGGAAAAACAGACTCCCGTCCCTGTCCTCTCGCGCCTGGCCTAAAGGATCACAGCCCAGGCACCCGCCACGAGAAGAGTTTGCCCATCTACCAGACGACCAAATACCCTGGTACAGGAACATACGGATGTGTCCATCTGCCTGCCCGACAGCACAACCTGCCCAAGCTGACACCTGCGGCACGGATCAACTAGATTAAAGCCAACACATCGTTAGAGATGCCATGACGACCTAGCCAACGATCAACGCTCCTGTGCAAATATACACGCTGGACACTCCCGCACCAATCTACATGAAGAATATACTCAGTGCTATGACGTAGGCGACAGACATACTCACGGACGTGCATCTTATATATAGGCTTTTTAAATGCAGAAACGCAAGACGCACCACGAATTCACCTAAAGAGCTTGCTACGCTTTTCAATAATGAGAAATATAACGAAGACATGATCCTGGTCATAAGACAATATGTTACTATAACCTAAAGCGCCGTGCACCAAATGGTTCTACCTATACACCAGGCCTAAGTAGGCCGCAAGCAAGAGCTTCCATGAACGTGAAAAGAACAAGAGTCGAGTTGCTGATCCTGCAGAAGGAGCCCGACGAGAGCAGACAGCCAAGGTCGTAATGTTGCAAACCCACATTCCGAAAGCAGACTATCAAAGGCACGATGTTGCAACCCTGCATGCCGCACACCAACGTTAAGGTCACACCTGCAAAATTAAACTAAGCGCACAATGGAAAAACAATATTAATGGTGAAAAGTCTGCCTCAAACACGGTCCCACCTCACGTGACCAAGCCGAACCTGACAGGATGCCAAGCTCAGAAGAAAGAAGGCGTCTGGATCCCTCAGTACGAGACACAGGCAGATACACTTGAAAGGCTCAATGGGCATCTGCGACAGTGGGAGTAGTCGGCCTTCCAGCTCATGAATAAGTCTTCACATTGTCTACACGTACTCATAGTGAAACATTGTTGCAAATAACAGGTGCACCGCGAGCTGGGAACAGCGATGGTCCCAGACTGGGAGGCTCGCGAACGCACCAATCAGAACATGGGGCTCTTATCACTGACGCCATTTGCTTGACCAATCATTAGTAGTCTTCATGTAACAATGCTCATGTATCTAATTGTAGGGACAACCCAGATATATCACCTGACCCACTTTACCCACTAATATTATTCTCTATACGTATGCTATACCAACCCTACCACTCGAGCAACCAATCCAGAGTGGAAATAGGTTTTTTGCTAAACTTTGTAAGATGACGCAAGTAGCGCGTCATACTAAAGTAAAAAGGGCCTGCGAGCCCACGATTGTGTGTGTGTCAGGACGGACGCGTACGCTCCTTGACCCATCCCTGCCGTTTGTGTTTAATAAACAGCAGAAGTCACCTTGCTTCTTGTGTGTGTTGCATATTCTATCTCGTTTGGGATACACGGGAGGAGTTGGGGCCTCCCTGCCCGGAGGTCTGCGGATGGCCCGGCCGACCCCGGCAGAATTTCCCCCCGACAAGTTGGAGGCACTGCTGAAATCTGTTTAAGATCCGCCTTTTTATTTTTCATTTTTGCGGGGACTCCGGTTGCGAGGAGGCCCGGCGGCGCGGCCCCCTCTGCCGCTGCCCCCTTCTGAGGACTACAGGACCATCGCGGAGCTGCGAGAAGACCGGACAGCGCAATCCGGATATTGGCCCTCGGGAGCCGGTTGAGAAGTATCCCGCCCGCGGCTGGCGAGTGTCCAGACGTGGTCCAGACGAGGGGAGGTGGCGAGCCGCTTGGAGGGGTGCACGCAGTCGAGCGGCCCCGCATCGAGAGAACTTGGTGAGCATGCCACGCACAACAAGAAATGTGAAATTGTAAGGGAGGGGGGAGGAGTTAAATAAGGGAGGCGGGAGGTGTTACACAGGTGTGCGGCAAGGGTTTGAGAATTTGGTGTTGGAAATGGAGTGAATGGTAGCCGGAAAAGTGCGAGAGCAGACGGCTACGTTACGCGAAGGGAGGGGGCGGAGCACGAAAACATCACGTGCGGCCGCTCGTAGACACTGATTGGCCTAGGTCGCGACTACGTGTAAGGGTGTGGGTGTGCGTGGTTTCCTACGATTTGGCATTTATTGATCAATGAGTAGATGAGGATCCCTATTGTTCGAGCAAGAAACTCGATAGGTAGATGACGTTTCCCTGTAGGCGGTAGCTAGTTAGTTGCCTAATACGGAAGATAGTTGGCTGGTTAAGCCCTTCTGTTGAGGGGCGTATCACACGCGAGGCGACGCAGCGTGCGCAGTCCGATTATATGATTGATTTGATTACCTTGTTCCAGGAGTGACAGGAAGACAGCTGTAGGGTTAACGGGGGTAGATTAGAAGTGTATTTTGAATATAAAGAATATATGAAGAACTCATCAGTAGCTCGAAGAAATCGGTGACGTCACCAGTAGGGTTTTCATAGGATATCCCGAGCACAAGGCGTATTGAATAGTGAGGTCGGTGAGGGAGAGAATTGTGGTGAGGAAGTGGAAACGGGGATAAACGGAAATAAGTGAATTGGGGAAAGGCGAACAGGGGGAACGTGGCCGCGCACGGAGAACGCAGGCCACGGTCAGTGTAGAAGGGGGAGGAGCTTGTGGAAATAGGACGACTGTATAAGAACGTATCAAGGGGTACGCAGCCGCAGGGGGCTACGTGCGCCTCGGCCGCAGGGGGCCGTAGGGGAAACAGAAGGAAATATATAAATGTAACATACCGTAATTTCTGTAATTTTTCTTAAACGGACTATCGTAAGTCCCCAAACCTACGGGGCCAGGTAAGAAATATAAGGCTGTATATTGCAATCTGCTAGTGAGATAAACTGACACCAGATAGGGGAAGGGTAACAAGTGGAGCGCTACTATGTCATATGGGGCAGGATCGGGAGAGTGGGGGAACACACTCACTACCCCATTACAACACATCTGCACAACACTGCCACCCCATAGGGAGAAACTGATTAAATATAGCATAGAATGGACCCAGGGGACGGATAACAAGATGCTTACACCATGGCCGCCTAACGGTAGCTTTGATAGATATGTCCAACATTCATTACTAAACCATCTACACAATACATATAAAGGGAAGAAGTTGGCAAACCATGTGGAGGTGTTTAACTTATGGAGGATGTTCCAGGGGTCCAGACCAGGATCAAATGGAATGTTCACCATGGGGGAAATACCGGAAGGAAAAGAGATTAAGGAGGAAGGAAAGAACGGGGAAAAGGGGAGTGAGGACCCAAAGAACACGGGGAACAGAAGAGAGGGAGGAGGAGAGAACAATAAAACAGATGAGATAAAAAAGGAACAGAGCAACGAAATACCTATAGCAAAGGGGGGAAAAACAGAGGTAGGGGGGTTGTACCCTTTAAGAGAACTAGGAGAAATAGAAAAAGGACAGTTAAGGGCGGCTGAGGGATACTCGAACCCGGCATACAGCCCTCCACCATATGTGGCTCAGAAGAAGATGTTAGCGGGGGAAGGGGGAACTGGAGTAAACCAGACTGTGGAAATAGGAAACGATGAGTGGGTAGCTGCGCAGATATTATTAAAACTACGGGGTTCATTAACAGGAGAAGAGAAGGAGGTAGTAAGGAAAACAGATGAGGATAATGGCAGAGATAGTGAAATGAGGGGAGAAGAGCTGTTGAGAGAACAGGAAGAGATTTTGGAGGAACGACTAGCAACATTAAGGGATGAGAGGAATGAATTGATTAAGGAGCTTGAAAGGGAGGAGAAAGAGAGAGCGAGGAAAAGAAAAGAAGGTATGGAGGAATTGGAGAGAATACGAGAACGAAGGGAGGAGAAAAAGAGAGAAGCTGAAAGGGTAAAAGCAGCAGCAGAAAGGGTATCAAGAGTAGTACTGCGAGAAAAGAAAAGGGAAGAGGAAGAAAAAGAAAAAGAAATGGCAATATGGAGGAGGAGAGTATTATCAGAAACTAGTAAGAAATACGAAGAAGGAAAAGTGATAGAGAGCATAGTAGAAAGAGGAAGGATGAAATGGGAAAGAAAAAAGGAGGATGAAAGGATATTAGAAAAGATGAGAAATTAAGTAATGGAGGAGTTAAAAAGGAAAAGGGAGGAAAATAGTAGGGAGATGGAGGAGAGAGATGAAGGAGAAAGAGAAGATAGGAGTAGGGAGAGTGGAGAATGGGGGAATGTATATAGAAATAGAGAAGTAGCAACAACATCAGCGCAAAGGGGAGTGGTTGATAGAGGAGAAACAAGAGAACTGGACCTGATAGATCTAGAAACAGTGACGATAAAGGGGAAAAAAACCGAGTGGGGGTTACTGTCTATGTCTGACTTTTGCAGTGGGGGAGAAGAAGGAGTGGAGAAAGAAGGGAGTAGCAGTGGAAGGGAAAGTTTAGATAAACTATACATCACCCGAACCAACGTAGATTCACCATGGATAAGTAGGAGAATGGATGAACTGGGAAGAAGTGAGGAGGGAGAGCGAAGAGTAGTGGAAAAGCAAACACATGACACAACACCACCTCCATCACCATCACACCCTCACCCATTGCACCCTACATGCTCAACCACCTCACGCTCGTTACGCAAAGTAAAACTCGCGCCATTCACAGAAGAATTGACACCCTATGCATATCGGCTTAGAAACCTCCCCAGTCGCAGACAAGAAAGTCGAATAAACATGCCCACATTAAACGCAGGAAGAAATGTAGAAGAAAAAGTTGAGACAAGGGGAAATACGGACGAAATTGAAGATGTAAAAGAAAGGGAGGAGGAGGAAGGGTGTGAGGACTTGGTATTGTGGAACACACTGGGTGAAACAAGACATAACTTGATGCCACTTTTAGAGAGAGGAGGGTTTAGACCACAGTACGTCCCTTGGAAGCATACTGATAAAGAAAATATAAAATGCAGGCTCCCATCATTAAGTGGAGGTGCGGGTAAATGGATATATGAAATGGAAAAACACACCGCAGGACAGAAACTAGCGGTAGGAGACGTAAAGGGCCTGTTAATATCAATATTAGGGGATAGAGCGGATGACATTTGGAAGAGAGCGGGATTCCACGGGGTAACAATAACAAACACATCGCACGATGGGGCACCATTTGCAAACTGCAGACATGCACTATGGCAGGCACTGAGGGTACAGTACCCAGACACATCAGACATAGGTGCAATTACCTCCCGTAAGATGCGTGAAAATGAAGATCCTGTTGATTATATCTAGGAGATTCAAGAGAAGTGGCGTATGGAAACGAGGGAACAATGGGATAAAACACCTGCAATATTTTATCATATACTAGGTCAAGGGCTCCCAGAAGGAGTTCAGAAACAACTAAAGAAAGTAGTGGGAATGGAAGCGAAACCATGGCCAGAAATACAACTTACTATAGTACATCATTGCAGAACATGGCAAGGTAAAATGAAACAAAAAGAAGAGGACAGGAAAACAGAAGAGGCTAAACTAGTACAGAAAAAACATACCAAGTATACGATGGAAGGGCACTAATAACTACGCCCACAACAATGACCCAAAGCCCCGCACAAGTAGTGGCTGCACAAGATTGTGCACAAATACCACCCTCGCAGACTGTAACACAACAGGCGCCACAAATACAACCATACATGACTAGCATGGGAGGTGGACAAACGATGACTGGAGCTGGCTATTATAATTATAACAGGGGGAGAGGAGGATTTATGAGAGGGAGAGGATACGGATATAACGCCCAACAACAGGTGGGAGGATTTAGAAACCCCTACCCCACAGGGCAACCAGTATACCAGGACAACACAGGTAGCTTTCCATGGCAAAGTAGGGAACCACCGGTGTGTTGGAGTTGTGGACTATTAGGACACATGTCCCGCACGTGTAGAGTTAGACCTGGTATACCATCATGGAGTGAACAGGGACAACAAAGACCCTCACAGGAACAGCAGGGCATACAGCAACAGCAGGCATTGCAACAGGGAAATGAACAACAACCACAACTGACACAACAACAGCCACAGCCGTGTTCGCTGCCACAACAACAGGTAGCGATGACACAGCAGTCCCAAGCACAACAAACACAACTGGGTAGGGTGACGGTCTTGGGGCACAACCCTTACACAGGAAATGGCCAATCATTGTACCCCCAATAGGACAGCCCACAGACGGCCTTGGTGTGTCCCATCCTGTCAGTAACACCTAATAGTGCGAAGGAGCCACGCATAGAGGTAACGATAGGTGACAAAAAATTATCATTCCTTGTTGACACCGGCGCAACCCGGTCTTGCATAAGGGAAGGTAAGTTTAAGATGTCAGGCGAAGCCATGAACACCCAAGGATTCTCTGTGGCTAGAGGGTTGGTTCCCTTTACTGATAACATTCCCTTATCTATTGGAGATTATGATCTGTCAGTTCCACTTTTATATTATAGTGCCTCACCAGTAAATATATTGGGGAGAGACATAATGAACAGGTTGAATATGACGATCTCCTTTACTGAGGACGGCATAATTTGCTCTACTCCAGGGATTAACATGCTCACAGCGCGACAAATTATGCAGGCATATTGCGGGCAGACCGCGATTAGGGCGGAGCCAATAGATGGCGAACTATTCCAGTATGGAACTGACATGGCGATTGCATGGATGCCAGGGATAGAAGGGAAAATATGGAGGAGGCCAGCAACCTATCTATTCAGACCAGAAACACCTGCTAATGAACCAGAAGGGAATGTGTTCTTAATGGACATTGAGAGTATTATTGCAACAGATGACTACATTGCTGTACATGCCCAAGACAAAGAAGGAAGAGCATGGAGGGCAGTAATAGCATTAGCAGAAGGATGTAGGCTCACCCAGGTGTCAGATGAGGAGCTGTTCTCAGATGAAAAGGAAGAAGATGAAATGGTGTTCATGATGAGTGTGGAAATATGGCTAAGGGTGGCGTACAAACAAGTAGCACAGAAAATTGCCATGGCACTTGAGGCACCTGCATGCACCCCAGTCCCCTTCTTTGAAGAGGATATCTCAAAAGTACCCAAATCATTGTGGACCACCGGCCCCTATGACGTGGGGTGTATAAAAAGTATAGGGGGAGTAAGAATAAAGTTGAAAAAAGGTGCAATACTTCCCAGAGTTAAACAGTACCCACTATCAAAAGAAGCAGATGAGGGTATCTATGAAACCATAACGGCCCTTGTAAATACCGGCATATTGGTCCCCTCTGAATCACCTTGCAACACGGCTGTGTACCCAGTGCGCAAGGCTAAAGGGGGGTCTTGGCGCTTCATACAGGACCTCAGGCCCTTGAACAACATAGTAGAAGCAGAATATCCCGTAGCAGCAAACCCGGCCACAATATTGTGTGGCATTCCAGCAGAGGCATTACGATTTACAGTGATCGACCTTAAAAATGCTTTTTTCTCAATACCATTGCACCCCGACTCACAAGATCTGACGAGCTTCACTTACAGAAACACAAAGTGGAAACACACTAGGTTGCCACAAGGATATTGCGAATCACCCTCAATTTTCAATAGAGTGATACAGATGGATTTGGGTAATATTGAAGTGGAAAGCACAGTGTTGCAGTATGTGGATGACATAATAATATGCAGCACGAACGAGAAAACATGCAGAGAGGACTCTTTAAAGATGTTGACAATATTGGCTGAAAAGGGGTACAAGGTAGACATGGAAAAGATACAGTACTGTCAAGAACAGGTACTTTACATTGGTCAACTCATATCCCAATATGGAAGGAAGATTGCACCACAAAGAGCACAAGCAATTTCGAACACTCCACTGCCACAAACTGTGAGGGAACTGCAACAGTTTCTGGGGCTGTGCAACTATTGTAGGGCATGGGTGTTTGATTACAGCTCGTACATAGGACCCCTGCTTGAGGCGTTGAGGGAAGCTAATAAAGGGGAGAAAAAGCTGGGGTGGACAATGGAGATGAAAGAGGCTTTTGGTGAATTAAAAGATGCGATATCTACTGCTCCAGTACTTGCATCCCCAGATTATGAGAGAAGATTTTTTATATTCTCACACTGCGACTCAGCAGTAATGAAGGCAGTGTTGGCTCAAAGAACAAGCATGGGCTACAAACCAGTAGCATTTTACAGCGGCCACTTAGATCCTGTAATGTTGGGTCACTTCCCTTGCGAACAAGGTCTAGCTGCAGCTGCTTTTGCAGTGGAAAAGGCATTATCAATAACAATGGGATGCCCAACTACCTTGTTTGTGGAACATGCACTATTTGCGATATTGAATAAACCTAAGTCGACCCTAACCACGCAGAGAGCATCTGGTTATGAGATCATTTTATCGAGAGCTGAACTATCAATAGTTAGATGTAGCACGGTCAACCCTGCAAGGTTCATAGCAGAAGTAATTGAGGAGGGAGACTATGCCCATGACTGTATGGAGGTAACTGAAATATACTCATGTAGCAGAAAGGTGGAAGAAAACGCACTGGAGGGTGGTGAGCTATTATTTATTGATGGGTCATCAACTATCGACCAAGGGGACGGTATTAGGAGAACTGGGGCAGCAGTGGTAAAAATGATGGAAGTACCGGTGTGTGTGGCAATAAAATGTGTACAATTACCACAGCATTACTCCGCTCAAGCAGCCGAATTGGTTGCACTGATCTTGGCGTTAAAGGAAAGCCTTCACAAACGAGTAACCATATACTCGGACAGCGCATATGTTACATCTACTGTCCACTCAGGGCTGTCAAAATGGAGGAGGAGAGGATTTAGAAGAGCTGATGGCACTCCAGTGCAACATGCTCTGTTATTGGCTGAACTAATTGAAGTAATAAACGACCCCCAAGAATTAGCTTTAGTAAAGTGCACAGCACACACCAATGGTGAAGATCACGTCTCAAAGGGGAATGCAGCCGCAGACGCACATGCGAAGTATGCTGCATACTTCGGAGAGATATGGAACCCCCCAGAGTCACAGAGAGGGTGAGGGAGGGGAATAGCTAAGGAGATGTTGATAAAAGAAGGGTATTCCCACCTCCCAGCCACGCAGATTATGGAGCTACAAGCGGCCGCACCAATGGCCGAAAAAGAAATATGGGTAAAAAGAGGATGCATAATGTCACCAACTGACGCACTATGGCACCAAGGCGGCACTGGAAAAGTTGTAATACCATTGGCACTTTTGGATACTGCCCTAAGCCAACTACATCATCCAGCCCACACAGGCAAAGAAGTAATAGCAGCACGAATTAGGGAAGACTGGTTCTGCCCCGAGCTAAATTTGCATGTGTCTAAATTTATCAGTAATTGTCTCACATGTCAACAGTTTACGGCCGGCCATACTCTAAAGGTGGTAAGAGGTACTATACCCCGGCCAGAGGGACCTTTCCGGCATCTCCATATTGATTATGTCGATATGATCAATATATGTCAAGGAAATAGGTATATGATTGTAGTAGTGTGCCCATTCTCTAGGTGGATTGAAGCAGGGCCCTGTTCACACCCAGATGCATTTAGAGCAGCTAAATTCCTAGTGAGGGAGGTCTTCCCAAGATGGGGAGTGTGCAAGGTGTTAAGATCAGACAATGGCCCACATTTCGCAAACGAAATGTTCCAGCATATTACATCCTTGTTGAACATAAAACATAAATTTGCATGTGCATACCACCCACAGGCTAACGGTTTATGTGAACGCCTGAATGGCCTATTAAAGGAGGCTATAGCAAAGATAAAGCAAGCAACTAATAAGAATTGGTTATACTGTCTTCCATTAGCTCTATTCGAACTAAGGAATAGACCAGGGTCCGACCACCACCTCACCCCACACGAGGTGGTTACCGGACGTCAGATGCGCCTTCCCCTAACGCCAACATCGAGAGCATTTACTGACAATGAAAGTACTGCCAATGTCTTTGGAGATGAAATGTACCAATATGTGTCTTCTTTGATTACTCGTGTGGTGTTTGTGTCTCAACAGCTCGAGCGCACACGGGGCGGGTCTAACAGCAGTCAACAAGAAGACGCGGATAAAGAATTGGACAAAGAAAGACTGTGTAAAGTTACTAAAGGTGACCACGTATTGCTTCGCAACTTCAATAGAAGGTGGAGCGACCCCAGGTTTACTGGCCCACATCTAGTAGAAGAGGTATCAACGAGAGCAGTAAAACTACAAGACAAGCGCGCCTGGAATCACCTACACGATGTAAAGATCTACAGACCTCAGACCCGCCCCAGCGCCACAGACAGGTCTGTTGGAAGAACAACAACATCGCCAACGGAAGAAGAGAGTTCTATCACAACCAACGACCCAAATGTCCCCATACCCTGTCACTTACCAAATTGCCCAGAGACAATAACTGAAGAAGAAAAGGGTGATCCCCATACTGCCCACCCCATGGTCACACGCTCCAAGAGTAAAAGTATTTCAGCCAATTGAACAAAAACCCCCTGCCCATTGACACCTACCCCAACTACGAGTAATAACTGTACTAAAGGACATTATATTGCACAAATACACATGTAAACACGTGAATGCTTTCTCTTTTTCTCTCGCACATGCAGGAACTGCGTATTATTGTACTGTTAAGTAAATAGATAACTAACAAATTCATTGCCCAAGAGTAGATGGTACCCCCAGACAACTACTACCCAGAAGAATTGTAAAACCAATTTGTATATGAAATAAAAAGGCCAACGTATCTGAAAAAGAGAAGGGTAGGCGTGTACTACACAGCATTCCTCTTGGCCATAGAACATTCAATGCCCCACCTCCACCCATACCTGCCTGTCCTAAGAGATAGGTCGCTTAGATTGACGTGGGAACAACTCTTCGCCTGGGCACTGAATGACTATCTGATAGGGAGAGCTTAACTAACAACAACTAATATTTAATAATAAGCATATTAAGAATTTTCAGGCGGGCAACTTTAACGTCGCAAGAATACGCTGCCGGACCGCAGCAAAGGTAAGAGCAAAATGCCGGTGAAATTAGCATATGTAATAAAAATAATAGGGATTTTGATGATCACCGGGTTCTTGGCTGCCTCTGTATGGCAGTACAGCTGTGCTATCAATATTATTGCTGTACCCAAACCTAATACGCCCCCATCCTCAGCTGCAACAGGTGTCAAGTCAGGTGATATCAGTAAAACTATACACAAACAAAATATAGTTAAACGCAGCACATACTCAGATAATAAAGGTATTGATAATTATATTCAAGATTCAGCACATGTCTCAAACAACATATGGTATCAACACATGACCCGCATTGGTAAGCAGACAACAGAAGACAGCTGCTACGTCTGCTCATTAATACCATACGCCATGAGCGCGTCCCGAACATTTGTGGCTACGGAAATAGATGAAAAGACAGCACGATGCATTATATACTTGGCACTGTTCCAAACGAAAGGAAGATTTCAAGGGACAGTGGTGCACATGGTGTGGAAAACACGAGATTCATACCCATACGAAAACAACTTCCTCAAGACCTATTTGAGTTATCACAAGAGCAGTTTACATGCTGAAGCATTCAGGTACGTGACAAGTGGTCCTGCAAAAGGGGAAACAAAGAAAGTAACATTGCAGTATTTGCCATGTGATTGGTATGCAACTGAAGTTCCTGGTAAACTAGGCTGCTGGGAGAGGCCACTGGTGACGATAACAGGGAAGGTGTACTTGGATAACAATTGGGAGATAGGAGTGATTGGAAGCAACATGGTAACAAAGGAAACCATCTCAACTATCGAGGCACACAACCACAGATGTTGGACAACTTGGATCAAGTACGTACCAATGCTCACATGGGTAGAGACAGATGAAGATCCAATAACAATTCTGCCGCTGACTGCGCCTAAGGTATGCTACCAACATAAAGGGGAAGTGGACGTAGGATACAACACCAATTGTGCAAGCGTGATGGAGTTGCCTGAGGGGGGAGCAGGAACAGCAGTAATAATGGACCATTACTGGGCCTGCGGAGAAAAAGCATACCACACACTGCCCCCCCTGTGGAATGGTGTATGTACAATGGTGCACGTCAATGTACCATCATTAGTGGTACCCAAGAAGCATGTGAATGTGGCAAGCTTTCCCACAATGGATGAAGGGGACAGGAGAAAGAAGAGATCCGCACCACCCCAGGAGGAGCAAGGGAACAGGACCAACGGTAACAAAACCGCCCTGAATAGAAGGAAAAGACAAGGAGAACCTCTGACTGGAAATTATCTATGGGGAAGGTCGGAAACAGCACTGACTTCAATTCCGCCAGAACATAGACTATTCAGCAGGGCAGCTATGTTCTTCTCCTCAATAATACACCCAGGACTGCAGGCTTACGCAAACGCAAAATGGCTCCAGATAACTAGATGGGAATTAATGATGACCATCAATTCCACAGTGAATGGATTTAACGCAATCAAAGAGGAGTTGCGAGCTGTAAGGATGGTAGCACTCCAGAACAGATACGTATTGGACCTCCTCACAGCCATGGAAGGAGGAGTATGCGCAAAGATTGGACAATCATGCTGCACGTTCATTCCTGCAAACGATGCTGACAACGGCACACTGACTGAAGCAGTTTCACAATTGGCCCAGATGCACTCCAAAATGATGGATGAAAGCAACGGCGTAAAAAAGGATGAGAGCTGGTTTTCGTTATTATGGTCATGGATGCCATCTTGGCTGTCAGATGGACTGAAAATAATAGTTGGTTGTACTATTTTGGCTGGAGCTATACTGATCATAATAAGATTTTGGAAGGCCCGGAAGGCACGCACCACTGACGAATTGCTTGAAATGGTTGGTATGCACCCCTTGATGCCAGTAGATGACGGCCAACACACAGGCATGATAATACAAGAAAGGGAGAAGCTGCGAAACCAGATCATCACCAACCATCTGGACCCACCTTCAGTGAAGATCGAAAACCCAAGGAACCCCAGGAGTTACATAGGGAAATGGGTATACTGTACTCCTGGAGGAACCTGTGAATATATGTACTGGTCGTTTGAAGATCATGTTAACCACTATGGACAAATAGGAGGGATAACTAAAATATGGAGAGTGAGAGGAGATAACGAAAAGGATATGTTTGTGGTCGACAAGTCGACCAGAGGGGGGACTGAAGTGGGAGAATGGAAAAACAGACTCCCGTCCCTTTCGTCTCGCGCCTGGCCTAAAGGATCACGGCCCAGGCACCCGCCACGAGAAGAGTTTGCCCATCTACCAGATGACCAAATACCCTGGTACAGGAACATACGGATGTGTCCATCTGCCTGCCCGACAGCACGACCTGCCCATGCTGACACCTGCGGCACGGATCAACTAGATTAAAGCCAACACATCATTAGAGATGCCATGACGACCTAGCCAACGATCAACGCTCCTGTGCAAATATACACGCTGGACACTCCCGCACCAATCTACATGAAGAATATACTCAGTGCTATGACGTAGGCGACAGACATACTCACGGACGTGCATCTTTATTATTTTTCATATAGGCTTTTTAAATGCAGAAACGCAAGACGCACCACGAATTCACCTAAAGAGCTTGCTACGCTTTTCAATAATGAGAAATATAACGAAGACATGATCCTGGTCATAAGACAATATGTTACTATAACCTAAAGCGCCGTGCACCAAATGGTTCTACCTATACACCAGGCCTAAGTAGGCCGCAAGCAAGAGCTTCCATGAACGTGAAAAGAACAAGAGTCGAGTTGCTGATCCTGCAGAAGGAGCCCGACGAGAGCAGACAGCCAAGGTCGTAATGTTGCAAACCCACATTCCGAAAGCAGACTATCAAAGGCACAATGTTGCAACCCTGCATGCCGCACACCAACGTTAAGGTCACACCTGCAAAATTAAACTAAGCGCACAATGGAAAAACAATATTAATGGTGAAAAGTCTGCCTCAAACACGGTCCCACCTCACGTGACCAAGCCGAACCTGACAGGATGCCAAGCTCAGAAGAAAGAAGGCGTCTGGATCCCTCAGTACGAGACACAGGCAGATACACTTGAAAGGCTCAATGGGCATCTGCGACTGTGGGAGTAGTCGGCCTTCCAGCTCATGAATAAGTCTTCACATTGTCTACACGTACTCATAGTGAAACATTGTTGCAAATAACAGGTGCACCGCGAGCTGGGAACAGCGATGGTCCCAGACTGGGAGGCTCGCGAACGCACCAATCAGAACATGGGGCTCTTATCACTGACGCCATTTGCTTGACCAATCATTAGTAGTCTTCATGTAACAATTCTCATGTATCTAATTGTAGGGACAACCCAGATATATTACCTGACCCACTTTACCCTCTAATATTATTCTCTATACGTATGCTATACTAAACATAATCCAGAGTGGAAATAGGTTTTTTGCTAAACTTTGTAAGATGACGCAAGTAGCGCGTCATACTAAAGTAAAAAGGGCCTGCGAGCCCACGATTGTGTGTGTGTCAGGACGGACGCGTACGCTCCTTGACCCATCCCTGCCGTTTGTGTTTAATAAACAGCAGAAGTCACCTTGCTTCTTGTGTGTGTTGCATACTCTATCTCGTTTGGGATACACGGGAGGAGTTGGGGCCTCCCTGCCCGGAGGTCTGCGGACGGCCCGGCCGACCCCAGCAGAATTTCCCCCCGACACCATATTTTAGTTATTATGTTTAGACTCTGTTTTACCCAAGAATGAATAGGTGGCCTATTCCATTTCAACAGATCTACTTGAAAACTCACTGCAGTAACAAAGATCAAGATCGCGTTCTGGCCCCTCTGTAGGAACAGTGCAGTGTCATCATGGGATCAAGTTCTGAAACATAACCAGCAAAACAACCGCCCATGTTAGGTCATGTGCAAGGCCACCAGGCCCAGAGGTAGTTGATTAAATAAACATATTCAACACAAACGCAGCTCTCAAAGCATTGTTATGCAATCATTGTGGCTGTCCTCATAGACACACATGTAATAATTCTATATGTTTTAAGACAGTCGGCCTCATTACGACCCTGGCGGTAAGTTACCGCCAGGGCCGTGACTTTACCGCCATGGTGCTAACTACGTTAACGCCATGGCGGTAAGGGGATTTACCGCCCCATTCCGACCTTGGCGGGGCGGTAAATCCCCAATCCCCATTTACCCTTCCCCATTCCCATTTTTGCCCCATAGGGCATAATGGGAGTGGGGAAGGCGTTAATTACGCCACCGTAAATTACGGTGGCGTAATTAACACCAAGTTCCCTTACCGCCATGGTTTTTTACACCCGCTAAAAGCAGGTGTAAAAACCGCCATGGCGGAAAGGGAACTCGTAATTGGCGGTAAGGGGTCGGCGCAGCTAACGCTGGCGCTAACCCCTTACCGCCAGGGTCGTAATGAGGCCCAGTATATTGACTCAAAAACTAAATATAATTTCCATTCATCATATGGCGGGTTGTGTTTCCTTTTGCAGATAATGCTGCTTGCAAAAATGTGCGAATCTGAGAGTCATCAGTGGCATGGAAACTGATGTCTGAGTCAGATAAGTAAAACATGTCTAGGGAGGCTACTTTTTCCACCAGCGCGTGCAATGCATATGGTGAGACTTCCCTTTCAAATGTTGCATGTTTACAATGTTACATTTCAATAAACATGTTAGGGCTTTAAAATACTGGATGAAAGTGTTTATAAACAACACAAATCTTTCAATGTTAGGAAACAAACATATGCGTGAAATTCTGCAACCATCAATGTTGCTATTTCACTTTCATTAAATATGTGGAATATATATACATATTTAATTTGTATTTAAAGTGCATATTTGGTTTAAACTCTCATCACATTAATCGGATTTAAAACATTTTCTGTTAATATACTTACAATCTTTATCCTAGCACAGAATTCAAATAATGTCAAACAAAAACTTTTACAGTGTACTTAAAAACTAGTAATTACTTCATTTCATCCTAGTCGTTTTTCCCATATCTAAAAATGCTGTTACTGCTTATTCCACTTTCTAAAATTCCTAGACTCCAAATACTGAGAATGTAAGCCAATAATTACAAACATCTAATATCAGTCTAATTTCCCGATCCTCCATTTGGCATTTCCAAAATGCCTCCTTTATAAAACCCGAAGGTTTATGCACAAATTTGCTTTAGAAAAAACATAGCCTGCTACTTGTAATCACAGGACAATCTAAATACACATGTTTTGTTTCTTTAATTGCAGACCTTTCATATATCTACAATAATGAAGATTGCAATTTAACTTAAAACACACTACAGCCTTTATTTTTTTGCCTCCCTGAGACATGGGCTTTTAATAAAACATTATATATGGTTTTGAAAATGTAGTGCTCTTTATTATTGGGGTCTCTGCAGTGTGGTCCATTCCCATTGTTTTGGGCTGTTGGCGCGGTAGCGGCCATGTAGTTATAGTTAAGTTGCTCAACCCATAAGCACATAACTTTTTGGGCGGCTTATAACTTTGTCACCCCTGGACGAATCCTCACAAAACGTTAAAAAAAAGTATACAGCTCACTCAGAATGATTCTGTGAAGTTTGGGGAGCTTTTGTATAGAGGGTGCAAAGTTATTGGGGGGTGCCAACATTTGACACAATGGAAAAGAAATATTGCTCATGGCTACAGCCCAAACCGCTGGACGGATTTTCACCAAATTTGCGCCAGGAGCAGCGGCTTGGTTCCGAAAGCGTGCTTTTGTAAATTTGGTCCAAATCTGTCTAGTCATTCATTTTTTAAATGGCCTAAAATAAAAATATAAGTGATATCTGGGTTCGGTCTGCAGACTCACTTCCCAGTTCGGTCCGCGGATGGGCCTGCGATTGGTCCAGAGGGTGGCATGATGTCCACAGACATTGGATGCACCCGCTGATTAAATGGTGAAAAGTGTGATGTGTGTCATATTTTTGGGAAAAACCCACCATGTTGGCTTTGCGGTCAGAGGCCAGTGTCCGCAGACAGCGCACTGGGAGGAAAGTCTGGCAAACACATTTTGGGTTATTTGGTGGTAGAAAGAGGGGTTGGGAAGGTTGGGCAAGTGGAGAAAAGATAATATGATGCTATATTAAAAAACACAACATATTAAAAAACACAACATTTCACTTGTCAAATTAATGAAACAATCTCTGGGGAGGTGAGGAGTGATGAGGATGGGATGGTATGTGGCCATAAAAAGCCCAAAAATGGGTGGTTTTTCATCTCTAATGTCCGCGAACAGTTTGGGGACAGCCTTGGAAAGTTCTCAAGTATCTCAGATATTCGGGGCATCCATACATATTTTTTCATTACATGGTTGGTGAAAAGCAGTTTTTTGGATGGCGTATTACTTTGGTGCCGCTCAATGAAACTGTATGAAATGTTGTGAGATTATTGTAGATGTGATTTGAATGGTTCTACAGAGGTTGGTGCTGTTTTGCCAAGAGATAAGAAAATTAGAGAGGGGTCCCATAATATTTGAAAGGCCTATAAATTTGGTGCCATTTCACAAATCTGCACAAACATTTGAAAAAGATTTTAGACCCAGGTATTAATGTGTTTGCAAAGTTTGGAGGGATTTTGTGAAGAGGGGGCAACATTAGAGGGTGGTTAACATTTTTAGATGGGTTATAACTTAGGTGCCATTTGGCGAAGTGCACAAAAGATTTTAGAAAGATTATAGACCCAATCTTACATTTTTCTGAATGTATTTTGTCAACTGGGAGCTAGGTTATATGACTATTTCATGGGCGTACATTTGGACACTTTTCAGAAAATAAAACATGGATGGATTTGCACAAAAGTTGTGCAAAGAGCTTTGTCAAGGACTTGAAAGCATGGTTTTGCAAATGTGTCGGTGTCTTAATTTTTTTTAAAGTATCATAATGCAGGTACAGAAAATAGTGATATACCATTGGTGACTGAGGTATAGCCGGTGGCCATGGGCAGTGGCCAGATTTTCTGAGTTATAACCGGTGGCCATGGCCAAAGACCATGACTCAGATAATCTGGCTACTGGCCATGACCAGGAGAAAGTGGCAATGGGGTTAAAGTGGGCATGGCCACGGGGACTGGCTACGTGGTGAAGTTTTTGAAAATTGAGATAGGTTTGATTGGGAAAATAAATTCTGCCCGTGGCTAAAATGATGTCTGTGGCTACAGCCCATCCCTTGAAATCATTAGCCACCCTTATTTGTGACCATAGTGGGACAAGATATTGGGATTGGATGCTGGACTCATTTTCACAACCTCGCAGCAATGACAGCACACAATCCATATGCCTGGAGAAAGACTCTAGAGAGTCGAATTACGATTTGATGGAGTTCTAACAATACAGCATCAAGAATGGTTTTGAAGACTGCTTCATTAGGCCAACAGGTACTTATTGAATAACCCAATGCTGAGCTGAACAGTGCTCACTCTCCTATTCAAAAGCTAACACTTGAAGAAGGAAGGGCATCTTCACAAAAGAACCCCATCACCAGCAGCAGGGTAATTTGTTTAGAGTACTAGATAGGTACCCATTGTACCACCCTGCAAATCGTGTACTCTGATTTGATTATTGGGGCATGCAGCATGGCCGAACCCTAGGTTTGAAAGGGAAGGAATATTTTGCTTGCTGCTACAGCCTGAAGTGCTATACTGAATGACAAACAAGCTTGCGCTAGTAGCATCAGCAAGTACCTGAAAGCATGGTTTTGCAAATCTGTTTTGTGTTTTATTTTTCCAAAGTGTCCAAATGTAAGCACAAAAAATAGTGATATATGGTTTGTGCAGGCACAATGGGCCTGGCCCTTGGCAAGGACGAATGCCAACTCAGAGTTACTTATTGGGGCATGTGACATGGCTGAAGCTCTAGGTTGAAATGGGAAAAATTATTCTGATTGTGGCCGAGTGTTTGAAGGGATTGCAGAAAACTTGCACAAGGAGCTTCAGCAAGGGCCTAAAAGGATGCTTTTGCAAATCGGTCCTGTGTTTTATTTTTTGGAAAGCTTGGAAACACAAGTACAAATAGTGATATAACTTTTCTGCAGTGGCACAAATAAATGTGTTATAAGTTTGGTGCATGGACAATGGGCCTGGACCTCGGTAAGGACAAAGCCCTACTTTGATTTACTTATTGAGGCTTGCAGCATGGCTGAAGCTGTAGGTTTAAATGGGAAAAAATAAATCGGTTTGTGACTGCAGCCTGGAGTGCTGGATGGGATTGCAGCAAATTTGCTTGCATGGGGCATAGCCAAAACTGTGTAATTAAAAGGGGAAAAATATCTGCTTGTGGCTGTAAAGACCAGAGGGGGGGTGTCGGTACTCCTGCTTGCTATATGGTAGAGGAGAGTCACAGAGGACCCCAGCCAAGATTCCCTACTGTTGATAGCAATGGATGAGCAATCAAGGCCTAGCTTCTCAGGAGGTGATGCAGGCTGGTTCTTAAGTACAGTGTAGTCCCCAGGCTCCCACAAAGGAATGTCCGCACACTATGTTAGTTAAAACACAGCTCTTTATATAAATAAGGTTCATTATTATATACACTATAACGATAATACAGTTTGTGCTCTGACAATTCTAAAATGGTAAATATATACCGTTCTAGGTGGTACCACGATTATTCTGATTCCATTAAAGTGCATCAATTGTACTTAGTTCAAATAGCATACAAATCAGCACAGCAAAACAATATCAACGAAATACTTAGGAGGAAGACATGTTGGTTAGACAGTTGGCAGACTATCGGCCCCATTTACCTAGGCACACTTCTGTATGAGGATCCCCCACCTGGGCAACCTGTAAATGAAGATGCACTACAAGCCCAGTCCAGATATTGCCTATTAGAGTCTTATTTTCTATAGTTCTGCAACCCAAATGTACCTTGTGTTGTAGAGTTGTTTGTCGAGGAATCAACAGGCCCTTCTTGAGTGTGCTCCCTTTCAGGCAGGAGCCACAAGTCTTCAAATTTCTGAGATGGAGAAAAGGTGAACGTTGTTGTTGAGGCAGCAGCTTTGGTCCTTGTGGTGCTCGTTGACGATAGGTGGAAAATATCCAGAAACAGGGGAGGCGTGTGGTGCACCTCGACGACAATGGTTAGTTGCTGCAAAGAGTCAGTGCAGAACTTTGGCCCGTCAAGGGCGTTGAGTTGTCGGCAAACGGGACGTGACCACGGCTTGCTTCAGTATCTTTGTCGACGTCTCGGAGTCTTCGGGATGCAGGAAACCCACTGGCTGATTCACATCGGCCGTTGATGGCCTTGACTGTCTCGAGCAGGACGAAAGCGGTCAACAATGATGAACAAGGGAGTCCTTTAGTCAAAATGTTCTTAGGCAAAGGGAGCACGGTGGCTCCAGTCAGCGACGGCGGTCATCGATGGTGTACAGCTGTCCGGTGCTTCTCTTCATTCTCCTCAGCAGTTCCCTTCTCTGGTTGGCAGCCTTTCGTGGGTCGGTCTAACAGGGTGCTTTGGCAAAGAACAGCTGGTGAATGATGGTCCCTCTTAGCTCGGGGAGAGGTCTCCTTGCCAGGTCCTCTCTTGGATCAGTTCTTTGAAGGCACAAGAGCTTTCATATTTGCAAAGGACAGCAGCAGCAGTTCTTCTTCTTCCAGTGGGCTTCAAAGTTAAGCATGAGTTTCAACTTCAGCTTCTGAATGGCATCAGTTTCGATGTCAGTTTCTACTTCAGCTTCTAAACGGTTTCTAGCAGTGGGAGGCCCCCAGATATACTGTTGATCTCCCATTCACTCTGCTGGGTTATACTCAGGCAACCAATCATTCAGAAGAGCATCAGGCAGTCAGGCAGCCAATCAGTTCACAGTGCATTCAGGCCATTCTTCTCCATCCAGACACTCAAAACACGGGATGTGGATTCAGACAAGGACTCGGCCATTCAGCACTACGCACTGCATTCATACCAGTTTTGGGCAGGGTTGTCTCAGTCATTGGGGGTTATTATGACCCGGGCGCAAAGGGATACCGGGCACCGGTAATGACACCGGTGCCGCTAATCCGTTTGCGCCCTATTCCGGGGTCCCATTGTGGTACTGTTATCGCCGCCTTCCTCCTTCCCATTGACCCCTATGGGGGCTCAAATGGGAATGGGGAATGGCATTTCAAATGGGGACTTACTGGTCCCGCAAAGGGCGGAATGGACCGGTAGTCCCCATACCACCACGTCGGTGGCGGAACCGGTATTGGTGCTAGTCATGGCGCTAATAGCGCCATGACTAGCACCAACTTCAGAATGAGGGCCATTGTGTCAAACACCAGATACTAGACACCCATAACACAGAATGTGTATTTGTCGCACACTCCATTCACCCAGGTCCCACCCCACGGGCATACCCACGACATAAAGTCATTGGGAAGGCTCCAGCCAGTCTGTCCTGGACTTCCCCACTCTACCGTATATGGAACTTCAACCCAACAGCCAGTCAGGGGGAAGGGACTGAGTCAGGGCTTCCCGGGACTTCGTGAAAAGTAAGATAACAGGTGATAGAAAGCAAGAGGCCACAGGGGCCATGTTGTTTCCTATCAGCAATCCACTGATTCCAATGACAGAGCTGGGCACCTCAAAATGGAGGATGCACACGGAACCTGTTAATTCAGCACAGAGCTGCCACCATCCCGTACCCTGCCCTGTGGGCCACACACAGATGCCCAAAAAGATACACTAGGTGTACAGGGTCGTACTCCCACCTATGAGTGCCATAAGGGTATCCCCAGGGTCTGTTCACCAAACCAAATACAGGAAGAGCAGCACCGCCAGGAGTCCCACATGAACTCCTGCACGGAAAACAAGTCAGAACATACATGATAAGGCAATAAAGGACAAGTATTCAGAGGCCTTGTCCTTCTGATGCATTTCCAGCATCACAGCTGAAACCCAGAGTGCTGGACAGGATGGTAGCAAAGTTGTACGAGGAGCATAAGCAAAGATCTGAAATTATGCTTTTAGAAATCTGTCCTGTAATTTACTTTTGAAATTGTCAAAATGGAAGTACAAAAAATAGTGATAAAACATTTCTGCTGTGAGCCGAGGGCCTGGCCTTTCGGCAAGGAAAAATCTACTCTGATTTGGCTATCGGGGTATGCTTTGCTGATAATTACTCACATAAGTATACATTGAAAAAAATATATTTCTTAAAGGAGGTTTATAGTTCTTTCATATATGTTAAAAGAGGAATTATGAATAACTTATATACAATGATCTAACATCATGAAGCCTTTTCATTAATGAAAATGTATTCAATTGACAGAAGAAACTCTGTTAAAGGGACATTACTGTTAAGATGTACCCCAACCTTGGAACTCCTCTGCCCCAGCAGTCAGCTATTGTCCTCCCATCTTGGACTCATTCAGCACATCCTTGCTGTGCTCCTATGAGAACTTGTCCATCCATATTGCCCCCTTTATTTAGTCATTTCTGTCACTTCACAATGCATATTTGCATTTATAGGAGCTCTGTGTAAGAAAATGTGGTATACCTTTGGGAAATGTAGATGTAAAAGATTTGTAGAACATTGTTAAGTGGCAATTAGTGGGTGGAAGTTTAATATGTTCATATGCTATAAAGTTTTTTTTAAGTGACGGGTGGATATACTTGTGAATGGTTTAAAGCAGGTAATGAGGGAGTGTTACAAACATAACAGTAAAAAGAGTAGAGGGAATTTTAGTGTGATAGTGTGCATGTGCAATCTGGGTTTTCTAATAAGGCAGGGCTAGCCAGTGGAATCTGTAGACTGTGATAGTTAAAACTGGCAATGTATTATGGTATCTATTGTATAGTAGAGAGAAGAATTTCCGACAGACATTTGTTTCTGTACTTTTTCTTTTTTCTCTGGTATACAATTGTCCTTTATATGCATTAGCATAGTAGAAAATGCTAATGGGAATGTTGGAGAATCTTATTGAATCTACCTACTTTACTGACAAATGTAAGGTAGATGGAGTCTATAGGCTTATTTTTTTTTGTTTTTAACTGTGAAAGGGGGTTCCTAAAGGAACCTTTTGTTTATGTTTTTAATTTGTTTGTATTCTTTTTAACAAGAGGCCATAAAGTAAGGTGAGGAGGGAAATGAATGGAAGGGGCACCAACCACACATATGGAAGTGCAGGTGGACAGTGGAAGATGTTGCGCATGTGTTAGATCTAAGGTAGAGGGCAGTGTTTCTCATGTTGCTTGATATCAGCTTCATAGGTACTTCATAATTGCTCCCCCCTGCTGAGTGGTGCGTTGCAGAATACACAGAGTACAGTTGTTTTAGAAAGATATGGATTAACAGCCGCTTCCAACGCTTGCAAGGTAGCTGGTGGGATTTTGTATTCCACAGAAGTAGGCTGTGTGGTTACAGTATTGGTTGAGGAAGATGAGATGGAAGAAGACAGCCTACTACTTGCTAAGAAAGGAACAGACTTTCTTAGAGCATTGCAGTGGTTGGATTTGGTGTGACGCGGCACAGAAGTGGTCCCATAGGAGTCCGGCCCAGGTTGTCAGTGACTGAGTATAACGTTGCACTAATTGCATTTCACTTTGGTAGCTTTAGCCTTTGGTACATTTCAACAATGATAAAGAACTGCCACACCCATGATTCTCTCTGGGTATTCGATGTAGGCATTTCTTCTATCTCATCTTCCTGGTCTTCTTGATTGTCTTTTGGAGTAAGGATGGCAATAGCTGATGACATTTTTAAGATAAATAGCAGTTTTCCTAATATTCTTCCAAGTATGTGCTGTGTGCTGGATTGTTAATGGGTAAAGAGTAAGAATATGTGTGTGAGCTGTGCAAGGGTACTTTTTCAGTTTAAGTCTTCCTAGATCAGAGGGAAATGCAGTTCCATACTGTTTGCAAAGCACAGACATGTTCACAAAGTACGGACGTGTTCACAAACCCGTCATAATTCCGTACGTGAGTGCATGGTCACGTGACACTCTCTGAAAAAGTCTTCAATGACGTCAGAGGTTTGTGAACATAGGTGAACACAAAAACAGTGGGAAAAGTTGCAAAAAGTGTATAGAAGTGTTTAAAATGATGCTGGAAGGTAGGGAATGGCAGAGTTTTAAGGTGAAACATTCTAAATTGGGGTAAGCATGATGCACTAATAAAAATCCATGAAATTCAATGTAAAAACACTGTTAAAGGGATTTTATGGTTAAGTTGCACTAATAAAAACCCATTAAATTCAATGAATAAACTTGATTAAAGGTAAGTTATGGTTAAGTTGCACTAATAAAAATCTATGAAATTCAATGAAAAACTTTGCTAAAGGGACGTTATGTTACACGTAAAACCAAAAACCGCAGAAATTCCCCAGTTATGGTAAGCTAAGCAACCATAACTCACAAAACCACCTTGCACTGCTAAGACAAACACCCAGTACATGAAAAATGAGATCACAAATGTAATTGATGACATCACTGATAATATCACATATTAAAATAATGCTCATGAACAGTCCCTGCGAGGAGCAGTGTTTATAAAGTTGGTAAGAAGATGTCAGGGGTGATCGGGAGATCCATCATAAACTACTTAATGAATTAAAGAAGGTTCTCATCTAAAGAAAACATTATATTTGAGTGTTGCTGTTAATATAGGAACCTACTCATACATACACAGAGGCAATGTCGGCAGCATGTACCAAAAAGGTTAAATATTTTTTATTTGCTAAATTCAGATAGTAAAAGAATAAATGCTATCTTATCAAAGTTTTGTGTACTGTTAAACATGGAATACATAGCTAACAATTTCAAACTTATGACACACTATATGTTAGTACAATAAATACATATAAAAATATATAAAAACCTAGAATGTATAAAAATTAGAGCCACATAAAGATAAACAAAAGTAAACAAGAAAGAAACAACAGCACCAAAAAATGACAATAACATTAGAGTTGATTATCATGTGCTCAAATTAATTGTGTGTTTTAGGGCTGCTTATTGCCTCATGTATGTGCAGTATGAGGTCAAATCAAATTCTATGGAAAGAAAATATTTTCAGAATATATAAGAAGATTAATATTTATATATATGGCACCTTTTACATTTTAAAAATTCTCATTACTAGTAAAAATAAAACTAGCCTAGACATGCCAGTGATCAATTACATGTTGCCCAGATATGTGATGTTGATGTCGTTAACGACATTTGTGATGTCATCTTTCATGTACTGGGTGTTTGTCTTAGCCGTGCACAGTGGTAGCGCGAGTTATGGTTGCTTAGCTTAAAATAAGTGGCACATTTTTGGGAGGTTTCGGTTTTACTTGTAACCATAATGTCCCTTTAACATGGTTTTTCATTGAATATATATTACAGAGCCTGCGGAAGAGCACTTTTTGGACAGCTTATAACTTCACACGCCCCTGGACCAATCCTCACAAAACATTGCAAAACAAGTATATGCCCTGTCATATTAATCCTGCAATGTTTGGTGAAGTTCCGTGCAGAGTTATAGGGCTGGTCCCAAAATGTGTGGTTTTTCACATAGACACAATGCAAAATGATTTTGCTCACACCTACAGCCCAAACCGCTGGACATATTTTCACCAAATTTGCAGCAGGAGTAGCAGCTACATCCCAAAAGTGCGTTTGTACATTTGGTGTAAATCTCTCCACTAGTCCTTTTTGAAACGACCAAAAAGTAGGTGAAAAACAATTAGTGATATCTGGGTTCGGTCTGCGTACTCACTTTGTTGTTCGGTCAGCAAAAGGGCCTCCAATTGGTCCAGAGGGTGATGTAATGCCCACAGACATTGCCCATGCCCACTGATTGGATGGTGAAGAGTGTGATGTGTGTCATATTTTTGGAAGCGCCCTCCATTTTGGATCTGCCGACAGCCACCTGTGTCCGTGGCCAGTGCACTGTGAGGAAAGTCTGGCAAACACATTTTGGGTTATTTGATGGTGGAAAGACGGATTGGGAAGGTTGGGTGAGTGGAGAAAAGATGATATGGGGCTATTTTTGTAGGTTGAAAAAGGTTGGGCAGGTGCCTTAGCTGTCCGCGGACAGTATGGTAGTTTGAAGACAGCGCCGTGGACAGACAGCTTGGTGTTCTGTGGTTTTTTTCCCACTTTGAGAGTTTGCCGCCATCGCTTTTTGCTCACTGTACCTTTTACAGATGGGAAATATTCTTTTGCATATCAGTCTTTGTCCCGCCCATGACTGATATGCAAATGGATATTTCCCATCTGTCAAAGGTACAGTGAGCAAAAAGCGTGTGCTGCAAACTCTCATCTCAGAACAGGTTATCATGCCATGTTCTTTCTGGAGAGGAGCGCTTGCTACCTTTTTTGAATTATTTGCAAGAAACCTGCGGTTGGTCACCCTGAGTTACCTCGGGGCAACCAGACGTGGACTCCCTGCTCATTGTGCTCAGAGAGGCACAGCTTCACCTCACTGATGAGGCCCAACAAGGCTGAAACACGTGTATGGGGTTGCTGTTGGTACTTTTGTAAGAGAAGAATTGCCATAGCATTTAGGTTCTGGACTGCCCATTTGGGCGGGACAAAGACTGATATGCAAAAGGATTTTTCCCATCTGTGAAAGGTACAGTGAGCAAAAAGCGTGTGCTGCAAACTCTCATCTCAGAACAGGTTATCATGCAATATTTTTTCTAGAGAGGAGCGCCTGCTACCTTTTTTGAAATATTTGCAAGGAACTTGGGGTTGGTCACCATGAGTTACCTGGGGGCAACCAGACGTGGACTCCCTGCTCATCGTGCACAGAGAGTCACAGCTTCACCTCACTGATGAGGTCCAACAAGGCTGAAACACGTGTATGGGGTTGCTGTTGGTATTCTTGTTCAGAGAACAAGTGCCATAGCATTTCGGTGCTCGACTGCCCATGTGGGCGGTACAAAGACTGAAATGCAAATGGATATTTCCCATCTGTGAAAGGTACAGTGAGCAAAAAGCATGTGCTTCAAACTCTCATCTCAGAACAGGTTATCATACATGCTCTTTCCGGAGAGGAGCGCCTGCTACCTTTTTTGAAATATCTGCATACAAACATGTCTTTGAAAAGAAAGAAGCATGCTATTGGCCAGCCAATTATTTTTACTTCTGTAAGTTCTCAAAGTGGATGTTGACAAACAGAATGATGTTATCATGTGCATATGTTTGGAAGCCAACAACTGTACCGATTGCTCCATTTACTAAACCTTGTTCTACATAAAGGTTACGTTTTAGAACTACTCTGCAGTTTAGACACAAAGTCAATATTTTCTCCAATTCGCCTGTGTTGGAGATACATTTTTCTAAGATATTTAGTTGTTCTGTTGCTTGTTGACACAAAGGAAGTGTCATGCCATGCACTTCCAGTTTGTCTGTGGAGCCGATATGCAGTATGGGTTCAATTTCATTTTTCAACATCCTATTGAATTGAATACAGCTTGCAAGCGTTGGCATTAAGAACATACATTTAAAATGTTGTTCAGTTAATTTTGCCATTATATCAAGACAAAATGTGTTTCGTCAATATAGCTCATGGATTAGTCTACTATTTAAGATGAATTTTGCATCTTTGTTAAGCAGACCATTTCTAATGCTTTACAAAATGTTAGCCTATGTGAGGTCTGCAGTCTGACGCATGCTTTGATTTAGTACTCTGTAGTGAAAGTAATGCCAGAGATTTACATATCCAATGTCTCCAAGGGAATTGCAGCATTGTTTGTGTCCCAATGTTTGTGAAAGTAGGTTGACCTTTCACTTTTGTTAACTGTAGGAGGTCTCCGAAAACAATAACATGTTTTCCTCCAAACAGTTCTTTGTAGTTGGTTTTAAGGACTTCTTGTATTCTGAGATTAATTAAAGCCAACATGATGTTGGAAACCATGCTTACTTCATCTATCAGGAGCACTTTCATTTGTTTTAGAATTCCACGTACTTCAGTACCAACTTCTGCTGATAATTTATAGCATTCTAATTTGTTTTGGTGTTCTACGGGGAGGATTAGTAGTTGGGGTAAAGTTGCACCTCCTATGTTGTATGCAGCTAAACCTCTGGGGGCTGTTTTTGTTAGGCAGAATTGCATGCAGTACCCTCTGGGACCACCACATACAATTAGGACTACAGGTGTAAGCCAAACCAACCTTTGGTATAAGTCTGTACCACACAGTTTTTGGTAGTGAGCTGACCAGCCAGGCTTATCTCAAGAGTGAATGTGAGCAGTACAAGAGGTTACACAGAGGTCTTTCAATCACAGTGGTTCAAGTGAACACTTATACTCAAGGTTTCTTCGTAAAACACTTATTAATTTATTACACAATCATTTAGAAAACATTCACTAGAAGGAGGCAATTTAATATTATACACAAACACACTTCAGTACTGAACCAATGAGTTTCTGAACAAATTAGGCTCTCCTTAAATAGGAGCAAAATGGCATTCCAGTTACTTTCAATGGGAGTAAAAGGAACAGGTTTAGCAGAATAGATCATAAATACTTTCTTAGGCAGTGCAAATAGTTTCAGTTCACAAGAGGACTTGATTCAGATCAATAGGCCTAGGCCAACGTCAATGGACTCGTGTATTGGATAGGAAAGAGCAGTTCTTGTAGTAAATGGTAAAGTCTTTGAAAAAATTCTCAGAAATAGCTTTTCCGAAAAACAATCATATGTTGGGTCACAAGCTGATTAGGCCTGCAAGTTTGGAAAGTTTCACGAACTTTCACCGGGAGAGATAAGTTCTCTCAATCGGGTTAGCACAGTACCTTAGTATGAAGAACCAAATGCAGCTGAAGATGTTGGTTCCTGGCAGTTCCTGCAGATCTCGCTGTTCCTGAGCCTCTGTCATGTGGACAAGAGGCAGGACGTCGGGGGACTCCTGCACTGCACGGGATCGTCGGAAAACACTGACAAGATGGAGTCACTTCAATTCCAGTAGCTGTAATTCAAGCACACAAACTGGTGTCCCTCTCCCTGGTTAATCCTAACCGGCCTTGAGAATGGTATCCAGGTGGCTTATGAGTTGATTGGTCCCACCACCTCAAAGGAAGAAGTCGTCCTTGAAGGGGCTTCTCTGTCGAGTTGCACTTAGCAATTCGGACCTGCAGCAGGGCTTCACTGGGCAAACCAACGGTCCAGGAGTTGCAGCAGCCGTCCTCTTCCAGCTCTTCTTCGGTTCTTTCGTTCCAGTGGTTGACTCTGCTTTCCCATCTAAGAGACTCGCCTTTTAAACAGTTTTTTCCCTTTCATTCCAGGCTAGCTGTCACTCACCCAGTAGGGTGGCTGTCTTTGCTGGACAGTCAGCCAGCCAATCACACCAGAGTGCATTTGGGTCTCCTAGGAGACTGAGCACAGGGAGTTTCGGGCACCTCTCTCACTTCCTGCCCACCCCAGACACTCAGACACCAGAGGCGGTCTTCAGTCCTGAAGCCCGCCAAAAGCACACGAACAAAGGGACCAAACCTAGTTTGGCACGCAGAGACAAACTCTAAAAGGACATTTCCAAAAAGAAATGCTGAAAAAAGAAGACCGGGACCTCTTTAAACAAAGGGGCTTAGGGCACCATCTTGAAAAACATGGCTCTGGTGATTTTGAGCTACCGGTGTTCGCCGTTGGGAAAAATCATGGTAGTTCCTTGTAAAACCACTGCCACCAGCCTTTCCAATAGGAAAGGGTCACATTTGTGTAGCATTTGACTGCTACATGAGTATTTAGACACAGGGGATACTATGTAACTCCTCCAGCACGCCACTGTAAGATGGTGTGTGCTGGGTCTAGGAATTCGGAAAGACTTGTAAAGTCAATTTCACTTTACATTCTCTGGGAAACAGCAGTTCATCCCATAGAAAGTATTTAAACCTTTGGGAAGTCAAAAAGACTGAAGGCGCTGTGTGACACACATGAAAATATGATGCCTACGGAGTTATCTAAAACTCCATAATCAAAGAACACAAGTGTAAAACACACATCAAAATACATGAAAGAGTGGGGAAAAAAGGCTCACACTCTTTACAGGTAAAAAAGTCAAGTCCTAAAAATCCAGCCAAGTTGCTGGGGGTCTCTCAGGTGGAGGGAATTAGCACATTTTTGAGTATTATCCCTAAAAGTTTCTACAGCTGAAAGGTTGTTGTTTGTTAAGTTTTGTAGAAATGTGCTGATTATCTTAACTGCAAATATTTTACCAGAACCAGCTTCACCACTTACATACAGGAGCAGAGGTTTATACATGTTACAGCTACCCGTTTTAGTTTCATGTTTAAAACAATGTTCAATTTCTTGAGTGACATCTAGATGAATGGTGAGTTTTTCATCATGTATCTGTGATTGCAGCACTAACAAGTCTTCCTCTCATTGTTTATATTGACACATTGGTATTTTCTGCCTCAGTCTCAGCTATTTCTGCTTCATTTATTATGAATGGTTCTTCAAGTCGTTATTGTCTTTGTCTAGTTGAGCTTCAATTTCTTCTTATTAGCGTTCATTGCCCAAAATGTGTTTGTATTGTTTGAAATTGTCATTTGTTATACTGCTTTCATTTGCTTTGAAAGCATCTTCAAATGAGTCATAGTCACGTAATAATTCTTTTACTTTTCTCCAAGGTTTAAAAAGTTGGAGAAGGGCTTTGTAATACAGTTCTCAATGTTGTGGAGATTTAAATGATAACTTTATATGATAGATTAGACTGGGTTTGGTGAGTTTCACCAGGCTTCCTTCACAAGTAGAAACTGAATATTTGCCAGTATTCTCATTTGGTACGGCATTGTTTTTGTAGGTTTAGTTTTGGGTGATGTCGTACAGACCCATGTTTTCCAAAGAAGTACTTCTGTTTGGTTAGTATATGTCAATGACATTGTTTTTTTTTTATAATGTCTGTTGGGATAATTTGTGTCCATGTTCTCTTTTTCTTGTCAGGATTTTAGTACTCTTTTTCGGGATGAAGCTGGTCCAAGGTTCAGCCAGGCAATGTGTTCAGATTTGCCATATAAGGCTGTACCTGTTAAATTGTCTGCAGCTTCGTAGCATCCGCTTTCTCTATGCGAGAGCATTTTTATCCCAAAGCTGTACAATTTCTCTGATAGTTTTTTGTCAGATAGTATGTCATCCCAGAGGTCTTTTAGCTCTGTTTTCTAAGTTTTGGTGAGATAGGCTGTGAGATACATTGCAACTGCAGTGCAATTGTCAACAATGTATTGTATGTCTATGCTTGCATTCCACAAGAGGGCAATGATTGCATTGTAATCATTGATGTACTTGGATGCTTTGTCCTTTTTAATGTTGTATGTATTTTTAGGGGATTTGCCTGTTACGCTGTTTCTAACAGACGACATCAAGCTATTTACTTGTCCTTTTTTGCAAACTGATCTAGGGAAGCCAAATTGACAATTGTTATAGTATTTGCCTTCGTATTTATATCTACGTCAGCGGTATTTGCCACGTTTACATTTTTGAAAGCGTAAAACTTGTGTATGTAAGTCAATAGCTGCGGATCCTGAAGGGATATCGCAGGTAATGCATTTTTCAATAAAATGTAAAACAGTGGCATCACTATCATGGCCACATTTTGGACCATCTTTTATCCACAAAAGCATGTGGATGTGTGGTGCTCCTCTGGATTGATATTCTCTCTCCAAAAGAAGTGTTGCACTTGTCCGAGCGGAGAGGTAGTTTCATTGCTGATAAAATGCAGCATGGCAATGAAGCAATGGTGAAAGTACCTTGAAACATTGACAGGTTCAAGAGAACAGAGTTTTCCTGGTGTTTTACATTGATTTCCATCTTTGTTTTGGTTTGCAGTGCATAAGAATGTGTGCAAGACGTTGCATGCATACTCTGCACAACTTAAAGTAACAAACCATGTGCTTGGGCCTAGGTTCCTTAGCATAAAACGTACATCAGGGTGACGTCAGGAACCAGTATTCTTTGGTACCACGCATGTTTTCAAAGAGATTAGCGATATTTGACTGCAAAACTTCATCTTTGTCTTTTATTTTATTAAGCAGTTGGGTAGCGGATATGTTTAAAAAGTTAGAGACTGTTTTTAATGTGTGTGTAACTCCATAACATAGAATTGCTAGTTCATTTATGAAGAGGTGGTGGAACATGTATTCAACATTTTGTCTGAATCTCTGGTCTTCAGAATTCATTCTTAAAGAGTGATATTCTGATGCACTGATCTGCGCTGACCTTTCATCATATCCTACCTCTTTTCCTGTAGGAAAAAGTGGAGGAAAATAACATGCTTCTACACTTTTTTCCCAAATGCTCATTGGGGATCTTTTGGCTTGATGCATTTGATATGTTTCTAATGCATCGTCAATTGTGTCTTTGGAGTGTAGTGTGTGAATGTATACTGGTCTAAAATGTTGTCTGCAGTAACAGGATCTACACGTTCAAATTGGCCAGTTGCTTTTGAGTCTTGAATCATTTGGGTGGTTTATCTTATGTTTTCATCTATGTGTATATCTTTGCAGTAGGGTAGTATTTATTGTTTTCTATTAGATATTGTAGGATGTGTCTAACTTTGTTTAAGTTGCCTAGTTGTTGCAAATTTGTTTGTCTTTTGTTGGCACTCCATTAACTAGTATAATCAAAGATTGATCTATTGGCCATTGTACTTCTAGAGTTTGAACATTTTCTTTTAGATCTAATGGTAAATATACCACTTTGCCATGGATGCCCTTTAGTAACTCAGAAAGAGGTAATTTGGCTGATTTGCATTGAAGTTCTTATTACAGCTTGAAATGGGTGCACTGTTTGTATTATTATGCTCTCGTACAAGTTTTTTATTTTAATATCATATTTTATTGATTTTGTAACAAACATACTATATCTAAAGAAGTTCCCCAGCAATCACGCCCCATAGCCTTGAGTAGGCTCATCGAGCCATTCTTGTCGTGCACCTCATACTCATCGTAGTAGCTGTATGGTTCGTGCTATATTCCCTAATACACTCCCAGATGCCCTCCTGCCTTATAGCTTGGGTTCTCAGTTCACAACCTCCTCCCATTTCCCCCAGATCTTGGCAGCTTTGGTAGGGCATCCCCATGCTGTATATATTCTGTGTTCCCTCACAGCACAAATGTCCATTTCGGCCGACCATTGAGCCAAGGTCGGGCACTCCGGAGCTCCCCATTTCTGTGCAATTTCTCGCTTTATCAAACTCATCGCTGTAGATAGGAAAATACCCTCCCATTTGTTCAAGATGTTTTCATCTGGGACCCTTAGTAGCAATGTCGCAGCTTCTACTGCCACCGCGCGACCCAGGATCCTTTCCAGTGTTTGGCAGCATTGCGTCCAGAAGGTTTTAATCTGAGGGCATTCCCAGAGGAGATGGATGAAGGTACCCTCTTCTGCCCGGCATCTCAGGCAGTTGGGATCGGTAGCCCGCCCACAGCCGAACAGGGCGACGCAGGGATAGTAAACCCAGTGAAGTATTTTGAGCTGCACCAGTCGGAGTTTGGAGTCTATTGTGATTTCTCGCGGGTGCATAAGGACCTGGATCCAATCATCTGGTTCTATGGTACCAACATCCCTTTAACACTTAGTTTTGAGGCTAGCCAACTTCGGAGTAGCAAATGCATTTATGGCTTTATATAAAATGGATGTGACTTTGGTGGAAATGTATTGTGTAAGTAAGTTGCGTTCCAGGGGTGTACAATCTTGTGCATCAGTGAGTGCCTGCCAGTGTCCACTGAGGGCGTGTGTCAATTGTATATATCGATAGTGCTCGGTCTCGGGAATTTCGATTTTCTATTGCAGTGTCTCGAATGGGAGAGTGCAACCATCTGTTATGACATCACCTTCTGTGGTTATCCCGGCCTCCGCCCACCGAGCCCGTCCGGCCGGCTTCCACACTTCTGTAAGCATTTAGTTATGCCACAGTAGTTGGCCAGTGTTATCCTATTCCCCCAGCCTATGTGGGTGTGTTCCTGACTCCAGGTTACCATGATATGTGCTAATATAGTTTGTGGAGGGGATATGGGTAGGGTCTGGTACAGTGTGTCAAGTGGCGGGGTATCTTGGACGATGGACGTCTCTGCTTTAATGTGCGGGAGTTCAAGATCCCCATGGAACAGATCATTGACCTCATTTAGCTGACTAGCCCAGTAATAGGACCTAAGTTGCAGGAGTCCAATATTCCCCTCCCAGATGGATCTTTGTAGCGTAGTTACCGCAATAAGGGGTTGCCCACCTTTCCATATCAGTTTCCTGAGGAGGAGTTCCACTCAGATGAATTCCCAGGTCGGTATCTTAAGTGGGGCATTCTGCAGCACATACAGGAAGCGCAGGAGTGCCATCATCTTAAAGAGCGCCACCCTACCCATAAGTGTGAGGGGGAGGAGCATCCACTGTTTCACATCCTCCGCAAAGCAATCGATTAGTGGGTGCAAGTTACGAGGCACATAGTGGGGCATCTCGGCTAATCGCCAGGTCTGCCCCCTTTACTGGAAAAAGAACCAATTTCCCCCAGTTTACTTTCAAGCCTCTGAAGTCACCAAAGGCTGTCAGCATCCGGGTTTTTATCGGGCATGCGCGGTTCGGGTCACTCAGGTATATCAATAGGTCGTCCGTGTAGAGGGAGACGTTATTTTCTCGTTCCTTCAGCCATCAGAACCCAAGCTATGTTGCAGTCTGTCAGAGCCACTGGGCAAGTGGTTCAATTGCTAAAGCAAAAGGAGGAGGGATAGAGGACAGCCCTGCCACATGCCCCTGCCCAGCAGGAATGTTCTGGAGAACCAGCCATTTACCCTAACCTCTGCTTGTGGAGTTTTGTAAAGAAGTTGAACCCATCTAAGAAAAGTTCCTCCAATACCCATTCGCCTCATCATCGCCCATAGGCTTTCCTATATCACCGAATCAAACGCCTTCTCGAAATCAATCGCAAGGAGAGCGAGTGGTGGGTAGGGAATTCGGGCTCCTTCCAGGAGTAAATTAAGTCAGTGTAGATTCATCCTTGTTGACCTGTGTGGCATGAAGCCGCACTGATCAGGGTGGACTAGGGTTGATATGACCAACTGGAGCCTGGTAGCTAGTACTTTGCTTAGAATTTTGGCATCGCCATTGATAAGTGATATTGGCCTATATGATGTACATAAGTCGAGGAGTTTGCCCTGTTTCGGAATAACCACAGTGCTGGCGCATCTTAGGTCCAGCGGTAGAGTGCTTGTTCGCTGGCTGCAAGGAACATTTTGTGGAGGGGGGTCGCCATCTTATTGCTGCCCAGCTTCTTCCATGTCTCGACCGGGAATCCGTTATGACCCTTTGTTTTCCCAGATTGTAGCTGGGTCATGGCCTCTGCGATTTCGTTTTAGTCTAGGTCTCTATCAAGGTGTGTTCTCTGGTGCTTGGACAGCTGTGGGAGAACAATCTCGTCTAAGAAGGAAGCTGTTGGTACACCCCTCCGAGGTCATCCTCCACCCCGGCTACTCGTTGTTGCACTTCCGCATTCCAGGATGAAACTTTCTGGAGATCGTGGTGAAGGAATGATACCTCAGCAGAGATGCCATCCATTTTCTTCTATATCGAGGAGCGAGAATTAGTGATATCGGCTATCATGTCTTTCAATGTCAAGGACTCGTCTGATAGGGAGGAGGTCATCTCCGGGTCTGTGCCAAACGGTGTATCAGGCGGGCTTGTGGAGTACTGGTCCATGGTGCGTTGCGTAGATGTTTTTTTATCCTTGTCCTTGCCCATGATGCTGCTCAGCACAGACCCGCCGTACAGTGGGGGTTCGGAAGGTGTATCTTGCTCCACTGTGAGATCTGAGCACCTGTGTTGATTGCATTTCCAGGTGGCCTGTCTGGCATCTTAGCGGTAGGTGGGTGCGGCGCTGGTTCCCTTGGGCACTACTATGTTGATCAGACCACTCTTTGTTGGCATGTGTGTAGTCACTGTGTGCTCAGCGTGGACATCACCGAGTGGATGTGTGGGGCCATTGCCCTCAGGGTTCACTGTTCATGGGGTGCACCCGGGTTTCGCGGACTGCAGCTGTCTCTTTGGGCAGACGCGGTGGATTGCAGTAGAGTTAGGCCCTTCGCTCTCTACGTGTCTCTCTGTTGTTCTAGTTCCAGACTTCAGTGTAGGTGAGGAGAAGTGTGAGGGCCGCTATTGTGACCTCCGCCAGGCAGTAGGGTCTGTCACAGGTCCTGTGCATGTGCCCTAATAGTCGACACTGCACCGGGTCAGCTGCGTCCACCTGCCTCTCCTAACCTGTGAGGATGACTACCGTTGGGCCTGCTGGCAGTATTTGCAGTTCATACACTCGAGTAGGGAGCAGTCAGGCACTGCAATGGGGGGAACTACAAGTCCATGAGCGGGAGCGCCCGTATCTTTGTCGGTCACTTCCGGATTGCGTCTTTGTGTCTGGCTGTGCCTCCCCCTCACCCAGCGGTATGGGCCTGGGGTTACACTCCTTCTCTGTTACTTTAGTTGGGGGGAGGCCTTGTTGCTGCTAGTGTTCTTCCCACGCCGGCCGATATTATTTCTCGCTATCACCAAGAGCGCGTGCCATCCCGGCCTATGTTGTGGTTGTTAATGTCCTTTCTCCCCCCTCCCCCGGGAGAGGCGCCGTCATCCCTCCGGGAGGTGCAGTCTTGATCTGCTTATGAAAAAGCAGTTTTGTCCATCAGCAGGGTCGGCGTGGGAGAAGAGGCTGCACACTGCTCCTCGTTGGTGCCTCTGTTGTCTGGGGAGGCAGTAATCTGTGCTCGGTAGGGGGCCTGGTGCTGCACCGCCAGTGACGCCCTGCCCGTCCCGGGTGTGTCACGGCCAGCCCGTTGATAATGTCAATGAGGAGGGAGAGAGGGGGGTTACTGGCAACGGTCTCTGCTGCGGATCCCCTCCCATGGTCTGCTGTACACGGCCACAGGGCACTTTCCGCTGGGTCGTCCCCCTCTCCCACACACACATACTTGGATGGCTCAGTACGGTCTCGAGTATGTTTGGTCCCTCTCCTCTGCGCCTCAGGGCGGACGTCTCCGGTGGTGGGTTAGGGCCCCAGGGAGAACCAGGCTCATCCCTCCAGTCTCACAAGTCAGCTGGTTGGTGGTTGGTTAGGGGGAACCCGGCCCGCACAGCACCGACAGGCGAGCTCTCCTCCCCGCCAGGGTGCCTCGGTGCAGGCGGGTCAAGCGGGAGGGGCACCCAAGTAGCAGCCACTCTGTCGTGTGTGTCCCCAACTTTCTGCAGCCTCTCACAATTTGTTTCACCATGCCGCAGCTCTCCAGCCCACTGGGGTCTCCCAGTCCCCACTGTGCCTCCTTTCTACTCCTGGCACTGACGATTGGTGTTGAGACAGGCGGAGTGTATGGAAAGTCAGTCTCCTTTTTTTCTGATGTCGGGCCGCCGCAGCCATTTTGCTGGGGTCCTCCACACCAGGTGGGCGCAGCGCTCCTTTCAGGATAGCTCCTCCAGAGTTATCTTCCTGCTTCTGAGAGTTTCGTCGTTTGCTCAGTGGACATTAATCTCTCCTTAAGTATGTTTGTATAGTCTTTCGAGCTGCAAGAACAGGCTATTTCAGGATAATTGATGGCGGCCAAGGGAGCGTTCCGGGATTCACGTCTTCTTCGCTTGCATGTTGGCCATGCCCCCTCCGCTCTCGTACAAGTTAAGCTGTTGGAGAGCTTTAGAAAATAAGAATATTTCTAAGTTATTAGTGATAGCATGTGATGGCATTTGGTTATTGTCAAGCTTTGTGTTTAGGTACGTGCTGACTGTTGAGGTGTTAATTATTTTGTCTTTAGATATATAGCCAATTGGAACCATTGGGAATCTTCATTGTCTTCTATTTTGTAGGGTAGATCTACTATTTGTGTGCTCTTTTTATAAAACGTTCTGTGATAACAGAGATATTTTTTCAGCAGAAGTGTTTTGAAATTTAGCTATTTCTTTTTTGTATGTCTTTATTAAGACTTTGGTTTTAATGAGGTTTTTTGTAATGTTTTCTAATGGTACTGAGTTTTCAAAGTCACCTTCTGTTCCAAAGTCTTTATGTTGGATGTGCTCTATTTCTTGAAGCAGTTCTTTGGCTTTTCCATGTAGGAGAATGTTATTTAAATTTTGCAGGTCTAGATCAGGACTTTTTGCATAGTATAGTCGATGCACAAGATTCTGTACATTAGAATGGCATACCGGTAAGATTTTGATCTGGTGGAAAGTGCTTTTGCAAGCAGTTCCTAAGATGCAGGCTAATGAATGTCCTCCCAGACCACTGTGGCTGCACATAGGACAGGAGTCTATGGTTAATTAAGTTTTCATTTTACTTTTGTCTTTTAGTTCCACATAGTGATTGAGGAATTGTCGTAAAGATTTAAAGGATGGTTGGCGTACATTAAACATTGAGTTGCATGTCCATTTGTACAAAGGATGGTTTGTTTGGTTGAAAAGAGCATTTGGTTCAATGTTGTTGGGGATTTTTTTTCTGTAAGGGTTTCTTTTGCCATAATGATGTTTTCCACCATGTCATACCCTCAACCTTTATTTTCTATAGCAATTATTGTTTGTTTTTCTTGTTTATAAGTTCTTCATTAAAGTATGGTTCTGTGCTGCTTGTGTGAATCCATTCACCATCACAGAAGTTTGAAAAAGTGTCTATATTGACAGGGTGCATGTTTAGCAGTACTTTAATGATTCATTTAGTTAGTGGTTTCATTCTGTTTAATATCAATACAAAAAATGATCTCTTCAGCAGAAAAGCGCTGTCAAATAGAGCTTGCAAGATTAGTCTCCTCTGGTAGTTCTTAGGGGTAGATCGGGGCTTTTCAGCTGTTTTTATAAGATTGTGAAGAACCCATTTCTGTAACATCATTTTTTTTGGATTGCTTTACCGTGGGTTAGGTTTGTAAGTAGGTCTGCTTTTATTTGTATATCATTTTGAACTTTTGTTTTTGCAAGAAGGGCCTTACCTTCTTTAGTTGTGGCTGGTTTAGTTTTGTTGAGTGAGGTTACTAGCTCTTTTGTTTCAATGTTTTCTATAAATTGTTTTAGAGGTGGGGCACTCTATTGTGTAGTTTTAGTCTTATATGCTCTACTTTTTCTTTCTTTTCTACGGAGTTGCTGTTTAGTGGGCATTTTGTTATGTCAGTTGGGAAAAGAGAACATTTTTGTTGGAATGTTGTGCAATGTATATGCATATATGTTGCATGAGTTTGTGGTGTTATTGTAGAGATGAATAGAGTGCGGTTTGATTGTGAGATGGTAATTAGGTGTAGTTGGGAAGGTTGTGAGAGTAAGAGTCTGCAGAGGTGTGATGGTGTTGGGTTAGTGAGTAATGTAGTGGTGGTGTGATGGAATCTGCAGGGTGATTATGCTGTTTTGAGCAACACAATGGGTGTTGTAATGGTGGTGTGTAGATGGGAATAGTATGAGTGTGAATGGTGGAATACAATCCGCTAGAGTGAAATAAATGTTGGTTTGAAAAAAGTAGCCTTCGGTAATAATACGGTGGAACTCTGCTGCTGTAATTGTATATATATGCATAGTACGTGAATGTATTTAATTTGTTGGATGCAAAGTGTATTCGTTTTTTGGATGTTGATTTCAGTAATGTGCTTCTTTCCTGTAATTGTAAAAGAAAGTTAGTAGGGATATGTGGTAATGGCGAAGTACTTTTAGTAAGCAAGGTGCATATTTATAAAGTAAGGGGGAGTGGTGGGGAAAAACGTTTTGTAAAAGACAAGAAAAGTTGATGGAAAAGATTTGTAGTACCCTTTAAATGGCAGTTGGTATGTGGAAGTTTAATATTTTAGGAGCATATGCATACTTGTCAAAATGATGCATTCTAAACAGTCGGTATTTATGTAGTCCTAGATGTTTTACTTGAGTTCTGGGACTTGTAGTTCCACTTTTCCCATTGTGAAAGTTGGCGTACAAGTCACAGAATGTACAAAAATAAGTAGGACTGCATAAGAAACTGAAGATTGGAATGGGTTATGTTAGGAATTATACAGGTACTGTCAATAAATGAACCTTGCACACACTGAGTGCAAATTACAAATGGTGTACAAATCTATTGTATGTGCTTTTACTTTCTTTTATGCAAAGGTGACAATGCTGCTGTAAATGCAGATATGAAGTTTTTTTTTTACTTTCTAAAAAAGGCATCCACAAATATTTTGATAATCACAGCATTTTATGTATGTATTTGATATACATGCCACAGTTTTGAATCTTGAAGTTCAGATGTGTTTTATCTTTGCATTCTTGTGACTTGTAGTTTGACTTTTATAATGGAAGAAATGGAATTGGAAGTAACAGAATGCAAAGGACAAAAGAAAACCTTAATAAGCACCTATAGATTGGAATGGGTGATGTTGAAATGTATGCATGTGATGCCAACATATTAAACAGGCAGACACTAAGTGCTACGTAAAGATGGAGTATAGATCTATTTTATCTGTTTTTTCTTTATTTTATGAAACAGTGATACAGTGCTGCAATACATGTACATATGCATTTTTTTTACTTTCATCGCAATGGATTGTAAATAGAAACATTTCAAAGTGCAGAGCATTGTAAATGTTGGCTGCTTCATGTGAGCAGGTGATGAATGCTGCAATGCATGGCATTTGCTATAGTGGTTAAAAAGAGAATATGCTTATTTAGAAGCGTATTACATGGTAAATAGCAGGAACCCTTTATATATATAATTACACGGCCACGATAGTGGCCGTGTAGTTATGGTTAAGTTGCTAATCCCATAGGAAGAGCACTTTGTGGGTGGCTTATAACTTCGCTCCCGCTGGATGAATCCTCACTAAACTTTGAAGTATATGGCCCACTCTGAATTTTTCTGGAAAGTTTGGTGAGGTTTGGTCCGGGGGGGGCAAAGTTATAGGGGGGTCCCAAAATGTATTTTTTTCCTATAGACTGAATGAGGGAAAAACTTTGCGCATGGCTAGAGCTCAAACGGCTGCACGGATTTTCATCAAATTTGCGGCAGGAGCAGCGGTGTGGTCCCGAAAGCGTGCTTTTGCAAATTTGGTGAAAATCCGTCCAGTATTTTTTTTTAAACGATCAAAAAGTAGGTTTAAAAAAATTAGTGATATCTATGTCGCTCCGCGGTCACACTTCCCTGTTCGCTCCGCGGACAAGATAACGATTGGTTAATCAGGCGCGTCATGTCCGCGGACATGTGACGCATTCACTCATTGGATGGTGAAGAGCTTGATGTGTGTCAGATTGTTCCGATGCATCCGCCATCTTTCATCCGTGTTTTGGTGTCCGCGGATATCGCCGCCAAAACATATAAAAAAACACAACATTGCACTTGTTAAACTTATCGAATACTGTGTCAGAAGTTGAGGGTTGATGAGGCTGGGATAGGATCTGGCAGCAAGAAGTAAAAAAGTGGTGTTTTTTGTCACAAAAGTTATACCGTACATTTGGAGGTGTTCCTCAATATAATGTGCGTAAAGTACAGGCAAAGGACTACTGTGTCTGTGTTACAATGTATTTAAAATAATATTGGAGTCAGACTGGTGCCCCCTAGAATTTGGCATCTGAGGCAGCCACCTGCAGTGTTTGATGGAAACAGCGCCACTGCACGTGTATGCGAGTACCAGTTCTCATGAATGCATTGAGCTATGTTGTTGCAAAGTGAGAATGTATTTGGATTCTTAGTGAAGGTCACTAGCTTTGATTTTTTTGGTTGCGAACTAAGGAAGCCCATGCATGGGACTCAAACTATAAGGGACAATTGTTTTTTGACCTTGAGGGAAAGGGAATATTCAGTAAGAATGCAGGGAGAGGAGGTTTGAAATGAGGAACATTTGATAAGGTTGTGCATTCCAAAAGTTTGTAATGAACATGTAAAATCAGTTTATGAAGATTCTTTGGTGCGAGCGCATTGAGCATTGCAGTCTGAGTTACACGAAGAGAATGGAGGCGGTGAATATCATGTAAGTTTGCTTTTGACGACTGTACACCGGAACAAGCTTTAATTCATTATTATCTGAACATTAATTTTGGCAATGTAACTGAAGTACTATCTTTCTGTGTGGTTGTCATTTTCTTGTGGTTATGGGGAGTTCAGAATCTATGTAGACTATCACTAGATTCACCCAGGTTCAACACTCATATTTCTTTAAAATGTCATGTATGACCATATCGATTTGTGTATCAGTTTCCACGTTCTTTTTGTCTTTTTTGAGATTGTTTGCTGTGTGTGCTAATCGTTAGTTTAAACTGTATGCCGAATTAAGAAATCAATAGATGTATGCCTTACTGCGATTGCCATGGATTCCAGATGCCAACTGATGGCTTTTTTATTCGCCAGGTGCACGTAGTCGTCAACGGCTGGATCACCGTGACTGTTTTGTCGGACGATCGCCCAGGGCCCATGTGTCCTTATGCTGCACTAGCGATTAGGAGTAACATAACATCTTTTATGGTGGTCTAGGCCCAAGTTCATGCCGACGCACTCGAATTCACTGTGCGACCCAAGCGGTTCCTTTATTGAAAACGAACACTTTGTGTATGGGAAAAGAACAATGTGTGCCACAAGATTAATATTTTCGATCACGAGACAAGAAACAAATTTGCAATTTGATTGAATATAGGAATAGTCGGATGTTCTTGGAGAGTTTATTGTGAAATAAAAGTACTTTACAAATTGTACAGTGTTATTGTTTTCTTTTAAAGACCGGTTTAATATTTCGAGTTGTGACATGCTATGTTTTTAGTCGATGTGTGTTGATTTTCGGGTTCTGCGTCACTGCACGTAGGTGATTATGAGCGCATTTGGCTACGCTAAGAGGAACGACACCGAGAAAGGTGTTCAATATCACTAGGGTTGGTTATGTGAGGGTCAGGGGTAGAGCATATGATTTAGTGACGTCAGGATAGTTTACCTTAGGCAGATGCAGCAATGGATAAGAATAACACAAGATTGAAGCGCCCTGCTGTCAGATTTCGTATGTTTCTAAAAGAGGAAAAATGAGGTAAGGTGCATTGGAAATGTTTGCGATAGATCAACGTATGTACAAAAATACATGGTTGAACCCTCGGGACAATAATATTTTCTGTGCTTTGCACTTGTGAAACTTATGAAATAATTTTTGGGGAGGTGAGGGGTAATGCTGATGCGTGGAATATTTCTGATGTGAGTTTACAAAGTTTGTTGGGATTTTGTGCACACCTTATATGACGAATCATTTGTGTATTCTTTTGACAGTTTTGAAAAAATAGAACGTGGGTGGATTTCCAGCAAATTTGCGTAAGGCTCATTGGCAATGATCGAAAAGCATGGTTTTACAAATGTAGCAGTGTTTTCTCATTTGGCAAGTGTCATAATTTAGTTAAAAAAAATAGCGGTATATGTTTAGTGACTGAGGGGAAGGCTGTAGCCTTGGGTAGTGGCCAGAATGTTGGGGTCATGGTATAAGGTCATGATCCGGACAATGTGGCTACTGGCCATGACCAGAAGGGACAAAACGTAGGATTAAAGTGGCCATGTCCACCTCGGACTGGCTTTGTGGTAATGTTATTGGAAATTAGGATAGATTTGAAAGGGAAGAAAATTGTGCTTGTGGTAATATGGTCATAGGGTTTTGTTTTTGCCTTTTGCAGGCTGCCATGGAAAGTGAAAAGGGGCCCTGTATGGAACCGCTGCCTTCCCTTTCCATGGTAGCCATCTTGGAAAAGGATTTTCCTTCCTAAACCGGGACACCGTAGGCGTCCCGGTATAGGACGAAAAATCCTCTTTTTTAGTAGCACGGGTTACCACTTTGGAAACCTAGCCTGCTAATGGCATTCATCCCCCATTTTAGGGGCTGGAATGGTGGGTAATGGTCCAGAGACCTCGTTATCCACTCTCGCTTCGATTGGGCTGATAACTTGGGCTGCTGGCCCTTTATCCACTGTTCCAGTCCCTGGAACGGAGGATGAACGCCACAATATTCCCATTAGCCTATCACAAAATGCAAATGGAAATGTTGGAAAATCTTATTGTGTCTATGTACTTTACTGAGAAATATAAAGCAGATGGAGTCTATGCGTTTTATTTTTTTAGTTCTATTTTTTAACTGTGAAATGTGGTTCCTAAAGGAACATTTATTTTGTTTTTAGATGGCTTTTTTTGGCAGGAGAGGTAAGAACGAAAGTTGGGGAGGGAACTGAGGGAAGAGGTACCAAATACTAATATGGAGAGCCAGGTGGACGGGGGACATTGTTGCGCGTGTGTTATTTCTAAAGTAGGGCACAGTGTTTCTCATGCTCCTTGATTACAGCAGTGATGGTGTCTCTTGGGGATAAGGGGTGGCTTTATGTCTTTTTAAGATAAATAGCAGTTTTGCTAAAAGTATGTACTGTGTACTAGATTGTTAAGGGCTGAGTACAAATAGGTGTTGGAGCTGTGCAAGGGATATGTTGAAGTTGCAAGTTCCTACATCAGTAGAAAATGTAGTTCCACACTGTCCACGAACCACAGATCTTATTGTGAAGTGCGTATGGGTTCTCTGACATGTCATCATGCTGTGCGCCAGCATATGGTCATGTGGCATTCTCCGGAAGGTGTGCAATGAAGTCAGATGTTCGTAGACATTATGGTTACGTTGCACTGCTACAAACCAATGAAATTCAGTAAAATAACTTGGTTAAACGGACGTTTTGGTTAAGTTGTACTACTAAAAACCTATGAAATTCAGTAAAAAAAACATTGTTAAAGGGATGTTATGGTTCCAAGTAAAACCGAACAACCCTTGAAATTCGCCATTTACGGTGCGCTAAGCAACCTTAACTTGCACCACCTCTGTGCGCTACTAAGACTAACACCCAGGACATCAAAGATGACCTCACAAATGTGCCTTTAACAAAGTTTGTTCACTGAATTTCATGGGTTTTTGTTAGTGCAACTTAAACATAGCGTCCCTTTAAGACTGTTTTTTCAGTGAATTTCATGGGTTTTTGTTAGTGCAACTTAACCGTAACGTTCTTTTAACAAAATTGTTTTCTGTGAATTTCATGGGTTTGTGTTAGTGCAACTTAAACATAACGCCCGTTTAACAAAGTGTTTAACAAAGTGTTTTCAGTGAATATATATATATATATATATATATATACAACAACAAAAAAGGGAAACGCATACCAAACCCAGCATGCTTCAGATGTTTAGGGATTCAATAATACCACTCTCACAGACATATATGACAGATATAAAGCTCTTTTGTCATTCTTTTCTTTCCAAAATGCTCTTTGATATGCAAAACAGCCAAACCTCATTGGTTTTATTGGTGTCACTTCACATTATCTTTTGAGTTCTTTCTAATCAATATACATATACAGTGTTTTAAGCAATCACTTTTATATTTAAATTAACAGCATGCATGCTAAAGTCATTGCAAAAATCAGGGGTTTTCCTTCAGAAAGTTAAAGGTTAAAATGGATGCATCATTTTACAATATTAAGTCAAGCACAGACTTCCCACAGGTGGCACAAAAATGATGTTCTGGAGCAAGCTCTAATTTCTCTCGCCAGCCCCACATTTCAGAGGCCTGTGGCCACCCCAAAAGGTGCAAGCATGAACTAGATCATAGAGAAGTTAAAATGGTGAAGGGCAAATCTGAATGTGCAAGTGCATCAAGAAACCTATGATAAGATACCCAAAGTCATAGAAGGGTGAGAATAGAAATTGTGTGCCAAATGTATAAACTGTTTCACAGCTGTAAAGGTGTCCTGTAAAGATATCTATTCAGCCATCTTTACAGAAGCTGCTCAGTTCTAAGCAGGCAAATGGTATCCTTGCTGTGTTTATCATGTGTCTCTGATGATATTCTGCTGCACGCTCAGTACTACCAGGTGAACCATCTATAAAGTATGTCACACAATGCATAACTATGATTTTTGTATGTATTTATTTATATGTATCACGCTGTAGCCCACAGGCATCAGGGCACACAGATAAGACAAGACAACCTAAGAGGAAGAGATCAGTTCAGTGGTCAGTCAGTTGAACAGTGGAGTCTTTAAAAATGTCCAAAATGTTGTCAGGTTTCTTGATGCTTATAAGCCATCTTTAAATTAATTGTATTTTAAATACAAGGTAAGACTTTTACTGTGAAACAGTACTTCAAACAACAGCAGGGCATACATATCTATACCCCCACATTTCAAAATGTTCCTATGTATTGTCCAGTCCAACCAATTCTATGGAGTTAACAAACATTTTAAATTACCCTAAATGCAAGCTGCCAAAACCCATAGTCTAAACCACACCCACAAAGGTAATATTGTGCTAGAATGCCAGACCCATTGCCCAGTTTTACTCTTGTAATGTTGGGTTTTTTGAACAATTGCACTGACAGCAATTATGTAAACCGTGTGTGCCTGCACTGTGTAACTACGAGGGATACTGTTGCTTCCCAGGCATGTAAGTTCATAGATGCCCTTATCCATTACTCCACCATGAGAATGCACAGCCAAAGATTCCAAGAACCTTCTCCAACTGTCTTTACTCTACTGAGGTGTTTCGGCGCTGGCAGAGTAAGCAAATGTTACTTGTGATTCTGCCATATTTTAACGACATTCCATCCAAGGGATTGGAGGTACATCTGATGGTGTTTGTTTTTCTTCTTTACTGGACTGATTATCGGGTTTGTCAAAAGAAACATACAGAGGTTTAAAGTAAATCAACCTTTGACAGGAGATGATTGCAAAGAAAAAAGTATTTATCTGTTCAAAGTGGCAATTACAGTGGGGAAATGTGGGGGATAAAATTACTTTTAAAAGCTACATTTGTGAATGAAACCAGCTTACGCCTAGAAAGCAATGTGGCAATTTCATGACCTCCCACAACATGTGCAGGGGGAGTTGTTTGTTCCAGGAAAATGCAGCCACGCTTTAAAGCTGGCCATAAAATCTTACGACATTGCCTAAATCAAAAGAAACACATGTTTTGATTTTGTTCTCAGAAACAGGCCTTGCAAGCAAAACAAATGCTACTCATTAACAATCCCATTTGTCATTAAGCCTACCAACAATTCACCACAATGAAAACTAATATGTGCTGGGAAGAAGCCTGCAGTGGTCAGATCTCCATGTAATCAACTACTCCCATTAGCTATGTCTTGCCAGGAGAGTGCTTTGAGGAATGAGAGTCTAGCTAAAACGACATAATGTGTCTGTAATCATTCAAGGGGCAGAGCTATACATATATTTGGCTATGAGAAAATAAAAAATCTCAAAGAGTGTGTGCCATGACAACCAGCCTTCTCAGGAAATATAAATGGCCCAGCTCTGAGTTCAAAGAAACTGATACCAGATGTTCTGTTATCAGACAGAGGAACTAGAGATACCATGTTATACTTTGTAGGAAAAACAATGGCTTTTGAAGTTTATGTATGAAATCACATTTTTCTTTATAACCTTGGAAGGAAATGTCGTATGAGGTACACTTTTTTCTTTTTAAAATGTTCACGTTGAAAACGTCTATCGGCTACATCTAAAATTGTATTCGTTGATATTTGTTTAACTATCTAAATTAGGAGAGTATAGTTATGTTCTTGCTGAAACAGCATGCCCCAGTGATGTATATATAGTATCGTCATGTCGGCAAAGCTGTTATTCTGTGATGGAAACATATTTTTGTGTAAAACACATTAGTGTGTAAAATTTAAACATCTTTAATTCACACATCACATGTTGTGCTGAGATGAAAATTACATTATTTGATCTGCCTGAGTGAGAGCAATGTGATGAACCATATAGTAACAAGCTAACATATACATAACATTATGTTTCAGAACATTACAATTGTTTAATGTAGAAATCTACAAGATGACATCACATTAAATGGGAGGAAAACTGGGTTTAGAAATCACTCCCATTAGACTGTCATCTTCATTAATATGTTCCAAGGAGCATGGAGGGGGTGGTTTAGTGTGATATGACTTTTGGAACACTGTCCAATCACATACACTGACCAATTAGATTAGATACATTATGCACACCTTTTAAAGGAGTGGTTTCTTATGTATAAAACACCAAACCCACAGATTCTGGTGACTCACTTCCTCACTCAATAACTGTGATAGAATGACTGACAGACTAAAAGAAGCAAAGAAAGGAAAATTGGCAACAACAGAACATAGAAAGGAATAGATTGCTTTCCCTTTGGACCCGATTTGCATTACAGAAGTACACTGTAAAAGAGGCCTACCTGGAGTTAAAGCCCACACCTTCTTCACTGGAGAAGATAACAGACAGCTGCCCCAATGCACAAAGAGTGAAACCGGGCTGTGTCAGGAAGGTGATCCCCATCTAGATGACTGATGCCCATCTCTTACTAGAGTGTGAAAAATGTATCATTCCTTAAGATGGTGCCCATCTGCATGTGAGCCAGTCAAAAGAAACTCCTATGTAAGTATAATGCCAAGGTGAAATATAACAGAAGGGAAATATCCTCTATAGGGGGAATAGATACATTGTCAGCTCTTTTTATGAACGTACTGAGGGGGATATATGAATTAACTGCATATGCTGGGAAACTAGTAATTATTTCAGTGGTGGAAGTGCTTCTGCAAACATTGATAGAGTAGACCAATTGGTGTTGTGGGGTACATTTACCAGCCCAGCAGAACTCCCCAACATCACCAAACTGCATTTCTGCAGTTACAAGCAGAATGGCAGCACTGGCTCTGCTGAGCGCTATTCCGTTGCATCAAAACTGCATTTTGCAGCTACAAAAATGATGGCTGAGCTGTCTTTGCTGGGCAGATATGGGGCGAGATGAAACATAGAACACCCGAGAATTTCTGCAAGTTATTTTCTACAGGTGCACCAAAGAAATGAATTGAAAGGCAGCGCTGCTATGCTGGCAGCTTAAAACTTCCAACTAAAAAAAGGAAATGTTCTGCATTTAAAATGGCTTTGCACTGGTGCAATTTTATATCCTTTAACATAACATTTTGCCCCCAGATAAGACACATACATGCCCATCTATCTTCAGGCTACACACCAGCAAAGGAAGTCATTCCTCTCTGAAAGGCATTTTATTTCAAATGTAATTTGTGGACAAGCAGAGAGAATCACTCCAGGCTGTACGGCCAGCGTTTTACTCTTGCAGCAATCTAATACAGTCCAAACTATTCACAAAAAGCTCTCTTTCTCATTTTGTTTGATGTCAGTTTCAAAGAGCCTTTTATTTGAACAGATTCCTGAGTATTAGAAATTGACTGGGGCTATGGAAGGGTTCAGAATAAGGATGCAAGAAAAAAACACTTCTGTGAAATCCCAAAAAATTAACCCACGTGTAAAATGGTGCTTTTACCAAGCAAGAAAATGTCTTTTTAAAGTGAAATGTTAAAATGAGGCCCTGTGCTTGCATAGAATTATGATGGGAGATGGGGGTTTGCCTTAAAAATATACATGATATTTATTTACAAAAAGACATGGGTTTTGTGAAAGAAAGTAAGAAAAAAAAGAAAATAAATTGTGTTTGAAAACAGCAGAATAAAGGGGCCTGGCCAGGAAATTCAAAGGCACTGAACCTTCCTGGGACAGGAATCTCCCCCACAAACTATGAGTGGGCCATGGTGGAGAATCTAGCACACTCGTCAGACAAAGCGGCATTGCTGCTGCATCACACAGTGGACTGCCCTGGTACAAAGATGTGAATTCCTGGTGACACCTCCCCTCTGCTTCAACTGACTAAGATCAAAGGCAAATCCATGGCAACCCTGGAATAAGCTGACCAAAACCTGACATTTGGATGCGCGTGGAAAAGACTGCATATTATTTGGAAACAAAGCCAGTCCATTTGATTTCAGAGACTGTTCAGATCATGACATTTATTTCAGTAATCAAAAGAAACAGTCATTTGAAATTATGACAGTTTAAATGTTATTTTTGTGCCATTAAAATAAGACATTGTAGGTTTTTCTATCATGTTGGTGAGGCAAACGCCAGGAAAATGTCATTTCTGGCAAAAGCGTACATTTTACAGTTTTGTAATTTAATGGAAATATGCCAAGTAATAATAGTATGTATGCATATAGGCAATTGTAGAGTTTTTGGTGGGATGTTTTCCAGGGAAATGGCAAAGTATTGCCATTGTACGGTCTTGGGGGTTGGATCAGCATGCTCCTTGTGAAATATGGAATCAGTTAATCTAGTTTTCCTGATGATGACAGTTGTAAATATAAGTGTTTTGCTCCATAACTGATTTTAGCAAATGTAGTTTTGGTAGAACAAAACACATTGTAAAAAACACACACACTAAAATGAGTCACTGCCTTCAGTCCAATCTGCTTACAGGGAGGCTGTGACATCCACACGTTGACCTACCCAATTCTTACAGATAGGTCTAGCTTAGTTCTGCCCACATCGTAAAAATCCTCTGATGTCATCCGCTCTTTATAAGCAGGAAGCTGTTACGCTCACCTGATCACTGCGGGACCGTTGGGGCACGGTTGGGGCCCTCCATTGAGTTGGCTCCCCTGGATCCGAGTCTACCCTCAGCTGCTGTAGTGTGGACAGCTCTGGTCACTGGCAATGCCCTGTTGTTTTGTAAGGATGAGCTCTCCGTCCAGCTTCTCTTCAGCAGGGGCACTGTAGATAGACCTAGTTGCTTCACTGGTCCGTATATGTGATGTCCCAGACCAGCTGCGACCAATCCCCTTTTGAGGTAAGTGTTTGTTACAATGATTATCGTCCGCAAGATTTTGCAATATCTTTCCCAATGATTCCTGCCTGTAATTCTTATAATGTCTTTCCTTTTTCCAAAAGATGTGAAGATGGCCCTGCTATGTCGCAGTGTTGGAAATGAGCCTGCACGGTGCCAGAAGGGAAATGGAGTGGCTCCACTGGAGGGTATGTTGGGTTTCTAGGTAATACGCAAGGCTTAGCTATTGCGCAGCCAAGCGTTGAATGTTAATGCAGTTTCTAACCTTGTGTGTTCCTTTTCTCTTGCAGGGATAGCCTGACATCCAATGATGGAGAGCGGTGATCCGAGAACCTGTTAGCGGCTGGTAGATGGAAGATCCATGAAGATGCTGGATGAGAAGAAGACTCCCACGTAGGTGCGCTCGGAAAGGTGAGGATAAGACGAGCTCAGGCGATGGATTTGCAGAAACAGGTAAGATGTGCTCTGTGCTGTAAGCAATGGTATGGCTGGATTCTGGTAAGATGCGTGCTGTGCTGTGGGCGATGGTATGGCTGGATTCAGGTAAGATTCACGCTGTGCTGTGAGCGATGGTATGGCTGGATTCAGGTAAGATGCGCGCGTTGAAGATGATGTGCAGGCCCTGATGGAATGCGTGCTGAGCTGGAAACAGGTAAGAGCTTCAGACGATGGTAAGCGTTACGCTGCACAGAGCAGACTAAAGCAAAACCTCTACATGCGGGTGCGGCTGGCTTAAATAGTCTGGCTCCAGCCACTCCCCTTTAGCTCCGCCTTTTGGCCCCACCTCACCACTCCCATAGACTTCTGCACGTGCCTTCCAATACCTTCTAATGGCCACACCCGGCCTGGGTGCACGTGCTTCAGACTCAACGTGTGAAGAGCACACTTTCTCATGAGCCTGGCACAAAAGGCGCCAGGACAAGGTCCATTTGGACTCTTTGGGGGATGAAAGTGATGGCCGTGGTTTAGTGGCCATGACAGAAGCTTAGGGGGAGTCAGGACATTCAAAAATCCAAGATTCAAGAAAATCCAGCATTCATAAATCAACATCCAGAGATCCAGGCATTCCACATTCACCGTGCAAGATTCCATATTCCAGAAGCCAGGCCAGAGCTAGCTGACCCTATCCAGGCAAAATCACTGACCCTGAATTAAAACCCTACTAAAATCCCTATAATTCAGGGAGGAAGGGGAAAAGGCTGTAGTACCCTTTTTTGGAGTATCATGTGAACAGACCGGCTTTGCCCTGCTACCTGCTTGCCCAGCTGATGCACCTCGCTGTCCCCAGTGATCAGACTAGGCCCAGCTGTCCCACTCCAGGAGAGCCCTCCGCTGTGCAGTAACTACATTTTACCTTGCTGCCCCGGACCCGATCGCTCTCCAAACTACCCCATTCAAGGCTCTTTTTAAGTATTTTCCTCCCCAGTAACCAAAAAGCTGCATCCCTTTCTTTGTTACCTTGTATTAGGTCCAATCACACAGAAATCCTATAAATATCATAGTAAATTCTTAAATTTTCAGAATCTTAGGAAAGTCTGAGTTAATTTCCAAGTGTTAGCGCCATTCTTTCCAACTCATTTCAGTCCTTGTGTAAGTCCTTAGTACTATTTTGAATAATTTAATTAATTCCCATGTACAGCTGAACGTGGCATGGATAGGTTGCCATTGCAAGTAACCATCTTTCTTTAAAAATCTAGTCACTAAATTATAGTTTTTAGTAAAAGAAATCACTTTACTAAAAAAAACAAGTTGTCCTGTGAAATTATTCCCGTTTAAAAACCAGGTTTCCTTTCCCTTTAAGAATCTCATACTGTCATCCATCCAGAGTTACCCTTTCACTTTCATATTATACCTGTGATGTGCCTTTTATACCTAAGCATCAAAACTGCATTCCGATTTTGTCTGTTTAACCCATTTTCCAAGCCGTTTTGCTGTTTTTAACCTGTGAAACTAAGCAAATGCAATTTATCCATATGTTATTTTGCTGCAGTGTATTTTTCCTTCCAAAGTCGATTTTCTGAACTGTATGCCTGTTGTTAGTACATTGCCTGATAGTTTGCTAGTGATTTGATAGGTTATTTATAATGTGCTTAATACCCAGAGGTTTCTAAGCACGGACTTGAGGATCAAATCTCTGTTGCTCTGTGTCGTCTTGCTTTCAGGGTGAGCATGTTGCCCCTGTGCTACGCTCCTGAGCTGTTCTTACTTCTTTGATATGGCCATAATCATTTCTACCTCATTCATTCAACCGCACATGTAAAATAACTATTTAGTATTTCCGAGTGCTATTTTGCTCAATTTCAAGGGTTTTCGATCAATTTTGCTTCCCATTCAGGGTTGGAAAAATGTGGTTAACAGGCATTTGATGGGGTGTTTCAGGAGGAAACACTAACTGTGGTGGTATCTGAAAATAATACCCAAAAAGTGATCTTGTTTTTATTCAATTGTGCATTGTGTATCTGATGTTAAATGGTCAAACTATGTGTGTTCTGTCAGTTTACAGTGTAATTATTACTACAATGGTGATTGCTGCCCTATATGGAATGTGTTTGATTTTTATTCCAAATTAAAATAAATAACTATTTCATTATCACACACCGGCCTGATTCATGGTCTACTGTGACACGGGGTGTATGTTAAGGGGGGGGTGAGATGGATTGGCTGCCTTCTCAAAGCTGAATCCAAATTCATGAATTTAAAAGTGTTTTAATTGTGCGCTGCATCCTTGGCCAGTATGAAGAGTCCTTGTCTGGAGTGTGATGCCTCTTTGAAATCCTTAACAACATGGGGGCTTGTCCGGGATTGAAATAGTGTTTCCACCCGTGACAGCTTAACACAGCAGGCTAACCTTCAATGTTAGAAAACTGTGTTAGACTCTAAAAGCGCCTTTCCAAAACTTAGATCCTAAGTATCAGGTCTGTGTGTAAAAATAAAGTAAAATCAAACCTGAACTAGACAAAAAGCAACAGAATACAGTTTAATCTTGTATTAATAATTTAATAAAGGTAGAACACTCTTCATAATGACCACAGTAGAGATAGAAATGGCTAGGCAGCACCTTCTGCATATATTATTTGTCAGAGGGGAATGGGCAGAGCAAAATGAGGACGCATGGCTAGAAGAAATGATGCAACAGGTCACTGCCATGAACATAGATGTGTGGCAGACATCAAGCCTTGAGCGAACTGTATATGACTCCAAGCATTAAAGAGCAACAGGTTAAAATGGTCTGATTCACAGCCTACTAGATCTCCACATGGGTATTATGGAGGAAAAATATGAAGAAAATAGAACCCTTGCGCATAACTAGTCTGAGCGCTTAAAACAAAGCCAGACTGAACTAACACTAGTAGGAGAGAAATTGCAAAAGAGCCAAGATTCTAAGGTAGAATTACTAAAATATAATAGGGCCTGCTCAGAACAAAGAGTCATGTTACAAAATCAGATCAAAGAGTTGGAAGAGGAGAATAAGAAATTAATCAGTAAAGAACTCCAATTACAGACAGAATTTAACCAAGATCACCAGATGTTAAGTACAATCAAACAACAGAGGGGCACCCTCTATCAGGAAAAAGATGCCCTATGTCAGGAAGTGAGCAACCTAAAAACAGAGCTACAGAAAAGAGAGTTAGACCTCCAGAAACTAAATTAACTAAAAGTAGAATATGAACATTTATTTGGGCACAGCAGACAAGTGGAATGTGCTCTAGAAGAGAACATACAAGCTAAAAATGTGCAAAATCAGGAGATGAATCTCCTGCAACAATAATTGTCTCAGTATTCCCAGACCATAGAGGCAGCACAAAAACACAATGAGGCCCTTGGTGATGAGAACAGGGGACTACAGATCCAGGTAGAGTCTCAAGAAAAGGTAATAGAAGTAAGTCAAGCCCTGATAGCAGAGAAAAAGGCTCAGGTATTTGCCTACTGTCAGGAAATAGGGGCTGAGAAGGAGAAACTTGAGCAGTTAAAAAAAGAGTATGCTAGGCTGAATCCCAACTTGAGGGACCCCGAACAAGTGGAGAGGGACAGGGCAACCCCTGATCACATTGTGTTGCCCTCTGTATTAAGGGACTCAACCCCATTTACCACTTTGTATGCACAAGGTGCTACTGACTTCAGGCCCACCGGTTCAAAAGAACAGGGAAGCATGAGGCAGCCAGACTTAAGTAGGTCCAGCATGACTGAACAGACAGGCCACCACCCATCAGAGATTGATGGATGAGCGTCCCTGTACAAATTCTGAAATGGTATGGCTGAAATATCTGATCACGAAGACTCCTAGAGGAGAAACTCAGGGAGCTAGACCTAAAGAAGCATCACTTTCAAAGGAACCATGTGGTTCCCTTTGCAGAAAAACAGCTTGAAATGAGGCCCCAAAAGAGCATTCTGAAAACCTCCATCCAAACAGGGCAGTGGGGGGATTCTCCACCAACCCTAGAAGCAGAGAGGAGTCAGAAGACCCCTCTCCTGTTCGAAAGAGGGAGTCCAAGGGGAGTGACCCAGAGAGCCCAACGTACAACAGGAGAGAACAAACTAGGCCCCCCAGAGCAAATCAAAAGCTCAAGGAATCAGGGAGCACCTAGAAGATAAAGAGGGGACCTCAAACAGTAGCAGCTCTGTGTCTGACGGTGAGTGGACTCAGGAAACATGGCAAATGAAGGCCAATAAACAAAATAGTGTGCTGGTGAAATACCCTATTAGGCAGATTAAGGTGGAAAACTGTGGCCCGTCTGAACTAAATCAGTCAGGGTTGGCCAAGTCCTTCTCCTTCGTCAACCACTTGTAGAGCAAATTCAAAACCAGATGGGGAGTCCTGAATTCCTGATATTCTCTTGATATGGAGTGGTCCATGTACTTTAACACTTGGAACTATGCAAAGGCTTCAATAGGCAATATGATGCAACCATACTGCATCCCCAAGTACGTCCCTCCAGGGGTCAAGTCCTAAAAATTAAAGTGGGGAACTCATCAACAAATGTAATGGGATGCCACGTCGCCAGGAATTAGCATATCAAGGTGAAATATGCACATTTCATTAAATTGGAAGCAGAGACCGGCGGCTGAGTCTGGCAGTCATTGCAGTCTGCCTTTGATGCCTATTGTCTTTGTCAGAGGAGGAGGTGTGTTTTGGTGAGCCTTGCCTACATCTAAAGCCCCACAGCGTGGAGTGCGGAAAGCGCAGTTTGGTAGCTGAGTCTGGCAGTCATTGTAGTCTGCCTTTGCTGCCTATTGTGTTTGTCAGTGGAGGAGGTGTGTTTTGGTGAGCCTTGCCTACATCTAAGGCCACACAGCGCAGAGCGCGGCAAGCGGAGTCCGGCAGCTGAGTCTGTCAGTCATTGCAGTCTGTGTAGGCTGTGTAGACTGCGAGACTGATAAGCGTATTATCGAATGCGCCAAGGGTTCTGCAGCTGTATACAAACAATAAGGTAAAGCGTTTGCCTGTGTGGACATTACTCTTCTGATTTGTTTTGAACGCACAGAATTATATCTCACTTTGCAGCAGCGACCGGGAGACTGCGGGTTGTCAATTTGATCCGAGCCGCATTATACGAGGAAAGATACCTTCCCCTTGAACTCACTACAATGTGCGAAAGAAAGCAGCATTGAACTCGCATTATGTGTTCCTGGAGGCATGTGCAAACAGTAAGGTAAAGCCTTTGTTTGTGCTAGTATTGTATAATTGAACATTTTCTTTTGAATACGCAGGAACATTATTACATCTCATTACAACCTGCTGCAATGACCCGGAAACTGCGGGTTGATCATTTGATCCCGGCCGCACAGTATGAGGAAAGACACCTTCCTTATGAGCTCATTTTGAAAAGAAAGTCATTTCAAATTTTATAGCCACTTAGCGACTGGGAGACTATGGAATATTCTTTGATCCTGGCCGCATATAAATAAGAAGGGTTTTACCATTACTTCTGTAAATATTTTAAGGATAAACATTGCTTTCTCAGCTATTGAGTGGAGAATTATATATTGCATTGAATCTGATAGTGACCCAGGAGAACAAAGTAGACTTTACTACATTACACCATAAGTAATTATCAAAATGCTGACAACCAAGAAGAGCGTCCAGTCTAAAATACAATCTCTGCAAACAAAAAAGTAAAGTGAAAGAACAAATACCAAAGGGTGCTATAACATAATTCTTTCCAACCAACACTCAGCACACTAAAAAATCAATAGTGTTGGCGGAACCAGAACTATCACAACATAATGGCAGCAACCCTTGTGAGGAAACTACCTTTGGTGATATAGACCACAATTCACTGCTCGACATTTGCCACAAGATGCAAAAGGCAATGACGCCTACTCAAGTGAAAACTCTACAGCCACCTCAGGATAATCAGGAAATTAACGTAGAGGCATATGTGCACATGTCCCTGTTAGGGAGAATTCTCTGTTTAGGCTGAATTTCCTAACCTTGTGAGTCCCCCAGCAGCTTTGCTGGATTTCGGGAGTTTGTTTTTTCCATCCTGCCAAGAGTGAGACTCTTTTTCTCCCACTCTTGGACATGTATGTGTGTAATTCCTTCAAATGTCAATGTGTTCTATGGGCTATGGGGTCTTTTATTCCATAGGGTCGCATATGTTTTTCTATGTGTGTTACACCGCACCCTACGTGCCGTAACACGGGGGCGTCCTAGCGGACCCCCACCATAGACTCCATACCTGGGGACTGACTACTGTCTCCCCGGGCATGTAAAGTCACCATTGGATTTACTAGGCCTAAATTTACTAACAGAACTAGTACAAACCATCTTATTGTGGACGTACTAGTAGGGGTAATTCGATTACTCCTGGATCTGTTACTCGAGGGGGCACTGTCCCGTCCCCCCTCGTCGAGTTTTGGCTGGTGGCAGTGGAAACTACTTGTTATGTTCGACCCCGAACATAACCCTATGGGATTCGTCCCATTGTTGGAGATTGATACTTTTCTCGTTAATCTCTAACGTACCACCGGTCTACTTATCTTAAATAAGTTTATCGGATGGTATTTTCCGCCAGAACTGGGTTTGTAAAATGGCGTCTGTGTTCGTCTCTGTGACTCCTAAACCAAAGGTTGAGCCCTTTGTTCCATTCTGTCTGGGTTACCACAGGGGTGTGGGAGGGGGTTTAGGCACCCTGGACCGAGTTGCCTTGCTAACTCCGGTCACACTCTGGAGTGATTGGCCCAGGTGGTGAGCCTTCCCGCTCACCACTTAGCATGTGTTGATTGACAGCTAGGCTGAATGAATGGGGGTTTTCTGCATAAAAGCAGGGCTTTTGGGACTGGATCTTCAGAAGTCGCCACAGGACCTAAGAATCCGACGAGGGTAACGTTGAGCCGACCTGCACGACGACACCTCCGGTGGAGCCCTGCGGAACCGACTTGCCACTTCCCGACGGCAGAGGAGATCTCCCTGCCGGAGAGTCTCTTCCCCTGACTGGTGGGAACAACCAGTCCCCTTTGCTTTTTATTCGCCTCAGGACGCAGTGGTTGAATTGCCCGTGCAGAGCACCTCGGCAACCGGATAGCCACTACCTCTGTACCGTGACCAAAAGGTGGTGCCTTGTGACGGAGCACTCCGTGGCTGGTCTCTTCCCTGGTGATGCACCGGACTTCACTTTTCTTCGACCACGAGATCATCTCTACTCTTGGCAAAGACCCGACGTGCATCCACCACCAGGAACAACTGCCCCCGTCGGAGCTGCCCTCCACAACAAGGTACCGTGTCCACCTAGCTTCCCGTTCAATCGGTTCGAGTGAGGTGTCTTAATCCTCTCCGTTCCGTTGGGTCGCCTCCAAGCTTTTCTCAGTCATTGTTCTGAACTGGTTCAACCTGCTGATAACAATTTGCTATAAAGACTTGAATGCATCTCCACTAGAGACTTTTTGGGGCATCGCGCCTTGCCTCTCTCCGAGTGGGCCTGGCCTTTGAACTTTACGATCTATTGTGATTCTTGCCTTCCTGCCTTGCATTTTATCCGCATAGGATTGAACTGTGTTGATTTCATAACCTGCCTATCTTTTTCTCTCCCGTCCTAACAAAAATTAGATTGGCATCTAGGTTGAGGTATACAACTCTGTCTGAAAATAAGTGGTACCGGTAGAACCTAGACCTGTCGAAATATTGCTAGGGGGATTGATTGTTTCTTCTTCGTAGAGTAATTGTGTTTGATTTGTTTGCCGTGAACTTGCCATAGTGTTTTTCATAGATGTTTCATTATAAATAAATACCTTAATATCTTTACACTAAGCCTCGTTGCGTGTTTGCTTGTCTTGCTGGGAAGAATTGCCCTATCTTGTATACTCCACATACTGCTCAACTCTTCTTGAGGGAAGTCTGACTGCTCAGCCACAGCTACCAAGTGAATCTGTGTGGTACAGACTGCTACCAAGTGGGTTCACCGCCCAACACCTGTAGTCCTAAATCTTTTGCAGTGGTCCCAGAGGGAACTGCACAGGTTTCCGCCTAACACTGGTGTACAGCAGTGGGATTTGTATCGAGTATACAGTTTAGAGTGCTTTTCGATACTGTAGGATAACTAACCACAAAACTTTTCACAAATTTCAAAAAACATGTCTACGATGGAAACTTACAGTCAAGAGTCTTTGTCAGGTGAAAATACTGAGAGTTTACGAGCTCTCTGTAGGCAAGAGAATCTTTCTGTAAGAGTCAAGAAATTAGAACTAATAGAGAGATTGCTGGCGAACCAAAGTCTGGGTACTGGTTCAGAGGAACCAATCTCTCCAGCAAATGTAGATGACAGTGATGGTGTTGATCTGAATCATAATTCTGATGATAGCGATGAAGAGGCTGACGAGGACGGCGAGGCTAACGAAGGAACTGTCTCCCCTGCTCCTCTACCTGCCTTACCAGCTGTGCCTACGGGGCCCATACCAGGTCCCACAAGTAACCCTGCTTATTTTGAACTTGAAAAAATGAAGCTCAAACTAGAATACAAACGGTTCTTGGCTCAATCCGAACGAAACCAAGAGCTCGAGTTCAGACGGATGAATGCCCAGGCTGAGCAGAAGCAAGCTGAGTTAAGATTCAGAGAAATAGAACTTAATCACGAGTTAGAGATGAAAAAGTTGTCTATGGAAAATGCTTCTCTCTCCTCTGGTTCCTCTAGGAGCTCCAGTCCCAAAAGACCCCGGATGCCGAAGGAATTAGTGGGTATGTATGAACCGAGATTGGATGTGTTGGATTGGTTGAAACTGTTTGAATACAATCATGGGCTCCAGGACATCACCGGGAATGCTTTACTTCCCTGGTTGTTCTCTAGGCTCCCTCCTGTTGCGACTGATGTGGTAATGGAGTTGGGGGAGGCGGATAAGACGGATTACGAAAGTGTGAAACTAGCTTTAATAGCTAGATTCGGGAAGACCCCTTTCCAGTATCTTAAGAGGTTTAGAACCCTCAAAAAGCATGATGGTACCCCTTGGGCTACCTGGGTGAGTGAATGGTTGAAAAACTTAGAGGGATGGATTAAGGGTTACAAAGTGAACACTTATGAGGGTATGAGAAATCTTTTTATGTTGGAGTCTATTTATGATGCCTGTTCTCCTGAGCTCAGACAGCACTTGGCTGATTCGAAGGAATTGGATTCCAGGGAGCTAGCTAAGGCTGCTGACTTGTGGGTTGCCAACAGGGCTACTCATAAGGATTCTGGGGCAACTCAGAAAAAGGATGAGGGAAAACAGCCTAAAAAAGACTCAAAAGAGAATTCTAATAACTCACATTCCAAAGAGGGCCCCAAACAAAACCAGAAGGGTAAGCCACAAGGAAAACCACAGCAGAATAGGGTGTCTTCTGGTGCCAAACCAGAAGGAGGTCAGAACAAGCCACCATTCCAGAAAGCATTCGGTAAATGCTTTGTTTGTGGCTCGACTGACCACGTGAAAGGAGATCCCAGATGTAAGGGTAAACCTTCAGGGGTCCAGCTTGTCTCCTTAGCCTTCGCTCCAGAGGAGGAAGTCCAAATGGCAAGTGGAAACTTTCTACTGCTAGCTGACGAACCCATTGGAGTCTCAGCCAGCGTTTCTTTAGTATCTCTGGGGTTGTGGGAACAACAGAATTTAGATGTCTATAATTCTATCCCCGATAATACTAAAGAGTATTATAAGGACAGTGTCCAGGTGAATGGTCAGGAGACTCCTGCCATTAGGGACACTGGGGCCGCATAACTGTGGTGGATAAATCGTTTTTCCAGGCTGAGGATGTTGCTAAGGCACCCAAACGCCTCACCAAGTTAGCTGGAGGGCCTGTGCAGATGCTTCCCCAATTACCATTTCTCATCCAGTATAATGACATGACTGTAAAGATACCTGTCAGCATACAGAGTGAGGTACCAGGACGCATACTGTTGGGTAACGATTTGAAAACTCTCGGAGTTGTATCGCATACTCCCAGACCTCCTAGTAAACGGTTACAGGAGCTAACCAGACCTGCAAGAGAGAGGACCATGCGCGGTACTCTCGGGGAGATGATGAAGAAAGAAATCACTCCTGCTCCACTGGAATTGTCGACCGCTGTCTCCAAGACATCCAAAGCAAAAGGGAAACCCAAGGCTTCTATCCCGAAACCAGCAGCCTGCATTCCAGTGCAGCCAACACAGACTTCCCCGCGGTTGTCCAACGTTACACCCGTAACTCCACCTCCAGCTGAGGCTGAGAGGGAGGTACAACCCTGCGTGGTAGAATTAGACTCTGAGGAAGTGCTAATGGAAGGCCAGGAACTCATTGGAGATCTGGATCCTGTTGACCATCCTGAGCTGCAGTCTTTACTGGCAGAAGGTGGACCCACCAGGGCAGACTTCAGTAAGGGACAGAGAGAATGTCCAACTCTGGAAGGTCTTCGCCACCAGGCAGAAGCTCAGGCTGAAGGGCAAGAGCCTGGGAAATACAGGTTGCACTGGGAAGATGGCCTCTTCTACAGTGAACCGACCGAGTCTGCACCTGGAGACTACAAACGATTTGTAGTACCCCAAGAGAACAGACCACATTTCTTGCAGTTAGCCCACGAGATTCCTTTGGCTGGTCACTTGAGTTTCAAGAATACTAAGGAAAGGCTCTCCCTCTACTTCTATTGGCCGAAGATGGGGCCGAAGTAAAAAAACACTGCAGGAGCTGCCACACCTGCCAGATCTCTGGTAAGGTTAGCTCCAAGGATGTGGCACCTTTAGTGCCTCTCCCGGTTGTGGGAGTCCCATTTGAGAGAGTAGGGATTGACATTGTTGGTCCCCTTGATCCTCCAACCTCCTCAGGCAACAGGTTTATACTTTTTGTAGTAGACCATGCTACTAGGTATCCTGAGGCAATTCCTATTTGGACTGTTACAGCCCCGGCTGTGGCTAAGGCCCTCCTTGGTATTTTTAATAGGGTCGGGTTTCCTAAGGAACTAATCTCTGACAGGGGGTCAAACTTTATGTCCAACTACATGAAAGCCATGTGGAAAACCTGTGGAGTTACTAACAAGTTCTCAACAGCTTACCACCCACAAACCAATGGGTTGGTAGAACGGTTCAACCGAACTATGAAGAGCATGATAGGTGCTTTAGAGGAACCCCTTAAGCGTAAATGGGACCTTCTACTGCCATGCCTTCTCTTTGCTTATAGAGCAGTCCCTCAGGAGGGAGTAGGTTACTCTCCCTTCGAACTACTCTATGGTCATCCCATCAGAGGTCCATTGGTCCTGATTAAGGAGGGGTTGGAGAGTGCTCCTTCTCCCAAGCCAGTCAGAGTGACTGACTACGTGATAGGTCTCCGGAGGAGAATGTCACACATGATGACGGAAGCAAGCGATAACTTGAAAGCTGGACAAGCATTGGTCAAGCACTGGCACGATCAAAAGGCTAACATAGTTGAGTTTGCTCAAGACCAACTCGTTCTCGTTATGATCCCAACAAGGCAGAGGGCCTTGCAAGATAAGTGGATGGGACCCTTCCGAGTAGTGGATAAACTCGGAGAGGTTAACGATCTGGTGGACTTGGGCAATCCCAAGGAGGCTCCGACAGTCTTTCACACCAACCGACTTAAAGCGTATGTCTCACAACCTGATGTAGGAGCGTTGCTTCTAGCATCATCCGAGGAAGAAGAAGAGAGTGAAGCTCTTCCGGATCTCCTCAGAGGCTTACCTTTAGATGTAAAAATTGAAGGAGTAAATCTCTCCTCCAATCTGACACCCGAGCTACAAGAAGAGTGCCAATCTATGTTGAATCAGTTTGCCTCTCTGTTCTCGCTTTCGCCAGGCTTCACCCCTTGGGGCCAGCACGACATACTCACTGGTGACTGTCTGCCAGTCAAAAGCAGAGGATACCGCATGTCAGAAAACGTACGAACCCACATCAAAGGTGAGGTCAGCAAGATGCTCGATCTCGGGGTAATAGAGCCCTCTACTAGTCCATGGTCTAGCCCAGTTGTGTTAGTACCAAAGGCCGGATCTAAAGAGCTTAGATTCTGCGTGGATTATAGAGCTCTTAATGCAGTCACCAATACTGATGCCTACCCTTTGCCAAGAACAGATGAGTTGGTGGATAAACTTGGCGCCGCCAAGTTCTTCAGCACATTTGACTTGCCATCAGGCTATTGGCAAATAGCCCTGACAAACCATACCAAGGAGAAAACTGCATTTTCTACCCCGTTGGCTTATACCAGTTTAAGGTAATGCCTTTCGGACTGAAGAATGCACCTGCTACGATTCAACGGATGGTAAACCAGGTTCTGAATGGGATGGAGGACTTCTGCATGGCATACTTGGATGACATCGCAGTATTCAGCAATTCCTGGGAAGAACATGTAACCCACCTGAGAGATGTTTTGCAGGCTCTTGGACGAGCCAATCTGACCATAAAGGCGAGTAAATGCCAAATTGGACAGAGTAAGGTAGTCTATCTTGGACATGAGGTAGGAGGTGGAGAAATAAGGCCTTTGCTCAGTAAGATTGAAGCTGTGCAAAATTGGACAACACCGACTACTCAAACCCAAGTGAGAGCCTTCCTAGGCCTCACTGGGTATTACAGGAATTTCATAGAGAACTATGGGACCATAGCTTCTCCACTGAATGTCATCTCCTCGCCCACATTTCCTAAAAAGGTTAAATGGAACGAGGAGTGCAATCAGGCTTTTGAAAACCTGAAAAAGGCTCTTTGCCAAGCCCCAGTACTCAGAGCTCCTGATTACCGCCAACACTTCATTGTGCAGACAGACGCTTCAAATATAGGAATAGGTGCCATACTCAGTCAACTGGATGGGAAAGGTAGGGAGCACCCCGTTTGCTTCATCAGCCGCAAGCTGAAGGATCCTGAAACAAGGTGGGCAACAATCGAAAGAGAGTGCTTTGCTATCGTGTGGGCTCTGAAGAAGTTTAGGCCGTACTTGTATGTTTCTACTTTTGTCATTCAGACTGACCACCAACCCTTGAGATGGTTAATGCAAATGAAAGGGGAAAACCCAAAACTATTGAGATGGTCGATCTGCCTACCAGGGTTTGAATTCACCATTGAGCACAGGTCAGGATGTCACCACCAAAATGCTGATGGTCTCTCTAGGATGTATGTCATCGACTAGAGGTATGAGATTCATCCAGGAGTGGATTAAATCCTTCTGTCCCTTAGTCTGGGGGGGGCGAGTGTTAGGGAGAATTCTCTGTTTAGGCTGAATTTCCTAACCTAGTGAGTCCCCTAGCAGCTTTGCTGGATTTCGGGAGTTTGTTTTTTCCATCCTGCCAAGAGTGAGACTCTTTTTCTCCCACTCTTGGACATGTATGTGTGTAATTCCTTCAAATGTCAATGTGTTCTATGGGCTATGGGGTCTTTTACTCCATAGGGTCTCATATGTTTTTCTATGTGTGTTACACCGCACCCTACGTGCCGTAACACGGGGGCGTCCTAGCGGACCCCCACCATAGACTCCATACCCGGGGACTGACTACCGTCTCCCCGGGTATGTAAAGTCACCATTGGCTTTACTAGGCCTAAATTTACTAACAGAACTAGTACAAACCTATTGTGGACGTACTAGTAGGGGTAATTCGATTACTCCTGGATCTGTTACTCGAGGGGGCACTGTCCCATCCCCCCTCGTCGAGTTTTGGCTGGTGGCAGTGGAAACTACTTGTTATGTTCGACCCCGAACATAACCCTATGGGATTCGTCCCATTGTTGGAGATTGATACTTTTCTCGTTAATCTCTAACGTACCACCGGTCTACTTATCTTAAATAAGTTTATCGGATGGTATTTTCTGCCAGAACTCGGTTTGTAAAATGGTGTCTGTGTTCGTCTCTGTGACTCCTAAACCAAAGGTTGAGCCCTTTGTTCCATTCTGTCTGGGTTACCACAGGGGAGTGGGAGGGGGTTTAGGCACCCTGGACCGAGTTGCCTTGCCAACTCCGGTCGCACTCTGGAGTGATTGGCCCAGGTGGTGAGCCTTCCCGCTCAACACTTAGCATGTGTTGATTGACAGCTAGGCTGAATGAATGGGGGTTTTCTGCATAAAAGCAGGGCTTTTGGGACTGGATCTTCAGAAGTCGCCACAGGACCGAAGAATCCGACGAGGGTAACGCTGAGCCGACCTGCACGACGACACCTCCGGTGGAGCCCTGCGGAACCGACTCGCCACTTCCCGACGGCAGAGGAGATCTCCATGCCGGAGATTCTCTTCCCCTGACTGGTGGGAACAACCAGTCCCCTTTGCTTTTTATTCGCCTCAGGACGCAGTGGTTGAATTGCCCGTGCAGAGCACCTCGGCAACCGGATAGCCACTACCCCTGTACCATGACCAAAAGGTGGTGCCTTGTGACGGAGCACTCCGCGGCTGGTCTCTTCCCTGGTGGTGCACCGGACTTCACTTTTCTTCGATGACGAGATCATCTCTACTCTTGGCAAAGACCCGACGTGCATCCACCACCAGGAACAACTGCCCCCGCCGGAGCTGGCCTCCACAACAAGGTACCGTGTCCGCCTAGCTTCCCGTTCGATCGGTTCGAGTGAGGTGTCTTAATCCTCTCCGTTCCGTTGGGTCGCCTCCAAGCTTTTCTCAGTCATTGTTCTGAACTGGTTCAATCTGCCGATAACAATTTGCTATAAAGACTTGAATGCATCTCCACTAGAGACTTTTTGGGACATCGCGCCTTGCCTCTCTCCGAGTGGGCCTGGCCTCTGAACTTTACGATCTATTGCGATTCTTGCCTTCCTGCCTTGCATTTTATCCGCGTAGGATTGAACTGTGTTGATTTCATAACCTGCCTATCTTTTTCTCTCCCGTCCTAACAAAAATTAGATTGGCATCTAGGTTGAGGTATACAACTCTGTCTGAAAATAAGTGGTACCGGTAGAACCTAGACTTGTCGAAATATTGCTAGGGGGATTGATTGTTTCTTCTTCGTAGAGTAATTGTGTTTGATTTGTTTGCCGTGAACTTGCCATAGTGTTTTTCATAGATGTTTCATTATAAATAAATACCTTAATATCTTTACACTAAGCCTCGTTGCGTGTTTGCTTGTCTTGCTGGGAAGAATTGCCCTATCTTGTATACTCCACATACTGCTCAACTCTTCTTGAGGGAAGTCTGACTGCTCAGCCACAGCTACCAAGTGAATCTGTGTGGTACAGATGGCTACCAAGTGGGTTCACCGCCCAACACCTGTAGTCCTAAATCTTTTGCAGTGGTCCCAGAGGGAACTGCACAGGTTTCCGCCTAACACTGGTGTACAGCGGTGGGATTTGTATCGAGTATACAGTTTAGAGTGCTTTTCGACACTGTAGGATAACTAACCACAAAACTTTGCACAAAAAGCAACTTTCAAAAAACATGTCTACGATGGAAACTTACAGTCAAGAGTCTTTGTCAGGTGAAAATACTGAGAGTTTACGAGCTCTCTGTAGGCAAGAGAATCTTTCTGTAAGAGGCAAGAAATTAGAACTAATAGAGAGATTGCTGGCGAACCAAAGTCTGGGTACTGGTTCAGAGGAACCAATCTCTCCAGCAAATGTAGATGACAGTGATGGTGTTGATCTGAATCATAATTCTGATGATAGCGATGAAGAGGCTGACGAGGACGGCGAGGCTAACGGAACTGTCTCCCCTGCTCCTCTACCTGCCTTACCAGCTGTGCCTACGGGGCCCATACCAGGTCCCACAAGTAACCCTGCTTATTTTGAACTTGAAAAAATGAAGCTCGAACTAGAATACAAACGGTTCTTGGCTCAATCCGAACGAAACCAAGAGCTCGAGTTCAGACGGATGAATGCCCAGGCTGAGCAGAAGCAAGCTGAGTTAAGACTCAGAGAAATAGAACTTAATCACGAGTTAGAGATGAAAAGGTTGTCTATGTAAAATGCTTCTCTCTCCTCTGGTTCCTCTTGGAGCTCCAGTCCTAAAAGACCCCGGATGCTGAAGGAATTAGTGGGTATGTATGAACCGAGATTGGATGTGTTGGATTGGTTGAAACTGTTTGAATACAATCATGGGCTCGAGGACATCACCGGGAATGCTTTACTTCCTTGGTTGTTCTCTAGGCTCCCTCCTGTTGCGACTGATGTGGTAATGGAGTTGGGGGAGGCGGATAAGACGGATTACGAAAGTGTGAAACTAGCTTTAATAGCTAGATTCGGGAAGACCCCTTCCCAGTATCTTAAGAGGTTTAGAACCCTCAAAAAGCATGATGGTACCCCTTGGGCTACCTGGGTGAGTGAATGGTTGAAAAACTTAGAGGGATGGATTAAGGGTTACAAAGTGAACACTTATGAGGGTATGAGAAATCTTTTTATGTTGGAGTCTATTTATGATGCCTGTTCTCCTGAGCTCAGACAGCACTTGGCTGATTCGAAGGAATTGGATTCCAGGGAGCTAGCTGAGGCTGCTGACTTGTGGGTTGCCAACAGGGCTACTCATAAGGATTCTGGGGCAACTCAGAAAAAGGATGAGGGAAAACAGCCTAAAAAAGACTCAAAAGAGAATTCTAATAACTCACATTCCAAAGAGGGCCCCAAACAAAACCAGAAGGGTAAGCCACAAGGAAAACCACAGCAGAATAGTGTGTCTTCTGGTGCCAAACCGGAAGGAGGTCAGAACAAGCCACCATTCCAGAAAGCATTCGGTAAATGCTTTGTTTGTGGCTCGACTGACCACGTGAAAGGAGATGCCAGATGTAAGGGTAAACCTTCAGGGGTCCAGCCTGTCTCCTTAGCCTTCGCTCCAGAGGAGGAAGTCCAAATGGCAAGTGGAAACTTTCTACTGCTAGCTGACGAACCCATTGGAGTCTCAGCCAGCGTTTCTTTAGTATCTCTGGGGTTGTGGGAACAACAGAATTTAGATGTCTATAATTCTATCCCCGATAATACTAAAGAGTATTATAAGGACAGTGTCCAGGTGAATGGTCAGGAGACTCCTGCCATTAGGGACACTGGGGCCAGCATAACTGTGGTGGATAAATCGTTTTTCCAGGCTGAGCATGTTGCTAAGGCACCCAAATGCCTCACCAAGTTAGCTGGAGGGCCTGTGCAGATGCTTCCCCAATTACCAGTTCTCATCCAGTGTAACGACATGACTGTAAAGATACCTGTCAGCATACAGAGTGAGGTACCAGGACGCATACTGTTGGGTAACGATTTGAAAACTCTCAGAGTTGTATCGCATACTCCCAGACCTCCTAGTAAACGGTTACAGGAGCTAACCAGACCTGCAAGAGAGAGGACCATGCGCGGTACTCTCGGGGAGATGATGAAGAAAGAAATCACTCCTGCTCCACTGGAATTGTCGGCCGCTGTCTCCAAGACATCCAAAGCAAAAGGGAAACCTAAGGCTTCTATCCCGAAACCAGCAGCCTGCATTCCAGTGCAGCCAACACGGACTTCCCCGCGGTTGTCCAACGTTACACCCATAACTCCACCTCCAGCCGAGGCTAAGAGGGAGGTACAACCCTGCGTGGTAGAATTAGACTCTGAGGAAGAGCTAATGGAAGGCCAGGAACTCATTGGAGATCTGGATCCTATTGACCATCCTGAGCTGCAGTCTTTACTGGCAGAAGGTGGACCCACCAGAGCAGACTTCAGTAAGGGACAGAGAGAATGTCCAACTCTGGAAGGTCTTCGCCACCAGGCAGAAGCTCAGGCTGAAGGGCAAGAGCCTGGGGAATACAGGTTGCACTGGGAAGATGGCCTCTTCTACAGTGAACCGACCGAGTCTGCACCTGGAGACTACAAACGACTTGTAGTACCCCAAGAGAACAGACCACAGTTCTTGCAGTTAGCCCACGAGATTCCTTTGGCTGGTCACTTGAGTTTCAAGAAGACTAAGGAAAGGCTCTCCCTCTACTTCTATTGGCCGAAGATGGGGGCCGAAGTAGAAAAACACTGCAGGAGCTGCCACACCTGCCAGATCTCTGGTAAGGTTGGCTCCAAGAATGTGGCACCTTTAGTGCCTCTCCCGGTTGTGGGAGTCCCATTTGAGAGAGTAGGGATTGACATTGTTGGTCCCCTTGATCCTCCAACCTCCTCAGGCAACAGGTTTATACTTGTTGTAGTAGACCATGCTACTAGGTATCCTGAGGCAATTCCTATGAGGACTGTTACAGCCCCGGCTGTGGCTAAGGCCCTCCTTGGTATTTTTACTAGTTTCGGGTTTCCTAAGGAAGTAATCTCTGACAGGGGGTCAAACTTTATGTCCAACTACATGAAAGCCGTGTGGAAAACCTGTGGCGTTACTTACAAGTTCTCAACAGCTTACCACCCACAAACCAATGGGTTGGTAGAACGGTTCAACCGAACCATGAAGAGCATGATAGGTGCTTTAGAGGAACCCCTTAAGCGTAAGTGGGACCTTCTACTGCCATGCCTTCTCTTTGCTTATAGAGAAGTCCCTCAGGAGGGAGTAGGTTACTCTCCCTTTGAACTACTCTATGGTCATCCCGTCAGAGGTCCATTGGCCCTGATTAAGGAGGGGTTGGAGAGTGCTCCTTCTCCCAAGCCAGTCAGAGTGACTGACTACGTGATAGGTCTCCGGAGGAGAATGTCACACATGATGACGGAAGCAAGCGATAACTTGAAAGCTGGACAAGCATTGGTCAAGCACTGGCACGATCAAAAGGCTAACATAGTTGAGTTTGCTCAAGACCAGCTCGTTCTCGTTATGATCCCAAAAAGGCAGAGAGCCTTGCAAGATAAGTGGATGGGACCCTTCCGAGTAGTGGATAAACTCGGAGAGGTTAACTATCTGGTGGACTTGGGCAATCCCAAGGAGGCTCCGACAGTCTTTCACACCAACCGACTTAAAGCGTATGTCTCACGACCTGATGTAGGAGCGTTGCTTCTAGCATCATCCGAGGAAGAAGAAGAGAGTGAAGCTCTTCCGGATCTCCTCAGAGGCTTACCTTTAGATGTAAAAATTGAAGGAGTAAATCTCTCCTCCAATCTGACACCCGAGCAACAAGAAGAGTGCCAATCTATGTTGAATCAGTTTGCCTCTCTGTTCTCGCTTTCGCCAGGCTTGACCCCTTGGGGCCAGCACGACATACTCACTGGTGACTGTCTGCCAGTCAAAAGCAGAGGATACCGCATGTCAGAAAACGTACGAACCCACATCAAAGGTGAGGTCAGCAAGATGCTCGATCTCGGGGTAATAGAGCCCTCTACTAGTCCATGGTCTAGCCCAGTTGTGTTAGTACCAAAGGCCGGATCTAAAGAGCTTAGATTCTGCATGGATTATAGAGCTCTTAATGCAGTCACCAAGACTGATGCCCACCCTTTGCCAAGAACAGATGAGTTGGTGGATAAACTTGGCGCTGCCAAGTTCTTCAGCACATTTGACTTGACGTCAGGCTATTGGCAAATAACCCTGACAGACCATGCCAAGGAGAAAACTGCATTTTCTACCCCCGTTGGCTTATACCAGTTTAAGGTAATGCCTTTCGGACTGAAGAATGCACCTGCTACGTTTCAACGGATGGTAAACCAGGTTCTGAATGGGATGGAGGACTTCTGCATGGCATACTTGGATGACATCGCAGTATTCAGCAATTCCTGGGAAGAACATGTAACCCACCTGAGAGATGTTTTGCAGGCTCTTGGACGAGCCAAACTGACCATAAAGGCGAGTAAATGCCAAATTGGACAGAGTAAGGTAGTCTATCTTGGACATGAGGTAGGAGGTGGAGAAATAAGGCCTTTGCTCAGTAAGATTGAAGCTGTGCAAAATTGGACAACACCGACTACTCAAACCCAAGTGAGAGCCTTCCTAGGCCTCACTGGGTATTGCAGGAATTTCATAGAGAACTATGGGACCATAGCTTCTCCACTGAATGTCATCTCCTCGCCCAAATTTCCTAAAAAGGTTAAATGGAACGAGGAGTGCAATCAGGCTTTTGAAAACCTGAAAAAGGCTCTTTGCCAAGCCCCAGTACTCAGAGCTCCTGATTACCGCCAACACTTCATTGTGCAGACAGATGCTTCAAATATAGGAATAGGTGCCGTACTCAGTCAACTGGATGGGAAAGGTAGGGAGCACCCCGTTTGCTTCATCAGCCGCAAGCAGAAGGATCCTGAAACAAGGTGGGCAACAATCGAAAGAGAGTGCTTTGCTATCGTGTGGGCTCTGAAGCAGTTTAGACCGTACTTGTATGGTTCTACTTTTGTCATTCAGACTGACCACCAACCCTTGAGATGGTTAATGCAAATGAAAGGGGAAAACCCAAAACTATTGAGATGGTCGATCTGCCTACAAGGGTTTGAATTCACCATTGAGCAGAGGTCAGGATGTCACCACCAAAATGCTGATGGTCTCTCTAGGATGTATGTCATCGACTAGAGGTATGAGATTCATCCAGGAGTGGATTAAATCCTCCTGTCCCTTAGTCTGGGGGGGGCGAGTGTTAGGGAGAATTCTCTGTTTAGGCTGAATTTCCTAACCTAGTGAGTCCCCTAGCAGCTTTGCTGGATTTCTGGAGTTTGTTTTTTCCATCCTGCCAAGAGTGAGACTCTTTTTCTCCCACTCTTGGACATGTATGTGTGTAATTCCTTCAAATGTCAATGTGTTCTATGGGCTATGGGGTCTTTTACTCCATAGGGTCTCATATGTTTTTCTATGTGTGTTACACCGCACCCTACGTGCCGTAACACGGGGGCGTCCTAGCGGACCCCCACCATAGACTCCATACCCGGGGACTGACTACCGTCTCCCAGGGCATGTAAAGTCACCATTGGCTTTACTAGGCCTAAATTTACTAACAGAACTAGTACAAACCATCTTATTGTGGACATACTAGTAGGGGTAATTCGATTACTCCTGGATCTGTTACTCGAGGGGGCACTGTCTCGTCCCCCCTCGTCGAGTTTTGGCTGGTGGCAGTGGAAACTACTTGTTATGTTCGACCACGAACATAACCCTATGGGATTCGTCCCATTGTTGGAGATTGATACTTTTCTTGTTAATCTCTAACGTACCACCGGTCTACTTATCTTAAATAAGTTTATCGGATGGTATTTTCTGCCAGAACTCGGTTTGTAAAATGGTGTCTGTGTTCGTCTCTGTGACTCCTAAACCAAAGGTTGAGCCCTTTGTTCCACTTTTGGCGGGTCTCTGTACAGAGACCTTCCAAAGTGGTGCCATTCTGTCTGGGTTACCACAGGGGTGTGGGAGGGGGTTTAGGCACCCTGGACCGAGTTGCCTTGCCAACTCCGGTCGCTCTCTGGAGTGATTGGCCCAGGTGGTGAGCCTTCCCGCTCACCACTTACCATGTGTTGATTGACAGCTAGGCTGAATGAATGGGGGTTTTCTGCATAAAAGCAGGGCTTTTGGGACTGGATCTTCAGAAGTCGCCACAGGACCTAAGAATCCGACGAGGGTAACGCTGAGCCGACCTGCATGACGACACCTCCGGTGGAGCCCTGTGGAACCGACTCGCCACTTCCCGACGACAGAGAAGATCTCCCTGCCGGAGAGTCTCTTCCCCTGACTGGTGGGAACAACCAGTCCCCTTTGCTTTTTATTCACCTTAGGACGCAGTGGTCGAATTGCCCGTGCAGAGCACCTTGGCAACCGGATAGCCACTACCCCTGTACCACGACCAAAAGGTGGTGCCTTGTGACGGAGCACTCCACGGCTGGTCTCTTCCCTGGTGGTGCACCGGACTTCACTTTTCTTCGACGACGAGATCATCTCTACTCTTGGCAAAGACCCGATGTGCATCCACCACCAAGAACAACTGCTCCCGCCGGAGCTGCCCTCCACAACAAGGTACCGTGTCCGCCTGGCTTCCCGTTCGATCGGTTCGAGTGAGGTGTCTTAATCCTCTCCGTTCCGTTGGGTCGCCTCCAAGCTTTTCTCAGTCATTGTTCTGAACTGGTTCAATCTGCCGATAACAATTTGCTATAAAGACTTGAATGCATCTCCACTAGAGACTTTTTGGGACATCGCGCCTTGCCTCTTTCCGAGTGGGCCTGGCCTCTGAACTTTACGATCTATCTTGATTCTTGCCTTCCTGCCTTGCATTTTATCCGCGTAGGATTGAACTGTGTTGATTTCATAACCTGCCTATCTTTTTCTCTCCCGTCCTAACAAAAATTAGATTGGCATCTAGGTTGAGGTATACAACTCTGTCTGAAAATAAGTGGTACCGGTAGAACCTAGACTTGTCAAAATATTGCTAGGGGGATTGATTGTTTCTTCTTCGTAGAGTAATTGTGTTTGATTTGTTTGCCGTGAACTTGCCATAGTGTTTTTCATAGATGTTTCGTTATAAATAAATACCTTAATATCTTTACTCTAAGCCTCGTTGCGTGTTTGCTTGTCTTGCTGGGAAGAATTGCCCTATCTTGTATACTCCACATACTGCTCAACTCTTCTTGAGGGAAGTCTGACTGCTCAGCCACAGCTACCAAGTGAATCTGTGTGGTACAGACTGCTACCAAGTGGGTTCACCGCCCAACACCTGTAGTCCTAAATCTTTTGCAGTGGTCCCAGAGGGAACTGCACAGGTTTCCGCCTAACAGTCCCCACAGTCAGTTAGATTGTCTGCATCACCCAATCTAGCTATAAGTATAACTGGAGCGGTTGCTGCAAACATATCGGTGGCCAATGATGGCTCATTCCCTTGTAATACAGAGATAGAAGAGTTGCAGTCGTCAATGGCCTCAATGCAGTTCGCAATAAAGATCTTATTAAAAACGGTCGGTCAGATTCTGGACAATACGAGGCATAGAGTAGCTGTGGATGATGGTAACAACAACACTAAAGAAGATGCTGAGGGTGATCTATCAGTAGCAATTTGAATACTGGAAGATCCTATATTAATACCATAGCCTGATGAGATTGCTGAGGATAACTCTGTAGTCTATTACTCCAGAAAGCAATGTAGACTTGCAAGGAGGGAGGCAATGAATAAGGACAGATGTTCTGTGGCCTCACCACTCCCTGAACACGTTGTAGAACCTCTAGGCACACTTATGTAGAATAGAAGTGAGGAAAATAGATGATTAGATAAGGGTATAGGATTTAAAGGGTAAATTTGAGGAGCAGGGGGAGAAAATCTCAACCTTGGCAACTAGGTTGGAAACAACAAGACCTCAACCTAAATGAACCTGACTTGATACTATTCACGATGGATGTGAGTAGTGAGTAGTCTATATACCTCAATCCCACACGACCAAGAATTGACGCTTTGGAATGGTTTCTCCTCAAACATAATGAAATCAATATACAAAAGACCTTTGCAATAGAATTGATAAATATCATTCTATTTAACAACTACTTTAGATTCAACGGTCAATACTTTTTGCAAACATCTGGGACCTCTATGGGATCTCCCGTAGCACCATCTTACGCAAACATATTATTCATGTATCATTTCGAATGAACCCATGTGCTAGAGAATCCCATGTGGAAAGAGAAGATCAAAAGTTGGTTCAGATCTATAAACGATATCTTCGGTATATGGAAAGGCACTGAATCGGAACTCCTTAACTTCTGGGAATATCTCAACAATTGCAACGAAAGAATTAAACTAACAATTGAGATCAGGAAACCAGTGGTCAACTTCCTAGACGTCACAATAGAGATAACTAACTCTGATCTCAGAACTCAAATTTACAGAAAACCCACTGATGTCAACAGCACACTACACTTCTACAGCTATCATCCAAAGCATTTTAAAGAAAATCTACCATACAGCCAACTTCTTCGCCTGAAAAGAATAACCTCAGAGGCAGACAAACTACTAGAAGAATATCAGACCATGAAGTCCAGATTTAAGGATATACAATTCCCATCTGAACTTATTGACAAAGCAATCTTGAGAACAGAAGCACATAGTTGTGCAGACCTACAACCTGTTCTTATAGTTTGTTTTCTTCAGAGGGGATGGCATCTTTCTGAACCTAGGCACCCCGACCCACTAAGGAATGTCCTTTTCAAAAAATCAACACACTCACAGATAAGGCTGCTACAACATTAGCCTTTTCAGATGAAGAAGCCATCAGAATATTTGGTCTTATTAAGGATACTAGTAAAGAAACGCTTAGTGCAGACAATCCTCAAAACTTGATTCAAAGACTTGAGAGACTAATACGCAGAGAACTTTCTCAAAAACTGCATGCTACTACATTGGCACAATATTTCAAAGCAAAAAGGATACCAAGAGGCCTTCGCATCTACCTACGACCCACATTGGGCAAAGACAATCAAGAATTTGTTAAGCGTTGGGAACAGATATTGAATAAGTGTTCTTTAGATCTGATCGCATTGACAATAGAAGAATTATCTAAATCATTGCCACAGATTAATCAGGAAATCGAAGAAGTTTCCACACAATTATCAAAGCTAAAAACAGCAGCTGAATTACAGTCAATCCTAAAGGATACTAACAACAAATTGGAAAATTACAAAAAAGAAATAGAACAGCGAAAGGTCAGAAATTCAGACGTGACACCCTGGATGACGCCCGTGATATTGTTTACTCGTGGCAGAAATTTTATAGCAATAAATCTACTAATTACACCCCAAGACAACCAAGACCAGTACCAACCAATAATAACACGGATAGTAGCGAAGTAACCAGCGGCGAATCTGAAGAGAGGCCATCCACCAGTGGGACCACATTACCAACAACAAATCCGATTGAACAGGCACACAACGTAGTACCACCTGTCTGTACAGGAACCACATCTCCACCGGTGCCTTTTTTAGAAAGAAGCGAAAAACCAGACGAGGCAAAGAGAAAACCCCGGCAGAAGAACAAACATTGAAGGACCCAATTGTTGTTAACATCTCAACCAAATCTTTATCTAAATCAGAAATGGACACTCTCAATTTAGGAATATCCTTTGTACCTACTAACAACTTAAGCTGTAAATCTTTTCAAACTGATTCGGAAAATGGAGCTAAGAATTTTCTTTGATAATTTAAATTTAGACATAAGTGAGAAAGATAAATGTCCATATTTGGAGATGAAGAACAAGAGCCACTTTCACCCGCAAGTTAACCATCCTTTGGTGAACCTATTTAAAACCAAGACAAGTTGTGCTCTGAAAAAACGTAAATACACATCCTCAAACAAACAAAACATCAAAAAACAACAATGGAACATCATCAATGATTTGGCTGATGACAGCAAGATCACCATTAAAAAAACTGACAAAGGCGGGGCCCTGGTAATCATGGACACTTCATTTTATAATGAAGGTTTTTGAGATTATTATCAGATGAAAATACATATCTGAAATTAGACCAAGATCCAATTAATGCGATAAAAGAAACCATCAAACAAACGGTAGAAAAGGCAGAAGGACTAGACTGGATATCAGAAAACACAAGCACTTTTCTAATCAACAAACATCCGGGGACCCCAGTATTTTACGGCCTCCTCAAAATTCATAAACACAGAACGGACACACCACTAAGACCTATAGTTGCAGGAATGGAGAGCATCTTTCAGCCCCTAGCAGTTTACCTTGATACTGCATTGCAGCCCCTAATTCAAAAGACAGAAACCTATCTGAAGGACACGACTCACTTTTTGCAAAACATTAAAGACCTCAACCTAAATGAACCTGACTTGATACTATTCACGATGGACGTGAATAGTCTATATACCTCAATTACACACGACCAAGGAATTGACGCTTTGGAATGGTTCCTCCTCAAACATAATGAAATCAATATGCAAAAGACCTTTGCAATAGAATTGATAAATATCGTTCTATTTAACAACTACTTTAGATTCAACAGTCAATACTTTTTTCAAACATCTGGAACCTCTATGGGATCTCCTGTAGCACCATCTTACGCAAACATATTCATGTATCATTTCAAATGTACCCATGTGCTAGAGAATCCCATGTGGAAAGAGAAGATCAAAAGTTGGTTCAGATATATAGATGATATCTTCGGTATATGGAAAGGCACTGAATCGGAACTCCTTAACTTCTGGGAATATCTCAACATTTTCAATGAAAGAATTAAACTAACAATTGAGATTGGGAAACCAGTGGTCAACTTCCTAGATGTCAAAATATTGATAACTAACTCTGATCTCAGAACTCAAATTTACAGAAAACCCACTGATGTCAATAGCACACTACACTTCTACAGCTATCATCCAAAGCATTTAAAAGAAAATCTACCATACAGCCAACTGCTTTGCCTGAAAAGAATTACCTCAGAGGCAGACAAACTACCAGAAGAATATCAGACCATGAAGTCCAGATTTAAGGATAGACAATTCCCATCTGAACTTATTGACAAAGCAATCTTGAGAACAGAAGCACATAGTCGTGCAGACCTATTGGACACCAAAAACAAAGAAGTCAAATCCAACCTGATACACACTTTAAAATACTCTAGTCAGAGCTTTCAAATAAAAAGAATAATCCATAAAAACTGGGACATCATCAAGACGGATCCTCAACTTCACCATCTTTTTCCTGAGCCGCCAATGCTTGCCTATAAAAGGGGCAAAAATGTCCATGACAAATTGACACAAGCTGAAAAACGTAAATCTACAAACCAAACCTTCCTCAACAAACCAAAACCGGCACCTTCCCATGCTTAAAGTGTCAACACTGCTCAAATGTGATAAAAGGAGATCACATAAGACATGCCAACACTAGCAAAAAAATTACCTCTGTGACACTATGCCACATGTGATTCCAAAAATATCATGTATGCCTTAAATTGCCCCTGTGGGAAATATTATGTTGGGGAATCATCCAGAAAAGCAAAAGAACGGTGGACGGAGTATAAATCAAACATCCGTACCAAAAACATAAAATCCCCAGTGTTTAGGCATTTCCGAGACCATACGCAAACGGTAGCACAAACGAGAGTAGTGATACTTGAGGTAGTACACCCACTCCCAAGGGGAGGAGATTTACAGAAAATATTGTCACAGAGAGAACTTTTCTGGATTCATTGCTTAGATTCTCTCACTCCCCTGGGAATGAATGAAGACTTTTATTTAGGACCTTTTCTATAAATCTGCTATATTTTAAAACCTTTTCTCTTCCCCTTTCCCTATTCCTACTTACCTGTAAGCCATCCCCCTGAGTGTCTTTTCAAAGGGGTAGATCTTTTTGTATAAGGTCTATGTATCTTAAGTTTCTTGATATGACAACCCCTGGAGGTCTTTTTTGGACTGTGGTGTATAATTTATGCAAAATATTTTTTGGAAAAAGTCTGCCATCAAAATTGTTTTTCAAAAATTAGACTGTGCATCCATTGTGGAACAGGAAACTAAGGGTATGGAAATATTCTACTTGTATATCCTGATTGTTCATTTGTGCCTATATATCCTCCTTGTGTCAATCTGCCACTGAATGATTATCTGTACCTAACATCTTCTTATTGTCTGTTTCATAATTGTGAATTTACTCCAGAATCACATCCCGTAGATTCTATCCTTTACAGGATCTCCTCAGTCATTCAAGTATCTAAAATAATCTCCCTCGTAATGAACAAGTGCATTCTAGTGGTTCCTATCATGACATACGTCACACACTAATTAGCCCTTCGAAATTCTGCGTAAGATCCCTGAATGATGGTACACTAAAAATTAAAACTTATTAGAATACCATTTTTCCGCACCTGCTGGCTATTACAATGCCATTACCGCTCCTGAATGCAGTTTTTCCGCACGCGCACTGTAGCCGTTTCACTGTGTACCGTCTCGGCGCATGCGCATGGGTTGACTAACATAGTGATGAATAATTACTACTTGGACGCATGCGTATAGACTTTCCCGCATCGCGCTCACACGCATGCGCCGACAGGACTATACAGCATTTGTATATGGCTCTCACAGTGCAGACACATCCTCGCCCTGCTGGATGGACGCACTGTGAAGATCCTGACCTCTGCGAGACACTTTCACAAGTAAGTTCAGTTAATGCATCCGTTCGTATTTTACAATACGTAACTTGAGTCCATTAGTATTTTGACTATGGCTTCTTACTCCCCAGAAGGAATACTTCAGTACTTTTGATTGGAACCTTAAAACACCGGCAATCAGTCTCGCCTGACACCAGCCTTCGTAGAAATCATCTCCCTCTATGCAGTAACAGAGCTTTTTAAGAATCGCACAAGTAAGCACAAGATTCTTATCCAGTGTACTAACTCATATTGGGTTGAGCTCATAACTATGTAGCCAGGTTCCCTCTCTCTCTATGTATGTGCGGCCAGATGCTTTATAAAGGATTATGACATTAGTGTTTAAAAACTTGTAAAAAAGGAGACTAAATGTACGTGTCTGCACTTAGCCAAATCTCCACTTCTAGATACCTCTGATAGAGAATTCTGTGAACACCCGTCGATGCATATCTATTATTTACCTCTTCTGAATTTTATAATGGTCAACTGGTATGAGTGCTAAATGGTTTTAAGCTCCAGTTTGAGTTCTGAATTTAAGAATGGTCAATTATTATGTGTATTAAATTGAGTTCAGCGCTAGCTCCGAAAACAAATGGCCTATGTAGGTTGAATAAGAGTCCCCTCATCCTGCTTGTACTAAACATGTTGTTTAAAATGTAGTTATTTGAGTTAATTATTGATTATGTTACCAAGTTTTTTAATTATTATGTTTTTGCTTTCTTTAGAAATGTAAGATATTGAGCTATTGCCCCTGAAGCAGAGTGGATAATTCGAAAAGCATTGGGCGCTTTTATATATTATGTATAATAAACTAGTTTAAACTTTAGAAAAACTCTTTGTCTAAAGAAATGTTTTCTTTTTGCTATAAAAGACTCAAAAATGATACATACTTGATTTATGGAATTAATTACAAAACTGCAAGCAAGTTTTTGTTCTTTTGTCACAGAAGATCGATAGTGTGCAGGGGACGGGAGTTCCCAAAACTTTTGGGAACAACCACTTTTTGTCTCACCACTCCCTGAAACAGCCAATGAAGCTAAACAAAGTAAAAAGTCAAAGAAAAGAGCATCAAGAGCAAGAATAAGTACAACTAAGGGTTTGGGTTGTCTTACTAACTGGCTTATTACGGACAAAGTCAATATACCCACAGGAGAAGTGTCAACTCTGTGCTGCCTCAGGCTGAAGATGCCCCGCGCAAACTTGTTCACCCAAAACAAATGCCCTGAAATGGCACCATTGGGAAGGGTGTCAGATTTACTGACAATGGAAAAGAAACTTGATCTTACTAAGCAAACTGGTAATCGCATCTGTATCATCAAGAACGTATATCAAGAAATGGTACCCAGATGGTTAACAAGAACGGAATTACTTATCAGATTGCATTCAGTTCTGCAACTCAGGTTACTTAAGTCGGATGATTTTGAATATGTGAAGCCTCTTAAATGCCCTAATCCAAATATATCTGATGTACACTGTAAATTCTTGGTTACTGCGCAGTTGCTGCATAGCTACAAAGAGAGTCTGATGGCGGTCGACATTAAGCTTGATGCAGACCCAGAGAAAGAAGATCCGAACTGTATTAATAATGATAACAATGAGATCAAAGACGTGCAGTCTATCCCTCTGCTTGTGCAAGGAAATGAGATCAAGATGACAGATATTCAGAACGTTGTGCAATGGTTAACAGATTCATTGTCTGTCATCATGCACAAGCCTTGAGATTATACCATCGTCCTCCGGAATTGCAGGGGCTTTACTCATCTTTTTACCCTGGAGGGATCGCTTCAACATATTGTGAGCCATACCTGCTTTTGTTTGCAGGAAATATGGGTGACTGTGCCCATGATATTAGATGGGTATTGGATCTACCAATCAATGGCAAAAAAGGGACATGAGGCCGCCCATATGGGGGCCTAGTGATTGGTATCTCGCAAATGGTCAAATCATGTTGTAAAACTTGTAGATGCGACGACAATATGATAGCCGTTGAAATTGAAGGATGCATTGGGGTGTATTGCTGAAAATGTTGTTGATTAACCTTTATAACACTCCCCGGGCTACTTGAAGCGAGTCTTTGCAAGATACTATACACAAACTTCTGGCACAGTGGTTATTAGTTCCTGGGAATAACACCATTATAATCATGGGAGATTTTAATTGTCACATTAATGGGATGAAGGGGTCTTCGACTAATCCCCTGTTAAAAACCAAGAGGTCAATGACTCACTCCATAGTTTACCCGGAGGGACACTGTTGGCTGAATTTCTTCTGAATTTGGGATCTAGAAGTGGTGAATGGGAGAACAATGAGCGATTGCCCAGGGAACCATACGTGGGGAGATTTCAACTCTCACACTACGCTGGACTATTTTATCATAAGTCCAGTAGTTGCCACCTGTGTAAAGGATATGAAGATCAATCCAAATGAGTGGACTGATCATAAATCATTAACTCTCACGTTTGAAGAAGACAATATTCTCCCTGACCCTAAACCTATGGAAGATATGGTATTAAATCATGCTTCTTCTTGTATACGTTGGTCAGAAGGAAATATAATGAATGCGACAAATGCAGTGACATTTGAGAACGGTCCTAAGTATGATGTATTTGGATCTATGCCGATGGTTGCTATAAACATTGGATTGCACTATTTTTGAGTACACATGAGACCTCAGCTGTGGGGAAGATAGAAAATGATCACTACAAAGATAATCCTTATGATCGGTGTATTAGAGATGCTAAAAGAGAGCGAACATCTGAAATTTGCATGGCAAAGAAATCATGTCTAACACTCAAGGACTTCCTTTCTGCGTGCAAAGTTATTAAGAACAAATATAGATCCCTTATTAAAGAGAAGAGCCATTTAGATAAGAGCAATCAATGGCAGAAAACGGTTCATGTATTATTTACCAAAAACACTAGAAATATCTGGGTTCTTTTGGGAGAGGCAGGGGAAAAAGGGAAAACACAACTGATCAATCCCATAGGAGCACAACAGTGGGAATATTTTTTGGAAAACCGAAATAAACCTACCAGGAAAGACAATTGAGTGGAAACGCTCATTGTACCAATTAGACCTCCATTTAGAGTGACTTATGATGTGCTGTTAGCTTAGATCAAGAGACTCAAATCCTCACATGCACCTGGGCCTAATGGCTTGACAAATATAACACTAAAGAGCAAGCCAGAATTCGGGCCAGGACTGTTAAAAATCATTTTTGATAAGGATTTAGCTAAAGGCACTATACCACCGTAATGGCAGAATGCCTTCTTAATACCTATTTTTAAGAAAGGCAATAAAATGGATCCCAGCAGCTATAGACTGCTTTCTATGCTTCACTGTACGGGAAAGCTATTTGCATCAATATTGCTCGATGAACCTCAGGCATGGGTGGATAAGTCGGGTCTTCTCTGCAAATCCCAATCAGGATTTAGAAGTGGGTATTCGACCTCTCATAACCTGATCATTATGGATACATTACGTACAAGAGCTAGATCGAAGGGCAATCCCCCTTTATATGCCCTTTTTGTGGATTTCAAAGCAGCATTTGATCTTATTCCTAGAGAATAGTTGTGGACCAAACTTAAAGTCAGTGGGCTGCCTAGATGGTCTGTATATTATCTTAGGCTATTGCACCACAGTACTAGTGTATCCCTTAAATTAGATTCGCAAGGGAACATGACTAAGCATATAATTCAAAATAGAAGGGTTAAGCAGGGCTGTGTCACAGCCCCACTAGCATATAATCTGTTTGTACATGACCTACCGATTGCTGTAAGGTCCGTCCATAACTGTCTGCCTATAATTGGCTCTGATCATTGCCCGGTACTGGCTTACACAGACAATTTGGTGGTTCTAGACCACACATTCAGTGGCCTACATATTTCTAAGGAAGCATTATGGGCATACACAGACTCCAATGGTTTAATTATCAAGCACGAAAAAACACAATTGATGGTTTTTAGCAACAGGAAGATCTCTCACCCGAGAATAAGGATTAAAGACCTAGAGATGTCTTACACTTTGCAGTATAAATACCTGGAAATAGAAATGACGATAAGGGAGATGATTGCTCCTGTAAACAAACGTGTATTACTAGAGCTGTACAGATTACACCCATGGTGTTTCATCTCACCATTGATTATGGGGGATATACTATTTGGGCCACCCGGTAGCTCTATACCCAGGTATTGGCACCTATGACAACCTATGGTCTGGAGTCACTATTATCTATTGATTTAAGGTGGCTGCAGATCAGAGGGCACATTTTGAAGGATAATTTTAGGTATCCTAGATTGTATCCCAATGGTTATAATCAGGTTGTAGTTAGGCCTTATGTTATTCAAATCAATTGTGTAAAAAAGAACAAGCAGAACGGTATATTACAATGAGTAACAACACTAATAACAGTCTGTTAAGGGCCATGAAACAGGAATCACTTAAGGAATTTACGACTGGCCAATTAAAAAAAGCATGGAAGCGTTCTTTGAGGAGATATGCTGGATACGGAGAAAGGGGAATGGCATTATCAAAAAGAAACGCGCCCTTGTTAGGCGTGTTGAGCTATGGGACTGGCTTGAGAATTATGCTCATTTGAATAGCTTGAAAAGGTATAAATCTGGCTCCCATTTGCTATATATGTTTAAGAAGCCCCAGTTGTATTTGAACCTTTCTCCTTCTCCCAGATTGAGATGCTTTATCCTTCTTCTGAGATTTGATCATCTGCCTGTATTGTCAGTTATGGGGACTATATGTTAAATACCACGGGCCAATCGTTGGTGTCGTATATGTAAAAACAGGGATATCATTGAAACTGCCGAGCATTTATTATTTGAATGCCCTAATTTGATCGAGATTTAGCTTAAATCGTCTGGTAGATATGTACATAACCCAGATACGATAAACGATTTGTCAGTTTGGCAACAGTGCATTAATACAAGGAATATGAAAGTGTATATTTGAATGTATAATGTCTGGCAAAAAATAGAGAGGATTGTGGGAATTACCATATAGAATTATTATCAGGTGACCATTTTCCAAACTATAGAAAGTCAAAGAATTTGTAAAACTTGGGGAACTGTGAATATATATATTGTTTCTTATAGTGTTGAATTAACCGGAGCGGCATGTAAAAAAGCTGAAGAGTGATTAAGATTAAGAAGAGATCATTGTATGTGTATATAATTCTTATTTTTATTGATCACTGATTATTGATTAATTTGTGTGATTGATTAGATGATTTATTGTTTAAATATTGTAAACCTATGTAATTATTTTATCGTTGGTATTGTATACTTTTCACTTTCTAGTTTTGTTAATATTACTGATGAAATGTATAACTGAATTTGTTTAATATTCACATAATGTGTAAAGTTTACTTGTAAACTGAAAAACATTAAAAAAATAAATTAAACTTAAATTGGCTTTGCATAACGACCCAAATTGCTCAGGACAAATGCCATTTGCCTTTCACAAAATCAACACATGCACAAAACCAAGAGAGGATATTTTCTTCTAATAGTGTTTTTGAAAACGTTAAAAGGTGCACATGTTTTAAACTCCAAGAATCAATGCACATTTTATCCCTGGGACTTGCAGTACCAAAATTGGTAATTTCACTGTTAGTTGTTTGTTATTTTACATCAGGTTATATAGTACAGTGGTAAAGTGTCCAGCCTACAAACTTGACGACTGAATATCTTTTTTGAATGTATGCATTAAAGCAGACCACAGGGATCGAACCACAATGCTTCTCATTTTAGCTGTGGGGACCGAGTCCTCCCTCTGAAAAAGTGGGTGGACTCCGTTCCCCCACGTGTACCGTCGACTTGAGCCCTACGTCTCTCTATTAGGGAGGTAAAATACACCTCTCCACACACACATCTAAGGTTTTGAGAACTTTGATTTAATCATATGATTAAGCCAAAATAAAGAACACAACGACTATTTTCACTATGACATCACGTTTTAGCTGAGAAATGATGAAGTCACCAAGAAAAATTAAACACTAGTACAAAAGACCCTGTTATTGTGGAATATGAAAGTTTTATGCAGGCTGTTTTTTTCAGGGTTCCTGAATGAAATGGTAATTTGAGAAATGTACTAAAAGGGAATTGTCATGTTCCCAATGCCATTTGCCAACAAGCTTCATAATGGAAGTCAAATCATGTTACTAGCATTCATATAGGTGGGGTAGTATTTTGGGAAAACATACGTTCCTGTTTCTGAAGGTGGTACCTATAGCCTCTAGTATTAATTTTATTTTATTGTCCCAACTGTTACATGGACGTTCTGGCAACCAACGGAACGATCAAACAAACACATGTCTTCTAAGGGTTTGTCAGAGATTGAACAAACTAAAACATTGTACTTTCCAAGCCTTTCCAACATGGCAGAGTTTTTAAATCCGGACCTGAATCGCAACCTGTTTGGGAAGAAGAGCGATGCTTAAAGGCACATATCCAACGTGATTTAATATATCACCGGATTTGTTTATAAGCCAGGGATAAAGTCAATTTTTTGGCAGAAAAATCAGAGAGCCCAGACAAAGATGATGTTCTGTTTGCTATGTTCGGTAAAACATCCACTTCGAGGCCCGCTGTGTCACCGACAGAGCCCTCCAAGGTCAAGGAGCAGAATTCCTCCGAAGCACAATCTCAAATTACCCACCCGCTGGAAGTCTAAGATCCAGAAATTAGGTTCTGATAACAGCCAGGAGATTGTGTATAGGAAGACACAGGCGATCCGCCATCTCCACTATGGAGTTTAAACTTTGGAACACACTCCCAAAGGGAATCTGCAGTAGTGGACCACTTGAGATTCAGGAAAAATATAAAAACCTGTCTTATTAATGCATGCATCGCGGTATTACCCAACACTCAACAAACAACGGCCAAACCACCTACCACTCGACCAAGGATTTCTTTCAAATATTAAATCCAGCACTTTTCAGTTTAGGTGGGAAGCGGGGAGAGGCGGCATTGAAAAACGAAACCTAGCCAGTGTGTTCCCCTCAGGCGGTCGAATGATGTGTCACCCTCCATGATGTCCCTTCAGATGACATCATCTGGGTTAAACGCTTACACCAAAAGGCCTAGCTGTTCCGACACCCTTCACCACCCCTCCTTGCCCCCCCCTTGAATTTAAACGTTACCACCTCTAAAAGTAAGCATCAGAAAGTGTGTACAATGGTTTGGGATCAGACATAGCTAGTTTAGCCTGAATCTGCTGTTATCCCATAATGTGCTAAAGGTATTTTATGTTTTATTTATTTGTATGTATTTGGTATTTATAATGAGCCTATGCACAGTGTGTTTCGAGGTGCAGACAGGATGGCAGATGGAGTGACTAAATCATGGGGGGTGGGGCCAATTGCGAATAGCTCTGAAAACAGAATCATTTGCTGTGCCTGTTAAACATGCTCAACTTCTGCCCCATATCTTGCCATCATACGACTACAGAGTGTCCCCTTCCCTCTCTATCTCTTTTGCGTGGACAGGAAATTCAAATTCTATTCGAGGTAAATGTCTTAATCAGTGTTCAAACTATGGATTGATTTTTTTTTTGAATTGTTTAAATATTTTTTTTAATGCTGGGGTTTTTCTTCACGTTTCGTGCATTTGCTTTGCATGTGGCATGTCCCCATGTCCGCATTATTGTCTGTCACGGGAAACGAGGCCAACAGTGTGAATAAATAAGCCGGATACATACTACTTTAAAAGGCAAAGGCTGGCTGAGTGCTTCGCGCGTCATATTGCACTGAGTCAACTTGGCGCCTGTTAGGAAGTGTCTGGTCACCTGTGGGTTGAGCGAGAAGACGGTACGGAGCCCCGTCAAGCGGGTGGCAAAGCAAATACAGGTGACAGCGCAGTGCCCAGTGGAAACGGGCTGTGAACATGACGAGCACAGATGATCACTGTTAATGATTAATGACCCCGCGAGCAGATTGTATCATCATTTAGAAGCAGAATGAATCCAACGATTGCGTGGAGTTTGAAGGGGACCAATAACCAGGGATGAGTGCCAGAGGGGGGGGTGAGACAGCCAGGTAGTGTACCCACGCTGCGTGGGTGGCTGTGGGCAGAGCCTGGATGCAGCTGTAAACAGAGGCAGAGCGCCGCTACTTGGGCACTTGGGCAGCTCTTGGGCGCAGGCCAGGTCAAGCCCGGTGGTCGGTCCAGGGGGATGTAGCGCGTGCCCCGATGCGAGTCTGGGCAGGGCCCTGTCGGTCGGTGCTGAGGCGAGCGAGGGGGGTGGCACGGGGGAGGAGCCGGGGGCGGGCTTGCAGCAGACGCAGCCGGCAGGACCAGCAGAAGGATCGCGGAGCGCGATGCCAGGACTTCCCCTGGCAGTAGCAGCCTCCTCATCTCTCATGAACCTCACGGACCGCAGATTTTGTCTTTCTTCGCACACTCGGCTGGGCTCCATCCCCGAGTGAGAGCTGAGGATGGCCGGCAGCTCTTTGCTGACTGTACCGAGGTAAGTGGGGACGTTTATCTCACTGTCTTGAAGTATTGGTTTAACTTTGCCTTTTAATGTGGTTAATAAATGAGACCAGGGGCGCTTAGGTAGTGTACCCCCACCTCCCACAGACTGGCATGGGATGAGAGCGACTTGCGCAGATAACCAGTGCATTTCGCGCGTTTCCATCCATATCAGTGCACCTGAGTAGTGGACACACCTGTACTTTTCCTGTGTGGGTTGGTGGGTGCATCTTGCAATCACAGTCCCTGCCGTTGCAACTTGTCGGAATGGCATATGCAATTGGGGTGCCTTTATTTCTGGCCTCTTCTCTGGAAAGATGATGCGCCTTCCCGTTATCTGTCTAGGAATTATCGGGGTACCGCACTAGGAACTCAGGGTAGCAACTCCTTGCCCCGGTGGATGCATGGGAGTCGAGCACACCTCTCGGTGTGGCGCACATCGGCCAGCGCCTCACTGGCATACCCTGGAAGTTCCTTGCGCCCTCCGCGAGTTTGCGTCTGTGCATGGAGAGCAGCTACAGTGTCGCGGTTCGAGATGTGGGTTTGGTAGAATGCATTTGTTCTGCTGTGGCATGTTTGGAAAAGCAGTCATTTCCCTGAGGGGGGAGGGGTGTAGCATAGCCTTATTATTGGATGTGCTGATGAAACTGGTCAGCAGGCACGAGTGGCGAACGGTGCAGTGCGTCTCTGTGCTTTATACTGTGTCAGCAGTGGCCCCGTTTTACACTCCCGGTGACTGACACCCTGTCAGCACTACAGGATAACGCGATGCGAGCACTGACACCCTGGGTGCCTGTGCTGGCGGAAGAGATGCGAACGGTCGCAAACAGCCCATGCGAAGGCTCGAGGAGGTTTGTGGTCAGAGTTTTGAAATGTGGGTTTGGAGAGAGGGGTACGCTGTGCTCTGTTTTTGTTGCTGTCCTGCGCCCTGCACGCAAGTCCTCAGAATTTGATTTACCTCTAACCCAGGGGGAAGAATTGGAACTGCCCAGTGGTAAGGGGTGCAACAAAAATCACATTTCGGGGAGGTCGGGGTCGAGGGGCTAACTGGTGATGGGAGGGGCCACTTCAGAAAGTGGGAGCGGCAAAATCCGAGCCTCCGCCCCTCTGTTCAATCCCAAATGTTGTCTGGCGTGGGGCCCAAGTAAGCACGATATGCCAGTGAGAGTAACCACGTTATTGGATTTAAAGATAACATTCAATTTGGTTAACCAGTGAAGGTGGGATTTTGAGCCATACTATAGCTAGGCCCTTGAAAACAAACCACTTGGCAGACATATTTAAATATTAAGTCCTACAATCAAGTCTTGTAGAGCATAGCTCTCCCGTTTCCTGTGGCTATGCATGAGAACGTCACCCACCTGATTTTGCTTTGAATTTTTGGACTTTTAGTTTTCCTTTATTTCAAATGCTAAAGAAAAAACTGCAAGTCCCATAATCCAAAGGGATAGGCAGGACTACAAGGCCTTCTCATACATGGCCACAGAAAAGATCAGAGCTGTGATAGTTGAATGACAAAATATCTCATATTAATTCAACCTACAATATGTAAATCCTTAGAGAAAGATTCTAAGACTAAATAATAGTGCTGTAGCTCAATTTTACACATCCGAAAAGGAAAACTACAAGTCCTAGAACATAAAATCAAACAAGCCAGAAATAAAAAAAAAATATTATTTTAAACCACTGCTGGAATGTTACTTGGATACAGAGTGCATTTTTCACTAACCTACAGCATGTGATTATGCAACCATTTAAGAGAACCCCCTTTTTTGCATGTCAGAATTATTGGCTTCCTGTTAAAAAAGGGAAACCTTATTTTAGATAAAAACTGTGTTTCTATGGAATTAAACGATGAAGGGGATCTTTCAAACCATCAGTGAACATGTGTAAACAAATGTAAAAGAACGGCATGCAGGTAGTAAGGGAGGGAAAGGAGTAATTGCTGGTCAATAAAAGTCCAGAAGCGGGGTTGGCTAAGATGGTGGCGGTGCAGTTGCTTCCTTACCGAGGTCCGAGGACACCTGTGCCATTCACCGCTGCGGAGGGCACAATTGTGTCCCAAGGTGGCTCTATGGTACGCAGACTGGACCGGGAAGGGTCCTCCACTAGCTGCCGTGCACCCGGTGAAATCAGTGCAGTGGAGGACTGAGGAGTGCGCCACGTCAGGTGGTGCCATGCAGATTTGCTGAGGAGGCGGTCCGCTACTACCACAAGAGCAGGGATCCGACATCGGTCTCGCCGCTGGCACCCTTGCTAAAGGACAGAGCAGGCAGCCGATTAGATGTACACCAATGGCGGAGCAGGAGCTCTGCCTGAAGGGAGCGAGGCTCTCCGTCATGTGAGTGGAGTAGCAGATTGGGATGTAGGCACTGTGGGCCAGACTATGCAGCCTTAACCCCTACATAGCTATGAGCCTCTCGGGCTCACCCGATGATGTTATAGAATTCGAACTCTGGCTTCAAAGAGAAGGGTCTACCAATGGATCAACGCGTATTGTCAAAGTGTCAGATGCCAGAGAGAGACTCTTAAAAGCAGCAGCTGCAACGTCCCAGCTGATGTACCAAGACTACAAGGTTCTCCTCTTTCCTGATCTGGCACCTGTAACCGAAAAGAAGCAGAGAGGACTAAATGCATCAAGAAATCTTTCCTACTATGGGGTGCCAAAGCGGGGCTTCTTAGGCAAGCGAAGCTCAAGATCACAAGGAATGATAAAGACTACATATTTTGGGATGCGGTGAAGGAAGGGGGACTTTTTAAATCAATCCCTAAATGAATTGCCATGATTACTGAGAAAAGTTGATGCATTGTGAGTGCTTGCAGGGGATGATGTTGTTGAATACCCAGGGAGTTTAGAGACCTGGTGTTGGGACTTCCTTTCTTCCTGTGGTTGGCCAAGCAGTTTTGAGCTCTTTGAGTTGGTTGTGGTTTTCTGTTGGAAACGAGAGTTTGGTGAATGCATGGGTTTGGGGGACAAGGATGGGTGAAACACAAACTATGTGACACAGGTCGAGGAGACACCTGGGATGTGTATAGTGCATTGGGTGTCAGGCCACGTAATGTTTTGAGATTTGACTCTCTGTGGTAGTGAATATGAGATATGTGATATCCTAGTATGAATTGTGAAATGCTCCCCCGCCTGGACTTAAAGTTGGCTGTAATATTCTGTAAGATTGATATATTTCAGGATTTCTGTTGGAGTTGATAAACGCCCTGAAGAGGACCTCATGGAGAGGTCGAAACATGTGTTGACATACCATTAAAAAGATAGATACATCAAGCACTTATAAAATATCAGTCTTTTCATTAATTTATATTGCATTGACATGTTGGTAGATATATTATAAGGTGCAGCACATTTGGTCCTTGGACCTTTCCCCTTTTTGTCATTTAGTCTGGGCCCTTAGGGCTTTTGTCACTACCGGGAGACCAATGCTTCTATACTCCAATTTATCAGGCTTTACATTTGGTACATTCTTCTTACTGGTACTCAGCTCAATGAAGAAAAAGCCCAAGTTATACTTTTCTACATGTAATATTAACCCCCTATATAGACGAGGACTTCCAGAGAGGCCCTGTAATCTTCATGGTGTGGGAAACACGGTTTCTTGTTTTTTGCTTAACTTATATGCAGGCCTCTCGTCAGGGGGGTATTGCTCTCGATCTGTTATGAAACATTAAAATTAAATAAAAAGACATTTGGAAAGAAATAGGCCACAGACAGCCCAGTCCAGGTTGCTGCCTGTGGCCTTGCATGATAATGGCAACCCTGGAATTCAGGGTGTGTATTTCGACAGTGGGGAGGACGGGAGAATCCTTCTCCTTTCATTCGTAAATTACCCTGCAAATGAGGCCAGGCCGGGCAGAGCGGGCGGCAGTTAGCACATAAGTGCAATAAGCGCACAAAAAAGGGGTAACACTGGTGTGGAACCCCACGCCTCAACTCATATTTCAGGGGGCCTGGAGCCCGATCAGTTCAATGGTGTTGCACGCCTGACATTGAAGGTGGAGATTAATCATTGTGCTGCAGCCATGTGGCCTCTGTCAAACAATATCTATATACATATATATCAGGGGCTCTTTTTGCTTGTATTGATGTACTACTCTTTTAAAACAAATTAATCATGTTTAGATATTTAAGAAATTACATTGAAACCATGTTGCAAACTGCTTCTTTTCGTGACACTTTCCCCATGTTATCAGCAGTCTCAAAACTGGCCATTTGTAATTTTGCTCCTGTGTACCCCACCGACATTTGCCCTGCTGTGTTCTTTTGTACCTCTGGGAATTTGCTCCCTAGTATCCTACTGCTGGTGCGCAACGCAATTATTTGCCCTACTGTGACTTTGCTCCCCAATGCTCAATGCAGTGCGTGTGACTGGCTCCTAGATATCATGTTGAGTTGTTCCTAGTGCCCCCCGGGAGTCTGCCCTCTCTCTGGAATCCCAACTATGAAATCTCCTTGGGAACTCTCCTTACCCACTGTCTATTTGGTATCCACTGGTGCTGCCTACGATATGATATGATTTGATTGGTTATTATAACGCGCTTAATACCCAGAGGTCACTAAGTGCGGACCCAGTGATCGAACCTGTGTTGCTCTGTGTCGTCTTGCTTCCAAGGCAAGCACTTTGCCCCTGAGCTATCTTCCCGAGACTATGTCTTCCACTCCCTCTCCCTTCGTGTTCCCTCACTCTCATCCAGGACCAGTTGCTGCAGACTGACCACTGCCAGAGATACCAGCCACCGCAGTGTACCTCAGGACATCAATTCTCAAGACCCTTACCTGAAAGGCATCTCTACAGAGATGTCACCCAAGTACCATCTCCCCCAAAACATGGATATAGCCACACTGGATGGATCTCCCAAGTTGCCCACTGGGCTTCCACTAAACCCTCTCATTAACATTCTAAACCTGTATGCCCAAACACACTATACACATACCATCTCCGCCACTCACATACTACAATTGATTAATATTCCCCACCAACATCCAACAACAGCACACTACAGCACTAGACCAACTTACATATCACAGTGCCAGCCAATGTACACTAGCACCATGGGCGCATGCAGCACCACTTCGGACACAAATGTGTCCTTGCACTCAACAGAGAACACCTAAAAAGAGATCCACAGTCTGAGATCGGGGAACATCCAGCCTACATTCATCAACATAACAGCAAAGCTATCTTGCATTTTCCCTTTCTCCCTCATAACACGAACCATCCCATTCTCTTTCAAATCTGGCAGAGGGTCTGAAGACCCTGAAAATGGCGCTGGTGCTCAGTACACATCCCACTAACATTTATTTCATTATTTATATTTATTTATTTTTCCATGTATAGAAGCGCACAAAGCTACCTTCCAAAACATAACATTTCTTCCGGGAACCTCTTATGCCAAAATCAGTGACGGTGGGAGGAAGAGCCCCACAAGGCCCTGGAGGCTAGCAATATCAAATGAATTATTTGCGCTTAAAACACAGATTTGCGCGCCATTCTGCCTGCAAATCCCTGGTTGACGAATGGGGATATGCAGGCAGAATGGCACGCACATCCCTGTTTTACACGCAAATAACTCCATGAATCAATTGTCTGCAATATACTGTGTTGTGCCTTTACCTTTTCCTTAGTAAATCAGTACTCTTTGTTTCCCCGGTCCATGCATTTCCTCTCATCCTTGTGGACCAATTGCTGTGTCGTGCAATGTACAGTATGCACACGATTTCTCCGCCACTCCCCTTCTGCCTGCCTAGATTTTTCACACTGTGCATGGTGTCAGCCTCTAAACTAATTGCGCAAGGCTGGGTGTCCAAAACAAATCCCACCTCCAAAATCATCTTGCGCATGTGAAGTGCTGCAAACTCATTATAAACTACCTGCTGCACCGTAGCCAGAGCAGTACCGAAAGGTGATAATAGACATTCACTTTTGCCCCCACCATTGCACACGTTGATAATCCAAGATATTTCAGCTGTCAGCATCTCTGGCAATGTGATTATGAAAGTATAGCCACTCTAGACGCCGTGGACCCTGGTGAAATGTGCCGATTGAAATCCAGTGAAGGTTTTAAAAGCCTAAGGGCCGGATTTACGGAAGTGTTTTATAATGGTGCAATCCCATAGGAAAACGCTCTGTGATTCAGGCCCTTAATCCCCTTGCAACTTCAACATCATCATCATCTAGGAACATGTTTCTGTAAGGATTAGGGAATGTGGGTCTTAATGGTGCTGAGAATATAACGTAGAAGAAAGTGGGGACAAAAACGTAATAGCAATTGCTATCTTCCAATTTGTCGTGTATGTATGATTTTTAAATAGTGCAAACATGTGGAGATAGCAGCAGAGCAATGCACAAAAAGGGGCCGAACACATGGAGGGCAGGGCAACAAGAGCCAGGGAAGGTGGAAAAAGTCTCTGGAGGATAGCTCAGGGGCAACATGCTCACCTTGGAAGTAAGATGAAACAGAGCAACACAGGTTAGAAACCTCTGGGTATTAAGCGCGTTATAAATAACCTATCACATCAGTAGTACTGTGGGGGTAGGGGGAAAAGTGAGAAAAGGGGTTGCAGGGATTGAAATTAAGATCCAATTAACAGGAGCTAAAAATAGCTTCTGGGTATCCAGCATTAACCAGTGACCAGGAGCTACCACGGTGGGACAAGGAATTAGCACATAGCCTTTTGTAACTCTTCTTTCCACATAAGATGCAAACATATCTTTGTGTCCGTTATTTATGCTTTGAGTGTTGTATAGATGTGTCCTAATGTTTATTTATAGATTGTCCCAAACGCACATAGCTACATTCACATATGTTTGCTCGGCATCAGTTGGTCTGGGGAGCCAAATGTAGCTTGTGGCAGCTGTTGGTGTCAAGCTAACCATGCTCTTCTATGCCACATGCAGATGCCAAACATCTCCCCTCATTTCTGACCCCAGGGTTGTCAAAGTGTTCCTTGAGTAACAGGGCCTTCAGTTCCTCCCTGAAGTGCAGGAGCGATGGAGCGTATCTCACGTGCCTCAGTATGTTATACCAGAGTCTGCGTGGCTAGCAGGAGAAGGTCTGGTGTCGGGCCTCAGTATGTTATTCCAGAGTCCTTGTGTCTAGCAGGAGAAGGTCTGGTGTCGGGCCTCAGTATGTTATTCCAGAGTCTGCGTGTCTAGCAGGATAAGATCTGGTGTCGGGCCTCAGTATGTTATTCCAGAGTCTGCGTGTCTAGCAGGAGAAGGTCTGGTGTCGGGCCTCAGTATGTTATTCCAGAGTCTGCGTGTCTAGCAGGAGAAGGTCTGGTGTCGGGCCTCAGTATGTTATTCCAGAGTCTGCGTGTCTAGCAGGATAAGATCTGGTGTCGGGCCTCAGTATGTTATACCAGAGTCTGCGTGGCTAGCAGGAGAAGGTCTGGTGTCGGGCCTCAGTATGTTATTCCAGAGTCCTTGTGTCTAGCAGGAGAAGGTCTGGTGTCGGGCCTCAGTATGTTATTCCAGAGTCTGCGTGTCTAGCAGGATAAGATCTGGTGTCGGGCCTCAGTATGTTATTCCAGAGTCTGCGTGTCTAGCAGGAGAAGGTCTGGTGTCGGGCCTCAGTATGTTATTCCAGAGTCTGCGTGTCTAGCAGGAGAAGGTCTGGTGTCAGGCCTCAGTATGTTATTCCAGAGTCTGCGTGTCTAGCAGGATAAGGTCTGGTGTCGGGCCTCAGTATGTTATTCCAGAGTCTGCGTGTCTAGCAGGAGAAGGTCTGGTGTCGGGCCTCAGTATGTTATTCCAGAGTCTGCGTGTCTAGCAGGAGAAGGTCTGGTGTCGGGCCTCAGTATATTATTCCAGAGTCTGCGTGTCTAGCAGGAGAAAATCTGGTGTCGGGCCTCAGTATGTTATTCCAGAGTCTGCGTGTCTAGCAGGAGAAGGTCTGGTGTCGGGCCTCAGTATGTTCTTCAGAGTCTGCTTGTCTAGCAGGAGAAGGTCTGGTGTCGGGCCTCAGTATGTTATTCAAGAGTCTAGGTGACTAGCAGGAGAAGATCTGGTGTCAGGCCTCAGTATTTTATTCCAGAGTCGAGGTGTCTAGCAAGAGAAGGTCTGGTGTTGGGCCTCAGTATGTTATTCCAAAATCCGCGTGTCTGGCAGTAGAAGGTCTGGTGTCGGGCCTCCGTATGTTATTCAAGAGTCTAGGTGACTAGCAGGAGAAGATCTGGTGTCAGGCCTCAGTATTTTATTCCAGAGTCGAGGTGTCTAGCAAGAGAAGGTCTGGTGTCGGGCCTCAGTATGTTATTCCAGAGTCTGCGTGTCTAGCAGGAGAAGGTCTGGTGTCGGGTTCTATCGTTATTGCACCTCTTAGATTCTAGTCTCCCGGCAGTGTGGTTTTTGGTGCTGTGGAGGCCTCTGCAAATTCAAAGTTATTCAGACAGTTAGGATGGAACATTTCTGTCACGCAGTCTATGTGAAAAATGAGGAAGGTGGTGCAATCTTGTAGGGTGAACCACTCTGTGTGAGGATTGGGGCGATGTGGTCCTAGTTCTCCCATCTGCAACATGCTGCACAGCTTTCTGCAGGGCCCGAGGGAGGTGAAGAGGTGTCCTTTAATGACCTTGACACGCACATTCATCATTTAGAAATACGCCCGACACGCCACCACAACCTGCCACAAACACAGACCACAGCTGGGGCATTGTATTAGAAAACAACTAATCTCGGTACCGCCAGGAGAGACATTTTTCAAATATGCCCAGCAACCATCTTCTCACAGAGCAGCCTTTTCTGGAATCACCTGCGTGCCTTCGAGTGTTAACGATTAAGTGCACAGTAGGGCGTGCTGTCACTGCGTCAATGCCATTTCAAAACGTGCGTGAAGTTTTGCATATATTTGTGGCGATGCCAATCTTTTATTTTGTATGTTTTTTTTTTACTGTCATGGAAGCATCAGGAGGCAACTAAATAAACACTTAACGCTGAATACTCATTTTTAGATAAACAGCCTTTACTAAGGTTTACAAGGAACCCCCATATGCACGCGCAGGCGAACTCTCCCCGCGAGTACCGCGGCCAATAGAAGGGAGACTGTTGCGAGTGGGTTCCGGGGGGCGGCGTGCGGTGCACGTGCACATTATGCAAATCCGCCGTGTCGAGCCTCCGGATCCTGTGTGTTCATGCCACCCGTCAACACTCCTCTGCGCGAGTCTCAGGGACAGAGTGAACAATTCCCCGCCACGGGAAGCAGAATTGCTAGCCCTCGAAGCCGAGGCGCCCCAGGAGCGGATAATGAGCCCCGTTTTCAAAGCGTCTTCGGAAAGCATGCTGCAGAAAATAAACACCCTGCCTGTGTTGGGATAACGCAAGTAGCTCTTTTAGGCTGGGAGGGATCATTATGCTAAAATTGCACTCCTGTGATCCGGTAATCGCTGTGCTGCTGGCAGGTAGAGCCACTTCAATGAAATGGTGGAACTATATCAAAAATACTAATAATAATGGTAATGAAAGTAAAAAAAAAAACAACGAAAAATTGTATCTTGTCATTCTCCATTAAAATATAAAGCTATTTGCTTTTAGAACAGTACCACTTTACACACAGCCCATTCACAATTCGATTATTCCTACATTACTACTCTTCAGGTTGTTTTTTGGTGTTATAAAGAAGAGAACAATCAGGGGAGTTGCTAGGTCTGGAAAAGACCCGGGGCTAAGCTGATGTCAGAACTGTTGGGACTGGGGGCTAGCTAGTCTTTTGGCTGTAGCTCCTGAGATTGTATCCGGGGCTACAACCAAAAGATCAGGGGCTATAGCCCCATTAGCCCCCCCCTCCTAGCAACGCCCCTGAGAACAATAAGCACGCTACCTGAAGGAATACTAGAAATGTTCATTATGACAGGCTCGGACTGGCCTATGGGAAAATAGCTGAAGGGCAGGTCCATCTGATGTGTGGGGGCACTTTAGTGGGCTATTTTGGGCAAGCCTTCTTGAGTTAATAGATGTGTAGGTAGTTTCGACCAATGTTTTTACCCAGTGCTGATGAAAGTGCACTATTTGCCACAGCTGTTACTAAAAGTGGGACCTCACAAACTGCTCAAACAGTCTGTTTTTAACAAGTAGCAAGAGCAATTTTTGATTGTGGGCCACTTTTTTTTACTGGGAACCAGGGGGGACCGGCCTTCATGGAACTCTGGTGGGCCTCTGCATCACTGGCCTCTTTTGTGGGGTTACCTGTTTCATTTCCAAATGTTCTTATGAGAAAGGGGTTGGGCTTGCTCAAAATATGCAATATGGGGCCACTTTGGAAATGTTTTCCAGGGCCTCTTTTGGTTTCCCGTCCGCCTCCGCTGGGAGCCAGGAGCATTTTAATAGCATTTCAACCCAGAATTATGATGGAGAATTGGATTGCTTAAGATGTCTTTTCCTGGGTTTTAAGGCAGGGCCTTTGGAGGACCGTCCTGTGCTCTCACACCCTGCAGTTGCCGTGCTGTGCAGTCCTCGGCACATGCTCCTTTTTTCTCTTGGGTACAGGGTTTTTTCTACCTTGCTCCAAGTACTGGCAGCCATGTTTTAGTTGGTCTATTTTGATCCCTCGATTGCCATTTCAGATTCACAGTAGGGCAAGCCACTGGAGAAGGCTGGTGCTAAGAAGGGGTGCTTCTTCAAGTGAAGTGCCACAACGCATCTCCTGGATTGGGTGATTTACAGACTTGCCGCAGGTAGGACCAAGCAGGGGTTCTCTAGGGACAACTGCTGGTGACAGTCTGTGCGAACGGCCGCCTTGCCGAGCTCACCATTTGAGCAGGACCTCCTCTTTAGCGTCTGGCAGACTATCGAGTTCTTCAGTGATGCTCCAGTGCTACGCGGAAAGACCCTCCGTCTCAAGGAAAAACGCCCAAACGCTCTCCTCCTTCGTCAGAACTGGATGGCTCGTGTGTTGCACAATCAGTGATAGGCACTGAAAGGAAGCCCCCTGCCTCTAAAGGGACGAGATGCACCTGCCTAGTCGTGCCTTACAACAACTGCCATGTATGTCATTCAAGTTGGTCACTGCGACTCTCTCCTCTGGGGAAGGCTACACAAAAATGGCACGATAAGAGCCACTAAATGGTAATGTCCTGCCTCCCCCGACATATTCAGGCATTTAAAAAACATAACCAACCTATCCTATTTCACATGTCTACCTGTCTCTGAACTAAACCGTATTTCACTTATCTACCACTTCCTCAAATACCCTAATGTCACTCAAAGTAAGGATCCTTCTATATCTACCTACACTAATGAAGCGCCTAGCATATTTTGCTATGGCACAACCTTTCTTATTTAATTGTTTATTTATTTTATTTGCATTCTGGTACTTGTAGTCTTCGTTAACCCATTCGGAGTGCGACGTTTTACATGCCAGAATGCATAGCTCTCAACTCGCACGCTTGTAAAGGGTTGACTCACCCGCCAAGCCTCCTGCACGCCCATTCATTCCAATAGGCGTCTCACCTGCCAAAAACAAAATCGGGTGATTTCACCCACCTTTACAACACAAATGGTTGAGAGCTATGAGAATGTGAAGTCAAAATAAGAGCTTGATGAGATGCTCACATCTGAAATGGGATGGCTCGAGAGCTCCAAGGGCAGGGACTCTCCAAACCCGTCCTGGTCGATGTGCAAGCAGACGTGGATCCCCTGCCTTTTGTACACCATTTTGGCAAAGATGGTGTTATGCAAGACCCTCAACACCACATTACATTACATTATGTTTACCAAAGTTCAAATATTTTACAATGCATGTTGAGTGCTCATTTACATAATTGAAACATGTATCGTGTAGTCTGAGCCCTTCACAGCATATCACTGGTATCTTTCAGAATATAGATACACTGCATGCTTGATTCAAGTATTCAGCAGTTCTTTGCACGGTTCAGTGGTGTTCTGGGGACCGAATGCAGCAACACAAGCACTGCTGTTTGTCTCTGGGAATCATTGTATCGAACCAGGGCGGGGATTGAAAGCCGTAACTTCTCAAATGTTGATTCCTACACGTGGCCTCAGACCTCTGGTTGTGCCCTACCCTCTTATCTGTTCAAGCATTTCTTTATGTCGTAATATGTGAAGCATTTCACCCTTTTGCCACTTAACGCCATTGTGGTTGTCGTGCGGTCCTCAGACATGACGTCGCTGTCTGTCATGTTGGTTTAGGGAATTCTTCTTATTAGTCTCTCAATATCAAAACATTTTCAGTTGAACAAAACATTGCCAATGTCCAAAATGTGTTTCTACAACGAAAAAGCCATCCCAATATACCATCATAAGACTGGTATCCAATTTATCACACAAACTAGTGAAATCATATGTGGTGAAAGTGCTGAATAGTGGGAGAAATATTCTTCTGACAATGGGCCTCATTATAAGATTGCCAGTCTGGGAATTACGGTACGGGTAAGCATGCCGGTACTGTAGTTCCCGGACCGGAAAACTACGAGTTGTGCTTGCGGGGGCCTTTCTGCCCGCCAGGTCGGATCTGGTGATTATCATTATCATTATCTAGGATTCTGGTCACAGCGACAGATGGGTTCAATATAAGAGGAGGCTTTGCTAGGATCTAAGATTCTGGTGGAACATGAGCGGGTGCCATATAAGAGAAGGCATTGCTAGGATGTTGGATTCTGCTGAGAGTACCGGATCGGCAGGTCAGATCTGGTGGGCAGAAAGGCACCCACGAGCACAGCATGTCGGATGCACCGGCACCGTTATAAATGCATCCGACCTCGCCATTCCCATTGAGGCCTATGGGGTTTGAATGAGAATAGGGAGTAACGGATTCCGTCCCCTGGCAATGGGGACATACAGGGTCCTCCAAGGTCGGAATGGCCCTGTACGTCCCCATTGCCAGAGGCCGGAAAAAATGCAACTCCGGCGGTAGCTGTGCCTGCCTACCGCCAGGGTTGTACTGAGGCCCAATGTGTTTTACCGCTGATACTGTGTGGTCCAGAGTGCTGGCTAAGAAGGCCTGGTCTTTCTTTGAAGAGAGAAGTAGGGAGCGGCTACAACTAGTACCTGGTTCAGAGGTTAAGGCCTCTTTAGTGAGATCAACACCACGGCTCTCTTGAGGACCTGTTGGTAGGGTAGAGCCACCAATTGGGTATTTTGAAGGTGTACAGTTGTTTCATTGAAGTGAATTACCATGTGGAGAAGTAATGTATGTATGCACAACTGGGGGTAAGGGGTATAGTGGTGTGATGGAAAAGGAAGGGTGTTACTGGAAGATGGGTAGGGTGGCATGGGGGAGAACCCCTCTTATAAAAATACATTTAAAAAAAAAAATTTGAAGAAAATGCATAAAAGTGAATTAGCACAAAGCAATTCACTTTGATGAGACAATGCAGAACCCAGAAATCAAGGAAAAGTCTTGTGTAGTCCTCTGCATCGTTGCCTAAACCTCTCCAGCTTATGTCACACCCACATACAACATCAGAATGGATACGCCAGGCTAATCTGCAAAACGACTACGGGTGGAAGAGACATGCAGTGATAACCCTCTAGTTATAAATGACTGTTCCAGAGGTGGGAATCCAGTGCCCTGAGGGTTATATTCTAACCTTGACACGCAGCATGTCCGAATAATGGAGCAGGGCCAGAGAGCTATGAACTTGCTTAGATGGTAAAATCCAGCATGTGCTAGCTTTGCCACGCAGCATGTCCGAATTCTGCAGCAGGCCAGAGAGCTATAAACCTGCTTATATGGTAAAATCCAGTATGCGCTAGCCTTGCCACGCAGCATGTCCAAATTCTGCAGCAGGGCAGATACCAATACACCTGCTTAGATGGTAAAATCCAGCATGCGATAGCCTTGCCACACAGCATGTCCAAATCCTGCAGCAGGCCAGATAGCTATAAACCTGCTTAGATGGTAAAATCCAGCATGCGCTAGCCTTGCCACACAGTATGTCTGAGTCCTGCAGCAGGCCAGATAGCTATAAACTTGCTTAGATGGTAAAATCCAGCATGCGCTAGCCTTGCCACACAGTATGTCTGAGTCCTGCAGCAGGCCAGATAGCTATAAACTTGCTTAGATGGTAAAATCCAGCATGCGCTAGCCTTGCCACACAGTATGTCTGAGTCCTGCAGCAGGCCAGATAGCTATAAACTTGCTCAGATGGTAAAATCCAGCATGCGCTAGCCTTGCCACACAGTATGTCTGAGTCCTGCAGCAGGCCAGATAGCTATAAACTTGCTTATATGGTAAAATCCAGTATGCGCTAGCCTTGCCACGCAGCATGTCCAAATTCTGCAGCAGGGCAGATACCAATACACCTGCTTAGATGGTAAAATCCAGCATGCGATAGCCTTGCCACACAGCATGTCCAAATCCTGCAGCAGGCCAGATAGCTATAAACCTGCTTAGATGGAAAAAATCCAGCATGCGCTAGCCTTGCCACACAGTATGTCTGAGTCCTGCAGCAGGCCAGATAGCTATAAACTTGCTTAGATGGTAAAATCCAGCATGCGCTAGCCTTGCCACACAGTATGTCTGAGTCCTGCAGCAGGCCAGATAGCTATAAACTTGCTTAGATGGTAAAATCCAGCATGCGCTAGCCTTGCCACACAGTATGTCTGAGTCCTGCAGCAGGCCAGATAGCTATAAACTTGCTCAGATGGTAAAATCCAGCATGCGCTAGCCTTGCCACACAGTATGTCTGAGTCCTGCAGCAGGCCAGATAGCTATAAACTTGCTTAGATGGTAAAATCCAGCATACGCTAGCCTTGCCACACAGTATGTCTGAGTCCTGCAGCAGGCCAGATAGCTATAAACTTGCTTAGATGGTAAAATCCAGCATGCGCTAGCCTTGCCGCACAGCATGTCCGAATCCTGCAGCAGGCCAGAGAGCTATAAACTTGCTTGCCAGACAGCGTGTCCGAATCCTGCAGCAGGCCAGATAACTATAAACTTGCTTAGATGGTAAAATCCAACATGCGCTAGCCTTGCCACACAGCATGTCCGAATCCTGCAGCAGGCCAGAGAGCTATAAACTTGCTTAGATGGTAAAATCCAGTATGTGCTAGCCTTCCCACACAGCATGTCCGAATCCTGCAGCAGGCCAGATAGCTATAAACGTGCTTAGATGGCAAAATCCAGCATGCCTAACCTTGCCAGACAGCATGTCCGAATCCTGCAGCAGGGCAAATAGCTATACACTTGCTTAGATGGCAAAATCGAGCATCTGCTAAACCTTGCCACGCAGCATCCTTTTCCCACTTTCCTTTGGAAAATCCTTCCTATTGGATGCCGGCTTTGCCCTTTAAGTTAGTTCTGAGCTATCCTTCCTTGTTGCTCGCACCGCCATTATATGATTTGATAAAGCTGCAGAATGCACGTGACTGGTGACTTGGAATATCATTTCATACAGAGGAATGGGGACGCGGCTGTGATTGATGTCTAATCATCTGCGGGAAATGATTTTCTAAATCCAAATGAATGTTCTTAGCGGTGAATAAGTGGTGCAATGGGCACTTTTTTAATAGCGCAGCAGCACATCCAAGTGCACTGTCTACCGGGATTCTATTTTTAGTTTTGCAAAGAACATCCGCACCGAGGTGTATTTTTATTTGAAGGTTAACATTAACAGTCTTGACCTCCTTACGACAAGCTTTCTAGCACAATGGAGATGTATACACGGCCAGCCTCTCACTGGTCCACTTAAAACAATGCAACGTTCTTTTATTATGAGGAAGGCTTAAAAAGGCACTCATATTTCTAGATGGAGAAAACGCACTCTTTAATTTTTAAATGGGAAATTCCAGCCTCATGTTGCTAAAAATTTGCATTTAGGCCAAGGGGAAAAAACATGACATCAATATATCCTCTGATGCCAATAAGATGTAATTAATACGATTTAAAAAAAACATCACTTTGTGCAAAGGGTTCACTAAAACAGAGACGGTTGTCATGTATTTGAATGGTTGTAGTATTTTTTTTATGGAACAACATTCCTGGTTTCCATGCCATTAATAGGGAGTCAAATTAGGCAACTGTCTATCATTGACTTCTGTTAGCCAACAGGAATGTGCTGAAAACGATTGGGGTGGATGCCAGAATGTGATATTCCCACAATACTGTACTCTTAAGTAATCCATGTCTCTTGGGTTATTCAAGAGATGAGGTCCCTTAGGTCTCCTGGGATGATGCATGAACTCTGAGGACCTTCACACCTGTGTCCACCATTAGCAAAGACTATACTGCCCACTCTGTTTCCACTCATGGAGCAGTATGGACACAGTATAGGAGTAGACATGGCTAGGACCTAGGATTCTGGTCAGAGTGTCAGATGGCCGCAATATACGAGAAGGCATTGCTAGGATCTGGCATTCTGATCAGAACATGAACCGGTGCCATATAAGAGAAGGCACTGCTAGGATGTTGGATTCTGCTCAGAGCACTGGATCGGCATAGTATATGAGGAGGCATTGCTAGGATCAAGGATTCGGGTTAGAGCACCAAACAGACACAGAATAAGAGGAGACATTGCTAGGATCTAGGATTTCTGGTCATAGCACTGGATGGGTGCAGTATAAGAGGAGGCCTTACTAAGATGTAGGATTCTGGTCAGAGCCCCAGAGGGGTGCAGTGGGGGTGCAGAGGAGTCATTGCTAGTATCTAGTATATTACTAGCTATTGCTAGTATCATGGCCGGTAAGATAGCTCATCGGGTTCAGCGCTCGCTGCTGCGGTTTATGTTTGATCTGCAGGTCACAGGTTCGAATTTCAGCAACAGAACGATGAGCGAAAATGCGCTGATCTACGAGACCAGTTAAGATCTTCACCCACGTTGGCCCAAACAGTCTCTTCAAACTCACGCTGGAATTCCAAAGCTCTGAAGAGAAGGGACCTCTAGGAAACGATCCCCGGAAAGATCGTCACTCACCGTTTGGTCTCTTGGAACACAAGAGGATTCACCCATTTATTCCAGGAGAAATGTTCACAATTTGATGATTGTACGCTGATATGCCTACAAGAAACGTGACTCAGGCTTAAACCATCATGCGACGGATACACAATACTGTTCAACGCCGCGGGCAAGAATGAGTCTGGTCGACCATTCGCTGGGCTCATCACGATGATCAAAAACAACTTAAACTGGGCCATTATAAAAACCACAAACCCCAACCTCTTCATTCAAGCAACAACGGTAAAATTACCGATGATCCATAAGGGGCCGGGAGACCACATGTTAATCATCAACGTGTACTGGAATCCAGCGATGATCTCCCAAATCAAATTTATAACTACTGTCGCTGCATTGATCGACGATTGTTTAATCACTTACAATGAACCAAGAATAATCATTTGCGGTGATCTAAACTACTCTTGGTTCACGGAATGCAAATCACATCAAAAAACAAACATCCTGTCAGCTGACGATGCAATCGACAGAGGTGCTCGTTGGATGAACGAGATGACGACAAGAAACTGTTCGATGCTAAATGGTTGCACAAATGGAGACATCCCGGCTGCACCGACATGGCACCGTGGATCGAGTAACAAAACTCTAGATTATATTTGGACATCGAGAAATCTATTAAGCAAAATCACTCACCTGACAACAGTAAAATCGACAATAAGCGATCATGATGCATTAATGATGACATGGCACGATATGGTGGTGCCACGATTAGAAACCAAATATACGGAGCCGATTACGACAAACAACTCAGGATCAAGGCTGAAAATTAACGCCAAAGAACTGTCCACGTTCACTGAAAATTACGTGACAACTGCTACAGTGACTCCAAATATTAACTATAGCCCGCTCCTGACGCAGTTCAGAGCAGACATCGCTAATCAAAAGATCCATCATGTTATCAATAGACACCCTTTCAGCGAAATCCTGTGCTCAGCCAAGAAACAACTACGCAGCGATCTAACAAAGATAAAGAAAGGAAAAGGCAAAAAAAGTGCCGACCAAATGAAAAAGCGGCGGCTGCGCTATAGAAATTGGCTTAAAGCATTCAACACCCAGCGCGAACAGGAGCAAGCGGAAATCATGCTGAAGACCATTTTGCGAAAAGACGCACGTCAGTTATGGGAAATAATAAATACTGGATCAGTTAAATCAGCCTATGATATGGCGAATGGGGTAAATGACGCAAGATGGGTCTCCTATTACACAGCAGTCTTTGATATACAAAATAGCGAATGCACAAAACCAGCAATTGGGAACTCTTGTAATTGGCCCACTCCAGAAACAGCGGAGGACATCAAACGCGCTATTCAAAAATTAAATAATTCCAGAGCTGCTGGCCCAGATGGTATTTCCAACGTGATGCTGAAAACAAATAGTTCTCTGTGGGCAAGATTCATCTCCACATTGTTTGAGAGGATCGCTAAATGCAAAACCCTACCAGAATCCTGGAATAAAGCAATTGTTGTGCCAATTTTCAAAAAAGGAGACCGTAGTGATCCGACAAACTATCGCCCCATCACGTTGCTTGATACCATCGGAAAAATATTTGCCGCTTTCCTTCAAAAAAAACTAGCACTCTGGGCCGACCAAGCAAAGATAATTGACAAACGCCAAACAGGATTCACCAAGGGAGTCGGTGTAGAAGTGAATCTAATCATTCTAAATACCATAAAACTGGAAGCCATCAAGAGTGGCAATAATGTGTTCCTCGCCTTCATAGATCTGAAACAAGCTTTCGATACCATCAATCGACAGAAGTTATGGGAAAAACTACTATCATGGTCTTGCCCTCTTGAGATTCCGCTACCTATCATGGCATTGTACACAAATACTTCCTTCTGGGTTAGACTGAATGCAAAAGGAGACCTCTCTGATACAATCCTTACAAAGAGAGGAGTAAAACAAGGTTGCCCTCTTGCAGCTCTACTGTTCAAACTTTTTATATCGGATCTATCTATTACCCTAACTGAACCAAGGACATTCCCCCCGAAGATAAACAACCATCACGTATCCTGGGTCATATATGCTGACGACATAGTCCTCTTAGACACCACACAAATTGGACTTCAACGTTCTTTAGACGCTCTTCAAAAGTACTGTAACAACAATGACCTGCAAATAAATACCAAGAAATCAAAGATCATGGCAATTAATAGCAGACATAAAGGGAGCAAAAAAAATTTCAGTTGGTCTCTCAATAAAGAGAAAATAGAGGTCACAAACTCTATTCGATACCTTGGAGTGCAATTCAATGTCTCAATTCGTGAATGGAATTGGACCCAAGACCTATTAACGTGAACTACAATGTTTGCCTTGCAAGGGCTGAAACTCCATGATGCATATGGCAAATTTACGCTAAAAGCATTACTCTCCTTCTACCTGCAAAAAGTTGTGCCGGCCCTAACGTTTGGCAGCGAGGGAGGTTGGAATATACCCGCAGATTTCTGGTGTAAGCTAGAGGGCAAGTTCTGGCGGAAAGCACTACGTCTTCCACAGAATCTTTCAATAGTAGCGATCCGCTACGAACTGGGCTTAGAGCCGTTATATGCCACAGTGCTATGGAAGTCTATCTCGGCATGGCGGAAAATGAGAATGGCCCAAGCAGCCGGTCCCTATGAATTACTGCAAAAAAACACCAATTACAACAAATCGGATTTAATCTGTTTATGGGAACGTAAACTGAATGCAACTATGCGATCTGCAGAGTTAAAAGAAGAGCTAGTGATAAATATGCCACAAAGGGCAAAAACAAAATTGAGCTGTTGGAATTGGATCCAAAATGAAGCGAAGCGAAAAAAGTTGAAGTCTATACAAGACCTGGGAACTTCATCACATGGTCTTGGTGAAACTCCGAAATACTTATGTAAATTTCCTTCGCGATACCATTGCAATCAATTCTTGAGACTTTGTCTCAACCTACTTAAGACCAAAGTAGTTCGAATGATGAATCGGGACCCTGACATCACGGACATTCTTTGCAGATACTGCAACAACGCTGCCGAATCAGCAAAACACCTAATAATCGAATGTCTAGCCATCAAGGACGAAAGGACATTGCACCTCACAAGATTTGCTCCAATAGATGACGATCTAGAACAATGGTGGAACTACATAATCGCCGGAACAAACACACAATTAACATTTGCAGTGATAAATTACATGGACTTAATCCTGCCAATAATCTAATGCGACTTTGACCAGGGTAAAATGTGCAGCAACATGATGGATTGGCAAGAAAAAGACAGAGGGAATTGTGTAATAAAAAGTTTGTTTCTTTGTAAATTAAACTAAAAATTACAAAAAAAAAAAAAAATAAAATTTCAGCAAGGCCAACTCAGTATTTCATCCCCCGAGGTCGATAAATGAGTACCAACTTTGGTTGGGATCATAAATGTATGTAAAAATGTTCTCTGTAAAGCGCTTTGGCTTAAGGCGCTATAAAAACAACAAATCATTATCATTATCATTATCTAGGATTCTGGTCACAGCGACAGATGGGTTCAATATAAGGGGAGGCTTTGCTAGGATCTAAGATTCTGGTCAGAACATGAACGGTGCCATATAAGAGAAGGCATTGCTAGGATGTTGGATTCTGCTCAGAGTACCGGATCGGCATAGTATATGAGGAGGCATTGCTAGAATCAAGAATTGGGTTAGAGCACCAAACAGGCACAGAATAAGAGGAGACATTGCTAGGATCTAGGATTTCTGGTCATAGCACTGGATGGGTGCAGTATAAGAGGAGGCCTTACTAAGATCTAGGATTCTGGTCAGAGCCCTGGAGGGGTGCAGTGGGGGTGCAGAGGAGTCATTGCTAGTATCTGGTATATTACTAGCTATTGCTAGTATCATGGCTGGTAAAAGATAGGTCAGCGGGTTCATCGCTTGCTGCTGCGGTCTGTGTGTGATCTGCAGGTTGCAGGTTCGAATCCCAGAAAGGCCAACTCAGCATTTCATCTTTCCGAGGTCGATAAACGAATACCAACTTTGGTTGGGATGATAAATGTATGTAAATATGTTCTCTGTAAAGCGCTTTGGCTTAAGGCGCTATATAAATAACAAATCATTATCTAGGATTCTGGTCACAGCCACCGATGGGTTCAATATAAGAGGAGGCATTGCTAGGATCTAGGATTCTGGTCAGAGTACCAGATTGGTGTATTCTAAGAAGAGGCATTGCTAAGATCTATGATTCTGGTCAGGACACAGGATGGGTACATTATAAGAGTAGGCTTTACTAAGGGATTCTGGTCAGAGCACCGTATGGGCACAGCATAGGATGAGATGTTGCTAGGATCTAAGCTTTTGGAAAATGGGGCGGTAAAATATCCATGTCCTGCAGGCTGATAACGCCTTTGAATTTTGCAACTTTGAATTACACAATCACTGTCTTCCCTTGAGATATAGCCGGGTTCTCCAGATACTTAGATGCTCTAAAAGCAGAAAAGAATGAGACTTCTCACTCCTGGCTGTGTATTATTTTGACAAGGCGCCGGAAAGAATTCTCTGGCTACTGCCATATTGTGGCAGTAATGAGAGTACGAAAAAACCTTTTTAGTCTGCCTGCAGATTATGTGAGCAAAGCCGACCACTTCAGGCCATCGTTCAGGCCATGCACATCTGTGCGGAGCCTCAATATCCAGCTTTGCTCTAGCTTCAATAACCTATTCTCTAGGTCAAAATTGCTCCTGTCACCCTTAAGTTGATCAACGACAGCCCACCTAATGTCATCTGCTGAGTGTTGATTTTTTAAATAGTGTTGAACCAGGGGTGCAGTGCGTGTTTCGTTACGTACCTGAGATCGATGTTCCGTGATCCGGATCCCCACTTTCCTATTGCTCATCCCAATATAAAGCAAGTCGCAAGGACACTTGATGGTGTATATGACATTTTTGGATTGGCAGATGGTTAAATTCCGAAGATGCCATACAAAGTCTTTATGTGTCAACACCAATGATGTGAAGGTAAATTGGCACACACTGCACGTTCCACACGAAAAATGCCTCGTGACGGGACACCTTCCCTGCGTCTATGCTGCCTGGATGCTGTTCTGAACCAAATCCACTTGGGTGAGTAACTTAAGAAACAAATGGGGGTATTGTAGAGTCACTCGGTGCCGTGGGCATGTACTTTCATTGCTGCCTGTCGCTCTTGAAGTAGACAAGTAAGAGTAACACCCCCTTCTTATAAACACATTCCAAAAAATGGTACTTCATAAGTTGCTCCGGGCACATTTATTAAGAATGAGTCCTTAGGCTTACATGTGTTTCAGCCTTGGGTCATTAATCTAAAGTGTACTAGCTTATCTCTAAGATTCTTACCTCGTCTTAAAGCGAATAGAGGCTGATTTTTTGCCCTGAAGATAACTATAATTTTCATCAGTGTGTCACAATATGTCACAACATGTCACAACTAATGATAATATGTTTTCTTTATTATGTTACTTTTAATACCAATTTCAGCAGCATCAGATTGTAATGACTAAAAGCCATTCTAAAAGTGTATGTTTGGATATGGGCGGGGGCATAATGATGCATTACTCTCCAGCTGAATTTCTAGCGGAATTTCTTTTGAGAGGTTGTGGAATGAGACAGCAGTTTATTGAATGTGTAACAATGGCCTAATGCCTTTCTTTGATATGTTGCATATGTATTCTTTGATGTCTGTAAAAGGCACACATTGTACTGCTTGTAACCAGCAGGTATGTCATAATTCTGTTCTAGTCAGGTACCCAGGTGCTTCATGTTTTCCCACCATGTGTAACACATGCATCTTTGTAATAGCTATAGCATGGCGCATATCCTTGTCTGTTTGCGCCCTGATACTCCAGGGTATGGCGCGCTATACAAATAATAAACTAAACTAAACTAAACTAAAACAAACAATCTATTCAATGATGCGATTAAAGCAACGGTTTATAGGTGGTCCATCAGGGCAAGGCAGGACTCCAAGTGAAGTCATGTGTTCTTCATGTTGACAGGGAAGCAAAATAACCCCATACGATTCTTCAGTATTTATGACCTCTAGCTGGGAATTACATATAGGAAAGTGGCACCCTGATGGTTGTACATGCAAGCCTTAAAATGCACCAATCCTAAACTTTTCTTAAGCTAGAATTCCCCCTTTTTCTTCAGCCACTTGTCATCTGCCAGCTCCTAAGGGAATTGGTTTAAAGCCCCTCAAATTTCACCCCACACTTTTTTCTCCAAATCGCAATATGGTTCAGACCTGATTTCATGGAATGTGCGTTGTACTCATCTTGACTAAATGAAACGCCTTTTCACATGTGAGCCAAGGCAGGTGGTGAAGGACATCACGGGCCTGTTGCTACTTCTCTCGAGACCAAGTCCATAAGCATTGACTGACACTAGCGCCTACCTCCTGGAAGGCATTTGGTTAAAGTTTAGCACAAGGTTAAGATTTGGGAACAAACTATTTTTTATCACTATTTTTTGGCATAGTGAACATTAAAATTGCCTAACTTTGGTCACCTGAAAACTATTTCTTGGATACATTAAAACACTTTCCATAACCAGTGTTATTTGCCATTCAATTGTTTGGACAAATAATATGCTCACTCAGAAACAGGGTGTATTGTTGTAATTCTGTGGTATTTACAGACTCTACAGGACTTGCTCATAACTTATACGAACACGCATTGACAATGCAACAGTTTGGGCTTGTGTGTAGGCATGGGAGAGTCACTTGCCAGGCCATGCCTTACTGGTATTAATTGGCCATTGATGGTGGCTGGTGCAAAATGGTATGAATATATGGGTGTCCAATAGCAGTGCCTGGCAACTGTGTTATACTTATCAACAATCCAAAACTGTTGGCTTTGCCAGTGCTTTTTTTATAAGGACTTCAGTGAAGGCAGACCTGGTCAAGACATTTCTGTTACACTAGTAGAAGGTTCACAGCTTCAATTAAGTCGTGAACTCTCAGAAGACTGCTTTGAAAAAAACACTGCAAGCACATTGAGTGCGTAGTTTGCTGGTAAGGCTTGAATAAAATGAGCACAAAGAGTTCTCACGAGGCAGTGTTTTGCGGCGTGGAGGGGCAGGAACTTGGTGGGAGTTACCATAGGGATTAGCAATGCCATGACCAGCCAATGGGTGTGCAAATAACCAAACAAAACCCACGAGCTTTGCGTCCCACTGCATATGCCATTTCTCCCTATCTGTACTGTAATGCAATAGTTTTGCTTATTAATAGCCCAACCTATAAAGGGAATTCTCACATTAAAACCCATTGGATGCAGGACTTGTGTGCATGGATTACAGGTCACCTTAAATGCAGAACAATACATCTGACACGAGCAAAGACACATAACTGTTCCCATTGCAAACAATTATAACCGTGCTGGGAAGGCCTATCAAGAAAGTGAATAATACTATTAAGCATATTGCGCTCACAAATATAGGCGCACAGAGGGCCTGATTCACAGAGCGTCTTCCTATGGGATTGTGCCATTATAACACGCTTCTGTGAATCAGGCCTCTTAAGTGGAATCCAATATGTTCCAAAAACATGAATGCCACTGTAGAGCAAACTTGCAATGTCAGATTCAAAGCAGAATGTGTTGTTTTGCGCATACAGCCATGCAGACACATTATAAACATGCTCATAGGTATGCTTACAATTCCATATTTGCTTCCCAACTTCAGTATTTGCAAGTAACATTTCTTGGCAGTCCCAACCATAGCATTACCTGCAGTGTTTGCAATGCCGAATACAGGTGTAACATACAAAGATCGGGTGTTGAGAAACAACATTTAATTGTCTGCTGCCACAGTGAGGTTTGGCAGGAGAGCATTAACTCAATGCACGTGTCCTTTAACATAAAAGCCTGGCCTTGGGTTCTCGAGCCATCTCTTGTGTATTCCTTCGGAGGTGTGAAGATGCAGCTCCGCTCGGATTTGTGTTTTCTTTGGTGACGCACAACAGAAACAACAGCTGTGCAAAAATGCCTTGCCAGCTTGTTCGCAATTGAGCCACCTGTGCCGAATAAAAGCTCAACAAGAAAAGGTTGTAAAGTCCAACACAACGCGAAGGGGCACAGCTGCTCGTCTAACAAGTTCAGCCTTCAGGGTGCTCTTTTTTTTCATGCGGCGCTCTCCTGCAGCGCTGCGAGGCCCGGCAGGATGGCAAGCGCTGTTGAGGTCGCACTACTTTTTAGTACGAGTTCTATTTTTGTCCCGTGGCTCTGATTCATGGAACTGTGCAAAGTGTATTTGTGCAGTGCAAAGTACGTGCAAAGTCATTTTGGACTGCAAAAATGACTATCCGCTGACTTTGCACTGCAAAAATACACTTTGCACAGTTCCATGAATCGCGGTTTGTGTCGGCAGTGCAAAGTCAGTTTTTAGCTGTGCAAAGTCCCTTTGAACAGAGCAAAACATTCAATGAACCATGCGACTTCTATATAGCAAGGGGACATGGGTAATCTTTCATGTACGTCCGCCTGACACTGACTAAAAACATGTTTACAGATCTCGCATTATAGCTCAAAGAAGACATGCTGGCAAAGGGAACAAACACAATAGTGCATTTTTCGTGTTGTGCTGTTTCCTTTAATGTTTTTCTTTGTTGCCATTCAAAGACTCCCTAACCTGACTTGTGTTTTGCTGAAGGTATGTTTTTTTGTGTGTCCATAAAATAACATGTATTCACAATATATCCCCATTATTTTACTTCCTTGGCTGTTGAAGGGTCCAGCCCGGTGATTATGGGAAGTCATTCTTTGAAAGATTTAGACCAAAAGCACTCCGCAGGTTTCGCATTTGTTGCACAGGGAGTGGCCTATTTGATGGTGTTTTTTTACGTTGCTCGGTTAGTACAAAACTCGAAGAACAATGCAGATCTAGGAAAACCGGCTGCATGCCAATTATTCTGCTGTTCGAAGAAATAATGCATGTGTGCAGGACGGCTCTTTAACTGTTGTGTCTTGTTGTCAAAAGAAATGTCTCTCTTTTTCTTTTTTTCTGAAAGAGATAGCAGAGCACCCACATCGCATTTCCATAGAGATGGGCCGTGTTTTCAGAGGGCGCCCAATGTCAGCCAGCAATAACCCCAATCAGGATGTGTGGATTGCATCGTTTGCTATAATAAAAATACAACAGTGTGTAGCTCCGACTATGCTATAGGTGGCTTGTGTGAGCACCACCCATACACATTGTCCCTGTGTGTGGGTGTCCTTCTCCAGACAGAAAGCTTTGTCAATTCATGGATTCAAAGTATAATCTCAGAGATGGAGAATAGATATTGTATAATGCAGCAAGGTACAGTTTGGGAACCCAGATGACTCTGCAGCTATACCTTACCATTACCGTTAATGTCATACTTTACTGTATGAACAGAGCTGTCAAGTTGCCCTATTCCATGCATGACTCCTCGAGCCAGTCCTGTTTTCCCACTGCATGCTGGGATTTGTAGGCCCATCCTTTCAATGGGAAAAAACAAATTTCCAGTTCCATCATGCAATTGATATTGATATTTTATTTATATCACGCTCGTAGACAAGTGTTTCAGAGCTCGGGTCGGACTGAGACAAGAAATAGGCCCGGTCACCCAAAAAAAATACACTAAATTACTGTGAATCCAAGCAGACGTCCAAGGCCAAATGATAATATGTTATTGTATAGCACTTACGCTTAAGCTCTTTTTTTATAGAACAAATATGCATACAATATCACCCAACCTGTGTTGGTACTCATTTATCGACCTAAGAAGGGTGAAAGGCTTTTTGAGAAAAATAATAATAATAAAATAAACAATTTCTTTTTTTTTTCAATTTTTTTTCTACCAAACTGGCCCAGGCATGGCCAGAAACCGGCCCCCACTCCCCAGGGACGATTTCGGCCCGGCCACGGGCCGAAAGGCCCAATCTGACCCTGTCAACAAGGCAAGGGAGGCGAACAGGGGAGAACAAAACAACGTTACTAGTCCCAGTGACATTGAGAATGTGCAAGTGCATGGGAGTGGGAGAGGGGAAAAGTGCAAGGGAGGGAGAAGTGGAACGTGCCGAGCAAAGGAGAGAACAGATAAATAATAATAAATAAATAATAAAGCCAACAAACAGTGGTAGTGCAGCCAGCAAGTGGCAAGTGCTGGGTTTAAGGCAGCAGAGCTTGTCTGATAAGTGCAGGAAGAAAAAAAGGTAGGGACTGTATGGGTACAAATACAGACCCCAGTGCAAGGGGTGGCCCGGAGGCAGTGCAGGAGAGTGGCAGTGTGAGCAGGCACTTGGGCCCGGAAGACAGAGGGTAGGCCAGGTTCACAGTTCTGAGAGAGAACAGATCAGCAGGAGGGGCAAAGGCAGAGGCAAAGAGGAAGGTCTTGAGGTGCTTCCGGAACCAGCGATGGTTCTCCTCAAGTTTCAGAGTGGTAAGGAGGCAGTTCCAGAGGGAGGCCCCAGCCAAAGATAGAGATCTACACCCAGCTCTTTTCTTTGAAAAACGACTGTACCTGAGGGAGCTAGAGGTAGAGGAGTGAAGAGCTTGAGAGGGGAGGTATTTGCAGAGAGATAGCAGAAGATATTTTGGACCCAGGCCCTAGAAAGCCGTGTGGACAATACAGAGGCCTTTGAATTTAATACTTGCATGCACTGGGAGCCAATGGAGAGATTTCAGAGCTGGAGTGGAGAGATTGGAAACAAAAATCAGGACTGGCTCGAGGTGTCATGAATGGAATTGGGAAATGTTGCAGCTATGTGTTAAGCAATAGAGTTGTCTTTTGAAAGTCTTTATACACATCATATAGGAAAACATACGCAAGGTGAAACAGATTGGGAGGAATTACGCACTGTATGTTTGCCCATACACAAAAGATGTTTGAACACTTTTAGTTGTTTAAGCAGAAGTGTCATTAAGTAGATAAATTAGATTGTTTACAGATCATCTCACCTGTGATGCTGATGCATGAAATATATTCTGCCAGTTCAAAGGCAGTTCAAATGTATTCATGCTGGCGAGTATGGTTAAGATAATGGGTGAATGTGGTTTGAACATGCTCAAATGGACTGTAATTCCCCCCAGGTATTTGTGGTGTATTTGCAACAATTATAGGTGTTAAAAGCAAGGGTCCCTGTGTGTTAAGAAGCAAAGCACAGCATTAACCATAAGCACCAAATGTTGGCATGTGCTTGGTGATGAAGTGCACCTACATCATGGCACTGGAGGATATCTTAGCACACTCCTCCAGCGTACAAACATTCTGGTTCTCAGCTTTGGCTGCCCATGTTAAACGTCAAGCCAAAGTTAAGTGAATGATGTAATTACGCAAGCAGACCCGGGTGTTGGGGTGTTCTGGCAAGCCGGGTTAGGTTGAGAGTATGACTGAGCCCTCAGCATGCTCCCCAGGTTGGTGGTCAATTATTGGACCTGTCCAGGGGAGTTGCTAGGTCTGGAAAAGACCCGGGGCTACGCTGATGTAGGAACTGTTGGGACTGGGGGCTAGCTAGTCTTTTGGCTGTAGCTCCTGAGATTCTATCCGGGGCTACAACCAAAAGATCAGGGGCTATAGCCCCCTTAGCCCCCCCTAGCAACGCCCCTGGACCTGTCTCTCCAGTTTAGTAAGTTTCCCGGGGTAGTAGGGAGGTCTCTACTCATACCTCTGCTGCTCCCTAAAAGGGTAAAAGTCCCTTCTCATGGAGTAGCTCAGGTATTGGAAATGTCCCTGATCATTTGAAAACTGGTTCTCCCTTCTCCTTGGTTCAGGGATTTATTGTCCTGGAAATGGGGAGAAAGAGGAGGGTTATTTTGGAAATTCTGATTTTGAGAGTACCTGTTGAAAAAATTCAGGTTGGGAGTTGGAGTGGTACTTCTCTCCTGTGAGAAGTCTGGAGGGAAGTTTCCCAGGGAAGTACTAACCTGGTTTGGTACCCCCTTTGTGCCGGGGGACTGTACACATACCCCAGGATCGGTTTTGTACCCTTATATAGAAGGGCTTATGTAATTAGAGGGGTCAGAGGGGTAATTTCTCTGGTACCCTGCCTGGCTAGCATTCAATTGGGCCTGGGCAGAGGGTTTCCACTGCCTCTCATTCTGCTCACTCGTAGGAGTATTCTTAGCCCCCTGTCATCTCCAGCTCCAAAAGAGGGGTAGTTTTGACCTCCACCACCCTAGCAACGGCACGGATGGTAAGTGGTTTTGTGGTTATTTTTATTTTCATTTGGTTTCTGGACCTCATAGATCCCAGTGACTTACTCTATTACCCAATCCAGTCTCCTGCACTCATTAAATCATTTACTAACCGGGTAATTTTTTATTTGGGAAGTGCATGGGAATGAGTAGTTACAAATTCCCAACTATTTGTATTCACCCCTGAAATGCACATTTTTATTCCTGTAGCACTCCCTAGATGCCAGAACTTCCCCACAAGTTATATGCTGCCTCGTGTGCCTCTTGTGGGTTTCTATGAGTGGAGAACTGTTTCAAAATTGTTGCCTTATAGGTGGACCATTTATAATGATCCTGGTCCTCAAGCCCTTCAAAGAAACTGGAATACACAGGAGAAAATGTCAATTTTGCAAACTGTTCAATTTACATCATTTTTTTATCTCAAATGATGATATTATTTGCTCATAAAGTTCTAAGTGTTCCCATAACAAATACTTAGCATTCTTATGGTATGGGGGCAGAAAGTTCTTTATTACTTTGATATGTCTGATTGGGTCTTTAACAAAACCCTTTGTCTGTTTTGCTGTCTTTTGGCACCTTCGAACCAGAGTCCATTCGCCTTCTGACTCAGAGCTGCTATTTGAACTCCATTCCCTGTCTCCTAAACGCTCCCTGTCTCTATGAGATTGGGAATACCTCCCCGAATCACTAAATCATGCACTACTTTTGCTTGTGCTACCATGACCTCTCAGGGTCACTTTCCCTGACAACACTTTTAGGCACAGGATAGAACACAGTCTCTTCTTCAGACTGTTGCCAATGGGTACTATACCCTCTTCCTAGTAGTCCAGAGAAATTGCCCATTCACCTGAATAGGTGGATGTTTTTAGAATGCCCTTTTTCATTCATTGAAGTGGGCTAGGTGGTCTCTTTGCAATATCATTTTCTGTCTAACTCTCAGATTTTCTTTCTCCCATGACATACTGGTCCAGCTACATTCACTTCTATTTAATAAAGGTGAATATCCATCAATGTCAGAAAAGGACTGGGCTTCCTGATCAGGTTGGCTAGGAATAGGTAAGGTCCGCTGCCTCATGTTTCCCTGTTCTCTATCAATGGTATGCATGAGGTCAGTGCCAGTCTGTAGCTGGGAGTTTGTGGGTAACTGGCATGAGGTCCTTGATGGGAGGGCATCTCTCCCTGGTTATAGGGCCCTATCCCATACATACCCTGATTGATCATTGTGCCTCAATGTCTTTATATTTCTCCATTCAGTTGGTTAAACTCTCACACTTGCTTTTCTCTGTCAGGATATCCTGCTTATATTCAGTTGAATTTTTAACTCTGACACTAAAACCTTGCTGGCTTCAAGGACACCGTTCTTAGCCACCGATTGATCCTTTATTTTTGTACTTCGTCTTGAATGATGTCATTATCCTTTTGAGATTCCTGTGTTATGTCTATTTGTTTGTGGCACTTTTCTTTTAACATCCCAATTTATCTCTATTGAGCCTCTCTACCATGCACTGAATGGAATGGGTCAGCTTCGGCTTTTCTCAAACACTCCATAAACTCTATATTGTCTTGCCTTATTCTGGTCAGTTCCTGATAACCTGACTGATCCTTCTCTGTATCTATTTTCAGCTGTTTGGCTTCTTGTAATATGGCACAGTTATCCAGGTTTAAGAGATATTCTTCCTTAATCCGTTGCATTGTCTGTTGTTTCAGAATATTTAAATCCTGGTCTAGCTGATTAAAATCATTCTGGGAGTCAACCCTTGTTATAATTAACTGACTGTTTTCTTGTTTACGTTCCTTTATGCTCTGTTTAAAAGCCATAATTCTGTCAACCAACAGTGTATTGTGAATAGTCTGATAATTCAATTGGCATTGAAGGTGGCTTACAGTTTCTGCACTCTCTTTAAACCTACCTTGCAGAGCAGCAAACACTATCTCTCACTCTGCAATGGCATGCAGGTGGGTTTTTACCTCATTTTGAAGTTGCTGCATGAGGTTTCCTTGTTTTAATAAACAAACGTGTCTCTCCTCTGTTTTATCTTCTAGCTATGCAGTGCTTTCCATTTCAGGACCTCAGTCTGACTCAGGATACTGGCCTCTTTATTTTGCAATCGCTCCTCAACTAATTGCAAATGGAAATATAAATGGGCTGTAAGTTGGGCCATTTGAGTTTGTTCTTCACAAATAGTTTGAATCATGTAAAACCCCTCTAATGATTTGTTTAACATCCCACCTTCAAGCCAAATATCAGTGCTTACTGATGTATCCTCCTTTGGCATTCTGGCTTGCCATCCCCCAGCCTCCATTTCTGGCCATTTACCATGAACGAATACATGGCTAGGAGAGGTTTTTGGGCCTCTTTCATTTCAACAGCACTAATTTTAACTGTGGCTTTTTGCAACTCTGTAGACGCTCTTTACACAGTAATCGAAATCTTGCCCTTTATTCCTGCTAAATTTCCACAATCAATGTGAAATCAGGCTACTTTTACATTACTCTGCACACTTGTATTCCTCTGTACACCTCCCTGACTCTCAGGGTTAAAGCCAGCAGTGTCACTTTAACATTGCATTAACAACCCACCTCACCTTACCGATGTTGCACGCAAATGACCAGCCTGCAAACAATGCACCTATCACAAATCAAAATAAGCTAGATCGCGGCCACAAGCCCCCATTTCTGTCACGATATATCAAGGGATGACCCTTGACATGGATGTTTTCTTCCCTTCCAAATCAAAAGCGCCACACCTATATACTAAGATTTTCAGTCTAGCCCAGCCTATGACCCATATAGAGTCACATAGATCCTTTGACGTTTGCCACAGATAAGCCAAGAACCAGGCCGGTGTACAGAAAGAATATGTATTTATTAATCAATATGACCAATTAATATCTGGAAGAAAATCACTGCATGCACAACATTCTCTGTGTCACAAAACAACTTCAATACAAAGACTCGCATTTTGAGAATCAACATTAAGAACTAAAAAAATCTGAAACTACACCACATGTGTGTTTTCACTTTTGGGTCTCATGGAAATAAAACAAAGGTCAAATAAACAGTTCAAAACTTCTATCATACACAAAAATCCCTTAATGTCAAAATTCGACAGTACCTTGGAACATTACAAGAACATGAGCAGTGGCAATCCTTGATGAAGTTTAAATAGATATTAAATGCAACATTTTTATTTTCAAAAGCAATTTCACACATGCAGGCTTTGTATATTTAATTTCCCTGCACACTTGAAATTTCTAGCAGTTTTTAAAACATAGACTTTTGATAATGCTTTTGATTTTTACAACCCTTCTTCTTTCACACCTGTGAAATGCAGAATCTCTCCTACCAAGAGTCACTTTCTCACTCTCTGTAGAGAGTGTGCATTTCAATTAGGGACTTCACGTTATTTCATTTACCAAGACAACTTTCTGCCCCAACACCAACAACCGAGACATTGGCCCTCATTATGAGACCAGCGGTAGCCATGGCGGTAAAACCTGCACGGCTGCCACCGGTATAATATTTTTCCGGCACCCGCGAACTGGCAATTACCAGGTCATTACGGCTCCGCTGGGCCTGGTATTGCCCATTTGCGGGTGCCAGAATAAAATGCTCCCCATTCCCATTTGAGCGCCATAGGGCTCAATGGGAATGGGGATGTCGGATGCACCGCCCCCAGTGCATATGACATTCTCTGCTCGCGGGTGCCGGTATGCCTGCCAGGTCAGACCTGGCGGGCGGGAAGGCAGCCGCGAGCAGAGCTCGTAGTTTGCCGGTCCGGTAACAACAGTAACAGTAAGCTTACTGGTACCTTTGTAACTGAACCGGCAAAGTTATAATGAGGCCCATTCTGTTTACATTCAACACCCCTCTGCTAAAGAAAAGTTCTGAGGAATGGAGAACAATTAGGAATCTTGATCTTTGACAATTGGGAATGAAATTACTAATACCCACTCACTTTTAAAGGTTATATTTCTATTCACACTGGAAGCGGTTTCATTAATTTCAAACTTTAACAACATCACCTTGTGTTATTTAGCTATAGGGGAAGTCATTGAATTACTAGTTTGTAAAATGCTAAGGTCTACTTTCATACCCCTCACCCACTCATTAAGGGCAAGGCATTACATCAAACCGATCCGGGCACTCTTGATTCTGCTGGCCAAGCTACTTACATTGACAATCTCTGGGCTTGGCGCTCTGGGCAAAAGGACATCAAGACTCAGGTCATCACACAGGTACCAGACAGGGACCATCAGAATCCACAATCAGTCATTGATATTCTCCACGCTGAATCCCTCTATTTTGCATCTTTGGTCATAGATCTCCTGGAGAAGTTGGTCATCTCCCAACTGATACAACAAACTGAATCTGTTGGTTGTCTCCACGACCACCAGTCTGGCTTCATAGCAGCCAGAGGCAAGGAAACTGCACTACTGAACACCCGTAAAGACTTGCTCCCTAATCTCGATTTCAACACTCGATGATATTTCCTCTGACTTCGACATGGTCATTCATGCCGCCCTCACAAATCGTCTCTGTGACACCCTGGGCATCACAGGCCTGGCACTTGTTTACCTCATTCCTTTCTGACCAACCTTCTGAGGTTCAACTGCACCCTTTTCTTTCCCCTATCACACTCTCCACTTGCGGCATCCTTCATGGCTCTATCCTTTTGTCATGGCTCTTCAACATCTACCTTGCCCCTCCTGATCTCCTCCTTCTCTCCTCACTTCCAGTGTTATGCAGATGACATGCAGCTCTCCTTCAAGCTTCCCTCTACTGCTTCCTCTTCCTCCTCTCTCATCTCTGACTGTCTGACTGCCTTTCAAGCATGGTGAGCTGCCAACAATCTATGCCTTAATGCCAGTAAGATTGAGATTCCTCTCACTGGGACCCCAGCTCCCTCCTTCTCTCCTACCCTCTGGCCGCCCTCTATGGGTCCCCACCCCCACCCTCTTGTGAGACAAAAAACCTTAGTGTCATCTTTGACTCCTCTCTCGCCTTCTCTGCTCGCATAGCGGACCTTGCCAAGAAGGCCCACTATCAGCTGCACCACCTTAGAGGCATTATCCCCTTCCACACCATCCCCCAGAAACTCAATGTCTCCAGAGCACTGGTCCTCTCTAGGCTGGACTACTGCAACAGCCTCTTCCTCAAACCTCCATTATCCTCCCTTCAACTAATTCAGAATAGGACTGTGAAACTTATCCTGGGCTTCAAGCCCAGGGACAGCATCGCTGCAGCCTTAAAATCACTCCACTCTCTCCCGGTTGCTGCTAGGATCAGGTTAAAGACCCTCTGCCTCATCCACAAGGCTTTCTGGGGCATCAGACCTTGCTAAATCCAACTCACTCTCCCTAAATACCTCACTGCTAGTGCCCTTTGGCATTCTAGCTCCAACTCTCTGCTGATCAGAAGTTTCTCTAAGCAGAGATTCAGGTGTAGATCTCTCTCCTCCGCAGGAGCCTCCTTCTGGAATGGTCTCCCTGTCCCTCTCAGGCTTGAGCCGGATCTCCTTAAGTTCCAGAAACTCCTCAAGACCCTAATTTGATCTTCTTCCCGCACCCCCTCCCCTGCTAACAACCCCTTCTGCCTCAGTGATGCCTGGTTCCCCCTGAATTACCACCCAGTCCACCACCCACCACCCTCCTCACACGTAGCATATGGACACTCACCCCCTGTACCCCATGCAAACTCTGGCACTTGCCCTCCTGGCATCACCTTAGCATTCTCCTAGCCCCTGTAGCCTCTTCCGCCCCTCCTCTACCCCCATTTTGACTTGCTCTTTCTCCTCTTTACCCTACACTTCCCATTACCAGCCTATGCACTTTGCATTTCATGCAGACCGGCACACCCCTCTCACTTCTTGTTGCTGCACTTGCATGATCAGAATGCCACAGGGCCAAGTAGGACCATTATTGCTATCTTTCTCCCTTGTCATCCTCCTTTTCTTGTCTTGTGGTGCCTTGAAACATCATTTGTTGTATAGGCGCCTTGCAAATATCCAATTAATAAATAAAATAAATAAATAAATAGATCACAGCCTCTATAGTCTTCCCCAATTGCTGTCTCCCTGGCCATATTAAGTTTACTGCATTTTCAAAAGTTGCACTAAGATGATTTGTAGTCACTTCATTCCTTTCCCATTGTGCATCCACTTTTTAACCTTAAAACCACATCTCCAAAATACTAAATTAGGAGGTGCTAGCTTATTGTCCCTGAATTTTGGTTGGACCTCTGTGTTTCTCTCCACCCCCAAGCCCAGCCTCTCTCTGGGGATAGGCTCCTGGAGACTAACAGTTTAAGTTATGGAGTGTTTTTGGATATGGGAGAGTTTTTGGAAGAATCGGCGCTAGCAATCCCAATAATTAATGGATGTAAGGTCCATTGGTTTGCTTACACGGACAACGTGGTCTTACTGGACAGAACACCAGTGGGGCTGCAGCGTCTTCTGGACAAATTAGATGTGTATGCAACAGAGAATAATTTGGCTATCAATCCAAAGAAATTGAGAATAATGATATTCAAACACGCAAATAAAAAGTAGCATATTCTCAGTAAAAGTTAGGAGGGCAGAGTATAGAAACAGTGGAGGATCTGACATACTTGGGGTACAAGATCTTTGCCTTCCCATCATTGGGTAAGGTGGGGCAAGATGTAGAAATGAAGATTTCTCAATTGGTCCTGCAGATGAAAAAGATTCTAGTGAAATTCTGTAAGTTCTCAACTCTCACACTAATTAAATTCTTCTCAGCAAAAATCATTCCGATGATACTTTATGGACTGGAAGCCAAAACGTGCTTGTGGAGTGTGGATTGGCAAAGGTTGGAAGGGCTTGTTTGGAAGAGAGTTTTTGGCCTTCCAATGCGTCTCTCTATGAGCTGTCTGAGATTCGAATTGGGCCTTCGGTCTCCAAAATCGCAGGCAGAATGGAAACGGACATCCCTTTTGCGTTCAATCCTCACTGCGCAATAAGATACACTGTATTTTGACATCAAGGCCCACTTACCAGCAAAAAAATCAAAATTGCTGACAAATCTGAAAGAAAGGGTTATGGAAGGACTGAGTACAGCTGGAACCAATATAGAAACATTAATCCATAATCCACTGAAGGCAAAAAAGGTTCTGGAGGAGCGGGATTGGATAAATACGATCAACAATGTGTGTTCCCTTTTACCTGAAAACCCCTTTCTGAAAGTGGATAAAAAACAAGGGGTCATTGCAAGATATCTGATAAAGTTCCCTGATTGGAGGATTAGGATGAATTTTCTCAGAATCCGATTGAACATAGCACACACAGGAGAGCTCCTGTTGATAAGGGGGAAAGAGGAGGAAGCCAATCCTTTGTGCAATGTGTGCAAAATCCCACAGAAACAATCCTTAAAACACGTACTGCTGGAGTGTGACGGAACTTGGCCTGTTAGACATGTACTAATTGCCTGATTTGGTATTGTCTCTGATTCTAAGTGATTTTACATCAACCCATTTAATGCATAGTTGTTCTTCTTCTCCTTCTCTCTACCTGTCTGTTTTTTCCTATTTTTTTTTTCTTGCTCATCTTTTTTCCTTTTTTTTTAATTGAATGAAGGGCGTTTTTGTAGTTTAAAAGGCGAAAGTGAAATTCCTTTTTTAAATTTCTTTTTCTTTCTCCCGATGTTGGTTGGTTTTATTGAATGATTTGTAATAGAAGTAATAAATATTTTGTAAAAGTTTTTTCTATAACCAAATAAAAATAAAAAATTAAAAAAATAAAAAATGTTATGAAACTTAAACTGTGGGAGGGATGAATCCACCACTGGCATTTTAATTTTTTCACATATCAATTTTTCACTGGAAAAGTCCTACATGGCAACAACTTTTATTTTATAAATAAACATAACAATATATAAATATGTAGATTTCCATAATCATGATGCACTTCATTAAATGATTCCCATGTTTGCAATAGGGTTGCACGTTCCAGCAGCATTGTTTTGCGAATTACTCTACAATCCTTGTCTCCAAATCATATATACAGTTACATGATTCCCTAAGCCACTAACTCCCCACATCTCGACTTTGTAACATTTTCCACGAAGCTAAAAACACATTTTAAGTTGTAGATAGAGTTCCCAAGGTCAAATCTTGATAAGAGATAAAACAGCACTGGGTCTTGTCCCCAGATTTACAGTGATAATTGAATGGTTCCTGTGCGACTGATTGTTCCTGAGAAAATCAATAAAATGTTATTATATATGTAACCCTATAGCAAAAAAGATGATGTACATATTTTGACTTAATCACATGAAGTACCATTTCTCTTTGGAACATGTGATCTGTGCATCTGCTGCCTTTGTTGACTTTGGCCTGCAATGAACCCATCAGACTACCTTCTTCCAGTGCTAAGAGCTAGGAGGTCATCTTGATGCTTATCTTTGAGAGTAGGCCTCCATATAATACCTTCTTGATCACTGCTTGAGTGTTCTGAATAGAAACTGAAGCCATTTCTCAGGAAACCACAACTTAGGTTTCATTTCTCCTTGAACAGAAACTGATATGTGTGACTGTTCCAAGGACATGTTTAGTCTATGGTCCTAATTCACAGAACGCTTAGCGCAAAGCAAAGTGTTTTTACATTGCAAAAATACACTTTGCACCAGGCATAAATGCAAGAGTGTAGTAAAGTGACTTTAACTGTTGACTATACGTGCCTAATTCGCAGAACGTTTAGTGTGAAGCAAACTGACTTTGCACTGCAAAAGTACTCTTTGCACAGGATTCTGCACAATCAGAAGTCTCAGCACCTCACCTACTGGTACCCCACAGGCAGTGCATTGCTATAGTCCAATTTATTTCCAATAATAGCCCTAGCATAGTGGCAGCATTGGAGTCAGATATAAATGATTTTATCTGACACAACAAATCTAATGATGGCAGGCACTAACAGTGGCAGAAACTTGGGCTCTCATATTCATCTCGGTATTGAGATAAATGCCAGGAGGTTTGGCCTTCCTCAAAATCAGAAGATATTGTAGGTGTTTAGAGACATGAAGTCATAGGAATATCAACGTTTATTGATGGTATTATGTGTTGCCTACGAGAATAGTTCTGTTTTTTGATTGTTCAGACATAGGCAATTTTCCCTGATCCACAGACTGATGGCATTGAGGATATTAATAATGTGGTTAGAGTCTTCATCCTCCCTGCGTAATCAGACACATGTTTTTCTATCCCTATCCTCTTTAAAAAGAATCAGTTAGCTTTTTTCCATTTCCAATTGGCATTTGTACAGTGCAAATGACCCAAGGGTATCTACCCAATCCCTTAATAAGACAATCACACAGCACGGAGAGGGGCTACAAGAGACAGGTCTTGATTTGCTTCCAAAATGAGAGGAGTTCCTTCCTCTGCATGTTGAAGTGGAATGTAACTAATTAGGTGTCTGTGATGTAACTTTTATCAGTGGTTAATTTCTGAGCTGTGCATTGCATTTGTTTGTATCTCTGTCGATTCACTTAATTAATTGGAGCAATTAGATGCCGGTCTAGGGGTGATATCCCAAACATTTATTGCTGTCAATGTACCTGTAGTGGATTCCCCGCTGGGTGTTTGACCAGTGTTCCTGAGCTCAGTTGTTTATTTTCCTTTGGGTTTGAGTCATTAGGTTGGTTTAAAGTAGTTTAAATATGATTAGTGCTGTCCAGCGTTGTATGCTAGCATTTGGAATTGATGGGCTACAGTGACCTGATAGCCTTCTGTTAAGATGGTGTGCTAATGACTTTTTTCTATGAGAGATGGAATTTGAGAATTCTGGTTCTGGTATACTAAGCAGACATTTGAACTGTTTTGTACTCTTCATGTTGGGACTTTCTTTCTATTCTATTTGCCAATGTTGGCAATTAGGTGAACGTTGTGGGAGTTGCTTGTGGGGTTGTTTTGGGGATTGTTACTTTTTTAAATTGGTAGTTGAGGATCTAGTTTGTGTACATATGCTTTGATAAGTTATATGGATTGGTCTTCTGTGGTCTTTTGTAAGGTAACATTTTCTGCTGATTGTGTGTAGTCACAGGTTTGTTGTCTGGTGCTTGTCTGTGTGGGGATCTGATGAGCGGTGCTGACTTCAAAAGTGAACTTTATCTAAAGCATGAAATACGCAATTTTGTTAATTTAATTCATATTGTATTACATGGTTATAATCTTGCAATTATTTAAACGTATATTCAACCCTCTCCAGCTCCGTAAACTCTCTAGAAAGTTTTGTCTCTGAAAAGATCAACAAACAAAAGTAAGCATGAACCAGCCTTCTTTGAATTGGGTTAAGAAAAGGATGTCCCCTTGGATTTGTCACTTTTCATATCAATACAGCGGTTTCTTGCATAGATATAGGGGGTTGTGTGCAGAGGCAATTCCTTTGATTGCCATTGGTAATTTTACAGTGGAGAGAACTTGTATTTTAATTTCTATAAGATCGCATGCTGGTATGCTGATGTTAACAGGTCTCAATTAAGAAGCAAATCAAATGTGTGTGATGTTTACCTACCTATTAGCCCCTCGATTTGATTTTTAAATAATTAATACACACACCTTGTTTTTAGGACATCATTCTTTCTTTTTTTGATTCGGGAAGATACACCCATTGTGCTTGGAACGGGTTCCCAATGCACTGAGTTTCAGAAAACTATCATTTCATATTCATTGGTGTTGAGGTTGGATGGGGAGTATTTTGGTTCCTAGAGTTTCATGTCCACACGTTCCACGATTCTCTCAATCAGTTTATATTGCTGCTGTACAGAGCACCCCCAATTGGAACCCCCCCTGCATACTCCTAGTGTAGAAATGAACACACTAAAGGTAACATGTTTTAGCTATATTCACTGCAGTTGTAAAAGCACGTTTTTATTTGTTAACCTTCGACTCGATCATACTCCATGGGTGGTATTACAGAAACATTGCAGTGCAATTACCACTAGGACACATATCCTCTCAATACGTACTCTAGCTCTTCCTTTGGCCCTGGTGCATAAAAAAAAACACTTGGATAATGTGTGCCCTTCTGTAATACCACCCTATGACTATTTCTTTCTATTTCCCGCCTTCATTTATATGTTTTCATCCAACATTGCTTTCTGTTTCCACCTCACTCTTTTATAGTTTTCCAATTTTCGGTCTCGCTCTCGAACCTCTCTGCTTTTCTCCATCCTAATGGTGGCTACCAACTTGCTATCATTTGCTCTCTACTCCTACTTCATATTCTCCTTCACTTTTCTTTTCACTCCTTTTCCTTTTTTGGAAAAGGAAAGGATTCGAGTTGGAGAAATTCAGATGTGTGCATTTTAACTATAATGTATCTATATAAGTTTGCAAGAAAATTGGCAAATTGTATAAGCTGCCCTGACCCTACATTAAGCACTGCAAATATCTAAAAGCAAAAATGTAAAACATTCTGAAGAAACAACATCTTTGCTTTCAAATAGTGTTAATGCATGCAGTAGCGCAGTGCTGCCTGCTATACCCATGAAAGATGATAATAATGTACATATATTGACTGCTGTGTTAGTGACATGCATCTGCGACACTCCATATGTTTACAAAAATTAGCCCAGCTGGTGCAATATGCATTTCCATTCTCTTAAATTTGAACGAAAATGAAAAGCACAAATTGAAAAATGCACTGTCAGAATCATTTATGGGAAAGCCATTACAAAATTAAAGGTCATGTAGTTATTGAAGCTAATGAAAGCAATGAATCACAGCAATTGAACATGCAACATGCTGAAAGATTTCCCAAATCTCTCCTTATGATTGTTCAAACCAAGGCAGATTTAAGACTAAAACTAGGGATGTGAAAAGGGTTCCAAAAATAGTTTTGTACGGAATGGATAAAAGTGAACACTTGTTTTTCCAAATGCTCGGCGGATGATGGTGGTGTAGAGGGGCAATGTGGTGCCCCACTAGGTGAAATGTTCCTGACAGTCCTGCTAAGCTGTCAAACACATAAACCTGGAGCACATTTCTGTTCTAGCATTGCTAGTATTTTAATTTGGAAAACTACCAAAACATATGACATCCCCGACACATGCCCCTGTATGGCATAATCGTTGCTTGGGGATATTTCAATTGTCAGAGTAATGTTTCCTTTCATTATATAAAGGATCTGTTTCAAATCACACAAAGGACCTTCTTCAAATATATATATAGATTCGAGGCAGCCTAGAGAAGGTAATTAGCTTTATTGGGACAATAAAGAGACGCATTGGCCAGATGTAAATATTTTTCCCCATTGTGGTAGCCCTAGGCTAAGTGTGCTGTTTGAATAGTAAATCTGCTGCCTTTTGCTGTCTCTGGGTGGCTATAGACAATTGTCTTACTGCCTCATGACATCATTTTAAACAAGGGTATTGAAAACAATGACTATAATTGTTACAGTGCAACACTAATGCTGAAAACAGATATGGGGGATAAAGAGCTCATTCCACCATGTCTTTAGTTGGACAAGAGGGGTCAGATTACAGAAACATTGCACCGGTGCAGTTGCAAAACAGCACGGCATTAGCACTAGGGCAAACGTTGCCCTAGTGCAACAAACACAGGGGCCACCTAAGAAAACGTTTGCAGCTTGGCAGGTGCACTTTCGCATGGTATTAGCACAGGTTGAATATGATCCCAACTCGAGAAATGTTGTTTATCCGTTCTGATAAGACCCTGTCTCTATGTCATAAAAAGGACACGATTTTGTCCAAAGAGTACATAGTTTCAGAATGTTCAGCACTTCAGAAGATAAAGAAGATGTTTTTTAGCAGATGTATTCATGTGATGTGTCATGGTTAGTAACCAACACATTTTGGGACTGAGCTGTTAGTGGCCAAGAAACCTCCCTAATGATTGATGTACTAAAACTGTAGGTCTGAGATCAATCAAGGAACAATTCGTTTTATTGAAAATACATTCTGGTTTAAATTGTATATTTGATGTTTATTTGGAAATGTTATTATGTATATGTTTAGGTATTCATTTTATATTACTACGTTTCTTTTTTTAAACATATACATAGGTATTGTAAGTAACTCCAATCAAGCAATCCCACTAAGTCAGTGCCTTGTCAGGGATGCCCAAGGGAAGCCCTTATTCATATATATTTTATGGCAAGTTATAATCTGGATGATGAACCCTTGTATAACACCCCTCTCTTAGAATCCCCCTTGACCCCACTGAGCCAAGAAGCAGGCTTGTTTTGCAAACTTAAAAGGTTTATTTGAAAAATTAAACTATATATATATATATATATATATATATATATATATATATATATATATTTATCTTATATATATATATATATATATATATATATATATATATATATATATATATATATATCACTTTTATAATACATTAATAATTGATATCACACTTATGAATATAATGTTGATCAACAATGGGTAACCTGACACCAGCACACTTCTTGACAATCAATGAGCAGTTGGTATAGGATGGATAAGGCAGCAAAAATACTTTTATGGTTTCAAGGGAAAAACAATGAGGAATAAAATGCAGTATGGAAATAACTTGATATGATTTTAGCAAAAGATAATATAATCACTTTTTCTCTGGCAATTCACCCCCCCTATGCAATGTAAGAAATGGAAGGAGAGCACACAGTCTACAAGAATCCCAACAAATGCAATACGAAATGCAGTTCCCCCCTAGCAAGCTTAGAGAAAAACAGGTATGATTTTAAAACACAGGCCCAAAATGCTTGAATGTGATGACAATGAAGTGAGAAATGTGCTAAAAAGGCTTTTAATTCCCTCTAGAGTTTCAGGGTGGGTGATATCTAGTTTATGTTAGTTCAGGCTCACTTTAGCAATGCTCTATGAGTAACTAGCAGGTTAAACGGATTTTAGCCAAGGAAAGCAAGGAGCTGCTGACTTTTACAGGTGAAGAAATCGCAAATCGCGGTAAAATTCGCGAGTGCGTGAATCGTGATTACGGCAAAAGTATAAGGAGTAGCAAGTCGGTTTTAGGTGCGTTGGAAAGCCTAGAATCTCAGCTTTAAAATGCAAACGGTTCCGAAGATACGGACAATTTAGTAAAGGCAGTTTTTCGGATTTAAAGTAAAACTCAGAATGACAGGTGACAGCTTGCAGCTTTAGAATGACAGATGACAGCTCGCAGCTGTAGAATGACAGATGACACGATTTCTAGGAGGCAGTTCTACTTAGGTTTAAATAGTTTGGATTAGATTATTTTAATTAAGAGATCGGGTTCTGCACAGTTCTGGCGGATACTCACTCCTAATTTTGAAATGAATGGGCCTCGTCACGGATCTGGTCAACTGGACTGGACTTCGGGTGGTTCTGCTCACAGCGTCTGGGTCAGCTCTGCTCTGCTGGTCTAGCCTCTCTGGATACAGCGGCCTCTGGTTCTGGATACTGCTCTGCTTTCCGGTCCGGATCAAGTGGATTCTGGATGTAACACTACTTTCTGGGTACTGGCAAAAGTTCTTGGCAAAGAATTCAGACAGCTTGCCCGGCTGTGGAATAGTTTGCAAATGATTTTAAGGATTCTGAGGCCTGCTGAGAAGAGTTCTCAGTTTGTGGGTTTAGGCCCTTGCTTTAAGTTCTGAAGTAAAGTTCTGGTCTCTGGAGATTGATGGATGTGAAGTCTGGAGTCTCTCGGCAGAGCGTCCCGCAGAAAATGGAATTGAATCTCCTATCTGTCCTGCACTGTCTGCTTTTATGTGTTTAGAAAGTGGATGGAGAGGCTAGCTTCACCAAGCCTGCCCGTCTCTTAATTTGATAGGTCAATAGATTCTTTGGTCCCTGATTTGGGAAGGGATAGTGTGTCAGAGTGATGTCATTTTTATGACCTGCAGAAATGACACTCCCCTGGTCAATGTGCACACAAATCTATTTCTGATCCAAATACATATTTCCCAAGTACACAAGTGGTTGACATTACACGTACATATTACACATTGCTTAAGGTAGTCTCTGTTCCAACTCTGTCGTTTCTAAGAGCTAGCATTCAAAAATGGCAACTTATTTTCGATTTTAGTGGGTTTTGCAACATTGGTTTTTCATCAAAAATTATACAAAGGTACACCCCCCTTCTCCGAATATCCCAGTACATTTCCAGGTCTCTAGCTTAAATACAGTGTCTACAATATTCATAATTAGCGGGGTTTTGCCCCAGAACATCACCCAAATTGGAGTTTGGTCTTGAATTGTGGGCACAGTTTTCATTTTAAGGATCCCCAAATTTCACATTTCTGTCATCTGTTTACAAAGAGTTATCAGTGTTTTTATGAAGCATATATTTGCCTTCAATTCAACTCCCCAAAGTGTTTGGGTCCGACCCCAGAAGTTTGGGTGGGCCAGTGAACACATGTCTCTGCTCACAGGCAGATCTTTGTTTACAGCCAACATTCAAAATTAACATACCCCATTCAACTGAAAGGGGCTATTGTCTCTCTCCTCCAGGCTGAAGTGAAAACCCCCTCCCTCTCACTCAAAAGGGCCATGTGATATTCTGCCTCCTGTTGTGAGTCTCTGGGGTGTTAAGAGTTCTCAACCTCTTGGCCTCTGGGAACAGCAGGTGGCTAAGATTTTCAATTAGCCAACAGGCTTTGAAGTCCCTACCCCTCTTGCAACTCCTAAATACAGTTTCCCTGTCAGAGTTTAGACCGCTAGCGCCGGTTTGTGGACAAAGCTGGTACTGCACCCATTTTTGGATTCTGTCTTAAATTACTGCATTTCAATAGAGTGGTCTTTTGGTTGATAGAATAGGACCCTTGCTTAACATTGTTTTGATGGCATCCTTACAGTAGAGTGGTGATGTGGAACCCCCCACAAGAAGGTTGTAACTTTGGAGTGGTCTTGTGCCAACTGCGCAGTTCTCATGGATTCTGGTGTGAATGTGGGAGGCGACAGCTTATCCCCACATCCAGCCAGTCTATTGATTTAGTTTGTTCTGGGCTAGAATAATGGGCGGCGACAGCTCATCCCCACATCTACCCAGTCTATTGATTCAACATGGGTCAAAACCCTTGACAAACCCCCCCGCCCGACTGCGCTTTGATTCGAGTCGAGGGGAAGTCGGGTGCAAAGGATGTTTTGAGCCCTGTGCTGGTATGCCCACATTATCTTCTTCCAATTCTGTAGATGGCACAGTTCAGCATCTTTTCCGCCACCCAGTTGGATCGATCGGTTCTCCTTGCCGGTCCTGATGGGAATATTGGGCGGTACCCCGGGCCCCTGGGTCTCTGCTCCCGTTCCCCGGTCGTCCTCCTTGGTCAGTCTCCATGGTTTCCTCTCTCCTAGGATGATAAAGCAAAAGCGGCAATACCTATTCATAGACATTTTTCCACCACTATTGATCTAGTGGGGCGGCATGTACATTTTAGAACTCAATAGACATAGCATTCTTCTTTTGAAAAACACGATATAATTCAGAGACAGCCGCTTACAAGAGTCATAATATCTTAGAAACGATATGTGGGATATTTTAGGGTTGGAACTGAATTACTCTAGGGCGGCTCCTTCTGGGATTCCAGAGGATTCCTCCAGTTGTTGCAGAGTGTGCCTGGGATGGCAACACTTTAACTGATTTATATGAACCCACTTGTCTTCCCCCTCTGCCGAACTGCCTTTGGGGATGCGGATCTTGTAAGCTACAGGGGAGATTTTGTCTATAATTTCAAACGGTCCCTTCCATGTGGGCAAATATTTTTGCTGTTTGGCCTGGTTCCTTTGGAAATTGTATAGATAGACCCGGTCCCCCACCTCGTATACTTTCCTGGTGGTTTTCAGGTCGTAGTGGGTCTTCATGCTATCAGCTGATCTTGCTAGATTCCGCTGAGCATAGGCAAAAGCATGTTGGAGGTGTTTCCTTAAATTCTCCACATACTCATGAGTTGTGGAGGCATTTATCAACGTTTGCTCTTGGGTTCTGTAGAGCAAATGCTGGGGAAGCACCATCTTGCGTCCAGTCATGAACTCAAATGGTGACATTTTAGTTGCAGATGAAGGGGTAGATCTGATGGCCATTAGGACCAGAGGTAGTCGGATACCCCAACTTGGCCCAGAATCTGCCACAAACTTTTTTAAGATGCTCACAATGGTTCAGTTGTATCTCTCTACTGCCCCAGAAGAAGCTGTCCGGTAAGCAATATGTAGCTTTCTTTTGACCCCCAGTATCTCCCACATCTTTGTCATTACTTCACTGGTGAAATGGCTACCTCGGTCTGACTCAATCCTTTGAGGTAGACCAAAATGTGAAAAGATGTGATTGATCATCAGGGCAGCTGCTGTTTCTGCCTTGCAGTTTGGGGCCGGGAGACATTCCACCCACTTGGTAAACAAGCATGTAACGGTCAACATGTACTTGTTTCCTCTAGACGAGCGAATTACAGGGCCTACAAAGTCGATTTGCAAATCTGACCATGGCAGTGTCATCCCCCTCTTTTGGAGAGGCGCACGGTGTGTGAGGGATGTTGGCTGAAATTGTGCACACACAAGACACCCCTTCAAGTATTGGTCGAGGTCCTGCCCCATATGTGGCCAGCATGCAACCTCTCTTACGATCTCAAGTGTTGTGTGAAACCCCCTATGACCGGCGGTGGCCGCATCATGGGCGTGACTTAACATCAGGCTTCGGAATGAGGTAGGAACCACCCACTGATCGTGGCCAGCTTGGGATTTCCTTACCAACAAACCGTCTTGGATTCAGAACATTTTTGAACATTTCATCAACACTCTTAGGTCCTCTTTCCCAATGTAATCGGTATCCGTCAGGGGAAAGTTCTCAGGGTCCTCAATGTGTTGGTAAAACTTACCAATTATTGGATCCCCTTTCTGAGCTGTAATAAAATCAGCATCAGGGGTCTCCTTACTCCATTGTGCAGTTGAAAGATCATTGTGAGCATTTGTCTGGGACCTAGTGATAGCAGTGACCTGGATTTCCCCCAACAGGGACTCTATTTCTATTAGATCCCCTTGGATGGCCCTGGTTTTGGCCAGCTGATGAGCTAAGTCATTTCCAGTTTTGTCTGGTCCCTTCTACTTTGGAATGACCCTTCATCTTTTTGCAGTAGATGGTCATCCCATTCGATGTGACCAGATCATCAATATTTTGGATTAACTTCCCCTGTTTCAGGGGTTTGTTATTAGCACATAACATGCCTCTGGTTTTCCAATTAACCAGGTGCTCCACGAACCCATTTCCATACATAATCCGAATCTATGATTATGACCAGTTCGTGGAGTTGATGTTGGAGAGCAGTGAGGATGGCTTGATGCACAGCCATCAATTCTGCCACCTGACTACTTCGGGGACCAATTTTGTATCCAGCGGAGGGTTCTGGGGACTCATTCACCCATGCATTCCCTACGCCGGCCACCAGTTCTTTCTCCCCGTTGTTGTCAACATGGTAAGAGCATCCATCCACATAGACAGTGGGCATTCCCTCACACTTGTCTTCTTCAAAGACTTTGTGTGGGGAATTAAGGTATACTTCCATGTTGTCCTTGATTTTTAGACTTTCGTCCTCGAGACAGTTTTCTCTGGCACAATCATGCAAGTCAGCCAGACCTTGCGCGAGGGGACTCTTCTTGTTTTGGCCATATCTGACCTCCACAGGAAAGCCTTTCATTGACAGAATCCAGGAAGTAATTCGGGAATTGCTCACATGTCCGGCCCGGATTCTGTCACTTTGGAGATATTGCAGAGGCTGGTGTGGAGTCTCCACTATGATGTGTTGCCCCTGGATAAACGGGTGGTAATTCTTCAATGCCCACACCGTTGCCAGGAGTGCCTTCTCACAATCGTTGAATTTTTCCTCCACAGAGGATAAAGTTTTGCTCGCATAGGAGATTACTTTATTGACCTTGTCATGCTTTTGGTATAATACTGCAGTCAAGCACATATTAGAGAACCCTGTCTCCAGGAAGAGCTCCTTGTTTCTGACAGGGTAAGCTAGGCAAGGCGCTTGTGAGAGGCTTCTTTTGAGTTGTCTTACTGCCTCGGATTGTTCTGGACCCCATTCCCACATGACCCCCCTTCAAGAGATGAATCAGGGGTCTAGTGATCTCTACGTATTCAATGAACTTTCTGCTGTAATTAGTCAGTCCAAGGAGGCTCCTTAGTTCCCGCAGAGTTGTGGGGTCTTTCAGTTTCTGAGGTGCTTCCATTTTCTTTTCTTGGGGACAGAGACCCTGAGGAGTAATCTCATGCCCCAAGAAATTAACACGGGTTCTACACCACTCTGCTTTCTGAAAGGAAAGTTTTGCTCCGGCGGCCCTCAACTGTGTCAGAACATAACGGATCTCCGCTATGTGTTCCTCCAGAGATGAACTTTTGATGAGGACATCATCTACATAAGCCAGGTTACCCCTCGCACCCAGGTCGGGCATGGCCTTATGTAGGAAAATGTTGAATGCATTGCCGGAGTTGAGGTATCCGAAGGGAGTCCGGGTCCATGTGTACTGCTGGCCCCCAAAGGTAAAAGCCAGTTTGTATTGGTCCTCCCTACTGACAGGCACGGTCCAGTACCCATTGGTCAGGTCTATTGCAGTGAATACCTGTGACCCCTGGATCTAGGTCAGCCCTTGGTCAATGTAGGGAAGAGGCCATCGGGAAGTATGGACCCGTTTGTTGAGCTCCCTAAGGTCGGCGCAGAGTCTCCACTGGCCGTTTGGCTTCAATATTCCCAGCACCGGATTATTGAAGGTGCTGTGGACTGGACGGATTATTCCCCGGGACTCAAGGTTCTTAATTATTTCAGTAAGGGACTCCATGGATGCGAGAGGCAAGCGATATTGCTTCACAAACACTGGAGTCATGCCAGGGTCCGTGGGAATTGTTGTTGTGTGGATGTCGGTGCGACCACAGTCATATAAGTCTACCGCAAAGAGATCTTGGAAATCCAAGAAAACTTGTTTCAACTTTTGCTTCTGTTCCAGAGTCACACAGGCATCAGCTAGGTTGACTCTTTCTTCCACCATCTGCCTGAAGCCTAGAAAGACTTCTGGCTTGGCTATCTCAGCGGCCTCCTCCAGCTGGGTGGAAAAGTCCCTGGTCAGAGGGCTGATTTGGACTGGAGGCCTCAGGTGGGAAAGGCAGCCCCTCCTGAAGTCACAAGTCACATCTTCCTTACCATAAGGGCAGGAAGTGTACACCAGGAAGTTCCCCCCATGCCGGGTGAAGATCCTGTCTGGTGTTGTATTGTCCTCACTGTCACTGTCAAAACAGTCCTTGGGGGTCGGTCCTATCAGTTAATTCCCTAAGTCAATGGAGAAATGTCGGTCATCAACCGCCATTCCAATAATGGTGCCTGTGGCTAGAGTAATGCTCTTTAAGTCGCTGTTATCCACCTCTATTGGAATGGTGTCATGTTCTATGTTGACTAATGGTGTTGGGTTTGGGTTTACCCCCAACCCTTGCTGTTGGAGAGAAGCATTTAGATGTATATAAGCATCAGGGTTTTTCAATTTTTGTCCTTTTTTAAGTTTCACTTCCAGGGAGAATTGTCGGGTCCTTTCTGGGATGGTGACTTCCTCTTTAAGCTGAATTTCAACTGCATAAGGTAGCAATTGAGCTGACCTAAATGCTTTTTCTGGATCCTCAAAGCCCATGGGATTAACCGCTAAAAGGGACCAAGCTTTGAAGTTTATTAGGTCCAAAATAATGGCAAAGCGATTGAGAATGTCACTGCCTAAGTAAAAGGCGGCAGTGACATCTCGCACGACCCAACAATTATGGACTATGCTCTTGTTGCCAATGGAGATTTTGAGCATACACCTGCTTGGCATTAGGTGCTTCCAGGTCCATTTCCCATTTGTCTATCAGTTTGAATGTGGGAATGGCTGGATCTTTTAGGAGTTGTCGGAATATGGCTTCACTGATGAAGCTCTTACCGTTGTTCACACACACTCGGGCGAGAACAGAGTGCTTCCCATCATTTAACTGAACAGGGATGAACAACTGCTCTCCAATTTGCTGAACATCAGCCAGGCTCTGAGCTGATTTCACATCTTTCTGGGCTATAGAAGTAGGAATGTCTGTTTGTGAATTAGTATAAAATTTCAGAGTGTTTCCTTCCAGTGTGGAATACCACTTTAAACTGGAACGAAGGTTGATTTTCAGAAATAGAGAGGACCCCCATCACCAGTCTGTTGTCCTACTGCTATTACTGTCACATCTGGAATCTGGCTATTCTGGAAGTGAAATTCTACTTGGTCAGATTTTTGTTCAACCATGTGGCATGTGCCATTTAAACTAACATGGTTGACACTCTGTTTTAATTTTATTGGTCGGCTAGTCTGGGTCCAGAGGACCTTGTTTACGCAATCTATTAGGGGTGACAACCTTCTCAGGAGGTCATTCCCTAGTAAACAAGGGGTGCCCTCTGGAGTCACTACTATGACCGGGTGTTTCACCTTGTGTCGCCCAATTTTAATGTCCAAATCTGCCGTCCCCTCGACAGGAACTTCCTTCCCGTCAAAGTTCTGGAGTTGTCCAGGAAGAGAGGTGAGAGGAATACGGTAATTCTCCCCACTTCCTGCATTCAGTTCATCAAAGGCTCTTCTGGACAGAAGGGTAGCTTGAGATCCAGTGCCCACCAGCGCCAAAATTGTACCCTGCCCCTGTACTTGTACCGGGGCATAGTATCTTCCCTCTTTCTCCTCAAGGGGGCACAGATAATGCACATTTTTGGACAACTGGTGGGCTAACTTTCTGGTTTTGGACATTGCTAGCGAAGAGATTTGGGCAGAATTCTGTGGAGAGCCTTGGGAATCTGAAAGAAAAAGTTGGCAACTGGAGATCAGAGCCATTGTGGGTTCCCCTGGTTCCAGTTCTGGGCCACCCCCCCCTTTTCAGAGGAAGTCATCAGGATTGGTTTGAACCAGGGGATTTTGGCATTGTGGGTTCTGGGATAGACTGATGGACGGCGACAGCTCAATCCCCATGTCTACCCAGTCTGTTGATTCGGTTTTGTTCTGGGATAGAATGATGGGCGGCGACAGCTCAATCCCCACATCTACCCAGCCTGTATTGGAGTCCCTTGGGTCCCATTTTTCCTTGGGAGGAGTTCCCCCATCTCTGAAGGAGAAGATCCTTTTCCCAGGATCCTCTTGGGATCCCTTTCCCTCAAATTGGAAGATCTGTACCTCCTCCTCAAAGTGGGTCCGTTTGGGTACTTTGTTTCTCCTACCCCCCCTTCTGCTCCTTAGGAGGCAGACTTTCAGGTGTAGGAGATTTTGTTTCCGGTTCCTGGGCTTCCAGGGGCTGTTTACAAGTGGGGAAGGAAGCTTCCTCCAAGGCTTTACACCCCCTTCCCCTTGTGCCTCCTCCCTGGGAACCGGTGGGCTATCGGGGTGCTGCCCCCCGTCATTGTTCTGGAGCCCCAGGTCCAGAGTTTGAGGCATTCTGTGCCGGCATGCCCATCTGGGGGTTCTGTTGAGCCCTCAGCATGCAGCCCAAATCCTGTGCCATGTTCTGAACCTGGCGCTCTAACTGGGAAACCCGCTCAGGCTGATACGGGGTCCTGTTTTCTCCCCTGGGCTGATCCCAGGAAGGGTAGCTATCCCTTCTCTGGTAGTACCCCTGGTTGGGAAGATTTTGGTACCCCTCCACCCTTGGCCTCCCCTCTCCCGGATTAGGTTGTCTGGGCTCAGGAAAGTGGGGAAAGAAGGATGGATGATTTTGGGGCTGGAAGTTGGGCGGATACCTGGGGAAAAAGTTCTGCCCAGGATTTGGAGAATTTCTGCCCTCCTGTGGGAAGTTGGGAGGGAAGTTCCCTGGGTCAGGTGCTTGGCTGGACCCCCCCCCTTGGGCTGGAGGAGTCCACACATAACCCAGGATAGGTTGGTTTCCCTTGTAGCGGGGACAGACATAATCAGGGGAGTGAGTGACCCCATTTGTGGGACTACCTCCTTGGCTCCCTGTCTGTGACTGGCCCGAGGCCCTTCTGGGCTTGGCATTATTAGGTGCAGGTAGGTTTTTAGGCCCCCCATCTCCAAATCCAAAACGGGGGTGACCTTTACCTCTGCCACCTTGGCAGCAGCAGGGGTGCTGTTGGTTTTGGGGTTTTTCTGCGCATTATTTTTATTTTCGATGGGCTTCTGCACCTCATAGATCCGGGTAGCCTGTTCAATGACCCAGTCTAAAAATCTTTTCTCATGAAAATCTCTCACGAGCCGGGTCATTATGTATTTGGGTAAGGCATGGAAAAACGTACTGGTGGTCTGCGCAAAAGCACGCTTTAATTCTTGCACAAACTCTTGTGGGGCCTGATCCTCCCCACATTGCAAATTGTAGGCTGCCTTGTGAGCCTCTTGAGGATTTCTGTGCACAGAAAAATGTTTCAAGATGGCCGCCCTATATGTGGACCACCTTGAATGGTTTTGATCCTCCAGCCCTGCAAAGAAACTGGAGTATTTGACGTACTGGATGCAGCTACTGCTGTCCTTCAAATGGAAAGTCTCCATCATTTGCTCATAGAGCTCCAAGTGTTCCCAAACAGAATACTTGGCGTTCTTATGATAAGGCGTGATGACGCTCCTTATTGCCTTTATTTGTTCAATAAACTGGTCCAATCATCCTCTGACTCAGAAGCACTGCTCCCAGAGGTGCCCGTCTGATCTTCCAGGTTTTCCCGGATTCTGCAAGCCTGGGAATGGTTGGCAGAATGTGGGGACCTGGTCTCCTGTGTCCTGTAATGCTCAGAGGAGTCTTCAGATCCCTCCTTGCTGCCAGGATTTGATGGGTACCCCACCAACTGACCTAACTGGGCAGAGGTTTTCAGGATGCCCTTAATGGGCCTACTCTCCTGGGGTTCCCCACTAAATTGCACTGTGCTTGGGTGCCCATACCCGGATGCCCGCCCATCCATTCCTGGGAGGTACTGGCCCCATACTTCTAGCTGGATAGTAATCTGCCATCCCCCTGGCCCTGGGCTCATGTGCACGAGGGGACATGGGGGTGGCAGAGTCCAGGCACTGGGAGAGATGAAGGCCTCTGGTACTAGGGCTCCTGAGGTTATGCTCAGGAGTTTCTCTTTCCCAGTGAACCTCATCTCTATCCGCCCCTGCTCCCTGCTGCAATGCAAGAGCCTGCGCTTTCAGTTCCTCAGTTAAGGCCTTACTAGACTCTATCAGTCTCTCCTGCATCGCTACCTGTTGCTGGAGCCTATCATTGTGCTGGGAGAGAACCTCATTCTCTCTCTGTGCCTCCTGATTGGTCCTGGAGTACTGGGCCAGTCTCTGCTGCAGGAGGGTTACCTCCTGAGTCCCATCCCTACTGGCCTGCTCCTTTCTTGCCAGAGCCTCCTCCACCCTCCTTGTGTGATCTAGCAAGCCCTGATGCTCTTTTTGGAGGTCACCCAGCCCCTGAAGGGCCAAGTGATTTTCTTCAATTTTTCTTTTTAAATGGCAGACTTCCTGGCCTAAGGTATCCCTTTCCGGACCAAGAGCCTGCATCTGTGCCGCCAGGTCGTCCCTTTGCCTTTGAAGGGCACCAGCTTTCTGGCGCTCCTGATCAAACTCTGCCTGGGTATCTAGGTCTTTCAGGATCAGTTTATTGCTCTCTGCCTTCTCCCTATCTAGGTGGCTTTGCAGGGTGACTACCTGCTCAGCACATGTCCTATTGAAGTCTAACTGTTGCTTAAGCTTTTTCTGGCTCTGCAGTAGGGAGTCCAAACCTTCTTGGTACTCCTTCTGCAACGCCAGAAATCTGATATCTTGGTCAGCCTTTTCCTGTTGCAGCACATCCACATCCTCCTTTATTTTACCGATGTACTGTCTGCTGTCCTTTTCTGACTCCTGGCTCCTGAGCAGCCTCTGCTCAGAAGAGTCCAGATCAGATTGGGCCTTCTCTAATGTCATCTGTTGCCTATTTGCCAGATCTTGGCCTTCAGCACATTTGTCCTGCATGGCTCCCATATATAGATACAAATACGCCGCTATCCTAACCATCTTGTCGTGTTTATCTTTAGCTTTAGGAGCCATATATAATTCACTCAGAGCCACATGTAATGGACCCTGATCTCTCCATATTATCTGTCCCTGTATCAGTGACCTGTTGCGCGATTGCCTGCAACCAGACCGTTTGGTCCGGATGAGTCCACTCACCTCTCACAAATAGCTTATGTAAGAAGTGCTCTCTGGCTATTTTGATGTCTACCAGTGTCGTCATTCTGGAATTTGAGTTCCTTCCTGACTTACAGAAGTTTGTATTTTATTTTGCAAAACAGACCTTCTCCTTAGAGCGTTCCTTTGAGGAGTGCTTTACAGCCTACCACAGCGTGGTGATCCGACCGGATGTATGTATCCCGTCAGTTAGCACACTGTATTAAGCTGCACAAGTGCTAAATCTAACCCAGAAGATCCCGGCTACGAGGCCCCACTTTGTAAGTAACTCCAATCAAGCAATCCCATTAAGTCAGTGCCTTGTCGGGGATGCCAAAGGGAAGCCCTTATTCATATATTTTTTTATGGCAAGTTATAATCTGGATGATGAACCCTTGTATAACACCCCTCTCTTAGAATCCCCCTTGACCCCACTGAGCCAAGAAGTAGGCTTGTTTTGCAAACTTAAAAGGTTTATTTGAAAAATTAAACAATATATATATATATCACACTTTTATAATAAATTAATAATTGATATCACACTTATGAATATAATGTTGATCAACAATGGGTAACCTGACACTAGCACACTTCTTGACAATCAATGAGGAGTTGGTATAGGATGGATAAGGCAGCGAAAATACTTTTATGGTTTCAAGGGAAAAACAATGAGGAATAAAATGCAGTACGGAAATAACTTGATATGATTTTAGCAAAAGATAATATAATCACTTTTTCTCTGGCAATTCACCCCCCCCTATGCAATGTAAGAAATGGAAGGAGAGCACACAGTCTTCAAGAATCCCAACAAATGCAATATGAAATGCAGTTCCCCCCTAGCAAGCTTAGAGAAAAACAGGTATGATTTTAAAACACAGGCCCAAAATGCTTGAATGTGATGACAATGAAGTGAGAAATGTGCTAAAAAGGCTTTTAATTCCCTCTAGAGGTTCAGGGTGGGTGATATCTAGTTTATGTTAGTTCAGGCTCACTTTAGCAATGCTCTATGAGTAACTAGCAGGTTAAACGGATTATAGCCAAGGAAAGCAAGGAGCTGCTGACTTTTACAGGTGAAGAAATCAGGCCAAATCGCAACTCGTGGTAAAATTCGCGAGTGCGTGAATCGTGATTACGGCAAAATTATAAGGAGTAGCAAGTCGGTTTTAGGTGCGTTGGAAAGCCTAGAATCTCAGCTTTAAAATGAAAGTTACACCACGTTCCTAGGACAAACGGTTCCGAAGATACGGACAATTTAGTAAAGGTAGTTTTTCGGATTTAAAGTAAAACTCAGAATGACAGGTGACAGCTTGCAGCTTTAGAATGACAGATGACAGCTTGCAGCTGTAGAATGACAGATGACACGATTTCTAGGAGGCAGTTCTACTTAGGTTAAAATAGTTTGGATTAGATTATTTTAACTAAGAGATTGGGTTCTGCACAGTTCTGGCAGATACTCACTCCTAATTTTGAAATGAATGGGCCTCGTCACGGATCTGGTCAACTGGACTGGACTTCGGGCGGTTCTGCTCACAGCATCTGGGTCAGCTCTGCTCTGCTGGTCTAGCCTCTCTGGATACAGCGGCCTCTGGTTCTGGATACTGCTCTGCTTTCCGGTCCGGATCAAGTGGATTCTGGATGTAACACTGCTTTCTGGGTACTGGCAAAAGTTCTTGGCAAAGAATTCAGACAGCTCGCCCGGCTGTGGAATAGTTTGCAAATGATTTTAAGGATGCTGAGGCCTGCTGAGAAGAGTTCTCAGTTTGTGGGTTTAGGCCCTTGCTTTAAGTTCTGAAGTAAAGTTCTGGTCTCTGGAGATTGATGGATGTGAGATTGATCTCTGGAGTCTCCCGGCAGAGCGTCCGGCTGAAAATGGAATTGAATCTCCTATCTGTCCTGCACTGTCTGCTTTTATGTGTTTAGAAAGTGGGTGGAGAGGCTAGCTTCACTAAGCCTGCTCCTCTCTTAATTTGATAGGTCAATAGATTCTTTGGTCCCTGATTTGGGAAGGGATAGTGTGTCAGAGTGATGTCATTTTTATGACCTGCAGAAATGTCACTCCCCAGGTCAATGTGCACACAAATCTATTTCTGATCCAAATACATATTTCCCAGGTACACAAGTGGTTGACATTACATGTACATATTACACATTGCTTAAGGTAGTCTCTGTTCCGACTCTGGCGTTTCTAGGAGCTTGCATTCAAAAATGGCAAATTATTTTCGATTTTAGTGGGTTTTGCAACATTGGTTTTTCATCAAAAATTATACAAAGTTACACCCCCCTTCTCCAAATATCCCAGTACATTTCCAGGTCTCTAGCTTAAATACAGTGTCTACAATATTCATAATTAGCAGGGTTTTGCCCCAGAACATCACCCAAATTGGAGTTTGGTCTTGAATTGTGGGCACAGTTTTCATTTTAAGGATCCCCAAATGTCACATTTCTGTCATCTGGTTGCATAGAGTTATCAGTGTTTTTTATGAAACATATATTTGCCTTCAATTCAACTCCCCAAAGTGTTTGGGTCTGCCCCCAGAAGCTTGGGTGGGCCAGGGAACACATGTCTCTGCTAACAGGCAGATCTTTGTTTACAGCCAACATTCAAAATTAACATACCCCATTCAACTGAAAGGGGCTATTGTCTCTCTCCTCCAGGCTGAAGGGGAAACCCCCTCCCTCTCACTTAGAAGGGCCATGTGATATCCTGCCTCCTGTTGTGAGTCTCTGGGGTGTTAAGAGTTCTCAGCCTCTTGGCCTCTGGGAACAGCAGGTGGCTAAGATTTTCAATTAACCAACAGGCTTTGAAGTCCCTACCCCTCTTGCAACTCCTAAATACAGTTTCCCTGTCAGAGTTTAGACCACTAGCGCCGGTTTGTGGACAAAGCTGGTACTGCACCCATTGTTGGGATCTGTCTTGAATTACTGCATTTCAATAGAGTGGTCTTTTGCTTGATAGAATAGGACCCTTGCTTAACTTTGTTTTGATGGCATCTTTACAGTGGAGTGGTGATGTGGAACCCCCCACAAGAAGATTGTATCTTTGGAGTGGTCTGGTGCCAACTGCGCAGTTCTCCTGGATTCTGGCGTGAATGTGGGCGGCGACAGCTTATCCCCACATCCACCCAGTCTATTATTTAGTTTGTTCTGGGATAGAATAATGGGCGGCGACAGCTCATCCTCACATCTACCCAGTCTATTGATTCAACATGTGTCAAAACCCTTGACAGTATGATGGCCATACACAGATATGTTGAATTGTATGTTATATATTTTTGAATGTTTATGCTATTTGTATGTTATGTAAAACTAACCTGGATTAGCTAATTCATAATAAAATGTAAAAATTAAAATAATGGTAATACCATGTGTATTAGCACTAGGGCAAACTTTCCCCTGGTTCAAAATTCCATAAAATGAAGAGGTTTCTGTCCATGTGCAAACATTGCCCTTGTGCTAATACCGTGCAAAAGTTAATTTGCCCAGGTGCAACGTTTCTGAGATCTGGCCCCATATTGAGAAACATCTTTGCTTCAATCTTGTTTTTATCTCCACAATTATACTCATGATTACCTTTCAGATTCCTTTATTTGTCAGCACCCGCCCCACCAATGGACATTCGTGTCATCTAAGCCTGGGCAACGAGGGTATAAGTCAGGTTAAACAGGGCTGCACAATTGACATATACTCCAGTTGGTGACCACAGTTCTAACATGGGAGATGCGCAGGTTGCTGCTCTACCCTATTGTTGCATCACAAGATCCAGCTATAGAAATGTAAACATAAGCACATGCTTTCAAAATAGTGATGACATAACCACCATCTTCCGAACAGTTGCATTCATGCAGCAGATTTTAAAAGATTAAATTAATCCTTCATATGCATAAAACTAAAATTATTGTCAATTTTCCTTCACATACAAGTGTTTCCAGGAATTTGACCAGCTTAGCTCAATCTCCTTGTGAGGCATGAGAAAACAGGTCATGAATTTACTGTGTATTATGTTTTACAGTTTAAACATTCTTGTACTTCTCTGTCTAGAGATGGGGACCTGCATTTTGTTATATACTTTTTTAACATTCCCACTACACTTCATAGTGAAATTAATCTATAATACCTCAGTATTCACAGGGGACATGTAGTGCATAGCCTCAATAAATGTGCAGTTGTACTTTGTGAATACTTGACCTAACTTGCAATTTTCTTAGAATCTTAGAATCCTGAAAGTTTTAAAAGCAAATAATTGTTGCTTTATACACATACTTTTTCAGTTTTGCTTATGTTACCAAAGTACACCTGCGGAAAACCGCACTTGGAATCAAACCAGCACACATGGCTCAGATACTACAAGTCTGCACTCATCAATCAACCTAACAGATTCCACGCCTGCTGCTGACCCTGCCTGTTTTACAAAAACAAACTAAATAGGGACTGAACCAATTTAGGTCAGTCTCACTTACATGTGAAAATATATTTTCTAACAATATTTCTAAAAATAACACCCTAGAACTAGCACGCAGTTGGGTCAGTACCCCAAAATGTTCTCCCCATTACGTATATATCAACACCACCTTTCAATCATCATAAAATGGAAAAAAGAACAGTAATACCTTGTCTCAATGGATAGCAACATTCCAGGACCTCCACTTTCAGCCAATGGTAGACTGGAACGTTAGTGGTACAGCCTAGTTTTGAACTCCAATAAAATGACTTTTCAAGAGCCTCGGCACTACCTCTCCATACCTGACCTAGCTGAATCACCTTTCGGAGAGAACCCCTCACACAGTGGCGTTTTGCCAGCTACCACCACCTCCACAACAATAGCCTCACCAGAGTTGCTGAAAGCGCACTGAATGACCCACAACATTTGTAGGCATATCACATTCCCCAGACTACTTCCAGGCCTACAGCTCTGTCAGACCTCTGACAGAGAATGGACCATGGGTTTTCCCTTTTTTATAAAACCAGCAACCAAGTGTCACCACTGCATACCGCATATAATCATCTCATCTCACATGACTTAGGCACTTCCTGCAATCATCAACTGCAAATGTTTCACAAATGCCTCTTTCTATGTGCCAATAATTGGTTGTTGCAGCACTATGGGACATGAGGAATCAACAATGTGTGCAGTGCATTATACTTGTCTATGTTACACTACACTGCAATATAGATGAAATACGTACATTTTACCTACTGGCGTAGACAAATGTAACTAAAATCAACTGATACTTAACAAGCATGGAACATGATTGTTGTAGTCAGAATTACAAATTACCTGGTAAAAATAAGAACTAATAGCCATGAGCACATTGGTATTGACCTCATCTTATCCAATCATAATGTTTAAAGTGCAGTCAATAACTACTGGACTGCACCAAGAACATTTTGCTTTCAAAAGCAGATAGGAAAACAATAATGCAATTACCAGGCAAGATGTTTTTTTAACTAAACACTACCTCCCCAAGAGAACTATTTTTTCACTGCAGAATCCTATTGAGGGCACCATAGAGAAAGCTGAAACATGATAAAATGCTTTCACTTTCTTATAAAGAAATTGTTTACTTTTACACAGCCCCCTATGCATGCTGTAGTTTAACCAAGTTCATAATTGAAAAGCTTAACCAGCTTGTTTTAAATACTGCCAAATAAAACCACATTTAATTTACTGTTTGTCAATTTACTTTCACATTATTAAAATAACATTTTTACTTCAGTCCCAAATCTCCAAAACATGCATTGCCCCTACCATCATTTGTTTACAGCCGTATAGCCCTCAGGAAGGGTCATTATCACTTGAGATTCACACTGGCTTCACACCGGGCCTTAACACAGTGCCAGGTCGTTATACCACGATAATGACCCCTCTGTCAGTCGATAATGCTATAATGCATCTGCAGCTGATGCATTATCATCTGATCAGCTTAAAAAAGCAAGACCATTGATTTTGGCTGAATCCCCATAAGTATATGTAACTTGCAGTTAGTGCATTGTTAGTAATTTGGACGCAAGTCCTATATCTCCAAATAAACGCAGATGCTCCATTAGCCTTTTCAATGATTGATCCAAGGGGGATGTGATTCACTTTGAAGAAGATAGACACTTGCACAAACATACCATTTCAAGGGAGCCAACGTTCACAGTTTGGCTTCACAGAATGTAAAAGCTCCATGATATATTTTGTCCCATGAAAAAGAAATGTGCTATTTGTATCCCTTTTACTCATAAAGACAATCTGACAATATGTGTGTTCTGTGAAAGAAAGACCTTGGCCGTGAAGCCAGCGGTGCAGGCTGCACTCCCGTGTACCACTCTGGTGTGGTTTTAGTATAATACTTAAAATTCGACAAATTTTTGTTGTGGTTTACAAAACAAATACGTTTTTATTTTATCTTTTTCTGCTTATTATTTTTATGAACTGTAGTCCTTCCAAGGGAATTCAAATTATGAGTCTGAAATGTCACATTGAGGCCTATGCATTTCGGTTTGAAAACCCTTCCTCAGGGCCTGTGAACATGTATGCTTTAATCTGCCTTCTGGTTAAATCTCCTTACATTAGTGACTACAACAGTTAACAGAACAACCACAATTTCCACAATTAGATAATGAGAAACCATTCATCAAGTGGCAGCAAAAATTAATCATCAAAAGAAGCATGATTGAACAGTCGAGTATGAGTAAAAAGTTTCATATACGTTACCAATAGTGTATCATAAAGTAGATAATTGGTTTGATCATCATCCAAGGGGTTCATCAGTTAAGATAAATCAGAAAGAAAGAGGAAAGAGAGAGTTCAAGAAAAAGTAATACAAACAAGTGAGCACACTTTCAAAAAACGGAAGTGTTAATTATTAGCAGTGCTAATCTTCAGAAAGTGGTCAGAAGACAGACCTGCTGTTCGCATGTATAGAACTCCATGAAAAGCCTCACGGAGGAAGAGCAATCGTCTGTGTCCAATTGTGTGATCGTAATCTGTAAGGTTAATAGAGCCTTGTTATATATATTACTCTTGTGAGGGTCTATAAAGAATACAATAATGTAGGCAAAGTCTATTACCTGAAAAATGTTGAATGTAAAAGCGGCTGACCGCTACTGAAACTGACAAGCAGAATGCTGCGGGAACTTGCGTGTAGGCTCAGGCTTGCTAAATTGTAATGGGTTGCCTAGGCAACAATGATACCTTCTGTAAGATCGCAGATCTGTAATGTTAATAGAGCTTTGTTATGCCGCTCTTGTCGTAATAAGCAAAGAGTAAGATTATGTGGGCGAGGTCAGTTACCTGAAAAGATGTTGAACATTAAAGTTGCTCCCCGCTACTGAAACTGACGAGCACAACGCTGTGGGAACTTGCGTGCAGTCTCGGGATTGCTAAGTTGTTGTGGGTTGCCTTGGGAACAGTGATGCCTGCGTGTTTCGATGTACGCTGTAATGCGTGCGTGTAAAACGGTACGGACATCTTGGAATGATGTTATTAACCTATGTGATTGATAATGAAAGCGAAAGATCGCTTGATGCAGTAATGTCAAACTGAATGCTTAATGAATGTAACGTGAATTTTGTGAAATAAAAGAGAAATGTAGGAAATCTTATAGAAAAACAAAGAATAGAAAAAAGTGAAAAAAGGTGGTATGAGTAAAAATATCATACAGTTAATGATCATAGATTATAATTATTTGCATATTGGGAAAAGATGATGAAAACAATGTACCTGAAGCTCTCAATTCTAGTGTAAGAATATGTCTGAAGCTCACAATTCTAGCACGTAACAAAACTACAAAAAATTACAAATCAATAATGGTGAAAAACGTTCAATCAAAGGAAATGAAAAGTAAAAAATAGTTGGAAATTAATTTAAAAAGTATAAAGTTTTTATAAGAAGCAGCTTACATCCAGTTCTTCATTCATCCATTCAGGTGTCAGGGACCCAATTTTCTCAATCCATAATGCTTTTTTTTGGGTTCTCAATTTTTTCGTGTTCATACTCTGTCCTTTGGTAGGGATCACCTCTAGTACTGTAAATCGTAGTTGTGCCACTGTGTGACCATTTTGATGAAAATGTCTCACCCGTGCTGACGTTTGATTGTACATTCTAATGCACGATTTATGCTCGTTAATATGCACACGTATTTTGCGTGCGGTCTCCCCAACGTAATACATAGCACATGGGCATTTAATTGTGTAAATGATGTTTTCTGACAAACACGTAGCGTGTTGTTTTAATTGAATTTTCTCTCCTGTCCTTGGGTGTGATATGTAAGGTCTTTTATTGATGTTGTTGCAGTTGCCGCAACTCATGCACGGGTATGTCCCCGGATATTTATCAACTGCTTTCTATTTCGATTTCCTGTTATGTGTGTCGACCAATACATTTCGTAGGTTGTTACTCTTTTGATGCCCAAACACTGGAGGTTGTGCAAAAAGATATTTAGTTCTTTGATCATTCTGTAAAATAGTCCATCTTTTTAGAATACTGTCTCTGATTTGTCGACTTTGAATTGAGTATTTGGTAACAAAAACCAATTCTGGCTTTGGCTGTTCTTGTTTTTTTTGTCAGTAATTGGGTGCGGTCTTGTGCGTCTGTTTTGATCCTGGCTGCTGTAAGATCATCCTCTGGATATCCTCTTTCTTTAAGTTTCATGTGTAATTTATTTAGTTCCAGATCACATTCTACTTGATCGCTTACAATTCTTTTAATTCGCAGCATCTGGCCGAATGGTAAGTCACGTAGGATGTTTGGTGGGTGGAAGCTAATTCTATGAAGGAGGTTGTTTCCGTCAGTAGGTTTAGAATAAAGTTTTGTCAAAATTCTCCGGCCTTCGATAGCTGTTTGTACGTCTAGATAATGAATATTTGGATTCCTTATCTCCATTGTGAATTGTAGTCTGTTGTCGATGTTGTTCAAATACGAAAGGAAATAGTTCAATACATCTCAACTGCCTGATCATATTCCAAATATGTTGTTGATATATTGATTCCAATTTTTCAGATGTGTAATCCATTTCAAGTATGTTGTTGAGTTCGGCTTTGATGTCTTTGGTTGGATCGTGTAATAGTGCTTGGTATGTCGCTGTGTCTGACAGTTGTCTCATACATTCTGCATTGTGTTGTTCGGTGTCCTGTATAACTATGGCACCACCTTTATCCGCTGGTCTGATGGTTATAGAGTTGTCTCTAAATAAGTTCTTTATAATGGATAATTCTACTCAGTTCAGGGTTTTCCTCTTGGGTTGATGAAATTGTATTTTCTTAATGTCACTTATGCATATTATGAAAAATGCCAATGGCAGTATGTGAACTGCCAATGGAAGTTAGTGCATTGTTTGTAATTTGGACAAAAGTCCTATGTCTCCAAATAAACACAGATGCTCCATTCGCCTTTTCAATGATTGATCCAAGGGGGAAGTGATTTGCTTTGAAGAAGATAGACACTTGAACAAACATATCATTTCAAGGGAGCCAAAGTTCACAGTTTAGCTTCACAGAATGTAAAAGCTCCATGATATATATTTTGTCTCATGAAAAAGAAATGTGCTATTTGTATCCCTTCTACTCATAATGACAATCTGACAATATGTGTGTTCTGTTCATACATATATGTGACCTATCATGCACAGTTTGTTATATTCTCTTTCACATGACACCAAACATGCACAAACTCCTTTACAGAATATGATTGTGACTTCATTAACGCCTACATCACAGCATGCTTTCCTGAATGTTCTGTTTTGTCTGTTAAACAATATTGACTTGAGATTTGAGATTTTGGTGTAAAACTGAGTTTGCATCATTTATTTAAATAGTACAATCAACATCTAGCTGTATTTTGTTCTTTGAGCTTACTTAAAACATTGTTAAAATGCAAACATGGTTTACATTAAGATTAAAATAGGTATTACTTTATTTTTAACTTCTCATATTGCCCTTGAAAGATGATGTCATATTTCAGAGCATTCTTCTAAAAACAACATGCACAAAAAGAGCTAAAAGAATTATATTGGCATGCAAAAATGGAACATCAGGAATATAATTTACCCTACATAGAACACTCAGATGATTTTATCCAAAGTCAGATCTTTAAGAATGTTGAGAAAGTTGCTGCGTTATCTCAGATGAATAGGGAAAACAGTCCAGAGGACCTGCATGTAATGATATCACCCAGGTAGATGCCCTGCTCAATATCAGGATCTTCACAGACATTTCCATTACTTCCAACACCCCAAGAGCCTCCCATGATATGTAACGTACACACCAAATAACTTGGTGTCTGTAAATGCACAGCCTCATATGCAAGACATATCATCTTAATCTGGATCTGTTTTTTAAGCGCTAACCAATGAAGCTTCCTGAAAGCAAACACAATATGATCAAGGTTCCTGGATCCAGTGACTAGCCTTAATGGGAAATGAAGGACACTTTCAGAGTAGTTGTAGTGGAAAAGGGTAGAGTCCAACACACTCAATTCCTAATCCCAATGCACTAGAATTGAAATAATATGTAACTTTTATAGAATGGAAATTAAACTTGGTAGATTACACCAATAGTTGGTATGTGGAATAATGGAAAGAGACAAATCAAGCACAATACTTTAAGATATACATGTAGAATGGAAGGGAGAAGGGACATTGTGTGAGCCTACTTCTCTTTGCCTAGAGAGAAGAGAGGGGTAAGAAATGACTTCTATTTGTCAAATCTCTAAAGCTAATATGTCACACATGTGATGTCATTTTATGAACACAGCTGAAGGTACAGATGGACATTATCCACACATTAATTTAGGGGGACATATATGGTGGCCAAAAGATCACCTAGAAGCTTCATATGGAGTCTGTATAGGGTGGGTCTTGAATTAACCAATGAGAAACTCCAGTAGTAATGATTACATGGTCTGAACATTACACTCTATGCAGACGGGTATGCAATGGTTCATCAGCAAGGATCTGATACAGTCCAGTGCCCTTTCCCAATTACCATGTTGTGATGAAGGATAAACAGGAGGACCTCATGGTGAAGTCTGTCAAATTCCCCTGAGAGATCAAGCAAGACCATAAAATAAGCCCTCTTAGCAGTACACAGTGAACATCATCAATAACTTGCAAGGTGACAGTCTCATTGGCCAGTCTGGCTTAAAGGCTGATTGCTAGGGGTTGACTAGTTAAATAAAATTGTTCTTTAGAACAAAAGAATGTATGTGCATAGAGCCCATGCTTTCCCCACCTTTGCCCTTCAAGGGCAAAGCTGTTAGGGGACAAAATAGTTTGATAGGAAGCCATGACCGTGGATAAAGCAGAAGAGGCCAGATCATCAAGATGCATATTTCCCACATATTTAACTATAATCAAAAGGAACTGAGGAGATACATGACACTTTGTCCTAAATTAGGATAAACAAAATCAAACAAAGTTGTGTCATCTTTTCACAAAGTAGAAGGGGGCACATACTGGGCTCTCCATAGATTTAACTATAGTGAATAAGTATCTGGATTTATTTTGGGTGGATTCTATTAGGTTATTATAGAAAAGGATGATTACATACAATATTTGTTTGCATTTGATGGCCCACCGCAGTTAATGTATGTCATATGCTTCATCAAAGTGATCCAATTCCATTTTATGTAAGAATACACTCCAATTAGGCATTGGGCATTCTGATATGTGAAAACCAAGTAATTTCAAGTCATAAGTGGGATCGAGGTGTTATAAAATCAATCATACCCATTATTTCGGAGCTGTAAAGATCGAGGCAGAGGAGGTAGAGTGTGTGGCAATAAGAATGTGTGAAAGATCCTAGACCCTGTAGTTAGGGGAGACAGCACAAACGCTATACTTCATAGAGAGCAGCGTTTGTTGCAGCACTTTTATCTCTAGGCGAATGACTTCAAAACAAAACAGGATAGTGGAAAGATCAGACCAATCAACATATTGACTAGTGACAGAATTGTCAAAGAATGAGGATGGAATTCTCCAAATATAGAGTATTCACCTTTACATGTGCAAGAGAAGTACAGACTTGTAGAAGATTGGAAGTAGAAAGTCTCTGACTAAAGAAACGAAAATAAGGACATCCAAAGTCACCCCAATGAATGTTAGACTCACCCACACAAAAAAGGAGGTGGACTTCAAACTGCAAGATGTGGTGTAGTCCATCAGTTGCTAAATAAAATTGCCATACTTTCCAGGAAGTTGGTACATTGTGTGAATCTCAACTAAAGGAGGATGAAAAGTGAATCCATACCAAAAAGTACTAAACTGATTTGAGGGAGGCAATTTAATATTCTGCGCATTACAATGTGTCCTTAACTCTGATAGTCAAGCGTAATAGTTGCAGATGTCTTCATATATTGAAAAGCTAAGCTTCATATCCGTGAAATATAAGATTGTCAAGATATAACTGAATACATTAATGTTATGGATTTTATTTTAAAGTTGGAAAATTCAACTGACTGTAATGTTACCATGAGTTCTTTATCAACAACAAATCAGTGAAAGCATACACTTCACTTGTTACATTGTGGCCAGGTATACAAATCTTATGATTGATTTATATTTCTCTGTATTTTTCCTATTTATTTTTAAATGTTTTTATTGGCATTTGTTTAATTACAACCATGCATTTCCTATACCCATATCCTGCACATGCAGATATTTTGGCAATTGAATATTAAACCAAGAACACTCGAGGTGGCACCACCCTGATTAATCAACCACACTAACTGATATATTATCATGTAAATTTATAAAAATCTGACCAAACATTAGGAATAGCTAAAATAATTCAGTTGGTAAATTGCAATGTTAATGAAACAATTGGCACTGATGATATGATTTTGCATCTTTTAGTTTAAAAAAATTAAAATGTTGATCAGGTTCTTCTTTAACTCTGACCATGCTTTCGTTTTATAATTCAGAAGCATGTGAAACAAGTGAAGTTACTGAAATATAACATCTTAATAATAATTATTGAATGCTTATACAAACAAACTTTGAGAGCAGTGCTAATGTTGGCACAGAGCATTCCAAATAATGATTACCTATCTGCATATCTATGTACAAAAAAGAAGAACTTCTTCATTTCTTATTACCAAGAAACATGATATGCTCTTCTTTCAATACACTAAAGGGAGAAATACTAAAGCTATGATTACCTTAAAACCTGCATATTGGGTGAAAGAGATAATTGAATATTCAGGTAAGTTATTGCCCTCCAAACATTTTAATCAACAGTTTGAAATTGCTTATTTCTATTTGAATTTACTATATCCAACAAAAGTTACAGTCAGGTAACTTATAAAACATTAGGCCTTTTTTAGAATGGAGGTATTAACTTTGGTAAAAAAAAATTAAAAAAAAAAAACAGGCAGATCCTTGTCCAGAGCCTTAGTGGTGCCACCCTTCAAAAGCTTAAAGATGGCTTTCTGTCCTCCCAGTAAAATTAACATATAAGACTTCAGAGAGTACAAAAGCAGTAGCTAGATTGGCCTTCTACACAAAAAATATGACACCAGACTTGTGTTTGACGTCTTTCAATGGCTCCCTGTGGCAGTCTGAATGATGTTCAACATTCTTTGTATCATGCAGAAATCCTTCTCAAAAACATGCCCAAACTACCTACAAAACCTGCCCCCATACTACTCTCGAACTAGCTATCCTGTGAACATTTATATTTGTACACATATGTAACCTTTCCCTTCACTATGATGGTAACAATATACACACTCCAATCTTGTATTGCCCCTTGCTACCAATGTGTTCCTTACATACCTTTTGTACACAAGCACTCAGCACTACCTGAAAGGCAACAATTATTGCATTGTCTAAACAAGCAAGATATGGAGAAGGTAAACTTGAATATTTAGACATATGCTGATGGATTGCCATGCTATCATGATGAAATAGAAATCCATTTATGCATTTAATACCCTTCAGAGAGTATGCACAGCGGTTAATTCTCTTGCTGATGACATTATCATAAAACGATCTGTGATGATGATCCCATATCACGAGAAGGAAACAAAACATATAAGGGTGTAAGGGGGGGGTTAAGTGTCCTAGTAATGCTAGTACATACTGCTGTTAATAAGAGGAAATTAGTGTTCTGCTGGGTGATTAACAAACAAGAATATATAGAAAATCTTTTATTTATGCAGATATTTGATACATTGGTAATATGTGTAGATAATGTTTGTATATATGTATTTAATTTGCACATGTTTATTATAAACATGTTTTTGAATGTATGATTAAAAGAAAGTGTATAATTTGCTGGAATGAAATAATTGGAATGTGTTGTAAATGCTCAATGTGTAAATGCATAATTGTATTGGTGGTAGTTGTGGATACGTTTTCATATTTTGCGCATGAGTAAACCTCCCAAAGCATAACATTTCTTCATGAATCTTTAGAGTTTCCCAGCAAAGTGTTAATGCATTACATAACACGCCACAAATACATAAATAAAAAAACATATTCTAAGGTTACATAGTAAAAAAAGTAGGTTTTATGTCTAAAAAATCAATCACACATCTAGGACACTCCCAGAATCAAAGAATAGTGTGGTCATAGGTTAACTCAATCACATTTGCAGACCTTATTTGGGCATTATAAATAACAGATATATTATAAAAAGGGTGTACAGCGTAACTGATCAGAATTCTTATGCCAAAAAAGGATGCCACTGTGAGTTTGAGAACTTGCATTTAGGCTACCATGCCTTGGTCCTCAATCATCAGTACATTGTACACAATGAATACAAGTTGCATATATTCTAAATGAGAAAATCATAAACACAGATATATACACCAGTAGGTTAACCAAGTATTGTTTGTTTGCCTTATTAATTATAAATCAATTTAGAATCAAAAATGTTATTTTAATGATAATAATGCTATTCGGAATGTCAGTGATTTTAGCAGTTATAACATCATATTAATCTTTGGATGAATCTAAAATAATTTGGGGATATTTAATTTCCTAGACAAATAATGAAAAACACTTCAAATTACTTATATAGCATTGTGTACATTTTTGTAGGAAAACACATGGTAGTATTTTATAATTGTTAGAGCTCATAAAGTATGCATGGTATTAAGCCCTTTGATCACTTGATCATTTTGTGCCTATCTAAGCAACTTAGTCTGCAATCTCATGCTTTCTGTGGCAAATATTTCCTCAATGAATTTTAAAATCCATAGATGGTTGCACTTTATTCTAGATATTTAAATTCACAGTGGAGTCACGTACCATGTAAACCACAATGACGCCAGCCAAGTGTGCCTGGTGAGTTTTAGTATAATTATAATGTATGTTATGAGAGTATGTTATTATGCATATTTCCCAAAGAAAAGCAATGAAAGAATACCATAACTTTTGTTGTAATTGGTGAAGATACCAATTTAGTGGATTGACTTTCAATTGACAATCCTTGCACGAGGAGCCAAAATGTATACTGGATGAGAAAAAGAGGATGGCCTTCAATGAGACACATGTATGGGGATTGTTTGAGGAGCAAGGATGGACACTGTGAGAACACGGAATGGCCTTGATGTGTGGAGCAGAGATGGGCCTTAGATGAGGGAGTGTTGATGGGCCATGAAAGAGGATACGTGATAAGCTGCAGATGCTGAGCAGAGATGCATGGCAGTGGTGAATCGTATGTGAGAATTAAATTGCCCATCTCAACAAAACTGAGTTCAAGAAAAAGTTGCTTATGGATGGTAAATCACAGATTATTTTTTTCCAAAACTATTTATAAACCAATGCATTGTCTAAAGGAATACATTGTTTAAGAGTATTACAAAAAAGTTAGTGATAGATGTGTGTGTGTGTGTGTGTGTGTGTGTGTGTGTGTGTGTGGTGTGTGTGTGTGTGTGTGTGTGTGTGTGTGTATGTGTGCGTGCGTGTGCGTGTGTGTGTGTGTGTGTGTGTGTATATGAACAAACGACCGAAGGTGTTTTAATGCTGCACTCTACCAACAAAAGACTCCAGTACCAGCTCAGTTCTTTATCTTACATTCCTTTTTAATTACATTGGCAAAACAACAAAATCACGTTTAACACTAACCAAGTTTTCTAAAAGTTCAATACAATTTCAAAATATAAACATGTTATACTTCAAAAAACCCTTGTCCTTCTATATGTTCCACCTCTTAGAATTTCTTGGTTCTGAAAGTAAATGCATAGAGCAGATGCACACAACTTCAATTTGTTTGTTGTCATTACCTATTCCATTTTCATAAATGACTTCCACTCATTTCTAAGTGATTACATATTACATATTAAAACACAACCCATTTGATCATGTTACCTTAAAATGCTTATATTGTCATATTTCAGAGGTTTCAAACTAACTGGAATTGTGGAATTGTGGAAGAAATTCCATAGAACAGTGTATTTCACCCATGCACATGGCTCCCACAACCTTGTTTAATTTGTAAAACGTGGGGTTTCACCCTAAGTCACCCAGGGTAATCCATATGCGGACACCTTGCTCACTGTGCCATAGAGAGGCTAAGCTTCACCACACTGAGGAGAACCAACAATGCTGAAACATGTGTCTGGGGGTGCTGATGGTGCACTTGTTCAGAGGAGAATTGCCTAGCATTTTGCTGCTGGACTGCATTTTGGGGGTGGACCAGACTGATATTCATATGGATATTCCTCCTCTGTGAAGGGTGCAGCGAGCTAAAACGTGGTTGTAGACCCTCCAGAGTGGAAGAAATTCCATAGAGCAGGGTACTTGACGCATGTTGGTTCTCAGTAGACGTGCTCCCACACCATTGGTTAATTGGTTCATACAAAGTTATTAAAGTATGCCATATATTATTTGAATCACATGTTACATATACCACAAATCATCATTCTCAACTCGAAATGCAAACACAATATTTGAAGTTTGTAAGAATAGTTTTTTTGTGTGGCTTTATTGTGCAGACATTTAGCCCTTACATCTTATTTTTCCTTATTCTTTCCAATACAATTCCTAATTGTGGATTGTTTCTGAAAATATTATATGGGTGTGCTACTTTAATGGGGCACATTTGTAATCTCAATTTTGAGTTTTATAATAATTTAAATATAACACCTTTCTTGAAATTGGTACTTTAGTTTACACAACCATCCCCAATTAAGATGAATTCAAGTAGGAACAGGGTGATACATGTATGCTCTGCTAGAAGTAACATCATGTGATTGGTATGAAGTCATGGGGTACCCATACAAGATATAGGCACAAAATATAGACATTTTAAGGTCGAAAAGATAGATGGTCAAAATATGGACATTTTTCGGTTGACTTGTATATCAGAGAAATGTGAATTGAAGAATATGGAGGGGTCTGAAGGGGCAAGGAAAGAGGGCATAGAAGTGAAACTCCCATTAGAAAAACAGGGAAATCTCAATTAAAGGAAACACTGAATATCAGTGTATGTTTCAACATAATCAGCTTATCTGGGGTTGTAAGACAAAATGAATGGAAAGGCAAGCCTGGCAGATACCGGGTCTGAAACCCTCATATCTAAAATGTCAATCTGGTAAAACGACTGCGTTTCACTGACAAAAAGTAAACCATTTATATTTTCAAGAGTAGACACGTAGGCCGTTTTTGTTTTTTTTGTTTTTTATTATTAATATTTGCAATTATAAAGTGCGCAGTGGTCCTCAGGCATCGTGGCGCTGTTACAGAAGATTCACTTGGATAAAGGAATACAGTAGGATAACCAAAGAAATACACAGGCCGATTCATGGAATAATTAGCGCGGCGCAAGTTGCCAAAAACGTGCGATTCGCAGTGGAATAGCGAAAATCGCAGTGCAAGTGCGAAATTCGCACGAAAAGCAGCGCACATGGATTCATGGAAGGCCGTGCGCGAGAAAACCATCGGATGTGCACTAAAAAAGTGCGCGGCGCACGTTGGCGCACAGGCCTTCTAACGGCGTGCGCCAGGTCACAGCGAAAATCGCACATAGCGCAGCGCACACAACAAAAGTAGGCGGAACACAGGGCGTAACACTCGGAATGGGGAACAACTTGCCAAAATGTGGGCGTCACGGGGGAAGTACAGGGTGCAAGTGCGCGGAATGCCCACACGCTCGCCTACAACACGTATTCATGGAATCGAATAGGGCAAAACAGCGCACGGTTAAACCAGGGCACAGGCACAAACACGACCGCCACAAGAAAGCAGGCGGTAGCGTCTCTGCGCCTGTAATAAATGTGCGCCAAAAGGTGCGCCAACAAATAGCACCTATATACAGCTATGATGAATGTCCTATACTGTGGCCCTCCAGGACAAATGACGTGCAAAGGGGTACCCACAAACACGGACACCCGCTGACTGAAAAATAACGTGTGTGTGTATTTCGGGGTGCGCGGGAAGTTTCACATGCGATTTGGCTGGGTACGTGGATTAAAGGGGTGCGCGGGAAGTTTCACACGCGATTTCGCTGGGTACGTGGATTTCAGGGGTGCGCGGGAAGTTCCACACGCGATTTGGCCGGGTACGTGGATTTCAGGGGGGCGCGGGAAGTTTCACACACGATTTGGCTGGGTACGTGGATTACAGGGGTGCGCGGGAAGTTTCACACGCGATTTGGCAGGGTACGTGGATTTCACGGGTGCGCAGGAAGTTCCACATGCGATTTGGCCGGGTACGTGCGTGGGAATTTCCACACGCGATTTGGCTGGGTATGTGGATTTCAGGGGGGGCGGCAAGTTTCACACGCGATTTGGCAGGGTACGTGGATTACAGGGGTGCGCGGGAAGTTCCACACGCGATTTGGCCGGGTACGTGAGCGGGAATTTCCACACGCGATTTGGCTGGGTACGTGCATTTCAGGGGTACGTGGGAAATTCTATATGCAATTTGGCTGGGTGCTCCCAGGTATTCCCTGTACACCCTCCACGGCCCCTGCAGGCAGCCGACACCACAGGGGACTACCCTGCACACCTGCTCATGTCACCCAGCACCCCCACCCCCCAGCACTGTGGGGAACCCTCCACCAGGCCCCCACTCATGTCTCCCACCCACCCCCCAGCACTGAGGGGCACCCTCCACCAGGCCCCCATTCATGTCTCCCACCACCCCCACCCCCCAGCAGTGCAGGGGCAGCCTCCACCAGGCCCCCACTCATGTCCCCTATCACCCCCACCCCCCAGCAGTGCAGGGGCAGCCTCCACCAGGCCCCCACCCATGTCTACCACCACCCCCACCCCCCAGCCACCATGGGCAGCCTCCACCAGGGCCCCACCCATGTCTACTACCACCCCCACCCCCCAGCAGTGCAGGGGCAGCCTCCACTAGGCCCCCACTCATGTCTCCCACCACCCCCACCCCCGAGCACTGTGGGGCACCCTCCACCAGGCCCCCACTCATGTCCCCCAGCACCCCCACCCCCCCAGCACTCTGGGGCACCTGCCACCAGGCCCCCACTCATGTCCCCCACCACCCCCACCCCCCAGCACTGAGGGGCACCCTCCACCAGGCCCCCACTCATGTCTCCCTGCACCCCCACCCCCCAGCACTGTGGGGCACCTGCCACCAGGCCCCCACTCATGTTCCCTATCACCCCCACCCCCCAGCCACCAGGGGCAGCCTCCACCAGGCCCCCACTCATGTCCCATATCACCCCCACCCCCAGCAGTGCAGGGGCAGCCTCCACCAGGCCCCCACTCATGTCTCCCTGCACCCCCATCCCCCAGCACTGTGGGGCACCTGCCAGCAGGCCCCCACTCATGTCCCCCTGCACCCAGGTCCTCACAATCCCCAATCATGTGCGTTATGGTCAGCCTCCACAGCCAAAAGGCCCTACCAAGTAACCCATTCACCCACATGGAAAAGGAAATTACATGTTACACCCCCAATGTTCATAAAGCAAATGAACCCATGTCCGTCACACACAATGGTTGCAATTGAATGGGAAAACACCCAACATGACATGCATGAAACCAATTCGATGATACCACACAGTGAAGTATGAAAACAAAATTGTATTAAAAAAATTGAATGCAAATGAAATGAAACAAACTACAATGGCAATAAAAAAGAGATAAGCTGCATGTCCTTAAAAAAAATGTAAACTACAAATCCCAATTCAAAAAAATGTTGTCCAAAGTCACATTAAAAATAAAATCAATCCAAGAGAGAAAAATAAATGCAAACACCATTGCTCCATGGTGAATAAATAAAAACTAAAAAAATAAAACAATCCAATGAAGAACTATGTACAAAACATCCAAGGGTCCATGAGCCCAACTGAACAAAGGAAACCTACAAAAAACCCTAACTAAAATGCAACTATATGCAAAAAGTGGAGCAGTTTCCGTCGACTCCAAATCATAAGAAGAAACAAAGGAAACCTAAAACTAAAGAACTATATACAAAGGCGGCGGGCAAGTCCAGCGGCTCACTCCGTGGTGTTCCGGGCCAGGGCATCATCAAACTCCTCTTCGATGTCCCGGAGGCGGTCCTGTTCCATGGCCCCGAGGGTCCGCAGGGACGACGCCATCTCCTCCTCCAACCCCCTGCGGATTGCCTGGAGGCACTCGGCCCGCCTCAGGGCCCTCCGCATGGAATTCTCCGCCCTGACCATCGTGAGCCGCGCCTCTTCCGCCCGCCGCCGCTCAGCACCTATCTGCTGGCCTAACCGCAGCCACACGGAAGACACTTCCCGTCCTGGGTCCTCCTGCCCTCCGGCCGATGCCTGCCCCTCCGATGTTGATGGGCCCGAGCCATGATGCCTCCCACGTTGACTCTGCTGCTGCCTCCGACGCAACCGCCTCTGCCAGCACAACGGCATCCAGGCTGATGGAATCCACCGACGCCGTCGTGCACGTGCCCTGCCTGATGATGCCGGCACATCCTCCATCTGCTGGGGTACAGTTGCTGTGGTGTCCACTCCTGCTGGACCTCCGACTCCCGACTGTGGCAGGGATGGGATCCCCACCGAGCTGGCTGCATTGGTCAGGGCAGGTCCACAGCGGGCCCTGGTAGCATCTGGGCCGGAAGACGGCAAGGAGAACGACCGGCGTATAGCCTCTACAGAGGAGGAGAGGGCCGCCAGATTGGCCGACACATGCAGGAAACCCCCGAACATGGAAGATCCCAATTGGGCCACGTCGGCACGGTGCTCTTCGTGATGACGTGCGTGCTCCTCCCGGGAAGCACGCACGTCATCACGAATTGCACCTGCGCGTATCGCGACCCCAATCAGGACCTTCTCCATACGGCCACGGGTCCCCTCGTCCGCAGGTGGAGGGGAGTCAGGTGACATGGACATCCCCTCTACCTGCGGACGGGCCTGGGACGGGGCATCCCTGCTGGTGAATGGTGGTGCACTCACAGGGTCAGGGACAGCGACATGCACAGGCCCCTCCACGGTGACCTGTGCTGCCTCCTGCCCCTGCCCCTGGACTGCACCACTTGCACCAGCAGGGATGCCCCCACCAGGCCCCATGTGCGCCTCAGTGGCGGCCTCCTCCTCCTCTGTGGAAACCACCAACCTGGATGGCTCCTCACCGTCTTCCGCCGTAGCAGGCCCCTGTGGGGGCTCACCCACCCCTTTCGCTGCAGCCGTGGGGGCATCCCTGCCACCTTGCTCCACAGCGCCGTCTCCGCCCTCTTCTTCACTAGCCGCTGCGTAGAGTGAGACATAGAACACAAGCATCAGGGTACTGTACAATGGTCCCCTAAATAGGAAGCAATAGCAGATGAGTACCACTGTCAAAGTACACTTCCATCATGTCCCTCCACAACACATGGGTCAGTCCATGCAAAACACACACAGTAATAGGCATGGTGCATGCCATGGACATTTCCATACATGTCCAATGGACTCTTGAAACATACAATGATATGGAATTCACATGCATCATGAGTCATGCCTATCACATGCACACACTTCACCTCAGTCACATCCATCTGGCCTCATACACCCCAAACACAGCGGATACAAGGATAACTAGGCTGCATCAGTGAATCTGTACATTGTCACAGACATGTGTCATGCATCCATGGCATTCACAAGTCACAGACATGCAGGTCAGGCACACAGACATGGCTACCATATATGTACCTGGCATCAGCACCCATCCCTCACCCCCACCCATGTCCAGCAACAGAGACTTGCATGCTCTCATGTGTAAAATCTGCATAGGGCTCCCCATGTCGTATTTAAACACATGCAACGACCATGTGGTTCACACATCACTGGTCGCACATGCATTACCATGATGTCCCTGCACACATACATGCGTACATGGCCTATGTCACACATACAGGCAAGTATCAGACAACCAGCACACCGCAACATGCCCTGTCTCACACAGCAATGCTTGGCCACTTACCGCTCAACTCCAGACGGGTCTCCCTCTCAAGGATCTGGGCGTGGAGCGCTGGGCGTACGCGTTCCAGGACCCTCATCTGGATGTAACTCATGCGGTCCCGGCCCCCCTCCACGAGGCGCCGGGCCTTCACGAGGGTCCTGGACCTCAAGTCCTCCCAGCGCTTCTTGATCTTCTGGACGTTGCGGATTGCCACCCCCTCCGCATTGATGGCAACCACACAGTCGGCCCAGATCCTCTCCTGTCCTTCCTTGCTGGCGCGGGACGATCCGAAGAGGGCATCATACTGCCCCAGGACATGCTCCACCAGGACACCAACTTCGGTGGCAGTGAAGTTGGTGCCCCTCTGCCCCTCTGGCCTGGGGTTGCCACTGGTGCCAGATGTCGAAGTGCCCGACATGGCAACCCCAGAGGCAGGTGTGGGTGGGCAAATGGGTCTTGGGGCTGGGCTGTGGAACGGATGTTACCCCAGTCGGGAGTCTTCTGTTCCAGCAGGGGTGGACACAGCAACTGGACCCCTGCAGATGGCTGATGTGCAGGCACCAAATGGCAGGGCACGGTGGCAGCAGGCAGGCAGGCAGCAGCAGATGGCACGTGGGAGGCTGCTCAGGGCACTGGGGGGCAGTAATTCGGCCTTCTGGGCAGAAGCGTGATCTTCCGTGTGTTTTCGCATGGCCAGCTTGATACGGAGTGATTTGGCACGTGAAAATCCTGCACGTCAGTGTGAAATTCGAGGAAAGACCCTTAGCGCGTAAGCACGTCAGCACGCATACGCGATTCTATTGGACCAAAGGCCCTCAGCGCGTAAGCGCATCTGTGACGTGACCCGCATGGGTGTTTCCCTCATAGCACGTGATGACGGAGCACACGTGGAAAGACTGCACGTCAGAGTGTCATCGCGTGTAATTGGACAAAAGTGCGCGTACACGCGATTGGCCTATGTACGTGTATTTCAGGGGTGCGCGGGCACTTACACATGTGAGTACATCAGCGCACGTGTATTCCGGGGTGCGCGGGAATTTCCACACACTATTGGCCTGGGTACGTGGATTTCAGGGGTGCGCGGGAAGTTTCACACGCTCGCCTACAACACGCGCAAAGAAACACGTATGCCAGCAGGAAGCAGGCATACGTCGACCCGCAACGCATAAAATTGCGTGCAAAAAACTAACAAGCTCAGACGCCAGGATGAATATACCGTTCCTAGCAGCAGTGGCCGTGGGCTACCAAAGGAGGATGAGGAGGATAGTCAGGGCCAGAATTTTCACACCCAGAACCAGCCTTTTTGGGATGCCTGATGACCAGGTGTATGGGAGGTACAGGTTTCCACCACACATAATACTGGACCTGGTGAGTGAGTGGGAGGATGACCTCACATCACCCACCCTGTGCTCCCAAGCACTCAGCCCCCTGGAGAAGGTCCTCAATGTACTGCACCTCTTAGCCACTGGATCATTTCAGCGGACAAGTGCCATAGTGGGTGGGGTGTCACAGGCCACCCAGTCACGCTGCCTACACCAGGTCTTGAACATCATCACTGCACGCCCATCAGTCCGCAGGCACATATACCTGCCCAGAACACCTGCAGAAAGGCATGCTGCCGCCCTGGATTTTTACGGTGTGGCACGATTCCCCAAAGTGCTAGGTGCCATCGACTGCACCCATGTGGCTCTACGTCCCCCCAGGGCATCTGAGCACATCTATAGGAACCGCAAGCACTGGCATTCCATCAACGTGCAGGTAGTATGTAATGCCAAGGGAATCATCACCTGAGTATTTGCCAACTATCCCGGGTCTACCCACGACAGTTCATTTACCGAATGTCCACCCTAAACCGGGACCTAGAAGCTGGGCGGCATGGCGATACATGGCTGCTTGGTGAGTATGAATGCCACTGCACATGCATGCATGTCAGATACTGAGCAAGGTCACAACCCCACCAATGATACCCATCACCACCTCCACAGGGGACAGTGCCTACCCTCTCAGCCCCCACATGATGACGCCAATTCGGAACCCCACCACGCCACCCGAGGTAAGATATAACACAGCCCACATTGCAACCCGGGGAATAGTGGAGCGCACATTCGGAGTGCTTAAGTCATGCTTTCGCTCCCTTGACCGTTCTGGCGGGCAGCTGTTATACGCTCCCCCAGTAGTGTGCAGGATCATAGTGGCAGCATGTGTCCTGCACAACATTGCAACACGCCGGGGCCTGGCCGTGGACATGGTGGTGCCCCCACATCCCCAACCACATGCACGCCTGCTGCGCAAGGGAGGGAAAAGGGCAAGGGGGGAGGCAGCCCGTACACAGCTAGTGGCTAATTACTTCACATAGAAATCACACCCCTGTGGAGTGCACACTGCCCTGGCACATACCATCTGACAATCAATGATGACTCAACCTGACAATGATCCTGAATGTCTGGAGAATCAACCATCAAAACCATATCAGCCTGAGATTGTTCACCTGGAAGTGTTACAATGTGTGCATCCCTACCTACACAGACACCACCAATGCAGTTTCGTGAAAAAACACATTCATGCAGCTAAAATGAATACCCACTTGCAAAATGCAACATGAGGACAGTGCCATGTCATCCAACCCATCCCCAGCACCGCCACACGACACACCATGCCACGTCATGCTATGTGAGGGCAAACAAAGTAATCCCCACAACATGACACAAGTGTCACAAAGTACAGTGTCCCTAATTGAAACTCGCGACACCTGAAATGCTCACCAACAACACACTTGAGCAGGTAATTAGCAATAACACTTATCAGCTACTGACCCTCATAACTACCATCAACATGACATTACGAATGTAAGAAATTAGTAGTCTCACCACCTGGAAATGCCTGCACTCCCACCACTTCCAACTGTACAGTGTTGCCGCCATGTAGAGTTGTAGGTGCACTGCTGCTAACATGGACCTTGTGTAGACATAAGGAAAGGACCTGCAAATTAGGAGGTAGACATGGATGATGAGTTACACATCTATGCAACATGCAGTGTACAACACAACAGCAATATGCACTAGGAATGTATACACAGTATTGACTAGACTACCCACACATGTAGTGGGAGTCCAACGTCACTGTGTAAGTCAATGTCACTTGGGGACACCCTTTGCAAGCCCATGGAAACGGGAAGCAGGAGGGGTGTGTGTCTCACAAACCCAAGCATCTAACCCAAAATCAGGACAAGCCTGCACGTGCCCAGCCACAATACAGCGGATGCCCACGGGAGCCACACAAGGCAACACACTGTAAAGAAAATATATGAAAAAAAAAATAAAAATAAAAAAAAAATGGCCATGAATGGGCCAGGGGGCGTGGGGGAGGCCACCCAGGAGGTCCGAGGTCAGGATGCACACCAGAACCCACCTGTGTGGATTCTGGGAAAAAAAACACCTCCATGGGCTCGTGGCCGACACGGCTACCCTATTGTGAGAGAATCACTGTGGTCGCTCTCCTCAGACTCTGCAGCTGCATCAGGAGTTGGTGGCACTATGGGAAGCAGCCCACGCAAAGCCCTAGTCTGCTCCTCCATGGCAGCAAGCATGCAAGTGTGGAAGGTCTGGTTCTGGAGGATAATCGTGCGGAGGTCCCCATGCAACAACTCACGGGATGACCGGACCTCCGCCCGAGTTGCCTGCATCTCAGCTGAGAGCGTACGTGTGAGACGCTCCAGCTGCTCTTCTGTCCTTCTGTGTGTTGAAGCCTCAAGCTCAACAAGGGTCGTCCTGATCTGACTGAGTTCCACCCTCAGGGCTTCCCTGTGGCCCTGGGACTCTATGGAAAGGGCATCCTGCAGAGTCGCCAGTGCCGCCCGCCTGTCCCTGTTGGACGCCAACATGTCCTCCCTGTGTGACTGGCAGATGGAGTCTGTTGCCTGCTGCAGTCGCTCCATCAGCCTGTCTGGGGGGACAATGGAAGTGGCCACCCTATCCATGGCCTGAGCCATCATCTCTGATGATGCTGCCTGTTGGGTAGCCATACCGTATATGGATTGCTCCCATGCGGTATTGCCAGGTGGTGTACGGCCACCACGTCGGCGGGCACCACACCTGTCTGGGGCAAGGCGAACTGCGCCTTGCTGTGCCGGCACTGCCTGAGGCTGCAGGACTGCATTCCCCCTCTGATCTGCTGGCCCAGGAACAGGATCAGATGTTGCAGAGTGTGACCCTGCATCCGTAACCACCAAAGGCGGACCTGCCAACACCGACATCCCCATTGAGGGTACTACCCCTGGTGCAGGTGGGTCGGACAGAAGAGAATCCCTCCTAGAAACACTCACCTGCGATGCCACATAGGTCTCATCATCCGAATCGACACCTGAATACAGCTCGGGGGAGGTGCACCCAGAGACACCCCTTGAGAGCACGACCTGCAGCAGTTGTGGGTTTTCACCCACCACCACACCACGTCCCTCACTGGTGGTCAGTCGGGCCTGAGACCCCTCCTGGGTCTGCACCATCTCCACAACCCCAGCTGTATCAAATGCGTCATCCCCTGCAAAGACATGAAAGAAAAGAAATGGAAACAGGCATTAGCACTATGGCACACAATTAGGGCTGAGAAGCAACAGAACCAGTACTTGATTGACACATGTCCCACATGACTAAAACCCTCCCATGCATGCACCCTCACTGCGTATGAAGGGGAGGCAAATGGCACACATTGATGACACCAAGATGGAAGATCAGCACATTTGCTGCATGCTGCCTAGCAGTGGCATCACACATTGGCCTGTGATTGCCAGGTGAAATACACATGCCATCACACAGATGGCATGTACCATTGCTATTGAGTGAAGATGGAGAGGAGGGCAGCACTTATTAATTCAGTCCAGTTCCCTCATGTAATAGCTTTTCTAATTCAAACAGGTCTGATTTTTCACCTGGAGCTGCCAGTCCAAAATGGTCCGTTTGCACAGGGACATGTCTAAACAAATGATATCCAGGTAACAAAGTCACTCCACTTTACCATAGCCATGTCAGACATGTGACTAGAGGACTGAGAAATGCCTAGTAAAAGTGGTGGAATGCAAACAATCTGCCTGAATGAACAGAGAAAAATAAGCAACAATGTTGTGGCAAGGTGACTGTGATGCTGGAAATGCATCTGAGGGACAGGGCCTCTGAATCCTTGTCCTTTTTCTGTTTTTACCGTGTGTTCTATTATGTTTTCTGCCCCGGAGTCCATGTGGGACTCCTGGCAGTGCAGCTCTCTCTTTTGGTTTGGTGAACAGACCCATGGGATACCCTTATGGCACCCATGGGTAGGGGTACAACCCTGTGCCCCTAGTGTATGTTTTTGGGCACCTGTGGGTGGCCCCAGAGCAGGGTATGGGCTGGTGGCAGCTCCGTGCTGAAATTGACAGGTGCTCCGGGTGTCCTCCATTTTGGGATACCCAAGCCCTGCCATTGGGATCTGTTGATTCCTGATAGGAAACAAGATGGCCCCTGTGGCCTCTTGATTTCTATTGCCTGTTATCTTGTTTTCCCAAAGTCCTGGGAAGCCCTGTCTCTGTCCCTTCCCCCTGACTGGCTGTTGGGTGGAAGTTCCATGTATGGTATTGTTGTGAAGGCCCAGCTAGACTGACTGTAGCCTTCCCAGTGACTGTATGTTGTGGGTACCTCCTGTGGGTGGGACCTGGGTGAATGGAGTGTGTGACCAATATACACTCCTTGTTGTGGTTGTCTGGTTTCTGGCATGAGAGACAAAGACGGAGACAACCCTGCCCGAAACTGGCCTGAATACAGTGTGTAGTGTTGAATGGCTGGGTACTTGTCCCAATCCACATTTCTTGTTGTGAGTGTCTGGAAGGGAGGAGTGTGGCCTGAATGCACTATGTGCCTGATTGGCTGACTGACTGCATGAATGCCCTGCAGTATGATTGGCTGCTGAGTGTGTGCCAGCAGCGTGGATGAGAGAGAGGATAGTATATCTGGGGACCTCTCACCACTGGAAAAGTGTTCAGAAGGGACCTTTGGTTGAGAAGCGACCATTGTGCTCCTAAGCAGCCAGGGAGCTGAGTCTCCCCTCTACGAGTAACTGGAACTGCTGATCCTCGACGTCCAGCTGGAAGAAGAAGACTTGCTGTGGCATTTGCTTCGACCGATCTGAAGGCTGACGAGATCGTCGAGGGCTGACCCGAGAGAGGACCTGGTAAGGCGCCCTCTTCCCGTGCTCCGAGGGACCATCGAGCACCGCTCCATCTTCGCCGAAGCGCCCTGGAAGACAGACCCTCGAAAGGCTGTCGACCCGAGACGGGACCGCTGAGGAGATCGAAGTGAAGCACCCGGACATCGACGCCGTCGAAGTCCATTGCCGTCGACGAGGGTTCGCAGGTTTGTGTAACCGCTGGAGGCCCATCGAAGTTGTGTTGCCCAGCCGTGGGAACCACTTGACGCCGTGCTGCCGACGACCGGAGCCGTCCGCTCCTTTGCCTAAGAACATTCAATCGAAGGACTCTCTCGACCGCATCGTCGACCACTTATCCTGCCGGAGAAAGTCGGGGCCGACCAACGCGCCGAGGAGAAACCTGCCGGTGGGTTTCCCGCCACCCGACGACCTCAAAGACTCAGACGACTCGACGCCCTTGCTGGGCTCCCGTCTCTACAATCTTTGCGGTCCAGAACTATTGTCATCGAGGTGCCCCGCACACCTCCGCCTTGCAGGACGCTGACGCCCCGACGCCGACGAGCACCGCTCGGACGAAGCTGCCGCCTCTTCGACATCGTTCTACCTCGTTTGTCGACGGACGTTCGACGCCCCGTGCCTCCCGCTTGAAAGGGAAGGCATTCAAGAAAGGCCGTCGATTCCCCGTCGCCGAACAGCGAGTTCCTCGACGTTTGTCGACGCCTCTTCGAGGAGCTCGACTCCACCAGGTACATTGGGGGGGTAAAAACATTATAGGAGAGAATAAGACTTGCAGAGCAATATATGGACTGGGCTTGTGCTATATCTTTCTTTACAGGTTGCCCAGGTGGGGGGACCTCCACACAGAACTGTGCCCAGTGGTAGGGGCCAGTATTCTGCCTATTGCTCAACCATCTTATTTTCTCTCCTCTCTCTATTGCTGGTTTCACTCTATTGGTCTGTGTGACATTGTACAGTATTGTTCATGCACTTCAATGAGATCTAGGGTGGTACCACTTTAGAATTGTAAATATTTGTCATTGTAGATTTTGCCGGAGTACAAAATGAGTTATCATGATGAATGTACATAACCGTAACTATTGATTATATAAAGACTGTGTTCTAACCAATACAGAGTGTGGATATTCCTTTGTGGGGGGCTTGGGGATACACTGTACTTAAGAACCAGCCTGCATCACCTCCTGAGAAGCTAGGCCTTGATTGCTCGACCATTGCTACCGAATAGAGAATCTTGGCTGGGGTCTCCTGTGCCTCTCCTCCACCATATAGGGAGCGGAAGTACAGACACCCCCCACCGGTCGTTGAGGCCCATCTCTCACAGTGACACTTCAAGGGCAACTGGCGTGCTGTTGGGCTAGATGTCTACTGTTGGCAGAAGGGATACTGCTATGGCCAAATGCTGCTGCGCGAAATGTATTGGATGAAGCACATGGGTGACCCAAACAACTCAGGCTCACACACCCTCACCTGGCACACAAACAGAAGCCCTCACACACACAACATGCACATGGATGACACACACATGCATGTGCACTCACCGGACAATGCCTCATAATCTGGCAGATCTCCCACGCCTTGGATCTGTTCCTCCGTGACGTAGGTCCCAGTGACTGACTCATGTGGAGTGAGTTCTATGTCTTCCACTGGAGACCCACCTCCAGTCACTAGAGTTGCGGCATGACTTGAGGCCAGCTTATTCTTTGCCCTGCGCTTTAGGTCATTCCAGCGCTTATAGCAATCATTGGCTGTGCGCCTCACGATTCCATGGGCACTTACGATGTCCGCAACGGTCTGCCAGTGTGCCTGGCGTTGTGCAAGTGTGGTCTTGGATCCTGCAACAATGACCATTTCGTTATCATGTGCGGACACATACTCGACAAGTGCATTCAGTTCGGCATCCGTGAAGCTGGGCTTCCTCGATGGGCCGGACTGTGTAGCCGTGTCTGGGGCATCAGCCTGTGCCGGACGAGCACTCTTCCTCTTCCGCTTGGAAGGTGGTGGGGATCCTGAGTGTCCTATACCGCTCTGGACACTAGGGGCAGGAGCCCTGGTGGACTCTGTATCAGGAGTGTGGGATTACACATGGGAGTTGGTACAGGCATTGGATCAAGTGTAATGGTGTCAGGGGGAATGTCAGCAGGAATGGACTAGGACCGACACTGTCCTGGCTGGGTGTGTAAGAGCTGGGGTGGATGGAGCCGCAGCTGCCCATGCAGCCTCTCCACCCTGCCTACTTGGGGCAGCAGATGACCTTGCTGCCCCTGATCCACGTGGCCTGATGACATCAACGTGCACCAGCGCACGTGTCATAGGCCTGCTGACCTGGAAGTCAGCCATGGAGTCAGCCAGGTGTGGTGCCACAATGGGCTGGTCCAACAAGGGCTGAGCATGGATGGTGTCAGCCACATCACCCTCAACCAGGGGGACGGGGGGATTATGGGTGCCCTTGACTGGTCCTCCACACATGGGGGGACAGGGTCACCCTGCAAGTAGCGACCACGTTCCCTACCGGATCCACCACGGCCACCACTTTTGGCTCGTCCACCTTTGCCACCCTTACGGATTCCTCGCCTCCCAACCATGGCACTGATGTTAATGTGCGTATGGGAGTGGCTGTAAACTATTGCCCTGGGCAATTGGGGGTCAAAGGGGTTGGGTACCAGATGGTAATCGTACCCTAGTGCTCTAGCAAGGCTGAATGTGACCCCTGGGGAAAGATGACGGGTCACGCAATGCACAGGAAGCCCAAAAAAGGGAGACAACGTGCACGCAACCCCTCCTAGACCACGTGTGCGGAAAAATAAACCTGCACTAAGCTGTGGCACCCAGTAACACAAGAATGAACGTATGCGTGTCACACGCAGCCTAGAATGACCTCTGAAGGGGTAGGCTACACACGGGGCAAGCACAGATGTTAGATACTTGGGTGACTCACCGTCTGCCAGGAAAAAGAGCGTGAAAAAGAAGCATGTGTGCGCGTTGGCAACACCCCCGCCAAAAGAAGAATTGTACGCTGTCTGAGGAGACAGGACAACAGTAGAAGGGAACGCTGTTTGAGGGAACAGGCCCAGGAAAACCAGAAAAAGAGAAAAAAGAGAAAAAGCTGTCAGAGGTAACAGGGAGTACGAACTTGAAACGCCGTGAAGTAAATCGTGTGTGAAACGACAAGAAGTACAGATTTCACCCACTTGCTCTCCACGAAAAGCACGTACAAGGAAATGGTGTTCTACACGTACCTTTTATGCAGGCCCACACGTCCAGCGTCACTTCCGCATGTACGCGCTAGGGCCATTTCCACCAATTACACTCTTTGTCACTTCCGCGTGTACGCGCTAAGGCCATTTCCACGTTTTGTCACTTCCGCGTGTACGCGCTAAGGCCATTTCCACCAATTACACGCTTTGACACTCAGACGTGTCTTTCATTTTTTTAACACGCAACATTTCAAATGTGTGCCATATTCAACGTGCACGTGACTTCATAGACGCGCATACGCTGGTGGCCTTTAGGCCAATGAATGTACAGACGTGTGCTGATGCGCTTACGCGCTAAGGGCCTTTCCTCGAATTACACGCAGACGTGCTGGATTTTCACGTGCAAAATCACTCCGTATCAAGCTGGCCACCCGTTCACACATGGAACACCACGCTCCTGCCCAGAAGGCCGAATTACTGCCCCCCAGAGCCCTGAGCACGCTCCCACCTGCCATCTGCTGCTGCCTGACTGCCTGCTGCCCACGTGCCCTGCCATTTGCTCCTGCACATCAGCCAGGGGTGCTGTTGCTGTGACCACCCCTGCTGGAACCGAAGACTCCCGACTGCTTTTCCATCGCCCCACAGCCCAGCCCCAGGACCCAGTGGCCCACCCACTCCTGCCTCTGGGGTTGCCATGTCGGGCACTGCAACATCTGGCACCAGTGGCAACCCCCGGCCAAGGAGGCAGAGGGGCACCAGCTTCACTGCCACGGAAGTTGGTGTCCTGGTGGAGCATGTCCTGGGGCAGTATGATGCTCTCTTCAGAAGGTTGCGCGCCGACAAGGAAGGAAGGACTCGGATCTGGATGGACATCGTGACTGGCATCAACGCGGAGGAAGTGGCAGTCCGCGACTACGAACGTGTCAGGAAGCGCTGGGAGGACTTCAGGTCCAGGACCCTCAACAAGGCCCGGCGCCTCCTGAAGGCAGCGGATGCTAAGGGGCGCCGGGCCCACTTGTCGGAAGATCAGATGAGGGTCCTGGAATGCATATCCCCAGCGCTCCACATCCAGGTCCTTGAGAGGCAGACCCGTCTGGAGCTGAGCGGTAAGTGTACATGCATACTGATTGTAAGCTGTGCGTGTGATGGTGTGCCAGGAGTGTGCAGGTTGAACATGTATTTTTATGTGGGCAAGTAGGGGGGGGGTGTACAGGGCCGTGAGGGTGACACATGCGAGGGGTCTCATGTGTGACACATGGATGGTGCTTGTGTGTGTGGGCTTGCATGGCACAGGATGTGGAGGAATGATTGTCAGGAGTGACATGGATGTCGATCGGAACACTGCGACAGTTGGCGGAGGTGTACACATGCATGCAAGTTTGGTGGTGTGTGTGCATGTGTAGTGTACTCCCTATGTTGCATGTGATGTGTGGATGACCTTTGGCTGCTCATGCTGTTGTATGTGAATGGATGGTGCTGGCTGTTGCAATATGGCTGTGGTATGGCTCATGTGTGCAACTTGAAATGACATGTGTGTTGGGGATTGTGATGCCATGTCTGAGGTTTACCAATGCCACTCATGTATAACTGTCATGTGTGTATGAGTCCATTGTACAGTGCCCTGATGCCTGTGTTTTCTTTCTCCCTGTCTGCAGAGTCAACTGATGAAGAGGGCAGAGAAGGTGCTGTGGAGCACAGCGGCAGGGGTCACACCACCAGCCGGACACGCAAGGCCCGTATCCCCTCCCAGGTTCTGATCTCGTCTGGGAGTGAGGAGTCCGGTGCCGTGTCCCAGGCCACAGCTGCCGAGGGGAGGTCCAAGAGGCGGAGGTTGGAGTTGGACTCCTCGGCAGCAGAAGGGGCAGCTGGGACCCCACAGGGCCCAACGGAGGAAGATGGCACGGAGTCATCCAGGTTGGTGGGGGGTTTGGAGGAGGAGGAGGCTGTGCAAGCGACACAGGCGGGGTCTGGAGGTGGGGATTCCACTGGTGCTAGTGGTGCAGTGCAGGGTCAGGGACAGGAGGCAGCACAGGCTGCCGCGGAGGTGCCTGTGTGCAATCCTGTCCCTGCTCCTGTCACTGCATCATCTTGCACCAGCGGGGATGCCTACCTCCAGACCCGTTCTCAGGGAGGGGATTGGCTTACAACACCTGGCCTTCCTGTCCCTGCGGATGTGGCTATCCTGCACCAAGTTGAGCCTGTCCAGGGTGGGGTGGCGTTGCGTCAACGGGCCATGCGAGCTGACCTGCAGTCTTTTCATGATGAGTCTGCACGTCTTCTCGCATGGCTCGTTGACCGCGTTGACCCACTGGGACAGCTCACCAGGGCTGGATTCCTCCGTTTCCTGGACCTTGTTCCGACCCCCTCCTCCACAGAACCCCCTATGCCCCAGTCGTCCTCCATGCCATCTTCCCACCCATGTGTCACCTGGGTGCCCTGTGGAGCTGCCGCTGACCGTGCGGCCAGGCTGGTGGACAACAAATCCCTGCCACAGTCGGGAGTCGGACGTCCAGCAGGGGTGGCCACATCAACGACTGCACCCCAGCTTTAGGAGGATGTGCAGGCACCATCGGACAGGGCACATGGACAGCAGCAGCTGCAGCAGCAGGAGGCTGTAGGTGGGAGCCACGATAGCTCGGGGCCTTCAACATCAGAGGGGCAGGCATCGGCCGGAGGGCAGGTGGACCCTGGACGGGAAGTGTCTTCCGTGTGGCAGCGGTTGTGCCACGCCATAGATGCGGAGCGGTGGCGGGCAGAAGAGGCGCGGCTCACGATGGTCAGGGCGGAGAACTCCATGCGGAGGGCCCTGAGGCGGGCCGAGTGCCTCGAGGCAATCCGCAGGGAGTTGGAGGTGAACATGTCGGTGTCCCTGCGGACCCTCTGGGCCATGGAACTGGTCCGCCTCCGGGACATAGACGAGTTCGATGATGCCCTGGCCCGGAACACCACTGAGTGAGCCGCTGGACTGGCCCGCCGCCATTGTATATAGTTATTTAGTGATAGGTTTCCTTTATTGTTTATTTTTATTTGGAGTCGACGGACACTGCTCCACCTTTTGTATATAGTTCCATTTTAGATAGGTTTTTTTGTAGGTTTCATTCGTCTGTTGGGATGATGGACCCTGAATACTCTGTACATAGTTGGACTTTGCATTTGGATATTTTTTTTACTATGAATATTTTTTTCCATGGAGCAATGGTTTTCTATTTCATTTTTCCCTTCATTTACTTTTTATGGACTGGAACTTTGGAAGGCATTTTTTTGGATTATCATTTATTGATTTTAATTTGAAAAGGGACAGCCAACTTAATTTTCTTTTTTTTTACTAGTGTATTTTGTTTAATTTTGATTGCCATTACTGTTGTTTTTAATACATTATTTTGATTTTTTCATTCTTCAATGTGTGGTTTCATCTCATTGTTTTCATGCATGTCATGATATGGGTTTTCAGGTTCACTTGCAACCATTGTGTGTGTGTGAGACACATGTGTTCATTTACATTGTTTCCATTGGAGTAGTATCATGGGCGCATGTAATACTTGGTTGTGTCTTTGGGCTGTGGTGGCTGGCCATGAGGCCCATGCTTGAGGATTGTCAGGGCCTGTGGGCAGGGGGACATGTGTGGGGGCCTGGTGGAGGCTGCCCCTCAGTGCTGGGGGGTGTGGGGGGTGGGAGACATGAGTGGGGGCCTGGTGGAGGCTGCCCCTGCACTGCTGGGGGGTGGGGGTGGTGGTAGACATGAGTGGGGGCCTGGTGGAGGCTGCCCATGGTGGCTGGGGGGTGGGGGTGGTGGGAGACATGAGTGGGGCCCTGGTGGAGGCTGCCCATGGTGGCTGGGGGGGTGGGGGTGGTGGGAGACGTGAGTGGGGGCCTGGTGGAGGCTGCCCCTGCACTGCTGGGGGGTGGGGGTGGTGGTAGACATGGGTGGGGCCCTGGTGGAGGCTGCCCATGGAGGCTGGGGGGTGGGGGTGATAGGGGACATGAGTGGGGGCCTGGTGGAGGCTGCCCCTGGTGGCTGGGGGGTGGGGGTGATAGGGGACATGAGTGGGGGCCTGGTGGAGGCTGCCCCTGCACTGCTGGGGGGTGGGGGTGGTGGTAGACATGGGTGGGGGCCTGGTGGAGGGTGCCCCTCAGTGCTGGGGGGGTGGGGTGGGAGACATGAGTGGGGGCCTGGTGGAGGCTGTGCCTGCACTGCTGGGGGGTGGGGGTGGTGGTAGACATGGGTGGGAGCCTGGAGGAGGCTGCCCATGGTGGCTGGGGGGTGGGGGTGATAGGGAACATGAGTGGGGGCCTGGTGGAGGCTGCCCCTGCACTGCTGGGGGGTGGGGGTGGTGGTAGACATGGGTGGGGGCCTGGTGGAGGCTGCCCATGGTGGCTGGGGGGTGGGGGTGGTGGGAGACATGAGTGGGGGCCTGGTGGAGGCTGCCTCTGCACTGCTGGGGGGTGGGGGTGATAGGGGACATGAGTGGGTGCCTGGTGGAGGCTGCCCCTGGTGGCTGGCGGGTGGGGGTGATAGGGGACATGAGTGGGGGCCTGGTGGAGGCTGCCCCTGCACTGCTGGGTGGTGGGAGACATGAGTGGGGGCCTGGTGGAGGGTGCCCCTCAATGCTGGGGGGGTGGGGGGTGATAGACATGAGTGGGGGCCTGGTGGAGGCTGCCCCTGCACTGCTGGGGGGTGGGGTGGCGGTAGACATGGGTGGGAGCCTGGTGGAGGGTGCCCCACAGTGCTGGGGGGTGGGGTGGGTGAGAGACATGAGTGGGGGCCTGGTGGAGGGTGCCCCTGTACTGCTGGGGGGTGGGGGTGATAGGGGACATGAGTGGGGGCCTGGTGGAGGCTGCCCCTGGTGGCTGGGGGGTGGGGGTGATAGGGGACATGAGTGGGGGCCTGGTGGAGGCTCCCCCTGCACTGCTGGGGGGTGGGGGTGATAGGGGACATGAGTGGGTGCCTGGTGGAGGCTGCCCCTGGTGGCTGGGGGGTGGGGGTGATAGGGGGCATGAGTGGGGGCCTGGTGGAGGCTGCCCCTGCACTGCTGGGGGGTGGGGGTGGTGGTAAACATGGGTGGGGGCCTGATGGAGGCTGCCCATGGTGGCTGGGGGGTGGGGGTGGTGGGAGACATGAGTGGGGGCCTGGTGGAGGCTGCCCCTGCACTGCTGGGGGGTGGGGTGATAGGGGACATGAGTGGGTGCCTGGTGGAGGCTGCCCCTGGTGGCTGGGGGTGGGGGTGATAGGGGACATGAGTGGGGGCCTGATGGAGGCTGCCCCGGCACTGCTGGAGGGTGGGGGTGAAGGTAGACATGGGTGGGGGCCTGGTGGAGGCTGCCCATGGTGGCTGGGGGGTGGGGGTGGTGGGAGACATGAGTGGGGGCCTGGTGGAGGCTGCCCCTGCACTGCTGGGGGATGGGGGTGATAGGGGACATGAGTGGGTGCCTGGTCGAGGCTGCCCCTGGTGGCTGGGGGGTGGGGGTGATAGGGGACATGAGTGGGGGCCTGGTGGAGGCTGCCCCTGCACTGCTGGGGGGTGGGGGTGGTGGTAGACATGGGCGGGGGCCTGGTGGAGGGTGCCCCACAGTGCTGGGGGGTGGGGTGGGTGGGAGACATGAGTGGGGGCCTGGTGGAGGGTGCCCCTCAGTGCCTGGGGGGGTGGGGGGGGTGGGAGACATGAGTGGGGGGCTGGGGAGGGTGCCCCTCAATGCTGGGGGGGTGGGGGGTGGGAGACATGAGTGGGGGCCTGGTGGAGGCTGCCCCTGCACTGCTGCGGGGTGGGGGTTCAAGGGGACATGAGTGGGGGCCTGGTGGAGGGTGGCCCACAGTGCTGGGGGGTGGGGGTGCTGGGGGACATGAGCAGGTGTGCAGGGTAGTCCCCTGTTTTGTGGGCTGCCTGCAGGGGCCGTGGAGGGTGTACAGGGAACACCTGTGAGGACCCACCCAGCCTAATCGCGTGTGTAACTTCCCGCGTACCCCTGTAATGCACGTACCCTGGCTAATCGCGTGTAAAACTTCCCGCGTACCCCTGTAATACACGTACCCAGCCAAATCGCGTGTGATAATTCCCGCGTACCCCTGTAATACACGTACCCTGGCTAATCGCGTGTAAAACTTTACGCGTACCCCTGTAATAAACGTACCCTGGCTAATCGCATGTAAAACTTCCCGCGTACCCCTGATATAAACGTTACCCGCTTTGCGTTCCTTGTTTGGCAGCCCTGTAAACTGGTCCAGGGTTAGCGCAGCCCTTTGCGATGATTTAGCGATTTTGATGGCTTTTCCTTGCGCAAGGGCGTTCTTGGGGGCGTTACTGGCGCTGCTGCAGGGTCGCTGCGATACTCTGCGCCACGGCTGGTTTGGGAGCCTAAAATCCATGAATACGCTGTGCGCGGAAATCGGTTTTAGCGCACGCGCCTGGTTCAGACAATCGCACGCGGACACTCTGCGCCAGCCGCTTGCAACACTTTTCTGCGAAATTCTATGAACTACCCTGTCAATGTATTGACCGTTTACTGTCTATCGTTTGACCTGGAGATCTTTTGATGAAGATCAGAAGATATACAACCTACTATATTTTGATATTAATTCATAATATCGGTCCATGAGTGGTTCATTGAGTAGGAATCCGGTTTTGCATCTGAGGAATCAGGAGATCAATGCTTTGCAGAGTTATAGACATTCACGAGTGAAGTCATGCATCAGACGAAATGGATTTGCAGAGTTTAGCAGTCACCTCGTCACATAGCAGCAAAAAAGAAAGCAATATTCAGGTCTAGCACTGTAGATTGTGCTTTACATCCCGCAGGTCCAGGAAGGAAGATGAGAAAATCCAGATTAATGTAAAGTTGCAGCAGCCAGGTTTGAGGGGCAAAGCTCTAATTCACTTCTGCTGTCGCGTCTTTCATAAATTTCCCCTTGTTCATGAAGGAGTCTTGCGTGCAGGAGACAAGCTGGCTGCAAGAGCAAAGAACATACAGCTAGCTCCAACATTCACGTGTAAGGGTATGGTATGGTATGGTATGGTATTGTTTAGTTATATAGTGCCTATACTCAGGCAAGTGTTACAAAGTGCTCAAGAAGGGTGGGCACAAGGGGAAAGAAACAGTCACTGAGAGCCCATGAAATTCAGAGGTGATAATAGTCTGCACAGGCAGAGTAAGTGAGTAAGGTTTGGGAGATAGCAAATAGGCCTGGCAGCGATTCTGCAGTTTTAACAGTGCAATTAAGCGGTGAAGACAAGGGAGAACCGACATACGATCTTCAGGCGTGTTGTGTACGGATCGAGCAAGTGCACAAAAGGTCACGGGGGGGGGGGGTCAAGTGCCCTTGGCCAGTTGAGACTGGGTAAGTACAGGGAGAGCCACTGTCGAGGGTAAAATATTCAAGTGCATTGAGTGTGGGTGAGGTGTAGGGCCCTGAGGCAAGTGCAAAAGAGGACTGGCAGGGGTGCCGGGGAATAGTGAGACTCTGAGGTACACACGACGGCCAGTGGGTGCTGAGAATCACCTATACAGTGGCCATAGGGTCAGCTACCACCCTTGTAGGTGGAGGGTACACTTTGCAGGTGATGGGTCTTGGAGGGCCCGTCATTGCATTTTGCACAATTTCATCATTCTTTCATGGGTGTAAATGTAGCCAGATGCTGAAATTCCCATGCATTACATGACCATTTAAATCTGGACCTGAAATGTCCCGCGCCTGCACTGCACTTTTGCTTTTGGCTGGCTTGCGACAGGCGCAAGGGAAGCATCCTCGAGAAGCTGCGTAAATGTTAAATGTTAAAGGTATTTGTACCGCGCACCGTCACCAACGGAATTGGTCCGCAGGCGCGCTGGCGGATCTGTAAATGATAAGGTGGGGTGGGGTGGGTTAGTAAGGTGAAGAGGGAGTAGGATAGTGAAAGGAGTGGTGTTCTGTTGGCAGCTTCAACTCGGTATATACCAGATGCTGAGCTTTGGTGTGGGTATCGGGTCTGTGATAGGCCGCATGTGCTGTTGGTCCGGCTTATGTGTTGTTGCAGTGTTGTGAAGTGCATGCGGCTTGTTGTGCGAGAGATGGTTGTGTGAGTTTGAGTGAGATAAGTATGCAGAGTTTGAGCTTATATTGGTTAGCTGGTTGCCTGACCTTTGGCATGCTAGCCTTTGCATTTCTGTCCCAGTGTGGCACCAGTTGACCCCCACAACTCTATTTGGATGCGGCGTGGGCCAATATCCAGAATTTTATCTGGGTGTGGGTAAGCCAACATTCATAGTCCCGTCCAGATGCGGCGCAAGCTAGCGTCCAGAAATCTGTCCATGTGTGGGCATGCAAACCCCATCTGGATGCTGCGCAGCCTGGTGTCCAACATTCAAGTTTCATCTAGGCGCGGGTTGCCATCCTTCAATCAGTCCCATCTAGATGCGACGCAGGCTAGTGTCCACAATTCTAGGTTTGGCCTGTGCTTCCCTTTTAGGGCTCTAGGCCAGCAACCTCCTTATCGGTGCCCATAAGTGTCCTACTGGTAGTAACCGGTGTTCTCCTGGTAGTAACCAGAAGCGTTGTCAGCTTGTGCCTGTGGCAAATATGGGACAGTGCCCTACTGGTAGTAACCGGTTTTCTCCTGATAGTAACCAGAAGTAATGAATAAGGCAGCTTCACATTCGTGAATTCTGTCATCCAACCAAAGCAGTGTTTTCTCCTCTTACATGCACAACTGGCAGTTGGAAGTGGATACTACTGCACTGACTCATAAAGAAAGAAGGAATGTGCACATGTGCTTCAGCATTCATTGTCCAGCTCTTGATTCGTAGCAGAATATGAAGTTCGAACGACCCCCTTGTATCCTGCACCCATATCATCCCACACACAAGTCACCTGATTCACATTGGGAACCTGTGCACGAGAGAAGGCTTTGCCTGCACACAGGTCTTGGAGCAAGCCGCTCAATGCAAATGCACGTGCCTGCACATTCCCGACACCTGCATATGCATTGGTTACTAGTACCCATGTGGATGGAAGGCTTGCCCCAATTCCTCAATCCACACAGCTGCAATACACAAATGCCCATGCTTCTTTTTAGTGCCACAGATGCTATAAAGAAAGATGACAATGCTCCTGCTGTACACAAGACTAGCAGGGACTCAAGCTTTTTGTCAGGGGTATGTGCATATTCCTGTTAGCATTGTCAATGTATCACATTCCCACCTATGACAGAGAGAATGCGACTCAGGGAAAGCGCCACAGCAAATGCTGCATCCCCGATCGCATCATGGATCAGGGATGTGCTGCAGGCTGTGTAAGCCTCTCTTTTGGCACACTCCCTGACCTGAAATTATGAACGTGGGGCTAATCTGCCACCACAACACCTTTTCACATGTCTGAATCCTCAGTGCCCCCACGGAACGCCAGTTGTCTCATGTCATGCATATGCAATTGGCGCACATAAATTAATGAATTCATCTTTTATAACACGCTTAATACCAGAGACCATTCTCTAAGTACGGGAGCAGGATTTACACCTGCAAGACAATTATGTCTGATCTACCTTACCGCCTCCCCGCCCAAATCTATCCTCTCGGCCCATGTCAGGCAAAATGATAATGAACCAAGTGGGTAGTCTTGCCAAACCGCTTACCCACTTTTGCGGGCACAGGATGATGTCTAGCATAATTATGTCACAGGATTATGTCTAGAGAATTGCCCTGCCTTTGTCCTCCCAATTGTACTAGGCAACACAAATAATTAAAATGTTCACACAAAATATATTGCAAACATTGATGATTAGAGTGTAGGTAACTGCAGTGTAGATAAACCAAGACAAAAATAGCTGTGAAAATAATTGATGTTGAAGCAGCTTCATTGAAGACAAGATTTTCATTAGCTTCCGGTCAGCAGTCTGGGCATTTCTCGGTGGGCCTCTTTTTGGGGGGTACCCTGCTTTTCTGCTCCTCTTACACTGTCTCAGATGCACCTTTCCCACTCCCTTCCATCTTTCCTCATCCAGCAAATCCAAAATAATGTGTTATAATGCTTCAACTATGTTATCATTCACTCTTTGTATTATTGTTAACTACTTTTAAATCCCTATATAGAGACATACGTGCTTCAAAAGTCACTATTTTGACCCTTGTTTCCTAATTTTCCTGTCAGTGACCCACCAAATACTACTTGGAGGGGTGTGGGCTTGCTCACATGTTGTAAATGGAGTCACTTCGGAAAATGTTTCCAGGGCCATTTTTGTATCACGGTCACCTGCTTCTGGTATGTGACAGGGTAAAGTTTAAGACACTGGTTTTAGTCCACATAGCCCTTTAAGGACCAACTCTTATTATCTTGGGAGAAAATGTAAGTGGAAACCCCACATCATCTCCTCTCACCGAATAAATGTCTCAAAGCTGTGCAAGAGCGAGAGAAGGGTTGCTCTTTGCGGTACAGGCAGCTAACCTATGGAATGTTGCAGAGCTGGAAATCAGTACAACTGAATATTTCATGTCATATTGGTGCAGAGTCAAGACACCTATTTAGATTTTAGGTACATTCACTCTTTCTGCCTATGGTGGACAGTGGATAGTTGAGCGTTTGGTTGTTTTAAATCTACAGTTGATTTTTACATAGTTCTTGGCTTTACAAATGCTATAATTTGTAAAGCCAAGGACTATTGGCCATCCCGGCTCCGCGCCTCCACACAGCTGGAGGGTTCCATCGTCCCCTGGCGGGGCGCAGGTTTGTTTTTTGTTTTTTTTCTTCTCCTCCCTCCCTTCCGCCCTCCCAACCGCCCACCCAACCCCACTTACCTTGACTTCTTTTTTTTTTCGGGAGCGGATGCGCTGGGTACACGGACTCCCATTTTCCCTTTCCATGGCGGCCATTTTCTTGGTCTTTTTTTTTTGTCTGCCCCGAAACGCAGCAGCTTTTCGGGACAGAAGAAATTGCTTTTAGTGCCCCAGTCATGCATATATTGCGGGCCAGGGTACTAATAGCAATATGACCCTCGCAGTGGGGGCATTACCGACTCAGGTAATACCCCGGGGCTATAACTATGGGCCCCGGGGCATTACCTGAGTCGGTAATGCCCCCGCCGCTCGGGTCATATTGCTTAATTAAAAGGTGGGATGATTACCAGACTCCCCTTTCAAAAACAAAATTACCCATATCATCATATATTATTAATATAAATGCAATTATTCTAGGGATTTCACACGCTTGCACGGTGTCATTTTGCCACACAGTTGTTCTGTTTTGGTCTTATAAAGACACTCTCTTTCGAAAATGGACTGAATTATTTGTTTTTGTCTTAGCACCAGTTACACACCCAGATGTACCCTTACCAGCAGTGCTCTGGTCTGACTGCCCCCCTCATTGCCTCAGCATCTGCCCTGCATTCATCCATTTTGCTTAGGTCTAACATGTCAAGCTGAGTTAGACCCTTCATGAGCGCCAGCCAAACTAAACATAATCCAGTACAGCAGATGCATTTCTGCATACATTGCGGCGGATATAATGACCCCTTTTTTCGAGGTCACAAGAAAAAGGAGACGATACGAGTTTTAACGTCATTTGTACTCAGTTAATGTTATCAACCTACGAGTTGATTAGTGCTTGGCTTGCTGCAGTGTTCAGCAACTGCATGATTTGTCGTAAGTGCCATCAACAATTACACAATGTTGTGAAAACACAGATCTCAAAGCATAAATGTTCACCAATAATATAATGTGGATGTGCATTCGCTGTAACGTAGCAGACGTGACATTACACAGCAACAGCAAAAATGTTGTTTCCAATCAATGCAAGCTAAAATATGAATTCAGTAAAACGTATTAGTGGGCAGGTAGAGTGAATGTGACTCTCTTCAATTCTGGTGCCATCTAGCCCATGAATAACCCACATAGCCTGGAGATTAGGCATGCCATCAATCTGCGTGGTACCCCTAACGTGGCTCACCACACACCCCCCACCCAGACTACACTTAGGGGCTGATTCATGGAATGTGTGTGGCGAAAAACAAGGATTTGTTAGCCATTTTGCCCACAAATCCCTATTTGTTAAACAGGGTGTTGCGGGCAAAATGGCGCACAAATCCCCGTTTTTCGGCTCACAAATTCCATGAATCAGCCCCTTAACCTGCTCTTCTGCTCCCTCTTGCCTCCATCACATGACTCCCACTCAACTGCTTTTCAGGTCCACATGCCCTCAGTTGCCCAACACAGTCCTTCGCTCACCGCCACTTTCAATCTCCATTGTCCCTAATTGCATTGCTGGCTCCCTGGATCATGTCGTCACACTCAGAAAGCCACGCCTCCACCAACCTCTGCACTATCCGCCTCCCTAAAGATTAGTGCCCCAGACAGCCGTGGCAGACGCACCCTGACCAGCAGCTACTAACAGCTGTCTAGCCCTTCAGTTTGGTCTGTTACAGCTCGTCTTGGCCCTGCTACCTCTTTCTACAAGATGCCAAACCCTACATCAGAGCTTTTATCATGATGCCCACTTCCTGCATTGTGGAGCAGCTTACTGACGTCAGAACCCTATCCCATGCTATTGCGTGACCACTGGCATAGAAGACCCAAGCTTTCTCTATTCAGACCTAACAAAGTAGGTACACGTATCACTAGTGCTCTAGTGCCTGCCTCTGAATAGCTTTAAAGCCATGGAAACCATGAACCGGAAAACTGACCTGCAACGTGTATTTGTTTAGTATATTGTAACATTTAGCAATCTTTCTCTTGATTGGTATGATAATGTTGTTTAGTCAAAACTCATAAAAATATGTTATATGGTTTGGATCGTGCAAACCATATGTGCCTGGGTTCCGGATGAAACTTTTCAATGCACATCATAGCCATCCTTATCATATTTCTATTTATTAAGTAATGGCACAGGAAAGTGAATTAAATGATAAGGGTGAGATCCGGAGCCTGGTGGGAAAACTCAAAAATGGAACAATCATTTAAAAATGTGGTCAGTGAAACCAAACCCTTCAGATTGCACCATGATACCCTTGGCTGACAGTGCACTCTAAAAATTCTGCTAAAAAATAAATAAATAAATACAATGTTGGTAATAGTTTCATTCTGCATTGCCTGGCGGATTGTTATTCTTCTAGACTGATTTATTCTTCGCCACCAAACTATATTTGCCACCCTAATTGCCTAATATTAGTTGTTTTGCACTACTACACCCGCTCAGGCTAGGGACTCAGGCAAGATCTTCCAACTTGTACTCATCAACACTACCTGTCCCCTATCCCACTCAAAACCCCTGATAGAGCTTCATACAGTGAGGCCAACAAAGGGCGTGCCATAAAACCATTTACATTACATTATACTGCGTACTACGTACATTTTGTTTACCCATACGCAGCATGCACATCTTAGCTGAGTGAACAATTAAGGGACTAACATTATTCAGACTCACATTTCAGGACAATGAGAAAAATGAATATACAGAGTCAATGAGCATATCACCCTTTACAATATAGCAATATCCATGTGAAACTGTGCATGATATTGTGTATACAAGATAAACACTGTGCAAAAAGAAGGATGTTATGTTACACAGGCTTAAACATTGTGCCTAAGTTCCCCTGGAAATCTGGTTCACAGTAACTAGTATGCACTCAGGCAAACTATGAATTCTTGAGGTATGCACCCTGATTTCTCCTTTAAATAGCATGGCCAGGGCAAACATGTGAGAGATGTGCGGGCTTTACAAAACATACAAAAACAGCTAAGAGATAAAGAATTTAAGGTCCACACAACAAGTAATATTTCAAAATAACAATGTTAGGCACCAACACCTTAGCTGTTCATGTTCTATGTTTACGTATGCAATCTTTTGTCCTGGTGTGAAGTGTTGCCATCAGGGAAGGGAGTAGAAGCCCTATCATTTGTGATTTCCCATCCTAAAATGATGGCGGTTATTCTGTCTCATAAAGGGAGGTCTGCTGGTCAGACCACCCTTTTGCCAAACTACATTCCAAAAGCATAGTGACACGTGCCCTGCTGCATCAGTCTCCTGATCTGCAGCACCTACTCTCCAGTTGCACAGAGCAAGTTATAGGTGCCCTGCTGACTGCTGCTGGGACAGCAAAGTCAATGCAGCGCGTGTTCTATTTTTAAGACATGCCCCTCTGTTCTAACACCTTATCATTATTTATAAAACCTCATCTTGGTGGCAGTTTAATCTCTAAAAATAAGCCATGCTTGAACTGGGGCATGGTGGCTGAAGGTTCATATAATTATTAAAGCCACATCTCATTCATAGCATACTAGTATCAGCCCTGCGAGCTCAGATACCTCTGGGAGTCTCTTGCCTGTCTGCATTCCAGTGAATCTGCCAATAAGGCAGGTTGCTTCTCTAGCAGGCAAAGTAACATACGCTTGCCTGGCCTGGGAGATCTAGGTACATTACAAAAGGTTGCCTCACAATAGGGGGTTGCAAAACAGATAGCCTTTGAAGTTGTAGGCTGAGAAGGAGGCAGAATTAGGATAGCCGAGGAACACATGTCAGTTAGGAGAAGGGTTGCTTCATCTTACATTCTGTGGACTTTCTCCTGCCCCTACCACTTCCTGTGAAACAAGACACTATGGTTATGATCTCTGAACGCAGCAGGCACTTGTCTTGATGGGGATTGGACTCCTTAAAGTAGGCTTACCTTTCAGCAATCCCCTGTGGCCCTTTCCCTTTAAAAGAGGGGTTCTCCCAATCCTTCTTTCATTCACTTCTGGGCCATCTGGGACATAAGGAAGAATTAATTTGGACTCTTTTTGAGAGTGTGGTCTTTCCAAAGTCATTGATTTGAAGAAGGTGTGTCCCAAGGTAGAGGCAACTCTGCTCCCTACACACCCCTCTCAGGGCACATTGGGGGTGGCTCCTGCTGAGCTGCAAGACCAGCCTCTCTGCTCCGAACCTCGCTACAATGGGGAGAAGAACCCAAACAGAATAACCCTGTCTGATAGCTGCAGCAGTAGGTTCCACAGCATCAGGAGTGATGGGCCCCCAGGTTGCCTGTTCAACTGCATCAAACCAGCAAAAGTGCATTCAAATCGTGTTCACCGCCATTGAACCAGAAGGACCAGCCAGTGCTGCTTTTGGCACTTCATCAAACTCCTGCCACCACTGTTTTGCATTCATTGGACCGACTCATCGTGCATTGTGCATCGTGCCAAGCAGAGCATGTCACCTGTTTGGCTCGAAAAACCAGATCACCAATCCGGACAAAGTTGAACTGTTGCTTCTTTGAACCCTGAATCAGATCACCCAGGTCACCACATCCATCGAACCAATGAACCTTGACTTGAATTGCTGCAATATTGCATTATTCATTGACCTGAACCAGTGCTTACCAATGTCTCAAACCAAGTTGACACTCCAATCAACCCTAGAAAGTAATCCAAACTGCACAACCTGAATGCTGAATTCGACACGCACCAAGCACCCACTTCAAAACACCTAGCTCACTATTTGGACCAGCACAACTTGCAACATCCATGCCTCGTACAGCTCGAAACCTTGTGTGAGACCGTTGAAGCGCCGAACATTGGAATAAGGTTCAATGGAATAAGGTACCTTGAGAAGCCCTGTTCTCCGAAGCCCTGTTCTCCATGTCACCTCTTGGGACCATAGAGACTAGTAAGCCACCCTTGTGGCACACTTATCTTCAACAACATATCCTGTTTGAATCATTGTTGCATTTCATGTCTTCTCTAGCCTGAGAAAAGTATTCAGGGTGCATCTGCAGTCTTGTTGTTCATTTATCTGTCTTGTTTTGTAGGGATGGGTTTTTTAGTGTTTTTATTCGTTTATTATTTTTTTAATATTGATAACGTGCCTACGGCCAATGGGCAAAGAGGTGCACACAAGGACAAACAATGACAAACAACCAAAAGGATAAGTGCAAAAGATACATATTACATTAAATAATCCATAAAAGTTGGTTAAAAAAATACCAATGATCAGATTTACATTAAATGTCAAGCAAGTCAGGGGGGCGATTAAGTAAAACATGTAAGACTTGAGAACTTTCTTGAAAAGTAGCACTGAGTGTTTTTCTCTTAGATCTGGTGGAAGATTATTCCAGAGACCTGGGGATGTAGAGTCGAAGGCTAATCTCCCAGCCTGTTCAAGTTTGAGACATGGGGTGACCAGCAGATTGGTGTTATACGAATGCAGCTAGTGAGGGCTGGATTTCAAGGGCAGTCTGGCTTTCAAGTAGAAGGGGGCACTGCCATACAGAAACTGATGGTCAATAAAGGTGACCCACAAAGCAAGGCACTCCCTCACTGGAAGCCAGTGAGGAGTACGAAGAGCCTCACTGACATGGTCACTACACTCAAGCTGGTTAACTGTCCTAGCCACACTATTCTACCAAGTCTATAATTTAGATACATTGCCCTGGGAGGTACCATGTAGCAGACTACCACAATAGTCAGTTTTTGCCCTGACAATGGCTTGTGCCAGGTGGGCACAATTCTCTTTATAGAAGAAGGGGTGAATACGGCAGAGCATCTTCATAGGATGACGTTGTAGAAACAATATGGTCCGTTTGAGATTTTATGCTTTTATATTTAGGGTAGCATCAAGGTAAACCCCTAAGGTCTTAACTTTGGCTGCCACTGGGATGGCAAAGCCACGATGGTGAACTCCTTGAACTCAGGGGGAAGCCTACCTAGTATGTATAATGTGCCAGAAACAAGAAACTCTGTTTTGGCATCATTAAGCAACAGTCCATGAAAAGACATTCACCCTTGAATGATGTTGTCAATCTTATCAATGTTAGCAGCATCCTGCGTGTATTCCCCTGAAACATGAAGCAATATCTTTGTGTCGTCGGTGTAGTGAGTATAAAGAACACCAAGTTCAGGGTTTAGTTATGTGTACAATTGATTTGCTTAGGTAAAGTATATCTATATAACTTTGATTTGACATTCTGTATTTTGGAACTGTGTTACTTTACTGTTTGGATTGCTACTGGATCACAGGCCTTCGTGAGTGGAAGAAATTCCATAGAACTGAGTATTTGACCCATGTTTGTCCTCGGTAGAGGGGCTCTCACACTTTTGTTTAATTTGTCAAACTTAGGGTTTCACCCTAAGCAACCAAGGGTAATTCAGATATGTACCCCTTGTTCACTGTGCCTTGGCGAGGCCCAGCTTCACCTCACTTAGGAGGCCCAACAATTCCAAAACATGTGCATGGGATTGCTGATGGTACTCTTGTCCAGAGGAGAATTGCCTAGCATTTTGCTGCTGGATTGCCCTTGTGGATGGGACCAGCCTGATATGCAAATAGTTATGTCACTTCTGTGATGGGTGCATTGAGCTAAAACGTGGTTGTAGACCCTCCTGAGTGGAATACATTCCAGATAACAGGGTAGTTGACCCATGTTCATCCTCAGTAAAGGGGCTCCCACACTCTTGGTTAATCTGCCAAGACCTTAACATCTCCTGAAGCAATCAAGTGGATTTAAAAAGGTAGATCATTGAGCAACTATTGGCAGCATGCATGTGATGAGTTTCAAAGATCGTCAGGGTAAGAAACAACAATCAGTATGATGGTGCAAGGAATGTATCAAATATCAAAGAGCGTACCTGACTGAAGAGGCAGAGAAAAGGATACAGAATGCATTACTATCATCACCTGACTATTAGTAAGGTAAATAAATGAACACAATTTACCTTTGGTGGTTGATGAAGTAGGAGTAGGTATTTGGTGAATGGATGAAAGCTGTGATGGTCAAGAGCAATCCCAATGTTACAGCATCACTATTGTTATTTCTGCCCAAACTCATTTGAATTTAACTTGAATTACCACATTTCAGTAATATTATTAGAGCTTCAAGCCAGTTCGACCTTGTGCACATTTTTGCTATGTGTTCTCTGTTTCAGTATCAGTCTAGAAAAGGAATTTGTAGGGACAGGCTTGCTCCACTGGACTTGATAGGGAAGGCATTTATTTATGTATATCAAAATATTAGTATTGCAATTACTTTTAGAGGTGGAGTAGATATCAAATTTGAGTATAGCTATTTTTTTTTATATTAAGTAGTTTGGATTTCTTCTTGAGGTTAAAGAAAATCACTGACTGGTTTTAGAAAGACTTGGATGCTTTTATTTTTTTAATTTGGGGAATAGAAACCTAGAGACCCAGATGTGCCGGATGTGTTAAACACAGAGGTTGGGAGCTGTCCAAAGGTAGGGGGTTTCTCCCTGCCGTGTTTGATATATGCGGATGCCCTTATACTCTTAAATTACACCTTTTCGGGCGTGAAATCTTTGTTCATGGCACTTTGTAATTATGTGTCTCTGGCCGTGACTGCAAATAATGTGAAAGGACCAGTACTTAAATGTACGCTCGGAACAATTGAGTATGTAGTTAGAGGGTTAAAGATTGATAGTACTAAAACATACAGGCATATTGTCGAAACAAAAAGTTGAAAGACCGTAGCATGACACGTTCTATCTTCAGATTTGCTAGGCATACAGCAGGGAATTCCCTGGAAGGAATAATAACTTTGTATAAACAAAGTTTCTGCCCGGCAGTGTTCTATGGGTTAGAGGCACTATCAATGGCCGATTTAACTTGACTTGATATTTTAGAGGGCAACTTTTGGAAACAAATGTTGGGGCTCAATCCTTCTTCTTCAATACAGTATGTTAGACTGGAATTTGGCCTGACCGCACTTAAAGGTGAACTTCTGAGAAGACGAGGTCTGCTATATATTAAAACTCAAATTAACCCTAGATGTAAACTACTTAGTCTATTGGTGGGCCCAGGACAAGGAACAGATAGTTTTGGCAGTCTGGTACATGGTCTGTTTAACGATTTGGGATGGTATTCTGACTATACAAGGGGCACATCCAATGAACCCTGAATAGGGTTTTCTCAAATAAAGTTAGACAGTGGGACTGGGCTGCTAACTATAGACATGTGGAGTCCTTACATATCTATATTTGGCAGGGGTGATGCATAGTTACTTTTGGCCCAAAGTATGCCTTAGACAATGTCCAGATATGGGAGTGCAGGCATTTAGATTGCAGATGAGGACAAATGAGTTTCAAATCATTTCCTTAACTGGTCACAGCTGGGACTCCCACAAAAAGATAGATATTGTCGCATGTGTCAGAACGCTGAATGCCTTGAGACTGCTAAACACATATTTACAGAGTGCAGAATAATGGGCTGTGAATATATGAATCTGTTGGGGTCTTTTGTGCATGAGTACAAGTCTATCAAGAGCGATGATTTCTGGGCCTACTGTCTTAATATGGATAGTCAGAAGGTGCACATTGCTATTTTTTGTTTGCTAACAAGTGCTTGCTTTCAGAGTTCTAATGAATAATGTGTATGTGTCTTAATGAAATAATGGGTAGGTGCTTTGTATAGAGTTTGTTTTTAATAATGTGTTTTTGATGTGTTTTGATATGTAATGCTTATGCATTTATGTTTTGTAAAGTTTCTTTGAAACTAAACAAATAAAGAATAATAATAATATGTGTCAAAGCTAACACAAATGGGTACATGTGTATTCTGCCATGCCCAAAAAGAACTGCTATTACTAGGATGCCTGCTAATATATTTTTCGCAGTCTAAATATCTTCACCTGCCTAGGATGTTGCATTTGCATCATTAAAAGATCAAACTCTAGCTCTGGAGGATTAATAAAAAAAATGGCAGCAAGACTAATCACCTGTCTTTGGACCTCAAAAATCTCCTTGGGGTACACCGGTAAATCAGATCTGCCATATAAGTGAGTAGTTTACAGAACAACATTTTGTAGACCATAGCCACAGCTTTAAATGTCACTCTTGCCTCTACCAGAATCTAGTGCAATTTCCTAAATACCAGAGTGATATGAGCCTTCCGAGGAGTGTTAGACACAGTACCGGATGCTGAATTATGAAGGATTTGTAATCGTTGTAAGATTTTCTTACTTTCCCCAAAGAAAAAGGCATTACAATTATTCAATTTTGCATTGATAATGACCCGGTGATATCAGTAAGATTTTCTGAGGATAAAAGAGGACTTACTTGTTAAAACATCATCAGATATTAAGCGGATGTGCTAAGCACTAAATTAGCTTGTGGAAGCATGGGCGTCCAGTCATCATAGAGAATGCCAGGTGATTTGGCTTTAGTCACTATTTTAAAAGAGTCTTGCGCTAAGCAAATTTGTGCATTGTCCCTTTGCATTTTAACTCTGAGCTGGTGAGACTTTACCAGCAGCAATTCAGTTATTGTTTGGTTCAAGCTGAGCTATTTTTCCTGAATCCACGATTCAAAAATGTTAAAAATGGACTGAATGTGAGGTTGTGTTTTTCCGGGTGATTCAGAGACTTTAAACGCAATCTCTGTGTTGTTTTCATAAGATCATACTAGACTTGACCAACAGATTGTTCTTAGGCTTAATATGTATATTGAACAACAGAGATGACAGACAGGAGCCCTGTAGAACTGCAAGTTTGACTGGAAGAAAAAGAATCAAAGTCTTTAATCCACACAGTTTTAAAATGGTTAGATATATAGGACAGAAGTCACTTGCCTCTCGTCTGATCAGGTCTCAGTTCTGCCACAGGTCTATCCATCAAAGCATGATGATGATGGTGTCGAACGCGGCAGATAAAACTAACAGCATATGAAAACCAGGATGAGAAGATTGTCCTTAACGTCTATAAGTGCAGTTTCATGCATGAATTTTCCACGAAAAAAACAAAATCACTGACAAAGTCTGTGCAGTTGTTTTCCCTGAGGCAATACAAAATTAGTGATTGGATTCAGAGAAACACACCTCATATTTTTCCTGGGGAGCACAAAATCTGTTCCTGGTTTCAGAGTAAGACACATGTTTTCCACTGAAAGAACAGAAAATCGTTGTGCTTTTATGAGGTTGTGCGTTTATGAGGGAAGAGCAAATAACTGCAACTGATTTGAAAGGGAGCTGGAAAAAAGTGTCTCAAACTTCTTTCAGAAAATTGTGGGCTCTGCTCAACTGGCTTGAAACACTCACCCTTAAAGCGAGATTTAAGGCTACAAAAAGAAACCCTGCAGAACCTAGTAATTGTACTTAAATTCCATTTAGAAAGTGTGAGTATATGTTCTTGTATTTAATGTATTTATTTGTAGATTATCTCATTTACATCCAGCCTTCCATAAAATGGTACTAATATCAAAAATATGTAATTTAGATAATGTTTGATACTAAAATGTGCTAACATGTTTTATTGTACATACACTATCCCTTTAATGAATTACATCCTAACTGGGCTAATGTGTTATCCCGATAAAACCTAACAGTTTATATTAAATAAATATGATTACCACTCTATACAATGTCCCAAAATGAGTCAATGTAGAATTTGTTCCTCATATTAAGAAACTTATGAAAAAAGTATCCTTTTGTTGAAGTCCTGTACATTCAATGTAAAGATGCTTCAAACTTGCAACCATAGACACATTTTTGCATAGTCAACATGTTTTTGCATATTAAACATGTCCTTTTGTCCTTACCAATACCAATTCTAAACCTCAGTATATCGAGGCAGGCTAGTCCATTAAATCGCAGGAGCATAAACGTTATCTGTATTTTTCTGAACAGGAATCCTCCAATTATTTAACATGTTCCCAATATTTGGGGCTAACATGTATATACTCAGCCAAAGTCAATTTCTTAAGTAATAACCTATCTTGTTTAGCTCTGTCCCATAAGTAGGCTTTCTTCATCATCAGAGACGTTTACCACCTACTCATGGGAGGTTTGTCTATGATAAAACAAATCTTCAGAAATTCCCCAAATGAACAAGTCTGTATATGATTCCAATTCTTTATACATAATAGAGAGTAAATGTTGAATGGACTTAGTCCCAACATCTTGAACATCACCATTGCTTTCTTAATGAATGCAAATATGTGCAAGGATAGAAGATTGAGCTCAACCAGGAAGCAGCATTGGGGAAGATCTAGGTAATTTTAGGATGACCTTCCACATTCTCTCTTCAAAGACATTACAGCCAGACAAACACTGGTTTGCTATTAAACTCAACCCTTTATGCTGTAATCAACAGCGATATCTATTTCAGCCATGTAGACTATATACTTGATGAGGTAAAAGGTTAGCAATTTTTAGATATACTAACAGTAATTCTGAGTTTTGAAACTGATCATGATCCAGTTTGTTTATCCTTAAAAAAAAAAAATCTAAACTACTTCCAAAGGATATCTTAACTTCAGCTATTAGGGTAACTAATAATAGGAGTCATCCCAAATGTGCTGATAATGACTAGTCTACAAATGCTTCTTTTAAATGTTCAGCTGTCTTACCTATCCTGGAGCTAAGTTTTCCTGGGGGAATTATGACAATGCCGCACACAATACATACAAAGTGCAATAGTTACAGCAATGGCCCCATTTGTTATAAACCAGCCAAATCAAATATTAAAATTGTACATATCTGATGCTGGAAAACATTTTTGTTACTGAATGCACTGACATTTGATAATGACTTAAATCTGATTTCAATATTGTGTTGAACACATAAAGAGCTTATAAAGAAAACAAAGGGAAAATGAATTGAGTCAATTGGAATGTCTCAGCTAAGCATCTGTCTGCAAAGTATTTAAATATATGCCTGTTAATTTTCATTGGGACATTAGCTGGAGACTGATGCTTGGTTCCAACACGTTTGTAAGTTATATGAAGTAAACCATTCCAAATTTAAAGATATACATGAAGATTTGTCTGATCATTCAACAATATTAATTATGACCAAAGCTGAGGTTTGCACAGCTTTTTAGTTTCAAAGAGAGGGTAAAGCCCATCAGGTTGGCACATTACCTATCTAACGGTTGGTTAAGGAAGCTTTTCTGCTGTGTAAAAATACAGGTAACCCTAAGTAGTTTTTGCAGTAGCCAGTTTCAAGTACAATGGGTGGCATCAGAGATCTAAGTGCTAGGTCTGCATTTATTTTTTTAATGTGTTTTTAGCTATTTGTATTCCATGATCAATTTCATTATTGGGAATTAAATAGTCTTATGTGTATGATTGTTTTTAAGAATGTTCATATTAGATTGTTTTGAAGTGCTTTGTGTGTTAGGATTTGTTTGTATGATATTTTGTGGGCTTTGAACCCAAAATAACGTTTTTACCTAATGACTGACATCAATCTTTGTCTCTAACTGCAATTTACTTGAATTGATTTACTTCCTGATATTCTGTGTATCTAATGTTACATTCTTCCATTAGCAGCTTGCCTTCATTTATACAATTACAATACAATTCTTGGAGTATTTCAGTATAACCTTCGTCTTCCAGTGCAATCTGGTTGTACAGACCTACTTAAGACTGCAGGACCAGGTGTTAAACTTTTTTAGTGGCTGGTGCAGGAGTGGGTGTTGTTTATAACACTGCAGGAGAAAATAAGCCCTTCCAAATGTTAAAGATTTTGAAAATTAGATCTTCATTCTGGCTCAGAAATGTTACATTCTGGCTCAGAAATGTTAAGGGGGTGCTACATCGCTAGCCTGTTTGCATCCTTTTTAATTCTTGGCCTTTTAATTGTCCTATCTTTCTCTTCAGAATCTTGCAAGTTATTAAAATGCATGGTCTTGAATACTTATTTGTGAATGTGTTTTCTGTAAGTTAAATATATCCTTATTTGCTTCCCTTTTCTCACACTGTATATTTGAAGCCATCTTAACTTTTCCTCTTTTGAAGGGATGAATGCTGTAATCTTCACATTTTTAGCATGAACCACACTGATAGTCCAGTTCAAGTATCTTTCAGGACAATATAAACATCACTAACGGTCTCAGCCTAGCGATCAGAATAGATTGTCATAGAGTACTCTGGGCTAGTTGGTCAGTAGCCTCTTGAGGTTTTTAAATGATCTCAAGTGGTCAACATTGTTTAGGGAATAGTGCAATGTTGACCACATTTGGAATAAAAGAATGTTTAGAGCAGAAATATGGAACACATGACTTAGTAGCATGGTTTGAAATTTTGACAACAATGTAATATGTTTGCCATTTGTATAAAAACAACTTAAGAATAATAAAAGTTTGCCCTCAGAATCTGGGGTTAGCTTTTCCAAACCCAATGGATTTAGCATAATGAAGTGCAAAGCAAAATTATTATGTACACAACCAAGATTGTCTGGCTTGCAAAATACCATGTTGTTGCCAGAAATTATACCTATGTCAGCTATCTTTGGCATGACCTAGATATGTCATGTACCTTCTTGTGTTAATCACAAATTATAGTACTTCCTGGTGTTAATATGGGGATTTACGGCAGAAAACATGGCTTACAAAATACTGCCTGCCCCCTCAGATGCTTAACTGATTTACAGGCTAGGAACAATGCAATAATGTTTTAGCCATTGAAAGTGTCAGTTACTGAACACTCTATGTGTCCTTGCATGTTTGTGTTCAAAAGACTCTTTGAAAGGTCTATGTTAACATATTGAATGAAATCGAAAGGATTAAATGTATGAAAGATACAGCAATGGAGAATTTGTATAAACAATCACTAGCATGGACAGTGCAAGGATTTAAGGTACTGCAGACAAATTGCTATTTTGGTGCTGCCCTGTATGGTAATGGTTCAAGATCTGTTGCTTGCAGGGCCAATATGGTGCCACTGCTGCTGGTAGCACCATAGGCAGTGCTTTGGTATTGCCTTATGGTGGCTCTCGACCGTAACGTAGGGTGATTTGTGTCTCTTTCTCTGAGAAGAAACAATAAAAGAACGACTATGCAGTTAAATAAAGGGAGGTAAAAAGAGCTGGCATATCTGTCTGCAGGGATATGAGCGCATTCACATTAGCAGTGTTTTTTCGAAATTAAGACCCAACCCACCACCCCCTCCCCGAGCCTTCATTTCCCGATGTGTCTAACCAGACCTTAATTGAGCTAATGTTGCATGTTAATGATTTGGTATTCAAATATTATATCATTTCTTGATAATTTTTACAGACTTGGTTGCCTGCAAATTAACAGAAATTAAAGGGAAGAGTGCAACGACTGGTCCATCTGTCGCCGAGCTGTTTGCCTGTTATCTTTAATCATGTTGTTTGTGCTTCTAAGGGTGAGCGGAGCTTATTGAGGACTGCCCCAGGGAACATCCAGCTAATTCATATTTTCAATTATAAGGTCGATACATTGTTAATTAGGGCGTTGTTTCAGATCCAGTCTTTTAATCGACACGTAGCCTGTTTATTTTGGTCAAAATGTATTGTTGTTGAAGGAAGTGATTTTTTGAAAATTAAATCATTGCACCTCCTGTGCAAGTGGTGGCAAAAGGTGCTGCTGCTGCATTGCTTTATTGCACCTGGATGTGAGTTAATACTTAAGCAATATGACACGAGCGGCGGGGGCAATATCAACTCAGGTAATGCCCCGGGGCCCATAGTTTTAGGCCCGAGCGAAGCACTTAACTGGTGCTAAGACAAAAACAAATAATTCAGCAGTCCATTTTCGAAAGAGAGTTTCTTTATAAAGCCAAAACAGAACAACTGTGTGGCAAAATGACATCGTGCAAGCGTGTGAAATCCCTAGAATAATTGCATTTATATTAATAATATATGATGATATGGGTAATTTTGTTTTTGAAAGGGGAGTCTGGTAATCAAGCCCACCCTTTAATTAAGCAATATGACCCGAGCAGCGGGGGCATTACCGACTCAGGTAATGCCCCGGGGCTCATAGTTATAGGCCCCGGGGTATTACCTGAGTCGGTAATGCCCCCGCCGCTCGGGTCATATTGCTGTTAGTACCCCGGCCCGCAATATCTGCGTAACCGAGGCACTAAAAGCATTTTTTTCTGTCCCGAAACGCTGCAGCATTTCGCGACAGAAAAAAAAAAGAAACGACCAAGAAAATGACTGCCGGGAAAGGGAAAACGGAGTCCGTTTTCCCTTTCTATGGCGCCCATTGGGAGCAGACGTGCTGGGAACACAAGTGTTACCAGCGCGTCTGCTCCCGAAAAAGGATCAAAAAGAAAGTAAGTGGGGGTGGGAGGGCGGAAGTGGGATGGGAATAATAAAAAAAGTTTTTTAAAAAAACATACCTGCGTCCCCGGCGAGGGACGAGGGAAGCCTCCAGCCAGGTAGAGGCGCGGAGCGGGGATGGCCCCGCTCCGAGTCTACACACGGCTGTAGGCTAACCTCGTCACCCGCCGGGGACGCAGGAACAAGAAGGTAAGTGGGGGTGGAGGGGAAGAGGGAGGAAAGGGAATTAATTAAAAAGAATCCTTACCGGAGTCCCTGGCGGAGGGCGAAGGCAACCTCTGAGCCGCGGGGAGGCTCAGAGCGTGGATGGCCCTGCTTCCAGCATCCTCATTGGCTGAGGGGCTGCCACGCCCCCCGCCGAGGACAAGGCGGCTGGAATCCCGAATGGAAGGATTCTCTGCGGGGTAAGGACCCAGCGAGAGCCAATCAGAATGCGTGTTGCATTCTGCTTGAGTCTCGCCGGGTACTAATAGATTCAATAATTGTGTGCTTTTGATGGTTTGTAGTCAGTGTTTAAGATTTCTTTAAAACATGATGTTATAACAACCAGCTGTAATCCCTATTAAAACTCATCTAGAAAAACATTAGGTTGCTTCTAAATGTATATGTGGTTTCTTATATAACACTTAACACCACCAGAAACCGTTTCCAGGTGCTCTAAGAAGAGAAATGGCACAGGAAATGTAATTAGGAGAGAAGGAAAAGAAGGCAGTGCTCAGCTGTAGCTACTTAAACACAGTGCAGTGGGGAGATGAAGGCATTAGCTAAGTGAGGAGGGCTGGTAAAGAGAGGTTGAGAGAGGGGCTGCAGAGGAAGTATTGCAGAAATCGGCAAAATGAAGCATCCCTGTTCGGCTGCAAGGAGAGCACTAGGGGATGGGCCACCTTAGTGTTGATCCCCCAGGTGTCCTTACTTCTTGTCTACTCGGGTTCTCTTAAGCTTCTACCCTTCCAGTAGGACAGGCAGCAGTGTCACAAGAAGATGGGAGGGCCCAAAAAAACACCTCTTTTATCAAGGCCGGGAAGTGCTATACCGCCTCTATAGCAGGCCAAGCCTCGATACCCTCCCAGCCAAACCCTACAGATTGCAATCTTGGAAGTGTCTGATATTGTTTACTTAACATATTTTGTTTACCGTAGATGTCAGAGATGCAGAAGGGTAGAGGAGTTACAGGGAGATCCCAAACAAAATTAGCAGCTACCGCAACAGAGTAAGAGATTGTTGGTGAGGTACGGTAAGCCAGAGATCTGGGGGTTACTATGAGCTCACCCGTTGAGCTCCCAGGGCCCAACAACCCTCCACCAGTAACACACAGAGGACTCAGCCAAGGGCAAGTTAGAACTGTTGTTTATTAAAAAAAACTGACAGGGATCATGCAGGACATTAAAAAATCTCCAGAGTCTCCGCTCCCAAGCACATGTCAGGCTGTTTTGTGGCAAGTAGCATCACAACATGGGGCCTTCACTGAAAAACCTATTACTCTTTCTGGTTGGGTGATTAGAGTGGTTTTCATTATAGATTGCTCCTATGGACCTCGGTTGATTGTCCCTAGCATTTCAGGTTGCTGGCATGCCCCTTCCGCAAGAAACTATCTATTACATTCTTGCAGATTTGCATGATTACCATTGGCTGTTGGCATCTGCCCCCTGATTGGCGGTTACTGGTCTTCACAGGCCTGGGACCTAGCTCTGTTCTCAGTGCTCTGTGCACCTCTACAAGTGATGAGAATGACTATGTGTTCACAATGTATCTGTTAGCTGTACCTCTTTTGGCTGTGAGTTTGACCTTAATGATGCAATGTTCTTAACAAGTTCATGTGTCACTTCATGTCTGTATTGCTGAGAACTGTTTCTCTTGCCACCGTGGGTGAATAGCCATTGTCTAGCTCGACTGCATCACATGGTTTAGGACCATGAAATTGAGCTCTTCTGGTCTGCAATTGATGAGGATTTATTCAATATTTCTGCAGATGGCCCCTCGTCGTTTTAGGTCTGGAATGTGTTGCTTGTCTCTGATCTTGGCTGCGAGCCCTGGCCTGCTGTTCTATGCAGCCTAGTTCTGCTTTCCCTCATCTCTCATCCTGCGGCTTGTGGCCTTATGTGATTCTCGGTATACTTATACTATGATTTCTACATATCTATACCATGCTATGTTTTCCATAGGTTTGTCGTTTTCGGTGCCTCCAGGCCCCTTATGTGATCCTGTAGTTCCATAAGGTTAGTGGCCATAGGCATCTGCAAGCTTGCTCTGCATCTCTTCATTGCTTTGTGTTCAGCCTTTATGACAATTTGCATATGTATCTGTCCTCTATCTACACAACTGTGTTAGCATCTTCTTTATGTATTCACGTGTTTGTTTGTGTAACATTGTGCATGACTGCAAGTGTACTTTGTGACTTACATGGCTTCGTTGCGGTGTCACTAATGGCATTAGCACAGTGATTTCTCAGCATTAGTCAACGTCACCCATCGAGGCATTTGGATCTATGACTAATATTCAAGCACTTGTATCCATAAAGACATTGGGCCTCATTACGAGTCCACCAGTCCAGAATGCAGTGATTCCGTGACAACAGTGACACAGTTTCCGCATCCGCAAGGTTGCGGAATGAGCGGGCGATTATGGATTGTCGGTCGCGCGCACCACACCAACGCAGAAATGGTGCCACCATCGCCACGTAAACACCCACGCAAATGGACATTCCGCCACAAAAAGCAGTGCAAAACCTGTGGCCGCCCCCGCCGTCATGGACACGGAATCACTGGAAGCGGAAATACCATGACCGTGAAAAACGGAAACAGAGAGCAGCCATTATTTAAACCACAATCCACTGCCATCCTCAGACACCACAGGCCAGATCACCTCCCTGAGCAGCAAAAACCATCCACCACCATGACATCCAGGATCCCAGCACAAAGACAGCGAAACAGTGCTTCAGTGAGGCAGAGCTAACAGTGCTTGTGTACCATATAGTGCAGCATGCGGAAATGTTTTTCAGACCAGCGGCGCGCCACCCAGCAACACCGTTAGGAGGTGTGGGCTGAAGCAGCACGCAAGTGCACAGCAGACGCAGCATAAAGGACTACCACAAGAGGTGGGATGACCTCAGGCTCAGAGTGTGCAACCTCATTGCTCCACACTGCCAGCAGAGCACTGGCACTGGTGGAGGCCCTGCATCCCCACTGAAGCTGCAGTCGTGGGAGGAGCGCTGCAGCAGTGTCCTCCACCTTGAGGGCATACACAGCATTGGCGACACAGAGGCAGGAGTGAGCCCACCTGTAGATGCCGGTAAGTGCACAGAGTACAAAGCCATGAGTGTGAATGGACCCCAGGAGTGACCCATGGACCCACTGATAACACCCCCCCCAGTCAGAGCAGTAGTGACCCAATGAACCCACTGATACACTGATAACGCCCCCCCCCCAGCCAGGGCAAGAGTGACCCTAGGGACCCACTGATAACCCTCCCAGTCAGGGCAGGAGTGACCCAAAGGACCCACTGATACCCCCCCTCCCCAGTCAGGGCAGGAGTGACCCAAAAGACGCACTGATAAACCCCCCCAGTCAGGGCAGGAGTGACCCAAAGGACCCACTGATGACCCCCCCAGTCAAGGCAGGAGTGACCCAATGTACCCACTGATAACCCCCCCCCCCAGTCAGGGCAGGAGTGACCCAAAGGACCCACTGATGACCCCCCCAGTCAGGGCAGGAGTGACCCAAAGGACCCACTGATGACCCCCCCAGTCAGGGCAGGAGTGACCCAAAGGACCCACTGATAACCCAGATGAGAAGCAACACACCCCCAATACATGGCCCCTGGACATGCACACAGTGCGTGACTGAGTCCAAGCAGAGACACATACACCTGAGGGCATCAACAGTCATATGTGTGTACATGCAAGTGCTCACTGATCATCCAGTTTGATGCATGTGATGGACCCATCAAGTACCAGCACACAACTAACAGCATGCCCTCTGTATCCCCACAGCCATGTCAAGTGACAGCGACAATGCCCAACAGGCGAGGCAACATCCACCTGCACGTAGCCAACGCAGCACCCCTGCCCAGGAGGACGAGGCAACCTGCTCCAGAACACAGGCACCAGCTCACATCTGGCATGAATGTACCAGCCAACGCCACCATCCTCAAGCTGCCTGCCGCCACACAAGTGGCACACACACACACCATGGCCACAGATCCCATCCTGGAGACCATCTGCACTGCGGAGGAGGCTGCATGCAGTGACGACAATGCCTCAGCCATGCAGGCTGAACTAGGAGGACAGGAGGAGGGGAACAACATGGATGACCTGTCATCCCTCCACAACTTACAGTTCAGCCCCTCTCAATGCATAGTCCCATGAGGTCACCAACGCCCTCCATGGCAGAGCTGAGTGCCCGCATGCAGCGGATGGAGGATCAGCAGGCCACCCTAACGCAGCTTGTCGAAAGGAAGCTGCAGGAGGCCAGGCTGCAGCGGGAGGAGGCAAGGCTGCAGCGGGAGGAGGCCGGGCTGCAGCGGGAGAGCATTGCCACATCGGTGCGTCGGCTCTCCAGGGCCATTGGACGTTTTTCCACCACCATTGTCACCTTGGCACGCCATGTCCGGGAAGACAACAGTATAAGATCCACCATTGCAGAGTCCATATTGGTTGCCCAGCAGGCGTTTCTTGGACGTTTGCCAATGGTAACACCACCAGTGCTGTCCACCAGAACCACCCCATCAAGCTCCACCACTGCCAGCCCACAAAGGCACTCTAGTCGGCTGATTGGACCCTCCGGCAAGGACGCTCATGCGCACAAGCGCCCCGGAAATAGTGCCATGTGGGAATGGCTATCCAGAAGATATTCAGGGACACAATGGGTGTATGGGGGTGGGTACGTTTGGGTGGTGGGGGAGGTCCATTATGGGGTTAGTGTTTTGGGGCCTGGTTGGGGGTGGGTACGTTTGGGTGGTGGGGGAGGTCCATAATGGGTTTAGTGTTTTGGGGCCTGGTTGGGGGAGTACGTTTGGGTGGTGGGTGGGCACGGGTGTACAGCTTTCCTATCAATACACCTTCTTTCCTGCTTTGTTAAAAATAAATCACCTTTGAAAACTCTTTCACGAGTGGACATCCGTAATTTCATTTGCAATCAATCCATTTATTTACCTGCATCTTCACATACATGCAATGCTGTTCATGTGCAGTCTCTCAAAAGTAAATGTGAATGAGTGTATCCCGTGCATGTTGCCCATCTTCTTCCCCCCTCCACGAGGGAGTGCACTAATCCCATCCCCGTCGCCATCTTCATCATCTCCATCATCATCCTCTGTGTCTGGGGGCAGCAGAATGTTCCGGTGCATGCACAGACTGTGCAGCATGGCACACCCAAGCATTATTTTACCTGTCTTCACTGGGTTGTACAGCAGTGATCCGCCAGATCTGCTCAAGCAGCGGAACCTGGCCTTCAGTAGGCCAAATGTCCTCTCGATCATGCCACGGGTGTGGACGTGTGCCCTGTTGTACGCCTCCTCATGCCTGTTCCTTGGCCGCCGTACGGGCATCATCAGCCATGGCGTGAGTGCATATCCTGCATCACCTACATGGGATGTAAACGGAGGGGACATGTCAGTGTTTGTGGTATACATGTCTTCATCAGATGCAGTGCAATCATGTGTCATTAGTCAATCATCCATATGGGCCAGGCAGTGGTCGGAGCAGTGGGTGATTACCATTCTTGGTTCATTGTTGTCGACATTGGCTTTTGGACATTCCCAACAACTTGCTGTGCATATGGAGCTGCCCTTGCGCCCAGTAGTGGGTGGCGACTATGGCATTGTGCAGTGATGTAAACACATGGAGGAGTCACTCAATAGACTGTGATGTAGTGGTAGATGCAGTATGTCTCATGTGTACACATCATGTGTATTGGGGGGCAGTGGTGCATAGTGTGGGTGGCTTTATCAAGTGGCTCAAGTTGTATGAGGTTGTACTAGTCTTGGTTCTGCATCTCCTTTGCCAGGGTGTGTTTTGGCACACTGTGCCACCTCTCATGTGTAGATTTGTGACTTGTGGTTTGTGGTGACTGTCCATTACATGGGACAGGGGGTGATGCATTTGCAGTTGTAGCAAGCCACTCACACACGTCATTTCCCTGGGCACCCCCCCTTCACAGGGCCTGTTCATTGGCAGTTGTACTCACCCAATAGCCATGTGCTTTGTCCAGCAGAGCGTTCCATGTACTATGGCAATGTCGAATTCCGCAGGACCATTGAGTCATGTGTTGACCCCGGGAAATGTGCGCAGCAATGTGTTATCACTTGTCCAGCATCACATACCATCTGTACATTCAGTGAGTGTTACAGTTTCCTATTGCGGTACACCGTCTCCATTGCATGTGGTACTGTGAGCTCTATGTGGGTGCAGTCTACCGCACCAATGCAATTTGGTGTGGCGGCAATGGCATGGAAGGCCAGATTGGTGGCAATGACCTGGGCAGGGGTACAGGGTAGGCCAATGCGTTCCGACACATGGTGCAGCAGGGCATCCAGTACCTGGCTCAGTATTCTTGAAAAACAGGGTTGTGAGAGCCTGTGCAGCTCACCAACAGTGTGCTGATACGTTCCAGTGCCAAGAAAATGCAGTACCGACACCACCTTCAGAAGGAGGGGATTGCGGTCGAAATGCCAATGCTGCTGCTGATGTCGTCCTCAATCATGGTGGTGATGTACATGATTGTTGGACCGTCCGGCGGGTATAATGTGTGGATCTGTCCTGGAGACAGGTTCCAGGGTGAGGCCCTGATGCAGGGTATTGCAGGCTGCCTGCGGGGTCGTGCCGCCTGCACAATTGGGTTTGGCATGGGTGCAGGGTTTTCTAACTGCCGCCTGCGCCTCCTCCGCCTCCGACTCCTCCTCCTCTGCACCATTACTGCCACCATGAGCAGTGTAGCCTGTAGGTTCAATAGCCCCAATCCCAATGCTGCTACTGCAGCTGCCTGCATAGTTGTGTTTGGAGTTCACCTGGGTGTGGGTGTGGCCCTTTTGTAGGCTCCCAGTGGCCTGCTGGGTCCAGCTGGGCTCATTTGGTGCACCTGTGGATTGATTCAGCTCACCAGGCACTGTTTAACGTTGTTTCTGCGATACCACCACCGTGTCCACAGAATTTCTGCCATTTTTATGGTGGAGTTTCCATGTCTGTGCTACTTGTAATGCGCACGGTGTTACGTATTTCTGGTAACGGGGGGTTTCTGTGCCGATGCAGTTTTTGGCTGCGTTGACTCCGCGGTGGCGGTTTTTGGTGGTGGTTTTTCGGGGTTCCATGGTTAGAATTCGCTGATCCGGTTAACGGTGCCGGTATGGGTATACCGGCAACGTTAAGTCTGGACCGGCAGACTCGTAATGAGGCCCAATGATTGAATAACGTTTAATGGCTGCCTAAGAGAATATCTTTCCACATAGACGTCAGTCACTGGTCCCCTTGGGGCTGTCTGAATGGTGAGTGACTTTGTGTGTTTTTGACTCTTCGAGCCATCATTTTCAAGGGGGTGAGGAGGGGCATTCCAGGGACCCTCTCTTCAGTCCCCCACCTGTCGACCAAACCTCCATACTTCGTCACTCTTGCTTTGTGTAGCCATATCTTCGTTACTCCTCCAATATGTCCATAGTAATTTGCATGGTCATCAAAACTCCAGGTCATGCAGCTACAGTCTCTCTCTGGGTTGCACCATACCCGTTTCCCCCAGTATCTGTTGTTGTCAAAGGGATTGTCAAATGTTATCATTTCAGTTCAGAATAGTGGGCACTCCTTTATTCTTGCTCTCAGGTTAATTCTTTCTTCTACTCTCTTGCCCTCTATATACAGAACTGTGTAAGCATGTTCTTCGTGTATTCACGTGTGTGCTTGTGTAACGTTGTGCATGGCTGCGAATGTACTTTGTGACTAATGTGGCTATGACGTGGTGTCACTAATGACACCAGAACAGTGGTTTCTCAGGATTAATCAACGTCATCCATCGAGTCAATTGGGTCCATGACGAATGTTGAAACACCTGTATCCATAAAGACATTGGCCCTCATTACGAGGTAGGTGGTAAGGGATTACCGGCACTGGTAAGGACACTGGTGCCGGTAATCCCTTACCACCCTATTCCGAGGTCCCTTAGCAGGTCCCTTCCTTAACACCTGGTTTTACCAGGCGTTATGGAAGGGACCCGTTATGGGACTTCAGAGCAAATAACGGCACCGCAAATTGCGGTACCGTTATTAGCTCCATCCCCATTCCCATTGAGCTCTATGGGGGCTTGAATGGGAATGGGAAATGGTTCCCGGAATGGGGACTTACCGGGTCCTCCAAGGTTGGAATGATCCGGTAAATCCCTATTTCGGGAACCTGGACCCGGAATGCGGTAAGGGGGTAGCCATGGCGCTAATAGCACCATGGCTACCTCCTACCTCGTAATGAGGCCCATTGATTGCGCAAGGGTTAAATGGTTGAGAATATCTTTCCGCTTACGTGTCATTCACTGGTCTTCCTGTGGGCTATCCGAATAGTGAGTAACTTTGTGCGGTTTTTACTATTCAGGCTGTCATGTTCATGGGGGTGAGGAGGGGCACTCCAGGGACCCGTTCTTCAAGGGTGCACCTCTCACATACCATGTGGCAGAGCATGATGGCTGGCCTCAGGAAGAACCCGACTACACACTATTCGCAGAAGAGAACAGAGTCAAAATCCCTGACTGAGAAATGGGGCACTCCAGGACATTGAAATAACTATTCCCCAGAATTAATCAATTCGGAAATTACCTGTCGCCCTCGAACAAAAATAAATGGCGGAAGTGAAACCTTTCACCCGAAGTAAAGGATCAAAAGTTCAGTGCCAATAAATAGCCATGATTAGAATTAAATTAATATCGCTGATGTTTATGGATTGCCTAAAAACTAACTGTAAATGAATTTATATCACATCACTTCTGTGTCTTGTCTCTTTTTATGTGCCTTGGGGATGCAGGAGAATGGAATTTCTGGGCTGGCACTGCTATGATCAGCCCTGCTGAGAGCATTGAGGGGTCATGACATTTGCTGGCTTGTTAGGCAGCTTTTGCAGCTCCATAAGAGGGGGCAGTGGAGGACATGACAGTTTCTGTCGTAAGGGGTACATTTGTTAGAGGCTGGTCTGAGCGAGAGTCAAAGCACAATGACATTTCATCCCATCCATTCCTGCAACTTCTTGCCCTTCAGCACCCACCTGCTCAATACCCCACACGTACCTGTTTCATCAACCGCTAATGCACTACTGATTCAATGAGGACTGTGCACACACATCAGTTCTGCAGAAACATGTGGAGCCAAACCTTTAAAGACACCCCGGCCCTCACAAAATGTTATATAACAGCTGATACCCGCTTGGGCAGGCCTAGCATCCTTGTGATTAAGTTGCTACTGGAGTAAGACCCTCCCTTTTCTGCCAGCTCTTGTAGTATGCAATGGCATTTAATTAAGAGAAGTTTCTAGAGCATTAGATGCAAATTAGCATGCGTACAAAGACGCATATATAATCAAATAAGAACATAGTCTTTCACTTCAAAAAATAAACATGTACCCTGTCTGAGTTTACGGCTATTTTTAAAAGACTGACAAGTGCCTGTGCACTTGTCAAGAAGTGTAACATGACATAGTGGAAACGGTCACATCTATTTTACTAAGGCAGGAAACGGCATACACCAACAGATTCCTGTTCAAAATGCATGAGGTTTCAAGGGGGCTTAGTAATAAATGATGCCCTATAACACTTACCTTAAATAACGGATCTGCGTAATCCTTCTGTCACGGAAAAGACCACGACGGAAAAGTTTGCATGGGGAATGTACACACCACCAAAGGTGCGTACATTTCCCATGCAAATAAATATTGCAAATCACTACATTACCCACACCCACAACACACCCACGATACACCCCCCACACCCTCAACACACCCCCACCCACGCCCCCAACATAAACATACCCTACTTATCTTTTCTTCAGTCTGCCTCCCTGCGGCGCCAATTCCCTTTCACTTCCGTGATCAGGAACCGGCGCCACAGGGTCCTTTACATTTTTTTTTTGTTTTTTACCGGGGCTGAAGGGGTGTCCTCCGCAACCCTCACTCACTATACCACACAGTTTTATTTTTTAAATGTCGGGTGTGCAGCAAGTGTGTCCACTCCAACCCCCGCTCACTATACTGTATAGTATGGTGAGCGCGGTGTTGCCGGGAGGCACCCATGCAGCCCCGCAGTCTTTTTACTTTTAACTTAACTTCAATGCATGCTACCACCAAATGTTCGAACTTTTGGTGTTCCAGGTAGCATTTTTCAGACTTTTTGTACGGTCAGACCTTTTTTTCGACCAGATCGTACAATCCCCAAATAACAGATTCCTGATGGTACAGTGACAGGGAATAGAGAACTATTGCTGGATAACAAATCATTGGTGCCTTCTGCACTATTCACCTGTTCATTGTCATCTGCAATGCTTTGTTGTCTGTCCATTTATTCTCTCTTTTTCAGCACATATTCATTGAAAATGCTACTACTGAATGCAGTGATGAATGTTGGTCAGTAGATCTTCCCAGAATGCTGGATAACAACAATGTTGTACTATGTTTGTTGTGTTGTTCCACAAACACAGAAATGTTATTTGGTTTCTTTCTGAGCATTTTAAAACACAGCAAAAGCAAACACAAGCAGTGTTGAGATGCTGTCGTAAAGGAAGTGTGCATCAGTCAACTGAAGGGTCTGTGCTGGTGTCTGACTCGCCAAAGTGCTGGATGATAACAAGCACTATAATTTATCGGTGGACAACCAGGGTGACCCTGAGAACATGCTCAGTTCAGGGGGAGTTTATGCATGTACATTCCCAGCACAGTGTGGGTCTGTGCCTTCTCATCTCACAAATAATCAATCGTTTTCACTAGCCATTGGAGTTGCATTGTCATCCAGTAGGCGGGACCACTCTTAAGCAATTGTGTGGCTGGTCTTGGAAACATTTATACCGACTAATAGCTTTGGTAGTGTGATGACAGAAGGGGCCCTGTGATGGAATTCCATTTTCAATGGGGTGTCTCCCAGATCTTTTTAAACATTTTAGGAACTCTAGTAAATGGATAATACCATGAAAGTTACATCTGCTAGCCATTCTCACTTTCAGACAGCACTTTGTGTTTGACACACTAATGTTGGTGCATGTGAATCTGAATGTGCCGCACACTGGATATATAATTGAACTTACCAACATCCATATATAAGACGCCACATGTATACTTTACAGCTGGCAGTCAGTTATTGACATCCCAATGGGGACCTAGGCCGCACAGTACCTAATATCAAAGTGTACACAGGCATAAGTGGGCACATACAGACAATGAGTGCCAGTTTCCCATGTAAGTTTACTTATAAAGCGTAAATGTCACTAAGGAAACCCTTTCCGTTTATCCAGCTGTCCAATGACACACCTTCATTTTTTAAGCCAGTATTTCAGGATGGGATTAAGTATGGTATTTAATTGCAAACAATCTGTTAACGTCTGGAAAGTGCTCCATCCGATTTGTTTACTAAAATCTATAAACACATTTTTGGTTGGCATCCTGCTATACATGTACTAGCAGCTTGCAAATTGGCAGGACATTTATGGCTATTTCAGCAAGGTGCCCTTTCTTGATGGCACATCTAAAATCAAGGTTATTTTAAATGTAGCCTTGCCCTTTTTGGGAATAAAAATGGGAATTCCTTTGAAGGTAAACAAGCTAATTCCAATTGGTAACGGTATGTCCCCATGGTCTTTTGGCAGTTTGTTTAATTGATAAACACATGTAAAACCACATCTGGCTTGATACAGCGGCCATTGGGAAGCTATGGGTATAAATGGCCAAAACCCATCTCATGTGTTTTTTATTGTCAAACTATTTTCGGTCAGACATTAGTGTACCACTGTCTGGGGCTACGTCTGGGACTATTTTTCACCATGGACAAAGCGTGACTTCAGAGGGTACTGAAACCCCTTAAATCTCGTAAATGTTGACCCATCAACGGCCGCCCCATTTGTAATCATCTGGGCACCCCAAGGCCAAACTTGAGAGATATCGGCCACCTATAGACTGGCCGAGAATTATGTCCGTGAGAGCTCCCATGCCCCCCTCCCCCACCCCAACTCAAGAGGAACATGCAGCGCGGAGGCATACATCGCAGGGTGGCTCTGGCATGGAACTCCAAACACTGCCGGCTGCATTGCATCAGAGGGACCTGTGAGACACTCTTTGTCCCTACACGAAGGAAGGAAGACGCACACTGGGAAAGTTCATCAGCCCAGCCAGTGAGGAGTGTGACCATTAGCCTTCCCGTTTATTTCCTGGGGAGACAGAAACATTGCCCTGTAAAAACCTGGGCCATGTAGCTTGGGCATAGGCTCCTTCACAAGTTGGCCACCGGACTTTCTACAGCACACAAGAGGCTCCATTGCAGCTGTTGTCCCGCCTTAACTGCATGCAAATCGGTCATCCGACTTGTCCTAAAAGCCAGTCGAAGACCACCTTTATGGGCACCTGACTCTTGTCTTGGCGCCTGCACTGATCAAGGTACCATATGCTATTACCTGAACGTGTGGTCACACTCTTTGTTTTTATCCTACCTGTAACCACTTATTTGACACTCAGCCCTCATCTGTACTACCTACTCTTACCTAGCGGTAACCACTGAATTGTCACCCTTAGCCCTGCTCTGTACTGTTTACTTGTACCTACCTGTAAAGACCGGACTGACACTCTCAGCCCTAAGCTGTACCACCTGTTTGGACCTACCTAAAACCTCTGGATTGACATTCTCAGCCCTGCATTTTACTACCTACTGTGTACCTACCTGTTACTACCGGAATGACATTCTCAGCCCTCCACTACCTATTTGTACCTACCTGTAACCACCGGATTGACACTGTCAGCCCTGCACTGTACTACCTATTTTGTACCTGCCTATTTGATGCAGCCCCCTGTACCAGGAGGTACAGCTTTCCTGTTACCTTGATTGAAGTTGTAGACCTGATGTAGCCCCCGTACCATGAGGCGTGTCTTTGCCGGGCTGTACCCCTACATAACTGTCTCTGTACACCTGCTGTAGCCCCGTACCATCAGTCAACTCTGCCAGGTCTTACTCTCAAGAACCATCTGCAGTTGGTAACCCTATGCATGGTATTACTTTGCTCTTACTGAAACTAGAACTTAAATGCCTGAGGCTCACGTGCGCTGTTTTAAGTGTGTGAATAAACAATGCTAAGCTTTGTGAAGTAATATAACCATAGTATAAGCAATGTGGCTGTTACCATACCCTTAGCCATGTGATGCTCTACAACTATAATCTTAACCTATATCAAAGAAAGTAACATGTTTGCAACAGCGCCTAGATGCCCAAGGGATTTGTGCGCTTTACAAATGTAAAAATAAATAAATAAATAAAAACAAGCTGGTATGCTCAGTCCTGAAAGCTCCCTTTGCGCTTTACTTGGAACGCTTGACACCTTCCAGGAGGACAGCTTATGCTACCAGAGGTCTCAGAGAAGAACAATACTTCAAAGAAAGCCCTGCCAGTAAAATATGGAAGTCACACCAGGGAGATGATTACTGAAGTCACTATTATGTAAGGCAGAAAAAGGAGGGGGAAGTTTCAGGTGGCCCAGGAGAGAATTTACAACAAAGAGAGGGGCTCCACCATCTTGACATTTCTCAGGCCATCTACTGTGGGATGTTTCAACCTACTGGTCCAGGGCCTGCAACATTACTGTGCATTGCTGGCAGCAGAAACATCAGAAATGGCCACTGGAAAGCATGCTGCTCGCTAAAAATCACCCAAAATTGCACAGTAAAAATCTGAAAAATAGGCTGCCATCCACTTTTGCCTATCTCAGTGAACACAGGAGACCACTGCCAAAACCCCCTATTGGGATACCCACAAGTAGCCTGAAACCACTTGAGAAAGCAATGCTGATTGCCAAAAGAAACACAGAGCTGTTTGGAAATCCGTTTTTCTTGTTTGTCAAATTTACATAAATCATGGCTCACAAACCACCCAAAATATCCAACCTCCTTGTTTGGTGTTCTACATCATTTTACTGCAAGAATCCACACAATTACAATGTCAGTAAGAATCATATGTCATCAGAACAAAATCCACTTTTAAAGATACTTGATGGAAAGAAATCTGTCAAAAATGGGTGCAGTACCGTTACTCGCCTCCGACAGGCGCTGGCGATCTCTGTTTTCAAAGCTAAGCATACCAAAGAAGGGATTTCTATCAAAATGCCATATAAAGTGCCACACATTGATTTCATGTTGAAAAAGACTGGAATTAAAGATATGTTGGTTTATTTTACATTTATAAATGTAATGTTTTCACAAGGAACTATGTTACATTTGACCATAAGGTAACCTGATTTAGCTAAAAACTTCCAAGAGGCTTTCTTCCCCTGAGAACCTCCCATCGTGTTCATTCCCACAAAAAGGAGAGGTTTTCGCATTGGCATGTTAATCAGAAGGGGAGGAGATTTCCTCTGCTGCCCTGAGCAAGAGAAATTGGTTCCTTGAACTGAATAGAAAATGCTAATTTGGGTGTGAATGACAACAACTGCTCTAGCAGGAAGACAAGCCATGTGACTCGCTGACTCAGCCCAGCTTTGGAGGCGGGCCAGACTGAAAATGTGGATTGAAGTTGAAGTAAATGTATGTTTTAGAAAAATGCTTATAGCAAATTGTACTGAACTGACAAAAATATGAAATGTATAGCTTGTTAAAATGAAAAATTTGTTTACAGTTTAAAACTAATCTGGAATCTGTGCGATGTTCTGAGACTGAACCCGGGAAATTACTCATATTCCCGCCATTGTGTTCATGTTAGGAACATGAAAAATTACAGGAATATGTCCAGATGGTATGTTTATGCATGTATACAAATTGGTGCCGAACTAATATTGAGAAACCCACCAAAAGTGTGAAAAAGTTGTCATTTATGAAATAAAGCTTGCAGGAAGATGAGAGTTGGACAGCTATGTACCTTAAGCAATCTGTCATGTAATTATGTATTATTAACAAGTTGTGCATCTTGGAAATATGTTTTTTGGGGAAAATAGATTTTCTGTGCAAAAAGCAAAGGGGAGGGATTTCCTTTGGGCCATAAACACAGTGTTACTCTGACACATATGACACACTGCTCCTGTCTAAAATCAGGAGAGGGGAAATTCTCTGACCTATCAGATCCTTAGAGGGTTGAGCATAGATAATCAGCCTCTCCACCCATTTTGGAAATGGATAAATAGGGACTGTTGAGGACCCAGACACACACTTTCTCACTCATCAACTGATCCACTGGCGAAGCACCCTGCAGGAAGATCCAGACTCCAGACTCTAGAGCCAGACCCAGAATCCAGACTCTAGAACTTTGAAGCAGAGAGGCCTAATCCAAAAAAGCTGAACTCTTTTCAGCTTGCCTTCAGAATCTTTTGAAACCTGATTCTAACCCCTAAATTTCCAAGGGGCACCATAAAATCCAACAGCTTGGCTGAGCTGTTTTGCTGTTCTAGCTAAGAACCCCGTGCTAGAACTAAGATCCAGACCCGTAGAGCAGAGTTGTAACCCAGAACCCGTCAGATCCAGTCCAAAAGGCCACGCAGACCAGAGTGCCGTGCTGAGAGCAGAACCCAGTGCCTGAGACCTGTCCAGTGGTGAGAGAATCCCAGCCAAACCCCTTGACCAGATCTTTGACGGGCCCATTCCATTCCAAAGCCATAGGAGTGAGTATTTAGTATAGAACTGTCCATAGTCATCTCTTAGTTTAAAGTAATCCTATTCAATCCATTTCAACCTATCCAGAACTGCATTTTAGAATCTTGTGTCCATCCTGAATTCTTCTCATTATATAGTCTGTGATAATTGTAGCGATAATCATCTGTGCGCTGATAGTTTCTGAAGAAAGTCAAGTGTTCTTGCGCACAGCAATCAGAGCGGAAGGCGCCCTGTTCTAGTGGTTGTCCCGTTCGGTATCTTGTACTTTCATAGCCCCTTAGTATAAGTCCATCTTGGTTCCTAATCTTTTAAGTGCATCTTTCATTTTGAAATTTTTACTTTGTTTCTGAAAGATCTACCTTCACAAAAACCTCTGTAACCTTTGAACCGTACGTCCTAGAAATGAAATTTAAATGTCATTTTGAAGCTAAAATCCTCAGTTTACAAAACGAAATTCCAATTCCTTATAGTTTTTCCATGTTCGCGCTTCCCGCACGCAGAAATATTGCAGCGATTTCGAATTTGGCTAAATTTCACTTCATAGAAAAACAGCTATTTCTTGCTTTCAACTTCTGAATTTCGTTTTCCATCTGCTAATCATTCTATAATCATTACTAGTGTTAACCTGAACCAATCCAAAGCCAATCTCACTAGTTCTGAATCCATTTAGTGAATTAAAATCATTTTTAGCATTTTTCCCATTCAATTCAAACCACATTTAAAAGCAATTGACCTGTTTAAAATCATAATACCATAGCACAAGGTAGAGAAAAAGTAATCAGCAGCAACCAAATATTATCACAAAATACAAATTTTATTCATAATTATTAAAAAAAACATCATAAAAACATACAGATGTTAAAATCTAGTAAAAAATAAAGTGCAAGTGACACCAAGATAAATACTTACAAACAAATTGTAACAATTCATTTCTAGTCATTCAAATAGACTAGGTACAAAACTCCTATTGACACATTGATGTAGTATGTACAGGAGAAAACATTAGTCAATGATGACCCAGATACATAAACCAGTAGATCTAATCCCTGGTAGTATGCCTCGACATGTTTCAGTTCCTGTGATTTCTTGAGAACTTTCTTCAGGAGGAAAAGTTGTAATCCCTCACTTTCATTTTAGCATTCACTGCTGCACTTCATAAATCTAAAGTGCTTAACCCCAGAAAAAGTGCTGCTGAAAAACATTTAAAGAAACACACTCTGTAAATCTACAAATTGCTTACAGAGCAAGACAGGATAAATCTGTATAGGCAAGGTACTCAGAGAAACAAATGCATCTTATACCTAGCCTTTAGGGTCGAAGTAGTATGGGGTAAAGCTGGACAATGTTCCGTCTTCAAGCACAAAGTGCACCCTGTGCAGATTTAAATTCTGTGGAAATACGAATATATCGTATCAAAAAACTACTATTTAGAACCTGCATCAGCTGACTGTCATTAAAGAGTCCGTGTTCACATCTGCCTTACACATCTAATGCTACATTTCTAGATTAAAAGATAGAACCCACACCAATCACGCCTAAGGCGGAGTTAAAAACATCCCAAAGAAAATATAAGATACTGGGGAAAACCAAAGCCAGAGGAGTTTCATGATTGAATTCCATATCTTCAAACTTATTGATAACATCTTTAGTGTCTTTTAAATAAGATTCCATCAGCAGAACATAGCCTTTAAGGTAATGGTCAGCAAAAATAGAAAGGGGTTCAAGAATGGAATTAATACTCGCAACAATCGGCCTACCCGGAGGATTCACAAGAGTTTTGTGAATCTTGGGAGGCAATAAAAACAAGGAGTGCTGGGATTCTTATTAATCAAAAATGCACTTTCTTGAGGGCTGATCCATTCTCTGGCTTTAGCGTTCGAGACTTTGAGTTCAATGAGGGAAGCTAATTCCAAAGTAGGGTGACCACTGAGTTTTTGTAATATGCCTCATTCAAAAGTTGTCGATTTCATTCATTGACGTAGTCAGTCCGATTCAGAACTACTATTCCACCTCCCTTATCTGCTTTCTTAATTGTAATGGAATTGTTCGTGGCCAGATTATTTAAGGCAAGAGATTCCTCTTGAGAGAGGTTTTGGAAAGCTCTAGTATTGGTAAGTTCAAGTTTTGCAACCTCAGCCAAAACTCGTTTCTCAAAAAACAGAGATTCTGGAGAGAAAGATTGGCCAGGAGGATAAAAGGCCGAAGGTGGACGAAGGCTAGTATGATTAATCATACTAGTAGAGGCAGATATATTGGATGGGTTAGCAAAAAATTCCTTAATGTGAATTTTGCGCATTAATTTGTGGAAATCGGTACGGAACTCAAACAAATGTGTCTTAGTAATTACAAAACCCAGACCTTTTTCTAGAACGGACCGTTCATTGTCAGTTAGAACATAGTCTGACAAATTGACTAGAAGCGATTCCCACTCCGTGTTTGCTTGTAATTGTTGTTTCAGGTATTCTCTGCTAGATTATTCTTCCTATTCCTACTCCTAATTGATTAAAGAGATTGTTGATATTGTAATATTACCCACTGCTGATCATTGTTCATATTCATAAGTGTGATATTCAGATAGTATTCATATTCATAAAAGTATAATCTATATGTTGTTCAATTCTTCAAATAAATCTTTTAATTTGCAAAACAAACCTATTTCTTGGTTCAGTGAGACCGGGGGGATTCAAAGAGAGGGGCGTTATATAAGGGTACATCATCCAGAATTAAATGAACTTTTGACATAAAAGTATATAAATAAGGGGTTTCCATTGGGCATCCCATAGTAGGCATTGACTTAGTTGGAGTGCTGGATTGAAATCACTTACAGATTGAGGGCTTGTGGCCGGGATTTCTGGATTAGACCTACCACTTGTGCAGCTAAATACAGTGTGCTAACAAATAGGATACATAAATCCTGTTGGGCTGGCATGCTGTGTTACACTGTAAAAGCACCCCTCAAAAGGGAACGCTCTAAGGAAACGGTCTGTTTTGCAAACATAAAATAAAAAACTTCTGTAAGTCAGGAAGGAAATTAATATTTCCAAAATGGCGACATTGGTAGACATCAAGATAGCTAGGGAACACCTTTTACATAAGTTATTTTTGAGAGGTGGGTGGACTGAGCAGGACCAGAATGTGTGGTTGTAGGCAATCACACAACAGATCACTGCAACTGGGTTAGATATCTGGAGAGATCAGGGTCCCTTACATGTGGCCCTGAGTGAACTATATATGGCCCCTAAGGCCAAGGATGAGCAAAATAAGATTGCCAAGATAGGGACATATTTATATTTATCTATGGGAGCCATACAGGACAAATATGCTGAAGGCCAAGATCTGGCAAGTAGGCAACTGATGGCATTAGAAAAGGCCCAATCTGATCTGGTCTCTTCTGAGCAGAGGCTGCAGAGGAGCCAGGAGTCAGAAAATGAAAGCAGGCAGTATATATGCAGGAAAACGCAGACCAGGATACCAGCATTCTGGCCTTGCAGAAGGAGTACCAAGAAGGCGTGGACTCTCTACTGCAGAGCCAGAAAAAGCTGGAGCACAACTGGACTTCAAAAGGGTATGCGCAGAGCAGGTAGTCACCCTGCAAAGCCACCTAGTTAGAGAGAAGGCAGAGAGCAATAAATTGATTTTGAAAGACCTGGACACCCAGGCAGAGTTTGATGAAGAGCGCCAGAAAGCTGGTGCCCTTCAAAGACAGAGAGACGACCTGGCGGCACAGAGGCAGGCTCTTGCTCAGGAAAGGGACACCTTAAACCAGGAAGTCTGTCACTTAAAAGGGAAACTGGAAGAAAATCACCTGGCCCTCCAGAGACTGGGTGACCTCCAAAAAGAGCATGATAGATTATTAGAGCACGCCAGGAGGTTGGAAGGTGCTCTGGCAAGGGAGGAACAGGCCAGTATGGACAGGACTCAGGAGGTAACCCTCCTGCAGCAAAGACTGGCCCCGTACTCAAAAGCAACCCAGGAAGCACAGAGAGAAAATGAGGCTCTCTGTGAGAATAATGACAAGCTCCACAGGCAGGTAGCCATGCAAGAGAGACGGATAGAGACTAGTAAGGCCTTGATTGAGTAACAGAAAGTTCAGGTTCTTGCATGGCAACAGGGAGCAGGGGCTGATAGAGATGAGGTTCGCTGGGAAAGGGAAACACCTGAGCATAACCTCAGGAACCCTAGTACCAGAGGTCTTCATCTCTCTCAGTCCCTTTTCTCTGCCACCCCCATGTCCACTGGCGCACATGAGCCCAGGGCCACGGGAATGGCAGATTACTATCCAGTCAGAAGTATGGGGCTCATAGACCAGCCCCTCCCAGGAATGGATGGGTGGGCAACTGGGTATGGGCAGCCAAGTACTGTGAAGTTTAGTGGGGAACTCCAGGAGAGTAGGCCCACTAAGGGCATCCTGAAAACCTCTGCCCAGTTAGGACAGTGGGGGGGGAGGTACCCATCAAATCCTGGGAGCAAGGAGGAATAAGAAGTCTCCTCTGAGCGCCCCAGGACACAGGAGGTAGGTCCCCACATTCTGCCAGCCATTCCCAGGATGAATGGACCAGGATTATCTGAACCAAGAAGGCCAATAAGGCAAAAAGGGCCTTGCTTAAGGACCCCTTAAAACAGATCAAGGCAATAAGGAGCGTCATCACGCCTTATCATAAGAACGCTAAGTGTTCTGTTTGGGAACACTTAGAGCTCTTTGAGCAAATGATGGAGACTTTCCATTTGAAAGACAGCAGTAGCTGCATTCAGTATGTGAAATGGACATTCTCCCCAGAATACTCCAGTTTCTTTGCGGGGCTGGAGGACAAAAATCATTCAAGATGGTCCACATATAGGGCCGCCATCCTAAAGCATTTTTCTGTTCACAGAAATCCCCAAGAGGCTCGCAAGGCAGCCTACAATTTACAATGTGGGGAGGATCAGGCCCCACAAGAATTTGTGCAGGAGTTAAAGACTACCAGAAGGGTGTGCACGGACAGCAAAGAATTTGTTAATACTTTTTTTCCATGCTTTACCAAAATACATCATGACCCAGCTAGTGAGAGATTTTCATGAGAAAAGATCACTAGACTGGGTCATTGAACAGGCCACCCGGATCTATGAGGTGCAAAAGCCCATTGAAAACAAGAATGCTCAGAAAAGCCCCAAACCAACCAACATGCCTGCTGCTGCTAAGGTGGCAGAGGTAAAGGTTTCCCCCATTTTAGATTTGGAGATGGGGGGCCTAAAAACTTGCTGCCTGCACAACCGAATAATCCCAAACCCAGAAGGCCCTCGGGCCAGTCACAGACAGGGAGCCAAGGAGGTGGTCCCACAAATGGAGACCCTCACTCCCCTGACTATGTAAGTCTCTGCTACAAGGGGAACAGAACCATCCTGGGTTATGTGTGGACTCCTCCTGCCCAAGGGGGGGATCCAACCAAGCACCTAATCCAGGGAACTTCCTTTCTAACTTCCCCCAGGAGGGCAGAAATTCCCCAAATCCGGGGCAGAACTTTTTCCCCAGGTATCCACAAAACTTCCAACCACAGAATAATCCATCCTTCTTTCCCCACTTTCCTTAGCCCAGACACCTAATCCGGGAGAAGGGAGGCCAAGGGTGGGGGGGTACCCAAATCTTCCCAACCCGGGGTAGTACCAGAGAAGGGATAGCTACTCTTCCCGGGATCAGCCCAGGGGAGAAAACAGAACCCCATATCAGCCTGAGCGGGTTTCACAGCTAGAGCGTCAGTCCAAAATATGGCACAGGATCTGGGTTGCATGCTGAGGGCTCAGCAGAACCCGCAGATGAGTATTCCAGCACAGAATGCCCCCAACTCTGGACCTGTTTCTCCAGAACAATAATGGGGGCAGCACCCCGACAAACCACCGGTTCCCAGGGAGGAGGCACAAGGGGAAGGGGGTTGTAAAGCCTTGGAGGAAGCTTCCTTCCCCACTTGTAAACAGACCCTGGAAACCCAGGAACTGGAAACAAAATCTTCTGCCCCTGAAAGTCTGCCACCGAAGGAGCAGAGGGGGAGTAGGAGAAACAAAGAACCCAAAAAGACCCATTTTGAGGAGGAGGTACAGATCTTCCAAATTAAAGGAGCCGGCTCCTCAGATGATCCTGGGAAAACGATCCTCTCCTTCAGAGAGGGGGGAACTCCTCCCACAGAAAAATGGGTCCCAAAGGATTCAAATCCAGACTGGGCAGATGTGGGGACTGAGCTAGCGCCGCCCATCATTCAATCCCAGAACCAAAAGCATGAGAATCCCCTGGTTCAAACTCATCCTGGTGACTGCCTCCAAAAAGGGGGGGAGCAGAACCGGAACCAGGGGAACGCAAAACTTCTCCCATCTCTAGTTGCCATATCTTTCTTTCAGATTCCCAAGACTCCCCAAAGAATTCTGCCCAAATCACTTCTCTCTCAATGTCCAAAACTAAAAAACTTGCCCACCAGTCCAAAAATGTGCATTATATGTGCCCCCTTGCGGAAAAAGAGGGAAGATACTATGCCCCAGTTCAAATACAGTGGCAGGGTACAATTTTGGCACTGGTGGACACTGGATCCCAAGCTACCCTTCTGTCCAAAAAGGCCTTTGATGAACTGAATTCAGGAAGGGGGGAGAATTACCAAATTCCCCTCACCTCCCTTCCTGGACAACTTCAGAACTTTGACGGGAAGGAAATTCCCGTCGAGGGGACTGCGGATTTGGACATTAAAATTGGGCGACACAAGGTGAAGCACCCGGTCATAGGCATGACTCCAGAGGGCACCCCTTGTTTACTAGGGAATGACCTCCTGAGAAGGTTGTCACCCCTAATAGACTGTGAAAACAAGGTCCTCTGGATCCAGACTAGCCGACCGATAAAATTGAAACAAATCGTCAACTATGTTAGTTTAAATGGCACATGGTTGAACACAAATCTGGCCAAGTAGAATTTCACTTCCAGAACAACCAAATTCCAGACGTGACAGTAATAGCAGTAGGACAACATTCCACACTGGAAAGAAACACTCTGAAATTCTTTACCAATCCACAATCAGACATTCCCACTCCTATAGTCCAGACAGATTTGAAATCAGCTCAGAGACTGGCTGATATTCAGCAAATTGGAGAGCAGTTTGTTCATCACTGTTCAGTTAAATGAAGGGAAGGACTCTGTTGTCGCCCGAGTGTGTGTGAACAACGGTAAGAGCTTCATCAGAAGAGCCATGTTCCGCCAACTCCCAAAAGATCCAACCATTCCGACATTTAGACTTATAGACAAATGGAAAATGGAGATGGAAGCACCCAATTCCAAACCTCTCCTGCCAAGCAGGTGTATGCTCAAAATCTCCATAGGCAACAAGAGCAGGTTCCATAATTCTTGGGTTGTGCGAGACGTCACTGCCGCCTTTTACTTAGGCAGTGATGTTCTCAATCGCTTTGCCATTAGATTGGATCTAATAAACTTCAAAGCTTGGTCCCGATTAGCAGATAATCCCATGGGCTTTGATGATCCGGAGATGCATTTAGGTCAGCTCAACTGCTGCCTTATGCAGTTGAAATTCAGATTGGAGTGGAAGTCACCGTCCCAGAAAGGACCCAAAAATTCTCCCTGGAAGTGAAAGTTAAGAGGACAGAAATTGAAAAACCCTGATGCCTATATTCATCTAAATGCTTCTCTCCAACAGCAAGGGTTGGGGTAAACCGAACACCACTGGTCAACATGGAACATGACACCATTCCAATAGAGGTGGATAACAGCGACTTAAAGACTATCACTCTAGCCGCAAGCACCATTATTGGAATGGTGGTTGATGACCGGCATTTTTCCATTGATTTAGGCAATGAACTGTTAGGACCAATCCCCAAGGACTGTTTTGACAGTGACAGTGATGAAAACACAACACCAGACAGGATCTTTACCCGGCATGGGGGGACTTCCTGGTGTACACATTCTGCCCTTATGGTAGGGAAGATGTGACTTGTGACTTCAGGAGGGATGAGGTGATTTTCCAGGTCCATGAGGGCTGCCTTTCCCACCTGAATCCACCAGTCCAAATCAGCATTTTGACCAGGGATTTTTCCACCCAGCTGGAGGAGGCCACTGAGATAGCAAAACCAGAAGTCTTTCCAGGCTTCAGGCAGATGGTCGAAGAGAGAGTCAACCTAGCTGATGCCTGTGAGACTCTGGAGCAGAAGCAAAAGTTGAAACAAGTTTTCTTGGATTTTCAAGATCTCTTTGCGGTGGACTCATATGACTGTGGTCGCACCGACATCCACACAACAATTCCCACAGACCCTGGCATGACTCCAGTGTTTGTGAAGCAATATCGCTTGCCTCTCACATCAATGGAGTCCCTTACTGAAATAATTAAGATTCTGGAGTCCCATGGGTTAGTCCGTCCAGTCCACAGCACCTTCAATAATCCGGTGCTGGGGATATTGAAGCCAAACGGGCAGTGGAGACTCCGCGCTGACCTTAGGGAGCTCAACAAACAGGAACATACTTCCCGATGGCCTCTTCCCTACATTGACCAAGTGCTGGCCCAGATCCATGGGTCATAGGTATTCACTGCAATAGACCTGACCAATGGATACTGGACTGTACCTGTCAGTAGGGAGGACCAATACAAGCTGGCTTTTACCTTTGGGGGCCGGCAGTACACATGGACCCAGACGCCCTTTGGATACATTAACTCCGGCAATGAGTTCAACATTTTTCTACATAAGGCCATGCCCGACCTGGGTGAGAGGGGTAACCTGGCTAATGTGGATGATGTCCTCATCAAAAGCTCAACTGTGGAGGAACACATTGCGGAGATCCGTTATGTTCTAACACAGTTGAGGGCGGCCAGAGCAAAACTTTCCTTTCAAAAGGCACAGTGGTGTAGATCCTGTGTAAATTTCCTGGGGCATGAGATTACTCCTCAGGGTCTCTGTCCCCAGGAAAAGAAAGTGGAAGCACTCCAGAAATTGAAAGACCCCACAACTCTGCGAGAAACTCAGGAGCCTCCTTGGACTGACTAATTACAGTAGAAAGTTCATTGAGGGCTACACAGAGATCAGCAGACCCCTGATTCATCTTTTGAAGGGGGGGTCAAGTGGGAATGGGGTCCAGAACAAGCCGAGGCAGTAAGACAACTCAAAAGAAGCCTCTCACAAGCGCCTTGCCTAGTTTACCCTGTCAGAAACAAGGAGTTCCTCTTGGAGACAGGGTTCTCTAATACATGCTTGACTGCAGTATTATACCAAAAGTATGACAAGGTCAATAAAGTAATCTTCTATGCAAGTAAAACGTAATCCACTTTGGAGGAAAAAATCAATGATTGTGAGAAGGCACTCCTGGCAACGGTGTGGGCATTGAAGAATTACCGCCCATTCATCCAGGGGGAACACATCATAATAGAGACTCAACACCAGCCTCTGCAATATCTCCAAAGTGACAGAATCCGGGCCGGAAATGTGAGTAATTTCCAAATTACTTCCTGGATTCTGTCAATGCAAGGGTTTCCTGTGGAGGTCAGATATGGCCAAAACAAGAAGAGTCCCCTCACGCAAGGTCTGGCTGACTTGCATGATTGTGCCAGAGGAAACTGTCTCGAGGACGAAAGTCTAAAAATCAAGGACAAGATGGAGGCATACCTTAATTCCCCATGCAAAGTCTTTGAAGAAGACAAGTGTGAGGGAATGCCCACTGTCTATGTGGATGGATGCTCTTACCATGTTGACAACAACGGGGAAAAAGAACTTGTGGCTAGTGTAGGGAATGCATGGGTGAATGAGATCCCGGAACCCTCCGCTGGGTACAAGATTAGTCCCCGAAGTAGTCAAGTGGCAGAGTTGATGGCCGTGCATCAAGCCATCCTCACTGCTGTCCAACATCAACTCCACAAACTGGTCATAATCACTGATTTGGATTATGTACGGAACAGGTTTCTGGAGCACCTGGTTAATTGGAAAACCAGAGGCATGTTATGTGCTAATAACAAACCCTTGAAACATGGGAAATTAATTCAAAATATTGATGATCTGGTCACCCCGAATGGGATGACCATCTACTCGAAAAAGATCAAGGGTCATTCCAAAGTAGAGGGACCAGACAAATCTGGAAATGACCTAGCTGGTCAGCTGGCCAAAACCGGGGCCGTCCAAGGGGATCTAATAGAGATCGAGTCAGTATTGTGGGAAATCCAGGTCACTGCTATCACTAGGTCCCAGACAAATCCTCACAATGTTCTCTCAACTGCACAATGGACTAAGGAGACCCCAGATGCTGATTTGTTTACGGCTCAAAAAGGGGATCCAATAATTGGTAAGTTTTATAAACACATTGAGGACCCTGAGAACTTTCCCCTGGTGGATACTGATTACATTGGGAAAGAGGACCTCAGAGTGTTGATGAAATGTCCAAAAATGTTCTGAATCCAAGACGGTTTGTTGGTGAGGAAATCCCTAGCTGGCCATGATCAGTGGGTGGTTCCTTCCTCATTCCGAAGCCTGATGTTAAGTCACACCCATGATGCGGCCACAGCCGGTCATAGGGGGTTTCATACAACACTTGAAATCTTAAGAGAGGTTGCATACTGGCCACACATGGGGCAGGACCTCGACCAATACTTGAAGGGGTGTCTTGTGTGTGCACAATTTCAGCCAACATCCCTCACACACAGTGCACCTCTCCAAAAGAGGGGGATGACACTCCCATGGTCAGATTTACAAGTCGATTTTATCGGGCCCGTGATTCGCTCCTCTAGGGGAAACAAGTACATGTTGACCGTGACATGCTTGTTTACTAAATGGGTGAAATGTTTCCCGGCCCCAAACTGCAACGCAGAAACAGCAGCTGCCTTGATGATCAATCATATCTTTTTGTGTTTTGGACTACCCCAAAGAATCAAGTCAGACAGAGATAGCCATTTCACCAGCGAAGTAATGACAAAGATGTGGGAGATACTTGAGGTTAAAAGGAAGCTACATATTGCTTACAGGATAGCCTCTAGTGGTGCAGTAGAGAGATATAATCGAACAATTGTGAGCATAGCATATTAAAAAAGTTTGTGGCAGATTCTAGGCCAAGTTGGGATATTCGATTACCACTTGTGCTAATGGCCATCAGATCTACCCCTTCATCTGCAACTAAAATGTCACCGTTTGAGCTGATGACTGGACGCAGGATGGTGCTTCCCCATCATCTGTTCTACAGAACCCAAGAGCAGACATTCATCAATGCCTCCACAACCCATGAGTATGTTGAAAACCTAAGAAAACACCTTCAACATGCTTTTGCCTATGCTCAGCGAAATCTAGAGAGATCTGCAGACAGCATGAAGACCCACTATGACTTAAAGACTACCAGAAAAGAATACAATGTAGGAGACTGGGTCTAGTTATACAATTTCCAAAGGAACCAGGCCAAACAGCGAAAATGTCTGCCTTCCTTTTGAAATTGTAGACATAATCTCACCAGTCGCCTACAAGATCCGCATCCCCAAAGGCAGTTTGGCAGAGGGGGAAGATAAGTGGGTCCATATTAATCAACTAAAGTGTTGCCATCCTAGGCACACTCTGCAGCAACTGGAGGAGTCTTCTGGAACCCCAGATGGGGCCACTCCAGATCCATGAACTTCCAACTATAAAATATTCCACATATAGTCTATAAAATACAATAATAAAAATGTGTCCTGATTTATAAAATGTGTGTGTCCGCCCCACTACATTAATAGTGGTGGGGAAATGTCTACAAATATGTTTCTGCTTTGTCATGCTAGGAGAGATAAACCATGGAGACTAACCAAGGAGGATTCCCCGGCGACTGGGAGGAAAGATCTGAGGGGCCCGGAATATCGCTCAATACTCACATCAGGGCTGGCGAGGAGAACCGAGTGATCCACCCCTGATGGAGGAAAAGATGCTAAACTTTGCCATTTGTGGAATCAGAAGAGATGAGGCTGACATCCCAATCTTGCAAGTTTCCATTGATGGACGTTCAACGCCAATCACAAGAAGGGGGCTTGTGGGATGTTTCAACCCACTGGTCCAGGCCCTGCAACCTTACTGTGCATTGCTGGCAGCAGAAACATCAGACATGGCCACTGGAAAGCATGCTGCTTGCTAAAAATCACCCAAAATTGCACAGTAAAAATCTGAAAAATAGGCCGCCATCCACTTTTGCCTATCTCAGTGAACACAGGAGACCACTGCCAAAACCCACTATTGGGCTACCCACAAGTAGCCTGAAACCACTTGAAAAAGCAATGCTGATTGTCAAAAGAAACACAGAGCTGTTTGGAAATCCGTTTTCTTGGTTGTCAAATTTACAAAAATCATGGCTCACAAATCACCCAAATTATCCAACCTCCTTGTTGGGTGTTCCGCATCATTTTACTGCAAGAATCCACACAATTACAATGTAAGCAAGAACCATATGTCATCAGAACAAAATCCACTTTTAAAGATACTTGATGGAAAGAAATCTGTCAAAAATGGGTGAAGTACCGTTACTCACCTCAGACAGACACTGGTAATCTCTAAATCTGACAGGAGAAACTTGTGTTTTCAAAGCTAAGCATGCCAAAGAAGGGATTTCCATCAAAAGTCCATATAGAGTGTCACACATTGTTTTCATGCTGAAAAAGACTGGAATTAAACATATGTTTGTTTATTTTAAATTTATAAATGTAATGTTTTCACAAGGAGCTATGTTACAATTAACCATAAGATAACCTGATTTAGCTAAAAACTTCCAAGAGGCTTTCTTCCCCTGAAAACCTCCCACCTTGTTCATTCCCACCAAAAGGAGAGGATTTCTCATTAGCATGTTAATCAGAAGGGGAGGAGATTTCCTCTGCTGCCCTTTTCAAGAAACAATCTGTTCCTTGAACTGAATAGAAAATGCTAATTCGGGTGTGACTGACAACAACTGCTCTGGCAGGAAGACAAGCCATGTGACTCTCTGACTCAGCCCAGCTTTGGAGGCGGGCCAGACTGAAAATGTGGATTGAAGTTGAAGCAAATGTATGTTTTAGAAAATTGCTTATAGCAAATTGTGCTGAATTGACAAAAATATGAAACTTATAGGTTGTTAAAATGAAAAATGTGCTCACAGTTTAAAACTAATCTGGAATCTGTGTGATGTTCTGAGACTGAACCCTAGACATTATTCATATTCCCGACATTGTGTTTATGTTAGGAACATGAAAAATTACAGGAATATGCCCAGATGGGATGTGTATCCATGTATACAAATTGGTGCAGAACTAACATTGAGAAACCCACCATAAGTGTGAAAAAGTTGTCACTTATGAACTAAAGCTCGCAGAAAGATGAGAGTTGGACAGCTATGTACCTTAAGCAATCTGTCATGTAATTATGTATTATTAACAAGTTGTGCATCTTGGAAATATGTTTTTTGGGGAAAATAGATTTTCTGTGTAAAAAGCAAAGGGGAGGGATTTCCTTTCGGCCATAAACACAGTGTCACTCTGACACATATGACACACTGCTCCTGTCTCAAATCAGGAGAGGGGAAATTCTCTGACCTATCATATCCTTGGAGGGTTGGGCATAGATAATCAGCCTCCCCACCCATTTTGGAAATGGATAAATAGGGACTGTTGAGGACCCAGACACACACTTTCTCACTCATCAACTGATCCACTAGCGAAGCACCCTGCAGGAAGATCCAGACTCCAGACTCTAAAAATAGACCCAGAATCCAGACTCTAGAACTTTCAAGCAGAGAGGCCTAATCCAAAAAGCTGAACTCTTTTCAGCTGGCCTTCAGAATCTTTTGAAACCTGATTCTAACCCCTAAACTTCCAAAGGGCACCACAAAATCCAACAGCCTGGCTGAGCTGTTTTTCTATTCTAGCTAAGAACCCCATGCTAGAACTAAGATCCAGACTTGTAGAGCAGGGCTGTAACCCAATACCCATCAGATCCAGTCCAAGAGGCCACGCAGACCAGAGTGCCATGCTGAGAGCAGAACCCAGTGCCTGAGACCTGTCCGGTGGCAAGAGAATCCCAGCCAAACCCCTTGACCAGATCTTTGACGGGCCCATTCCATTCCAAAGCCATCGGAGTGAGTATTTAGTATAGAACTGTCCCTAGTCATCTCTTAGTTTAAAGTAATCCTATTCAATCCATTTCAACCTATCCAGAACTGCATTTTAGAATCTTGTGTCCATCCTGAATTCTTCTCATTTTATAGTCTGTGATAATTGTAGCGATACTCATCTGTGCGCTGATATTTTCTGAAGAAAGTCAAATGTCCTGGTGCACAGCAATCAGAGCGGAAGGCGCCCTGTTCTGGTGGTTTTCCCGTTGGGTATCTTGTACTTTCATAGCCCCTTAGTATAAGTCCATCTTGGTTCCTAATCTTTAAAGCACATCTTTCATTTTGAAATCTTGGCTCTGTTTCTGAAAGATCTACCTTCACAAAAACCTCTGTAACTTTTGAATCATACGTCCTAGAAACGAAATTTAAATGTCATTTCGAAGCTAACCTACTCAGCTTACAAAACGTCAAAAGACATTCCAATTCCTTATAGTTTTTCCATAATCATGTTTCCCGCACGTGCAAAAATTGCTGCGATTTCGAATTTGGCTAAATTTCACTTCATAAAAAAACAGCTATTTCTTGCTTTCAACTTTTGAATTTCATTTTCCATCTGCTAATCATTCTATAATCATTGCTAGTGTTGACCTGAACCAATCCAAAGCCACTCTCACTAGTTCTGAATCCATTTAGTGAATTAAAATCATGTTTAGCATTTTCCCATTCAATTCAAACCACATTTAAAAGCAATTGACCTGTTTAAATCTAAGCTTGCTGGGGGAATTGGGATTGAACTGCATTGTTGATTGTTATTCCTGATACCTGTGTGCCCTCATTCCATATGTTCATATGGAATGTTGGGGGGAGTGAGTAGTAACAGGGGAAAGAGTGATCATATTGTCTTTTGATTGAAGTCATATCAAGTTTTATTTCTGTGTTGCATTTCTTCCGGTCATTGCAATCTCTTGAACCCATACAAAGTATTATCTGCTAGATTATTCTTCCTATTCCCTCTCCTAATTGATTAAAGAGATTGTTGATATTGTAATATTACCCACCGCTGATCATTGTTCATATTCATAAGTGTGATATTCAGATATTATTCATATTCATAAAAATATAATCTATATGTTGTTCAATTCTTCAAATAAATATTTTAATTTGCAAAACAAACCTATTTCTTGGTTCAGGGAGACCGGGGGGATTCAAAGAGAGGGGCGCTATATAAGGGTACATCATCCAGAATTAAATGAACTTTTGACATAAAAATATATAAATAAGGGTTTCCAATGGGCATCTCATACTAGGCATTGACTTAGTTGGAGTGCTGGTTTGAAATCACTTACATCACACTTCCAGTATCTCCTCCCCAGTTCCTGCAGACAAAGCACTGTGGGACTGGCATCACCAGGCAAAGACTGCTGTCAAAATAGCCAGTACTGGACCTTACGGAAGGCTTTAAATGGGCCAATCTGCTGTGGATAAATGGTGGTGAGAGCCCCTCCCTTAAGTGAGTCATCTCTGTACTTCAGAAGAACAAGGATTTCACTATTATATTATTATAATATTATTATTATAATTGCCTATTTATAACGCGCTTAATACCCAGATGTTTCTAAGAGCAGACCCGGGAGTTGAACCTGTGTTGCTCTGCATCGTCTTGCTTCCAAGGTGAGCGTGTTGCTCCTGAGCTATCCTCCCTGGCCTAAAAGGGCCATTATAGGGGTACAATCTTCCCAAAGCCATAAGCAAGTGAGGTGAAGATACATCTTTCACATGTGAAGGTAGGGTCCACAAGGGATTATTCACTGTGCCTGCTTTGCGGGATGAGTAATGCAGCACGTTGGAGCAGTAGACTGGGCCCTCTAGCCAGGAGGCCACTATCACTACATCAATCTAATTAATTTTGCTATCTGTTAAAAAACAGATCAATAAAATGAATGGCCAACAACATAGATAAAAGGTGTTTGGCATAAGGTATCTATGTTTGAAAGACAGGATAAAAAGGAAGGATATGGGACAGTGCCTTCCTCTATAACCTCCACCGTGGGATGAGATAAATATAAAGTGTATTCTTATTTTAGATATTGTTGTGCCTATCACCAGCTGCAGGTCACTCTCATCTTCTCTACTTGGACTGGGAGGGATAGATTGGTAATAGCCTGTGCCACTTGAAGAATCACAAAGGGTGGCGGCTTTGAAATCCTAGTGCAATGAGCAGCTGTGGTCTGAAAGTTGACAGAGGTGAATATGTGCAGTGTTATAGTACGCTTAAGTCATGTCAAGATTTAAGTAATACAGGACATAGCTCTGCTATGTGCTCATCCGCAATTCATTGCAACTCACCTTGGTTACTTAATGACTACAGATTCTCTTTGCTGCCCGTATCCGGATACTGCAACTGATGAACGAATCACATGCCATCTTGTGGCTCCAAGAGCTTCCAAACAGATGTTTCGTGCAAGTGGCTGCAGATCGTGGTGATGTTGTTTTTTAAGACCAGTTCCCATCTTAATTTCAAAATTTATTTCAGATAGTTTCAAATCCATGAAACCATCAAAATCAGTCACATTAAACAACATGAATCACATCTCCCCGTACCATGCCACAGTGGCAGGAGAAAAGTTGGAATGCTTCAATTATATACATATATATATATATATATATATATATATATTTAAAGGAAATCCTCGAACATGGCGTGCAGCCTTGTCTGCTACACCTAGCCAAACATTGGGTCATGTGGGCCACAAAACAGTATCTGTTTTTTTGTATTGAAGCATCAACTCCTCGCAGGTGACCCAACATTTCAATCGGGCCAAAGAAAAAAAGATGGCAGAAGTACTCTCAGCTTCCACATCCAGTCATGTTTCTGGGGAGAGGATTGTTTGTGCATGTTATTGTTTTGCTCATAGAAGCAGAAATGGGAAAATAATTTCTGGAAATAGTAAAGCGGTTGTTGTGAGAAATGGAATACTCTTTGATACCCTTCTCTGTTACCACTCCCCAAATGTGATGTGAACTCAGACGTGTAATTAAGATTTACAGGATGTTTCTTGCTTTATGGATTGTGCCCCTTGTATCTTTTACTTTAAGGGAAACATATTAACACAGCTATTTGAGGCATGACATTAGTGATGATTATACTTTAAGTTCAGTTTTCTAATAATACACTTTTTTTCATTGATCAAAGATAGTTCCCTGCAGATACTCATGGGCCAGGATGATAACTCAAGGGCAACATGCTTGTCTTGGAAACAAGTCAACACTGAGCAGCATAGTTTTGATACCCGGTCCTTCACTTAGAGGGTGGAACCTGGCATGAAGGGTGATATAACATCCCAATTTAAAATATTTGTTTTTTACTCATGCGAGTATCTCTGTAGCAAAATTGCATGTCACACTTTGTGCTTCCATGTCATTTTGTTGTCTCTAATCCCCTTTCAGACGGCCAACTCGGGTGCCAAGTCCTAGCAGCACTTTAACAAAACAAAGATTATCTTCTCACCACCTGAATGCAATTGCATCAACATTAATAGATTATCACAATGTACTTGTTTCAGGAATAGGAAGCTAAATCCCGCCCTGAGCCCCCAATCCGTAATAGTTTATGGAGAAGCCACCCTCAACATGGGGGGTTCCTTCCCTGCCCATTCACGTGGATATGCAACAAACTGTTTAACAGATTACTTTTGTATCCATATGTCAGACACATCATTCCCCTTGGATCTCTCTCCCCTGAGCTAACAATGAGCCAAGAACCAGGCCTGTGTACAAAATATATTGGTGTTTATTTAATTAAAAGTAATAGAAATTAGCACGAAAATGTCAAAAACCACTTTTTCCGTGGCACAATACAATCAACTTCTCTCAGCATAAGAAAATCACAAACGTAAGTTAAAAAGAACACAATCACAATTCTTCACTTTCTACAAATTTCACTTCACAAAATAATTACATTGATCAAAACAAAGGCACTTATCTTGTAATATTTTGGGATTTTGATTTTCATGCAGCCTTAAAAGGCTAGCAGTAGGATTTCAAGATTAATAATTATGATTTTGCTCACACATTTGGTTTTAAATAAACACAGGGTGATTTAACGGTTTGTTTTTCAGACCCCCCCATGCTTTGAACTATGTTGGCAAGTCAGACAGAAAAATTGGAATGCTTTGGGGAGTTTAGGATTTCAGACCCCCCTTATTGAAAGGCCTGTGTTGGGGACACTGGATAAAAAGGTTGGACTGATTTAAGAACAAAGACACCCCTCTTCCTTAAGAAGTCAGGGTCAGCTGAACAACAAGGATTACATAATTAATTTATTGGCTATAGTTTTCAGCACACACTGGGAAGCGAGCTTTGTTAATTTCAAATTTTAACAAAATTTACCCTGTAATATTCTGCCAAATGGGGTATTAATTATTCATATTTTTGGTGAAAACGGCTAAGGATCTACACAGTTTTGCCTTTCCACCCACTATAAAGAGAAAGGATTCAAGGCAAGCAGACTCCACCACCCTTTGGTTTCCCAGGGGTAATTTCTACTTACATAGCACGCCTCTCTTTAAGGTTCAAGGAAGCTAACTGCATCTCAAGACACTCTGGAAAGACAGGGCAGGGGTATGGTCACTCCACTCTCAAATATGGCCTCCCACTCTCCACCATAGGACCCAAGACAGCTCTGAGACCTTCCTAGAAATAGACAGCTCCACCCAGATGCTTTCTCAGCAGTATCCTCTGGTGTCTCCTTATAGCTGTCAGATGGTAAATTTCAGCAACCTTCCTAATGGTATGTCTCTAGTCTGTCTGCTCCTGTCTTCCTTTTTCGGTCCCCTGTCTTAGTGCAGTCCCCCTTATATAGCAGCGATTACACCACCAATTTTATAATCTTGGTGAAGTACCCTGCAAACATCCCTGCCACTAGGATTGGACAGTTACCCTTCTCTCTTCTCCCAAACCCAGCCTCTGAGTCAGGATTGGTTTAGGGGTCTGGAGCAATATATGGCAACTCCCATTTTTAATCGCCCTTTGTTCTCCTTCCAACTTTTTGGTAAAAACTAGTTATGTATCACACACAACTTCATCATTGTTCTAGCCATTGCTATACTAAACATATTTTCTGATTCAGCTAATCATGGAGAATTAGATAAGGTACCATATAGCACAGCCATGTGGCACCTTTCTTCCGTTTCCATAAAAAGCACAACAGTTATGTGTATGTAAGTTATTAAGCATATCCATGATTTCATTTCCCACCTGCTCACCAACTCTCACATTTGGAACATGTTCAGATCAGCCAGAAACCTAGTTTAACTGGCCATTACAGTTTCCAGAGACACAAGTAGATACATTTTATATCCCCAAAAATGCCTGGAAATTACATAACAGATGATACATAGATGAAATCCATCCACCTTTAATGGCTGATAAAATGGCCTAAATGATAATAGTCCTTTTAAATTAATGGTGAATCTTCATGTGGCACAACTGGCCCTGACTCCTGCCTTCTGGCCATGTTTTTCCTCTGGGCCAGCCTGTGCCTTTAGCAGTCTGCTTTGGGGTGCTCTTTGAAGTGGGAGACCCCATTTTCACACATATTAGTCATGCTCCAGCAAAGGGGTAACTTTTCTTGAAGTGAATGCTATCATAGCCAGCACGTCTGGCGAACACTGAATTTCAACACTTTTAGCAGGATATTTTTACTGCAGTTGGTCATAAAATGGGAAATGTGACATCCAGGCTGGAAGTGGGAGATGTCCTTGTGAGGTTTTGTCCACAGCCAGCAAAATGGACTGCCTTGGGCTGACATTTCCCATGAAGACAAAGTGGCTCTTCAAATGTCACTGGAGTTTTGTAGGTGAAACATAATATACATTGCTTTTGGTCAACCCGCACCGTTTTGTTTTCCTGACATTTTTCTGTGAGCAGTGATATTTTCTTTCACTTTTACTTTTTAAAACCTTGTTTATTTGCACACACATGTGCACGCCATCTTTGTTTTCAAGGTTCAAACATCCTGTTTTCCATGTGACAGGAATCTTCCATTCCTCTTTGCTTTGTAAATTAAAATCCCTGTTTATCATTTGTTAATGACAGGTAGGCCCCTTTCCACATGGCGCTTTAATTTTAGTTGGAAAACAACAACAAAGTCCAGGCGATTTTTGTTTCAGTGTTTAAAATCCAATCATGTGAAAGGGACTTCTGTTTGAGGATTTTAAATCATGGGCCAGGTCCCTTCACAGTCATGCAGGAGTCATACCACCCCCCTACTAGTCCCCTCAGCATCCCTTGTCTTCACTTGCCCTTGGGTTAACTTATACCGGACTAGCCCTAACCTGGTCCACCATGTCCACCGCACTCACGCTCCCTTCCCCCATCTCTTTCCCTGACACTTGCCATCTTTGCCCCCCAGCACTCACCCACCCCCCTCCCTTGGGAACCTCACTCCTTCACTTCTCCCTCTCCCCCTGCACTTATCTCCTTGTCTTCTACTTGCACAGTAGAATTATCACAAGGCCAATATTACAGTTTTTGTTGTTTTCCTATGCCCCCCCAACTTGTCTTGTGGTGCCTAGAAACACTTATATAGGCGCCATACGAATGTCCCAAAAAATTAAATTAAAAATAGTAATGTGGAAAACTTTGCTTTGCAAACTCAGAAGAGAGTATTTCCAACGTCAGCAGTTAGAACTACAGCAGGTGGGGATGCAGTGTCTAGCTACTTTATTAAAACCTTACAAAATGATCAAATATTAGATATGTTAGCAAAAATCCCCCCTGTCTATAGGAATGGATACAGCCACATTATACATCAACAAAAAGAGGGTGACATTTTTCAATGCAGTTTCAATTGAATGTAATGCTTCATGATATACAGCTTCAGTCATGGAATCTATAGAACGTAAATATATACTAATGAAGCTTTATTACAAAGATTGAATCATAAATCACAAGCGATTTATTTTCAACAAAGTAACGAACGATTTTGATAGATAAAAGGATGAGAGACTCTATTTCCCCACAAGCATGTATTGTGCAAAATAACATTCTTCCTAAGAATTAAAAATCCTTGAAAAAAGTTATACAAAACGAGGGGATATAAATGGTGCCTTTGTGGAACGGTGGGCCCAATAGAAAGTTTGAAACATTTATTTATGAACTGGCCTGATTTGCATGCAGTAAGGTTTGCTTAAGGGGTATCAGAATTACTTTTTTTGGAGGGAGGATTATTTTAACGGAAGAATATCAAAATGACAGCCATACAATTTGTTGTATGTAATTTAAAATATTTTGTATGTTTATGGAACTAAGTGGGCATGTTGTTTATTATGTGAAAGATTTTTTTTAAACCCACGAACACAATAAATATTAAGAATGAAACATCTCTGAGCAATCCATAATCGAATACATAGAACCGCAGTTTTAAATAGGATCGCAAGCAGGACTCATGTCCAAAGTAGCAATTCTTGGAGAAGAAATACAATTGTATTTTAAACAGAATAGATGTGTCCACTGTGCCTACCCACGATGGGAGGCTCGATTTCGAGCAATGCACGTGTTACACCACAGTGCGCGTTCCATTTTTAAGCTGGAATTGCATTGCCTTCACCTACACTCTGCTGAGCATATATTCTACAGGACCATAGACATTTCTATGTATAACTATGTTGATGGTTAGAGGCAATGCAAATTAATAATTTCCACAGCGTTCGACCAACTATTATAAATAAAAAAAACATGATGGGCCTCATTACGAGTTTGGAGGTTGCCATGCCGTTTTACCGGCATGGCTACCTTCAAACTCGGGTCCGGGTCCCGCAAAAGGGGACTTACCGGGCCATTCCGACCTTGGAGGGCCCGGTAATTCCCTTTCGCTGGACCCGGACCCGGTACATCCCCATTCCCATTCGAGCCCCCAAAGGGCTCAATGGGAATAGGGAGGATGCTAACAACGGCCGTCAACGACGGGCCCGCTCTTAGCGTCCTGGACTGCTAGTGGGTCCTGCTCTGCACGTCTGGTCTGGCCAGGTGTGCAGAGCGGGACCCGCTGCAGACCTCGTAATGTGGCGGCCCGGAATGAACGGTGCCGGTCCCTTACCGGCACTGTTCATTCCGCGGCCGCCACACTCCTAATGAGGCCCAATGATTAGGTGCGTCGTTTATGCTTGATGCATTCTTAAACCTCTTGATACAAATGAAAAGAAACTCTGTTTTTCCATAATTGTGCAAAACAGCATGTTTTCAATGTAACCACAAAATGAGTTGAGGTCCTGATTGCTTCAATATACGGTGAAAAAAATAACTCAAAATAAGCGCGCAGTGTCTAGTGGTGCTGCAGGCGTGCAATATGGGTGTTTCTAAATATAATCTCACAATCCAGTAGTGACCAAGGGTACCTATCTGACTGCATTATGTTGTGTGCCATGCACCACAATGAACATGTTGTGTGACTGCAGGCTCGTGTTGCTTTGCCGGCACGAGGCAGGCCCATATTAGCTGTCAGCTGTCCGCTATTTATAGAATGGCCAAGTTGACAATCGATGTGATGGAGGGTAATTGATTAGAAGGGTGCACTTGACTTAAAGGTTGAAGGTAATGACAGGCACTCCAAGTGCCCGTGTGTTAGGAAATATGGCGGGCTTGTGAAACACCGTTTATGCTATTGCTCAGCCTTGCTGTGCCCCTTTGCATGACCATTAACACACATGCACGCTATCTTAACGCGTGGAGGATTAGCTGCATAGAGAACCTGTTTTTCAGTGCTTGACAAAAGAATAGTACGGGTTTGTCGCATCGGTGCAGAAGATGTTTGTTTTTGTGCTGGGAGTTTTCTTTTATATAGCACAGCATATCACCACTAAGGCATCATGGCGCTATAGAAACACAGAAGGAATACAAGTACAGCGTTGGTGGATGAGTACCCCATAATGAAGGAAGACAGATTTGTTGTGCTATTATATGGGTTTCCTGAGCAAATAGGTTTTAGGGTTTTTTAATTTACATAATTTAGCATTTATATAGAGCTACGAACCCTCAGGCATCTGAAAGCTGCTTATTATTACCCACGGTGTGTGGTTCTCATTTATCGACCTCGGAAGGATGAAAGGCTGAGTTTGGCATTGCCAGGATTCGAACTTGCATCAGCAAGTTCTGCACAGATGTCAAAGCAGCTCTACTTGCTGTGCTATCAGACTGTTGGTTCTTAAGGGAAGGAGGTGTGTGTGGGATCTCAGTTCCAAAGGTCAATCTTTGGCTACGATGTCAGAAAAATCACAGACAGCAAAATGTCTCTTTCTTTTATTTTCAGTCGTGTGAGTTGACTATTGCATATACATCTTAGTCCACGTCTTGGCAAATAGCTCTATGCACAGTTAAAAACTGGACTTTATCGACAATGCAGTTATTTAAACACAATTCTCTTTTTTGACCGTAAACCAATTTAATGAGGCTAGCTCAGCTGAAAAAGAATGACACTTGTTCACCCTGAGAAGCAGTCGAGATGGGGATGTCGTAGATACATCATAACATGCGTTCATTAAAGAGAAAAGTGGTCAACTGAAATGATGGGTTTAATGGAAATAAAGGCATTCTTCCGTACAGTATATTTCCACAATTAAACACTGAGCTTAACACACAGTTAATGCATTCTAATGCCCCATCATAACATGTTAGTATTTTGTAACTGTAAACCGAACAGTAGCGAATGATGCTACAAACATTTGTATTGAGGCTCCTTCTCGTTGTGCTTTTTCATCCTTGTTTTATTTTTTCTTTATTAACGTCGCTTGTTGGATTGAGAAAAAACGTTCTTGACAATCAGAAAATTGCAAATTATTGTCCGTAAATGAAATAAGTAAGAGAAATTAATTACATGTTATGCTATTTATATCAGAGTTAGGACTACTTTTGCACAAAATAGCTGCTCCCACATGAACCCAACTCTGGAATTGCTTGTTTGGTTCCCCGTTGACATGTTCATTTATGTTATGGTGTTTCATTTGAATCGACTCTTGGTGCTCTGGTGGAACTGAACAAGTGTGGGGACATGGTTTCCTTAGTAAAAAGTGAAAAGAGAGGGAACATCAAGATTGCTGAGCTGGATATAACCTGGAGCTGGAGGGGGATGCAGATTTTGTATTCATACTTCAATAATCGAAACGACTCAGGTAGTTACCAAAAGAAAGACTGTTTTTTTTAATATCAATTATCTAAAACAGAAAACAGGGAGCATAACGAACATCAACGAACTCGCTCGATCCTCTTACTCAATTCATTTTAGTAAAAACTAAGACTTTATGCATAATATTCATCATCACTGACGTTTAACCTACGTATTACCAACGTCATCCTATGTGGCAAACTACAAAAACCTATGCAAGTGGGTGATTAGCTCTGTGTGAACATCTAAATATGCGATCCATATTAGTATAAAAAAGTGTGAATATGTGATTGGTTATTTAACATCAGGTGTGGCAACTAAGCCCTTCCCTAAAAATGACCACTACGAATGTCACTAAATACACAACGTCCCATTGGTTACACAACTATAGGATGCCTAATTGTGTGGTACTCTACAATTGGACTCTAACCCCGTCAGCACTTTCCCACCTACATCTAGCAGCAAGCAGGCTGGCCATCCAGGTGCTGGTGAGGTCGCTTTAACATTAGCTTCCCACAAATTAGCATATCAATCCATCAGCATCTCAGTCGTCTACTGGCATTTAGGCTGTGAAGCTCGGCCTTGAGAGTGTTCTTAACTCTGGGAAATTCAGAGAGTGAAGGCACACTCTGCCTTCATGCGTAGGTGTGACCACCTCATTCGTCCAACTTCATCCTTACACGTAACTGGAGACCATAAAATCAAGCTTCTAGTGTATTAAAATACAATTGTTTAATAGACCTCTGACATCTTCCTTGTTTTGCTCATGCCTTCTGAACAGGAGTTGTGTTCTTTCACACGTTTTGTATCCAATACTAGTCCACTCCAGTCTTGATAAAACCTTGGATTCTTTGGCTCATCCAGTCTTGTTGGCTGAGATTCACTTTGTAATTCAATTTGCTTTTTCAACTGTGACACACTGAAAATAAGGCTTTCTCTCAGCCTTTTTGGTAAAATCCAGCACTGCCATAATGCGTAGTGGAATGTCCATCCTTCACTCATACATATTCATCTATATATATATATATATATACATATATTGGCGTTTGCCGCAATCTGTTCACTATCAAGCTTGAGACTAGCTACACGATTACTTTGCTTGCTTGAGTTTCTTTTGCATCTGTACACGTGTAAAATAACTTGACGCCTTCATCAATTCTGTGGCATAAGCTTCTTCACCTTGATCCCAAGATGTCACTTATCTTCCATACTTTCTTGATGCCTTATAGAATATTTGTATTCTCTGGGCTGGGAATCTCCTAGGTACATTAGTTCAGCTCTGCATGATGTCACCATTCTCCAGTATCGTTCATTTGCTCTGCTTCTTCAGGAATCTCATTTAAACCACCATAATATTTTCAGTGCAGGTATGGTTTCCTTAATGGGAATCTTGGCTCTAGGATTCTCCTAGGTATTGTTATTCCCAAAGGTATTGTACAGTTTTCATACTCTGCCCTTTGTCCTTTCAACTGCTCCGTGTATGTCACATACTCTGGCTTTCAATCTATGGGTAATATGGGTGGGGCGGTTGAAATGGGGGTACTTGGCTCCTCCTCTACACTGCTTTGCTGTTGGACTGATGCGTGCAAGTCTGTTTCCAGTAAGTTCTTTTAGTGAGCACTTTAGGTATTTGCATGCAGATTGGGGCCTTATGTACCATGGTGCGAGTATGGTTTGCATGGGATGGTGATATGTAATTTGGAGGTTGGAGAGGAGTAGCATTCTCATGTTTGATATCTGCTGAGAAAGCTATTCAATTACGGGTGGTGGGTGGCTTAGTTGCTATGCTTCTTGAGGTGATATGCCCCAAAGCAGCGATCAATCCTGTCGTTAACGGCCCACCGGCCAAGTTAAAGGCCTGAGCGAAGTGAGAGCCCCTAACGAAGGCGGTGGTGCTGTTACCAACAGGGCTGAACCGCCGCTGAGGGGAATATTGCTATTAGCAACTGTGTAGTTCCCTACATGGGTGCGTGCTCTAGCACCTTGAAATGTCTTTTGTGCTAGATGGAATTACAAATAATGATCTCAGACCAAATAACCGGATAGCCTCAAGGAATTATTCTCATTTAAAAAAGCAGGGAGAACTGACAGACATCGGACTGATGCATGTACACTCACATAATATCTTGATTACACAGAGGTCTTATACCCCAATACGTGTAATATATGACACCATTCTATGTGGCAAATTATAAAATCTATTTACGGAAAGGGATTGGTTAAGGGAACATATCTACATATAAAACACATATGAATTAGTACATTTTTGGCTACCCCTTATCTGTGGGCATGTCTTGAACTACCTCGAAATAAATATAGTACTGATTATAGCGGACAAAATGGCTGTGGATTGGTCTATGTAACATTGTATTTAAGGTCGTCCCTCAAACCCACTGATTGGTTGCCATGCTATCCCAACCTTGGGCTTTTGGCTCTTTAGCAGTACGCGGGTAAAACGAAATGTAGGTGTTTGAATCCTGTCAGACTACTCAGTGTTTTCTCAATTAGTCCACCATCTCTCATTGGCCAGCCATAAGTCAAAGGCCCTCATTCCGAGTTTGGAGGTAAGGGAAAAACGATGCCGGTAAAGGATTACCGGCATCGCTTACCGCTACGGGCTATTCTGACCAACCACACCACTATTTACGGCACCATAAAGTACGATGCCGTAAATAGCGGTCAGGGTGCATGCAGGCGACCCACCATGCTGGCATTAGCGGCATGCCGTAAACAGGATAAGATCACAAGTGATGCAGACATGCAAATAACGGCCTCCTAAAGGCCGAAAAAGTGCTTACCGGCATGGTGTTTGTTTGTTTGTTTAGTATTTATTATGCGCGCCGGACCCTAGGGTATAAGGGCACAGAGGCAAGAAGATGTACAGCTTAGACCAAGGTTACAGGTTACAGGTTACAAGGTCAAAAGTTACAAGCGTGTTATACAAGTGAAAGGTAACATTTCTAGCAGGCAGGTGGGTAGAGGCAGGTGGGAGCAAGTTCATGCAATCATTTAACATTTGTTGTCGTCATCCAGTTGATCACATTTTGCCAGAATTTGGTAAAAGATTGTTCTAGTCTCACAGTGACAGGTAGTTCGTTCCACAATTGAGCAGCTTTGACTGGGAAGCTGGCTCCACCTATAGTGTCGAGTTTAAATTGGGGTACTTGAAGGCGATTGGTGTTGGATAGTCCTGTTTGTTTTATGGAGTGTGTTCTAGTGAATCTGTCCTTTAAGTATTGTGTGGCTTTATTATGTAATGATTTGTGTGCAAGGGTTGCAGTTTTAAGGCTGATTTTCTCATGGGTGGAGAGCCTTTTATGTTTCCTTCTTGTTTCTGAGATGTGTTCTCTCTTAGGAATGTTCAATGCTGCTCGGAGAGCATTGTTTTGCTGTATCTGAATTTTGTTGATGGTGGATTTGGTGGCTCCGATGTTCAAGGCATTACAGTAGTCTAGTTTGGAGATAATTAGGGCTCTGGCTAATGTTAGGCAGCTGTGCTGGGATAAGAATTGTTTTCCTGCTCTGATTAGTTTACATGTGTAAGCTGTTGATGAGGCTAGGGTATTTACCTGTTTGGCCACATGCCGGTAAGGGACGGTACTTACCTCTAAACTCTGAATTTTCTGAGTCACATGTGACGAGACCACACATTTGTTCATTTCAGCCTCTTATTTACTGCTGTTTGATTTAATTATGCAGGTGCTGTTGCTCCTCTTGGCCTCTAAAGACTTGCTCACTCTACCTTGCATAGACTTCATACACTTTTAACTGTCCAAAACTTTGGCCGTTGCAGATGTTTTCTTCTTTAATCTAAGAGGAATGTCTCCTTCATTCATAGCTTATCCTGGTTAACTCCCCTTGTGCTTTGCAATTGTTCATTAAAATGCATCCTTGGTCCTGGGCCAACATAGCCTTTCTGTCGTTCTGCACACAGAGCCTTCCAGCTTTGTCTGATTCTGCAACATTGGTCTGTCTCTGAGGTAGCTTGGTTGAATTCGACATGAGCCAGTGTCCATTTTCCTATCATGGCCGTCCTTGCCACGTTATATATTCCTCAATAGCAAGCCTCTATATGTTTCCTTTATACCTTGCATTGCTGCGTATTTACAGTTATTGACGAGTAAGTTACCTCATCTTCATTGTATTTAAGATTACTTTAGCCTTAGGTACATGTTTCTCTTTGGAACGCTAACCTCCTCACAGTGCTAAGATTAAATCGAGCCAAAACAGACGGCAACAGTTTCCAGGTGAAAGCCGACTAACATTGGAACTCCCTCGCTCCCCACTTAAGGACAGACCAAACCTATCCACAATTTAGACGCAAATGCATTCACTGGTTAAAGGAAAATGACCGCTAAACCCCACACGGCCCACACTCTGCCTTTGTATATATTTTTACATTCACTACCTGTACTCTAACTGAATATATCTGTATTCTCGCTATGTAAACTGAATCATGCCTTCTGTATATATTCGTAAACCTTTGTACAGCATTGTAACCAAGCTTTGAATATTCCTGTTACCTGAGCCCCAATACCCTTGGGTCTGGTTCACAATACAAATAAATAAACAAATAAACAAACAAACTTTAGTTACATTGTTACTCTTAAGTATTTTCATATCATTTCTCACATTGGTTCATATATTGTCTTCATGACATCACTCTGCCCTTGTCAGATTTCACTTTAATGTTCCATGATGCCCTTAAGTGTGTGCTGACATTCTTCCCTGCAACATCCTTCCACACTTTCAGTGCAAGGGTACATTCTGTAGGGCTGTCAGAGTGATTAACATCTCTCATGCACTCAATGTGGTACTGGAATGATAACGGGGGTCCCATTTACTGCTCCTCTACTATTGTTTCAATATGAAGGGGTGAGGGGGGAACTAGTAGAAACGTATCCACCTGCTCCTCTACATTCCCCCCTCTGGTATCATTTTCAACCATTTACTCTTCATCCTGTTTTTATGATCCTTGGTCTAGTAGAACTTGGTTCACGGAGGTGCAAGGGCACTTTTCTTTATATTCTCATCGGCATTTCCCTCATTATGCTTCTGCTCACCAATTCCAGAGTCTATATCAATCCCGATCTTCATCCTGATTGTTTTTTTGGCTGTTTTATGGCTCCTCCTTCCATTGCTGTAATCACGTTTAGAGCATATCTGTTCTGAAGGGTCATCAACCTGATGGCTCTCATTTCTTCTCTGATAGCATTTCATTATTTTATTGTTGCATTGATTGTCTTTAGTCGCTCCCATCCTGTAATCTGCAGCCACTTGGCGTTTACTGCAGCTAGAAGTCCTGGCAAAAATAAAGCTGTCATTATCATTGCCATCTTGCTGAATACTTTATGCACATCTGGAATATTGTCATAGGCCTCCATTGATTTTGCTGAAAAATAATTCTCTCTCTTCTGCTGGCAGATGTTGGGTGATCTATTTTTCCTCTGGTCTTAATTAATTGTTGGAAATTCATCAATATGGAGGTCTCTTTGGAGAATCACCAATGCTAGAACATGTATTGTTACAATAGAACATATTCCTCCACAATTCTTAGGCAACTGCATGTAAGCTCTCAATCCAGAGTCCCAATATTGATCGATTAACACTGCAGTTCCTTCATTCATTCATTGAACTTCAATTATCTGTCCACATCCTTTGTTTTTTCCAAGCAGGATCAGGCCATCCTTCTTGAAGCATGTTGTTGCATTCCTTACTCCTTGGACCCATGTAAGTAACTTTGAGTACTTAGCTCATTATTCCAGGCATTGTTCACTTACTGTCTGCACTATGCTTGCTGATTCTTTCTTCAATAGGTGTGCAGGGCAACCCAATAGTCCTTCTTCCCATCTGGCACAGGTGAAAATACATCCATATATCACTAGCTGAGGTGTCTCTCTGCATCTTGGCTCTCCTGACTTTTCAGTTATATCTAAGCAATTCAGCTTCTTCATCTGGACAACCTTTATTCGATCTCCAATCTGGGATGGATACATACGTTTCTTGCTTGTCCCTCCTAGTCCATTTTCCATCCTTATAGTTTTCACATACTTGTCTTCATATGGGAATGCTAATCTTGATCACCATCGTAACATACACCATTTTCCTTCAAATTGTCCTCTGGTTGTACATGTTACTAGATGACTGAGGCATTTTGCATCCTGTGTAGACATTTCTCTTGCAATAAATGTTCTTGTCACATTCATGGCATACAGTATTATGTAACAAACATAACATCATTAATCTGACGTTCTTTCTCTCACCTCTTTCATATGCTGATACCATAAATTATTCTTTAAATGAACTTAATATTCAAGATACATATTTATTTCTTCATGGTTCTGCTCAACATTCCTTCTAAAATGAAATAGACCCTTAGTTATATTGTAAAACAGGCTCTCTGTACCTCTATTGGGGACAATAATAGATACTTCATTGACACCCTCCAAATCTGTATGACGTTTTATAACATGTTGAAATGCCATAATAATAAGGAGAAAAACACACATCATAATACCAAATGATATCACCATCAATATTCCATGAAAACCTATTGACTTTCTGGATGCTGGAGAATCTCTGAAATGTTCAAGCCTCTCCATTTTGTGTTTACTTTAATATGCACATTTGTCTACTCCTTTTGAATAACTTTTAATCAGAAACTGTAATATAATTGTGATTATCACTCCCAAATAATACAATTATTCTTGAATCCTATAGAAACATAATTATGTTTACTCCTCTTCCGATCAGGGCTGAATAAGACTATAATATGTAGGGAAAAATAGCATACAAGAGTGTGTGTATTGTCATTATGTTAAGCAGCATACATGATGAACAATATTCTTTTTTCCTCTTCAAGCTCTGGATTCTTCCATCATTGGCTCTTTTATCCTATCTAAGAAAGGTCCAGGATAGCTGCAAGTCTATTTTCTCCTTATCGAATTTTGGAAAAAGTTAATCCCTAATTTTAAAGACTGATGTGCTCGTCATTCTCCTTATTCTCTTTATTCTTGCTTTTGGTAATTGAACGAGTCAGTATGCATGAAACTACTTATCTTGCTTCATTGAGGGTAGTTGCAGGAGGGGTCGGTGTTTCAAATTTATAGGGTTTGATGTTGTCTAGATGCAGCCAAGCTCTTCGTCCATTTAATTTCACTACAGTTGGGCTAACTTCTTCCACTTAATATGATCCTTCAATGAGGGTCATATTCCAGGTGCATACAAATGTATGCAATTGCAACGGGTCGCCTGGATACAAACTTGGGGGCTTTAGCAATTCTTCCATTTCAGGAGGCTGATTGGTTTTGTTGCTTCTTTTTGACCCATCCCTTCTGTTCATGATCTGTTGAGACAAACACAATAAATACTTGCAATCATTGTTGTTAGGTAATCATGCAACTCATCACCTAATGTCTTCCCTACACTGTGGGCATCAGTTCTTACCCTACTTGGAGGAGTAAGTGAGGTTCTCATACAGTGTCCAGTCACCAACTCATGAGTAGTTAGATGGTAATCTGAGCGAGGCTGATTTCCAGGTCATATAGGGCAAGGGGCATGCAATGTAGCCATCCCTTTTTTAAGGGTATTTTGAGCTTTGCTATTTTTTCCTTTAATAATCTGTTTATTGTCTCACAGACGCCATCTGGCTGGTGGTAATAAGTGGAAGATAACCTGATGGGAGAAGTTTCTGTTCAAACAGCTCATTTATAAAATGTGATCCATTGTCAGACCTCAAAACTTTGCACACCCTGCACCTGGGGAACATCTCACGTACAAGGAACTTGGTGGCACATGAGGCATCTGGGTACGTGCAAAGACATGCTTCGATTCATCTAGAAATATGGCATACTATGATGAGCATATATCTGTAGCTGTTGCATGTTTGTGACAAATCCACATAATCTATATGTAGATGCCAAAATAGTACATTGGGTCTAGGAATGGTTCATCTTACTGTTCGTAAAGTGTGCACTGCAGTAAACTTCTGTCACACAATGTAATTGACTTTGAACAGTGCCACATGGTCTAATCGATTGAGTGAGAACCATTCTTCTGCAATTGTAGCAAGAAGATCTCTCTCTCTCTCAAGTCATATGTGCTGGGTAGTGAAACTGCTCCAGCACTCCTCTCAAAAATGCTACAGGCATAACTGACTTTCTAGTGCTATCCTGTCTCCAAATTGCCTCAGTGTGGGATAAAGAACAGCCCGCTTTCTCCATAAATTCTATACTTCCTGTGGGGCTTAATTGGACAATAGGCAGCATGTTAAAGCCCTCCTTTACCAACATGCATTGTCCTGTCATTTGTTTAACATATTGTTATTCAAGATTAGATATGTGTGGATAATAGGCTGCTTTTTTAGTCTCCTATTCTGCAGCTTCATTTCCGCAGGAAACTAAATCTATTTTGGAATGCACTGAGCATTTTATGACTGCTAGGGTCAATGGGAGACTTAATGCTTATATAAGCCTATCCAATAGGGATGCATGTTGTACAGGAGTACATGAGTGATGTCTGCATGGAAGAAGCCCCCTCCTTTTCTAGCATGACAAACCTGCATGTACAGTTCATGTCACATCGGCGGAGTCATAATACACTGTCACTTCCTCATCCTCAAACCTCTGCAGCGCTTCAATGAGCGCCACTAATTCTGCAGTCTGTGCTGAATGATTCGAAGACGGTCTCATACATATCATAACCTCAAATTCACCTTCTCGATCCGCTGATCCATTATGTCTTTCCCCAGCCATTTGGTCAATTCTTGAGGAACCATCAATTAAAATAACTTTCCCCCTCCCAAGGGCATATTCTCTAGCCTGGGGAATATCCATATAACACTCAGTATACGTTGTGAAATCCTTTACATAGTCATCCTCTCCTACTATTTCTGCTATAAACATTGCTGGATTTACTGTCTTACATCTAACAACTTTGATCTCAGGGTTGGAGATTATCACCTCATACCCAGATGCTCTTTGTGTGGGTAATGTACATTTGGGTTTCTCTAAAATCATGAATAATGCATGCTCTACAAATAACATTATTGGCATCCCATAGTTATGCCTGAAGTGCTTTCAGTTGCAAATGCAGCAGCAGCTAAAGCTTGCTCACAGGAATAGTGTCCCTTCAAAACTGGATCTAAAATCCCACTATAATAAGCCAATGGTTTGTGTCCATGTCATAATATTGTCTTCTGTGTGAGGACTGCAGTAATAACTTCTCCATTTGAATGGGAAAATAAAGAAAACGTGTCATTATAATCTTGGATCCCCAACACAGGGGCTCTACTGATTGCCTTTTTTAATTCTTTAAATCCTTCAGTCATCTCGTCTGTCCGTGTTAGTGGGTTTCTGTCCACCTGTGCTTCGTTAAATCCTTTTAAAAGTGATTTGAATATATGATTGATTGATTGTTTTTTTGTGTAGTGCCTATACACAATGGGCCTCATTCCGACTCAGGCGTTAAGGGGTTTACGGCGCCGTAAACGGCGCCGACCCTTAACGCCTGATTACAAGGTTCCCTTTGCGGGATGGCTGTTTAACGCCTGCTTTTTGCAGGCATTAAAAGCCATGCCGCAAAGGGACTTTGGCGATAATTATGGCACCGTAATTTACGGTGCCGTAATTATCGCCTTTCCCCATTCCCTTTATGTCCTATGGGGCAAAAATGGGAATGGGGAAGGGGCCATTGGTGAATGGGGAATTACCACCCCACTCACCTTGGAATGGGGCGGTGATTCCGCCATCCACCATGGCGGAATTGCAATCTTAGCGGCATGGACCATGGTGCTAATAGCACCATGGTCCTCCGTCAAGGTTGTAATGAGGCACAATGTGTTTCAAAGTGCTTCAAGGCAAGGGAGGGAGCAAAGGAAAATACAATGACATTCTTACAAGGCCTTGAAAACATTAAGAATGCTATGACAAAAATAGGGAGGGGAGGGGGAAATGAGATGAGACAGACAAGCAATGTGAAAAATTACTATTGTACTAGGCCTGATGACATTTCTGGTAGAGCCGGAGAGTAGGCAAGAGGAGTGGGGTGGGGGGAGGAGGGAGGAGGAGAGGATCAAAACAAGTGGCTATCGTTTTTCAGGTAGTGCTGGAGGGGCAGGGGCAGGAACAAATAAGGAGGGAGTGGGAGGAAAAAAACACACTACTATCGTACTAGGTCTGATGACATTTCAAATAGAGTAAGTGGCAGAACATAGTAAGGGTAAGGGGTAGCGGGAGAAGGAAAGGGAGTGGAAGATAAGACAGAGAGATGGTGGGTGTATATGAAGAGAAGAAGAGGCAAGCAGGTGTGGTGGGGAGCGAAATACAAAAAGGCAGGCCAACAGGCAGAGAGACAGAGGTTACAAACATACAGAAAGGGGGGGACATAGTGCAGCATGCAAGCAAAGAGAAACACAAAACAATAAGCAGGGGGGCAACGCAAATGGGACAGCAAGTTTGCATAAACATAGCCAACATGAAATTTAAGTTAAATGCATAAACATATCCAGAATAGAAATTTAAGTTAAATGCAAAATACAGCCAGATTTGAAATTTCAGTTAAAAGCATAACACAGAGAGAGCAAAACAAGTTACATAAGTCAGTAAGAAACACATAATGTTGCAATAGAACAGCAAGCACAAGCCAGGATTCAGGATGAAGAAGGGAACCACATGATTCAGGGCCATCAGAAGTAAATGATGCAGGGGAAATCCAGCATGAGAGTTGAAATAGATGAAGCACCATGAGTCAAATAAGTCCAAGAAAGGTCAAATCCAAGCATTAGCAACACAACCATGATGGTAAAATCCTAAAGTGTCAAGACAAACTCCTGCAATGGTATATGATGTAGGGGGATAGAAGGAGGAGGCTGACAAGGGGAGCAGGATAGAATGGATTCAAGCAAACAGGACACACAGACAACTGGGGGGGCAAGGGATGACACACAGGCATACAGGTAACGAGAGGGTGGGCAAGGGCTGACAACACAGACACACAGGTAACTAGAGGGAGGACAAGGGACATCAACACAGGCACACAGGTTACCAGATAGGGGGGCGAGGGACAACAACACAGGCACACAGATAACCAGGGTGGGGGACAAGGGACAACAACACACTCGCACAGGTAACGAGAGGGGGGCAAGGGACAACAACAAAGGCACACAGGTAACCAGAGAGGGGGCAAGTGACAACACCACAGGCACACAGGTAACCAGAGGGGTGGTAAGGGACAACAACAAAGGCACACAGCTAACCAGAGGGGGGCAAGGCACAGAAAAACAGGCACACATGTAACCAGACGGGGGCACGGGACAACAACACATGCACATGTACCCAGAGGGGGGCAAAGGACAACAACACATGCACACAGGTAACCAGAGGGGGGCAAGGGACAACAACACAGGCACCCAGGTAACCAGAGGGGGGCAAGGGACAACAACACAGGCACACAGGTAACCAGAGCGGGGGCATGGGACAACAACACAGGCACACAGGTAACCAGAGGGGGGCAAGGGACAACAACACAGACACACAGGTAACGAGAGGGGGGCAAGGGACAACAACAAAGGCACACAGGTAACCAGAGAGGGGGCAAGTGACAACACCACAGACACACAGGTAACCAGAGAGGGGCAAGGGACAACAACACAGGCACAAAGGTAACCACAGGGGGGCAAACTACAACAACACAGGCACACAGGTAACTTGCGGGTGGCAAGGGACAACAAGACAAGCACCAGAGGGGGCAAGGGACAACAACACAGGCACACAGGTAACCAGCGGGGTGGCAAGGGACAACAACACAGGCACACAGGTAGCAAGAGGGGGCAAGGGAGAACAACACAGGCACACAGGTAACCAGAGAAGGGGCAACCGTCAACGGGCAGCAGACAGGCAGCAGACAGGGGTCTTGGTAGACTGGGCCGGCTCCCACCACCTGGTTGCTGGGTTTGGTCTATCTAGACCAGTGCAACCAATGCAACCAGTGCAACCAATGGGAGAGGGAGACTGAGGCCAGCCAAAGGCAGCAGCACTGAAGAAAATGCTGCGGCCATCTTGAAAGGCCAAAAGTACAATGAGACACCAATGCCCAAAAGCAATGAAAGTCAAAAACCCAGAAATTGGGTACTAAGTAGAGAAGAACAATGCTCATCTCTCACTCACCCGTACTGTCATATGTACTGTAATCAAAAACCCAAGCCCTGCAGTAGTTACATAAACCTAGAAACTGTTGCATTTCCCTCAATCTTTTAGGTGCTATCGTTTTGATGATTGTTTCTGCTCTTTCAGGTGTCACTTTTCGCCCTCTCTGTACAAGACCTCTTCCTGAGAACAAGACAAGCACCAGAGGGGGCAAAGGACAACAAGGCAAGCAACAGAGGGGGCAAGGGACAACAACACAGGCACACAGGTAGCAAGAGGGGGCAAGGGAGAACAACACAGGCACCCAGGTAACCAGAGGAGGGGCAACCGTCAATGGGGCAACCCAGAAATTGGGTACTAAGTAGAGAAGAACAATGCTCATCTCTCACTCACCCGTACTGTCATATGTACTGTAATCAAAAACCCAAGCCCTGCAGTAGTTACATAAACCTAGAAACTGTTGCATTTCCCTCAATCTTTTAGGTGCTATGGTTTTGATGATTGTTTCTGCTCTTTCAGGTGTCACTTTTCTCCCTCTCTGTACAAGACGTCTTCCTGACAGTATTGTACCTTTTCTTTATCTACCTGGTATCCTTTCTCTGAGAGTAAAGTCATGAGTTTAATTGAGTCTTCTCTACATCTTTCTTCTGTCTCACTGCATGCCAAAATGTAATCCACGTATTGAATGATTGCTCTTTCAAGTTGGACATTTTCAGGTCCACCTGGAGGAAGCTGTGAAAGATTGAGGGGAAAGGTATGTTTCAGGTGGATCGTTCCATAGTAAAAGGAAGTTAAATCTTGTGAGTCTTCATGAAGGGGAATAGAAAGAATGCATTTTATTTTATCTATAGCTGTGAAATATCTAGCCTTGGATGGGATGTTACACAGTATTGTCACAGTATTTGGAACTAAAGAAAATGCTCAACTATATTGTTTAGGGGTGAAGGTCTTGTATAAATCTCCACAAGCCCCCCTTTGATTTCTTCACAGGGTACACAGCCATGTTACATGTTGAATTCAATGGCACTAATATTGCTTGCTTCATTAAAGTGGAAATGGTCTCAAATATACCTTCATCCACCTTTCTGGACATGGGATATTGCTTTGCTTGTGGTAAAAGGGCTCCTGGTTTTAGATTAATTTTAATTGCACCTATTCCTTTTAAAAAGTCCTACATCATATGGGCGTGTGGACCTTGAGGGATGCTAAGGTGGCAGTGAGGTCTTCCATAGTGTGTGGGCCTCTTACAAGGTTGCCGATATTCTGTCAGCATTTCTTTTCTCGTTGTCTGATTTTTGTTTGTTTAGCTTGAGTTCTTGAGTGTACAAGGTGCAGAAGGTTTAGGCTTGAGGATGCACCATTTCTCTGGGACATGACGGTTGATGATGGTTGTGATGGTGGTGGTTAGTTCTTCGAGAAGTGAGATGGAGGTGTTGGTGAGGTCTTCCGTGAGAGCCTCCACTGAGAAGTTCTTGAAGGATCTGAAGGCTAATGTACTTGGTTTCCAATGGGTTTACTTGAGAGGTGTGTCATGACTAATCTCAACAGGGATTGCCAGACAGTCCAACCAGTCGAGAGTACTAGGAGAGCTGTGATGGAAGATGGGCACGGTGTTAATGATGAGGTTGAGGGCATTACCTTTACTGTGAGTTGGGTAGTTTGTGTGCTGTATGAGGCTCAGTGTGTCTAGTAGGACATGAAGATCTTCCTTCATTGACTTGGTGCTGGGTTTCAAGAGATGTTTATTAAATCTTAAACATTAAATATTAAACTGAAGTGCTGGCAGAAGGGAACATTTGTGGGTACACATCATGAAGTGGTAAAATGGTCAGATATGGGATCCTGTGCAAACCTGTTGGAATTTACCAGAGAGGAAAGATCTGAACTATCCTACCTTATGTGCAAGATGTACCAACTATACTAGGTGATCCAGGAGGAGTCTGTGCTCTTCTGTGTGCAAGGCTCTGGATATGTGCAACAGGCAAATCAGTGTCAGTTTCACCTTCTCTTCAGTCTCTAGAACATGAACCTCTAAAGCCAGACGTGCAGTTCCGGACTCGTGGCTTGGATATCATTCTGATTGGCATTCATCAAGTAAAGCCTTTTTGTGGATTAAAGGTAGGGAGACTCATAGGATAAAGATAGGTATGCACATTTAATATATAAATCCAAAAGGAAACTGCTATGCCATAAACCCTCCTGCAGACAGTAAAAGCAATAAAGTAGCAAGGGGTTCATGCTTTATGATTATGTTGATGATGATGGTTTCATTACTGAAAACAATTATGGAGATAATACATATCAGCATTACACTTGAGTCAACAATTGCTATATTGGATTGAGGAGATTAATAAAGCACCATAAATGGTCAAAAGTGTACTTAGTTATCAGGTAGACAAAAATAATAAGTGCTGGTCATTTGAATTGTACCATAAAACCTGTGATAAGTTAATCATTACAAATTTACAAATTCACACATTGGTATAATTCATTACTTTCCTAAAACATACTTAGATGAGTGGGCATGAACATCTTGGACTTCTTAAATTGACATGTGAGTAGACAGGAATGACTGAGTTTGCCTGATCGCCCAAACACCTGCAATTGAGCAAGTTCCAAGTTTGCATAGGTTGTGAACTTTAAGTATGGCTTTGGTCTAAAATATGCCATTTGACAGTGTTTGACAGAAAGAGTGAGGAAGAGTGTGAGAAAGGACTATATCACATATTTTTTGAATGTCATCTGAGGGTGAGAGCACATCCCCGGAGTAAGCGGGACCTCAGCTACATGGTTTTTATTTTATTTATTTACTGCCCTTCCCACGCTCATTGCTTTCTTCCTCCCACTGCCCTGCATCCAGCCTCTCTCTACCCCACCTTCCCCACTCCCTCAGCATGCCCCACTGGCATGATTGGATATCTGCTTGCCCCACGTGACCAGAACACCAGGGTGTGCACCTCCTTCTCCACTGCACACAGCCCTTCTCTATCCCACCTCCCCCACTCCCTCGGCCTGCCCCTCTGCCGTGATTAGATATCTGCTTGCCCCAAGTGACCGGAACACTGGAGTGTGCAACAGAGGTGTTTTCTCAGCACAAAGTCTTCCTCGCCCAATTTCGAAAAGGCTCTGAGGGTGAGAGCACACACCCTGGGTAAGCGCTGACTCGGCTTCATGTTTTTTATTTTATTTGTTTTCTGCCCTTTCCCACGCCCATTGCTTCCTTTCTCCCATTCCCCTGCACTCAACCTCTCTCTGCCCCGCCTCCCCTACTCCCTTGGCCTGCCCCTCTGCTGTGATTGGACATCTGCAGCCTTGCCCAGGCAGCAGGCCATGGGCCAAAGGCAACTGGCAGCTTCTGAGGGCAGCTCCCATTCCCTGTTTGTCCTGTTCTCTGTGGCACTGTAGATAGATGTCTTCTGCTACAAACAGGTAAGGTTGTAGGGGTTGGGAGCATGGCCAGTTCTATGCCTTCTAAACCCTGCCACCACCTTTTTGCTATAAACCCTGTTTGTGATTGTTACCACTGTGTAGACATCTTGCTGCACTCCAAAGCTAGAAAATGTTTTGCATTAAAATGTATTACCTAGAATAGACAATGCATTACATTTAGACGAATTTTGAGGGTAGCCAATGTATTGTATTAAGAAGAATGATGAGGGTAGACAATGTTGTGCGTTTAGATAATTTCCAAGAATAGCAATATATTGCATTAGATTAATTATTTAGAGTAGCCAGTGCATTGGTTTTAGATGTATTTTGAGGGCAGACAATGGCCTTCATTACAACCCAGGCGTTAAGGGGTTAACTGCGCCGTAAAAGGTGGCGGCGCCGTTAAACCCTTAACGCCTGATTACGAGGTCCCTTTGCGGGTGGCACTTTAACGCCTGCTTTTAGCAGGCGTTAAAAAACCAACCTGCAAAGAGACCTTGGTGCTAAGTACGGTGCCGCAATTTGCGGCACCGTACTTAGCGCCTTCCCCATTCCCATTGAGCCCTATGGGGCTAAAATGGGAATGGGGAAGGGCCATGGCGGCATGGGGAATTACCACCCCGCCAACCTCGGAATGGGGCGGTAATTCCCCATTCCGAGGTGGCGGAGTAGGTAAGTTACCGGCATGGACCATGGTGCTATTAGCCCCATGGCCCTCATTACGACCCAGGCGTTGGACCATGGTGCTGATAGCACCATGGTCCAACGCCTGGGTCGTAATGAGGGCCAATGTATTGCATTTATGTGATTTACTGTAATAGCCAATGTATAGCATCTAAATGAAATTTTGAGGATAGCCAATGTATCACATTTAGATTAATTTTGAGGTTAGCCAATTTATTGCATTTAGATGATTTCCTAGAATAGCCAATCATTACGACCCTGGCGGAAAGGGGTTTACGCCGGCGTAATGCATGGCGTACCTTTCCGCCAGACTACGAGTTCCCGTAGCGCCATGGCGATTTTTACGGCTGCTTTTTGCAGCCGGAAAAATCCATGGCGCTGCGGGACTTGTTGTTAATTACGCCACCGTAATTTACGGTGGCGTAATTAACGCCTTCCCCACTCCCATTATACCCTATGGGGCAAAAATGGGAATGGGGAAGGGTAAATGGGGATTGGGGACTTACCGCCCCGCCAAGGTCGGAATGGGGCGGTAAGTCCGCCAACCCCCATGGCGGAGTTGGCAGCTTTGCGCCATGGACCATGGTGCAAATTGCACCATGGTTCTCCGCCAGGGTCGTAATGAGGGCCAATGTATTGCAAGTAGATGCATTGTTTAGCATAGCCAGTGTATTGCATTTAGATGAATTTGGAAGCCAGCCAATTTATTGCATTTAGATGAATTGTTGCACCTTTCTAGCACCCTTCTACTACCTGCATACTCGAAGACACACTGAACAACACCTCTGCCATAAGAATGCAGCTATTCCCCACAATAAAGTTCGGTCTAGCTGAACGCATAATTGACCCCCTCCTCTCACATACTTCTTCAGTCAACCTTTCAGCACCGTTCTACTACCTGCACTACTCAAAGGCACACTGCACAGCACCTTTGCCATAAGAATGCAGCTATCCCCCATGATAAAGTGCTGTCTACAGGCATACATAATGTTGAACCACTCTAGGGCACATTGCACAACACCTCTGCCATGAGAATGCAGCTATCCTCCACAATATAGTTTGGTCTAAATGCACACACAATTACTCTCCTGCTCTCCCATACTCTCCAGACTACATCTAAGCCCCCATCCAAATGTCAGTTTAACATGGGTGTCTAGAAAGAACTTGGCCACCCCTTCCTACATTCATATTTGCTTAAATGTAAACGCACATTCTATACCTCTTTGACCAATTTCCCATTCCTGGATTTCGGTCCCCAAGGGTGTTTGAGCGTGTTAGGACCATACCAATGGTGAAAGGCGCTATACAAATGACACATGGTGATGATGATGATGATGATATTACTGATAGCAAGGCTGTTCAGGTAAAAGAGAACTTCCTAAGTGAAGGAAAGCATTTATTGCAGGCAGAATACTGATCAAAGCGGATCTAGAAATCGTTTCTTTTCTTTGTCTTGCTAACTCCACAGCCACCAAACATATTCCTGGTGGTTTAAAAGCGTAGCTCAAGTACTTGTATCACCATTTTGTTAGCTATGAACATATGGGCAATAAGGCCACTGTGCCCAATATGCACACTTAAACACATTACCTCATGTTTTCATCATTGTTTATTTTCACCCATGACCTGTTTGCATAGAGTGTTGTATGTTTTCTTATATCAGCAGTCTTCCTAACACGTATGTATTTCTCATAGATCTCTTGCGTTTGGAATCTGCAAGCAACGTCTTACAATCATGACTCTTATTGTTTTAGCTAACAAAATGACTCCATATGTTCCTTCTAGTAAGAACAGATAATGGTACTCTCTGCTTCAACAGTCAGCAAACTGATTTATGCACACATTATGCCCGTTCTCACATGCAGAGTACATGATTTCATTACCACTCAATGTGTCAAACTTGTTTTGAGATTATACGTAATTGTGATGTTGATGTTCAGTAAACCTGACAGGGTTTAATAACCATCACTATGGGAGCACATCCTGCATTCTATTCGTCCTTTAATTAGCATTTTGATAGCTCACATTTGGATCCTGGCATTTCTTCCAGGATCCTAATACGCTCAGTGTTAAAACCTATTGTTTCAGTACACGTGTCCAGCCATGTGTAACATGGTTGCATGTTATGTAGTTTTGTTAATTATAGTGAATTAAAGTGTAAATATAATGTTGGTAGACATGGGGTGCATCTACAAATAAAAGCATGTGCTCGCATTCTATGGAACTTTGATTTCAGTTCGATTTGTTTCAAAAGCTAAATTAACAAACAACACTGCAATAATTTATACTTTATAGACTGAACACCTGTAATGCAATGTAGATAGAACTCTGCCCAGATGTTTCATCTAACATAGTGTCTGCCATCAAGGAGCAGTTGTAATATTCCACAGCATGGCTCTTTGGCAATTTTGTTTGTTTGACTAGGAAATATGTCCACATTTATCTCTAGGCAAATCGACATCAGAAAAGGTGAATTCTGTGAAACAATTACACTTAAAGAAAGGGTCCACTTCCTTGCGCATCATAAGAGCTGATATATATCTGACGGGTGAATCCTCTTTTATCATTTAGCAGCCCATTTTGATGCTCATTGTGTATACTTCTCTTAATTACTTACTTAAAGGACCGCTGAATCTTAATGTAGGGAACATAAGGACTCATGTGTAAAGCAGAGGGTAGGCAAGAAGAATGTGCCTTGTATCAGTATGTCACGTGATTTGTAAGCACCAGCAGAGAAGGGCAATTTTGATCCCTGCTGTGTCTGTGTAATTTGAATTTTATTTGTGCGCTCAACTATTATGAATACTGTGTTTTCTAAAGCCTTTGGACTTTAAGCTCTGGTTTCATGCTCAGACGTCGGCATATCAATATAATGGGCATGCCACCCTGCTGGTTTTAGTTGACCTCTCTTTAATCCAAAGTGTAGGCTCTTTGCTGAGGATGCAGTGTTGGGGTGCAGCTATAGTTTTAGATATTTATTCACAACATGATGGCCAAAAATGAGGATGAGGAGAGGGATCGCTGGGAAGTCATCACAATCCGAGTCATTTCTAACACATCATTTTTACACTTTGGTAGACTTACAGTAAGTTCACCAATAATATCTCACTGTTTGAGGGGCTAAATCAGTTCCTTTTCTGATCCTTACATAAAGGAGGTAATAAAAGCTACCCCAGATCTTTAAGGACTACATGTCATGTTCATGCTGTTATGTGTTGCACTATGTTGGGCTCCCATGCTCCTCCACCCGATGAGCTCTGGTTGTGAGATGCACATCTCACCAGTCATTGCTGCACATGTGGAAAGGTGACCTTGCGCTGTGCCTGCAGTTGATCTACAGGCGTTGGTGTCTCAAAGGCAGAGCCATCACCTCCTCAGCATGAGCCCCCCAGTGGTTTTTGAAAGATAATTATTTGTTTGTTATAATATTCTTTATTTCATCACATTTACTTTACTTTCTATAATATGAGAATCTGACAATTTAACCAGATCTGGCACATCAGAAGCCTTTTTAGCTAAATGGTCAATGCTTATCTACACTTACATGGATCAGCATCTGTGTCTGAATGGTACTATTTACAAAATCTCACTGCTGTGATTGTGCATATGACAACACCTCTCTTTATTAATAAAGAGACAAGAGAATCAGCCTTCATCAAGCCTTCTTTTTTTAAAATTAAAAATACAGCACAGTAATTGCAATGCACAAGCAGTTAGAGAATCATCAAGGTTTCTTCTTATTAAAATTAAAAGTGCAGCACAGAAATTCCAATGCGCAAACAATCAAAGAATAAATCGTTTTCACATTGAAATTAAAAAGGCAGCACAGTAATTTCTAGGCACAAGCAATCAAAGAATTATCAATCATTCTAACATTGAACTTTAAAATGTAGCATAGTAACTCCAAGGCCGTTGTGACTAAGTTTAATTTAGTCTACAGCATGCACCGTAGAGCCACTGTTTGGCAGTGATTGCAAACACATGGACCACAATACCCTTTTTAATGTGTTATACAACACCCTGTCCTTAATGATAATCACACAGTACAGACAATCGCAAATAACCACTCTGTGGGAATCAATGGGTTATTTTGTCAAAGCTAAATGCAAGTTAAATAGAACCTACTTGAGTGTTGCTGTTTTTGTACTTGCATCTGTATGTACTTATTCACTCTTTGTTAGGGCAGGTGGAGAATATGTTGTTGATTTCCTTTTATACTAGCAGATTAGGTCATGTTGTATTATTTTGAGGTGTCATTATAATGTTTTGCTCCAAATCTCTAATATTTGAAGCTCTTTGACAGAGCCATAAGGCAGGTGTAGCACCCCTCTAAACATGCAAATAAAAAAAGCAATAAAACCCCAAACTGAATTTAGGCCTGGAGATCTAATATGTGTAGTAGATCCTACACCGCTGTGCTTTGACCTAACATTCACATGATGCTCTCTATTAATAGAACACAGTAACTGCAGCCCAGATTGAGGCGACTCGTGAAAGGCTGGATTGTGTAAACTAACTCCCATAAACGCCCAGCCTCAGCCTAGGAGGATTTCTGCCTCAAACACAACTAAACCATTCCCATAAAGTTCGAAGCAGAACTCAGGAAGCGCAACTGGGTCCTCTATGCTCTGGGAACCCGTTGTCGAAATCCCACTAACCAAATATGGCCATATTTTCTTCCAGCATTCCCATCTACATCATTTGACTGTTAAGTGATTTAGGAGAGTACGTAGAATGGCTTCACCCGCTCTGTTTCGTGGGCATGGTTTCAACGTGGCTCAGCTCACCATCCCCCTTTGGAAGTCTCTGAAGTTGAAGTTCCTTGCTCGATATTCAGGGAGCCTTTGCAAATTTGGAAAATTCTGACATACAATTCATCCCAAATGTTGTTGAGGGGAGGCTATGGAAGTAAGTAGAAGGGATTTGCTGTCATTATTTTCTTGGGCATGGCTTCAAAATGCCCAGGCACACCATGAAACTGTGGAAAGCTCACAATGACTGACCACTGCTAAGCCAAAGATAGGCTTTGTGTCCTTAGGCACTATGCACAAAGGCACTTATGGTCTAGTGAAATATAAATCAGTGTGGCAACCATGACATGCAGACGGGATTCATAATTGGGATGCTAGTGGAGGGTAATGTCAATATCGAGGTAATCCTGTCTATGCGGGTGATTCTTCCTCTCCTCTGGCTGGGGAGATTGACTAAATTAATTGGATAAAACAAAGAATAAATGAATGTTTCCCTAAAAGAGTAGTTAATAGATGGTGTTTTCAATTTGGACACAGAATGACCTTTAATATGAAGGCACCTCGCCCTGTGGTTGCTTTGTGTCTGCTCTGGATGATGGTGTTGTTGGGTATCTAGTGTGTGTTGGGGTTTATCCTGCAAGAGGCTATAAAAGCCTTAGGACTGTAATTGTCTTCCAAGCTTGAAGAGCTGGTCGCTTGAGATAATGGGCCTCATTACACGGACAGCGGTGGACCAAGGTGCTATTAGCACCTTGGTCCATGCCGGTAAAATACCGGCACCGCCTTGGTGGAAAGGGGAATTACCGCCCTATTGCAAGGTTGGTGGGGCGGTAATTCCCCCTTCCCCCATTGCCCTTCCCCATTCCCATTTTTGCCCCATAGGGCATAATGGGAATGGGGAAGGTGCTAATTACGGCACCGCAAATTGCGGTACCGTAATTAGCTCCCTGTTCCCTTTGCGGGTTGGTTTTTAACGCCTGCAAAAAGCAGGCGTTAAATTCCCCAACCCGCAAAGGGACCTCGTAGTAAGGCGGTAAGGTTTTACTGGTACCGGTAAAATACTGGTACCGGTAAACCCTTACCGCCGTCCGTGTAATGAGGCCAATTGTGTTATTCATGTTATTTTATAAAGTTACAGTGAATGATGCTTAGCCCATAGTTTATAAAACCCAATATTTCTTGACACAAGTCTATCATGTTTCCTCCTGCCCTATCCTGCCGCTTACCCCATGAGCTCCCCAGGCATACATCTAAGCATGTCCAACTCTTGGCGCTGACACTCCTTTCAGCTGGCTTGGAAAACCCAGTGCTCTCCCTTGATATAGGGATTGTTTCTTAAAAATAAACCTGGTGAAAACCTCCACACTTCTAGGGCAGACGTGAGCCCCTCTCAAGTCCATCAGGCAACAACTCACCATCTAACTACATAACGTACCGTGCTTTGTCGGTTCTTATACTGCAATTACCAAAAAAACTCTGCTGTAATGCAAGGTGTACTATCCTGAGTCCCAAACTCATGCTTATCAAACACTGATACATTTTGAGAAACATGCATCCCTATATTGACCGCCATATCCCCCTTCCACCAATCCAATTGTCTTTCCTCTGTGATTTTGGTCATTCTATTCTCTAGTTTCTCTTTCCTGTCGCCTCCTCCCCAATCCTCCCCGTTCTTTCCACAGCCTAACATCTGGTGACACCCTGCACGGTCACAATATTTTACTTTTCGGGCAAGGTCAGGCACCGAAAGACTACTACGGTGGAGATGGAAGAAGAATAAGTATTGAATAACATAACATAACATAACATAACATAACTTGTTTCCCAAAAGCTCATGCAGTCTAATTTCTCTGTGCTGTGTTCTCTATGGCTTAAAGTATGTCAACCTTCCTTATTGCAATGTAGTATGTTTTACTTTACTATAGAACCATAGATAAATACTTACGGTCTCGGGAGGGTAGCTCAGCGGCAACGTACTCACTTTGGAAGCAAGATGACACAGAAGAACTCAGGTTTGATCCCCGGTCTGCACTTAGATCCTCTGGGTATTAATCGTTATAAATAACATATCATACAGTCTTGTTTTATTCAGCCTAGACAAGTCGCAATACCATTGTCACACATGGCAGTCAGAGGTTTGCCTCCAATTTTGGCTCCTCGCTACTACCACAATCGCTTTGTTGCAGTTTGATGGAAGCCAGCAGTACTCGGAAGACCTGTAACAGGTTGGGCCCAAAACGTCCTTTTCACTTGAAAATGTTTGGAAACGGAAGCCACCTTGTATTTTCAGAGTACAATGCACACACCTCTCTTTCCAGGCAGGAAAATGTAAGCCCTCCAATTCACCTGAGATTGCAGGGGAAAACCAAGAAGAGCCATCTTTAGCATGCAGTCAACCCCTTTATAGTTCCCCTAGCCTCCTGTCTACACTTTCCATAGTTCATTCAATCAGAGACTCCTTACTTCTAAAATGTTACATCACTCCTAACTTGACATTGTTGGCCCCCCACCCACAGCCTTCACCATAATATAATGTTGCGTGATGGATGCACCATTCTGAAAGTAGTAAACCTTAGTCAAACTAAACATATTACAATGTAAATGTGTTTTTTTAGTTTCTCTGTGGATATATTCGCCACTAGAACCTGACACGTCCTTACTTTAGCAAACTTGTGCTGTTACAAATGTTGTCTTTGAATCTGTTTACTGCCTCTTGTGGCAGACGAATGCCATTGTTTAAGAAATTATGCATTGTTTTTTATTTTTTTATTTTTTTACAACTGGTATTCAGCTTTGCTCATTCCTCATTTAATTCTCCATTTCTTGTTCCATTCATATTTAAACGTCTGTGGCTTTATACAAGCACCATTCACTAGGTTTTGAATTTTAGCATCCTGACGCATTGACTTGCACAGTATTTTGAAAAAGGCATCAATCAATGCATTTTAAAATAAATTACAATTATGTAATTGAAGACAATCCGATACATTTTGGTATTTATCTATAAACGAGCGTGGGCTGTAATTAAAAAGTTTGAGGTCATATTATTGATTTTAGGACTGCCTTCATGAGTGAGGAAATTGCTTGTCCTAGGAGCTGAATTTTGGGTGCCTGTCACCTTCTTCTTCATTCAAATAGCCAGTGTTTTTTCATTTCACCCACAGGGAAAGAACAATAACAGACCACTCACGTTCCCTCATTTATCCAGTTGGACTTTGGCAATTTCGAGCTGCCGTATGCATGAGTCTCAGGAGGATAGCTCAGGGGCAACGTGCTCGTCTTGGAAGCAAGACGACACGGAGCAACACAGGTTTGTTCCCAGGGTCCACACTTAGAAACCTCTAGGTAATAAGCACGTTATAAAATATCTATCATATGATATCTCTTTAATGCGACTGAACTGACATCTCTACTTCGAAACATTGTGGTCAGTCCATGATGGGACTGAACTAGCCTGAACATGTAACTTTGGGATTGTGGCATCTTCAAATTGAAAATATCCAGGCAAAGGGCATACACATCACCAGGGATTGACAGCGTTCTTAAATACATTTTTCTTTGCCAACCGGAGCTCCTGAGTGGCAGGTTTGTACCAAATCTTGAATGCACTGAATCTATTAACACGCTCCCTCTTAGTTGGAAAACCGGGATCATTGTCACGATTTTAAAGAAAGGAAATAAAGCTAAGTCTGCTTTGGCTTTGTATGTGCTTACTGCCCTGTCACCTTACTGGACGGTACATCCAAGCTTACATCGGCATTTTGTTTAAGAGACTGGAGGAAGGGGCACAGGCAAGCCATGTCCTGTGTGATACCCAACTTTTTTTCCGGCCAAGGATGGGTGCAAATTTGTATTTAATCTTCAGCAAATATGTGAACAATCTGGACTTTCCTGTCTACGTGGGCTTTATATACCTGAGATCTGCTCTTGACCATGTAGACTGGAATTGCTTGTGGTTAACTTTGAGCGAAGACCTCTCCTACGAATGATAACGGATCTTCACACTCATTAGAGCATGCAAGTCTGTTTCGGGACTTGAGGTTAATTAAATGATGACATTAGGGTGGAAAGGGGTTACGGCAGGGCTGCATACTGGGCTCTTTAATGTATGCATTAACTCACTCATAGACTGCCTGCTAGCCACAAATGTTCATGTTGCTAGGTGTGGAAGTCAGAGATTGACAGTTTTGAGCTAAGCAGATGATGCTGTGCTCCTGGCGAGTACGCCTAAATCACTCTGGTAGTAAATACACCTGTTACATGTCAGCAAGGAGTTTAAAAGTTAATCACAGCAAATGTTATAATGGCCCTCATTACGACCCTGGCGGATTTTTTCCGCCATCGACGGACTTTCCGGCCATGGCGCAAAGTCCCTTTACGCCATGGCGGATGGCGGACTTACCGCCCCATTCCGAGGTCGGCGGGGCGGTAAGTCCCCATTGACCCATTTACCCTTCCCCATTCCCATTTCGGCCCCATAGGGCTCAATGGGAGTGGGGAAGGAGTTAATTACGCCACCGTAAAATACGGTGGCGTAATTAACACCAAGGTCCCAGAGCGCCATGGATTTTTCCGCCCGCAAAAAGCGGGCGGAAAAATGACCATGGCGCTCCAGGAACTCGTAGTTGGCGGTAAGGGGTCCGCGCAGCTAACGCTGGCGCAGACCCCTTAGCGCCAGGGTCGTAATGAGGCCCAATGTGTGTCAGGCAAAATAAAGATTTCTCCAAGAATCTCTATGGATGGCCACCGATTTGGGGTGGGTGAAAATCTTCATTATGTGCACCTCAAGTTTAATAATAGTCTAACTTGAGACAGAATCACCAAGTCAGCTGCAAACATTAGTCAGGTTTCAGGTGGCGTTTGCAGATTTGATAATACCATTCATCACTACCCGGCCGATCATATGTTGGCAATATACAGGGGTAAAGCAATACCTGCAGGGATGTACGGAAGCACACTTTGGGGATATAGGAATGTGGATTGCTTGCAGAAAGCAGAACATCTATTTCTGAGCAGGCAACTGTGAGTCCCCCAGTCATCCTCGGTCCACATGGCTCACCTGGAGATGGCTTTGACATGCTTAGGGGACATTGTTCACTCCAGACCAGTTTTATTTTGGTATACCTTATGGTCGGATAGCGGGGATAATCTGACCAAGTCTTTAATCACTCATTTCTGTCTTTCACAAGTTAGAGCAGAGTGGGTTAGCTTGCTTTTGTCAGAACTCTTCTGTACAATTTAGGCTTGGGAGCCTGTTTTGAAAATACTAAGCTATCTAAGATATCGAAACAGACTCTGAAATTACAGATCATTCATTTCTTGGCCAATAACAGGGAGGATGAAAGGGTTAATGGAACTCAAGTCAGAATATATTTGCCTCTTGCACCAATGACAGGTGCTGGTAAGTACTTGGCTTTCTATAACAAAGTTACAGCATAGGCATCTCTTAAACAAGGCAAGGTTTACTACTTTACCGCTGGCAGCGTTGACCACAAGATAGAAAGCTGGATCCACTACATGCTGTGTATATGGGGTATAGGAAACAGTGGAGCACTTTTCCATGTTCTGCCCTTACTATTCAGACATCAGGGCGTATGGCTACTTGGGATTTTTCGAGAAAATGACTTAAGATACCATATACCTGCACCTTTACCGGGTATCCTTATCGGAGGTGAGCGTGGCCTTTGCTTTAGCCAGCTACTCGAGTAGGGCATGGGCAAAAAGAACATACCTACTGTAGCAATTACAGAGTGATACTGTCACCCAATTGGTAATTTCTCACCTGGGTGTTTGTTGACTGCACTTTATAAACTTTCCCACTCCATGTGTAATCCTTGTTTGGTCTTGGAATGTAAATTATAACTAATAGCTTGTTATTTATTTAATTACAAAGTTACAAAGGAGTGTTCGGAGCCCCTCTACTGACAACGAACATGGGTCAAATACCTAGTTCTATGGAATTTCTTTCACTCAGGAGGGTTTACAGCCACATTTTATCTCTCTGCACCCTTCAAGGCGAGAAATAGCCATTTGCATGTCAGTCTTTGTCCCACCCACAAGACCGAAATGCTAGGCAAATCTCCTCTGCACAACAGTACATCAGCAACCACAGACACGTGTTTCGGCCTAGCCGAGGCTTATCAGTGAGATGAAGCGGAGCTTCTCTAAGACACAGTGAGCAAGGGGTCCACGTGGGTTACTTATGGTGAAACTTCAAATTTTACAAAGGTACAAAGGAATGTTGGAGCTCCTTCACTGAGAACGCACATGGGTCAAATACCTTGTTCTATGGAGTTTCTTTCACTAAGGAGGGTCTACAAACATGTTTTAGCTCACTGCACCCTTCAAAGAAGAGAAATATACATTTGCATATCAGTCTTTGTCCGACCCTCAAGGGCAGTCCAGGACCAAAATGCTTGGAAAATCTCCTCTGAACAAGAGTACCATCAGCAACCCCAGACTCAGGCACGTGTTTTTACCTAGTCAGGCCTCATCAGTGAAGTGAAGCTGAGCCTCTCTAAGACACAGTGAGCAAAGGGTCCACATCTGGTTTATCGTGGTTTTCTTAGGGTGAAACCCCAAATTTTACAAAGTTACAAAGGAGTGTGGGAGACACCACACTGAGAACAACCATGGGTCAAATGCCCTGTTCTATGGAATTTCCTCCACTCAGGAGGGTCTACAACCACGATTTTGCTCATTGCACCCTTCACAGAGAATAACTACCCATTTGCATATAAATATAATTGTTCATTTATAACGTGCTTAATATAGAGTGGTTTCTAAGCACATGATCAGGATTCAAACCTGTGTTGCGCTGCGTTGTCTTGGTTCCAAGACTAATACGTTGCCCCTGTGCTATCCTTCCCCCTCCAGTCTTTGTACCACCCACAAGAGCAGTCTAGCATCGAAATGCTTGGCAAATCTCCTCTGAACAAGAGTACCATCAGACTCAAGCACATGGTTTTAACTAGTCAGGCCTCATGAGTGAGGTGAAGCTGAGCCTATCTAAGACACAGTTAGCAAGGGGTCCACGTCTGGATTACCCTGGGTTACTTATGGTGGAACCCCAAGTTTTACAAAGTTACAAAGGAGTATGGGAGCCCCTCTACTGAGAATGACCCTGGGTCAAATATCCTGTTCTATGGAATTTTCTTTTTTTTAAAAAAATGTATTGTGCATTGGTTTATTACAAACCAGTCTTAAGAAGAAAATCCAACAAACAGCAAAACAGAAACATCACCCCCCTCCCTCCACTTCACTTTCAATTGACCAAAATGGTAAAAAACGTAAGAAAATCCTCAGCATCCCTACATCATTAAAACAATGTCTATACATTTCAAGGCAGCGAACATCATTGATGGATTTTCCCCAACTAGAAACATTTTCTACCATTCTTCCATTGTTAATGATTTTAAACTGCTTGCCAGACTCAGATAGATATGTCATTCTCAATGTGTTCAGTTCTGGACATTCTATCATGCGGTACTTGGTCGACTCAATCATCCCCTGCATCTACACATAGGCCCTTTTACTTGTGATTGCCTTCTATTGTTTAGCACCTCTTTTGTAGCCAAGATGTTTAATCTTAGTCTCATAAATAAATCACAGTACTTAGGACTTAGACATTTCGAAAGGTAGGCAGGCGCATGATTAGCAGATCTAGTATCCTGGTCCAGTTTTGTATGTTAATCTTTTTTCTTGGGTACCAATCCAATCTAACCTTATTATCTGTTTTTATACTTTGTCACCAATGTATCCCAGGTTAAATCTAGCTCGCTCAACTCTTCAGTACGATTTTGTTTCCAACTATTAATAGTTAGATCTTTATTAGTTAAATCTCTGTTCTTCACTACATCCCAACAAAGGAGTCTGTCTGGTTCAGTGCTTTTCTGATATAGTATCAAGCTTTCCCAATGAATTATCGAATAAATTGATTGCAGTGCAAGCTCATATCTAATGAACGAGATCCGAACACTGCTAGGAAGTCTGAGCACCTTTTTCCAAAAAGACCCTTCCATCATCTCCCAAAAATGAGCCAGGTGGGACGTAGCTACTTCCACCCCATATATGAGAATGGGAATCAATTTCTGCTTATAGAAAGTGTAGTTGGTGTTAATGAATACTTCCCATATCTCTTATGGGAGAGTTGCAGTTGTGTGGTCAGGCGTTTACATTTGAGTCTTATTTCCTCCATCTATTTTTTTCAATTGTACTCGAGTTGATAATTGCACCCAGGTAAGTCATTGTTTCTACCCAATCCAGTTTTTTAGTACCTACCCACCACTTGCATGTGGGTCTTTTATTTTGTTGCCCATTAGCAAATGTCATTATTTCTTTTTTTTTACATTTATCTTTAGGCCGTTCTCCACCAGGAGCAACATTAACTGGTTGAGAAGACGTTGTAAGCCAATCAGCGTTTGGTCGATTAAGACCAAATTGTCTGCATACATTATCCATGGGAGCTGTTAAGCATATATCTTTGGGGGACACCTTGATCCCTAATTGAGAATCCACAAGATCTTATAAACAGAGATTGAAAAGGGTAGGGGCCAAAGGGCATCCCTGTTTAAGGCCTCTTGAGGTTGGAATTTTTACTGAAAGAGTACCTTCTGTTGGCAGTCTCACCTGTACTGTGGTATTTGTGGACAGATCCTTGATTGACTCCAGGAAATACTCTGGGCAGTCCCAAAGAGTTAGTTTACACCAGAGACACTCTCTGGGAACACTATCAAAGGCCTTTTCCAGGTCTATTAATGCCAAATAGGTTTTTGTTTTGAATTCAAATGCCCTTCACTTAAATATATTTAGTAAGAAAAGATTCAAGTTGGTACCCACTCCTTTAACAAAGCCAGACTGCCTCTCGTCAATATGGCCAGTTGACTTAGCCCAGTGATTTAAATGCCTCAGCAAAATGGATACAAAAATTGTTCCCAATGAGTCCAGAAGGGAGATTGGGCGATAGTTGTTGGGATCTGCTTGATCGCCCTTCTTAAATATCTGAACAATCAAGGCTGACTTCCATGAAGATGGAATGCCCCCGCCAGCAAGATTTGATTAATAAGAATATATCAAAAATCTGTCCAATCGTCTGGATTTTGCTTAAGAAAGTTATTATTAAGGCCCTCCTGGCCAGCGGCCCGTGATGCATTTCGTTTTTTGATTCTATGGAATTTTTTCCACTCAGGAGAGTCTACAATGTGAGTTTAATATTACTGTAAATTTCGTGTGATATTTGTTGTATGGTCATAAAGCAGCAGATTGACTGGGACTGTAATGAGAAAAATAACATATTACAGATTACTTGGCTTGAAATGTTTGCATTTGACCCCTTGTGCTGTTTAAAATGTACAAAAGGTTCTATCCGAAACTATCCGACCAATCTTTTCGTGAAAAGTTCCCAATTTGGCCATGTAAAATCAAACTCTAAAGTTCACAACATTCCATTATACACAGTTTAACTCTCTTTATTTGTCCGTCCATTATGACTTGCGTTTTGTTCAATGTTTCCACTCAGGATTTTCCTCATCTACAGATAGAAATGTATTAAATCTTTCGAGTACTGCAGATACCAAGAATGTGAATCTTCTCCAATGCGTCACCTTTTCATCTATGCAAAGCATGTGGCCGCCAAAGCATGTGGCCGCCATGATTCAAATGCTCCTTTTTCAACACCATGCAGACACTCTCTTCAGAAACAAACAGTTGAAATAATGGCTCTGATGTACTTGATAATCTTCTTACGCACCATTTCACTTCTACTTATTGTGTATTGTTGATTTATGGTGCAGTGTTACAATGATTTGGAAAATTCTGAGTATTATTTTGATCTGGTCTCCAGATGCCCATGCAGCAGTAAACATTATGATGGACATGTGACATCAATGTCATCTTTCAATATCCACTAAAAGTGCATTGCCACATTGTAGTGCAAGAGCATCCCACTGTCCTTTAGATGCACTGAAGGCCTAGTACGTGTCTTCCTATCATTCGTTTCGTGGCAATCTCTCCTTTGTATGTTGGGTGCGCGCATTGGGTCAGGATCAAGAACAATCGAAAACAGCATTGCACTTATGTAGATGACAAAGGTTGGAAATACTTTGGCGGCAGACAAAATATACTTGTAAAACAGTTTTTCTTTTTTCTTTCCAATTGTTAAATTTGCTTTTCTTTCCTGTTGCGTGAAAATATAACTCACTGCAAGAGAGACATAGCAGCATTCACAACAGGGTCTTAAAAGAACATTTGCTTAAACTACAGAGCAGACGCATCACACTGAGCTCTTGCAGTGAAAGCTGCAGTCTGTGGGACGATGGAGAAAAATCCATGCATGTACCATGTGACACCGCCATATGGGGCTGCTTCGACCGTAGACATGAATCAGCATTGTTGATTAATGAAACTATTGTGATGCAAGTAGAGGGTGCTAATGGCATAGTAGCTCTGTAGATCAGATTATTTGCATCGAGCTTGCCATGTACTGCACTGGGTAGCATCAGGCACCATACAGGATTTATGTGACTCCGGACCAGTATCGACTAGCTATTGTGTTTGCGCCATTGTTTCCATTGCTTCCTCATGCTTTGGTTCAAGTATGTGTAAGGTGTTCCAAAGTGAAACGCAGAGAAGGCACTATTTAGATATACAAGAGGAAGGGGTTGAGCTCTTTTAGCTCTCTCAGCTCAATAATACAGACCATCTATCTGCTAGAAGAATGGGAAAAGTGAGAACACGAGCACTGGAATCATAAGGAGAGGAGATCAATCCCTGTGAGGAACACCAGTGGCCATGACCACGACTCCCAGATGCCAACGTAGCCACATTGCACATCCTACGGCCTGCAGCACACTCATGTAAGAGGTGCAGTAAGGTGTACAAAGAGAAGGCCAAACAGTGACTAACATTCAGGTGAAGTCAGGAGACAGAGAGCAAACAACTCAGTCAAAGGAGTCCAGAACTCCCAGCATAGCCACCATGCACCACTGTAGCTCCACAATGTACAGTTCCTCGAATATGGCCATAAATCAACATAGATATACGTGTTTTGGGAACAATGTGGGGGCAACAGGCGAAAGAGGGAACCACAAGAAAGCCCATCTAGTGCTTTTCAGGTGCCAGTTAGAGCTAGAGTCAAGGTATTTGGTTGGTTATTGTGTATTTGTGTTCTAATTTATAATAGTTTCAACCTTTACACCTATAGCTAATGTGCCCCTCTATCCTGTCGCAATCCTGCTCCTTCCGCAGTATCTTGACAGCCTTTTCCTTGTACATTTTAGTTTATGTATTTCTTTAAGTATTCGTGTTCAATATTTATCGTGATCACAATGATTTGTAAGACCTTCCTTGCTTTTACTGTAACATCTTTCAGTGCATGTGGCTCTCTGATCCATGGCCGAGAGTTCAGATTCAGAAAACCTCTCCAGTTAATTGGGAGATTCAATTGATAGCAGATGAAATGGCATGGGGTATTATGATATGTGGTCCTTACTTAGGGTGACTCTGGGGATCTGAAATGTATACAATATTTAAGTGGAAACTGAGCTGGTAATTTTTTTAAACAATCCTCTGTTTTATTCGTAACAGTATGTTTATGATATAATGCATGTCATTTTACTGTTTATGATGCTGCAACATTGCATATGACAGGCATATGAAGTTTAGACTTAATTTTCCAGTCATAACTTTTTTACGGACATGGGCATTATTACTGATTCATGCAATAGTAATTTAAAATATGCAATATTGTCTCTTATATCTTTTATTTTATATAGGTTTTATTTTAGGCCAAAACCTCTAAGGCAAATAGACCGTCCTTCCCTACAGGAGGAAACTGAAAAATATAGAGAACCATCACAGCCCAATAAATATTTTTGGACTGGACCTCCCTGACAGGTTAAGGGAATACTGATGCAGGGGCAAATAACAATGATTATGAAAAAAAACAGGTGGTACAAAGCTGGTGCAAAAACCAGGAGATGCTTTGCCAATTTCATCTGTGGTGAATGTTGCCCCAATAAGAATGACGACGGGCATTCTGCAGCCTTGCCTACCCGAGCTGCTTCCATCAGGCATCGCAGACAGCATTGGCCCTAGTTACCCTGAAAGCAATCATCCACCGAAGGACTGCTGGTAAGGAAAGCTGGCATCATTCATTTACAAGACAGGAATCCTGAAATTATGGGGATCTCTCAAAGAACAGCCAGCTTTACAGGCACATGATGGCTATGCCGCTCCCTAGTGCCAGTATTCTTGAAAAGACACTGCCGCAAAACAAAAGCCATTCTATAGCAGATTCCACACCTGCTTTAACAATAGAGTGCAAAAGCTAATGATAATTGCTATGATGTGACAACGTCAATTAATCTTCAGCCATTCAGTTTAGTCAGTGATCTTCTTATCCTATCATCAACCATGACAAAAGTAATACATGTAATACTGCAGTAACAGATGGTGAAATGTGTTCAATTGAGGAGCAGACATTGGTCCCATGTTGGAAAACAATACACAGAGAAGTATTAAAATAAGCCTCTCTTCCCCTTTCTACATATCGGGTCAAAACTCATTCTATCAATTTTACTTGGGGAAGAAATGACTCTAGACCCCTTGTCAAGGCTCAACCGGGTATTGCAAAGCAATTTGCTAATACACACATGCATTCATATATATGCATGAGAAAGGCCAGGCAAGTTATATTACAGAGGCTAACCTGCACAAAGGCCCTGCAGGAGAACTCATATAGATGATTTCTACTTAGGTTTAAATCTGTAATGCCTTCTGAGGAAATTCCTCACTGTTGAGTTCAAAACGGCAGTATGAAAGGGAGAGGAACAGGAACAGGGTACTTCCTGGTTCTGGCATACTTTAAAAATGAGCTCTCTTTAAACACGGCAAACATGTAATACAATTTGCTTGCTCATATATGCTGGGTCTCCCTTTAAAAGAATGCTTTATGAACAATGGCACTTTGCCAGTTTCATTAATTTTCCCCATAGAGTTCAGATACATTTCTCAGTCTTTGGGGTTCCTTTTTCCTCTGCCCCTAATTGATTACAGGAACACAAATTGTGTTAGGTAAGAGATATGTCAATTGGAAATATAGGAGAACCTGCCTGTTGAAAGGGCATAGCTTGCCACATTGCTTGCAAATTGTTTTGATTTAAGATACATTTAAAGGTTCCCTCTATTGCGGGTGACCAACGATATATTGACATCGTCCCAGAGAAATACAAGGGTAATATCAAGATTAGGCAGTGCACAACAAGCCTCAGTTCATGTGAGGGAAGATAACGCACTGAATGAACTGGGACTCACCCAAAGAGCGGCCCTAGCCACCCACAACAAAGGGAGAACCCTTGACTGGGTTGCAGACTTCAATTGCCCAGTATCTATCACATCTATCACGGCCCAAACCTGGACAGATGACTTTGTGCTCTCCCTTTCCGTGTCAGCTAACACCTCTATTTCCATGGTCACCTCAATTGCTTACTCTCTCCTCACAAGGAATACATGGAACATTACCGCAGATAAGCTTATACCACTTATCATGCCTACTCTTAATGCACTGCCAAACCCTACTAGTCCAGACCACCTTGTAGATATGTATAATGCTACCATGACCAAAGTTCTAGATACTATTGCTCCACTTAAGATGCGGAAAAGCAAACCTAAAGCTCATCTAAACTCATGGTTCATCCCGTACTTAAAATCTCTAAGAACCGATAAAAGAAAACTTGAAACTGTGTGGAAACTTACTCCGACTGAGGAAAATAAAACTAACTTGATTAACCTTGCTACTCTCTACAAAAAGGAAATAATACACACTTTGCAAGAATCATACAATAAGAGGATCAATAAAGACAGCTCAAGGACCAAGAATTTGTTAAACATTCTAAGGGAAATGGGAGCTGCTATTCCCCAGACAGACGAGTGTCTGAAAGACAAACTCTGGTGCTCAAATATCCGGAACGCCCTAGTGAATAAAATCTCTCTTCTCCAAAGCAAGATAGCCAACAAAAAAGCCAACCTACCTAACACAGGCAAGTTCATCACAGCCACAGCCTCATCTAACAAACCCGCACATTATTTTAGCTTCTCTGAAGTCTCCACCTATGAGGTAGAAAACGTCATCTCCTCCCTTAATCCCTCATGGTGTCAAGGAGACAGCTGCCCGGCAAAGATAACTAAAGATGCCACGAGAGACCTGGCGCCATTTATAACCAAACTAATTAACTCCTCATTCACGTCTGGCACTGTCCCCAGTAACTTAAAGGAGTCATGGGTCCTTCCCCTCCTGAAAAAACAATCACTGGACCCATCAATCCCTACCAACTGTAGGCCAATCACTACTGTACCATTTTTACTAAGGATCCTTGACAAAGTGGCTTAAATCCAAATACAGGAATTCCTAGAGAATAACCACCACCTCGGTGCCCGCCAATCTGGCTTCAGACCTTGTCATGGCATCGAGACAGCTCTAATAGATCTAAAAACACAGATCGATGAGCTCAAGGATCAAGGAAATACAGCTCTGTTGCTACTCCTTGATCTTTTGGCTGCCTTTAACTTGATGGATCACCAAGTACTCTGTAAACACCTTGCCTCGGCGGCGCACTTCTCACAAGACGCTATCACCTGGATTACATCCTTTCTAAACAACAGGACTATGAGAGTCTTCTCTCCAATAGCAGCTGCTGACCATATCCCGGTAACCTGTGGTGTGCCACAAGGTTCTTGTGTATCTCCTTCAATGTATAATATATTCAGAAAGCCATTGTTCGATGACTTGGACCATCTGGGTGTCACCTACACTAACTATGAAGATGACACCCAGATACTCATACCTCTCACAGGAGAGTATAACAAGGACCTGATCTTGGTGAATAAAATATACCTCATTATTCAGGCCTGGATGGCCGCACACGGCCTGTGCCTGAATGATGATAAAACTGAGTTTCTAATGCTCGGTACCCCAGCTTATCTTAACAAACTGAGTTCGAACTATTCCACCTTCAAAAATGACGGTAACACCATTAAAGCGGTAAAAAACCTTGACTCTGCCTTCACCTTCAAAAAATCAGGGCTTGCAGACCTTTTTTGTCCAAGGAAAGTTGCATAATCCTAGCTAGAGCACCTACCCTCTATAAGCTGGATTACTGTAACTCATTGTATCTGGGGACCAGCAAATACCTCACCAATAAAATCCAAATCCTGCAAAACAATGCTCTCAGGGCAGCTCATGGCATACCAAGAAGAGAACATATCTTGCACCTGAGGAAATAAAATGGCTTTCGACCAAGGACAAAATGATGCTAAAAATGTTATCACTAACGTATAAATGTCTTAACCAATCAGCCCCTATCTACCTAGCCGAGAGAATCATCAAGAAATCCACATCACGGCCCACAAGGTCAGTCAATGCATCCTGTATAGTCGTGCCCAGATTTAAATGAAGAAAAAGCAGGAGGAAGTAGCTTCATGGTTATGGCTGCTCAAGCATGGAACAACCTACCTCACTCTTTGAGAGCCAACCAACCGTTCTTCATGTTTAGGCGCAATACCAAAAAGTGGCTGGTTTCTAATGACACATTGGGATAGCTCTAGTCTTGTACAATCGGGTATACCTGCTTTCTGACGCTGCTAAGTAACCTCTCCTGACTACCTATTTATTTGCTTCTGCACCTGTACTTTATGTATATATTCTGTACTGTACTTTATGTATATATTCTATGTACTTTATATAAACACTCTCCTCACCATACCTTGTATAATTCACTACATCTTTTGTACTTCTTGTATATCTTTGACCATATTGTATATTCACTGTATCTGATTTACTTTGTATCTACTGTAAATAAGTAGAAAGTATCCTTCTAACCTCTGTGTGAAAGGGGCCCAGATACCTCCGGGTTGGGTGCGCCATACATATACAAAACAAACAAACAAACAAACATGCAAATTCACAAACAAGAATAATCCATCCGTAGGAAGACAGACAGGAGAAGACCAATATCATAGGACACATATAAAGGGGCATACATGGGGCACAAATATCCCAATCGGTTTGGGGTATTCTCTCAGGTGTATCTATTTTTGGCCTGGAGTCAAAATACTGCACTGAGACTACTCAGCACAGCCTTTCTAAAGGAACTGTCATGTGCCTACAGGGGCTGACAGGCACGTCCAGGCCTGATGAAAACTATGGGTGCAACAGGCAATTGTGTGTGTGTAAACTGTGTGTGCTTGTGTGTGAGGGGACTGGTTGGCAGGTAGTGAGTGAACAGCGGGACGGGGAGCAATGCGGGTTCAGGGGATTGAATCCCCTGTCTTAAAGAGTAAAGGAAGGGGATAGGTGGTTGGTTCAGAACATTTTGAAATTTCTAAATATTGAAGGCTGTGTCATAAACTGGCGAAACTGTCTTTTTTGTGGCTTTTTTCTGTGCAGCCACCAATATTTGGAAATTTCACAGAAAACCCAATTTTTAAATGCTGACCAAATAAGTTCATACTCGTCCAAGAGCCCCCTGAGTTAGTATGATATCTTACCCATTGCTGCCATGTGGATGAGGACTTGCAACCAGTTTTCAGCATTAGGCCTGGTGTTTGCCTGCCATATATTTGGGAAATTAGCTACAGCCTGGATCCTGGACAGCCACTGCCCCCTGTATATCAATAGACAATGAGTAATAAGAAACCAGAAGATACGAATGGAAGGACTTCAAGAAGAGTGCTCCCAGAAACAACCCAATCCACTGTAATAGCTCCTCCCTGAATGTTTGAACTTTCTCACACACTCAAATTATGTGTAGTATTGTTCCTCTCAAAGTTTTGCATGACCGACGGTTGCCTCGTGGAAGCGGTTTGCATTGTCACAACCTGTAAGGCAACCAGTACAAACTGTGCATTTCACATTATTGTGTGTATCTTAGGTTCAGGTCCAATTCTATTCTAACGGTGCAGACCCACTGGCACCAAACACCTGTGCTTACATTCTACAACTGCCTGGAGTGGAACCAGCTTTCTCACCACACATTTAACATTCTCTCAGTGACCTCATTCACTCATGCATACAGGGAAAGCGGATATATCAATGATGCTCTTTTAAGGTGTAATCTAATTAAATTAAATATGAAAAAACCTTGTGGATGTCCACTCTACAACATGGCCATCATAAATCCCCCTCAAGGCACCATGCTGTCATCACCGTAGCCCTTGTTAATACGGTATGGTAGAGGTCATTTTAACCGAACAAAAATATTCTGATTTTGTCATATTCTTTTTTTTAAGTCTGCACATTTATTTAACAAAATGGGTGATTATCCTAGAAATAATTGCAGCCATCTGCTCACATTCATTTTTAAATTAAAATGTCAGTAAAAGAATACATCAAATTAAAAAATGAACTGCGGAACAATTAATGAATCTCCACTAAACTAATAGAGAGTATCTCTGGGGGACCTGTGTGCCTTTGACAATTCATTATTTTTCAGCAGGTTGCTTTAACTTTTATGACTGCTGTCTGCTGCTTCAAATGATCTTTCAGGTGTGCAGTGTAAACATGAAAAAAATGCTTCACTCCTGGGTACTGTCCCTAGAATCTGCCTGTCATGTTTGCAGAACAATTTTATACGAGTTGTGCAGTTATAGAAAGATTGGCTCGGTTTGTAAAGGCTATCTGCCGGTATCTGCAGGTTTATATGTTTGAATACTTTCTTTATCCGTTCTGTCTTTGAAGGAATTGGTGCTGACATGGGGGAGTTTTAAGTGTTTAGAAGTAAAGTGAAAAAAAGTGGCAGTGAAGTAGTTTCAGACACTTTAACTGTGCCGGCAATTAGATTCAAAATTGAAAGTTGGTAAAAACTACCTAGTCCACATGAAACCATTACCTCATTTGATATTACCCTAATCTTGTATTTCTTTTTATTTGTTTTAATTGTTTTTTTAGAGTGCCAATGACCTAATCACAAACATGATTGTGATTCATTTGGTGGCAGCTTATACACCTTGGCAGTCCTCCTTCTGATCTTTATAGAAGTACGGTGGTACTTGGCTCTGGCAGTAAACATGTCATCTCCTGGACCCTCCATCTGGTATTGCTGGCACAGGTGACCAGTGCGGATGTATATAGGGTGTGATAGCAATGATTCATTTCTATAGAAACCCTGCAGGCATTTCAGACAACCAATTCTTTCGTGACTTAGAAAGCATCATAGATAAAATCTCAATAGATCAATAGGTCACTAACATTATTGTGAATGGAGATCTCAACCTGCACTGTCTAGATAAAACAATGACCAAACATACATCAGTACTTAGATGGTTAACACTGATGAAAGAAAGAGGACTCATAATGGCAAACGGGACCTTACCAGGTGACCTACCCCCACGAGCCACACGGTCCAGAGCCCATCAAAAAGCATAATAGACCGCATATACATGGATAAACAGTTGTACAATCAAACAGAAACATTTGAAGTAATCAAACAAAAAAGCAGTGACCATAAAATGCTAACACTGTCCTGAAGATCACACCTTAGCAAAGAAGAAGCAGAAAGAGACTACTTCACCAAAAAATTCACACTAACAATGCTGTTACTCGTTTCAAATGTAAGGAACCAAAACTATTACATCTGAATGATATTTAGCTTAAATATACATCTATATATGGTAATACTCTCTATACCATGGCACTGATACCATTTAAGATGAACAAAACAACCTCTATCAGCAGCTTCCCACAGAAGACCCACTGTTTTGATGCAGAGCAACAACACAAGAAAGCAGACCTGCAACGTAAAAAAGGCCGTAAAACCTTTACCTGAAGCAGAAAGGTCAGATGCTCTCCAGACAGTAAAATTTCAAAATAGAAATTGGACTCGAGGCTGACAAGCAGCCAAATATCAACGAGATGTGAGAATGCGCTACAAGCTTTTACACCCAAGAGCACAGCACTTATCTGGTCCATGCTTAATACCGCAACAGGTAATACTCAAATCCATGCTCAAATTAACGGGGTAATCGAAAGCAATGGATGGAGCACTTTCAAGTTCTACACCAATCTTCAACATACAATTACAAAAGCCATATACAAACAGCATGCTTGCCTTGGCACCTCCATATATCAGTAGAAGATATCGAAACATTCATTAAAAAGGCAAGCAGATCACGGGCCCCTGGCCCCTGGGCCAGACAGCCTAAGTAACCTTATGCTAAAGGCATGCCCAGAAATATGGGCCAACATTTTGAACAACATATTGGCCCTCATTACGACCCTGGCGGATTTTTTCCGCCATCGGCGGACTTTTCCGCCATGGCGCAAAGTCCCTTTACGCCATGGCGGATGGCGGACTTACCGCCCCATTCCGAGGTCGGCGGGGCGGTAAGTCCCCATTGACCCATTTACCCTTCCCCATTCCCATTTCGGCCCCATAGGGCTCAATGGGAGTGGGGAAGGTGTTAATTACGCCACCGTACACTACGGTGGCGTAATTAACACCGAGGTCCCATAGCGCCATGGATTTTTACGCCCGCAAAAAGCGGGCGGAAAAATGACCATGGCGCTATGGGAACTCGTAGTTGGCGGTAAGGGGTCGGCGCAGCTAACGCTGGCACAAACCCCTTAGCGCCAGGGTCGTAATGAGGGCCATTCTCTACTATCATCCAAAAGAGAACCATTCCAGATTCATGGCACAAAGCGGTAATCATTCCCATCTACAAAAAGGGAGATCGGTCAGTACCCGGGTACTATAGACCAATCTCACTACTTGACGTGGCTGGAAAGATCTTTTCACACTTTGTACTGCGAGACTTCAATTTATGGACTGCCCAGTATTTGTGGCCGGAATGGGAACAGCCATAAACCTGTCCATACTCTATGCCATTAAAACTTATTTTTAAGTGTCAAAACAGCCTTTGTACTTTGTGTACATTGATTTTCATGCGGCATTCCACTCCATTGATTGGCATTTATTGATATCAAAACTACAGAAAGCACAATGTCCGACCACCATCATAGACATCATCAATAAATTCCACATGGAGACCACGATACAAGTGAGGTTGAACGCAGAAGGTTTACTTTCCCGACCAATACGAACAGTAAGAGGACTGAGGAAAGGGTGCACACTTGCCTCAGCCCTATTCAATTTCTTTTTATCAGACATGCCCGAAATCTTTGAAGACGTGGTCACTGATTCCCCAAAGTTGGGACAAGAAAACGTATCAGCTCTTCTATATGCCGACGACTTGGTGCTAATTTCGAAAACCCCTGTTGGCCTACAAAATCTACTACAAGCTCTAACCTGCTATATAAGTACGAATCAACTGAATGATTTGCAATGCTTCAAAAACGAAAAGAACTAGAATGAAATGAAAGCTACAAGGATCGGAATTAGAGATAACAGACCACTATACATATTTGGGCATGAGAATTGATAATCAAGCACATAACAGGGCCCACCTACAAGTGATGGAAGTACGACTTGCAACAGCAATTTCACAGACCAAAATGATTTTACGCAAATATGTCAAATTCTCAATCTGCTCTGCAATAACATACTACAACCAGAAAACTACTCCAATCTTACTATATGGACTGGAGGCATGGCCAAGCCTCAATAAATCAATATTGATGAAACTGGAAAGCAAATATTGGAAACAAGTGCTGAAACTACCTCAATGCGCACCTATGGCATATTTGCGTTATGAAATTGATCTAATTTCTCCAACAACTATATATCAATGGAGACAATGTGCCTTGTTGAGAATATACATACTAGCAAAAGATCTTAACACATTGCTCCTGTCTTTAGCGCATTACATGTTGACATCAACACATGAATGTGTTGTTAACTGGAGAAAAATGGTCTTTGAGCCAGAGAGAGCCAAGAGAAAACGATATCTGAATGATTGAGTAAAAACACAACACCAATGCCGGGCTTACAAAGATGCCAGCAAAATCCTTTTTGTGGAAATAAAATGTAGTCTTGCGAACCGTACTTAATACGATATGCATCCACAAAGTTGAGATCAGCCTTCATACGTTTCAGGTTTAACATCTGGCCAACCAGAGTGGTCATGGCAAAACATAAATTAATTACCAATACACTCAAATTTTGTAGGTTTTGCTGGAATGTTGAGAAAAAAAGAAACATTAAAACACATTATGCTAAATTGTCCTGCCTTAAGAGAAGAAAGAAAGTTACACCTCCATAAACACTAAATGCAATTTAGAACCTGGGAAGAAATGAAAGGTGGTTTATGTTCTTCCTATCAAATCGCATGACGACCTGTATTGCAGTGAAGAACTTTTTAGAAACATTTTTGCAATGTAAACAAAAGGAAAAACATAATATGCATTAAGATATTGAAGTAAGCCTGATTAAGAACAATTGCAATGATCACAGTCAAACGTATATCAATGAACTGAATAGACATAATTGCATGATTTTATGATATGTGTTTAAATACCAATTTAAATATGTTTAATAATTCATAACATGATGATTGTATATGAACAATTGAAACTCGATTAATCTTGAGAATTGATTTAATTTTTTTTTTTAGAATATATGATTGTAAAGTAGATTATTCAGCTATAACAACGAACAATTGTTATAAAAGAAAATAGATAATTTGACCCTAACCTCCAGTACCATTAGACTGAAATGCCAGTTCATTATTACTGAGGTGATGTTACAGAGAACAAATCTAACCAATTTTAGATCAGCAGACAGTGGGTCTGAAACAGAGTGGATTTCTTGGGCAAGAACCACAAGTACCACTGTTCGACCTGTGAAGGGGTGCACCAGAAGGGGTCTTGCATGCCCCCTTGTACTGCTACCAGTGGTAGGAGACTTCTGCCTGGCAGATCTATGGACCACAGAGGGAAAAACATTGGAGAGGGCAGGAAAATGTGCCTCTCTGCCCTTTTTCACACCCACATAGGCAGACTGGTGTTACAATTTGTAATCCCATTCAATCTGAGCTTTACTGCCAGGCGGTAACTATCCTATAATAAGGGCACCAACATATCACTGTGTGGATCCCTAATAGTGCTATGCCTGAGCTGTTTAATTCTTCCTTACAGTCAGGCTTAGTCGCAGCACCAATCAAGCAAGCAAACCCAAAGCCTCCCCTGAAATAGAGGATTGATGTCCCAATGATACTGGATATCCAACTAGTAACCTGCCTTTCCTGGCTAAAATGCTGAAAGACCAGACACATCTCAACTACAGAAGCACAGTAAAATGGTCAAACTCTGTCACGACGAACGATAAGGAATCCAGCCAGGTGGAAGTACAGAGACGGTACCTGTTGATACTGCAAAACCAATCCTGCAACTAGTACACTGAGAAAGATGCTGTCCTTATTCTTCTCGGCATATCTACTGCATTTGACACCTTTGATAATGATATCATCCTTGATAGATTGACACAATATCAGAAACTCCGAGACAATTGCATTAAATGGCTCCAATATTTCCTTCATGACAAAACAACTCAGGCACAATTATTAAATGTATCACTAAGACCACACCCCTTCAATTATGGGGTGCCACAAGTCTCTTCCCTGTCTTGGTGAATATTTAATACCTACTTCATCTCCATAGCAGACATAATTCACAACATTAAGAATCATTTCAGATCTATGCGGATGGAATGCAGATAATATTTGAGGTCAACCTCAACACTAATAATGACAAGATTGCAACTTTACTTTTCAACCACAATCACTCGATCAAACAATAAAATCTGTTTAAAGACAGAGTAAACCATGATTGTAAATATAGTACTGAACCTTCCGTTGGAACTTTATTTCCCTTTATCCAATTCACTACAAACCCAAGCTATCCCCTCCCAATCATCAATTTAGGAATCACATTTGACTCCTTATTGAGTTTCCATCAACTAGTGAATAATATCACCATAAATTACCACCTCCAACTGAACATAATCAAGAAAAATCGCCCATTCCTCAAGAGCAGCCATAATGTGGAAATAGGTCAGGCATTAGTCTTGAGAAAGCTGGACATCTGCAACCCCCTATACTTGGGTATTTCCTTGATACATTTGAAGTAGTTGCAGTGGATTCACATTAGGGCAGCAAAGGATACCTTTGGCATAAAAAAGTACTACCACATTTCACCAGCTCTAAAAGCCATTAAATGGTTACCAGTGGACAAAATAATTTAACTTGAACCCGAGACTACTTAACTAGTCTATTAAAAAACTATAAGTTAAACACATCCCTGGGTGACTTCTCAGATAAAGAGGTGAAAACTGTGACGATTCCAAGGAGATCATTACCTCTTCCTAAGGGGGAGCCACCCACTTTGGGATTATGGGGGTGAGCCCACTATGTTTAACACCGTCAAGGAGACAGGGAAAGTGGGATCCCTCTGCAGGTGACCCCCCTTGGGTGATAGGAAATCCCCTGAAGGGGTTAACAGTCACCATCCAGCCCCAAACGATTAAGACCTTTGTTGGATATGTGGGAGCTGAGATATATGATAATCCTAAACCCATTTTTATCATGGCTGGTTTGGTTTCTTACTACAACTATCCCCAGTACTCCTGTGAGATAGTGGAGGTGCAAGTGGACCAGTCCCCTGTAGGTGTATCAGTACAAGAACAAATCAGAAGTTCAAGTGAGCCAATAGGCTCAGAGGAGGTGTGGCTGAACAAAGAGAGAGCACACTGCACTCAGCATCTCATCCCATAGTCTACACTGCAGGAAGGCAGCAGCACATCCCTGGATGAGTAGCCAGGACGGTCTGGCCTGGCAAAGCAGAATCAAACTAGGAACTGCAGAGCGTCGAGGCAAAGGCCCTGTGGGAATTTAGAGTCACATCCCTGCGTGAAGCACTTTGGAGATGAGACCCAACAGCCGCTGACATGGAACCCAGTTGATTACTTGTGTAAGCAGCTATTCAAGGGAACAGCTGGATGGCCCTGCCGAGGATCACCCCATGGCAGAAGAAGGAACACAGGGACTAAAGGGACCTGGGTGGTGGGCAGTAAAGAGAATATGAGGAAGAAGGACCCCTAACTGGTGAGAGCACATAGAAGTACCAAAGTTGGGAGAGCACAGAGAAACCGCAAGTGGGGAGAGCACAGAGAAGCGCCCAGGTGGGGAGAGCACAGAGAAACCAGGGTGGGGAGAGCACAGAGAACACCCAAGGTGGGGAGAACACAAAGGAACCACAAGGTGAGCAAGGCACCTAGAAGCCCTAGAGTGGGGAGAGAGAAAGAAACCAGCCCCAGATTGGTGGAAAGAGGAAAGAACTCCCAGAGTGGGGAACAAGAAGGATCAAAGCTCCAGAGTCTGTAGGAAGAGACTGAGAGAAATAAACACTGAGGAAACAAGAAAGTTTAGAGTCCCGCCCCCAGAGGGAGAAAGACTGTGAGACTCATACTTTTTGCAATGGAAGAGGCTTAGGACCTTGCTAAAGCCTCATACCACAATTTCCTCAGTGCCTGAATTGTATGTTCTGGAACCATGAACCTAGTCAATGATCTATGGTAACACGTCCAAAAGGGGTGGCATCAGAAACCACCAGCCATCCCTTCCACTGGGAAATTTCCCCAAAACTGTCTTAGTTGTTTTGTGGTTTTCCTTTCTCGAGATTGGGAAAGAAAGTAGGCTAAGGTAGTATTTCCTTCATTTATATTGAGACATACTGACATACTGATGATCACACATTCATTCTGTTTCTGATTAGAATAGGCTTTAGAGTCCTCAGGTATAGGGAAAAAGAAGGACTTTCTTTTTAAAGATTAAAATACTTAAGTACATGCCTCTGTGTCCATCTCCCGATTCTCTCTTACCACAAAACCCACACTCTGTAGAAACAAAGCATCAACAAAAGATCCCTCATCTCACAAGGACCAACATTGTGGAGCAGTAGTATCACACTGCAACTTAGATTAGATCACCATTCTAAATTATTTAAAAACATTTTAAACAGAGGGCATGTCATTCAATGAGGCTTTATTAATAAGGAATACCCCTTAACAGCAAGCACTTTTAAGGAATCTGGATTGTCTCTTGATGACTAAAGGAATAATTGTACCGTGTCCGTATCCTGTTCTTCTACTCCTTCCTAATGGGTCACCCATTTATCTGATACAGGTTTACATACTGGTGTCTATGAGTTATAGATTTGACTGGCTTTGCCTGTCCTGTTTATTTTCATATTGCATTCCTGTGTTTATCCACTTGCATTTACGTCTTCATATATAATTCACACTGAAGTTAACCAAATTGCATGTAGAGCTTGTCATATTACGAATTCAAATACATAAATACATATTTGAACTTCACTGAAAGGAGGTAAGCAGTCTGGTAAGGTGTTAACGTCAATGTTTTTGTTCTGTGATTTATATAGATGACTAACGATCAAGGTTCATATTGTTGATGGTAAAGGCATTGCCTTTGGTAAATAGGGAGCTTGATGCAAGCTGTTGTCTAAAGACACTTAGAGCCCTTCCAGGAATTAAGATCGGTCTACCCTCAGAGGCTGCATCACCGTTTGTGGTTCCAAAAGCAAGGCTGGTTTTATCAAATACATTTTTCAGAGGATGAATTAGCAGGAAGTGTGAGAGCATGTGACACGAGAATGCTATTTGGTGGGCCAAAGGCTAAATAGCATCCCAGGATGGGTTAGCTGAGTGGACGATGGGTATCCGTTCAGCAGTGGAACTGGGAGAGAAGTAGGATAGAGACGGCTTGGAAGAGAGGTCTGGAAAAGGATATCATGTGTGGTGGTAAATCTCGAGAGTCGAGAGGGAAAATAATTGGTGGAGAGAAACAATTAAGTGGACCAAAGTTAAAGCTCATCGAGCTTGTGAGGATGAGAGTTGGGGCATATATAATTAATATAGTAATACGATTTGGCAGAGCCAGGAGCAGCAGTGAGGGGGCAAGGAGAATTCTTCAATGCAGAAAAGAGAGCAGTGGAGAAAGCTTTGCTGCCGCCTGGTAATTGAAGACGCATGGCAGTCTTTAACTGTTGGATGGCTGGGGTCATCCAACTTTTAGAGCCTGAGAGGCACAGGGTCAAGGAGTGGGTTGAATAATGATAGCCAAAGGGTCAATCCAGTACAAACATTAAAAGTGAGCTTGATATAGTGAGCAAGAGAGTAAGAGAGGAGATGGAGAGAGTTCTTGACATGGGTACATGGTCGAGATAAGAGACCATGGAGTTTGTTTTGTGTTTATTTTGGTGTGCAATGATAGAGGGCAAGGTGAGAGTGGAAGGAGAATGCACATGGTGAAGTAAGTGATAGAGTGAGTAGTGGGGGAATAATGCATTGACAGTGCAATGGAACTATGGATGGACTAGAGGAAAATTACCTCTAGCAAGTGTAGAGACAGAGCTGCAGGGTGGTGTGTCTAAGTATGCAGAGGCCCCATGTGAGAGGAAGAGAGAGGTTGGTCATGAGAAGTCAGAGTTGGCAGCAGTTAGTTTAGCATATACATCACCAGAGATACGTGGGGGAAAGTGTGAACGTTTGGGTAGATTTGAAAGGGCAGAGGGGTATGGTTGCTGCTGTCTAAGGTATTAGAGGGGCACTGCTGGAGGATGGGTTGGAGCTCTTTATCCTAGAAGACCCAAACAGAGCCTAACAGGAGTTGCCTGTAGTTGTATGTCATTGTGAGAGTACACCAATCGTTAGGTGCAAAAAGGATTCTGAATAGTAGCAGGTGACTAAACAGGGAGCTGTCTTTTCCAAAGATGGCCACCATGCCTGGTGGATTAGGTGGAGGTTCATTTTTCTGTTCCATAGCTTGCAGGAGTTCGAGCAGGCAATGCGGTTTGGCTGCAGAAGCCTGGACAGTGGCTTGGTTCTGCATAGTCAGGTAACTACTTTTTCCGTGAATCGGGGAACTCTCAGCACCAAGCAGGAGCTTTGTCTAGCAATTTGAGGGCTTTAAGGACTTCTGAAAGGCAATGGGAATAAGCTGCAAGGGCATGGAAACTGGGTTGTCTGGTTCTCCCCAGTCAGATATCAGTGCTGTGGACAATCAGAGACACTAATGTCACAAAGATTTCCTACAGGTTAAACAGGGTCAGGCCTGCTGGACTAGGACTCTCAACTTCAAACAGGAGATTCCTTTCGCTAATGTGCACAGTTAAATGTCAAATAAAAACATATAAGCAGAAGCATTTGATCAGAGGCAATATTAGGATGTGTTCTCCATTTTGTGTATCATATCAGTCAGTGTACAAATCTCCCACCACCGGATACGGTAAAGGGGAGTGTGGTTCCATGATAGCAAGAAAGACAGACTTCCGGTGCCTGTGCCACAATTGCAATTAGCACCCGGGAAGGGGGGTGGCAGCCTCCCAGCCAATCAGGAGGCTCGGATTCGGGGCTTTAACACAAGTGGGATGCTGCCATCTTCCCCGCCAGTACCTATGTAAGTATTCCTCTGCGTGCCAATTTCCACAAAGGGCAGGATTAGGGTTGGCATATATTCATGGAGTGTGGCATTGGCCACAGTGCCTGTATGTGCCCCACATCAGCAATGACTTCCTTTGGCTTGGGGAAGCCCCTCTTTCCCCTATCCTCCCACACACTTATTCTTATGTCCTGCACGGAATGCACCTCTCTGGACAGGGCATTCAAGTTTCACTCGACCAGAGTAGGGCATTGCCAAAGGTCCTTTGTGAAGTACGTGTGAGAACAGGGACACATTTTAGGCATGGGGATGCTTAATTTAGACCCTAATTAATATGTGCCTATTATCACATGGTAAGATATCTATACTGTGTTTCAAACAAAGTCTAACATTTCAAGTAGAAAGGAACGGTAACTCTCCATGGTTGAGACCCTGGACACATATCCTCACACAGTCCAAAACAAATACATTGCATACAGATATGTAGGTACACACGAGTAATGTATGTATCACAAAAAAGGCTCATGTGATTTTGGTACCAGGAATTAGGACTTACAATTCTGATAGGATCTTATAAGATTTTTCCATTATGGGTAAAACAACATCTTTAGATGTGTTAAAGTTAGTCAAAACACTCCTCACATCCTCTTTATCTTACAATTATGTACATATATAAGTTATCCCAGGCATGCGAAGAGAAGAGGCCCACTGGCCCATTGCTTATGCGCCTGTGTTTTTTAATCTCACAGCTTGGCAACATGTGAGAACTCTTTTTCGAGCAATTGAAAGATGTTTAATCACAGCGCCATCTGCTACCTCTGTTGCTGGGAAATATCTTGCCCATGAAGACAAAGTATTGCTGCAGAAGAGATATACTGGAAACTATCTAACCCATATCAATGAAAGTTATTCTTAAATTGTGGAGACTATGGAAGAAACCACAGCAGTGAAAGGAATGTATCAAAGTTGTTCTCATACGAAAACCAAGTATTGTCAGGGGCTGTAGTGTTCACTGGTGTATACGCTTTATGTCCATGGGTTTCACACCATGTCCCAGTTACACTGTGTGCATTATCCCATGGCATGTTCAGTTACGGGAAGGGATGTTTCCCCTTCTGGACTTGTGGATCTCTGTTACTTCCATTTATATAACAGTTTTTGACAACAAGAATGTATGTACTAACTCCCTTAACAGGTTTGGTTGTAAAAATCCCAGGTACACGTAACATTGCCCAAAAAAAAAAAACATGCATTTTCACCATTTCCTTTCAATAATGGGGCACTCACACTATTTCCAAAGAAATGACTCATTCCAGGTTCCATTATTTCCAGGTTGCAGAGCAATGATTCAATGGTCCTCATTACAACACCGGTGCTAAACCATGGCGCTATTAGCACCATGGTTGCTGCCGGTATTGTAAAGAGCCGCCATGGTGAAATGGGGAAGTACCACCCCATTCCAAGGTTGGCGGGGTGGTACTTCCCCATTTCACCATGGCCCTTCCCCATTCCCATTTTTGCCCCATAGGGCATAATGGGACTGGGGAAAGGCGGTAATTACGGTACCGCAAATTGCGGTACTGTAATTATCGCCAGGGTCCCTTTGCGGATCCCTGCAATAAAGGCTGGTTCCAGCCGCTGTTATGGGAACTGGGCGCTAAGGGATTACCGGTACCGGTACCCTTACCGGTACCGGTAATCCCTTAGCCCCAGGGTCGTAATAACCCCAAATAACTCCCAAGATAAAGGAGTGCCAAGCTTCACTATTCTCAGTTAGTACGCATGTACTTATTTCCACTACACACAGTTACCACTTTATGCCCTGATGTTTGCACTCAATCTAAGCACAGCAAGTCTTGATTCTTGTGTGCCAAGTTAGCACTGCAAGGCTAGATTGCATTAGAGGTTCCTGCGTATTTGGCTTGGGAGTTGTACATGTATAATGTGGTGTTGATGTGTTATGCTACTGGCTGCATGCATGTACTCTATTGATGTCTTTCTAAAGGGCCTCTAGTGTTTTTGTGTGCAGTGCGGGTAGTTGTATGTGTTGTGCTAGTAGCTGTGTAAAGCTCAAGCAGAGGCAGCAAACACAGAAACCTCTTCCGTTTGAGGAAAGCTCAGGTGAGGAGAGATCAGTCGATGATGTGCATCGACAACGAATGGAGACGTCAGTTTTGGGAGAGCTGTGTCAGGCAGAGCGATCTCAGTTTATGGAGAGCAGCAACAGGTGGTGGAGTCATCACTCAGTGAAACCAGATACAGAGATCTCCGACTAAATAGAACTGGGGTAGCCGATAATGACGCCATGAAGGAAAGCAGAGAAACTAGACACAAATACAGCCACCCAGCATGCCACCCACTTCAGAGAGAGCAGCAGCAGCTATATATATATGAATTGAAACAACTTTAGTTGCATGGACGCTAAGGTGAGAACTTAACGCAACAAAACCCCTGAAATTCAGCTGAAGCCACCTTAACTTTGTGCCCCCTGTGGTGCAGCCTATGGCCACAATAATGACATCACAGATCACATCACTGATGACATCCCTAATTACATGTTGCAGGAGAACACTGATGACATCACACATTGCATCACTGATTACATCTCTGGTGACAATACTAATGGTACATAACAGATTACGTCAATAATGGCATTAGACATAACATGAATAATATGTTAGCTCATTAAACATTTTATTTTCTTAATACCAATTTAGTCCATGGACTTGGCCATGACAAAGGCTGTAGTTACTGGTCATCAGCAAACACCATAGTTAGTGGTCAGTTAGTGTTGCAAAATACTAAGGTGCTTAGTTAAAAGCCATGCCTAGTGGCCCATCACTGTTTTAAAATATATTGTGGGCAATGTTGAAAGCTGTAGTCAGTGGCCATAGTTAAAGGCCATAGCTAGTGCCCATTGATATGTTAGAATATACAGTCACATCCCAGATACACTGGCTTGTATTGTGTTAAAGAACATGGCTAGTGGCGAGTTAGTGTATATAATATACAGTGGGCAAGGCCAAAGGCCATAGATGGGGGCTGGGTAGTGTTGTATAATACGCAGTGTGCACGTCCGAAGTCCAGCACTTATGGCATGTTAGTTTTTGAAAATATATAGTGGACATGGCCAAAAGATGTACAAACTGCTCATGGTCAAAGGCCATGGCTAGTGAAGACCATTTATATATTAGCATATATAGTGGGCACAGCCAAAGAGTGTGGCCACTGGCCAGTATTGTGCTAAAGCCCATGGCTAGTGGCTGATTAGTGTATCTAATATACAGTGGACACAACTGAAAGCTGTAGCCACTGTTGAAGGCCAAAGTCTATGGTTGGCGGCCTATTAGTGTTTTAAAATGTACAGTGCACATGGGTGAATACTGTGACCAGTTTCCAAGAGTGCAGGCCATGACTAGTACCTATTAATGTGTTAAAATATATTTTGACCATGCTCACTGACCATGGCTGAAGGCCACCCTTAATGCTGGTTACTGTTGTAATGTAATTAGTGATGTCATCAGTGATGTGATCTGTGATGCAATCATTGTGGGCATAGGGTGCGGAACAGTGGGCATGATGTTAAGGTGACTTTAGCTCAATTTCAGGGGCTTTGTTGCATTATGTTCTCACCTTAACATCCATGCAACTAAAGAGTTTTCCTTGAATTTCAAGGTGTTATTAGCAATGTATTCCTCACCTCAATGTCCTTGCCACTAAAGATCGTTCCTTGAATTTCAAGATTTTTGTTATTCCATACATAATTGACATTAATAATATAGACAAATGGGCTAATGAAAACGATGCATCATTTGTAGAAAGTAAAACAAAAATAAATTGTGCAACCACATTCCCCACAAATAAACCTGTACTTAAAAAACATTGCATATTTACTTAACTTTTGTGTTTACATTCAAATGTACTGTTGATGAATAGAATGTTATTAAAGTGTTACACTAACTGTGTTCAAAGACTACACTCAATGTATCCTAAAATAAATCTTTACAAGACTACTGTCCACATACATATATGTACCTATGTTTTTTTTAAAACAGTTTTATAGCCATGGCTACCAAGGATGCATGTGTGGCTAAATGTGGCAACGACTGTTTTTTTTTACCAGTGGCTTCCACAGGGGATAATGGCGGCTATAATGAAATACACATGAATATGTAGTTTATTTTAACAGACACTGTATTAAAGGATCAATTAAAGGTCTTTGATCTATTTATACAGTATGTGTTTTTATTGTCTATTTTTTAAACTGAAAAGTTGGCCCTAAAAAGGACCATTTTGGTCGATAAGGAAAAAAGAGGTAGGAACTGGAAAGGGAAAACACTAAAATTGATACATATAACAAGCCATATGCCGGTCAGATAGCACAGTGAGTAGAGCCTGCCGATGCAGATCTGAATCCCGACAGGGCCAGACTGAGTCTTTCATCCTTCCGAGGTCGATAAATGTGCACAACACACCGTGGGTAATAATAAGCCACGCTCAGATGCCTGAGGCTTGGTAGCACTATATAAATGCAAATAATTATTAATAAAAGGTATTTATATTTAGTACAACGGTGGAGGGGTGTGATGGGTTGCAGATATGGAAATTGGGGTTGGGAGTGTGGGAAGAAGGGGAGAGGGATGTGCACTTACCTAGGTACTGGCAGGGAAGATGGCGGCCTCCCACATCTAAGGAGGCTTGGGGTGGGGGCCATGTGGTAAAGCTCACTTTCTGAGCCTCCTCATTGGCCGGGAGGCTGTACCCCTCCCACCGGGTACTAATATTAGTAATAAATATTTATTTAGACACATAGCCTCATTACAAGGTTGGAGGTAGCCTTGCTGGTAAAACTGGCAAGGCTACCTCCAAACCGGCAAGAAAATCTGGCACCCACGAATGGGCAATTACTGGGGTATTCTGGCCCCGCCGGAACCAGTAATTGCCCTTTCGCCAGTGCCGGTGCCAGTGCTGGTTGCCGGTAGATCCCCATTCCCATTGAACCCTACAGGGCTCAATGGGAATGGGGATGCCTGTAGCACCAGCACAGTTCATTACCGGGCCGGTGCTACAGGCTTGCTGTGCTCGCGAGTGCCTTTCCTTCTGCCAGCACAACTCGGAGTTTGCCGGTCCAGATACAACGGTACCGCCAAGCTTACTGGTACCGTTGTATCCAGACTGGCATCCTTGTAATGAGGCCCAAAATCATTTTGATAAAAGATATGGTAATCATATACAAAACATTGAAAATCCTTTCACCTTAAAAATTGAATGAAACAAAAGATATTTCTAAACATGTCACCAATTATAAGTGTACAATGTACCACAAAATGCAGAAAACAACAACCTCTGGTTTGACAAACTGATCAACCATGTACTTACATCAAGAGCTTCGCATATATAAAGGGCAAGTTCAAATTTAGCCTGTCCATTAATAGCTTATGATAAAAACCATGTAGCTAATCATAATACAGGCATTCCGAAGTTACGCATGCAGGGTTAAACAAAACATTTCCTTAATCCTTTATGGAAAGGACGAAATAAAAATAGTTACAGTCTCTCATTTAATATGGTCAAATGAAAACATGCAGATTTGGGTGTCTCCATGGCCCCTCTAGTAATAGATTCCAGTGGTAGCAGGTACAATCTTAAGGGCAATATCACATAAGTAATCTATGTGAAATATGTTTCAGACCTACCCAAAGATTTCACAGGAAGTTACCACTTCCCTTCATCTCTCACTAAGATCAGTTGTCAACACACCTGATAATACTTTTGTATTGAATGCTAAACTTGTTCACACCATAATCCACAGTAAAAGAGGAGCCATGTCTATCTTATGTTTGTTCCCCAAAATGCATGCACAATTAAAAGTGGATAGGAAAAACAAGTGCTGATGAAAATCTGTCTGAAAAATATATCTTTGTCTGTCTTTAAAGAGGTGGATAGTGATAAAACGGCCCTAAAAAGTCCCTAATAGCCAGAGAACCTTGAGTCAATCCAAACGGCATAACACAAGGGACTCTTATAGGCTGTTTTTCTGCTAGCCAACCTTGGACAATTGACAGGTGGTCAAGACATGAGCCAGGCGGAGAGTAGGGGGAGAGAGGTTCACAGTTTGCTTTTCTTCCCATTAAAACAGTTGCCATTCCTTATTCCTAGGCCATGAGCCATGGTGATCTCTCATGTCTCTGTGTATGCACAGGGAGTACGGTAGGTGTCCTATCTCTGCTGGCTTCTAATGAATAGCCAATATTTTCAAATTGTTGGTTATGTGTGATGGGACCATGTTTGAGATAGATTTATCCTGTATTTATTGAGAATTAAGCTAATATTAACATAAATGTTGTGTTTTCTGTTGCCACTGGAGACAGTCTTGAGCTATTCTTCATGGAGTCTTTTGGATTATAATTTGAATGCACCTGGCTAACAAAGGTTGGTTGTGCTTTTTATACATTTTAATTTATCTGGCAATATACTGCTTGTGTCTTTGGGTTTACTATCTTGTGACGTCGCTCAGCTGTTCCTATCCTCCCTTATTTCACTGTAACCTTGTCTCGGGTGGTTAGCTACTGTCTGAGCTTTGCACAAATCTGTATTTTGAGTTGAGTTCTCTAGAAGTTTTAGGGACTTTGTTTATTTAAGAGCGTGCTGCAGCTTCCATTTTAGAGAAGATGGCTGCCCCATTATACTTGGTTTTCTATGTTTGTGTTGCATATCTTTAATGTTGCATTCAGCTTATACATCCGTTATGTTAGTGTTCTTCATGTCTAGTGGATGCTATTTTAGTATTCTTCATGTATAAATGCATATATTGCCTATTGTATATGTTCTTCATGTTGAGTTCACATTCGCTTCATGTGTAATGCATACACATGTATTGTTATAACGATAGTTTGACTACTTTTGCCTTCTTCAGTTTAGGTTTCTTCCATATCCTGCTGTACCTGCTGTGGATAAGGGTGGCACGGTTGTCTTAGTAAGTAATGTTTCTCACCGGTGCAGAATTGGGCTGGGGGAGGGGCGGAAACTATAGATGACATAATCATCTGCCTCCTAACAACAGGAAATAACCCCTTGTTCCTGCAGCATAAGTATCCACCAGGTTAGCTTTTGCTACATATAATTCAAGCAAATAATCTAGTTGAAGACATTTACAACAGTATATTCAAACACTTGGCCATTTCCAATGGTTTCTTGGTAATATACAGTGTACATTTAGTCTTGCATTTTAAATTGCCCAATGCCTTCAGAAAGTACTTAATTTGATGTATCATAGTTCATCTTTCAGAGATACATTGATTCAATGTATACAGACATGTATGCAGGGCAATAGATGTGTGAGAAATGAAAACAACATTGGCAAGATATTCCAGTCCTGTGATATTACTTAACCCAATATGTGGTGTATCTCTTGTGGACTAATTTAGTTCCTGAACCAGTAAGCATAGCATGAAAACATCAGTGGGGCTTGTACCAACGATGTGCACCTCTTAATGGGTGTATAGGGTCAGTAAATTCACCATTTAGGCCATATCGAACTCTTGAATCTAAATAAGAGTGCATATAAAATAAAGTATAGCTATTAAATCACTTGGACATCCTAGCTCTTGTAAAGTGCACCATGGTCTACCTCAAATAACAATCAAATGCTGTGCTCGGGTCAATGAAGCCCAAATAACATTGACCTTTCAAAATATTTACACACTTAGCCTGTAATGAAATGGGAGTAAGTGCTTGATCAACGCATCTCATTCCATTTCTATGGCCATATTGGATGTCAGATAAAATGTTATTCCTTTTGACACAGGGTTTAAATAGTGAAAAAAGATTCTCCAAAGATGTTTGCCAGCCCATTTAGCAGAGCTATAGTTTTCTAAGAGCTCAGACTTGGCATGCATGCTTTTTTATACATTGGGTAAATTATCTCCCAAATTGCTATGCATATCACTTGGGAAAAGTGCAATGTCAGTTGCTTTGCCCCTAGCAGATCCTAAAATTGCAATATTAACCTCTGTGCAGTCCAAAAGGAAAGTATACCAATCTTGTAGAGTGCCTTAAAATAAGACATCTTCAAAAAGATGATTGGTGTTATTCATCACAACACTAATAGCGTGCCCATGTTTGTTGAGATGTATTAGCTATTGCTGGTTATAATGTACCTTTCGGTAGAACAACTTTGGAAATTCCTTTCCAGAATAATTGAAAGTTCCTGGATCTGCTGCCAAGGTCAGTTCCTTTTCTTCTTCTTATCAAATCCAATCTTTTCTCATCCATCTGGCTCCAGTGTAAACATTCCTAACATTAGCATTTTCAGCTAGATCCTTTGGGATGGATTTCAGGGGCAACAATAAATAAATCCTAGCCGTCCGACAATTCTTATCAAGCCATCAGGATACTACACCATTCTTGAAAGTTTTTAAAGTACAGGTGGAAGGCAAAGCTTTCAATTGTAGAGTCTGGGCAGCCTTTGATTGTATGTCAACAGAAGAATTCAAATTTAAAAACACCCAATGTCATACATTATATCTGACATAATACTTTGGTGCAATACATCATGATCCAACCTACTCCATCTTGAGGCAATTACTCTAAAAAATTGGAAAATATCATGATTGTTTCTCACTATATGAAGATAAATGGAAAGTACAAGTCACTGTTGAGGATGTCCAGGACACCAATATTCACAATTCTGTACCAGGTATTGTCACTCAATAATAATCAATAATAATATCTTCCCAATGGAGCTTAAACATATTTGTGTGAGAGATGTTATTCTTCCATTCATGTAGTAAATAATAAAAAAATGTGCAGAGTGTGCCAAGAATATTTGACCATTTCATTAATTGTGAGAATCATTAAACATTGTGAAAGGAATACCTAATGAGAAAACTTTAATTGCATTAATAATGTCATCTTTCAAACCCAGGATGAGCATTATAATATTGCAAATTACAACCAACAAAATATGGGAGTTTAAATAGTTATTATACTGCTCAGAGAACTCCATTCGTTGTACAGAGAATCAAAAAGATCATGTACTGCTTTTAATTCAGTCTCCTACCTTCAAACAATTCTTTAATTGCAATGACACACCTAGGAGTGTCTCTCCTCCAATACAAAATGTTAGCAAACTAAGATAAAAAACACTGAATGCAGTCTCCTGCCTGCAACCAATGTCATGATATTTTACTTAGCAACTAATAATTTGCTTCCTCCATCACAAATATTTGCCATACTCACATACAGTCACTGGGCTTCATCACGAGTTGGGCGGTAGGCTTTAAATGCAGCCGTAATGGTATTACTGCCACTTTTAAGGGCAGGCCCTATCATGAGTTAGGAGTGCAAAATGGGCTGTTTTACCTCCACCTTTTTTTCTGGAGGTGAAAATCCCATGCAGTGCCCTCTATTATCGACAGCTGTATTAGCGTGCGGTATTAGCAGCAAAGATATTCCCTATTGGGTCAAATAGACCCAGTAGGGAATGCGGATTTAGAGTTAACGCCCAAAACGTGATCCGGAAGTTGGCGCTAACGCTATTACAGTTAGGCGGTATTAATGCCGGATACCACATAATCTTCTACCTCCAAACCTACCCTATGATATAAAATCATAAGTGACGGTTTTGTGTAATGTTTTTCTGTAACATTTTTTGTAACGTTGAAATTGGGGTCAACGTTTGTCCTACAGACATGTACTGGTGTCATTCCGTTCCACATTTAGCCCGTTTCAATGTTATAATATCCAAATCTGTAATTCCTAAGGCGTTTGAAGTGTATTCACTGCTGGAGTTGTGTATGACTGAGGTGTTTTAAGTCCACTCACTGGAGTTCATTCATTCACTGATGAAGTTGTGTATGAAGTTGTGTATAAGTGACGATTTCATATAATGAGTCATGTGAGTCTGGTGTCATTCCGTCCCACATGCACCCAACCTTGATGGTATCTAGACCAAATCTTCAATTCCTAAGGTGTTTGAAGTGTCTTAACTGATATTGATTGATTAAGTTGTGTGATGAACTTGTGTAACTGAGGGTACCATGATGCTTTTAATTGGGGTCCTTGTACGCCCTAAAGATGTAGGTCTGCTGTTATTAAGCAGAAGATGATGGGGCACTTCCAGGAAACTATATGCCCACTCCCTCAAGTGACAGTTTGGCTAACCTTTTTGGGAAATTACATTTGTCAAAGTTGGAGGATTGGGCAGAGAAAGAATTGCTAATATCCATCCATATATGGAAGAGTTTTGGAAAAATAGGAATACTGTTGATCAGTATTTTTTATCTGCCGCCACTTTACATAAAGCGGTATTTCAAAGTAACGCCCATGTATTTTTGTTTTTTATAGATTTTAAAACTGCTTTTGACCAAGTTAATATGCACAAATTATTGGAATTTCTTTTAGATAAGGATATGCTGAAGGCCCAGCTGGTAATGATTCATTTAGTAGTAATAATACTGCCTGTGTTTGTTGCAGCCAAGGTGTGCAATGCAGTGAACACCTAAAGGTTGACATGGGTGTATATAAGTAATTAGTGAAGGAAGATGGATCTTGAAAGCAACAGTTCAAATAATCTGATTAAATTAAACAAGGTATTACAAAAGTTTATTCAACAAGTATTATTAAAATGTTTCAATAAATGAAACATCAATCAATGTTAATAAATGATACAGATAAAAACATTATAAAAATAGTCAGTGACTGTATCATTTGAATGGTACTCTTATAAAGGAGAGTAGAACGATTGTCAAAGAAAGAAAAGAAAGGGAAAACCGCTTAATTTTTATTCATGTTGTAATTGATTGACAATCTAGTTTCTATGTGGCCATTTTCTCAATAAATGCAGGGTACAGCTTTCAACATGTTTCTGTCCACTATAATTAATCTGGGACATTCATCAGGAGAAAAGATTTTCAGTCACATAAGCTATTCAGAAGTATCGTTTCTGTTCTTCCTTTTTCTTTTCAATCAGCAAGAAGTCCTTGAACTGTTAAAATCAAAACAAATATTATAATAAGCTATAAATGCTTGAAATACTATTAATAGTCGTGATTGACTAAGATGAATATCAGGGAATTTAATTCCTGATATTGTCTGCGGGTGAGGTTAGGGAAACCATCCAATGGATTGGAGAGTCTTGGTGAAGAACACATTCATAGTTTACTCCAGCTGAAGCATCTACACATTCAAGTATAGGTAGATATGTATTAACCACCATTTACTCATAACATCAGCCCCCCATTTTGCCAATTCTCTCATGTGCACAATATAGGTTATTAGTCAACCTACCATGTAGAGGTAAGGTTCTGTAGTACCTCCTTATAGTGAAGGATAGATATGGCTCTTTAGTATTTTTTGATGAAAATAATCACACCTATGAAGCATTGGTGTTAGTAGCAGTAAAATGAGAGAATCCTAACATACAAACACAAAAACTATTTAAAAAAGAACAAGAATTGTTATTCTTGACAAAAAGTGATACAGAAGACTTGAATGAAGCCATAGAATGGCACAACATAACATAACATAAAAGTATAATCTTATTATTAATAATTAGTGTCTATTTCAGCAAATTTACTGGACGACTAATATATTCAATCTAAAAATAAGAAGAGGTGTGTGGACCCTCTTAGTTAAGAGAAGAGCCTAAATTAAAGAACAAATATTTGGTTTGAATCACACATGGGCATGGGGTTCATTTATTTGATGTACAGTAGCAATATAGTAGCCGTAGGTACTTATATTTACTAAGGACCTTGATTTATTGTATAATTGGAATGTATCATACTGTCAAACTTACAGTGACGCATTGTTTATCAGTTCATATGGCTTTTTAGGATTTAATATTTTGCTTTGCTCAATAGACAAGTGTGATGCTTGTATTATGACTACAATATAGTGTCCACGAGAAATGAACCTTGTGCTTATTTAAAAGGGAGAGTTTACAATATTAGGAAACCTAAATCATGTCCATCTTCTTTTGCTGAGAATACATACCATGTTGTCCCTCCAAATGCCTTTCCTTTTCGGAAAGGGTTGCACCCACTTAGAAAATAGTGATCTTTTTTTCTGTGAGCACCTAGGCAAAGTGTACATTTGCCTGCTTGTTACTGGTAGTAATGCAGAACCCATTCATTTTTTTTTTTACATTATACACAAACACTAGTAATTGCCAAAAATAGAAAATAACAAACCCAATTGCAGTCTACGCAACTTGATCACCTGGTCGCTTAAAAAGTTGCTCAGAACCCCAAGTATCTACCCCATTCACCAATGTGCACCCTCAGTGTGATGGTGATATTCTTGCAGGACACACTCGATTACAATGTTTCTCTTCAAATACCAGATTGATGCCAGGTTTGTGGAATGCTCTCTCACTGCTGGCCTCACAACACCTGTAACCATAAAAACACAGAACCCTCAGTTTTTAGAACCAAATGTAATTTTTTGCTTCAAAACAATGCTATGATTTCATCTTTGTAACTAATATTTTGATCAGCCTGATCAGTCACACAATGTTGACACGCTCAACTGCAGATGCTGTATATAGTCTCCAGCAACTAAACAATTCTCAGATTTTCTCGACAATCCCTAGTGACTAACAGGGAATTTCATGAGCATTTATGCCATTCGTGGAGATCACTGGAATCCTCTTTAGTCACAAAAAGATGGCTTATCCTTTTGCACTTTTTTACCATTCCCTCGACTAAATCCATATTAATGTTCTTCCTCTCAAAGGCATCCTATATTAATGTCCTACCTCCCTCAACTAAATCCTATCTAAATGTTCTTCCTCCCTCTCTCAACTAAATCCTACATTTGTTTCTAATTTGAATGTTTTACCTCTCCCTCATCTGCACTAGCAATTACCTGCTCATGCTTACAAGACTGATAATGAATTCGAAGTGTGCCTGCTCTATTTATAGTATTATGGTCTGAACTCACTCACACCACTTTGCTTGAACCCCGAAGGAAGTCTGGCAAAGTTTGATATGAATCACCGAAGAGTTATTTTTGTCATATTTGGAAAGATAAGGTGGTCCATGCTTAGTCTCCACTCAAGGCTGAAATATACATAGTTAGTCCTTGGAGGACCTCTAATGTCTTTCCAACTTGAGCATGCTTAAATTGTGGAAATGGGATTTTCCGGGAAAAATATAGAACTCTTATAATTGTCAGAATTTCACTGGGCTTGCAACCTAAAATTATTTAAATGAGTTGTGAAAATATGGATAATTGTGAGTAGATGAACAATATATGTGATTCTGCAGGATAGTTGGAACGTCAAACACCATGATGCGTATTGTCATAATTGATGCAGCTTCCCATGACCTTGGCAAGCTAAATATATATGCCACACATGTATTAATATAGCTAAACATTGATTGAAAACAGAGATACATTCATAAAAGCTTTGACAACAATGTTGCATTGTGTAATGGGGTATTACAACACAGAAATCCAGAGGACTGAATATGTAAACTACACTATCTGGTGCAAATTATGATGTTTATTTTGCTCCAACGGTGGTACACTGCATAGGGACATATTGCACCCTGTAGTTGCCATTTGCAATTATTTTGTTTGTATTTGTATTTCTATTAATGTTAGACAAAACTTGCTCCTATTGGCTTCACACAAAGAAACCAGAACAAACATAACACGTGGAAATTGCCAAACAGTTAAATGAACTAATATTGTGTACAGAATTGCACCATGCAAAATAGGACCCTGGTGGAATATAGCACAATTAACACCTGACAGCACAGTATGTGTATTACTCCCGGCTGAATAATCTCTAGATTAACACAGGAAAAACAAAGGTTATGATCGTCGGTCCCAAGCATAAGTTAAATACAAATACATGGTTCTTAAATGACTGCTCCCTGGACGTGGTAGATACATATATTTACTTAGGTTTTCCAATATGTAATTCTCCATCCAAAGAACTCTATTGTAATATTGTGAGCTCAAAGACCGTAAAGAAATGGCTCGTATATAAAAAAAAATTATGCGGCTGAAGTTTGGTAAGAATATAGAAGGCCAAATGGCTTTGTACAGTAATAGCATAGTACTAGCAATATTGTATGGACTGGCTGTTCTACCTGAAAAAATGATAATATGGATGGATAAACTAGAGGGGAAAATGCTCAGATCTATTTTAGAAGTCCCCCAATCAGTGCTTGTCCAAGCACTGCGATGTTAATTGGGTGTACAGTCGCTTAAAATGAATTGGATATACAATGGTGCCAATTGTATATTACGATTAAACAATCAGTGGAGGCTCCAGATTCAATATATTGCCGATTGGACTTCCAGGGTAGACTAGACAGTAAAAACCCATTCTTAAAAGGGCTAAGAAACTCAGTATTGGCACATTTGGTGTCAATTAACTCATCAATGAAAGAACTGTCAGCCCTACCAAACTGGACTGCAGTATTAAAGAGGAGCTCTAAAGGTTTAGAGGATTCCCACAACTTGTATAGCGAGCAGTTAAACCAATGTACTCAGAATATTGCAACCAGGTGTTCATTGGAAATATGCTGAGGAGCTACTTGGTAAAATATAGTGCAAAAGCAATTCGCAAGTTCATCACATATTTGAGGATGAATGGACTGCCTACACTGGAAAACTCTGGGAGGTTGAAAAGGATGCCCCAAGAAAAGCGGTCATGCCGACTTTTCGGGCTGGAGATCGAGATAGCCCGCCATGTCCTAATTCAGTGTCCAAAAATGTAGAAGTATTACATCAAGGGATTTGTACAATTTACAGCAAACAGAGACCAGTGGGAGGGTGATCAATTCTGGAGCACCATCATAGGAGCGGAATCAATGGTCATTATGGCAGCTGTCTATTACATATGGAAAATAGCCATTGATTGTCTTAACGTACAGGAAGAATTGTATACACATCCTAAATGACTGCTTAAAAGAAGCAGTCTTGACAGGACATATATTGCGAACCAATTATTTTTCAAATATGATTTTTTATATAATTCGACTGTTGTACACAGTGGCTTTTAGTGTGTCTTAGTGTATGGTGAACTATATCTAATGATGTTCCTACTTAATTGTGTATTTTCAACTCTGTACTTTATATTTTATATAAGTGTTGATTAAATGTGTATAAAGTTTATATTAATCAAATGTGCACAAAAAAACTAAATGTGTAATGGACCAAGGATTGATATTCCTTCGATAGTATGTTCAGGTTGCACTTTGATGACAGTTGACTCAAGCCTAGATGTTTATTTTTCCTAGTTTCTGATTGCAAGGGATACATATTCCAATCTCCTCAATGTGTTAGCAAGCTGTTCTGCTCCATTGATCAATAATACCCATTTCTCAGGGCTGCACTGTGGGGTAGCATCCCACTGGCCAACAATGAGGGCTGTTGGTTATTACCACACAATATGACCTTTCAATTAGATATTTTAGCTATTAGCACCCTTGCCAAACACCTGTGGGCACTTAGGCTGGTTCAAGGGTAGATAAGTGTGCTGTGCAAAGTGTTCAACCTGAGGAGTTGGCATTGAAAAGAAACATGGGGCTTTCAGGGGAGTCCATCTTTCATGTGTATGGCTTTCAGAGGGGTGGTATCTGAAAGAAGAGAAGGCAGAGGAAGAGGATGATGGGACCCGTGGAGTGAGGAGTCCAATGAGGGTAGATATTGCTGGAGGAAGGAGGGGGTCATCATTGGAGTTGGGGGAAACAGAGAGGGAATGTACAAGTCTGGGGTATGTCGAAGAATGGAGGCCCAGGAATTAATGTGCTAGCTGGCATGAGTGAATGCATGCTTTAATCAGGGCACCACGCTAAACTTCTAGCACTTATTATTAGCTGGCACCTTCTCCCCTGGTACTAATAGAAAATCTGTAATGGCCCAATAAAAGTTACATATGTTGTAATTTTGGAGATTATTTTAATAAAAAACAGACAGCCATGTTTCTTTTTTCTGGATGTTGCATACCCTAAAACTGAGAGGTGCCTTTTCACGCCTCGTATCATATACATATATTTATATCAGTGAAAAAACTTTGTTAAAGAGACGTTATGGTTGCAAGTAAAACCGAAAACCCCCTGAAATTCGCCACCGTGCACTGCTAAGACTAACACCCAGGACATCAAAGTTGACATCACAAATGTCATTGATGACATCACTGATGACATCCAAAAACTGCCCCCAAACATCTGAAGTGTTCCCGAACTTCCCAGGACTGTCTGCGAACATCCGAACTGTTTGCGGACTTTCGCGGCAAAAACACAATTTTTTTGCTTCTTTCAGCCATATCCCATCCCATCCTCACCACCGCTCACCTCTCCAGAGATTATTTGATAAGTTTGACAAGTGCAATGTTGTTTTTTTTAATATGTTTTTACCGCGATGTCCGCGGAGACGGGCTGCTGCCCGCGAATCCAAGATGGCAGGTGTTTCCAAAAATATGACGCACTTCACACTTTTCACGATCCAATCAGCGGGCGCGTCCAATGTCCGCGGACACCATGTTGCCCTCTAAGCCAATCGGTGTCCTGTCCATGGAGTGAACAGGGAAGTGTGTCCGCGGAGTGGACATATATATCACACATTTTTTGAGACCCACTCTTTGGTTGTTTTAAAAAAAAGTATTGGACGGATTTTCACCAAATTTACAAAAGCCCGCTTTCAGGACTAAGCCACCACTCATGCCGCAAATTTGTTGAAAATCCATCCAGCGGGTGGGGGGTGCTATTGGGCAGCCCGAAAATGGCTGCCTAGCCTCTGTGCTCCGTGAGGCGAAGACACCAATCCGGCTAAATCAGCAGACTGCTGTGCCATCATCAACCTAAACTGCCCCTGATTGTTCCCGACACCCTGCCGCCTGCCCTGCCTTAATCCCGATGCCCATCTGACTCCAGGAGACCCGCTGCGACAAGCAACCGTCCTGGGCCCTGTGGCGCTGCTTGGAGCCGGGCCTGCGCCGCCTCGGTCGCAGAGGCGGAAGTCCGCACCTGCTGCCCACGGTGCACTCGGTCTGGCCCGCCTGCATTCTACACTGATGCCGAGTGCGTGGATGCAGCTGTGATCCCCCCCGGGGGTTGCGGCGCTCCCTCCAATTGGATGCGCTGCACTGAGGGCCTGGGGACTGCACTTGGCCTGGCACTGGCGGCCGCCCCCCCCTGCGGCCCTGTCACCTACCTGATGGCCTCGACCCGCTGAGCGGGGGCAGCTCTTCGAGCTCCCGCCCCTGGTGCCGCGTGACGGTGCTGGGCCTTCACCCCCCCGGATCCCATCTACATTTAACGGCGGCAACGTTGGACCCGGCGACTCCACCTCGCGGGCTCGGATCCGCACCCACGGGGCAGGTGAGTAGTTGGGGGGGCTGGCCGTCACAGGGGCCCTCCATATTGACTTGCACTCACTGGTGCCCCTCATTGACCCTTTCTTAGTGTGGCCGCACTGCCAGAGGGTGTGTGGATTGCGGGGGGGGCCCGGCCCGCACCGCTAACACCCCCTCATACTACCCGCATAGGGCCTTGGGGGCCTGCCACTTTTGTCTTCTCTGGCCCAAGTGGCGTATGAACCCAGGAGGGGCCTGCATAGCCTATGGCCCCATCTACTGCTTCACGTGACTGTCTGGGGGCCTGTGGGGTCACTCTCTCCACGGCACTGCACGGTTGGCCTGCTGACTTCATACCTTGGCCTTGGCCATGATAGCAATATAATACACCACTACTCTGGCATTCCCACTACTGGAGGGTTGTGCGTGCCACGGGCCCTTCTGGGCCTTCACTGCAGCCATACCATACTGTTCCTCTCACGTGACCCTGCTGCAGCCACCAGCCATCCCTCCTGTTGGGTTACCATCGAGGCTTGAGCCTGCTGGGCACCATTACACAGTGCTAAAACCCTGTTTGCCACGCTGTGCCAGGCCTGAATTGCTGGGACACCCCTGCATCCCTCACTACATCCGAGATGAATAACAGCCAGAGGAACCAACAAGGTGCGGGCCATGGACAAGTTAGCTAAGGAGGCCCCACGAGCAGAGCTGGAGTCTACAGCATCTACCCATGCGGAACCCGAGCCTGAACCTGTGCCCCATTCCAGTGCACTGACCCCGGACCTTACGGCAATGATGGAGTCGATGGCCAAAAACTCTGCCTCGTTCCACGAAAAATAGGACGATATTAATGCCAACGTCGCCTCCCTTAAATCCCGGATCGACCAGGCGGGAACAAGGATAAGCGAGGCGGAAAACAGAATTGGGGCTAAGGAAGATCAACTTCACACCTTGCAGGATGCTCTGGCCACCCTGACCCATGACATGAAGGTGGTGAGGTCAAAGTGCGATGACCTTGAGTCCCGCTCGCGTAGAAACAACCTGCGCATAATTGGGGTCCCCACAATGCCTTCAAGGGGCGCATGGAGTTGGCAGTCGAAAATCTACTTAAATACCTATTGGGAAACCCTGCACTATCCCCTTTCTTTACAGTCGAGCGGGCTCATCGGGCCCTGTCCCCGCATCCCAGGCTGGGAGATTTCCCCAGACCCATCATCGCCAGGATTCTCAATTATAGGGACCGGGACCTCATCCTACGCCTGTCACGCGAGAAGGGTGACCTATGCCTCGACTCAAACACCATTCGGATATTCCCTGACTTCTCCGTCGGGGTGCAGCAGGAGAGACGTCAATTCCTGGGAGTCAAGAAACTGCTACGTGAGCGTAATGTCCCATATGCCATCCTCTTTCCAGCCAGGCTCAAAATTATCTTCAAAGAAAAGCTGTTCTTTTTTACTGTGCCTGAGGAGGCTGTCAAATTTATAGAGTCACAGATACCGTTGCCTAATCCCAACGGCAACCCTATGGTTGATGATTGAACTCAGACCACTTCGTATCTCAGCTATTTGTTAATCATTGCTTGTTCCTTCATGTGCTGATAGTAATACAGCCTTATTGGCTCACCAGAATGCACGCATTGAATATCGGCATTGATCACCTATGCATTGCTTACCACCAGGGACCGGGGGCAGCCCCCCATCATGCATACCGGCCTGCCACTATTGAAAGCTCCACTTGTTGGTTGTTGATCCACTTGTATCTACAGGCCCGGACTCGGAGTGCAGGGCGCGGTGGGCCTCTCCCCCCGGGCAGCTTAACCCCTTTCTCTTACTCACTCGGGCCTGGCCCGCATGTGCCGGGTGTGATTTGTATGCATATGTGTTGTTCAAGATATGGCTGGAAACCTATTTCCATTCCGTTTCTTCCAAGTGTCCACCACACGAAAACGGAGCACCCCACTGCGATTGCCATGCTTAATTTTGTTAATTTGTAGTTTGGTGTTGGCCCCAGTTGGGCCAATGGGATTTCGGACCCATGTTGGGAACTGCCTGTTGTCCCCTTTTTCATGGGACATGTTGGTATTAACGGGCGGGGGCAGGGGGGTAACACTGCCTGCTAGGATGGGGTGGTACGGGAGGGGGGTGGAGTGGGTTTGATGTGTGTTATGGAAAAAGGCAGAGGCAGATCAGCAGACCACAGTGCATCGGGGTGCCCCTTTGGGGGCGGCCTCCGCCCTGGATTCGCTTTACGACAACAGTGGTGGGATGTTACTTAGATCATTAAAATGCCTGTAACGGTGATATCCTAGAATGTGCGGGGCCTGAGCAATTACACCAAGGCTCGTAAAATCATGGCGTACGCCAACAGACACGGTTTTAAAATATTGCTCCTGCAGGAGACACACGCAACGGGCCCTCTGACCAATAGTATAGCGCCAACATGGGGTCCACATAGATACTTCACTTCATATTCCACGCGCACCAGAGGGGTGTTGACGATGATCCATAAATCACTTAAGTTTGTTCTCCACAAGAGCTATGTAGACCCCGAGGGGAGATACACTGTATTGCATTGCACCATAGCCAACAGTGATTACTTGCTGGTGAATACCTACGGCCCTAATGTTGACTCTCCCGATTTTGTCGACCAGGTGGTATCCATATTGCTAGGATACGTGGGGGTGCAGATCATCTGGGTTGCCAGTCATTTGGTCGAAAAAAATTGGTCGACTGGACAACTGGTCGAATCAATTTGGTCGAAAACCAAATGGTCGAATTTTTTTTTTTTTTTTTTATACCCCTTTTTTTTGGGGGGGGGGGGTCCCCCCAACCCCCTTTTTTTCTTTCTTTTTTTTTTTTCAACACAAAACCCACAAAACACATATATAAATAAAAAATAAAAAATTCGACCATTTGGTTTTCGACCAAATGACGTCGACCAAATTGCAGTCGACCAGTTTGTAGTCGACCAAATGACTGGACACCGATCATCTGGGGTGGGGATATGAACTTTATACTGGATACCACGATGGATAGGACTCGCACGGCCCCTAGGCCCCTGTCTGGCGCAGCGCGTAGACTGCTGACCCACAGCGCGACACTTGACATTCACGATGCATGGAGGGCACTACATCCGCAAACGCGTGAGTTTACTTACTACTCTTCAGTGCACGATAGTTCCTCCAGGATCGACATGTGTCTATTATCTGGTCCTATGCTGGGCAGGGTAGTGGAAACATGGATACTCGCACACACACTGTCTGATCACTCAGCGATTTCGATAACCCTGGAACTGGGAATACCTGCCCCTACTATCAACACATGACGATTCAAATTGTCCACTCTGCAGGACATTGTATTTAAGGCGGACATCCTCGCCGACATTCAGTCCTATTTTGAACACAATATGCCCCAGTCCACCACCCTGGGGGTCCGCTGGGATGCTTTCAAAGCCTTCATCAGGGGTGCGTCCATTTCTAGAGAGTCGGGAGTCCTCAAAACTATAAGAGCCGCCCTGTCCCGCACTGAAACTAAACTACGGGACCTGGAATGAGCCCACCTGGCCTCGATCGACCCGAGTGTCCTCTCCCAGATCAGTGAGGAGCTCAAAATCTTTAACGAACAGGCCACTAGGGAAGTCCAGTACTTCAGCCGTCCACAGGCTGCACGGAAATACGGCGAGGGTGACAGACCCGGCAAAATGAGGGTCGCGTTAGCGAGCGGGGAGTGCGGCCAATCCCAAATTACCTGTGTCAAGGACAGTCAGGAGTCAATAAAGTGGTCCGACCAGAAAATCCTTGAAGTCTTCACAGGCTTCTACTCGGAATTATACTCTCAGCCCCCCGAACATAGTGACTCCCAGATACGGGAGCTCCTGAAGCAGATACCCACCACCTGTGTCTCCCCCTCCATGAGAGACCAATTAGATTCCCCTATTAAATTGGATGAAATAGTGCAGGCTATATCTAGTCTCCCTAAAGGAAAGGCACCGGGCCCCGATGGGCTAACGGCTGAATTTTATCTGGAGCATGTAGCTATATTGGCCCCCAAACTGCTCGAGGTATGGAATGACTCACTCCGGCTAGGATCCCTTCCCCCGACACTACGTGAGGCCGTTATTACGGTCCTGCTCAAACCTGGTAAGCCTAGCGATGAATGTGGATCCTACAGGCCCCTTTCATTAATGAATTTGGATACTAAAATCTTTGCTAAGGTGATCGCTAACCGCTTCCTACCTGTAATGTCATATATGGTGCACAATGACCAGTCAGGCTTTGTGCCCGGGAGATCCACGTCCCACAATATCAGAAGGCTTCTTAACGTCATGGCACGAATTGATCAGGGTGTGAGTGCAGTTGCGGTCACCCTGGATGCTCAGAAGTCCTTTGACATGGTGTCCTGGAGGTACATGTGGCTCATCCTTGAGACCATGGGCATATGACCCAGGATGATTGCATACATTAAGTTGCTGTACACCTCCCCGGTTGCCAGGGTCCGTGTCAACTCCCAAACTTCTGCTCTGTTCCCTCTCTTCAGAGGCACCCATCAGGGATGCCCGTTCTCCCCAATCCTATTTGCCCTTGCTATCGAGCCCATGGCGGACTATGTCAGGGAGCGCCACTCACGCAAAGGGATACGGCTACAGGATACCCCCGAAATTATCTCACTTTACGCGGACGATGTGCTGCTGTTCATCAGAGAGCCCAATGTCCACCTTGACCCAATCCTGCGTGACATCACCCGCATCGGTACATACTCTGGTTTCACAATCAATAATACCAAATCCGAACTCTTCCCTCTTACAAGCTCCACAGTACAACCTGCCACTGAGTACCCGCTCCGTTGGTCCCCTGATGGGATTAAATACCTGGGTATCCAGGCGTCCCTGACCAAAGACACCCTCCTAGCGGATAACTACCTGGCCGTGGCAGAACAAGTGGAAGCCAAGATGTCGCGCTGGCGCTCTCTCCCTCTATCTCTAGCGGGGAGACTATGGGCCTGATCACGACCTCGGTGGTAACGCTAACGCTATTAGCGCGGGGGCTATTAGCGTGACCGCCATAGCCCCCGGCGCTAATAGCGCGGGATCACGAGTTGGGCGGACTTGGAAGTCCCCATTCCCCATTGAGCCCATTCGGGAATGCCCCATTCCCCATTGGGCTCAATGGGGAAAATTTGCGCTCTTACCGCCGGCGGATTTCCTGCCGGCGGTAATAGCGCAAATTTTCGGCAGATTTCCCCCCAGCCAAGTGCTGGGGCAAAATCCGCCGAAGCCCTGATTCGGCGGACCCTTAAATCCGACGGTAATAGCGCTACCGCCGGATTTAAGGGTTACCGCCGAGGTCGTGATCAGGCCCTATCACTGGTAAAAATGATACTGCTCCCTAACCTGCTGTATATTTTCACTAATATACTTATCTGGCCCGGTAAGAAATACTTTTCAGACTTACACAAGCTATGCGCTCAGTTTCTGTGGCACTCAGGGGCTGTGCGTAAAAAAATGGCTTGCTATGAAACTTCCCCATGAAAAAGGTGGTTTCACTGCCCCTGATATGCTGCGGTACTGGATCGCAGTGCAGGCACAGTTCTCCTCCTACTGGTATCCTGGAACCCCCACCATGTCCTCATGTCAAGCTGGAAACCCTTGCAGCATCTGGCACCAACATAATGTCTTTAATACTACATCGACGATACAAGCCTGACTCAGCCATTGACCCGGTATGAACCACTGTGCATGCCTGGGGGCGGATATTCACCAGAGGCGCTGAGGAACACCCATATTACAAGTGGCTCCCTGCCTGGCGGTTCCCTGGGCTGCAACCCACAAGCAACATAGCCCTGGCACGACACTGGCAGACCCTGGGATACCTAGCCCTAACTGACTTCTACCCGGACGGGCAATTCATAACACCGCAGACCTGGAAGCCGGGCCACTCGGGGTCACCGTTGGAACTTTTACAATTTTACAGACTCCGAGCTGCCTTCCGTAGTGCTTGGCCTTAGTTTCCCAATGAACCCCCGACTCCCCTGGGATTTCCTACATCGCCAACTCGGGTGGGGCCCGCGGGGTGGTATCTTCATTATACAAACTCCTCCTAATTGTTACCCCATCACAGCCTTCTAGGGCCCGGGACGACTGGGCATCTGAACTGGAGTTAGAACTCACGGACCAACTGTGGAGGAAAATGTGCTCCCACACTAATAGAGTCCCCTTGAACTTTCGCTATTGCACCATTCAGTACAAATTGTTGAACAGGCTATACTACACCCCACGCAGGATCTCCAGGTTTGTTTGCTCTGACCCACGGCTCTGTCCTCGCTGCGGTGCAGAGGGTGCGGGCCATTTTCACATGTTCTGGGACTGTCCGAGGCTGGCTGCATTTTGGGATGAGATCCTGAAAACTCTGTCAGAAATCTGTGACACTGTTATTGAGCCTGACCCGCTGGGGGTACTGTTTGTGACATGAGGGTCCGGGGGAGCTAGAAGTGATGCTAAATTCTTAAATGTGAGCTGTGTAATTGCTAAGAAGTGTGTATTGCAGAGCTGGAAGTGCTCCTCCCCCCCCCCACATTTCAGAAATGGTTGAATTTATTAACATGGTCTCGGAACTGCGAGGAGGAGTACCTCAGTATCCTCCCGGCCCATTCCCAGCCCAAAAACATCTGGACCCCCTTTAACAGCTATCTTAACAGCCTAGACACACCCTCTTCTGTGGACAACTCATCGCAATCATCACTGTTAAGTGCCACAGCTTTGGACGCTTCGTGATGCTGCATTCCTGACTGTCTTTATGCCACCGTTCATATGTACAACTGTATTCAGTTATATATGTATTTTGTCACTTTTGGCTGCTTTGATGTATGTGTAAGCTATTTACCTCTGCCAACAAAAATGAAAGTTTAAAAAAAAAAAATCCCTCCAGCGGTTTGGGCTGTAGGCATAAGCAAAGTTTTTTCTCCATTCAGTCTATGGGAAAAAAATACATTTTGGGACCCCCCCCTATAACTTTGCCCCTCGTAGACTAAACCTCACCAACCTGTGCAGAAATTCAGAGTGGGCCATATACTTTTTTTGCAAAGTTTGGTGAGAATTCGTCCAGGGGGAGCGAAGTTATAAGCAGCCCAAAATGTGCTCTTCCTATGGGTTTAGCAACTTAACCATAACTACATGGCCGCTACCGCAGGCCATTTAATATATATCTATATCTATATATATATAGCATAGGGTGGCTATAGCCACCCTATATTTAAGGTGAGTCAGAGACACATAGGAACCCCTCAAAATTCTATTGTTAATAACTTTTGATTCTAGAAACAGATTTGGCTGACATTTTAAAAGTCATTAACAGTTTGTGGGCCCCCCAGACTGTAAAGTTTTGCAAAGATTTGTTGAAAATTCTAAAAGTCATTCATTTTCCCATAGACAAAAAAGGTAAATTTTTGGCAAACCGCACAGCCCAAACCGCTCAGGATCAGGACCAAAACAACTTGGGCATGAAGCGTTGACTCAGACGGCAGCATGGTTTGGGGTCATTCCATGCTGTGGTTATTTAGTTAGACAGAGAAGAGGGTGCCTCTTCTCCAAAAATTATAGTTATATCACCCATGGTGCATTGCAGGATCATGTTTTTCCGAAATTAAACGACCACCTTCTTGTTTTTCTCTCAATGCGAGAGAGATTTGCAGATATAGCCGAGGTTATGGGAAAATAAAATGCAGTAAAAAGGCATTTGCAGGTCAAAAACATACAAATAAAGAGAGGAAAGAGAGATGGGCACTACGTTTTACTCATAAAGCATTAAAACTTATGTTTGTTCTTTATTTCTTCACATGTTTGTGTGTATGCTAGGAGATACCCGATCCAAAAAAAAAACTCTGACACAAGGGCTTTATTCAACACTGTAAACCAAAAGAGCAATGTGTGAGCACTAGAGGCTATTAGGTGGTTCCCATCTGATTGTTTTTTGGGTTACAAAACATACAAATGCCATCAGGGTACAGGTCGGGGGTCAGGGGGCATGGCTAGAAAGCACAGAGGGTGTTCAGGGACTGAGTTTGCAAAACAAATATTTTTGTAGCCTCTGCTTTAACCTGAATAGCCAACATCTGAAAGAAAACTGTGTACAGAAGCAGTGTGTGCTCTGGGGTGAAGGCAGAAGAGGTGAAGCATTTCTTTTTTTTCTGCTGTTTTGCTGATATTTACAGCATATCATATGTGTAGCTCAGAACCAGAGATTCAATTTTTTAAAGGTATTTGTATAACTATAATGATGTTGGGGTTAAAACAATCACTGGCCATTGCTGCCATTCAGGTAGTAACCAGGGCAGAGTCTGCTTAGCTTCAAAGTGAGCAAGGGGCCAGCCTTCTCAGCCTGGCTAATAAAGGAGCCAAATTTACAAGAGCACTTAGAGGAATAGTTGGGCTATTTTCTTGCTTTGAATCTCAGCAGGGTCAGCCACTCTTTAAAGCTAAGCAGGGTCATTGTCGGTTACTGCATGGATGGGCAACCGAAAGGGCATCTGAACTATTTACAATTTTTAAACCGTGCTACTGTCAGTCCTTGAAGGTTTTGCACTCAGAACCAATATTTTGCCTTTTGCTGAATTGAATTCTGATATTTGTAGTCTCCAAGTCAATAATAAAAAAATAACAACACAGTCATTTTTACAACCATGGGTTTCTCATCAATGCAGTAACTGGAACAAACCCTGCATAGCTTGAAAGTGAGGAAGGGGTCAGCCCACTAAGGCTATGGCACCTAATGTATGTGCCCCCTTAGAAGAACACTTAGAGAAATATGGCCTAAGGGGGCTGGATCCTTCCTCTCTTTGAAACAAAGCAGGGTCAGTCACGGTTATTGCATGGATGGCAGACAGTCCACGTGTTTGCACAGTTTTAAATATCTCATAAAAACATGGCATCCACATTTTTATGAAACAGAAAGAATTAAAATCACATTTATGCTGAACACTGCTATCAGAGAACCCTAGCCTTAAGGAGCTTTAAGATGCAGCACTTAACCATTAAGCTGCAATGATGTCATTGTTTGAATTTTCACAAGTTTCATACCTAGCCTTTTATCATTGAACATATTACATTATAGCTTAAGTATGAAATGTATGCCCCATAAAACAGCAAGCCATCTTGGCTTAGTAGTTAAATGCTCGGCACCTCAAACACTGGCAGACCAGAGTTGAAGACTATGTTAAAAAAAAAAAAAAAATACTAATTTCATTTCATTAAAAGAAAAATAACACAAGTGGGAGGTGGCAAGATTTGTTGCAGTGCAGTCATGTGATCCTATTTAGTATGAGGCCATTTAGACGTGTTAGCAAATTTAGCCACATCTGAACATCTCTTGCGCCAAACTAATGGCTCCAGAATGGCTTTCGCGCTGAACAAAAAGGGTGTGCCAAAATGGCCGCTGTGGCGGAATGCCCGTGCCAAATTGTCCCTTGACAAAATGTTGGCACCGAAAAGGGGTTTACCGCTTGGAGAACGCTCCTTAACCAAAGTGTGTGTTCCATGGCAAATAATGTAATCTCACTGCACGTTGCCTAAAAACATTTTGAGTTCTCAAAATTTTAAATATCTCAGAACACATGGCATGCGCATTATTATTTTTTTAAACCATGCTCCTGTCAGTCCTTGAAAGTTTTGCACTCAGATAATTCGTTTTTTTGCCTTTTGCTGAATTGCATTCTTGTATTTGTAGTCAACCAGTCAAAATGGGGGAATAATGCCACAATTGTGCACGTTTGCCTAACTTAGTTCTATAAGGATTAATGTATTTGAGTGACACTATGGTATGTGTACTTTTGAAGTTAGCTTTATAAAGCAGAGTATTCTTGAAAGACAGACATGGGGGTGAGGAGGGTAAATGATGAGAGGGCAAGTAAGTCATGAGTATATGCCCATGATATTGCAAGAGAGTTTGCAATCCCGGACACTGGTGCAGTTATTTTACCCTGATTGTGGTTGCTTTTCAGGGCACCAGTAAACGAGACATGTGGGTAGACAGTGTAACATTATTTCAGGGCAGATGCAACCCCTTGGTTTTGTTGAGGTTTGTGAAGTATTTGAATACCAGGATTTTACTCAGGTTGTCATGTTCCCAGTGAAGACTCTTACCCACAAGACCACAAGTACTTGTTTCACATTGAGATTTTGTTTTCCATGGAATATTTCACTACAGATTGCTGAGTTTAAAAGGTGAGACCGTTCATACTTTGCCAGCATATTTATTGAAATATCTCCTCTCTCAGGTTATATTTCTGGTGTTTATTACTTTTTTTAAACATCCAGTGCTATTTTGTCTTGCACACTTTCTTCTAAGAAGAAGGTCAATTGAACTACATTTGTATATTTCACTTTAAAATATGTAGCAATTTACTGTGCATATATTCATGGGTGCCAGCTTTGATTTTCACTATGGGGGCAAAAGTACCTGGGCATATGTTATTCTTGCAGCTGATCATTTTCTACCCTTTTCTGTGCTGCTTAACATCACAACAGTCATCAAGAGACTGGCCATAAAACAAGGGGAGTTCTCAAAGCCTGCAATGTTTTATATATAATAAAAGAATAGATGTGTGTACAGCTTCAGTGACATCAACAGTGACCCAGGCCTCCCATGCATGCAGTAACCAGGACTGATCCTGCTTAGCTTCAAAATGAGGAAAAGGTCAACCCCCCAGGCCATGGAGCCTAATAAGTAGGACCATCTTACAAGACCACTTAGAGCAACATGTCCTGAGGGGGCTGGCTTCTTCCTCACTTTGAAGCTAAGCAGTACTGTGCGTATATTCATGGGTGCCAGCTTTAGATTTTCTCTTTGGGTGCAGAAAGTACCTGGGCACATGTTATTGTTACAGCTGGCCATTTTTTCCCTGTTTCTGTGCTGCTTAATGTGGTTAGTTGGGGTTGTGCGATGTATCACAGGACTCACCAAGAGACTGGCCATACAAAAAGGGGCTTGGAGCATGGGACAGGACATCTCAGCATGGACAGTTAGGTGCACGCCGTTATGGCCTGAACTTTGTTGCTGCAGTTTCTGTTTTGCCGTGCCCAGTTAGACGCAGCCAGTTGGGGCAGGGACCTCTCGGCACAAGGATGTTTTGGCGTGAATGATCACAATTGGCGTCACATGAACCTGCAGGCACTTTGCATTTTGTACCTCTCGGCGCAAGGATATTTTGGCATGAGAGGTCCCAATTGGCAAGAACCTGCAGGCACTTTGCATTTTGTAATATAGATTAAATGTGAAAAAGTTGTATTTACTGCAACATAATAAAACAGGATGGGACATGTATTACACTGGTGTTGCAGAATTGAACACGTATTCAACATGAAACACATTTACTGCAACATTATAAACTGCATGCAACTATCCCTCCCAAACAACTTTACACAATGTACACACACGCTCACATCAAACGCACACACGTTGCATGCACACGCTCTCATAGTACATGCACACCCTCACACCACACATTCCCCCTCACATTGCACATATATTCAAAAAGAGGACTACACCGTCTCTGGGCAACAATATCAAACAAACAAAATGAAATAAACAAAATCACATTCATGCTGGACACTGCTTTCAGAGAAACCTGGCCTTACAGAGTTTTAGACACAGCACTTAACCAGTATGCTACAATGATGTTATGGTTTGAATTTTCACAAGTTTCATACCTAGCCTTTTATTATTGAGTATATTAAATTATAGGCTAAGTATTAAATGTATACTCTGTGAAGCACCAAGCTGTTGTGGCCTAGTGGCTAAATGCTGAGCCTGAGGCTCTGGCACACCAGGGTTCAAGGTTGTATGTACTTTTTTTTTAAATTAAATTAAATTGAAAGAAAAGCAATGCAAATCGGAGGTGGCGAGGTTTGTTGCTGTGCAGTCCTGTGATCATATTTAGCATGAAGGCTTTTAGACATAGTTTCAATGCCAGCCACGTCCAAACATCCCTTGCACCAAAAAATAACGGTGCCGGAATGGCTTTCGCACCGAAAAGTGTGTGCTGAAATGCACACTGCTGCAGAATGGGCGTGCCGAAAAAGGGTTGTACCGCTTGGAGAACCAAAGTGTGTGCTCCATGGCAAATAATGTAATCTCACTATGCATTGCCAAAAACATTGTGAGTGCTCAAAGCCTGAAATTCATTGGCCATGGCTAGTGGTCTGGTAGCATTTTAAAATGGACTGTGGACACGGGCAAAGGCCATGCCCACTGACCATGGCGGAAGCTAGGGGTCTGGAAGCATTCTAAAATCTATGGAATAACAAAACCATTGAAATTCAAGGAAACATCTTTAGCTGCAGGTAAGTTACGGCGAGCAATACATTGTAACAAAACCCTTGAAATTTAAGGAAAAAACTTTAGTTGCAGGGATGTTAGGTCGCGCCCCTTGTTGTGCAGACTATGACCACAATGATGGCATTAAAGATCACATCACTGATGACATCACTAATTATATGTTCTATGAGAACACTGGTGACTTTACAAATCACATCACTGATGCCATCACTGATGACAACACTAATTACATAACAACAATAACTGGCCTTAAGCATGGCCTTCAGCCATGGTCAGTGTTGCATGGCCGGATATATTTTAACACATGAATGGATGCTAGTCATGGACCTCAGTTGTCGACGGTGGTGACAACCTTCACCCATGTTCACTGTATATTTTAAAACACTAACAGTCTACCAACCATATATTTTGGCCTTTTTAGTGGTACAGCTTTCAACCATGTCCACTGTATATTACATACACTGGTCAGGCACTAGCCATGGTCATTAGCACAATACAGGTAAGTGATCACTATCTTTGGCTGTGCCCACTATATATTCAAACATATAAATGGGCCACGAGCCATGGGCTTTGACCTTGAGAAGTTTGTACATCTTTTGGCCATGTCCACTGTATATTTTACAATAACAAAATGCAATAAGTGAAGGCCTATAGTTTGTATAATACATTGTGTATTATACAAACTAACCAGCCACTAGCTGTGGCCTTCAACCGTGCTCAATGTATATTATATACACTAATCAGCCACTAGCCATGGTCTTTAATACAATACTATCCAGTGGCCACAGTTTTGAGCTATGCGGATGGTATATTCTAACATATTAAGGGGCACTAGCTATGGCCTTTAACCATGGCCACTAACTCTAGCTATCACCAATGACATCAGAAATCTGGGCTACTTCATTTTGTTTACTGACATGATTAGGTTGTTTTTTTGTTTTTACTGACAATGAGAATTTCAAAAATGTAAAAGGTGCTAGATTTCTGCACATTAAAATTTTTATATGTTATTAAAGTGCTTTCCTTAGAGTTTAATCTGAGCTCATAGTGCACATACATGGGGTAATAAGCATGCCTCAAACACACAATTATTTTTTGTACATAATGGTTAACTGTAATGTTATTGTCATTTTTTGATGTTGTTGTTAATTTCTTCCTTAGTTTAGTTTCCATGTAGGTGCCTCTACTTTGTATGCATTGTGCATTTCTATATGCATTGATTCTACTAACACAAGTGTGTGATAAGTTTTCAATTGTTACCTATTTATTCCATTTTTAACATTACTCAAAACTCTCATAAGGTAGCATTCATTCTTTTACTATCGGAAATTACCAGATAAAAAATATTTTACTTCTACAGTGCATGCTGCAACCATTGCCTATATGTATGTATGATTAGGTTCCTCTACTAGCAACAAAACTAGAATATAATGATTTGTTTACAAGAGAACATTCTTTAATACATTAAGTAGTTCATAATAGTTCTCCCATTCATCCCTAAAATCTTGTTTCCAACTTTATGCACTCAACCCCTTGGAGGGACTGTTCATTAAAATTAATTTCATCAGTGATGTCACCAGTGATGTCATCAATTACATTTGTGATGTCATCTTTCATTTCCTGAGTGCTAGTCTTAGCAATGCACGGTGGTGGTGCGAGTTATGCTTGCTTAGTTTACCATAACTGCCACATTTCTGAGGTTTTTCTGTTTTACTGGTAACTATAACGTCCCTTTAAAAAAGTGTTTTCATAGAATTTCATTGGATTTTATTAGTGCAACTTAACCATAATGTCCCTTTAACAAAGTCTTTTCATTGAGTATATATAAATATAGATGTATATAATAATTCTCTAAGAATGCATGTGCATTGGTGACTGAGCATGACTTCAATTATCCTTACCTTGAGATGTGACTTCTCACTCTGATCCTGCTCTTTTAAAATTCTGCAAAAGGAGAGGGATTTTTAACTCTAGGGCCCTCATTACGAGTTCGGCGGTAGCCATGCCCCTATTGGCGGCATGGCTGCCGCAAACATCGGGTCCGGGTCCTCAGAATGAGCAGGCGTTGCTTCCTCGGTCCCGCGAGGGGACCTCGTAATGAGGCGGTACGGGGTAAATGGTGCCGGCACCTTTTACGGCGCTGTTTACCCCGTACCGCCAGGGTCGTAATGAGGCCCTAGGTATTTTATCCTTGCACCCATGTCCTGAGTTTGTCTGAATCAGCATATATAATTCATGAATGAAAGTATTGATGTAATGTTGAGGGTTTTGAAAACTTAAATCACCACAAAGCCCAGTGTCCATTATGTACTTAGAAATTCAATCATACATTGCTATATCTTTTAGTCTTCCACCACAGATCAATCTATGGAGTGATTGAATTTTCCATCTTGTAAGGTGATGAGGCTACTGCAAATTAAAATAGAAAAGTTGAATTTGTTTTCCACCTATTGGCTGAACAAACTGCTTTCGAGATTTGTGATCTTTATTTTTTAATGATTAAAACCACGCATATATTCCTGTACTCTCTTTTCAGGCCCCCTACCCCATATCTACCTCTCATTCTACTCCCCAGGTCTGCCCATATCCTGTCACACAGTACTCCCCTCAACCCCCATCCTCATTATTCTGCTGCCCATCCTACTACTCCCTTCTCCCAACTCACTTCTATATTTGCCTGCCCCCCACTACCTGCACCCACTTTACCTCTAAATTAACCAATTTTCAATGCCCCCATTATAACCTGGTCAATCAGGCTGATTAGTTGACCACTTTCAATTCAGCCATTCTAGCCTGATGACCACTTTGTTAAGATGGCCCAGCAAAGTCCCAGATTACCCAGAGGATATGGAGTCAGTCAAAACCAGACTACATAACGGAAGCAGACAGAGTGCAAGGCACAACACAGCTTTATTGACATCCAAAATAAATTGGGGAAAGAATACAAGCATCAAACTCTTGGAGCTCCCAATTGATTCAATACAAACAATGGATTATATACACAAAAATCATAATTTTTGACAACACACAACATAATCTTTTGGGAAAAAAAACATACAGGGACTAGGGATTGGTTAAGGGGATTGGCTATACATAGACTCTATAAGTGTAAAACATTTCATTAGGATATGACAATTTGAATGCTCCACTTGGGACCACCTCTAAATTGAGAACAAATAAAATACATCATCTCTATATCCTATTATTGCTTGACATGTAATTTGCTGGGTGGGGGGGCCTAACACAGGAGATACTATTGTTTGGGGTTCTACTAACCAACCTTGAACGATTGACAGTTCGTCAAGACATGAACCAGACAGGAGTTGCAGGAGAAAGGTCCATGGGCTGCTTTCCATTCAATTAAAAAATATACCATCCCTTATTCCTAGGCCATGAGTGAGAGTGATTTCTTTGTACTTGGTCTTGTATGATGTGTCCCATCTGGGTGTATGTGTAGCAGGCGTCCTATCTGTGTTGGTTTCTAATGAATAGACATTATTTGCCAATTATGGTCACTTGTGATGGGACCATGGTTGGAATTATTCTACCCTGCATTTATTAGGATTTTAGTTAATATTAATGTGAGTGTTATGGTTTCTTTTATCAGTGGGGACAGTATTGGGTTATTCTGGGTGGACCATGTTTTGGCTTATAATTTGTGTTGACCTGGCTAACAATGGTCAGTTGTGCTTGTCTCAACTTTAACTCATCAGGGAGTATACTTCTGTGTCTTGAGAATTGCTACCTCATGCCTTCTCTGCAATGTTATGACCCTCCCTTGTTTCACAGTAACCTTGTCTCTGGTTGGCGGCTAATGCCTGTGACCTGCACAGATCTGTATTTCTGTAATTTCATCATCTTGAGTGCTTGTGAACCTTGAAGTTTTTACTTTAATTAGAAGCATGTTGTGGCTTCCCTTTTTTAAAAGGTGGCTGCCCATTGCTGTTGTGTTTCTATGTTAGTGAGCTATATTTACATGTTGTTCATGTTGCTTTCAGTTTATACATTGCCAATGTTATTATTCTTCATGCCTTATGGATGCTATGTTAATATTCTTCATGTATCAATGCATATATTACCTAGTGTATGTGTTCTTCATGTTGAGTGCACATTTGCGTCATGTCTAATGCAGGCACATGTATTGACACAACGTTCATTTTGTTACTCTTGCCATCTGCAGCTTAGATCATGTCTAATCCTGCTGTACCTGCCTGGGATAATGGTGGTGTGGTTGTCTTAGTGAGTAACATTTCTCACTTGTGCTGTATTGGACTGGGGGAGGGGTAGAAGCTTTGGATGACATATTCATCTGCCGGTCAACTTTCTCCCCTCTGGCCGAGTCCTCAACCACACTCTCCTTTCTTCTCTCCCTGTATAGGGCTCCTTGAGTATCCATAGCTTAGTCACCCCCTCAAGCTGCCTGCATGTCTGACATTTCATCCACACTACAGGTCATATAGCAGCATTGCCCATTGGAATTACAATATACGCTGTGTTCAGTGTAATTGTGAGGGCCCTGAGGACAAATACATTTTTATCCTGGAGGGGCAATAGTACTGTCCATTGTTTGGGCATGGAGGAAGTCATCAGTCTGGGTATACTCATCTACATGACTATTTCAAATGTATTTCTATGTTCATTCCTATGCCTTTTTAGCAGTCTTTTTCATTAGCGTATTGCATTGCTTAGAACACAAACATCAAATAGTACTAGTACTAAGATAGTCATCAGTACTTTGAATGCATTAGCCAACCAGGAGGGGATCCATGAGAACAGGTATCATCTGCAATATCAACCAGCTCCTCCACCATTTTTGTGTGCAATTCTGTCATGTGGCTATGGCCTCTGTGAGAGCCCCATTCTCCTGATCATGGGCGAGTTTGTATGTGCGGCAAGAAGTTGCAATCTTTGCACACACGTCCTTTACCAGGGCCATTATCAGATTGAGAATATACAAGTTTTGCAGGGCCATGAGTCCGATGGCTTTCAGCTCTTCCCTTATGGCATTAAAGCCTTTCACAGTTGTGTTTATTGTCTGCAACAGCTCCCATCATGTAATATGCAGCCATTTGCATTTGTGATGGATTGCAACCCCCTGTAAAGAGGGTTGAAAAGAACACCTCAATTCTAGCAAACAGTTTATGCTTGTCTGGTATGGCGTCATATGCCTCTTCCATCTTCATTGAGTTGTAGTTGCTCCTCTTCATGAGTGCAATTGTGAGGGACTTCTTATGTCTTGTGAGTGTGTTCATTTTGGGGGAATCACCAATCTGCACCTCACTCTGGGGTACTACCATGATGGTGCACTTATTATTTCCAGGGAGCAAAGCCTTCCCCAATCTGGGGGAAGTTGCATGTAGACTTTGGAACCACAGGCCCAGTAGTGGTCCATTAGCATGGCTGTTCTTACTTTAATGCCTGGTATGTCAAAAATAGGCCCATACTTTGGGTTTGTTCCAACACGCACTTTGCCAACACATGCAAAGCACAGCGTGGCATCTTTGAAAGGTATTATGGGTACTGGTCCTCTTTCAACTTCTTCCCAAGTTAGCAATTTGGTATATTTGGGTCTTTCGTCAAGCCATACTTTATTAGCATTTTGCACAAACTCCTCAGGCTGCTCTAGGTGTGATAATTATTTGAACCCTATTAATCCTTCCCCCATCCATCTGTTGTAAGTATATGTCACTTTATTTGTAACTGCCCTATGTTCCAACACCCAGGCATTTCTTTTTCTTGTGCATCATTACACTGCAGCATTTTGTGATCTTCTATTTTAATCCCTCCCCCAGTCACATCCACTGGCAGGTATTTCAATACTTTGTGTTGAGTATTAGCATTTATCATGTTGTTCTTTTGTTTAATACAATTACTCTCCCGTGGAGAATTTGCTCTTGTCACCCACTCTATGGAGGTTGTCTGACACTGGAATTGTCAGCAGGTCATACATATGCAATGTGTTTGATGTAGTTTGCTGTGTTCACAGGTATTCCTGTGGCTATACAAATTATTGAGGCATTCATGGCAGAGGGGATGAGGGAACACACAGAACAACTTTCATCAGACGTCACTCTCCCCCACTTTTCTCATGTGCTTGTACCACATATTGTTGGTAACATGGGCAGATTCATCAATATATTTGGTCAGGTGCATTGAGTCTTCTATCAAACTTCTTTATGCTATTTTCTCTGGAGTGCAACGGTTAGAATATTTCCCTGGGACTGTTTCATTTTGCATTATTATACATAGTGTACTGTTATTCGCATGATGGAGAATAGGAAACGATGGCCGTATTGAATTATATGTTCTATAGTGTTGCACTACAAACCAATATACAAAATACAAACCAACAAAGGAGGAAAAAGCAGCTCCTATCATATTGGCTATGGTGTTGTTGGGGAGAAGCTGGACCCCCACCAGGGCAGTGGGGGGCCAGCAGCGATACCCTCACCAGCTATGGGAGACCGCAACACCTCCCATATGGCCCCCAGAAATGCAACAGAGTCCCAAGCAGGCAGCAGCATGTTCCAAACTGCGTTTATTTCTTGGCAGCAAAAAAAAGAAAAAAAACACGCAGAGCATCGTGCACATCGAGAGTTCAGGCACCATCTCCCGGGGGCTGGCTTGCAAGCCAGCTTTGTAATCACACTGCAGGCTGACCTCACAGAATTGGATCAGCTCCCAGAAACCTATCTCCTCATGCTATTGGCTGCTAAGTGATAGGTTACCTATGTAGCCCTTATAGAGAACTTGACAATTGGGTGTTAGCCTTTCTGCGTCAGTGGGTTGATTTAGCTGTGCCAGCCCCCATTACCTAATTCTAACCTGTTACATTATGACTTTGTTCCCATAACTTTTTAGCTGAAGAAAGCAGTTTGCACCTGGGCTCTGCGCGCAGATTGGCTGGGCTGCACCATTCTTGTTACAATTTATGTTTCAAATGTTGTGCGAGTCCTTGAGAAAATGTCTTTCTTTCCCAGAAAGAAGAAAAAAAAAAACACACTGGGTTGCCGTGATTTATTCGCATTTGTGGCAGTCTTATCTTGAATGTGCGGCCTTGGCAGTTCGGGGGTTTTGCGAGGAATGTTTGTCTGCAGAAAGCAATTTTATCTTGAATGTGTGGCCTTGGCAGCTGAGGAATGTTGCTGAAGGCTTCTGCAGCCAGTGTTCAGTGAGAGAAATGAACTTGGCTGTAATTTTCCTGAAACATGGCTTTACACTGTGCAATTAGACCATGTTAATTCATATAGGCATTTCCAAGCCTTTAAACAGGGCTTTTTCTGTGTGTAGATTCTGATATTGCAGCATTGATTCTAATGTAGCATGGAAGTTGCACTGTTGGTGAAGTGGGTGTGTTTCAGCATATTTGTCATCCATAGGTGCGCTGGGGCCTGGTTCAAATGATAAGTGCGCTCCTTGTTCTTCCTGCTGTTCTTCTATATATGCACCTGGGGTGAGGGGGCATGGGTTTGATCTCGATTTTCCCTCTTCAGTCCCCCCTCTGGTCGACTTTGTCGACCACACCACCAAGCAACATTCACCTCCTTCCGGTCTGCATATCTTTGTCAATTCCTTGAAGTGTCCATAATTTATTGCATTGTTGTTGATGAACAGTACATATAGGAGTGTTCTCCTTCTGTGTTATACCACACTCACTTCCCTTCGTACTTCCTCTGATCACAGGGAGTGGCCACCTTTATTACTGCTGGAACCATGTTGCACACCGCTTTCTTCTCCCTTAGTCCGGCTCTTCCTTTCACCATGTCTCTTATTTGCATTCCGATGTCTTCTTCTGTTGTTCTCTTACATCTTGCAATGTATCTCTATCTTGCACAATGATGCTGTGCTCGGTACTAGTCCTTCCGTTATCGCCTTCAATCAACCAGGCAGTCATGATGTCATCCATTACCATGCAAGCACTAGCTAGTTCTTTGCTTTCTCTTTTCAGATGCATTTTTTTCTGATCATTCTTTAGTATGCTGGTACTTCACCCAATCGTTCTTCTGTCTCGCTCGAGAAGTAATTCCCCCCTCTTTTTACTCCTTGTCTGTTTCTCTTCTTCCGTTGTTTTCCATCTTGGTGAATGTGTCACTCTTCACATCTTCCTTGGTCATCACCAACAAGGGCATGCTGATGCGCACCAATGAACACTCTCCTCCCCAATTCAGTGGTAGTTTCTCTTGATCTTTAGATGCATGTGCTCAATAGTAGTCCATAAGCAGTGATGTTCCTGCTCTCATCTCGCAACTTCTCTCAACCTTCTTGCATCCAGAATGATTGTCCACTTCTTGTCACTGTTGTGCTGGTAACATAACGCTGGTGCCTTAACAGTATACGTCCTTCTTCATTCTCCACCCAAGTGACCATCTTCGCTCTTTTGTCTCACTCCGTTAGGCACTTATCATATTTTTTGTCTCTTTTATTTTATTTTTTCTTCTCTCTTTTTGTTTTTCTTTCTTCTTTTATTATTTATTTATTTATTTATTTTTCTTGCAGCTTGCTCACTGGTGCATTTGCTCGTTGTTTCTTCTCTCTCTGGTCACTTTCCACATACAGTTGTTCTCCAATTAGCTGCTTTATGTAATCATCTTCCATAGGGGATTACCCCCCTTTTTTTTTTTTTTTTCCAATCTCAATGTTGCTGTCTTCCTTTGCAATCTTCTTCGCACCTTGGCATACATGGGCGTCGTGCTCTGCTGTAGTAATTTCTGTTGTAATCAATTCTCTTCCGGCATATGTTAAAGAACAGTCAGGACAGCTCTCTCCAGTGGTGTCCCTAGCAATTTTGTACATGTGTGCATGTTGTTGGTCACTTCTGATATGTGTGTTATGTGTATGTTTTACTCCCTTTGTGTCTGCCCTAAACTCTCCTTACTTTAGCAGCAGCTTTTCCTCACCCACTGATGCCGTAACTCTTCCTGCTTAGGTTAGGGAATGTTAGCAGGGGATACAGCGGTAATGCTCACTATTACATATAATTTTCAAATTACCACCCCCATTATTTCGTTCATCATTAATAGTCCCATCGTGAAGGTAAAAGTCCTTATTTGCGTGCCCATAACCACTTACGCTGCTGGGTCCTTGCAGCTGATGAGATGATAAAGTTGCCCGCCTGAAAATCGCAAGAAAGGCGTTAATACGTTAGTACTTGTTAGTAACCTCAAGCTCCGCGAACTAAACAATCACTAAGGGCAAAAATCAAACCTCCCCCTGGACATTTCGTGTTCTCAAAATTTCTCAATTTGGGTAGGGAAAATCTTGGGCTGTTTATTCAATGGAAGCAAGGAAATATACTTCAGGGAAACATGCTCTAAGGGGTCTGAGGTTCTTGATAGGGTGGGCAATTGAGTGGGGAATGCTTCACGATGTTTTAATCAGTAGGCCTCACATTTTCTAATGAAAGATAACATTAAGGAAATTTCCTACACATTTCTAACAGCATACATACGCAACAACCTGCATGTGCGGGGAAAAGAGAAGGAACAAAACAGTGTTACAGCTGTAGGTGCACAAAATGTAATATGAAACTCAATTAAACTTTGGAAATGCGTGTGTCAGTCCCTATTCTAGTTGCTAGTGTGCGTTGGACCATAGGATGGCCATGTTTCCCTAACTCGGGAGTGTTCATGCTATTTTGCAGTTCATGAAAATCTCTTGCGTTGGCCCTGTTGATCGTTGCTCCCTCGTTGCCAGGGTGGCCACCGCTTTGTAGGGCTTGACACCTCACACATCTAATAAAGTCTGTCAGGAGGGGAAAATGTCACACTGTAGTCCATAGCCATTGGGTGTTGGTTGTCCGTTGTCTTCAGGCCTGCCCTGGGTCCTTTATATCTGGCGAGAAATTAAATGGAAGCGCTTGAGACCTGAGAATTTACATATTCTTCAATTTCTTGACCTAACCTCTCTGCACTACTCTCACACTATTCAGTGTCCTAGTGGGAGGAGCCAATGGTACACCTATGCACCATCCTGTCACCACCTGGTGGCGTTCAATGGCGGTCTGACTGTAAATTGTTACACAATTCGAAATGTACTCAGAAAATGGGTAGGCACTTAAATTATGTGAAGATACTCATTACACACTTGGATCATATATATGCAATTTAGGTGCTAGTGTACAAATGGGCCTTTGGATCTTTATATTTACTGTGCTTTTGTTGTAAGCTATTTATAGTGCGTGCCTTTGTCCCGTGGGGCATCAGGCACTGACAAGCTAAATAGGGAAACATCAGGGTGGTAAATTTGTCATATAGGGTGGCTGTGTTTCTAAATTAAGTGCACCATGTTACTTAGTTAAGATAATCGCAGGGTTTTTAAATCTTTTTTTTTTTCTATGGCTCCTCTCTCAACTTCTCAGGGCGTGCCTCGCAGTGAACTGCAGGCACTTTAAGCTGGTACTAATGAAATTCGCTACCAATTATTCGCTACCTGTCTCTCCCCCCTCTTTTGTATTTATTTATTTATTTATTTACTTATTTATTTCCTCTTTTCTTTCAAACCCAACCCTCACAATTTACTCCCATTCTCTCTATCCCACCCCATGTCCACTTTTTAAACCCTACCTACTCTGTTAATTACTCATTTAGTCTAGTATTTTATTACTCCACTACTGTAATTACTGTTACATTTAAACAATATATTTCTCCCCCCATTATCTGTTCTCAAATTTTAATACAACCATCATTCTCCAGCTCGTGCAGCAATGACCTCTTTCCCTATGTGTGTTGGCTAATGCATTTGTGCCAGTGCTATTTTCAAAAGCTCTAGTGGCATTACCACGTGCACTGTTATTTTGTCGTCAAATTCATTCTGTTGGGAACATGGATCATCCACCCTTTACCCCTATTTCTCTCCTCCCGTGGTGAACTGTCAATGAAATGTAGGCCTCCCCCCTCAAGTGCACCTTCTTCCACCTTGTGTGTCTCATTTAATTGTTCTGTGTTATTCGTGTATTCATGAGCCCAGTCTCCTCACTGAAAGATGTGTGCTCAAAATGTAGTTAAATGTACTCTCTTGTGATGCGCTATCATTATGCACCCCCCTCTGTACCGTGCACCCCCATTATGCTTAAACAATCTTCCTTACTTTCAACATGTGTATGCCTGGTGTTTAACAAGTTATGGATTTCTCTGTTAATAAGGTGGTCATATCCACATTGCTCATGATGTCACAAATGTCTCTTCCCTAATGCATGGCCTAGTCGCCCCACTGTCACCCAGAAAAGAAAATGTTTTGATACCTATCACCACCCCTATGCAATTGTCCTCTGCATTATTGAGTGTGCGTGAGTGTGTGTGTCGGCACGCGTCTCGCCCGCTCTGTCGGGGAGATCGAGCATGAGTGTGTGTGGCAGAGTGAGTCAAATCAAGTTTGTCTTGGGCTGTCCTATTAGCGGTATAATGTCAATCTATGTCCTTTGAAAGGTTTGTTTCCCATCAGGAAGACTCCTCCCAGTCATGTAACCGGTACCATTGCTATTGTGTCAGTGTTCTGTATGGGTGCTGGCTGCTGTGCAGTGCCCCTGTGTTGTGATTCTTGTCAGTCCTGGGGTAGTGGTGCTGTCATTTGTTGTGTCTGTACATGTAGTGGTGACAGTGCCTGCGTTGGTGCTTGTGGTGTCTGCTGAAATGATCCCGTCCTGCACCATGTATCCTCCCCACATGGGCGGTGCATATTATGGTGGTTGTTGACACTGCTATTGTGATTCTTGTGCGTGTGTGTGTGGTGTTTAAATGTCCTTCTGCTGTTTTCAGTTCTCTCATGCAATGCATTCCTTGCTTACCATCTGTGTCATCAAATATTACACTCACGGAGGTTCAGAAGGGTGAGTCCCCTCTTCCCTCTGCTCGTGCTGGTTCAGCATCAGCTGACCCCTCGCATCTTCCCTTTCCTTCGTGCACACAGTTCAACTGTAGCCATGTGCTTTTAAAGCTATTCCCGTGTAAGTGCTGTGTATGTGTGTCCTTAGCGATTGCTGCACGCTTCTGGAGAAGCCGCCTATGAGCAGCCATGGTCTTTTTTAATTTACCTTCAGTACTTTTGAATCTTTGCACACTATGTTTTACTGACTCATTTCGGCATGGGAGCTGTGTGCTACACAACAGGTGAAGGGGAGTCATTTCTGTATTGTGTGATACATTTTAGCTCGATTCAATTTGAAAATATCGATAGTCCGCTGTTCAGGGAGCAAAAGTTAGAAGATAATTGAACATTTTTCAACTTCTGTGAGCCTTCTTGGCTCCGCACCTTAGCCAGTGCACTCCACGTGCAGCCCATCTTCACCAAACCATTGCCTTCTCCGGCACACCCCCACAATCTTGCGCATGTGTCTTCCACACACCGCCTCTGGGTCACCTATTCTCCAAATCCAAAACCACACCACTATCTAATCACCATCAAAACCTTGTGTCCTATGCATCAATCTGAAGGTGACGTCACCAAACTAAAAACACAGTGCAAATGAACAGACAAATGTGCATACACAGAACAATAACCCATTTCTCCCAACCCCACAAAAATCCCAAAATAAAACCCCACAATCCCCACAGCTGTCTTCCTGTCTCAACTGGAACAAGGTAAACCACAATAAAAACTCTTATAATTGGACTGCACACGCAGCGTCGCCTCACGTGTGATACGCTCCTCACCAGGGGACCTTAACCAGCCAACTATCATCCACTCACTGAACTAAAACGCTCAATTAGCAGGGAACCTCATCTACTCATTGATCTATAACGTCAATTCATAGGAAATCCAGACCCCGTACATGAAATCACCATCCAGACCAATCAGCGCGGCACTCCTGTTCTATATGTAGGGAGTCACTACCCCACCCAATAAGCTCAAAAACACAAGAAGGGACCACTGCCACCGCCCCAGTCCCAACTACAATTCACGTGCCGATCACCACCAATGCGCTGAATTTTGCCACAATGTACAATCACCCACCACCCAATTTACAATGCCTCTCCCAGTTTCTACCCAAACAAAAGAATTTAACATTTCTGCAACATACTGATCAACAATGCATCATAATACTTTAAACATTTCCCCCCCTCAAAGCCCATGTTGCTGGTTGACTTACTATTTCCTATGCTGCACTGGCACTTGCTCTGCTGCTGGACACCCCCTCAAGGCGCTTCACCGGACCCCTTCTCCCGCAGGGCTCTCACCTGCCCTCAAGCGGGGTATTTCCAAGTGGCCCCCGAAGCCTTTAGCCGGTTACGCGTTTTCCGGTGGTCTTCAGGTGCAGGCGAGGGTACCACAGCTTCCTTGAGTCGGCGGCAGGGAGTGCAGTTCAATGCAGGGCTTGCGCAGGCAGTGCTCATTCACCCATGTTACAATGAGCAATGAGCCTCACAGAGGGCACCAACATGTTGGGAAGAAGCTGGACCCCCACCAGGGCAGTGGGGGGCCAGCAGCCATACCCTCACCAGAAATGGGAGACCCCAACACCTCCCATATGGCCCCCAGAAATGCAACAGAGTCCCAAGCAGGCAGCAGCATGTTCCAAACTGCGTTTATTTATTGGCAGCAAAAAAAAGAAAAAAAAAAAAAACAGAGCATCGTGCACATCGAGAGTTCAGGCGCCGTCTCCCGGGGGCTGGCTTGCAAGCCAGCCTTGTAATCACACTGCAGGCTGACCTCACAGAATTGGATCAGCTCCCAGAAACCTATCTCCTCCTGCTATTGGCTGCTAAGTGATAGGTTACCTATGTAGCCCTTATAGAGAACTTGACAATTGGGTGTTAGCCTTTCTGCGTCAGTGGGTTGATTTAGCTGTGCCAGACCCCATTACCTAATTCTAACCTGTTACATTATGACTTTGTTCCCATAACTTTTTAGCTGAAGAAAGCAGTTTGCACCTGGGCTCTGGGCGCAGATTGGCTGGGCTGCGCCATTCTTGTTACAATTTATGTTTCAAATGTTGTGCGAGTCCTTGAGAAAATGTCTTTCTTTCCCAGAAAGAAGAAAAAAAAAACACACTGGGTTGCCGTGATTTATTCGCATTTGTGGCAGTCTTATCTTGAATGTGCGGCCTTGGCAGTTCGGGGGTTTTGCGAGGAATGTTTGTCTGCAGAAAGCAATTTTATCTTGAATGTGCGTCCTTGGCAGCTGAGGAATGTTGCTGAAGGCTTCTGCAGACAGTGTTTAGTGAGAGAAATGAACTTGGCTGTAATTTTCCTGAAACATGGCTTTACACTGTGCAATTAGGCCATGTTAATTCATATAGGCATTTCCAAGCCTTTAAACAGGGATTTTTATGTTTGTAGATTCTGATATTGCAGCATTGATTCTAATGTAGCATGGAAGTTGCACTGTTGGTGAAGTGGGTGTGTTTCAGCATATTTGTCATCCATAGGTGCGCTGGGGCCTGGTTCAAATGATAAGTGCGCTCCTTGTTCTTCCTGCTGTTCTTCTATATATGCGCCTGGGGTGAGGGGGCATGGGTTTGATCTCGATTTTCCCTCTTCAGTGTCTTCCTTTTGCAAATGTGTACGGGTATTAGACCTTCCAGGCACTAAAGGACAATTGGCCTCATCATGAGTCCGGCGGTGGCCGTGCCAGTAAAACCGGCAGGCTGCAGCTGGACTCATGGGGATTTACCGGCTCCGGACTTGCCGGAATCATCAGGGCTTTACAGCTCCAGCGGTCCAGTAATTCTGGAGCCGGCATTCCGTTACTCCCCATTCCTGTGGAGTCGCATAGGACGCCATGGGAATGGGGGCAGTTGAAACACTGGCACTATGCGGTAATGGTGCCGGTGTTTGCACGTCTGTGTGCTGGCCAGTGGCGTATTGCCCGCCAGGTCAGACCTGGCGGGTGTAACACCACAAGGCCACATAACTCAGAGTTAGCCGGTCCGGAAAACAGTGCTGGTACGGTTTTATCAACACTGTTAAATCCGGACTGGCTAACTCGTAATGAGGCCTAATGTCTCATTTCATTAAAGGATTGCATCTTATTTTCAGGGGAAATATTTCTCCTGCTTGTTGTTAGGAAAACCTTGTTAAACGTGAGAGAACCTGTCTTTCTAAAAGAAATATAGGCTTTTCTATTAAACAGCAGTACGGCCAGACAAACGTTCCAGGCTCCCAGAAAAGGAAAAGTATTAATAAAAAAGGACAAGACCAAGAAGAATAGGATGGCTTTGGGGAACATTTATTGTTTCTCCCATACTTTAAAAGTGGCATGTGTTATTTTTAGTAATCATCTTTAAAGGAGGTTGGACTAACTATTCCTGTATTCATTGAATGTTTATGTATTCCTTTATTCTTCTTGCTGCTGATTGACCCTCATCAATGACCTTGGCTGGGATCTTCTCATGTCTTCTTCATTGTCAGGCTCAAAGTAGGCGTACAGGGGGGTCTCTCGTCTGTAGAGTTTGATGTCACCAAGATGGATCTAGGCGTGACTTCCTTGGACCTTTACTGCAGACTGAGTGACAGCCTCCACGGTGAAGGGTACCTTAAAGCGTGGTTTGTGCCACTTCTTTGTAAAGTTCCTGCACAATATCTTGTCCCTCAGAAATAATGCTAATGGTCTCAACAAAATGTGTGGATCAATTTGTTCATGTGTTTGGTCAACCTTCGTCCAACCCCCCTGCCGCATCTGTACCTGTCGAGACATACATTTAATATATTCTGTCACAGCTGCCAAATAATCATGATTTTTTTTCCCTAACAGAGGCGCATCATTGTCTGCATCTGTTTGAGCTCAAGTAGGAGGAGCAATGGGCGTGTGCATTTGGCAACCCATCATCAGCTGAGCTGATACTGTAATGCACATAGGGATAAAGGAAGGCAATATAGCCAACCTTATTTCAATGTCTCTTTTAGTTTGGCAATTTGTTCTTTTAGGAAGCCATTGGGGCACTCACAAATTTTGTTTGCTTGTGGTTGGTAAGCACATGAGAATGTATGCTTCATGCCCAAAAAGATAGTGACATGCTCAAATACCTAATTTACAAAATGTGGTCCATTGTCAGACCTGAGCAATTCGCACACTCCCCACCTTGGCAAATACCTCATGTACAAGGAATTTTACAGCACATGTGGCATATGGATGTGTGCATGGACCTGAACCAATTCATCCAGAAAAATGGCACACAACACCTAGCATATATCTGTATCTGTTACTTGGAGCATAGCCACATAGTCAATATGCAAGTGCTAAAATGGTCCTCTAGAGCTGGGTACTGCTCCTCTCACTGTCTGCCGAGTATGCCCAGCAATATATTTCTGGAAGGTTAAACAATTTATGACAAAGTTAGCAATGTTTTATGCCAAATTAGGGACAAACCAGTCCTCCAAAATCAGGTCTGCAAGACACTCTCTTGATGTTTGTGTTGGATAGTGCAATTGGTCAAGTCCTACCCTAAGCAGCGCTTTGGGCATGATGGGTTTCCTGATGCTGTCCTGCATCCACATTGCATCTGTGGGATACAATGAGCACCCTCTTCTTTTCCATAAGTCTTGCTCTTCAGGTGGGGCCCTCCACTGCAATTCCATAAGTTGTGCTATGGGTAGCATATTAAAGCCTTCCTTCATCATCATGTTGCGTGTAAGTGTATACTTGTTTGGCGCAGTCCCAATGTCAGATATTTTGTGAAAATATGCTGCTCTTTTGCTTCTATATCAGGGGCCATGTTGCCATTAAAATCAAATCTGCACCTCTGGTGTGTGCAGCACCGCTTATTTTTGTATTGGTTATTTGTAATACACCTATACACAATGAGTTTCAAGGCGCATGGAAGTTGAAGTGTGTTTATGTGCCTGTCTAATAATGGTTCATGCTGCACTGGTGTGCCGTATGCAGGAAGCCCCTCCTTTTCTATCATGACAATCCTGTGTGTACTGTTGATGCCATGTAGCTACAGAATGAAAACACCATTACTGCCTCAGCTGCATGTGCTTCGAGCACTAAAATCAACGCTACCAATTCTGCCGCTTGTGCTGAGAAATGAACTGCCAATCTTGCACTTGTCACTGTCTCAAAGCTGTCATTCTCTCTTGCCTTCCCCACTGCTGTCCCACTTGTTAATACCACACCTTCCACTAATACCTTCGACACACTTTTCTGAACTAGATTTGCTTTCTCAATCTTCCTGTCCTCAATTTCTTTCTGTCTTAGTCCTGTTTTTATCTACAATCATGAACAATAGTCAACTGAATCTGCGCCCATGCCATTACTTACATTCCAACAAGCTTTCTCAATTGTATTTGCACTTCTGCAAAAATGTGATAAAAAATAGTTATGTTTTTGTCCCATGCTTCTCTAGTTTCTATCCACCATTTTTCTTGAATGCCCTGGATATAAGCAGTAGGCTCCTCATCTGCTCTAATTTTGTGAATAATAATGGCGCTCATGTCTGACGAGTCTGAATACTGTACTCTAAGTGAGTTCCATACATCAGCTAGGCAATTATTAAAAGGTGCCATCCCATGGTCAGTATTTAGTGCCATTACCCGGGCTATCCCGCTCGTTTCCAAATGTCATCTGTTTGCTCCCCTAATATTGCAGCAAGCAGGTTATTTATGTTGCACACTGCTAAGGTCATCCCAACAGTCATTCTCTCTAATTCATAGATCCATTTGTCTACCCCTGATGTGAGTGATGGCAATTTGCAAATTAAATTATTAGTGTCCATCTGTGGCTGCCCTGCTTTTTTCTCCAATAAGGGGAATTGTGTGAATCACACGCCTTGTCTGAGTGCAGTCACACTTTTTATCTTGGTCACTGTGTCTGTCATAGTAACTCTGTTTCATCTGGATACATTCCTCATCCTATACACATATGATGTTCTCTCCTCTAAACTATTTGATCGCACCTTCGATATTCAACAGGCTCTGGCTTCCTCACTGGTTCTTTCAAATCTAACCATGCATTCTCTTTCCCTATTTCTCTGTTTGTAGAAGGGGCCTTTGCTCCCTCCTCCTCGCCACCTTCTAACTCTCAGTCTTCATCTTCAAGAATAGCATCTTTACTGTCATCACCTTCGTCATCTTCTCTATTTCAAATTCTAGTCTTCCAAACGGACTCATTCTATATGTTACACTCATCACATCCTCCAATATATTCCTTCCTCCCTTGTGTGGAGACCCTACTCTACTTCCCTTTATGCTGGTGGTGCCATCCCTCCTGCTCCTGTACCGATTGACAATCCTCTTTTGTATAGCCCCTGCCTCGTCTTCATCTGGAAGAGTACTCTTTTTAAGAATCTCATCAACTTCCTTGCAGTGTCTCTCTAAGTTCTGCTCTCTTTTCTCTATTACTGCTTCCCGTCTCTTTTTTCTGTCTGGGAGCGTATGCACCCTAATAACATCATCAATTTCTTTTTTTTGCCTTTCCCTACATCTTTCCGCATGTCATTGTCTCTCCCTTTCCTTTTCATCCTCATTTTTCCTTTCTCTTTCCCTCTCTTCAATTCTCTGTTTCTCATTTTTCTTTTCTTCTTCTTGCCTCTTCTCTCTTTCCCTTTCTGCCTCCCGCTTCTTTTCCCTCTCCCCTTCTTATTCATTCCATCTTTCTGTCGCTTCCTCTTTTCTTTTCCACTCTCTTACTCTACTCCTGTGCCCTTTCCTCTTATTCCTTCTCCTATCTTTCTCCAACTTTCCTTTCTCTTTCTTCCATGCCCTTTCCATCAAAATGAAGCATTATCTGTTCTCCTACCCATTCATTTGGTACAATCACTGTCTCTTCCCTGTTATCCAGCCTGCCTCTGTCTCACTCCGAACCTCCCCCTCATCTTCTGTCAGTTTTGCTTGTAAATTGGAGCGCTCGCCATATTCCACGTGCATCGACACTGGTCATTGTTTACTTATTTTCTTTCTCTACTTAAAATATCTTCGCTACTGAATGCAGGGGGCTAATATGTGGGATTATTGTACCGCAAAGCTGCTTATAGTGCTTGCAATGGCTTATAGTCCCAGTGCTTCTAAAGATGGATCGCTGCTCTGGAGTGGAGGAGGAGGAGCCGTGGGTGCTATATCCCCTTTGTGATGCTGATTAAGCATCCATTCATTCACAGGTGGCTCCTCCACCTCCTCCTCATAGATTTTCCATAGTTCCAGAATGGCTAGTCTATTTTGTAACTGTTGTCCCTAATACAGGGTATGTAAAATAGGTGCACACGTATTACAATACTGCCTTCGAGTGAGTGCCTTCTTGTGGCCATGGCATAAACATTTTGCCTGCCTTGCCCTGAACCTACTCTGTGTGGTATTTAAGGATTTGGTCCTTATACCTGGATAATGCTTTTCACAGGTGAATGATGGGAGTATCCCAATTAATGATACTACACACTGCAACTTTCAATACTTGCCAATCTTCATTTTGATTCTCATTCATCCTCTTACCTCAATTTCACACCCTTTGCCAATAATACTTCTTCTCCAATTAATACTTCTTTATCTCTCTATGAGACCACGCCTCCTGCATTACCCAATCCTTCAGAGTGGCACCACAAGAACGCCAGTCAGGCGTCGAAAAGCCCCACCTTGCCGTTCCTTCCTATCCTTCTGAGTTACACCACAACTATCACTCATACTTTGAGCAGCCCCAGTTTGCTGCTCCCACACCAGACCACACCACCAATTTACTTCTTCTACAATATACACAAAACCACTTCTACAAAGCCTGAAATATCTTACAACATAAGGCTGGCGCTATCAATTGCTAAACAAATAAATACACTACGGGTGTCTTCCCAACTCCTGCTGAGTTATTTGTCTCTTTTTATTATTGCCCATGATGAAGCTTACCATGTGATCTTTCCTGGCCCTTGGCAGAAGCTATCTCTTTACGGGGGGCTTTGTTTGTGGACACAGGTGATGGGTGCCTAGCTGTAGAGCTCCGATCACGACCAGATCCTAAATTAAACAAAATCCATTTTGGAGCACCCCGACAATGAGATTTCCTGCAACATATGCTTATGAAAGGCTTGAGAATACTCAGCATGAATATCACAACAATCTGACAACAACTGGCCGAAAAATCCGTCTTGGGCAAGCGAAGCGAGATCAACGAGGTGCAGAGGCGGACCGCGAGAACCACAAGTTAAACACTCAAGCCCGCAGGGGGAGCTGAGCGTGGAGGATGTGAGGGAGGAGGAGGCAATTTGGATTGCTGTTGCTCACCCTTGCTCAGTGCAGACATCCTCCACACACAGTATAGCCCTACTGCAGTGGGACGTATTGGCCATCCACTATAGGTGGAGAAAGATCTGGTTGCCCCGTGGCACCTTGGACAGACAGACAGACGCAGTGTACCGTGGTTTATCGTGGTGTATGCAGCCCACTTAGCTGCAGCAACAAGTCTTGGTTGGGCAGTCACACAGATATATTACAGCCTGTGGGATCCACCGGATGCACAGCTGCAGCGCTGCCAACATGGCCCGAGCTGACAACTGAAGTGGGGTGAGATACGTGGTGCTGCGGAAGCTGGCACAGCAGCGAACCCCAGTGTGAGCCGGGCTCAATACCACACTGCGGACTTCCACGTGCCCGCCTCGCGGGGCCTCGAGGCCTAGCTCTGAGGCATCAAGGGATACACATCCAAAGGCTGGATCTTACAGAGCGGACCTCTACAATCCACTGCTCAGCTGGAAGCGGTGATCACAAGGGGTGAAGAGCAATGACCTCTCCCCGTCCCACGCTCCTAGCTCCATACATTGACCAGGCCACAGTGTTGGTTTGATGTGCGGCCGTCTATTCAGTAGTGACAGTGCCACCCACCCTGTAGGAACTGTGTGCCACAAGTGTGGTGGAGGCCCGCTCTTCAGGCCACAATCAACCTCCTTATCATGCAGCCTGACGCAGATACCTGCATTTGGGAGAAGAGGCTGCTGACTGGTGATTTGGTGTAAAACCCTGCAAAACCATTGGGAACTGCACTTGGATGGAGACAAATGGGCACAGAAACATGTTGATACGCCCACACTGAAACTGGTTGCCCTACGTGTAAGCTACAACCCTTTCAGAATGTGGGAGGACACAGTCCACTCCTTAACCCGGAAGGGGGTGACCTGGGTCACTCATTGATACAATACTGAGGACATTCAAGATACCCATTTAACCCGGCACTCTATAACCAGATTTATTTTGAATACGTGGGTTCATCAGCTGACATGGATCCACCGCGCCGTCCACTCGAACCAATCCGATGGACTCTAATGCGACAGACGCCCCGGAAACAGGGTAGAGACAACGGGGCAAGCCTTCCCACCAGCAGTGTCTAGCTGATTGCCATAATTACCATGAGTAAGGAAAGATTCTCTGCCCATGAATACAGAGTGTCCTGCTACATGACCCTGGCCACATAGCCCTTCACTGACACAGTCAAGAAATGAGCGAGACAGCGCACAACCCCCGGGCGGGTGCCTTGCATCACACATGCGGTGGGTACTGCTTCATGAGATTAGGACATAATCCTTGAAGCAATTGGCCCAGATGGGACGCTTTTGGATAGATGGCAGAATCTACAAGTACAGTAAGTGTGAACTGCTCTACGACAACATAGTGCTAACAACTTGAATACACTGGGCTGGCTGAAACTCTGATATATAGCCTTGAGCATCAGTGCGCCAGAAACAGGATATTTATCCCAGCTAGGTCTGGGTAGGGTACTGCAGGGCCTGCTCCCCTTGATACACTTTACAGGACCATTGCATTTGGGCCAACGGCATGATTGAACTCTGGAAAATGCATTGTATAAACATACTATGCATTGCAATTGGGATAGAAAATACCAGCAGGCTGTAGAAGGGGGCTAAATAGTTTGACCCTTGAACTGACCCTGCTAACGCCAGATAAACATCAGGAGACCTGGAATGTGATTATGTCTCCCACAATGTGCTGAGAGATTGACACAAAAATCATGGTTATGCTACACTGAGAAGCTCAGCCACTGATAGTGAAATCCACCCTGAACACACCAGACCTATCAGGGCGCTGTAAAGTCCTTAACTGCATGGCCATGCAAGGACAAATTCCACTGCATGAAATAATTGACTCCCAAATATTATCTCAGTAACAATACTGTTTGATATCTCTTGTCAGTTGGTCTGTAGAGCAGTCTCTATACAATACATTGTTGATAATGACAAAGGGCTCTGGGGCTAGGAAAAAGGGTGTGATGTAATTGTTCATGAACACTCAGACCCCAGCAACATCGTCAACAATGCCCTCGACTGGAGTTGTCCCAACAACATCCGCAACCAACCCTAGAGACGATCATCTTCTCGTCACTATGCATAACAGATTTTTATCCATTAATGTTAAACTTGATGATATCGTTTCCAGCATAGGGTCACTCAAGGTGTGACTGGATAAAGAGAGTGCCTGGGTGACGGAGGCCGAGGCCAGGATAAGCACAAATGAAGATACCATTGGGCAATATGGCCGTGACATTGCACAACTGAAGGGGGAAGTCGCTAAGATGCATAGCAAGTGCGAAGACCTGGAATCCAGATCTTGGAGGAACAGCATCCGCATAGTTGAAGTCGCAGAATCCTTTTGCAAAGGACCCATGAAAGTGCACATTGAGTCTCTCTTGAAATCTCTCTTCGGGGCAACGTTGTTCTCTGACCACTTTCTAGTGGAAAGAGCTCACCACACCCTGGCACCGGTGCTTAAACCCGGGGCTCCACCCCATACCATCATCGCTAAACTACTCAATTACAGGGACGGAGATTCGATCCTCAGAATGGCTAGAGAGATGGGGTCGCTGGAATATGAGGACAACAAAACACAGATATATCCTGATTTTGCGGCAGGAGTGCAAGCTCAAAGAAGATCCTACGAACAAGTCAAAAGGCAACTCAGACTGTGTCAAATTACGTATGCTTTAATTTTTCCAGCCGAGGTGCGAATACAACACGGTGGCAGAGCACATTTCTTTGAGAACCCTGCTGCAGCAATGGACTACATTGAAGCTTCCATTCCGCTGCCACACCACGACTGTGGAACAGACCAGAATAGAAATCCCCATCCAGAAGATGAGAAGTGAGATCTGGCAGACTGAACGTAGCGGAATATAATGTAATATTTTTTTTGATATGTGAGTGAGAGATGTCAATGGGTGGCACCGACCTAATCAGAAAGTTTGAACCAGACCAGATGCATCCAGCTGTGGCAGTCATGAAGCTGCAGCATCGCACCTCCGGAAGGTTCTACAAGTTTAGGGGGCAATATCATCAAGTTGTTGGGGTTGATTGTATGGGGGGGTTGCAATGGTCACTCCCTGACACACCTGGTAGGAGGGATGTTAAAAGTTTGAAAAGCAAAGGTCATGTCAATGTGAACAGTACTGGAATCAGTACGGCAAGTAAAGAGGTTGATATTCATTTTGATTACAAATGGCACGTAACATAATGGGAGGCAATGGGCTGAAGGTTAAAATGTTAACTTGGAATGTGAGGATTCTCAATAATCTGGGCAAGGCCAGAAAAGTGGGTACATACGTGACACGGCACAAACCGCAGATAATAATGCTCCAAGAAACCCATGCATTGAAGAAAGTAAACATTGATTTCAATAGTGGTTGGGGTCCGCTCCGATACTAAACTGAATACTCCACACAGGCCAGGGGAGTCCTAACCCTTATCCACTCATCACTAGGCTTCTGTCACACAAACAGTAAGATAGATCCTTTGAGGCGCTATGTACTAGTGTGGGGGGAGTTGGCGGGTCATTCTGTAGTACTGGTGAATACATATGGGCCTAATATAGACGACCCAGTCTTCTACCAATCTGTGCTGGACATGTTCACCCCCCTAGACGAGACCTGGGTATTTTGGGGAGGGGATTTCAACATGATTCTGGACATGGCGCTGGATAGGTCATCTGATTCCCCCCATGTACTCACGAAAGCTGCTACTACCGTTCACCAGATAATGTTACAGACACCCCTAATAAAAGCCTGTAGAACACTCCACCAAGTAGATAAACAATATTCGTATTATTCTACGGTACATGACCCTGAGTCTAGGATTGGCTACTGGCTCCTGACTGTCTCGCTTTCGAACGCAGTGATGAGCTGTGAGATTCACTCACGTACATTATCGGATCATTCCCCGGTTTCTCTGTGCCTTCAATTACGTGACGTACCCCCGCACGCTAGGTGCTGGAGGATGCCAACTGCTCTCCACTGTATCTGAATCCCTACATGTAGAGATTGAAGAATTCTGCAACAAAAACAAAGGCTCCTTCAACAGCCACTCAACACTTTGGGAAACCTTCAAGGTTTGGGTGCGGGGGATCCTTATGGCTAAAACCACAGGTCTGCTTAAATCGGTCAGGACGGAACTGAGTCTGATGGAATCATGTATATGTGAACTCGAGAAAAGCTATAGTACTATATATGACAAGGGCACCCAGCAGTACATTAGCAAACTGTTAAGTGACTTTCATAAATTAGCGGACAGGGAAGTGCAATATATGGCCACCCCTGTGAGGGCACATAGGTACGGAGAGGGTGACAAGGTGGGAAAATCCTTGGCCAACATGTTGAAAGCGTAAAATGACTAAAACCCTATTGCCAGTATCCAAGCTACAAATTGTGCAGAGATGACCCAAAGGGAAGAAATAAACACTGCATTCACACAATTTTACACAGAACTATACTCCAATCGAGATGAGAAATCAGCCGAGGAGACATGTGAATATTTACGCAGACTTGAACTTCCGGTACTCTCCCCAGGAGGAAATAGTTAACACCATTAAAGCCCTGGCTTCGGGGAAAGCCCCTGGTTCTGACAGCCTGGGTATATAGTTGTATAAGGAGTGCCACAAGAAGATAGCCCCTATACTGCTAGATGTGTGGGAGGAAGCCATGGACCGGGGTACGCTTCCGGACTCAATGCACAAAGCTATAATAACTGTATTATTGAAACCCTGTCACCCCCTCATGATAGGTCCTCATATAGACCCCTTTCCTTAATAAATCGTGGATGCGAAAATATTTGCCAAAGTCTTTGCGACTAGTCTTCTCCCCAATATGCCTGGATTGGTACATCTGGACCAATCTGGATTAATCCTAATGCGATCCACTGCCCTCAATCTCTGTAGGCTGTTTGGGGTCATGGCACAGATATGCCCAAAGGCAAAAGCAGCAGTAGCTGTGATAGACACTGAAAAAACATGTGATTATGTTTCTTGGGCTTATCTATTCTCTGTGCTTGAGTGCTTCGGACTGGGTTTGTAATTTGTAAAATCTGTTAGACTCCTCTACTCCAGCCCCGAGGCCAGAGTCCTTACGAACCATAGCTTATCTGCACTGTTTCCTTTTTCTCCCATACTGTTTGCCCTAACAATTGAACCGATGGCAGCGTTTGTTCCTAAGAACCATGGACATAGAGGCGGCAGACTGACTGGCTCCCTGCAAATAATATCACTCTACACAGATGACAACCTCCTATATAGTTCAGTTCCTAGAAAATGTTTTGCCTGCTGATATAAAGTTGTAACAACATTTTACAATTCTACAGTTCAATGGGAAAATAATTTTTTTTGTTTGGCTATTGTATATATTAATGTTTTAATCCTGAGTTTATTATAATATTAAGAAGAAAAAGAAGGGAAATCTTGTTTTTTAAATCTTTGTGAAAATTGTAATTGTAATATGAAATAATTGTTTTAATTTTTGAAAAGTTGATTTACTCAGCTATATCAAAATAAATTAAAAAAATATATATTTGAGACCCAGAGATAAATCTAGCACCTATGATGAAGGACATAGACGTGTTTGCACAGTATTCCGGGTATAAAATTAATAACTCGAAATCAGAACTATTTCCGCTTACACCTGCTACCGAATGCCCACCAGAAGACAGCAGATTCAAATGGGAACCTGTCCAAGTTCGCTATTTGCGCATTATTGTGTCCAGAGAAAGACAAATGTTATATGCAGACAACCACAAAACCTTCCTACAACTATTAACTGTGAAACTCCAACTATGGGCCAAACATCCCACCTCTCTATACGGTCGGGTAGCACTCCTGAATATGGTGGTTCTCCCCAAACTATTATACTATTTTGGTAATATTCCCCTGTGGCCTGGCAGTGTATTTTTGAATAGACTGCAATTCCTGGCTACCTCGTTTGTATGGGGCAAGGGTACTGCAAGGGGGAAATGGGACAAGCTAGAGGAACCTTACTCGAGCGGGGGCATTGATGCACCAGACTTCAAGCTCTATTATTTAGTGGCGCAAGCCCAGTTCGCCAGACAATGGCGTGATCAAATACACTTAAAAGAATTTAAAAAAAGAAGCTATCTCTTTACCATGTATCTCTTCATTTTATCACAGTCCCCGAATATACAAACAATCACCTCCCCTCATTTTGCCAGGCCAATGCCATACTTCATCTTTGGATCTGCTGAAGGTCTTCAGCGTTGGGTCCCCCTATAAACCTCACAACCCTTCATGCCTCACAGGGTGGCCTTTGGTGCCCGGACAGGACTTTCTCCAAAGGGGGCTCCTGTCAACCTCTCTGTGCTATGTTCAATTCCATTCTCCACAGGTTTCCTCTGCAGTCTTCAGGGTTGGGACAGGGATCCCTCAACACTCCAACGACAACTAGCAAACCATCCCCTGCTACCATCTGTTAAGACAGCCCAGGAAAGTACCTGATTACGCATAGGATATAGAATTAATCAAAACCAGACTAAGTAACAGAAGTAGACAGAGAGCAGGGCAAATCCCAGCTTTATTGAGATCCAAAATAAAGCGGGGACAACACACAAGCATCACAATCCTCGAGCTCTCAGTTAATTCACTATAAACAATGGATTAAATACTCATAGCACGCCATTGCTTACATCACAACATAATCTCTCAGTACAAAACGTATGGGTACTAGGGATTGGTTAAGGGGATTTTCTACATACACGGAAGGCGGTAAGGGTTAACGGTCACCGGTAATGGTACCGGTGACCGTTAACCCTTACCGCCTTACTACGAGGTCCCTTTGCGGGTTGGTACTTTAACGGCTGCTTTTTAGCAGGCGTTAAAAACCAACCCGCAAAGGGACCAGGGTGCTAATTACGGTACCGCAATTTGCGGTACCGTAATTAGCACCTTCCCCATTCCCATTATGCCCTAAGGGGCAAAAATGGAAATGGGGAAGGGCAATGGGGGGAGGGGGAATTACTGCCCCGCCAACCTTGGTATAGGGCGTAATTCCCCTTTCCTCCAAGGCGGTGCCGGTATTTTACTGGCATGGACCAAGGTGCTAACAGCACCTTGGTCCACCGCCTACCGTGTAATGAGGACCATAGACTCTGTAAGTGTGAAATATGTCATTGGGTTATAACATTCTGATGGCTCCACCTGGAACCATCTCTAAATTGATAAAATACATATTCTCTACACCTCATTATTGGTTGGTATATTATTTGCTTGCCGGCCTAACAAATGAAATACTAATTGGTTGGCATGCTGCTAACCAACCTTGAACTATTGACAGGTTGTCAATACATGAATCAGACAGGAGTAGGTGGAGAGAGGTCCACTGGCTGCTTTCCATTCAATTCAAAAAGATGCCCTCCCTTATGATACAGGCTGATTTCTTTGTACTTGCCCTTGAACGAGGTCTTGTGTCTGGGGGTATATGTAGGGAGCACAGCAGGTGTCCCATCTGTGTTGGTTTCTAATGAATAGACAGTGTTTGCCAATTATGCATCGCATGTGATGGGACCATGGTTGAAATAATATTACCCTGCATTTATTAGGATTTTATCTAATATTAATGTGAATTTTATGTTATTTTTTTTACCACTGGGAACACTATTGTGTTATTCTGCGTGGGCTTTTCTTGACTTAGTTCATGTGAACCTGGCTAACAATGGTCAGTTGTGCTCGTCTCAACTTTAATTAATCTGAGAGGATACTTCTGTGTCCTGGCAATTGCTATTGTGTGCCTTCTCTGCAACGTTATGACCCTCCCTTGTTTCACAGTAATCTTGGCTCTGGTTGCCGGCTTCTGCCTTACCTCTGCATGGATCTGTATTTCTGTGATTTCAGCGTCTTGAGTTCTCATAAAGCCTTGAAACCTTTAGTTTAATTAGAAGCAGGTTGGGGCTTCCATTTTGGAAAAGATGGTTGCCCATTACTGTTGTGTTTCTATGTTAGTGAGCCATATTTGCATGTTGTTCATGTTGCATTCAGTTTATACATTGCTTGTGTTAGTATTATTCATGTCTTATGGATGCTATGTTAATATTCTTCATATATATATATATATATATATATATATATATATATATATATATATATATATATTACCTATTGTCATGAATATTAGGGTATCTTGTCACTATCTATGGTCCTCCAGGTGAGTATACAAAATGTAAAAGGCAAAATGTGGACCAATAGGGTAAAGATAACAGGATTCTGCTGTGGTTTTACAAAATATCAACAAGATATGGTGTTTATTTCACATAACATAAACAATTCATATTTACTTGTAAATCCTTAATATACCAAAACTAGCCTCAACCTTTACACAACTTCTCCCAGCATTCATCATTCATTCCTAACTCATACATACCATCTTCATACTATAGTTGGCCCCAAACATACAATAGTTTGAAATTTCAAGTCCAACACTCTTGTGTCTTTTAGATGTGGCCCTCTGTGTTAATACATGGTTTTTTTGTTGACTGCACGTGTTTCGTTTGTAGTTCACTGTGGGCTCACACTTCTTTGCCCCAATACTCTAGCCAACCTTCATCAGGACGGAGTGCAACTGTCCAATGTATGTTGTCTCTTGATAGGATGGGTGAGCCTTTCAATCTAAAAAGTATTAATGTTGATACACCAATTACCATCCCTCCTTCCAATCCTGTCATCTTGATTTATTTGAAAAACAGTTAATGTGTGTAACCAACAACATTCTCTATCTGTTGCTTTTCTTAAGACTCACCTCCACTGTGTGTTCAGCAGGCGGTGACTTGATGATGGGATGAATCCCTGTTTTGATTTAAATCTGTATAGATTATATACCTGATAAATGTGTGTATACACCTACAGAATGAGAAAACAGCAATGCACATACAATCACAGGGTATTAATATTGTTGTTCTTTTTGAAATTCTACTTTTTTTATATAATTCGTTTGCATCTATATAAATAGGCAAAATGACTCATAGTAATCTTTCCTGCAACTAGTCAATCAGACATCATCTGCATGGGCCATGTCATACCAGATGATGTACCTTTGTGTTATATTCACACCGTTCTCACCGGTGTATACTAAGGTATATATAACCATGCAGAGGGAGAGACATATTACCTAGTGTACATGATCTTGATGTTGAGTGCACATTTGCTTCATAACAGATGGGGGTCTGGGAAACTCTCCACCAACACAAACACAGCCCATTGACTTGTTCTTGGGTGGATGGCCACTCGGAGAGTCTCAACCAAGTCTTTAGCTCACTGTTCTTTTCACAGAGAAGAAATGTCCTCGCATATCAGTTTTTGTCCTGCACAGGGGCAGTCCAGCACCAAAATACTAGGCAATTCTCCTCTGAACAAGAGTAGCACAGCAACCCCATGCACGTGTTTTAGCCTAGTTGGGCATCATCGGTGAGGTGAAGCTGTGCCTCTCTAAGAGCAGTGAGCAAGGGGTCCACGTCTGGATTCCCCTGGTAACTTAGGGTGAGACCCAAAGTTACTTGGTATGCAAAACAGATGGGGGTCTGGGAAACTCTCTACCAGCACAAACACAGCCCATTTACTTGTTCTTGGGTGGATGGCCCCTGGGAGAGTCTCAACCAAGTCTTTATGTCACTGTTCTTTTCACAGAGAAGACATTTCCCTGCATATCAGTCTTTGTCCTGCCCTGGGGCAGTCCAGCACCAAAATGCTAGGCAATTCTCCTCTGAACAAGAGTACCACAGCAACCCCATACACGTGTTTTAGCCTTGTTGGTCATCATCAGTGAGGTGAAGCTGTGCCTCTCTAAGAGCAGTGAGCAAGGGGTCCACGTCTGGATTCCCCTGGTAACTTAGAGTGAGACCTAAAGTTACTTGGTATGCAAAACAGATGGGGATCTGGAAACTCTCCACCAGCACGAACACAGCCCATTGACTTGTTCTTGGGTGGATGGCCCCTGGGAGAGTCTCAACCAAGTCTTTATCTCACTGTTCTTTTCACAGAGAAGACATTTCCCTGCATATCAGTCTTTTTCCTGCCCAGGGGCAGTCCAGCACCAAAATGCTAGGCAATTCTCCTCTGAACAAGAGTACCACAGCAACCCCATACACGTGTTTTAGCCTAGTTGGGCATCATCAGTGAGGTGAAGCTGTGCCTCTCTAAGAGCAGTGAGCAAGGGGTCCACGTCTGGATTCTTCTGGTAATTTAGGGTGAGACCCAAAGTTACTTGGTATGCAAAACAGATGGGGTTCTGGGAAACTCTCTACCAGCACAAACACAGCCCATTGACTTGTTCTTGGGTGGATGGCCCCTGGGAGAGTCTCAACCAAGTCTTAGCTTCATGTCTAATGCATGTACCGGGATGATAGCTCAGCGGCAACGTGCTTGCCTTAAAAACAAGACGATACAAAGCAACACAGATTCGATCCCCGAGTCTGCGCTTAGAAATCTCTGTGTATTAAGCGCGTTATAAATACACAACAAAGTCATATTCCTATATTCCTGTAACAGCGCCTCGATGCCCCCAGGCTGTGTGAGCACTTTAAAAATGCAAAGAAATAAAATACATGTATTTTCATAAGGTTAGTTGTGTTACTCTTTCCATCTTCCGCTTACATTGAGTCTATCTTCTGCTGTACCTGCCTGGGATAAGGGTGGTACGGTTGTCTTAGTGAACAACATTTCTTGCATATGGGGTATTGGGCTGTGAGAGGGGCAGAAGCTATGGATGATATATTCATCTGCCTCTCAACTACTTTATGATGTTCTGTTTGACTGAACTATCACCTTGATGTCAATCAGGTGACCCAAAGAAAAGCATAAAACCAGTTTTATTATAGACCTATTTATCAACAATAAATATCTGTAGTGCTTCGTAAATTCATAAAATGTTCTTTGATTCTATGCAAATCAGCCGGGAAACCTCATTGGTACTGTTTGATCCCGTCCTCTTCTCAGAAGGAGTATTTTGAAAAAGTACAATAGGAGTGTACCCATCTCAATATTAGAATGATAACCTTTTATCAGAAAATATTGTTTGTGGTTATATTAGGATTTGATAATGTGTGTCGTTCAGTAAGACAAATGTAGCATTCTTATCAAGACTACAGCATGTACTGGAATTGATCATTAGAAATTAACATTGTAACATTTTAAAAAGTGACAGTTTACAATGTTAGTTAACAAATACTCTTATAATAGCTTCTGCTGTATTTTTCCTCTGGTGCAATGTTGTCCACAATGGCTGATGTGGCTCTAGCAAACACGCACTTGAGAATGCAGCTCTTCCCGAAATAGAAAGGGGCCGAGTATTAGAGAGGGACAGATAGTGATACAATTAGATACATAAGATTCAGAGGGAGAGAGGGGGAGAAAGAGAGAGGGAGAGAGAGAGAGAGACTAAGCGGGAGAGGGGGATAGATAGAGAGGGAGACAGTGGGGAAGAGAGAGGGGTACTAGATGGGCATATAATAAGCCAGGCACTGATTTTTCAAACAAATTACTTCAACTATAACATTGCAATTTTGCATTTAAAAGCTACATTTTTTCAGAAACACAGTTGTGCCAATCTATAATACACTGAAAATGTCAGAGGTCTGTCACCCCCTTTGTGACTATATGTCTATATTTTTTTTGATTGTATTTGGTTTACATACAGTCTAAATACATTGCACATTCTGCACAATTCCAAAACCGAAGTCCTCATCAATGTGCACATATTATGTCCATGTTGACAATTTGCGCTTCATCCCTTTAAAAACAGTCCAATGTGGGATGCTTACATACAAACAAAACCACCGTGCTTCTACAATTTATACAGACGCCACTCTGTCTGGGGATTTAATCCAGGCTAGCAAGCAAACCATGTATCTTCTAGAACCTCTCTATAACCTTTGTCATTAATGTGTAGATGGCCTGCAATAAAACAACCCATCTCTGTCCATGCTGAACGTAAACAACACGCGACAGACAGCCACAGACATCATTCTCTTCTTGTTTAGGCTTTCATCAGTCCTTTGGTCAGGGTTATATCTGATTTCAGGGACTGTGCTTGCAGAACATGCAACACAGCACATGTTAACAATGTTAGCTAAAAGCACACATAACAGACACTGCTTTTATGCGTATCATAATTGTGTTTTTGTGCAACCTTATTGTCGGTTAGACATTATAAAACTGTCAACAATATCTTTTATCAAAACCATTCACATCCAAACAATATTTGTCGCACATTTCCAACAAGCAAAGCACAATTTCAGCTAAAGTACTGGAAGCAGACAATCTGGAACAGTCAGTATGTCTGGCTAATTCATGCCAAACACAGATTTGTCGCGCTCTGAATTGCTGCGGCTGAAGCAGCTCTTTCCCCGAATATCCGAATGATGTCGAGTTAAATGAAAGGTGCACCCGCAGACTACAATTCGACCTGCCATCCGCACAGGTACTGTTCCTAATTGCATTTCTATTTCAGATGAAGACATTTTAAAATTAGTAGTATTATATTAGGTTTTACTAACATCTGCTCTTCACCAAGCTCACTCCTTCTTGCTAGGGAATAGAAAATAATCTTCCCTATGTTATCAAATGTCAGGCCTAGTACGATAGTCTCTTGTTTTGTTCCTGCCCTCCCTTTCTGCACCCCTATCCCTCACCTTTTGTTTTCTCCGTCTCTAGCAGAAATGTCGTCAGGCCTAGTACGGTAGTTGCCTGTCTTTTTCCATGTCCTTCCCACTCTCCTCCTCCCTTCTTCCCTTGCTCTTGCACTATGTGAAATGTTGTCTGGCCGAGTACGATAGTTAATTTCACATCCTTACTGTTCATGGCCTGTAAGAATGTCATTGGGCCTCATTACAACTCAGGCGTTAAGGGTTAACGCCACCGTTAACCCTTAACGTCTGATTCCGATTTTAACGCCTGCTTTTAGCAGGCGTTAAAATCCATGGCGCTAACCCGCCATGGTGCTAATTACGCCGCCGTAATTTACAGCGGCGTAATTAGCGCCTTCCCCACTCCCATTATGCCCTATGGGGCAAAAATGGGAATGGGGAAGGGAAAATGGGAATTGGGGATTTACCGCCCCACTCACCTTGGAATGGGACGGTAAATCCGCCATCCACCATGGTGTAATGGTGGTAAAGTTGATGCAACTAGCACCAAGGTCGTAATGACCTCCATTGTATTTTCCCTTTTTCCCTCCCTTGCCTTGAAGCGCTTTGAAACACATTGTGTATAGGCGCTATATAAATAAACATATCATATCATATCATATATCTGTACAGTTTCCATAGGAGCACATTAGAGAATATCAATTTTTGTCAATCCTCTATGCTTCTCCAATGAAATTGTGAATGATTTCCAACTACTACGGCAAACGCAGAGGTATTCTTTTGAAATTTCAGAAGCTCATCAAGGGATTCCACATGAACGTGTATTAGGAGTCCTCTAAAGGCATGTAATCAATGAGTTACCGGAAGGAGTCCAAGAAGGAGCGTACACCAGGCACAAAATAACTCTGTTTATTACAGCTGGGCAAACACAAATCAAACAGCACAGTGGAACAGAGCTGGTTGATGGGAGCTGACAAACTGGCTCACAGCGAACATTACCTTTATACTACTAATACAATGGGCCTCATTACGACCCAGGCGGATTTCGCGGTGCTAAATGCACCGCGAAGCATGGCGGAAAGCCGCCGATAGCGCCATGGGGGTTGGCGGATTTACCGCCCCATTCCGACCTCGGCGGAGCGGTAAATCCCCAATCCCCATTCTGCCCTTCCCCATTCCCATTTTTGCCCCATAGGGTATAATGGGAGTGGGGAAGGAGTTAATTACGCCACCGTAAAATACGGTGGCGTAATTAACAACGAGGTCCCGTAGCGCCATGGTTTTCTCCGGCTGGTAAAACCAGGCGGAGAAAACCTCCATGGCGCTACGGGAACTCGTAGTATGGCGGAGAGGTACGCCATGCACTACGCTGGCGTAATACCCTCTCCGCCAGGGTCCTAATGAGGCCCAATGTGTGTATAGTTAGAAACTTGCAATTTCATACTTGAAGCCTTTGCCGATCTCACAAAGCTGACTGTTTAGAATACATTATGGCCCTATAGCTAAACATAGGTTAGTTGGATATGATTGGAGCAAAACAGACCTGCCCTCTCCCGGTTTGTTCACTCCTCATGTGGCGTCACATTGCCTCCCACTCCACCCCGCAAACTATTTCAATTAGTATTAACATGATTGTGTTGACCTCCGGATCTTTATTCATTTGCCATTGGTCAGCACCATAAAGGAAGTAACATAAGACATCCCGATCTAGTGTGAAGGAAAAATTCACATGACGCCTGATCGATGAGAAACCTCAAAAACATTGTTACAGACATACTGTGTACTTGTTGTTTTTCAGGGACACCAAAACATACCATTTGATTGGCTCTTCTCAGAGCGGTCCTTCATTCCACATGCTTGTTCCAATACCTACTGGCCAAGTGGCATTTTAAAACTGTCTTTGGTGTTATGCTAGTACCTCACTGGATAAGGTTTATTTCTTCAGCTGCCACGAGTAACTGTGGGTCTGGCTTGCCGACCTTGATTGTATTCTACGGTGCTGTTTCAGTGACAACAATATGCTGGAAACAAGCTGTCAGAGTTCAGTTTCCCTCACCCCTCAGCAATGGCGTGTCACTGGGCTTCATTCTGATAAGGGCATGGCTACCCCCAAACTCGGGTCCGGCACCGGGTCCCGCGAAAGGGGAATAACCGGGCCATTCCGACCTTTGCGGGCTCAGTAATTTCCGTTGCGCAGGACCCGGTGCCGGTACGTCCCCATTCCCATTTGAGCCCCCATAGGGCTCAATGGGAATGGGGAGGATGGTAGCAGTGGTACCATTCATAATGGTACCGTTGCTACCATCCTGTTCTGCTCGCGAGTGCTGGTCAGACCAGGCGTGCAGAGCGGCACCCGCAAGCAGAACTCATAATGTCTGGCAAGGTAACAAATGCGCCAGTAGCACTACTGGCACCATTGTTGCCTTACCGCCACAGTTATAATGAGGCCCACTGTGTGTTCAAATTGGCCTGCTACAAACGGTCCATCTACAGCATCCTCATGGGGTGCATTTACCTGTGTTTTTGCATTCCTTGCGCTTATGCACAGGGTCCTGTGCGCCCATAGTGTTATGTATGCAGAGTGTCACCCTTGCTCCCCTCCATGCTTGTCACTGAGGCTGGGTACAGCCTCCAGTGATCCCTTGTCCCTCCCTTGAGGGTGTCCCTGCCTGCTCCCATTATTCCCGCAGTTGGTTGGTGCTGGTGCTGAATCAGCGCCTTCATTGCAAAACCCTGATTAGCTAAATGTGATCATTTTTACAAAGCGCTATGTTCCTTACAAATAGGCCAATGTATCATAACTATGGGTACTTTCTGATATGCACTATTTGACAAAGAATGTTAGGAAAAATGCCTACCTATGAAAGAAGTTACATACAGCAGAAAACATGAGCACATGCTCTTGAGAAAGTTCCATTGATGTACGTTCCTTTACAAAGCCTTCTGGCAAATATATTGCTACTATGCAGTTCTCATTTGGCACCCAAACATTATTATCACCATAGTTTCTACTCAGAGGATGTATAACGTAAGCTTAAATGGCTACTAAGTCAAACTACATGTATTATTGTATACATGCAGTCCTAAGGTAAATATGTTATGATATGATATGGAATTTATAACGCTCCTATACACAAGTGTTTCAAGGTGCGGCAAGGCAAGGGAGGGGAACAGAGGGAAGACAGAGACAACAATCCTACTAGAGCAGGTGACATTGAGATAACGCAAGTGTAGGGGGAGGGGGAGGAGAGAATTTCGGTGGCAAGGGTGAATAATACTGTTGTGATTCATGTGCAGTGATCTGAGGGGCTGATTGAGGGTCCTTTCCCGACTCCACTGGTGGGATTGTGCTCCTTTCAGTGTACTTGCTTGTATATCCGCTGGCTTGATTCTTGTGCTTTGTTGAAGGGGCAGTGCAGTACATAAGACACAGTAAAATAAATAAGACAATAAATAAGAGTGCGGCCAGCTTGTGGCAAGTGCTTGGACAAGTGCAGACAGCAGGTGCTAAGTGCTGTTAGGGAGTTGTAGGGATACAGCAACAGTCCCCAAGTGCAAGGGCTGCAGGGGGGGGCAGTGCAGGTGTGCAACTGGCGGGGAGGGGACCTGGACCTGAGATCAGAAGGGAGCCATGTAACCAGTGAAGTTTCAGTTATAGCCAGGGGATCATCAGGGGAGTGGAGGAGAGAATGCAGAAGCAAAGAGGAAGGTCTTGAAGTGCTTCCGGAAAAGTAGATGGTACTCCTCAAGTTTCAGAGAGGCCGGGAAGCTGTTCCAGAAGGTGGCCCCAGCTGAAGAAAGAGATCTACCAGCGAGTGACCATGAGAGAGTTGGAGGCGGATGATCGAAGAGCTCGAAAAGGAACATTTTTAGGAAGAGAGAGTTGAAGGTATTGTGGCTCCAGGCCTCAGAAAGCCTTGTGGACAATGCGACAATGCAGAGGGTTTTGAGCTTAATCCTCACCGCCATTGGGAGCCAGTGCAGAGATTTCAGTCCTGGAGAGATACGATCCCCGGGCTTGAGACCAAGGACAAGTCTTGCAGTCCTGTTTGGATGAGTTGCATAGGGCGCAGAGCAGAGGCAGGAAGATTTAGAAAAAGGCTGTTGCAGTAGTCCAGCCCAGAGAGAACCAGAGCTCTGGAGACAGTTAGCTTCTGGGGGAAGGGGAGGAAAGGAAGAATACCTTTGAGGATGTGCAGCTGGTAGTGTGACTTCTTAGAGACGTCAGAGATGTGAGGAGAGAACCAGAGTGTGGAGTTGAAGATGAATGATCACAATGTTTTTAGCCTCACAGGTGGGAGCAGGAAGAGGACCAAGGGAGGCCGGCCAGAGAGTGACAGGAAAGGAGGGACCAGGTGTGCCGATGAGGAGAATATCAGTCTTACTGGCATTGAGGCAGAGATCATTGTTGGCACACAACTCCTGGATAGCAGACAGACAGTCAGAGATGACAGAAGGAGAGGAGGTGGGTGAAGGGAGCCTGAAAATGAGCTGAGTGTCATCCGCATAGCACCAAAAGTTGGGACAGAGAGCGGCAATGCGCTGGGCAAGAAGTGCCAAGTATTGGTTGAACAGCCACGGAGTGAGGTTAGACCCCTGGGGAACACCACAGGTAGAGATAGAGATAGAGATAGAGAAGAGGAAGGACCCAAGTTGGACCTGGGAGGATCGATCCGAGAGGAAAGAAGTCAGCCAAGCCAGGGCCTGATCTGTGATGCCCAGGTTATCACAGGAGCAGGTTGAGCAGAATTGCATGGTTGGCCATGTCAAAGGCAGAAGAGAGATCAAGTAAGATGAGGACACAGGGGATGTTAGAATTGAGGTTGGGGACCAGGGCCCTTATTACAACACCGGTGGTAACCAATGGGGTTATTAGCACCATGGTTGCTGCCGGTATTGTAACGAGTCCGCCAATGGTAAATGGGGAAATACCGCCCCATTCCAAGGTTGGCGCGGTGGTAATTCCCCATTTACCATTGGCCCTTCCCCATTCTCATTTTTGCCCCATAGGGCTCAATGGGACTGGGGAAGGCGGTAATTACGGTACTGCAAATTGTGGTACCGTAATTACCTCGGGAGTCCCTTTGCGGGTCCCTACTTTAACGGCTGTTCCAGACCAGCCGTTAAGGTCGGGAGCCGCAAAGAGACCTCGTAATCAGGCGTTAAGGGTTTAACGGCGCCAACACCTTTTACGGCGCCGTTAAGCCTTAACGCCAGGGTCGTAATGACCCCCAAGGTCTTCAAGGATGTTCAGGAGAGCAGCTTCCATGCCTATGGCCGCTCTGAAACCAGAGTGATGGTCATGAAGACAACCAACAGATTCAGTGTGAAGTTTAAGCTGGGAGATGGCCAGCTTTTCCAGGAGTTTTCCCAGGAAAGGAGTGATGGAGATTGGTCGATAGTTAGCCGGGCAGGACGGGTCGGATGAGGGTTTGTTAAGAAGAGGGTGCACAAGGGAGTCCTTCAAAGGTGAGGGGGAAGACTCTAGTGGCAAAGGAGTGGTTGCAGAAGTCAGCCAGAGCAGAAGCCATGGTGTCAATGTGGTCCTTGATGGTTTTAGAGGAACAGGGGTGAACCTGATTTGACGAGACTTTCATAGATCGAACTTGTCTAGAAATCTCGTTAGGGGAGAACAGGGCAAAGCCCAAGAAGGAGGGAGGAGAGGTGGCCAAAGAAGGGCCAGAGGAAGAGCAAAGGGCAGGGATGAGGGGTAAAGGAAGAGTGAGAGGACAGGATGTCATGAGTTTTAGAGATGAAATGTGAAGCCAGAGCCATGCAGAGGGCCTGGAAGGGGACAGGAGAGGTAGAGACTGCAGCAGCATTGGCCAGTTCCTTGCAGATTTTAAAGAGTTTGGCCGAGTTGTTTGATGCCGCAGAGACGCGGGTTGGATGCGCGGTCTCTTCTTGGTGCGAACAGAGAGCTGGTATTGCCTTCAGAGCAGGCGGCAGGCCAGTTTGTCAGAGGATGTACAGGAAGCATGCCCTTTCCTCTCAGCCACCCTGCAATTGTGTTTGAGGTTGACGAAGTCAGAGTCATACCAGGAAAGCACTTAGCTTTGGGCTTCAGGCGGATCCTCGTGAGAGGGGCCAGAACATCAAGAGTATCAGATGCAGCAGAGTGGAGCAAGGAAAGGGCTGTGTCAGGGTGTGAGTGAGCTGAAGGAGGAGGGGGGTGAGAAGGTGCAGCAAAAGCCTCAACTGACACACACTTCATGGGTCGGATAACCAAGAAGGTGGTTGGCAGTGCTAGAGTTGGCTTGGCCAAAGGGGTAGAGAGGGTCAGATGGGAGGAGTGGAGAAAGTGATCACTCGAGGAGAGTTGGCATGCTGGCATGTTGTTTTCTTTGTCATACCTGGTAGAAGTGCCCTGGAAACTAGACACATATAAACACAACTCAGCTTCTCTGCAACGGATTTTGCTGCATTGCATATATAACCAAAGTTATGGTAGAATTTGCTTTAATCATTTTAATTGTACTTGAAATAACGGAAGCTGTTTTTAATGACAATCCTCTTTACGCACCCCCAGGTCATACGGCTGTGGAATAATATCATACATAGGTGTATTGACACTTTCAACACTATCCTTATTACAAGGCAGCGCTGGCGTAAAGGTGTTATTGATCTATGCTATTTCATATGGCATACATTTTCCGTACAGCAAAGGGATTTCGTTTTAACTTCAAAAGTCCAATGTTAACTTCCATTAGCATTTCCAAAGCTCTCTGGTATGTTAAATGTTAAATGTTAAAGGTATTTGTACCGCGCACCGTCACCAACGGAATTGGTCCCCAGGCGCCCTGGCGGATCTGGGGGGGATTGATTAGTAGGGTGAAGAGGGAGTAGGATAGTGAGAGGAGTGGTGTTCTGTTGGCAGCTTCAACTCTGTGTACACTGGGTGCTGAGCTTTGGTGCGGGTATTGGATCGGTGTCGGTCCGCGTGTGCTGTTGCTCCGGCTTATGTGTTGTTGCAGTGTTGTGAAGTGCGTGCGGCTTGTTGTGTGAGAGATGGTTGTGTGAGTTTTTTGGATGAGATAGGTATGCAGAGTTTGAGCTTATATTGGTTAGTGGCTTACATGACCTTGTTGGCCTTCACATGTGGGCATGCTTACATTCACAGTCTTTTCTAGGTGCGGCACAGGCTACTGTTTAGAAATCTGTCATGTGGCAGACGTGTCCTAGTCCTACACGTTGTATAATAGACTGAGCTAAAGAAAATGCAATGGTCTGTTAAGGGTGAACTTTGTGCTGTGCAGATAAATCATGTTTCAGATCATTTTAATTTGAGTGGTTTTGAGCCACCAAAACATGCCTCACTCGGATTAGTTGATTAGATACGAGCACGAGTTGCAGACAAAGATGCCCCCCTTATTACACTAGAGAAAACCTTTGTCCTGCCTCATTTGAGAGTTTCACACTCACCATCAGGGGGTAGGAGGATTTGTTTTCATAAGTTTGGATGAACTTTAAAGCATCTGGTGGAACTTTGCAAAGGAAGGTGATTATAGGTAGTGATCATATGTTCCCCAGGAGGCAGTACATGGGCAAAGGCATGGCAGCCTGGAACCTATGATTCACACATCAATCCTGCCCACCCTTTTCAAATGTCCCTCAATGCTTTGTTCTGCCCCTGCTGTACCTTCCAGTGGATAGAGGCCTCTGAGATTTACAATGAAATAAGGTGGACACTTCTTTATGAAATCAGTTGGATTCCAGCAGTGGGCTTCAAAATACAATTCCCTGCTAGAATTGTTCTATACATGGAGTGAATGCCGACCACTCTGTTGATCTTTGCTGGAGCTGTTGACAATTCAGAGTCCACCGTCACAGAAGGGAGAGAGACCCTACCTTCAACAGTTTTCGTGAAAGAGATGGCACACAGCTGTCAGTGACTGTGCCAATGTTCCTTGCTTGAGAAGTGCAGAGTATTGCTCCAGCTCTTGTAGGTTCTTGTAATTGACCCACTATGCCTCTTCAAACCCAGGGGCATTACCTTTGGCACGAGTCCTATCAAGAAGCCTTCAAGGCAGTTTAAAGACAATGATCCACCTCAGACTGCGACTGAGCTGGCCAGGTCTTCACACAGGTGATCTGCTTGGCTGTGCTTGCAGAGTTTGCCCCGAGAGCCTGTCATGCAGTCTTGCTCAACGTAATCTCTGCAAATCTAGCCTTTCTGAGCTGCGCTCCCCGCCTTTGTTGCTAAATAAAATGTTCAGATAATAACTGCAGAACGCCAAAATATGGTTGGGAATGTTTGAAAGTGAAGATTCAAAAGTTACCTGCCACCATCTGCACAATGCATATGTATATACAAAGTGTAAATATTTGCTCTTTTCATATTACATGATCTTCGGTCATTTTTGAGGAACTCAGTTCAGTGGGGACATGAAACATGTTGAACCTTACATTTGTATCATGTGGAATTAGATGCATGAGATCATCATTCTTTTGTAGAGATTGTAGAGATTTAGAGCAGTAGTAACAAATAAAATGCATACATACAAAATACCAAAAATACAACACAAAATATCTTAAAGAGAAGCAATTCGTTTAATCTTTTTTTGACACAGGTTTGCATAACCTGTGTCAAAAAAACTGCTGATAGCCTCACATACTCCGGGGTCCTTGCTTGTAGCAAATACACATACACACACATTTCTAAAACCGGAATTAAAAAACGTTTTTGAGGTAAAATATATTATGTGCAAAACAATAGCAAGTGCATGTTAGATTCAGCTAAACACAGTGGAATGCTCCTTATTCCAACTTTGGGTAAAAGGGAATGGCGGCAGCTGATAAAAACACAATCTAGTATTTATTTGTTTATTTTTGTATTTAGTATTATATGGTGAAGAATGACTTTTAATACAATGACACCTAAAAAATAGCATTTCTCAAGTATACGTATATTGATGAGCATTCACAGAGATAAATATCATTATGTCTAACAATCCAAGTATGCTCCAGCAAAATCCAAATACAATTAGTAAAATCACTCTCTAGTATTCCAATACTTTCAATACATCCACAATTCGATGCCAAAACTTCGTAAAAATATTGAATACATGCAATATCATTCCCATTCATAAATCTATCCCAAGTGTCTTGTTTGTGCTCAGTCTCAGCGGTGTTTAGTCCCAGTCCCAAACAAGAGATGTTCATTACTTTCAATACATTCTTCGCCACACAGCCTAAACATTTTTTTACCTCTAGGTAGATTAAGTTATGACACCAAAACTTCCAATTTATCCGTCACATTACATTTTAGCGTTATATAATCCCACATTGTGTGATTTTATAAATAGACCTCAGTATATTTGGGGATTAATTCACGCTCTGTCACATATTGTATAAATAGGGTATTGTAATTTTTGTGGCAAGGTCAATTGTAGCCTGTTCTTTGTTATACTTTTGCAACAATTCATGATGGACCCTGTTGGCCCTCACGCAGGGGTGTTGCTAGGGGGTTCTAAGGGGGCTATAGCCCCTGATCTTTTGGTTGTAGCCCCGGATAGAATCTCAGGAGCTACAGCCAAAAGGCTAGCTAGCCCCCTGTCCCAACAGTTCTGACATCAGCGTAGCCCCGGGTCTTTTCCAGACATAGCAACTCCCCTTCCCTCACGTAACAGATATCATTGTGATTAGTTATATAGCAGATCCATTTAGTATGCACTTTTTGCAGGAGCCCAAAAGCACTGTCTTTCATAAAAGTGTTTCGTGATACATAGGCTCCCAGGAGAAGACTTTTTATAGAGTTGGTCATAGTATGTGCATACTTCCAACAACTATTGAGACATTGTACAATTATCAGAGGTTCCAATCGTCAGATGTGAAATTCTAGGAACACACCTTCAAATGGTATGTTTTTTAGTAAGCCCAAGAGAGTTTTCAAATAAGAGCTCTCTAACAAACCTACACTGTTAAGATTTTGAAGGGACCAGATCTCTGCTCCATAGGTGACTATAGGCACAACCTTAGTAATGTACATGCTGATAATGGGTTTAAAAGTAACATCTACATATCTCCATGCAAATGCACTGGTGGCATTGTAAGATGTACAACGCTTAGCTGTACATTTTCAGGGTGGCTGCACCACATCAGTAGATGATCTATAATGATGCCTAAATATTTATAGTTTTGCACCACTTGAATATTTTAAATATTTTCATATCAGTTCAAACCCTTCCACACAAAGTGCTCTTTGGGGTTGAAGACCAAATTTTAGTTTTAATGGTATTATATTTTAATCAGTTCAAAGTGGCTTATTCGCTTAACAAAGTAAGATATTTTTGTAGGCCCTTAGGAGTGCAATCCATGATGATGATATCATCAGCATAGCCGCACCATTGTAGGCTATGAGCTCCTAATTTGGGTGACATACTGAAGGGATTAGTAAGAGATTTACCCAAATCGGATAGATATACATAAATTAGGGTGGGGCCCAAAATGCAGCCGTGCTTTAGTCTATTATTTCTAATAATCCAATCGGTGACCACCCCTATTTCATCCCTTCTAACTTTAACTTTAGCAGTGGTATGAAGTGGAACAATCATGTTAAGCAGTCGCTCAGGAATTTTCTGCACAGCTATTCTTTTCCATACCCAATCCCTGTTGATAGGATTGAAGGTGGCACTAAAGGCAATATACACAACATATGTTGTTTGATTCCGTATGACCCAGGCTTGTTGCACAATGATGGTAAGTGCCATCAAATTTTCACAGTGCTGATGCCCTAGTGAAAACCTGTTTGATTGACCTGCAGTATGTCATTTTACTCAATCCAACTTTGTAGTTCTAACAGTAATACTTGGGTAAAGGTTTTCGCAGAGACATTGAGCATGGCGAACATACACTAATTGCCTGGATCTGACTTAGATCCTTTTTTATAGATGGGTACAATTATGCTATGATTCCAGTAGACTGTTACTTCTGCTAATACAGTTAAAAGGTCCATGCAGTAAGGTAGCACATTTAGACAGGTTTATTTTTTAGCAAAGAATTGCACAGACCATCAGGTCCAGGTTCTCTTGATGATGTGATGGATTTAGGATATTCAGTATCTTGCCTACTATGCGTATAGTTCAAGGTACACAAAGCCATCTCATATGTGCATTATGATTCTATTCTATTCCCCAAAGTATTGGTAATATGCTGTTCCCAGTCCTTTTGAGAGACACCACCAATCATGTTGGTTCGATAGTGGGAACCATTAACCACACTCCAAAATATTCTATTGTCATTATTTTGAGAACTAAGTAGTAAGGTGTTCCATTTTTCCCACTCCTTGAATTATTCATGTATTCTATGCCATTTTTGATAAGCAGTACAAATACTTCTCACTACTTTCACATATTCTTCTGAGTCTCCTTCAATATGATTAAGTTTGCAAAGATTGCATTTAAGGTATGTTCCCACAGCTTATTTCTTTATCATAATGGGGTATATGTTGTGTTTGCTTAGTGCCCGATAAAACCACCCAGCTAAGGTAAGTTTCATAGTATGTAATATAAGCATAATCGTTCTATTATTACATACTATGTAATATACCAATCGACTACCAATGGTGCGTTACTGCTGGCCTTTCCAAAACCAGTGTGAATGTAGCTATCAATTGTGGCATCTACGAATATGCTGGCCTTCTCTAAGTTATATGGATTCCATCTAAGACAAATGGCCCCAGAATTCAGACCCATACGGCCTTGAGTAATCATCATAGCTGCATGTTCTTCCCAAGTTACCCTAGTAACAATATGAAAGTGATCACTTCTTGTTTATGAAGTGTGGCAATATCTAAGATGTGTTGCCTAAACATTCATGTGACAAATACATAATCTATAGTTGATGCACTGAGATTACTAACCTAGTAGGCTGTCCTGGACCATCCCCCGGGCAAATCCCATTTAACATTCTGAATCCATGTGGATATCGCAAATTGGCCCAGGAAAGTCCCTTTTTATTTAATAGGTGAGATTATGTAGTTGATGATTTCCAGCAATTCACATCATCTCCAAAGATGTCTTTGGGTATCTTAGCATTGACATCACCACATATCATTGCAGCAGTATATGACTTAGTCAAGGTAATAATGTTCCTGATTTGTTGATATAATTTGTCATGCTCATTCCCATTGCGAGGATCTTGTATATATTATTCAACAATAGTTTGATATGTTTTCCTCAATTTATTTTGTAGTAATTACTCCCATTAAAATATTGTGTGATTGGCTTTCTATTTTAGTTACATGATTGATGCTTGTGACACTCATCACTAGTCTGCCTTTTGGTCTACCTTTAGGGCCCTGGGTGGCAACACTGTATGGTATGTCTACCGGCTAATATTCATGGAGAAGTGAGCCATGTTTCCTGTAGTTCCACTATGCCATATTTAGAAATGTGACATCATGATCCATATAATTGGAATTTTCCCTCACGTTCCAGGAGAGAAGTTTGTTCTGCCTATTAGAGTTGTTGAATAATTCAGGGCAACAGCACCTGGGATAACCAATCCCAGAGATTATCATTCGTTGAAGGCGGAGTATCAATGGGTCCCATGGTGCTAACTATTGTTTTCCCATTTTGAGGTACATATACAGTTATGTTTACAGGTTTAATTATAGAAGATCAGGGCTGGCTAAAAGTGCTGCGTTTCAGTTGGGCAACAGGCCTGGGCAAAGCCTACTCAGTGCAGGCAGCACAACAAGCTGCCTACTATCCTCCAGCTGGAACAAAATTATTTCACCTTTATGAAACTCCTGAAAACTCACCTGTTTAAATGAGCTGACTTTAGTCCGTTGAAGTTTCTGTCAGCATCAGCCGTAATTGTGTATTGTCTGTCTGAAAGGTGTTTTGTGTTCACGCGCCCTGATGCCTGAAGGCTTTTGGCACGCTATAAACAAATAAACATAAACATTCTCAGTAGTCATAATGCTACTATGCATGTTTTCCATTTCTACCTAGTTTCCCATAGCCCTAAGTGTGACATCTTGAGAATTAGTTGGCCTAGTGATCGCAGCTGTGTGGTGTGTATAATAGTGCATTCATATCCCATTCTTCCGAACTCAGAATCATGTAATTTAATATAACCCATGGCCTGTTCAGTATTGAGGTGGACGATCGAGGTAGCCAATCTTTCAGTCTATAATATATCAACAATAACAATAACCTCCTTAATGATATACCTCAACAGTATGCTTATATGCAATAACGTCATGATTCTTTGTTGGTTAAGAGAAAATTCACTGCTAAGACAAAACATACTTTGGATTTTTAGCACTCATTAATAATGGTTATTGAATCGATGAGCTATCATAGATCCACATCATTGGTGGAGATTGATTTTTTACTAATTTCCTTCTTCTCAAGACATGTGTTATTCTGCTGAAAAAGAACTTCAATGTCCTCCAAGATGTCAGAAATATTCCGATCCTGCCTCGATTTGTCATTGCCCCAGACTTTGCATTTTTTCTTTTTATTTCCAACTATCAAAAGTACCCCTTCTCAGAGTGGGTTCCATAGGCAGACATCATAACACTCTTATCAATTGTCCAAAATCAATGATCCTGTAGGCCGCTGTTCCAATTCACTTATCGCTTGATGTGCTTTGCACCCTGAAGTAAACTGCACTGAGAATGGGGCATGTGGATGGCTGACATACCCCGGAACAGATGTTGGGTGGAGGTGAGAGTTGGTGTGATGCTGCATATTGGGACCTTCTGTGCTCTCTCCTCATCTGTCTCCTCACCCTGGCATGGTGCAGTCCATTGTGGTGCATTGCAGTGCAAATATCTCAGAAACCGTGCAGCATAGGGCCTTGAAACGTGACCTCAAATTCTGTTCCTCGTGTCGGCACCAGTCCTTCTAGGACCACATTGATGTTTCGACAATTCCAGGCAACCGTCTCTTGTGTGAAGGTCCTGAAGGTCGGGTAAAAAGGTGGGGTGTCTGAATGTCATGTAGCCAGTAATATCCGCAGGGTCCCAACAGGTAACTATGCAAAATGAGATGGAGATTGGTGAAATGATGTGGAATTGTATAAGGAGAAATGCTTCGCCAAGCCTCAAACCAAAAACAAATTTTGACTTTTGCTCAAATCGAGAGGACTTTAAAAAGAGAAAGCCCAGCTGAAATGGAGTGGTCGGCTGTAGCCCGAACAGCTGTGGGAGCGTGGACATCTGCATGCAGGGAGACCTCTTCAGTGAGGCAGCGTGGCAGCGTGGCAGAAGGAGCACTGTAGGCCCCCGGAAGCAGGGCAGAGTTTATGCAGCAGGAAGCAATAGAAGAAGAATCTGCAGGCTGTGAGGAGGAGGCCAGCTGGACTGAATGAAGTGGTCAAAAGTATCTTGCTTCACCATGGAAACATTGCTGGGTGTGCGCGAACCACAAGCAATATGCCAGGAGAAGACGCAAGTGACCGCACAGAGAACCAGGTACCCATGGTGGTGGATGGACTTGCAAGTGAGTGAAACCAGAGGGAGGGAGAACACTGGGCTGTGGGCACATGTTCTGGCAGTGGGAACGTATTTTAAAAATGCTATAGTTGAGGGTCATCTGTCCAGTTTGCACTATATATATAAATACTAATATGAGCTAACTAACTAACAGCCCCTTCCCAATAACGTATAACCTGTCATTAACAAATTAGTGCAAATGGGTTCAGATGGAATGACCTAAAAATGGAGTGCTCTTCTGCAATGGAGTTAAACGTGCAAGCAGTTACTGGCTGTGTGATTTCATTGAGCATGGCACAAACTGTTAGATGGAATATGCCCAGTTGAAAAACACTATTGTGTTTGAGCAGGAAGAAAAATGTAGTTTAGCAGAACTGTCGTTTCAAGGGGAAAAATACTGGGCTGAACAGATGGGGTGACATGATCTAGTCAAAGGGGAAGGGTTATGCTTGAATGACATAAGTAGCTTTTAAAAGTAACTGGGTGTGAGGCAGATGTTCAGAAACGTCCTGGCAGACAGGCAGGCTGACTTGCAGAGAGACATGCAGGGATCCTGTGCTGGGAGCTGGGCTGAGTTGGTGTTTGGAGATTGTGACATTCTTTATCAGTGACAAGACAAGAGAGTGATGGGTGTTCCATGGCCAGCAGCGCAGGAATCTGACCAATTTTTAGGTTAATATGGGTCATAAGTGAGGTTTGGCTGCATGAATGTATGTTTAGTAGCCAGTCAGGGTTAGCAGATTGCTTTCATGTAATGTTCATTAATATTTAAACGAACACAGTTTTGAAAGTTCATAAAAAAGATTGCTTTGCTGTTGTATTTTTTTTCTCTCTCAAGCTCCATCTCCTGCCAATTTTGTTTGTGTACAAGGACATTGGTAAGATGAGACCCGGGAGCCTTTTGATTAGTGCAAACTGTGTAATGTAATATATAAACTTCTATTTTTTTCTTTTGTACACATGGCTTATACCGCACAAGTTATTTTATCTGAATAACTCTAAATATCGTTGCATATAAAAAAATTGGAAACCGAATATACTGGGTTGGATTTTTTATTGCACACATGCTCTAATTATCAGGGAGACCGAGAGTTCACAGGGAGTAGCCGTATTTTACTATAGGTGGTAATTCATTTTTACCACAAGTGGTAGAATCTGAAGTGAGCTGTTGATTCTCTTAGTAAGTGAGCTTAGAAATGTATGGTGTGTGTGTCCAATCAACTGTGTATGATGTAACATATTTTGTGTTTTGGCTGTTTGAGCATAGCTCAGCATCGTAGATAACTTGCTGAGAAAAAAAGTGATACGCTCACATATAAGTGTGGTATGTCCAGCAGCTATTATTGTAAAAAGACCCTGGGAAAAAGGACAGGTGTTACAATATATTCTGAGAGTGTTACCACTATAGATAGGAAAGCCACCAATGCATCACTAAAATGATTATATACCACATTAAGATACCACTATTCATCACAATAATAAAACACCCCAAGATTAGGTGTAACTCCTCCAGAAAAAATATATCTAACATATGAAAAGGAGTTGAATGCTGGATATAGGAAATCCAACACTGGTGCAAATAACTGTGTAAACAAGCATTGGCAAGAGCCAAGGAAATATAAGTAGATGTAACCCCGGCAAGGTGGCTAAACGAGCCACATCATTATGTCAGGAGAGTGTGACAGATTGGTATGAGGCAAACCCTGCTGCTGAGGAGAAGCAGTGAACTGTTGCTAAAGGAAAAGCAGTCAAGAAAGGGCACCAGTTGCATGACCTGTAATGTGTGAACCGTGTGGTCCAACAACTGCACCTAGACTAAATGGAACATTCTGTGAAAGCACCTGTAAAGAAGATTGTGATGTTCAAAGACTGTGTTGTAGCCTTGAAAGGAAAAGTCTTTGAAAGCACCCATGAAGAAGCTTGTGATGTTCAAAAGACTGTGTTGTGGTGTTGAATGGAAAACTAATTGAAAGCATCCATAAAGAAGCATGGGATGTGCAAAGATTGTCTTTTGGCCTTGAATGAAAAAGTCATTTAAAGCACCCGTAAAGAAACTTGTGTCATGCACAGACTGTGTTGTGATACTGAAACATGTGTTATGTTGACAGCTGGAAGAATTTAACTCTTTTTGTTTTAGAACCAAAGGATTTGAACTCTTGGGGAAGGGAACCTTGGCATTTGATTAACTGTCTAGAACTTGGGAAGGAAACCCCTGCATTTGATGAATTACCTCGAACTTGGGGAAGGGGAGCTGAATACAAGCCAAAGAGCTACAAGAAGCTCTGAAATTTACTTTGAACACTATGCCTTTTCTTTGATGCTGACATGCCTACACATTGTATGCAGCTAGTTGTGAGGGCAAGTATAGGTTTGGACATGGACAGCTGTTTTACTTTGGACTTCCTGACATAGACTATCCTAGGGAAATCCCACCTCAGCATAGCGCAAGTTAGGCATTCATCCACCCTGCCTTTTCAGTTGAATAAAGGTTTTGTTAAGAAAACCTGAACGTGTTTTCTGTGTCTGACTCATGATGCCTTCACAATCTGTAGATCATAAAGTCCTGACTGATTCTGGAGGTAACTCACATTCAACATTTGTGGCGTGAGCATCCTCTTCCAGCAATCCGCCAGACAACAGCATGATGGTGAAGCGCTTTGCGTGCTTTACGCACCATATGCTCATCACTGTCACACTGCTGAAGTGCCACTTCAACGCTGCATCTGAAATTTATATCACAGGTGGTGTGAGGGATGGTTTAAAGGGCACTTGGCAAGAGCAATCACCACAATGAAGATGGTACTCACAGTCCCCACTTCTTACGATCTCCAGCAGTAAGTAAGTTACGGTGAGTGCTGCTTCAGCACTGCAGCTGTGGTTTATATTAGAGGTGGAGGGAGGGGCAATTCAGAGGGCACTTGACCTGAACAGTCACCACAATGAAGATGGCACTCGCACTCCTCAATTCTCATGATCTCCAGCAGTAAAAACATCACAGCAAGTGGCACTTCAGCGATGCAGCTGAGGTTTATTTCACAAGTGGAGGGAAAGGCGGTTCAAAAGGCACTAGGCCACAACAGTCCCCGCAATGAAGATGGTACTTCCAGTCTTCACTTCACATGATCTTCAGCTGTAAGGAAGTCATAGCAATGTGGTAATTAGTATCCTAGCTGAACTATTAGATGTGAAAGACAAGTAGTTAAATACATAAGATGATGCACACAACATATGTGCTAAGTAGGCTTTAACAGTGGACTTTCTATCTTCTGGCAATGCAAACAAGTATGTGCTTGATCATTTTTCACAGCCTGCTTGAATAGCGAAACAGTTCCCTCATTTATTAATGTTGGATTTGTAAAAAAAATGACTTAAACCAGGGGTCTTTAAAAATGTCTTAACATGTCTTATTCATGGGATATTCTACACGTTGGGCCTCATCACGAGTCTGGCAGTAACCCTTAAAAGTGGCAGTAGCGCTATTGCCGCTGCATTTAAGGGTCTGCCAGATCATGGCCTTGGCAGATTTGCCGTCGCAATTTTTTCCAATTTTCGGCGCTATTACCGCCGGCGCTAAAAGTGCAAAACTTCCCCATTGGCCCAATGGTGAATGGGGAACTCACGAATGGGCCCAATGGGGAATGGGAACCAACCGTTCCGCCAAACCCGTGATCTGGCGCTAATAGCACCGGGGGTTGGCGGTAGGGCTAATAGTCCCAACGGTAATACCGCCGGGGTTAACGCCCAACTCGTCCCTTTATCAAGTCCTAAAATATCACTTAAAATCATTTTATTCTATTGGTTCTATCACAAGCCACATCTTAATCCATAAATGTGCAGGAAGATACTGCAGTATGTCATGTCAGTTTACCAATATATCAACTCTTCTGTCATAGTCAGAGCAATTCCTAGCAGGCCTTTCAAGAATGTTCTTTCTATCACATAGAGGGGTCTAAGATTGCTAATGCCACAAACTCCTGCCCCATAGCATCCAATTTCGGACAAACTGCTTGGTCACTATAGGCTGTGAAAAAGCATAGGACACCTAGGTTGCTTGATTTGTCCTACTTGCGACAAAGTGAATTTGAGAAATGCTAAGTATTTTTAACCGCAAATATAATACCTAAATACATTATCTGTGCTACTGTCTTCAACACTTCTGTCTGCACAAAAAAGGTGGCCCTTTTTTATGTTTCTCCTCCTGTATACCAGGATGTGTGATTTGCTCTTGTTCACAATCATATTATAATGAGCAAGAAACTTTACATATGTTGTCCATAATTTTTGCAGTTCCACTTCTGTCCTTCCTATGAGGATGACATCATCTGCATAGGTTAAACAGGGGGAGAAGGGTTGTCTAACTTGTGGTGCATCCAAAGTGCCCTCTTTTAGGGCTACATCTAACTTATTCAAGTACACAATAAAAAATAAGTGATTAAATGCACAACTTTGTCTTAGCCCCTGTTTAATAGAAAAATTGGTTGTGTATTCACCCAAACAGCATATCTCACAAAGGCTACTTTGCGAGAGAATAGTTGACTCAAAATACTAAGCAGGTGGCTATCAATACCTACCGACTTATGTTACCCATAATAGCAATCTATCCACCTTGCTGAATGCCTGCTATTTTTCAATCAAGAGTGATAACTTGAGACATTGCTCCTCCATCACCATACCGCAGTGAACACTCAAATGTGTAACTGAGAGAATGTTGGCTTCATCCACTCAATCAAGTAATTTATTATCATTTAATTTCTCCAAACTCTTTGTAGAGAAAACATTTATGGATATGGGGTGATCATAACTGGACAGATCTCTGGATCCTTTCTTAAATAAAGGAATAATAGAGGTAAATGCCACCTGTATGGCCATTTACATGACATCAGAGTATTCCTGTTAATGTTACAAAGAAGAGGGTTTGAGAACATCACATTGGATTTGTAAAGATCTTCTGGCCCCCGATCTGTCCGTGGCCTTTTAGAATTAGAGATTTAGCAATTTTACATTTATATTACAAGATGTTAGGACACAGTCCTTTCAGGATGAGAAAAGGTATACCATAATTTGGCACTCTGCTAAACTTCTTGTTTCAAATGCTAGGATCTGAATTGTTTGAATTCATCGAAGTTTGGAAAGAAAGAGTGGCCTGTAGACTTCTGAAGTTGATTGTTTAATTTGGCTTGTACAATTCTTTGGAGAAACTGAGGACAAAAGCTTCACAACAAAGGACGGACACTGTGGGCCTCATTACAACAATTGCGGAATGCGTTTAACGGCACCGCTAATGGTGGCGGTGCCGTTAAACGCATTCCGCAATATTACGAGGTTACCTCGCGGTACCCGATGTGGACGTCTGGTTTTACCAGACGTCCAGAGCAGGTCCCATGAGGGGACCAGGGAGCTAACAACGGGCCTCGTAATCGGCCAGTTGTTAGCTCCCGCACCCATTCCCATTGAGCGCTATGGGGGCACAAATGGGAATGGGGAAGGTCCGGGCCCGGGTTCCCTGAAGGAAGAATTACCGGGCCCTCCAAACTCGAATGGCCCAGTAATTCCCCATTCAGGGAACCCGGACCCGGACACAGTTTTGGAGGCAGCATGGCTACCTCCAAAGTCGTAATGAGGGCCTGTGTTCCTGGTAACTTCACAAACTTCTGCTATTCAGGATTTGGAATGGAATTCAGGGACAAGTTATGAAAGTGTTACTGGTTAGTTATATTGGCCACACAGAATCTGGGCCTTCTTTTCTTCAACGGAAATGTACCCAGTACATGCCTCCTAGAGCCATTAATTCATGTTCCACAATTGTGTGTGAAATTCGTAGGTTTTGCAAAGCTTGAGTTGGGGGTCAGTTCTTTTCAGTTCTTGCCCGAAGCTGTGGAACGCTCTCTCTTCTCATTTGCGTGAGATACCTGATCTCTCACGTTTTTGTAAAGCTTTGAAGACATTTCTGTTTTGAAGGGTTCTTCTGTGATAGGAGGGTTTGATGAGAGGGGTTCTGCTGCAGTATTTTTTCTTTTAGCGCCCAGATGCCTTTGGGCAGTGTTTTTTTATCGCTTTATAAATTGGTATACAATACACTACAATACAATATTTTGTTTGTTATTTAGGATGGTTTGTTCTCAAACTGTGATGTTTATAAACGTGTTTCATATTTAATTTTTAAATATTCATGGAACAAATGGTCTTTGCTGTTAATTGGAATTAACGATTGAAGCATTAATCAAATTAGGTGCAGGTACATAAATGGTGCCTTACAACATTTCTTGTTTTGATTTAAGGGCTATGCATGAAATCCACGCGGAAAGCTCCATTAGTGCCTGTCTTTGATGACAGTTCATATTTCCAGTAAATTATGGCTCTCTTGAAAGAAAAAAACACCTTTGGGCACTGAATCTCAAACATTTGCTGTGCATTTGGAAAAAGGGGTTTTCAAATACTAGTGCTTGTTCTTGTTGCTTGTTAAGAGGATTGAATACATACTTGTGTGTGGCAGTTACCGATAAAACGTTTTGATTGTATTCTATGTTTAAGCCACACCTAAGTATGGGCTTGGTAGCAGACACAAAACCTATGACATCCATCAGGAATGAAGAGTATGTTTTTCACGGTGGTACTCTGCTAAAACTAAGTTCCAATAGCAAACATCCAGTGTGATGAACATGCTGGCGAGAAAACAATCTGCAATTCTGATGAAAGTGTGCAAGTTCAGGTTGAACCAGAAAAAAGTATTGTAACAGACGCGTGCTTGAAATACATCTTTTTTCTAGTTCTAGAGCAGGAGGCCAGCTCATGCTAGGACTAGGAAGAATGTGTTAAACGGACGTTATGGTTAAGTAGCACTAACAAAAACCCATTAAATTCAATGAAAACACTTTGTTAAAAGGACGTTATGGTTACAAGTAAAACTGAAAAACTCTTGAAAATTACCAGTTATGGTAAACTAAGCAACCATAACTCGCACCAACACTGTGCACTGCTTAGACTACCACTGAGGACATCAAAGATGACAACACAAATGTCATTGATGTCCTGGGTGTTAGTCTTAGCAGTGCTCGGTGGTGGTGCAAGTTATGGTTGCTTAGTTTACCCTAATTTGAGAATTTTAAGGGTTTTTCTTTTTTTTTATTTTATTTTTTTTAATTTTGATACAGCTGAAATCAATCAACTTTTCAAAATTACATAATAGCAAAAATGAACAATACAATAACATTTTTGAAAAAAATTGCATTTTGAAGCATTACACAATACGGAACATTACACCAGACAACAAAGACAAAAGAGCACGTTTTTTAAAAAAGGAAGAAAAGATAAAAAGATCTGGATAATTATAGATCTTGAGATCTAATACATAATGATTTCCCATGTTCATAAGCAGATTTAACAAATGTTTTCAAGGTTCAAAATGATTATAAATGGATTTCAGCAGGTAAAATGGTTTCCAAAATGTACCAGGGCCTTGATGACTGAAAATCTGTGACTATTGAATAAAATGCTCCATGTCTCAATTTCATCACGTTTCAAATGCAAATTCAACAGAGTTGTAAAATGTTTGGCTCGAATATCCTTCATCGGGCAAGATACTATCAGATGTTGCAAAGTTTCTGTCACACTATGGAATTCACAGAAGCGACAAAAATTTGCATCAGAAGGAATTATCTTACGGCCCACCAGCACTTCTCTCATCGGCTATAGGTTCATCCTTAAACGTAAGAACTTATTCTGAATTTTCGCCGAGGGACATTTCAATAGATAGCCGGGCACTTGACCCATGCGTTTAATACCAAGCATTTTTGCATTAAAATCTCTATACTTCGTGCAAAGATCATAGTTCTGGATCCAGTCCCATTGAAATTATTTTGCTTTAGCACGTGTTGGATTTTCAATTAGAAACTGTAAAGATATATCAGCTTCTGCTAAAATATTCAGGACAAGATTTCGCCATTTTAAAGGGAACGCCAGAGTGGAAGAGGTCAAATAGTGGGCAAGCGTACTCAGTATATTGTTATTGACCGCACCAAGCAAACATTTATGCAAAAAGGAGCACATTCTCCATTTGACCCTGCTAAATAGTGAGTTCAAACCCAACTCAAAACGCAATATAGGCAAGGGCAAACAGTTTGGTAAATGTAGGACCTTTCTCCAAAATGCGGCCTCCAATTTATCACAGGATTGATCATTAGAGTACATCTTCGATTCAAGACCATATAATAAAATGGGGATAACTTTTTGTTCATAAAACATGAACAAATGCTTTAAAGTGAATTTTCCATACTTACACACAAGTATTTTTGCCTGTGACATCAGTGTCAAAAGCTTTGACTGTAGCATAATCGGATATCGACAATCGCCCACAGTATTCTGAATAAATAGACCCAAATATTTATATTCCAAAACAATTTCCATTGGATCTTGTTGAAGGCACCATACTGCATTATGGATCTTGGAACTCACTTTAGGTCTACAGACCAGAATCTGTGATTTTCCAGATTAACTATTAGTTGGTTCTCCATTGCATAATCAGACAAGGCAGATAACAGATTCTGCAGACCTTTTGGAGTTTGGGATACTAATACAAGATCGTCAGCGTAAAGCAACCATGGTATACGCTGGCCACCCAATTCGGGGGCATCCGACAAAGTTCGAAGAAAGAAAAGACCCATATCAAAAATGAACAAATTAAACAGTATTGAAGCCAAAGTACACCCCTGTTTAAGTCCCAAAAATATGGCAAAAGATGACGAAAGGAGACCTTCAAAGGAGAGTCTAACATGCATAGAAGTATCTGTGTGTAGCTGAATGATTACTAACTTATGAAATAACAAATTACGATTTATGGAATCAAAGGCTGAACGAAAATCAATGAAAGCAAAATATAAAGATTGTTTTCTAACCGGATATTGTGATTTGAGCATGTTCAATGTGATCATATTAGGAAGTGTGCCAAGGCCACTGACAAAGCCAGATTGCAGAGGATCTATTTTACAGCAGTTTTTGGTCCACATTTTGAGCTCTCTCAAAATTAAACGAGAATAAATCTTTCCAGGCACATCAAGGAGGGAGGTGGGTCTATTACTGGCTGGGTTTGCCCGATCACCCTTCTTATAAATGGGCATGACAATCGATTGTTTCCAAGAACTTGGGATCCTCTGAGAGGCATTAATAGACTCAAACATGAGAAGAAGTATGTCCGCCCAAATGTCTGGGAACTGTTTAAGATGTATATTTGACAAACCACCCGGCCCAGGTGCTCTGGAATTACTTGCTTGTTTTATAAAGTACAAAATATCGTCTCTGTCAAAACATATATGGAACGGAGGCAAGGTCTCAGGCATGGGAATGTTTGGATGTGACGGGGTTGCAGCAAATAAAGCAGAATAGTGCTGAATCCACATCGCCTCCGTGACATTGTTAGTTTGGACAGCAACCTGATGACCTGATGTTACTTGGTTTATGATATTCCATGACTGAGCAGTGTTCTTAGAAGCCAAGGATTTCAACATATTATTGCCATCAGTTTGATATCGCTTGGCCTTCAGGCCTCTTACCCAGTTTCTATACTTGGTCTTAATACGGGAGAGGTTTTACTTGTAATCATAGCATCCCTTTAACAAAGGGGGTCATTATGACCCTGGCGGAAGGGGGTTACCGTTACCGGTAAGGATAACGGTGCTGTTAGCACCCTAAGGCCACATTCCAAGGTCCCTTAGCGGGTCCCACTAGGAATGGCTGGTCTAACAAGCCGCCATTAGGGGGACCCGTTAAGGGACCAGGGAGCAAATAACGGGCCCGCTACTAGCGGGCCCGTTATTTGCTCCTTCCCCATTCCCATTGAGCCCTATGGGGGCTGGAATGGGAATGGGGAATGGTTTTCAAGGTTGGAATGACCCGATAAGTCTCCATTCAGAGAACCCGGACCGGGGCTAATAGCACCATGGCTGCCTCCAAACTCGGAATGACCCCCCAAGTTTTTTCAGTGAATTTCATAGGTTTTTATTAGTGCAAATTAACTATAATGTCCCTTTAACAATGTCTTTTCAAAGAAATGCATGGGTTTTTACCAATGCACTCTAATTTGCGACAACTTCCTAATATAATACTTACCCCCAATATAGCAGTCTTTTCAACCAATGTACAATGTTTTAACTTAAACCTGTGGTATTCCCAATCTCCTAACAACAATGTTAACACTTCTGTACAGTTTTTGCAACTTTTTCCACTGTTTTTGTGTTCGCCGATGTTTGTGAATGTCTGTCGTCACTGTGGACTTTCCAAAAATTGGGCCTCATTCCAAGTTAAGGGCTTGTGAATTTTACCAGCACCTGGCTTGCCGGAAACACTGGGGCATTACAGTCCTGGCGATCCGGGATGTCGAGTGCCAGTAAATTGTAAATCCCCATTCCCATTGAGTCCAATAAGACTCAATGGGAATGGGGACCATGGAAACATCAGCATCGTTAATAACGGTGCCGGTGCTTCCGTGAAAGTCTGCCTACAGTGGCCGCTGTGCTCGAAAGGGTCAGACCTGTCGGCAACAGCAACTCCAGCAGGCAGACTTCGAGTGTGCCGGTCCGGTAACAATGGTGCAGGTAGACTTCACGGGCATAGATGTTTCCCAACCGGCACACATGTAATGAGGCCCATTGTCACATGACCACACACACACGTGGCATAATGACGGGTCCGCGAATGCGTCTGCACTTTGCAAATGAGTTAGTGCTTCGCAAACAGTTCAGAACTGTATTTTTAGCTAATCTGGGAAGTTTTAAAATGAAAGTTTACCCTTGCACAACTCCTAGACGTAGTCTTCTCCATCTGCAATCCAGGAGAAAGCACATCCTTTGAAGAATATTAGCAGAACTGCTATTTATCTTCAAAAAATATATCAGCCATTGCCATCCCTTCCCCACACCATTGCGGAGTACCAAAGGCTAAGGAGACCAAGGTGAAATGCTCAGTCACGGACAACCTGGCCAGTATACCTACGTGACCACCTCCATGTGCCGCCACACTAAATCCAACCACCGGGATGCTCTAGAGAAAGGCTGTTCCTTTCTCGAGAAGTAGTACGCTGTTTTCCTCTACCTCATATTCCTCAAACCAATACTACCACCACATAGGCTATTCCTGTGGGGCAGAAAATCCCACTAGCTAACCTTTAAGCCATAAAAGAATCAATTTCTTTCCTAGGCCATCCACTCATCTAATCACATCATGCCTATTTTGTACCTCCTCTTTTAACTCTCACAAACAGAATGTGTCTGTTATTTTCACCATTGGACATAGTGAAATGATAATAGCCACATTTGGGGAAATCCATCTTTATGACTTGGCGCAGGCGAAATGGATAAAAAAAAGAATTTCATGACATACCCTGTTTATTATTACCATGGAATAAAACTGGAGTTATCTTCAAATTAGAAGAACAGGACTGGAAAGATGTTGATGTTTAATTGTTCATGCTACTAAGGTTGTATACTAATTGACTTTTTAACAATTGACCTCGGGAAAATTGACCTCAGGAAAATTGACCTAATTAGGACATATATGCAGGGGGAAATTGGCCCTTTGAAATAACAACCTGTTCCTCTTGATAACAGACACGTACGTGCCCCAGCAATCACCTCTTGCTCTTTGTCTCACAAATCACAGGATGTTCTGATCCTCGCTCCCCATTATCAGTTGCTCACCCACAGTACACCTCCCTGCTTCCTCAAGGACCACATTAATCTGCCTATTTGTTATGAATGTATGCACTCTATTGTCCAGTTCAAATAAGAGAGCCATTTCTGTGGGGAGCTAAAATCATCTAATCAATCAAATGGTACTGCCTGAATTCGGCCAGATGTACCATGCAATCAATTCAATTTGATAAAATTTGGTAGTACCCTGTTTATATGCTGCAAGATACCACTCTGCAGAGGGGAGCCATTTTAAAGTGCTTTCAAGTCTGTAATCAAGGAGCATGACAAACACTGCACCCTACCTTAAGATTAACTCAAACCCAATATCTTCTCCTGTCCACCTGCCTCTTTTTATCTTTGGTCTGTGTCCCTTCCCTTATTTCCCTGCTCCACCCTACTTCCTAACCTCACTTGCTAATAATAAATTAAAAAAACACACAATGAAAAACACAAAAAAGGTTCTTTTCGGAACCACATTTCACAGTTCAAAAATAGAAGTAAAAATAAGCTTATAGAGTCCATCTACTTTACATTTTTCAATACAGTAGTGAGACTCAATAAGATTCTTCAACATTTCCATTAGCATTTTGTACTATGCTAATGGAAGTAATGGACAATGGTATACTAGAGAAACAGAAAAAAACACAGAAAGAATGGTCCAAATACTTCTCTCTAGCATACAAAGACGATAATTAATGGACTTGCATAACTATCCACAGTCTTTGCAGTCCCCTTTCCAGACCAGGCATCATTGAAACACCCGGAGAGCATGTGCACACCATCGCACAAGACAGCCCTTCCACCTTTTTCACTTCTATGTTTGCAACACTCCCTCATTGCCTGTTTTCGGACAGTTATAGATCCATCCACCAATGACTTCCAAAACCAAAAATATGTGCATTTTGACACTTTGGAAAATATAAAACATGGGCAAACTCATGTAAGGAGCATTGGCAAGGACCTTAAAGCATGGTTTTGCAAATGTGTCTGTGTTTTATTTTTTGACAAGTGTCATAATGTAGGCACAAAAAAATGTGATATACCTTTGGTAACTGAGGTATAGCCTGTGACCATGGGCAGCGGCCAGATTGTCCAGGTCATGGCATAAGGTCATACCCGGACAATCTGGCTACTGGCCATGACCATGAGGGATGACCAATGAGGTTAAAGTGGCCATGACCACCAGGGACCGTCTCTGTGGTAAGGTTTTTTGAAATTAGGATACGTTTGAAAGGGGAACCCAAATGTGCTTGTGGTAATATAGTCATAGGGTTCTCTCTTTGCTTTCTGCAGACGGCCATGGAAATGGAAGAGGGGCTGTGCACGGTGCTCCACCTTCCCTTTCCATGGTGGCCATCTTGGAAAATGATCTTCCTTCCTACAGCAGGATGCCATGCACGTCCCAGTGTAGGAAGAAAAATCCTCTTTTTTAGCACCCTGTGTTACCGCTTTGGCAACCCAGGGTGCTAATGGCCTTCATCTCCCATTGCAGGGGCTGGAACGGGGGATAGCGGTCTGGTGCCCTCATTATCTACCCTTGCTTTGGTTGGGCAGATAACTTGGGCTGCTGGGCCATTATCCCCCATTCCAATCCCTGGAACAGGGGATGAACACCACATTATTCCAATTAGCATAAAACAAAATTCTAATGGAAATGTTGGAAAATCGTATTGAGTCTCTGTACTTTACTGAGAAATGTAAAGTCGATGGAGTCCATCAGATTTATTTAACATTGTATTTTGTAAAGATGGTTACTAAAGGAAATTCTTTTTGCTGTTTTTTTATTTTTTTAGCAGGAGAGGTTAGAATGCAAGGTGGGGAGGGAAATGAGGGAGTAGGCACCAAACATTGGTGATGTCAACTTTGATGTCCTGGTGTTAGTTTTAGCAGTGCAGGGTGGTGGCGCATGTTATGGTTGCTTAGCTTACCATAACTGGCGAATTTCTGAGGTTTTCCGATTTTACTTGTAACCATAATGTCCCTTTAACAATGTTTTTTCATTGGATTTCATAGGTTTTTATTGAAGCAAATTAACCATAACGTTCATTTAACAACGTTTTTTCATTGAATATGTAAACAATGGCATTGGGCTGTTCAACTGTAATGGAAAGCTGACACAGCCCACAGCACCCAAAAACAACATGTCCACACATGAGGAATAGTTACAAAAATCAAAGCAAAAGCTTTACGTTTATTCACTCATAGATATAAAAAGACCAAACATCTTAGTACTGAAATTTAAAAACATGGCAAGTACATATATCATACCCGCAAGCAGCAAAGAAATCACCACCCGTTCCACCTGTGACTCTGGCTTCTTCAGGCTGTTATACAAAATGTCATTTGTTTGCTCGTTTAAATAAAGTTGTGGACATCTTCAGTTCCTGGTCACCCAGTAATCATGTGATACTGTTCAAATCCTGGGATCACAAGTCGGACATTTTGGACTAGTGTCCAGACCCTTAGAAACAAACTCGTCTTACCTAGTATCAAAATGCAACATCTCTAACTAATATTTGAGATTATGTAGAAGAATTCTTAAACAAATTCAGTGAACCATGGGTCAAGTTCCAACAATATTAGATTCCTTAATAGCAAAAAGGAGGCAAGTGCCTCAAACTTAAATAGATTGCTAAACAATGGTGGCGGTGCCGTTAAACGCATTCCACAATATTACGAGGTTCCCTCGCGGTACCCGATGTGGACGTCTGGTTTTACCAGACGTCCAGAGCAGGTCCCATTAGGGGACCAGGGAGCTAACAACGGGCCTCGTAATCGGCCAGTTGTTAGCTCCCGCATCCATTCCCATTGAGCGCTATGGGGGCTCAAATGGGAATGGGGAAGGTCCGGGCCCGGGTTCCCTGAAGGAAGAATTACTGGGCCCTCCAAACTCGAATGGCCCAGTAATTCCCCATTCAGGGAACCCGGACCCGGAAACAGTTTTGGAGGCAGCATGGCTACCTCCAAAGTCGTAATGAGGGCCTGTGTTCCTGGTAACTTCTCAAACTTCTGCTATTCAGGATTTGGAATGGAATTCAGGGCCAGGTTATGAAAGTGTTACTGGTTAGTTATATTGGCCACACAGAATCTGGGCCTTCTTTTCTTCAACGGAAATGTACCCAGTACATGCCTCCTAGAGCCATTAATTCATGTTCCACAATTGTGTGTGAAATTCGTAGGTTTTGCAAAGCTTGAGTTGGGGGTCAGTTCTTTTCAGTTCTTGCCCGAAGCTGTGGAACGCTCTCTCTTCTCATTTGCGTGAGATACCTGATCTCTCACGTTTTTGTAAAGCTTTGAAGACATTTCTGATTTGAAGGGTTCTTCTGTGGTAGGAGGGTTTGATGAGCGGGGTTCAGCTGCAGTATTTTTTCTTTTAGCGCCCAGATGCCTTTGGGCAATGTTTTTTTCTCGCTTTATAAATTGGTATACAATACACTACAATACAATATTTTGCTTGTTATTTAGGATGGTTTATTCTCAAACTGTGATGTTTATAAACGTGTTTCATATTTAATTTTTAAATATTCATGGAACAAATGGTCTTTGCTGTTAATTGGAATTAACGATTGAAGCATTAATCAAATTAGGTGCAGGTACATAAATGGTGCCTTACAACATTTCTTGTTTTGATTTAAGGGCTATGCATGAAATCCACGCGGAAAGCTCCATTAGTGCCTGTCTTTGATGACAGTTCATATTTCCAGTAAATTATGGCTCTTTTGAAAGAAAAAAACACCTTTGGGCATTGAATCTCAAGCATTTGCTGTGCATTTGGAAAAAGGGGTTTTCAAATACTAGTGCTTGTTCTTGTTGCTTGTTAAGAGGATTGAATACATACTTGTGTGTGGCAGTTACCGATAAAACGTTTTGATTGTATTCTATGTTTAAGCCACACCTAAGTATGGGCTTGGTAGCAGACACAAAACCTATAACATCCATCAGGAATGAAGAGTATGTTTTTCACGGTGGTACTCTGCTAAAACTAAGTTCCAATAGCAAACATCCAGTGTGATGAACATGCTGGCGAGAAAACAATCTGCAATTCTGATGAAAGTGCGCAAGGTTCAGGTTGAACCAGAAAAAAGTATTGTAACAGACGCGTGCTTGAAATACATCTTTTTTCTAGTTCTAGAGCAGGCGGCCCGCTCATGCTAGGACTAGGAAAAATGTGTTAAACGGACGTTATGGTTAAGTAGCACTAACAAAAACCCATTAAATTCAATGAAAACACTTTGTTAAAAGGACGTTATGGTTACAAGTAAAACTGAAAAACCCTTGAAAATCACCAGTTATGGTAAACTAAGCAACCATAACTCGCACCAACACTGTGCACTGCTTAGGCTACCACTGAGGACATCAAAGATGACAACACAAATGTCATTGATGTCGTGGGTGTTAGTCTTAGCAGTGCTTGGTGGTGGTGCGAGTTATGGTTGCTTAGTTTACCCTAATTTGAGAATTTTAAGGGTTTTTCTTTTTTGTTTATTTTATTTTTTTTAATTTTGATACAGCTGAAATCAATCAACTTTTCAAAATTACATAATAGCAAAAATGAACAATACAATAATATATTTGAAAAAAATTGCATTTTGAAGCATTACACAATATGGAACATTACACAAGACAACAAAGACAAAAGAGCACGTTTTTTAAAAAAGGAAGAAAAGATAAAAAGATCTGGATAATTATAGATCTTGAGATCTAATACATAATGATTTCCCATGTTCATAAGCAGATTTAACAAATGTTTTCAAGGTTCAAAATGATTATAAATGGATTACAGCAGGTAAAATGGTTTCCAAAAAATGTACCAGGGCCTTGATGACTGAAAATCTGGGACTATTGAATAAAATGCTCCATGTCTCAATTTCATCACGTTTCAAATGCAAATTCAACAGAGTTGTAAAATGTTTGGCTCGAATATCCTTCATCGGGCAAGATACTATCAGATGTTGCAAAGTTTCTGTCACACTATGGAATTCACAGAACCGACAAAAATGTGCATCAGAAGGAATTATCTTACGCCTCACCAGCACTTCTCTCGTCGGCCATAGGTTCATCCTTAAACGTAAGAACTTATTCTGAATTTTCGCCGAGGGACATTTCAATAGATAGTCAGGCACTTGACCCATGCGTTTAATACCAAACATTTTTGCATTAAAATCTCTATACTTCGTGCAAAGATCATAGTTCTGGATCCAGTCCCATTGAAAGTATTTTGCTTTAGCACGTGTTGGATTTTCAATTAGAACCTGTAAAGATATATCAGCTTCTGCTAAAATATTCAGGACAAGATTTCGCCATTTTAAAGGGAACGCCAGAGTGGAAGAGGTCAAATAGTGGGCAAGCATACTCAGTATATTGTTATTGACCGCACCAAGCGAACATTTATGCAAAAGGAGCACATTCTCCATTTGACCCTGCTAAATAGTGAGTTCAAACCCAATTCAAAACGCAATATAGGCAAGGGCAAACAGTTTGGTAAATGTAGGACCTTTCTCCAAAATGCGGCCTCCAATTTATCCCAGGATTGATCATTAGAGTACAGCTTCGATTCAACACCATACAATAAAATGGGGATAAATATTTGTTCATAAAACATGAACAAATGCTTTAAAGTGAATTTTCCATACTTACACACAAGTATTTTTGCCTGTGACATCAGTGTCAAAAGCTTTGACTGTAGCATAATCGGATATCAAGAATCGCCCACAGTATTCTGAATAAATAGACCCAAATATTTATATTCCAAAACAATTTCCATTGGATCTTGTTGCAGGCACCATACTGCATTATGGATCTTGGAACTCCCTTTAGGTCTACAGACCAGAATCTGTGATTTTTCCAGATTAACTATTAGTTGGTTCTCCATTGCATAATCAGACAGGGCAGATAACAGATTCTGCAGACCTTTTGGAGTTTGGGATACTAATACAAGATTGTCAGCGTAAAGCAGCCATGGTATACGCTGGCCACCCAATTCGGGGGCATCCGACAAAGTTCGAAGAAAGAAAAGACCCATATCAAAAATGAACAAATTAAACAGTATTGAGGCCAAAGTACACCCCTGTTTAAGTCCCAAAAATATGGCAAAAGATGACGAAAGGAGACCTTCAAAGGAGAGTCTAACATGCATAGAAGTATCTGTGTGTAGCTGAATGATTACTAACTTATGAAATAACAAATTACGATTTATGGAATCAAAGGCTGAACGAAAATCAATGAAAGCAAAATATAAAGATTGTTTCCTAACCGCATATTGTGATTTGAGCATGTTCAATGTGATCATATTAGGAAGTGTGCCAAGGCCACTGACAAAGCCAGATTGCAGAGGATCTATTTTACAGCAGTTTTTGGTCCACTTTTTGAGATCTCTCAAAATTAAACGAGAATAAATCTTTCCAGGCACATCAAGGAGGGAGATGGGTCTATTACTGGCTGGGTTTGCCCGATCACCCTTCTTATAAATGGGGATGACAATCGATTGTTTCCAAGAACTTGGGATCCTCTGAGAGGCATTAATAGACTCAAACATGAGAAGAAGTATGTCTGCCCAAATGTCTGGGAACTGTTTAAGATGTATATTGGACAAACCACCCGGCCCAGGTGCTCTGGAATTACTTGCTTGTTTTATAAAGTACAAAATATCGTCTCTGTCAAAACATATATGGAACGGAGGCAAGGTCTCAGGCATGGGAATGTTTGGATGTGACGGGGTTGCAGCAAATAAAGCAGAATAGTGCTAAATCCACATCGACTCCGTGACATCGTTAGTTTGGACAGCAACCTGATGACCTGATGTTACTTGGTTTATGATATTCCATGACTGAGCAGTGTTCTTAGAAGCCAAGGATTTCAACATATTATTGCCATCAGTTTGATATAGCTTGGCCTTCAGGCCTCTTACCCAGTTTCTATACTTGGTCTTAATACGGGAGAAGTTTTACTTGTAATCATAGCATCCCTTTAACAAAGGGGGTCATTATGACCCTGGCGGAAGGGGGTTACCGTTACCGGTAAGGATGACGGTGCTGTTAGCCCCCTAAGGCCACATTCCAAGGTCCCTTAGCGGGTCCCACTAGGAATGGCTGGTCTAACCAGCCGTCATTAGCGGGACCCGTTAAGGGACCAGGGAGCAAATAACGGGCCCGCTACTAGCGGGCCCGTTATTTGCTCCTTCCCCATTCCCATTGAGCCCTATGGGGGCTGGAATGGGAATGGGGAATGGTTTTCAAGGTTGGAATGACCCGATAAGTCTCCATTCAGAGAACCCGGACCGGGGTTTGGAGGCAGCCATGGTGCTAATAGCACCATGGCTGCCTCCAAACTCGGAATGACCCCCAAAGTTTTTTCAGTGAATTTCATAGGTTTTTATTAGTGCAAATTAACTATAACGTCCCTTTAACAATGTCTTTTCAAAGAAATTCATGGGTTTTTACCAATGCACTCTAATTTGCGACAACTTCCTAATATAATACTTACCCCCAATATAGCAGTCTTTTCAACCAATGTACAATGTTTTAACTTAAACCTGTGGTATTCCCAATCTCCTAACAACAATGTTAACACTTCTGTACAGTTTTTGCAACTTTTTCCACTGTTTTTGTGTTCGCCGATGTTTGCGAATGTCTGTCGTCACTGTGGACTTTCCAAAAATTGGGCCTCATTCCAAGTTAAGGGCTTGTGAAATTTACCAGCACCTGGCTTGCCGGAAACACTGGGGCATTACAGTCCTGGCGATCCGGGATGTCGAGTGCCAGTAAATTGTAAATCCCCATTCCCATTGAGTCCAGTAAGACTCAATGGGAATGGGGACCATGGAAACACCAGTATCGTTAATAACGGTGCCGGTGCTTCCGTGAAAGTCTGCCTACAGTGGCCGCTGTGCTCGAAAGGGTCAGACCTGTCGGCAACAGCAACTCCAGCAGGCAGACTTCGAGTGTGCCGGTCCGGTAACAATGGTGCAGGTAGACTTCACGGGCATAGTTGTTTCCCAACCTGCACACATGTAATGAGGCCCATTGTCACATGACCACACACACACGTGGCATAATGACGGGTCCGCGAATGCATCTGCACTTTGCAAATGAGTCTGTGCTTAGCAAACAGTTCAGAACTGTATTTTTAGCTAATTTGGGAAGTTTTAAAGTGAAAGTTTACCCTTGCACAACTCCTAGACGTAGTCTTCTCCATCTGCAATCCAGGAGAAAGCACATCCTTTGAAGAATATTAGCAGAACTGCTATTTATCTTCAAAAAATACATCAGCCATTGCCATCCCTTCCCCACACCATTGCGGAGTACCAAAGGCTAAGGAGACCAAGGTGAAATGCTCAGTCACGGACAACCTGGCCAGTATACCTACGTGACCACCTCCATGCGCCGCCACACTAAATCCAACCACCGGGATGCTCTGAGAAAGGCTGTTCCTTTCTCGAGAAGTAGTAGGCTGTTTTCCTCTACCTCATATTCCTCAAACCAATACTACCACCACATAGGCTATTCCTGTGGGGCAGAAAATCCCACTAGCTAACCTTTAAGCCATAAAAGAATCAATTTCTTTCCTAGGCCATCCACTCATCTAGTCACATCATGCCTATTTTGTACCTCCTCTTTTAACTCTCACAAACAGAATTTGTCTGTTATTTTCACCATTGGACATAGTGAAATGATAATAGCCACATTTGGGGAAATTCATCTTTATGATTTGGCGCAGGCAAAATGGATAAAAAAATAATTTCATGACATACCCTGTTTATTATTACCATGGAATAAAACTGGAGTTATCTTCAAATTAGAAGAACAGGACTGGCAAGATGTTGATGTTTAATTGTTCATGCTACTAAGGTTGTATGCTAATTGACTTTTTAACAATTGACCTCGGGAAAATTGACCTCAGGAAAATTGACCTAATTAGGACATATATGCAGGGGGAAATTGGCCCTTTGAAATAACAACCTGTTCCTCTTGATAACAGACACGTACGTGCCCCAGCAATCACCTCTTGCTCTTTGTCTCACAAATCTCAGGATGTTCTGATCCTCGCTCCCCATTATCAGTTGCTCACCCACAGTACACCTCCCTGCTTCCTCAAGGACCACATTAATCTGCCTATTTGTTATGAATGTATGCACTCTATTGTCCAGTTCAAATAAGAGAGCCATTTCTTGTGGGGAGCTAGAATCATCTAATCAATCAAATGGTACTGCCTGAATTCGGCCAGATGTACAATGCAATCAATTCAATTTGATAAAATTTGGTAGTACCCTGTTTATATGCTGCAACATACCACTCTGCAGAGGGGAGCCATTTTAAAGTGCTTTCAAGGCTGTAATCAAGGAGCATGACAAACACTGCACCCTACCTTAAGATTAACTCACACCCAATATCTTCTCCTGTCCACCTGCCTCTTTTTATCTTTGGTCTGTGTCCCTTCCCTTATTTCCCTGCTCCACCCTACTTCCTAACCTCACTTGCTAATAATAAATTAAAAAAACACACAATGAAAAACACAAAAAAGGTTCTTTTCGGAACCACATTTCACAGTTCAAAAATAGAAGTAAAAAAATAAGCTTATAGAGTCCATCTACTTTACATTTTTCAATACAGAAGTGAGACTCAATAAGATTCTTCAACATTTCCATTAGCATTTTGTACTATGCTAATGGAAGTAATGGACAATGGTATACTAGAGAAACAGAAAAAAACACAGAAAGAATGGTCCAAATACTTCTCTCTAGCATACAAAGACGATAATTAATGGACTTTCATAACTATCCACAGTCTTTGCAGTCCCCTTTCCAGACCAGGCATCATTGAAACACCCGGAGAGCATGTGCACACCATCGCACAAGACAGCCCTTCCACCCTTTTCACTTCTATGTTTGCAACACTCCCTCATTGCCTGCTTTCGGACAGTTATAGATCCATCCACCAATGACTTCCAAAACCAAAAAATGTGCATTTTGACACTTTGAAAAATATAAAACATGGGCAAACTCATGTAAGGAGCATTGGCAAGGACCTTAAAGCATGGTTTTGCAAATGTGTCTGTCTTTTATTTTTTGATAATATAACCCATCACACCACACCCCACGCTTATTCTCTCCTTACATCACCACTCAACTAGAACACAGTGATACTATGACACCATTCGGTATAACTGTCCTCATACGAACATCCACCGCTTACTCCACATCATTCTATGTAAACACTGCTGGTCCCACACCCCCAGCCAGGCGTTTTCCTCAGGCCTAACGCAGCCACCTCCGTTCCGGATAAATCCTGCCAGAACGAACACATTCTCCTGATCTCTCAACCACCACACCTACCGATAAGAAGCAGCTATTACACGTGTACCGCACAAGCTGCACACATATCCGGTGCTCACACGCACCTTTTGACTCTCCCTACTCTCTCCACTGATCTGAACTTCGGTTCCCAAGGGCGTTCAACCTACCAGCGCCTTCAGACCATACCAATGGTATATAAGGGGCTATATAAGTGCAAAATAACAATAACAATAACAATAACAAGTGTCATAATGTAGGTACAAAAAAATGTGATATACCTTTGGTAACTGAGGTATAGCCTGTGACCATGGGCAGTGGCCAGATTGTCCAGGTCATGGCATAAGGTCATGACCCGGACAATCTGGCTACTGGCCATTACCATGAGGGATGACCAATGAGGTTAAAGTGGCCATGACCACCAGGGACCGTCTCTGTGGTAAGGTTTTTTGAAATTACGATACGTTTGAAAGGGGAACCCAAATGTGCTTGTGGTAATATAGTCATAGGGTTCTCTCTTTGCTTTCTGCAGACGGCCATGGAAATGGAAGAGGGGCTGTGCACGGTGGTCCACCTTCCCTTTCCATGGTGGCCATCTTGGAAAAGGATCTTCCTTCCTACAGCAGGATGCCATGCACGTCCCAGTGTAGGAAGAAAAATTCTCTTTTTTAGCACCCTGTGTTACCGCTTTGGCAACCCAGGGTGCTAATGGCCTTCATCTCCCATTGCAGGGGCTGGAACGGGGGATAGCGGTCTGGTGCCCTCATTATCTACCCTTGCTTTGGTTGGGCAGATAACTTGGGCTGCTGGGCCATTATCCCCCATTCCAATCCCTGGAACAGGGGATGAACGCCACATTATTCCAATTAGCATAACACAAAATTCTAATGGAAATGTTGGAAAATCGTATTGAGTCTATGTACTTTACTGAGAAATGTAAAGTCGATGGAGTCCATCAGATTTATTTAACATTGTATTTTGTAAAGATGGTTACTAAAGGAAATTCTTTTTTTTTTTTTTTTTATTTTTTATTTTTTTAGCAGGAGAGGTTAGAATGCAAGGTGGGGAGGGAAATGAGGGAGGAGGCACCAAACATTTGTGATGTCAACTTTGATGTCCTGGTGTTAGTTTTAGCAGTGCAGGGTGGTGGCGCAAGTTATGGATGCTTAGCTTACCTTAACTGGCGAATTTCTGAGGTTTTCCGATTTTACTTGTAACCATAATGTCCCTTTAACAATGTTTTTTCATTGGATTTCATAGGTTTTTATTGGAGCAAATTAACCATTACGTTCATTTAACAATGTTTTTTCATTGAATATGTAAACAATGGCATCGGGCTGTTCAACTGTAATGGAAAGCTGACACAGCCCACAGCACCCAAAAACAACATGTCCACACATGAGGAATGGATACAAAAATCAAAGCAAAAGCTTTACGTTTATTCACTCATAAAAAGACCAAACATCTTAGTACTGAAATTTAAAAACATGGCAAGTACATATATGATACCCGCAAGCAGCAAAGAAATCACCACCTGTTCCACCCGTGACTCTGGCTTCTTCAGGCTGTTATACAAAATGTCATTTGTTTGCTCGTTTAAATAAAGTTGTGGACATCTTCAGTTCCTGGTCACCCAGTAATCATGTGATACTGTTCAAATCCTGGGATCACAAGTCGGACATTTTGGACTAGTGTCCAATCCCTTAGAAACAAACTCGTCTTACCTAGTATCAAAATGCAACATCTCTAACTAATATTTGAGATTATGTAGAAGAATTCTTAAACAAATTCAGTGAACCATGGGTCAAGTTCCAACAATAATAGATTTCTTAATAGCAAAAAGGAGGCAAGTGCCTCAAACTTAAATAGATTGCTAACCAATGGGTCACTGTCAATTCCACCCCCCTTGCCACTTCACTACTTGCATGAGTATACCAGAGGACAAAAATACATCAGCACACAAAGACAATGGGCCTCATTACAAGTCCGGCGGTAACCGAGGCGGTAAAACCGCCTTGTTACTGCCGGATTCGTACTACCATTCCGCATCCGTGATTCCCGGAATCAGCGTGCCATTACAAACCCGGTGTCCCGGGAATTCCGGCGGCGGAATGGTGTAAATCCTCATTCCCATTGAGTCCTATGGGACTCAATGGGAATGGGGATCATGGAAACACTGGCAGCATCTCGTGATGGTGCCGGTGTTTCCTCATCCGCCTGCAGGCGGGTGGTGGTAAACCCGCCAGGTCAAACCTGGCAGGAATGCCACCTCCCGCCTGCAGGACTCGGGATCGGGTGGTCCGGAATTAACAGTGGCGGCGGGTTTACCGCCACTGTTATTTCCGGACCGCCCAACCTGTAATGAGGCCCAATGTCAAAACAAATAAAGTGCAAGTATATTACCAATAAGACATTTGTACCTCAAGCATAGGTGACATTCAGATGTGGCAATGATTATCCAGAAAATCAAATTCTAATCGTAGGTACAATGTAAATTCATTGATGAATCAATAACACATGTAAATAACATGGGGAACACAAGAAATAGGAGGGAAAAGGGTGTCTAAAAAACCTTCATGACAAATATAATATATATGCCCTAACGCAATTTGTGCTACATTATGGGAGTGCCATTTTATGGCTTTTAAATCTACTTTTTTGATTGCTGTGTTTGTTTCCTGAAGAAACGCTAATAAAGGAAGGTTTTTTTTTAATGAAAATTTTTGTATCCAGATTACATTGTTCAATCGCTATGGAGAGTGCCACTCGCCCTGTCTGATTAATATCAGAGTAAAGAAAGAATGTATAAATATATATATATATATTTACTACATTTCCTGCCTCAACCATCCACCATATTTCCAGGCCGTGCTATAAAAAGTATTGGTCAGGAGGAGGTTGCAGGGAAATAGAGGGATTGATATTCTCATGGGTACTGTTAGATACATGGAGAACAAGGGGGTACTATATGAGGGGGTTTATGGCTAGTTTAGCAGCCCCCACATTACCTACATATATTTTGTAGTTATTTCGTTTGTGTAGGATCACTGATAAATGTATGAGGGAAAGTTCATAGATGTTCAAACAAATTAGATGTGGGTTGTCAAGCATTAGATTGTGAAATTCTAGCCATGTTGGGCTAGAAGGCAGGGTTTAGTTCAAGAAAAAATTGACATTAGTAGAGGTATAATTTTCAATGGAACTTCTTCTTTAAATATTGATGGTGCATTGCTCAATTGTGGACTGTGTGTTGGTTGTTCTTCGTGTATTATTTATAGAGGAGAAGGTAAACGCTTTCTTGCCCATTCCCCTCCTCTCACTGCCATCATATTAGAAAAGTCAAAGAAGAGACATAAATTGGGCCCCCTTCATTGTTCCTATACCTCATCGAGTGTATGAGGGATGTTATGCGCTCAGACAGCTATACAGAATGTACCCTCACACTGAAAGTGTTGAAGGACGTTGCATGGAAGAAAGCTGCATGCAAAAATGTTTCATGAATATACTGGATGGACGTTAAAGGGAAATCTGACAAGGACAAAGTGGTGTCATAAGAGGATACATGGACCTATGTTGAAACAAAATGAAAATACTAAGTAATAATGTAACTGGAGCATTAAGAGTAACATAGACCTAAAGCTAAAGTAATCATGGCTGTAAAGAAGATAAAGTAACTTGCTGACCAATAACAGTAAATATGCAATCTCGAAAGGTAGAAAGATAATGTACAGAAGCTTGCTTTAGAGGAATATATAACGTGACAAGGACGGCCATATTAGGAAAATGGATGCTGACTCATGTTGAAATTAACCAAGCTACCTCAGAGACAGGCCGAGGCTTCAAGAATCAGGAGATGCAGGAAAACAGTTTTGTTCGCAGAGCAAATGATGAGTCAAGGTTGGCCCAAAGTGAAGATGCTATTTTTAAAAGGAGAAGCGCAGAGCAGAAAGGGAGTACATAGATAAGCGCTGAAGGTGGGACATTCTTCTTAGATGGAAGAAGATGAAAACATCTGTGAGAGCCACTAAACTGCTGGTTAATTAAAAATGTATAAAGTTCATATGAGATAGAGTGAGTCCAAGAGGAGCAACAGCCCCTTACATAATTAAATCAAATATCAGTAAATGAAAGGCTGAAATGGACATATTCGTGGTCTTTTCACATGTGACTCAGAAGTGAAAAACAAATGCTATTCATTAGAGCCTTAAGCTAAGATAGTGGTGTGCTCACACTCCCTTTAATGTTCCAGGACAGTGAGCAGCAACAAGGCCAACTCCAAACGGAAGACTTTGGCTGATGGCCTACTGATGAGAGATGATGGACTTATTGGGAAAATGTGGAGTAGTCTGGCGGGATTCAAACACCTAGTTTTCATTTCACGTATGTGCTGCTTAATAGCCAAAGGTCCAAGGTTGGGATAGGATACCAACCAATCAGTGGGTTTGGGGACAACCTAATATACAATGTTGCGTGAACCAATCCACTGTTGTTATGTCCTTTATCATCAGTACTGTATGTGTTTAGAGGTAGTTCGAGGTGTGACCTACAGATAAGGGGTAGCCAACGATGCACTAATCTTTATATGTTCTAAAAGTAGATATGTTCGCTTCACAAATCCCTACCCTTGGTAGGTTTTCCATTTTGCCATGTAGAATGACATCATAGATGATGCATATTGGGGTATCAGACCTCTATGTAATCAAGCTGCTGTGTGAGAGTGCAAGCATCAGTCCGATGTCTGCCAGTTGACCCTGCTTTCTTGAAATTGATAATAAAGTAGTACTTTTCCATATTCCTTGGGCCTGTTCAACTATTTGGGTTGTGACCATTATTGTAATTCCATCTAGCACAAAAGACCCTTCAAGATGCTACAGCACATATTCATGATATGCATTGCTATTTTGCCAGCAATTCAGATGTCACTGCATTTTGCATTAGAGAAAATTGATGTTGGGCACATTTTTCTCTTAAGACTCTTAGGAGATCATTGATTATTGTATAAACATGGCAGTCAAAGCAATACTATTTTAAAAAGCGTTACATCCAGACGGTTTATTTTTTTTAAAATAATGAATGGGCGCGAGGATAGTTTCCGTTTTCTCACATGGTATGAGTGCTCATCTTTCAAAGCACAGTAGGGGTGCACAGGATTCTTGCTAATCCCATCTTCTTACCAGCAGTATGCCTGTGTCTCGCTTTTGGGGCTAATATGCTAGTCCTTTTTTTAAGAAGGCTAGACATGTCTTCATTCCCAAATCACAAAATGCACAGGGCCCAGAATAGTTTTACTAGGCAGATGTACCTGTCTAAATGTTTGGTTTTTTTCTCACTAAAGTGCGCTTGTTTAGCACTCCTAAGTGCAGACGGACTGTCGGGAGGTTTTAAACAAAGTGTTCTACGCTTAAACGCACTGTAAAATTGGCTAATGCCCAGCGAGCTTTCCTTGAGCCCATAAATTGATCATCCAGGAGCATAGGTCTAAAAAGATCTGCGGCCAGCCTGCAATCACAGGTTCAAATCCCGGCAGCGCTTACTCAGCACTTTATCCTTCTGAAGTGAGTGAAGTGCACCGCATTTAGAAATATCATTCAACATTACAATGCTTAAGAAATGTGAGGAATCCAGTATTAACGTCTAACTTTATACTGTTAAAACAACGCAATATTTCTTAAGAAGTCCAATATTGGACGTTCAAATGAGATCTCCTGTTTATTTGAGAGCCATTGCATGGGTGGAGGGGCCACCATAGCTTGTGTCAGCAGCAGACGTCTGTTAAGAGTCTGTCAACTGTAACTTTAGCGCGAGCAACTGCGGCTACTGCCATGTACACCAGATAATTCTGAGTTGGACATAGGGACGGATCATAACCTTTCTTGGCAGAACGCTTAGGCGTTTAGAAGTGCTACAAAGTACGCGGATCTGCTCAAATAAAGGGCCTGATTGATTTACTTATTTTATGTTTCAAGCTACTCGTGTAACAGTGTCAAGATGTATATTTTTCATATTACAAACTATGGGGCGTGCAGTCTGCATTGAAAGATGGGAGCTGGATAGCAGGCTGGAGACAGTTGTTAATAGCGTCACTTGGAATCATGATATTTGCTTTTCTTCTGTGTTTATGGTCACTAAATACGTACATATCTGGGAGACAGCGAGCTTGGCATCTGCCCCCCTAAGAAGCTGTGCCCTCCATTTGGCCATCGATCTTCTTGCTGCCTCAGAGGTGCAGGAGAGCCAAAAAACCGACGTGTCTTGCCACTCAGCAGCCCCTCTGCAGTGATCTAGGAGATCTCCTGGGCATCCTGTACCCGGCTATCTCCAGTAAGAGCAGCCAAAGAAGGGTACGACTTGTCACTGTCACTGCAATGTCTACTGCAGCTTCAAGGCCATGATGGTCCACCACCATGTGAAAAGCAACACGCGTGCATTGATATGATATATGATTGGTTATTTATAATGCACTAAATACCCAGAGGTTTGTAAGCGCAGACCTAGGGGTTGCACCTGTGTTGCTCTGTGTCATTTTGCTTCCAAGGCGAGCATGTTGCCACTGAGCTATCCTCCCGAGACTGCCTTATGTTGTGCTCCTTGTTATTACCCAGTCTGAATCTCCTACATTTCCTGTGTTTGGGAACACCCTGCCTTAGTTGTTAAAGCATTACGCTTGGTCAATATTTATACCCTTGCTCCCCCTTCAAAACATCATTACTTTGCAGAAGACATGCAACCAGGACTCAGTTTGTGTGGCACAGGCTCATGGGTGGCAGCACCAGCAGTTAAGGATCCCGACTTCAAAGCCACACCATGCCGAAGGGCATGAAGTACCACTTACACTCCTTGTGAGCGCGTGTGACAATGCTCCAACCTAATACATCGGTGGACCACCTCTAAAACAACCCTTGACCAAGTAACCCTGGTTCTTTTGGGAAGGGCTGTTGCCATGCACCTTTATAGGATGGTGCAGAGCATTAGCAGCTTGTGTGTGGCGCCTTGTGCGCACAGTCAGTGGTAACAATGGCAGCTTCACTACACAAGGGGCTGGAGATGTAGGTGTACTCGCTCCTCTGTCAGGTGCGGCCTAGACAAAGAGGAGAGAGGCACTGGCAGCACAGCAACATGGCATGGCTGTCAGTACAGCGTTCCCTTGCATCATGGGAGCACTGCGCCGAGGGCCATGGCTGCTCTCAGCGCGGCCTTCCATGATGACAGGGCGCACGTGCTGACAGCCATTCAGCACTGGCAGCATGGCTGTCAGTGCAATACTCCCTCTCATCACAGAAGTGCTGTTTTGAGAGCCACGCAGTGCAGACAGCATAGCAGTCAGTGCGGAGCTTCCATGATGAGAGGGGGTGCCACACTGACAGCCATGCCCCAGCGAGCCTGCGGAAATGGCGTCCCCTTCCCTCATTGGCTAATCTCCGGGCTATACGAAATTTCAAAGCCATACCGGCTCTTCTCGTCTGAAAATTGGCCAATGCGGTAGTGCCATATCAGTCCCATGAGCACAATATGGTTTATGTTTGAAATGTCTGACACAGCATAGATCATTCAGAAGAAAATAATCACTTAATGATTATTAAGGACTTAATAGGGCAATGGAAGAAGCTATAGGTGGAGCGTATATAAAGGAAGTGAGTGATGACGCCCTGCATCCCTAGCTGACCTTCTCTCATGCAGCCACAGGCCCATAACATCTGCCACGAGCTGCTGCGGGAGGGGAGAACCTGTAAGGATGGAAGCAAAAACAGAAAACAATGCTTGTGCTGTGGCTGTAGTTCACCATGGCAGATACGCGTGCAAAGCAGTGATCATATGCCGTGCTGTACCAAGTTTATGTATCAGAGACTCTTGTACTGGAAGCAGCATGAGACACCCATACTCAATCAAGCCCGCAGGTGCTCATGGTGGCGTGGTGCTAACTGTAGCATCCCATGCAGCCCAGTGCGCACACACCTGTGTCATTCTGTACATACCATGTTATTGGTAGGTTGTGAAGTTATTGACCAGGGATTTACAATGTTCGTCAAGGCATGCCCAGCTGACTGGGGCACTGGCATAGCAGGGTCCATCGCAGCCACCCCTGTTGGGAGGGTCTCATCACACCAGGTCTAGGGGGGCTTCTGCCCATTGCTCACAAATCAGGCTGCAGGCTGGGTCAGGGCTAAATGCAGTCCTGACCCAGCCTGCACCCTGGTTCCTGTCTGCGTGCAGCACATAGGAGAGGGAGGTCTGGAGTAACACAGCATACCAAAGCTTCAGTGGAAAACCGGTAGGAATGCTTAATATGTATATTTTGCATGTGTGGTGTGTGTGTCTGATGTATGTATATGGTATGGGGTAGTTACTGGTGGGTGAATGAGTATGAATGTGGTTATGCGGATGTTTGAATGTTCTGGGTGGGTGGGTGCCTGTGTGGAGAATGCATTGATAGTGGAAGTGGGAGCAGATGTGTGGGTATATGGGTGAAGGACTGGTGAGTGAATTGGTATGAATGTGATTGTGTGTGTGCATGTTCTGGGTGGGTGGGTGCATGTGTGGAGAATGCTGTCTGAGGTGATGTGAGCAAAGGTTTATGGGTGAGTGACTGGTAGTTGAATGGGTATGCATGTGATGATGTGGGTGTCTGAATGTTTTGGGTGGGTAGGTGCCTGTGTGGATAATGCAGTGTGAGTTGATGTGAGATAAATGTATGGGAGAGGCACTGGTGGGTGAATCGGTATGGATGTGATTATGCAGGTGTTTGAATGTTCTGGGTGGGCGGATGCCCATGTACAGCCTGCAGTATGAGTGAATGTGATAGAATAAGTATGGGTGAGTGACTGGTTGGTGAATGTGTATGAATGTGAGTATGTGGGTGTTTGAATGTGCTGGGTGGGTCAGTGCCTGTGCAGAGAATGCAGTGTTAGTGGATGTGGGAGAAGGTTTATGGGTGAGTGTCTGGTGGGTGAATGAGAACGAATTCGATTGGTGTGTGTATGTTCTGGGTGGGTGGGTGCCTGTGTGGAGAATGCAGTGTGATTGATGTGAGATAAATATATGAGAGAGGGACTGGTGGGTGAATCAGTATGGATGTGATTATGCAGGTGTTTGAATGTTCTGGGTGGGTGGTTGCCCATGTGGAGAATGCAGGTGGGTGGATGTGCATGTGCAGAATGCAGTATGAGTGAATGTGAAAGAATATGTATGGGTGAGTCACTGGTTGGTGAATGAGTATGCATGTGAGTATGTGGGTGTTTGAATGTGCTGGGTGGGTCAGTGCCTGTGCAGAGAATGCAGTGTTAGTGGATTTGAGAGAAGGTTTATGGGTGAGTAACTGGTGGGAGAATGAGTATGAATGTGATTTGTGTATGCGCGTGTGTGTGTGAATGTCCTGGGTGGGTGGGTGCCCATGTAGGAATGCAGTGTGAGTGAATGTGAGACAAGGTGTATTGGTGAGTGACTGGTGGGTGAATAGGTATGCATGTGTATGTTCTGAGTGGGTGGGTGTCTGTTTAGAGAAGGTTGTGGGTGTGAATGTGAGAGATGTATGAGTGAGTGACTGTTTTCTGAAAGGGGATGAATATGATTATGCATTTGTGCAATGCTCTGGGAGACCGGGGATCACAGAAGAGTTTTTGGCATTGCCTTAAGTGACATGACATGTTTTATTGGCATTTTCGGGCAAAGCCAACCTCATGTGTGTTATTAATTATGTGGCTAGACTGGCATTTTGGTGCAGACAGTTTAGCAATTGCTTACCTTGGCATGACATTTTGTTTCTGGGCATCTATGAAAAAAGCAAGCTTGATTAGTGTTATTATGTCGCTAGACTGGCGTTTTGGTGAGCCAGTCGAGCCATTTCTTACTGTGACATGACATTTCTTTTTTGGGCATCTATGATAAAGCAAGCATGACAAGTGCTATTACGTGGTTAGACCTACATTTTGGTGTAGCCAGCTTAGCTAATTCTTACTGTAGCATGACATCTATGAAAAAGCAAGTGTGATAAGTGTTCTTACATGTCTAGACTGGCCAACATAGGAACCGGTTTGAACATGTTTTCTTATTGTGGCATAGCCCTTTTTTAAATGGGCAATCCAACAGGAGTATGTTCTTACATAGGGGAACTGACATATATTAGTAGAGCCAGCTTTGACATTTTTTTGTGGTATCACTAGCAAAAAGTGCTCGTACTTTGCATGGCTTCTATAGACAGACACGATAACACTCTCATCAATTGTTGACAATCAATGATCCTGTAGATCCCTGTTGTGAGTCGTTTATGAAAATCAATGGTCCTGTAGGTCCCTGTTCTGAGTTGCTTATCATTTGATATGCTTTGCACTCTTGCGTTATTTGCACAGAGAATGGACAGGTGTGGCTGACTTACATACTCCAGAGCAGACGTGGAAGGGAGGTGAGAGTTGATGTGCTGCAGCATGATGGGACCTTCTGTGCACTGTCCCCACCTGTCGCCCCACCTCGGTGCAGTGTAGTGCATTGCGGTGCGTTGCAGTGCAGATATTTGTGGTTTTCGAGGTCTTTGAGCTTTGTTCCTGGTGTCAAGATGCTTAAAACAGAGCTTAGTGTGGTCCTTGAACCACCACATTGATGGTTTACCAATTTTGTGCCTTGTGGTGCAAATACCTCGGAAAGGGTGCGTCCTAGGGCCTTGAAACATTGTTTTCAACAGGAACTTGTTCTACCACCACCTTGATGGCGGGGTGTAAACATGTAATGCAGCCTCTGACTTCTAGAGGGTCCCACCGGGTAACTTAGGAAAATGTGTTGAAGAATGGTGGAACGGAGTGGAATTGTATGAGGAAAAAACAAACAAACAGATTTTCCGTTTTATATATAAAGAGTACTGTCATTATGCAGATAGTGAACCTGAGTATGTTCTTATATGGGAATACTGGCATATATTGGTGGAGCCAGCTTGGAAAAATATGGGCACAGCCGACATGAAAATGTTTTCTGTACTTGAATATATTTGGGAGGGGCATAAAAATGTATTGCGAAATGCTAATTTTGGTCACTTGCATCAACGTGATTTTTTCATGACTAACCCTGCAAAACAGATTGCACTCAGTCTGGCCCTTTAGCCAATTTTTCACAGAAACTGTGTTGTATAATGCATCATTTTAACCCATTATTCAAAACAGTTTCTCGAGGGAGGAGGATACCCAGAACCCGTTTACATTGGTGTGGGCCCCTTTGCTACGCTCGGTCGCTCTTGCATACTTGTTGCACATTTTTACACCCTCACATAGAACAACTTAGCAGCCACCACTGGTGACTGCTATATTTGGGAGTCATACATTTGCACCTTCTTTGAACACTAGGTGAACAATGTAAGGTTTAATTTAAAAACGTACTTATATCTTTCACCTGGAGCAGTGTGTGCCCCTTCAGCAGCATGATTATCATGGACATTGCACACATGTGTTGGCCCAGGCCGGCTCGGAGTATGGCGTTACCTGTGCTTTAAGGAACTTGACAGGGGGGGTCAGCATGGCTCACATGGGTGTCCCTGCGCCACTGCCATGAGGCCTTTATTTTCATAGTCAATAGGGTCCATAGGCGCTGTTAACATTTTGCATATGTTTTGCCCTTGCAAACGTTGTATTCCCCCAATGTATTTGAGTGTGGGGGAAGGACCGCACTGACTGGTGAGATGTCTGCAATGCAAATTAAAACGGGGAGGAAAGTAGATTGAATGTTTAACCGAATTGTTGCAAAAAACGGGTCACTTCATTGACAGTTCAATTTAAAATCCACCACGCAGCTGTTACATGGCAGCAACCCCTCATGCCTAATTGGATTATTTTGAAGCTTAAAAGCACCAGAGTCTGCCCATCATTAATCATAACTGCCAATTAAATGATATTGGTTTTGGGGAATAATTTGGGGGGGGGGGCCTCGGCAGCAAACAAGTCTTCTTTTGACCATTCATGATTGCACAGTTGCTGTGGGACCCACCATATGATGCCAGAGGCCCTCTCTTTTTTGCACTTTGAAAATGGTGGTTTCGGGTGGTCGCATTTATGGTATAATGAGCGGCCCACTCTCTAATGCACTTCACTTCAGAGGTTGTGCGACGGTGGCTCTGATTTGCAAAAACTGCATTTGCTGTCTTCCTTTCCATAACTAAATCACTGCCAATGCATTTTAATTGAAGCACTGCAACTGCATGCATTGGACCTCTTCTGCAAACGGCGCATGCTTGCTCTCCCTCTGCTCATGCTGTACCAGCTCTCTCATGCAGAGAAGCTTGAATGAGAAGGGCTGGCCTACTTTGTACCTCAGGGGTCAAGTCCTAAAAATTATTGTGGGGGGACTCATCAGCAAGCGCAATGCGATGTGACGTCGCCAGAAGTTAGCATATCAAGGTGAAATATGCACATTTCATTAAATTGGCTTTGCATAAATACCCAAATTGAACAGAACGAATGGCATTTGCCTTTTATAAAATCAACACATACATACACAAAACCAAGAGAGGATATTTTCTTCTAATTGTGTTTTTGAAAACTTCTTTAAACGGTGTGCATGTTTTAAACTCCAAGAACCAGTACAAATGTTTTCCCTGGGAATTGCAGTACCAAAATGGGACATTACAACTTTAGTTGTTATTTTTCATCAGGTCATACAGTGCAATGGTGAAGTCTCCAGCTGACTGCGGTTTGAACCCCGAGGTCGGCTTTAATTCATAAATTCAAAGAGGACATTCAATGTTGCTCATTTTAGCTGGGGGGACTGAGTCCACCCTCTGAATAAAGTGGGGGGACTCCGTCCCCCCGAGTGTACCCTTGACTTGAGCCCTGTTGTACCTACCGATTCTGTGCACTTTCTGTCTTTTATGGAAGGTTGGACCTTTGCTGCTCCTACTGTTCCTTCTCGCAGTGGGCTGAAAGCTTGTGCTGGTAGTGCTTTACCCTTTCTCCGTGTGCGGAAGCATTGCACTATTACCATCATTGCAGCACATGTTCTGCATAAGGAAAGCGTGTTCCGCTGTGACGCCCCATGGTATATCTGCCCTCTGTATCTGCTTTTGTGTTTGAAAGGAGGAAACTTGCATTGCTGCTGTCTGAGCTCTACTTTCCTGCGTCTGAGCAAAGTTTGCACTGCCGCCTTCAGTGCTGTACCTGTGGCATGTATTGGTAACCCCCGCATGGCATTGCGGCATCTTAACCCCTTGAGTGCCAGGCTATTATTGACGTCTAGGCAAAAAGGACAAGCTTGCTCGTCCTTGGCACTTAAGAACATGTTCTTGCTGGAATTAGAATAAAACAATTTATTCTTGGGTGGCTGTTTCTCGGGGAGCAGTGGGTGGCAGAGGGTGGTGGGTTATTGGGGTTGGTTGGCCCCCCAAAACTGTTCTGGGACACTTTTGCTTACTCACAGTTGAGTGAATGATCATAGGATGCTGAGTAAATTCCTGAGGCGTAATCTACCTAAAAGACAAGGTCACAAGCTGACTCAATGCCGGTCTGATAGCACAGCGAGTAGAGCGCTCACTTTGACATCTGTGCTGCGCCTGCTGAAGCAGGTTTGAATCCCGGCAGGGCCAAACTCAGCCTTTCATCCTTCCGAGGTCGATAAATGAGCACCACACACCGTGGGTAATAATAAGCAGCGCTCAGATTCCTGAGGGTTCGTAGCGCTATATAAATGCTAAATTATTTTATTATTTGACTAAGTGTGTAGATAGAACGGCTTAACCCAAGCTCAATCTCTTAAACAATACTGGTATCTCTTGACAAATATATCAGTAGGATTGGCATAAAGACACCATTGGCTGAATTACCGGGTGGAGATGAACATTGTATATTTTCTGCATTCCCTGTATTGTGCAGTGTTTGGTGCTATCGGGTGTGGGGCTACAGCTAAACATACCTTATTAGTACCTGACGATGGGGAGTGGGAGGGGTTGGCGTCCTCCCTGCCAATGAGGTGACTCAGAACTGTGTCTTTACCACACCAGGAAAGGTCCCGCTCCGAGCCTCCTCAGAACAGAAGGCAACCATCTTACCTCGCTGGGTAGCAGGTCAGTGTGCTCACCCTGCCCTTCCTCGCCACCCCATCCTCTTCCACTTCTTCAACTCCCCTCTCCTCTACCCCTTTTACCTTTTCCTGGTTCGCCCCTCTTCGGTACTGGGAACACTAGTTTTTCCAATGTGTCCCAGGCATGCGAATGGCTGCCATGGCTTGAGCTGAGAAACGGTTAACACACCGTTTCTCAACGCATGCAAAATAAACTATTAGTACCCTGCTACAATGTGCCGGGGCTAATAGAAATACTACTCTTGGAGGGAGGGCATTACTGGTCTGGTAATAGCCCAGTGCCATAGTTCATGCCCTCACTTTGCTTGGGCCTGTAACTGATGCCCTAAGGCATTACCAGACCAATAATGCCCCCTGAGGGTTCTATTGCTTAATTAGAGTCCCAAACTTGAGTTGCCCACACTCTGACCAATCAAATGAGATATCAAGAAATGGAAGGTCCAATGCTTTTATACCAAGTAAATCGTTTGTTCAAATTATTTCATAAATATTGGTTTGTCGATCATTGTCAATGTACTAAAACCGACAACAAAGCACTACAGTCACTCATGCACATTAGCCAGTTGCAACATACATCTTCAAGAAAATAATGCATGCATCAAATATAATCAAATGAATACAAGTGAAAACATTAAACATAGTGTCCTCAACGTTTGTAAATTCAACCTGCATGATGAAGAGTCAGATATTCTCCAGCGCTATTGCTTTTGACTGAAGACCATGTATGATATGAAATGATATGGCGTTTATAACGCGTTTATACACAAGTGTCATTGCAGACATGCTTCAACAGTGCAAGTGCAAGTTTGAACGGCAATACAAGGGCAGTGTGTGTCCTAGTGTAATATTGTGCACTATTATAAGTAGGACACACATGGCCTGGTGAAAAAGTGGATTGAGATTGTAAATGTTTCTGTAATGGCAATGCTTGCTCTACTTCTAATGCAATACAACATGTGGCCAGTACAAACCTTGTGTAGCATGGCCCACAATTATTAGATGCTTTTTCTGTCTGTATATTTCAGTACTTTCTGTGACACTGGTGGTTCATGATTTAGTTCCTTTTAAAATATGAAAGCAAGGCACCATCTTAAAAACATGTAATGGCAAAGCCAATTGTGAAGTGACCTTTTTCACCAGGTAAGTCCGGCAGTATGTAATGATGAGGCAGAAGACGCGGGATTAAAGGAAACTTATTTTATTTAAGTTACTGGTATGGTAAAGAGTGGAAACGGGAGAGCAGTGGGTTACATGCATTCCAGTTGGCTCTCATCCTGTGAATCCTTTCACCTTTCTCTGGTGGAACCCCTGACATCCTTATGTTCCATTAAACTTCTAACATTCCACCCATAGGACTATATGAATGCAATGGGTGATGTGGATACTACACATGGTTTCAATTTTTTCACACAATATCATCCATGCTGCACTCCCCCTGTACCGCAATGGCACTGCAGAGTCATCTGTCCGCAGGTGAGAAAATCACTGGGGTCGTAAGCCTTGTTCTTCATTTGACATCAGTTTGGGGGTTGCCTTTTTCCTCCTGCGCTGCGTGCCTGGTTGGAACCTGGGCATCAGGAGAAAACAGTGCATTGCAGAGAGCAAATGACATGTGGCATGCTATAAAAAGGAATCCGAGTGATTTGCCCGCGGCTGAAAGTACCGTGGGCAAATCATTCGCACGACAAAGGTGCAAACTACCAAATGTTTGCACCTTTCTCATGCGAACACACGTACAAACTCACACCCACACACACAACACACCCATAACACTCCCCACCCACACCCCCAACATAAACAAACCCCACTTACCTAGTCTTCACGCTGGTTCCCTGCAGCGCCAGTTCCCTTTCACTTCCGTGATCGGGAACCGGCGCTGCAGGGTCCTTTTCTTCTCTCTTTTTTTATTGAAACAGAAGGCTGCGGGGGTGTCCCCCGCAGTCCCCACTCACTATACCATAAAGTGACTAGTTGAGGCACCAGAAGTGAATTTCTGTAATTACTGGGAGTGAGGGGGCAACATAACAAGCAGTAAATTGTAATAGGTGCTGGTTCAGTGGTTGCAGGGTCAAATGAATGAAATGCTGTGACTACCTCTGATTCAGAACCTTGGATAACATACTGGATGTTCCAGCTATTAAGGACTGATAGCAGGTGATAGAAGTGAAGTGCTGAAGACACTATCATTTGTTAGGCAGAATTGCATGCAGTACCCCCGGGACCACCACACATAATTAGGACTACAGGTGTAAGCCAACCCAACCTTTGGTATAAGTCTGTGCCACACAGTTTTTGGTAGCGAGCTGAGCAGCCAGGCGTATCTCAAGAGTGAATGTGAGCAGGACAAGAAGTTACAAAGAGGACTTTCAAGCACAGTGGTTCAAGTAGACTCTTATACTCAAGGTTTCTACTTATACTCAAGGTTTCTTGGTTAAACACATATTAATTTATTACACAGTCAATTAGAAAACATTTCTCTAGAAGGAGGCAACTTAATATTATAAACCAATACACTTCAATACAAAACTCTAAGATTTTTTAGACGGTTTGAAATGGGAGCCAAATGGCAGTTCAGTTACTTAGAAGTGAGCAAAAAGGCAGACAGCAAGTAGAAAAGATCACATATACTTGTTAAACAGTGCAAATAGTTTCGGTTCACCAGAAGAGTTCCATTCAAGTCAATAGGCCTAGGCCAAAGTCAATGGGCTAGTGTTCAGGATAGGAAATAGCAGTTCTGGTATCAAACGGTAAAGTCTTTGTGAAAGTTCTCAGAAAAAGTTTAGGGGAAAAATAATCATTTGTTTGGTCACAAGCTGATTAGGCCTGCAAGTTGGGAAAGTGCCCAAGATGAAGTACTGATCACATCAACGGGATGGTGATGGGCACAACAGGAGCGGAGTACTGGATGTCCCAAGGGAAAAGTGCTGGAGTCACCAGAAATTAAATGATGGAGGCACAATTAATGAATTGCTGTGCCAACCAGGGATGAAACACTTTGTGTGTGTGGGGGTGGGTGCATGTAACTATTGCACTATTGTGTGTACCTTCTCGTGCTCTATCGCTATGAGGGAAGTTCCCTACCTAACAAAAGTAAAACTAAGGGTGCACGTCAAGCCCAAACAAAGTCTTCTGTCTGAACCCTAAGTACTAAACTGGCCCTACCACTTTAGAAAAATACCCAACTAAAAAGAAAAAAGGGAGGCTTGTATAGGTTTCTGCCTGGCCCACCTGTATATGACTTGTTCTCAGTCTTACAGTTCTTGCAGGTTGTCTTCACAGCTGTAGTAGCAAATCCTTTTGGAAAATTAACAAATATTGTTAATTGGCCTCTCCCTTTGATATGAAATAGTTTCTGATTTTTAAATGTTCCAACCCCTCCAGAATGCCTTGAAATTACACTTCTTCCTTTGCCACCTTATTAGCGTTGGGACCTCCTAAAGTCTGTTAGCTCTGTGGTTAAGTGTCTTATTTTTAGCTTGGCTTCTGCCCAGATGGGTAATACAGCTTCCTGTAATTTCATGCACTTTGCGGTCAGGGTTACAGAGTATTCAGCTTTCCTTTAATCTGTTTCAATGTAAGCCATATGCATGTACTTCCTTGATAACTGTAGTGGTTGTTTTGGCTTGGATACACCTTTTCTACATCTTTTCCACTCTCATTTACTGGGGACTTGTGCCCGTCTCGTTTTCTTCACTTCTCCTACTTTTGGTGGTTATTGTAGCCTAGCATTGCAGTGTTCATATCTCTTTTATCTGGATAAGTGTGGCTGGCTACCTGTTACGTTTTCATGACTTTTCATATGTTTGGTGGGTATTCCAGCCTTGTATCAGATTGTTCCCATCCCCTTTCTCTATGGGTTAGTGGGACTGGGTCTCTGTTACATTCTATTTGTGTTTCGCACCTGTGTCAGTTTCAGTCTTCCTGGAAACCCGCAGTCATATGTCTTGTTTGCTTGCACATGTCTGCAGCGTTTCTTCCGCATCTGTACCTTTCGCTGCAGGAAACGGGCTTGTCGGCAGGAGCTCGGGACCTCTGGCTCCTCTCTTCCTACCGAGTCTCGACATTGATTGCTGGGCGCCAGTCCCATCACTGCTCTTCAGTGGTCCCTCCACCCACGAAGATAGTTGGCTTTCCATCCTCTCTTTCTCCTTGACCCGCCATCCAGGCTTCAGCTAGTGAGAATTTTGCTCTGCACATCCCCGCTGGCTACATGGCTCGACGTGGCTTTACCCCTTCAGGACGTCTGTGCTTCAGGGGCTTGCCTCTGCGTACCACTTGTTCTCCTGAAAGCGGTGCAGCTCCTCCTCAATTCACATTTCTTTCATCACTTATATACTTCATTATAATCAATGAAATTTTGTTTGTCTTCCTTGATCATGGCACTCAGGCAAGGTTCACCATTACCTGAAGCCAATAGAGTCAAAGAAGAATCTTTGTGCATTATAGTTTAACAGGGATTGCAACCGTTTTCCCGACACCCATATATGCAGAAAGGGTGGATTGGACAGGGAGTTCCACGCTCGAATGGGAGTCATTGCTCCCAAGACGGGTGTCACACCCAGTGAGGTACCACTTACCCAGACCCCTAAGAAAGATCTTGCATAGCAGGCTCACCTTCCTAGCCTCAAAGTGGGTGGCTCTCCTATGGGGAGAAGGGACAAATTGTCCCGATTCTTCACACACAATATATCAGTCTTTTGCATGTGTAACATCCATGCATGTAACAGCTTGTTACAAGAGTGAATCTGCCTTGTGGGTGAATATTTTGTGCAGTGAGTTTGCACCACACCACTCTGCTGCATAGATAAGAATACTGCCTTGGTGAATTTTCTGAATTCATTATTCACCTTTTACATGGGTAGTCAGTTTTCAAGTATATCTATTAATCAAAGGGAGTCCAGTGCACAAAGATGCTAATGGATATCAATACATTAGTACTGCTGCTAGACCTACCGTCAGAAGTGGCTCATCCATAATGGAAATATGTATTGTATGTAGCCTGCTACCACTGCGCCTTTTAAAAAGCGGCAAGTGGGCCAAAAGAAAACCAGGAAGAGAGAAGCACAAAGGAGTCACTCCTGTCCTTGCTGGAACCCAGGGCTGACTTGCATGCGCAATGGCCCATGCCTGGAACGGCCCTTTAACTGTGGTATCAAGACATTGCCAATTTGGTATGATGACTCAGTATCCTGCAAAAGGAAGTTGTGCTCCTGTTCCTCCTCATTTCAGGGCTTTCATTTGCAGAACTGGGGGCGTTAACATTTTATAGACCAGACACAGATCTCTCTGCATGCCCAGGACTCTGAAGCTTGAGGCTCCAGAGCTTCTTGATTCCACGTACAATTAAACTGAAACTAGAGACAGAAGTGGGTGAACCAGCTTAGGCCGGTAAGAGTCAGGGGAGGGGTGTGTTTGTGTGTGTGCATGCGCACATGCACGTATACGTGCGTGCGTGCATGTGTGCGTGTGTTTGTTTGTGTGTGTGTGTTTGCCCAAGACAAGGATAACATAATGTGAAATGTCCAGAATCAAAACATATTATAGGGAGACATAGACATCAATAAATGTTATTCAAGTCAATTCTAAGACACATTTTACATATTCAGCTTCCTCGTTCTGAAATCCGGGATTGACTTGTTCCTACTCATACACTGAATGATATTGTTTTTTCTGTATTTGTTCTTACATGCCTGCTACTGATCTTTGCTTGATTTTGAAATTACACGAAGGATCTCCATGTACCATTCATTTCCAGCCCTTGCATTCATTCAAGGATTGTGATTGAATGTATCCTTAGATATTCGAAGCTATTTTTCATACATTTGGATGAGTTGTGTAACAAAAGGTTTCTAGGAGATTGATGTAATTTATTTGGAACATTTTGGGAAGATCAATATTGATTCTTAACTTTAGTTCAACCTTTTGAATGTCAATATTTTTTGGTAAATAGAGCGGCATATTTATAAATTAATTGGAGATCATGGAGAAAATCCTAGTACTGTTCCCAGAATAGAATATCATATGATTCAGACTTGGAAAAGTCTTATTGTATCAACAATCTTGGCTTCACCACTGTTTCCTAAACTGAAGCATACTGTTAAGGATTATGCTTCATTTGCATAAAAATAATGTCATAAAAGAGAAAATCTTCTCAGCTGCCATATGCATAAAATACTGCTGGATCGTGTAACAGTGCTCTCTTTTTTTGGGTGAATACATAAACGAGGCATCCTTAAAGCGATGGATGACTTTAACGCTTGGCAATGCTTTGATATATGGTGGCACAAGCATCCCGATCGTCAGAAGGTTGAATCAAAACATCAATGGGTGGTTGGTGAGAACTGAAATGGTGGCAACACATTAAGTCCAAGTAAGCACCTATTCTCTTCACAACTGTGTTTTCTTTTTTTAAAGGTACATTTGCTACGCGTTAGCATTGTACATGTCTGTCACATTAGGGAAGTCAATGGGGGACAATATGAATCCGATGGTAAACATGCCGCCGGATTCATTTATTTTCCAGCACCTGGCAATGGGGACTTACCGGGGCCTTACAGCCCAGGCAGTCCCGGTAATTCCTCATTGCTGGACGCTGGAAAATATTACTCCCCATTCCCATTTGAGTCCCATTTGACTCAATGGGAATGGGGAGGACGGATGCACCGGCACTATTCATGAATGGTGCCGGTGCATCCGTCGAGGTCTGCTCGCGGGTGCCGTTCCGCCCGCCAGGTCAGATCTGGCAGGCGAAAAGGCACCCGTGAGCAGAACTTGTAGTTTGCTGGTCTGGAAACAACGGTACCAGCAAGCTTATCGCTACCGTTGTTTCCGAACCAGCAACCTTATAATGAGGCCCAATGTTTCAATGAATAATAAGCTTTATTCTTATGTGGAATAGATGACATAATCATATGGGTAAACGTGCACCATTATGGAGGAATTCTGTTTTAATGGTATGGCATGGATTGGAAGGATAAGGTATATTTTGGCATAGTATCAGATGAAATGGTATGTGCAGTTTAGTTTGGTATGTATAGTATGGATATGCATAGTATGGAATAGTTGAGGTGTGGAATAGGGGATTGGTTTTGGATGTTCACAGCACTAGACCTCCAGCTGTTCAACCGAGAATCGTTTGCAGCATGATAACTGGTTGTGTCCCCGACGTTTGATTTGGTATTCGTAAACATACAATACCAAACAGAGTGGACACACACACAGTTATCATGTTGCCAGAGAGATGAGTTTCCCAGCATCAAACTAGATATTTATAGAGTGAAACAGTTGAGCAAGCTTAGAACTAAAAAATGACTCAGAGCACAAGAAATTGATCAAGAATCCTGAGAATAGTGTGGCTATAGATTCAAGTCACACAAATTTGAGAAATATTTCAAAACTATATTAAATATACAACAGACACACATTAGGATTATCATGAAGTACAGACTAATACTGTAAATAAGGAAATCACCCTGAAGAAGCTCACCACAGGATAGTTGACTTAATGTCCTAGGTGGTGAAACACATGTAGACTGAGAATATTTTGTGGTATGAGGAGGTAACAGATTTCTATGAACCCATGAACACTAATGAACTATTGACTTACAACAAATGATGTAAGTAGCGGAATCAAGAAAGTTTTAACTCTATCCTTGGAAAAGACACATGTCATTTTAATGTCTGTGATTTTACATGTATCCATGTTACAAGTAAATATATGTTACAATAAGAACTATAAAATATATTTGTACAACTTTAATTTTTGCACATTATTCCTGAATCTCCTTTATGTTAGAGTTCATGTTTGAAGGCAGGGGCAGGTAGCAGGCCTTGATAACTGGAAAATGCTATGAAGTTTTATATTAGGCACAATTCAAAATTACATTTGTTCCAAGATTGATATAACGCAACAATATGACTTAAACTGATACCTGCGATTAATATATTTGCTAACTGTTGATATCTTGATGGTGCTTTTACAGTGTTTGAGTTGATTGTGAAACATAGGCTGTGCTTAGACACATTAGTTGTTCTGGTTTATTTACACAAAGTGTACACCTTGTTATTGATGATACTGTATTATAAACCCATTTGTAATGGTCCTGGTAGTCCTTTTGTTCATATAGTTAATTCTTATTATCATTATTAAGGTATTTATGATTGCTTTAGCTCAGGTGTGTATCAGCCTTCCCATGTTTTTTGCTTTGGTTCGACTTCTTTTTGAGGAGAGCTATGTTCTGTGTTTGACATTTCTTTTAGAGTGTATGAACTGTCTTGAATAATTTCACCCATGGATCTTGTTGATATAGCTTTAAGTCTGCTTGGCTAATTCAGCGACCTAAGTGATCACCACTGCCACATGTGTATGTAAAGGGTGCATATCTTACGCTGTAATCATGGCAGAGTCAATTCAGCCCCTTCATTGATTACAGGTGGATTTTGGAAGTTCAGTTCTGTTGGGTTATATCATATTTTATTTACACAACTAAAAGGAGAACCATTTTCTGCAGCAATCACTCAATATTTATGAGGGGACTGTTGTTTGATTGGGTGCAGGGGGTTATGTGTTATGGTGTAGTTGTGTATTGTGTGCTGAGCAGACATACAATGTTGTCTGTTTAGTTTGATATAGGGTAACCTTGATTACATTTAAACGTGGATTGCGTAGGTGAAATTATCAGAGTTGCAATGTAGAACTGATGAACAGAGGTCAAAACCTTTATTCACAGAGTGTTTCCACTGTGGTTTTGCCATTATAAAATGCTTAAGTCGTTTAGGCCCCAAGAATGGTGATAATACCTAAGTGGAGGCATCAATCCTCATTCTGGTCATGTTGGGCTAGTTTTAATCTGTTGGGCCCTGATTTTCGTGGGCTCGCGTATGTGTAGCAAATGTGGTTGTGGGCTGGTGCTGTGGTAATGTGGGAAGGAGTGAAAAGTGATCTTAAAAGGTGTGATTGGTATATCAATCAAGCAATGCTAAATCAGGCAACGTAGCAATCAATTCCTGCAATACATTGTGCCTCATTCCGAGTAGGGCGCTAAGGGATACCGGGCACAGTTAAGGACATCGGTGCCGGTAATCCCTTTGCGCCTTACTACGAGTTCCCTTAGCGGGTCCCGTCCTTAACGCCTGGTTTTACCAGGACCAGGACCCGCTAAAGGAAATCAGAGCCAATAACGGTACCGTTATTAGCTACTTCCCCCTTCCCATTGAGCCCTATGGGGGCTCAAATGGGAATAGGGAATGGTTTGGCGAATGGGGACTTACCGGTCCCGCCGAGGTCGGACTGGACCGGTCAGTCCCCATCTCGCCAAACCGGACACGGTACCTGTATGGGAGGTAGTCATGGCGCAAATAGCGCCATAACTACCTCCATTCTCGGAATGAGGCCCATTCTCTATTAATTCACCAATGATGCATCAACTGTTTGACAAATCGTACCTTAACAGGTTTAATAGGTCAAACAAGAATCACAGGCCTTCATTCTTGGAAGAGGAAGCAAGTTGTTTCAAAATGAAGTTGTTACAATTCATAAAATGCAGCTAAGCAACACATCAGTAAACATGTATTAAGGAACAAAATGCGCCTGACTACAAGGCCCGGGCCTCATTATAAGTTTGGTGGTAGCCTTGCCGGTAAAACCTTGTGTATAGGCGCGTTATAAATGCCATATCATATCAAACTTGCAAATTTTTCCAGCCCGTGGAAATGGAGAAATCCAGGGCCATTACAACCCTGGCAGACCCTGTATTTCCCCATTGCCAGGGGCCGGAAACTTTTATTCACCATTTGCATTTCAGCCCCATAGTGCTCAATGGGAAAGGGAAGGCCGGCAGCACCGCCACCATTCAGAGTGGTGCCTGCGCTCCCGGCAGTGTCTGCTCGCGGGTGCTGGTGCACCCACCAGGTTGGACCTGGCGGGCGCAAAGGCACCCGCGAGCAGAACTCATAGTTTACCGGTCCGGTAACTACAATACCGGAAAGCTTACCGGTACCGTAGTCACCGGACCATCAAACTTGTAATGAGGCCCAATGTTTAAAATAAAACCTAAAACGAAAATAATATCCAAGGGGAATTGTTCGATCACAAAGCTTGCTCGGCATTCTTCCCAACCATCTAAACAAAAGTATCAATGGCATTGTTCTTTTTAAATAGCACCCTGGGATGTAAATATCAGTAATAGATAGCATGGCAGTTATCATACAAATATATTCCGTCCCCAAAGAAACCTCCCTTTTCTTTAGAGATTGCGAGTGAAAACCAATTGGAATATTGATATACATGACAAAAATAATAGATACTAATAAAATGTCACTATAGTCCATAACGTGACTATTGCATATTGGTAAATATTTGGTTAATCTTTTGTCTACGTTAAACACAAAATCATTGCTTTTTAGAACTGAAATTGGAGCAACACGTGGCATAATATTTATTTTTCTGCATGCTATAATGTTTTATTTCCCTTTATAGTGAATACAAGTTGTGTGTTGAAATCGATATTATTGTGATTGGATTGCTTTTTGATAATTGGTATCTTCCCACAGGCCTAGACATTTACTTTAAAGGCTTTTTAGATATCACGTGGATTACATTACCCTATGTGCACTGATGAGGGCTGACTGGTTATTTACTGTTTAAGAGGGGTAACATATTATTGAAACCATTGAGTGTATAAAATAGCTACTAGTGGGAATAACACATTGTGTTAGGAGTTATTGTATTCATCAATATGACTCCCACCCAAAATGTAGACATGCACAATCCCGCTTCATCACACGTGGTGTGCCATGTCATTCTGATTTATTGACATCTAGGGAATTATAGCTTACTCTAACATGTTGGATTCCAACTCTGACAGTGGTTGCTAGAAGGAACATGTGTATGAATATGTATGTGCTAGTGGGCAGGCGGGAAAATGTTTGACTCTCTAATACGGTGCTTGTAACCTGGAAAGGGTCAGTGGGCTAGGTCAATCTCCATCTCTGATGGGCTCAATACCTCAGAGTTTGAATTTGCATTTGTATTATTTAATCTTATAAATAGCTTTCACCAAATCACTGTTCACGTTAAGCAGGGTGGTCCAAAATGCATGGGATAACCACAAAGGAGGCGGTTAAAAAGTGTGGGGAGTAGATGCTGTTTAAGGCGAGTGTGAAAGTGATGGAGAAAAGAATCCAAGCTGATGGACAGAGGAAGTGTGATATGATATGATATGGCATTTATAACACGCCTATACACAGGTGTTTCAAGGCGCGAGAAGTGCAAACGAGCGGAAGAGAGAAGAGGCGCAAGTAGGAGGTGGGACTGTAAGCAAGAATTGAGATTGCAAAAAGAGTGCATAGGGAGGAGTGTACAATGAGATAAGAGGGAGGACTAAGGGCCCGATTCATGGCATATTTGCCCGGTTCAAAGTGACTTTGCACTGCCGACACAAACCCTGATTCATGGAACCGTGCAAAGTGCATTTTTGCAGTGCAAAGTCCGAGCAAAGTCAGCACATTGTCATTTTTGCAGTACACAATGACTTTGGCCGGACTTTGCATGACAAAAATTCACTTTCGCACAGTTCCATGAATCAGGGTTTGTGTCGGCAGTGCAAAGTCACTTTGAACCAGGCAAATATTCCATGAATCGGGCCCAAAGAGTGGTGAGACAATTACAAGAAGGTGAAGAAGAAGAGGAGAATCAAAAGAAAGAAAGGAAATACAAAGACGAGAGGGGATGACAAAAGTATGCCAGACAGATGAAGGAGGAGACAAATAGCAGCTTAAGAATTGGAGCACAGAGGAGTGAGATAACATGTAGGACGACCAATCAGTAAAGTGAAGCAACAGTCAATTGGAGCAAAGTTTAGTAGCAGAGAAAGTTAGGAAGGGATTGGCGCAACAGATAATAAAGAGAAGATGTCGGCAGACCTGGCCAGTATTAGAAATGTGGGTGGAAAAATGATTGTCAAGGTTCAAAGGTAACCCCTACACATTTTGCACCAGGTGAGAATGGTAGAGAGAAATGGGGAAATAAAAGAGAGACTGATGGGAGAGAAGGAGTTTGAGTATTTGCATGAATGAAGAGTAGCTTAGAGACAATAACTGACTTGGTTCCTTCACTGATGAGAGTATGGCCATCCTGACCGATAATACTAAGCCTAACTCTCAGGTACTGCTACTAGGAGACCTTAACCTTGGTCTATCCGACCCTAAGGATCACTCGGCCACTGAGGTCGCTACCACCCTAGCGAATCTGGGCTTCTAGCAACGTATTGCAGTACCTACCCATACTAAGGGCAGAGCGCTTGACTGGATCACTGATCTTAACTGCAACACTATTATAAGCTCTAACCATGTCTGTGCTTGGTCTGACCACCACATCATCATCTTCCACTTACCAGCCGCCAACCCCCACACCTTACCTACCATAGCTCCAGCCATTCCCACAAGGAACAAAAAAGACATCACCAGGGATAAACTACTCCCCTTCATCCTTCCTATCTTGAACAACTGCGCATCTCTACATAATGACCCCACCGTCTTAGTAGATACCTTCAATCAAACATTGCTTAAAGCTATTGATACTATAGCACCGTTCAAACTACGGAAAGCCAAACAACAAGTCCACTTGAACTCTTGGTTCACCCCACAGTTAAGAGCTCTCCGCAAAGAAAAGCATAAGGCTGAATCACTCTGGAGAAGCCATCCCTGCAACTCCAACAAAGATCGCCTCGCCTCCTCATCACATCCTACAAATACAAGGAAGCGATTTTACAAGCCAAAAAGGAGACCTATAACCAGCGTATTTCCCAAGCGGAATCCAACACTAAGGAGTTATTTAAAATCCTTAAAGGACTAGAATCCCCTTCCCCTGCTCCCGATTCCTGTTCTAAAGACAGTACGTGGTGCAACAACATCCAAAACGCACTCCTCAACAAAATAACCACCCTGCAATCGAAAATGAATGCCAAACAAACCACTTTACTCACCTCCCCCCAAACCAAACCCTTTACGACTACCACAGCCTCTTTCTCTCACACTTTCAGCTTCACCCCACTCACCATCCTTGAGGTTGAAAACATCATCCGTAACCTAAAACCTTCTAACTGCCAAGGTGACTCCTGCCCAGCACCATCATAAAGGAAGAGGCACATGACCTCGCTCCCTTTATAACCACCTTCATTAACTCTTCATTCCTAACTGGAACGGTACCCAACAACCTAAAGGACGCATGGGTTATCCCTCTTCTAAAAAAACGGACTCTTGACCCCGAGACACCAACCAACTACAGACCTATCTCCACTGTACCTTTCCTCCTAAAATACTAGACAGAGCAGCATATCTACAGATGCAGAACTATTTGGAAACAAATAACCTCCTAGGCACAAGACAATCTGGCTTCAGACCCAAGCACGGGGCAGAAACAGCTCTCTTGGACCTCAAAACTCAAATCGAGGACCTAAAAGACAACGGCAAACTGGCCCTTTTACTCCTACTGGACTTATCCGCGGCCTTCGATTTGGTCAGCACCTGAAATTCGCTGCACACTTCTCTGATAATGCCACCAACTGGATTAGGTCATTCATTGACAACAGGTACATGAGAGTATTCTCACCTACCTCATCTGGTGATCCTACACCAGTTCCCTGCGGAGTCCCTCAAGGGTCCTGTGTTTCCCCAACTCTCTACAATGTATACACCAAACCACTGTTTGATGTGCTTGATTATCTGGGTGTCACCTACACTAATTATGCTGATGACACCCAGATACTCATTCCCATCACTGGTGACTATATTGTTGACTCCAAATCCCTTAATGACATCTACCTTGTCATCCAAGCTTGGATTGCTCAGCATGAGTTGTGCCTCAACGATGACAAGACAGAGCTTCTCATCTTGGGTGCGCAACAGAGACTAAGCAAACTGAGCCCATCGTTCAGCTCCTTCAATATTGACGGTAATCCCATTAAAGTCTCCAAAGACACCAAAACCTTAGGAATTTACCTCGACTCCTCACTCACCCTCACTAGACAAACTAATGCAGTGGTTTCCGCATCGGCCTACACTTGCAAGTTGATCACAGCTTGTCGCCCATTACTCACCACCCAGAACTGCATCACTTTGGCCAGGACCCTGATAATGTCCAAACTGGACTACTGTAATGCAATGTATCAAGGCACTAACCAGGGCAACCTCAACAAACTTCAGACTACCCAAAATAATGCCATTAGAGCTCCCCTCAACATCCCTAGATCTGCCCACATCTCAGAAACTAGGAAGAACCTCAACTGGCTCTCAGTCGCCCAAAGGATTTCTCTGAAAGCAGTGGCCCTCACCTACAAATGTGTAAACAACCAGGACCCTAAATATCTAGCCTCTCGCTTCACTCAGCACATACCATCGCTAGTACTCAGATCTGCACAAACCCAAGGTCTCGTGATCCCCAGATACAAGCTCCAAACAGCTGGGGGCGCTAGCTTCCCAGTCCTAGCAGCCAAGCTTTGGAACACCCTACCACTCACCATCAGAAATCTACCTTCATTCAACCTATTCAAACACAAAGCCAAGCTCTGGTTAGCTCCCTCACACTAACAACTATCCTCTTGATCGTGTGCGTGCCGGCTGTGACCCTGTACTGCATTGCTCCTGCACATTACTGCTTTCGCCGATGCCTTGACAAATGTAACGTCAACTGTAACTCTGTTACAATTGTTATGACTACCGTGTTTATATGTCATTGCTGTAACATTCTGTTAAGCTATGCGCCAGGTTACCCTTGGGCCTGGTATGCGCTATACAAATAAAAATACAATACAATACAATACAATAATAGAGGTCAAAGAACTGAGCCATGGGGGACACAGTGGAGATGGGGACGGGGAGTAGAAATAGAAACACACCAAGCAACTGAGTAGGAAAAGCCCAACAGGTAAGACTGAAACCACTTGAGGATAGAACCAGAAAAGCCAAGGGAGGAAAGTAAGGATGTACAGTTCCGCTCAGTTTGTTCTAGTCCCTCTTGCTTTCTGTTTGGCTTGGATCGCTGGGGTGTTCACCCCTCAGCCTCCTTCTGATCTGGATTATTCTCCGCAGCGGAAGATCTGCCTCTGTTGCTGTGCTGCCTCTTTTAAAATGTCTCAGTTGACATTATTTTTACTGAATATTCCTGAACAATATCAGGTGTTGCCTTAAACAGTAATTACGCATTAAAGTTCCCAATTATGATTTGCGATAATCCCATTAACCTGTTGAAAATTATGATAAAGAATTTGTTATCCCACAGGATTATTTGGGAACATACTCCAGGATTATCAGCAACCACAGTCTGATCACCCACTTTATGCCTGGCAATAGACTCTTCGGAAAGTGGGTTGGGCTTCGCTTTTAGATCCTGTCTCGAGACACAGTACATAGTTGTTTTTGCAGCATTTTTGGTCCATTTTGGTGATATCATATATATCTGAGTAAATATGACGCGCATTAATTTTCCATCGACTTTCCCTTAGCTGGATACTAACGGCCCCATTCATGGAATATTTGCCTGGTTCAAAGTGAATTTGCACTGCTCAAAAGTGACTTTGTACTGCCGACACAAACCCTGATCCATGGAAATTTGCAAAATGTATTTTTGCAGTGTAACATCCAGGCAAAGTCAGCACATAGTCATTTTTGCAGTACAAAATGACTTTGCCCGGACTTTGCTGGGCAAAAATACACTTTGCACAGTTCCATGAATCAGGGTTTGTGCCGGCAGTGCAAAGTCACTTTTCAGCAGTGCAAATTCACTTTGAACCAGCAAATATTCCATGAATCGGGCCCTAAATCCATAACATATACGTATTTCACTGTTTTGGTTGGTTGTCTACAAAATGGGACATTTCTCTTATTGAGAGTGCTAAAGATAATGAGATATGAAACTATTCTCCTGTTCCCTAAAACTTTCTGAAACATCTATGAACCAATAGTTGGCAATGCAGGTAATTACACTGAACCAGAATAGCTCCTAATTTTGTACACAATTACATTCATTTACAGTTACCTAGCTTTTTAGTCTGAATGGATTTAAGAATAAAATAATGCAGCTTGACACTTTTGTGTTTTATTTGCTTCAACACATCTTTCTGATTTGCCAGCATCACTGTAAGCCAATAGATTGGGAGTGTCCCAATGTGTTAAGCTTAATAAATATTCGACATGCCGCGGAACTACACAATCTTTGATGAAGGTCATTAAAACAGGTCAAGTCAGCCAAGAGACACTCTCATGGAAATGAAACTAGCTTCAACCAAGAATAATATTTTAGTAGCTTGGACGATTTTATCATCTTTATCTTTCTTAGCAAACATGTCAAAATGGAGTACATTACGCTGAGGCCTTCGGGCTTCATGATTGCCTTCCATGCAGTCCATTTTACCCACGTATGAAGTTTGGATTATATGTCACTCATTGCAATATTTTGCATGTCTTGTGACATCTTGCCTACTTTGTATAAATAGTGTGAACACGTTGCCTACAATTTTTCCATTTGATGATAAGTTCTGGTGGAAGGTGATCTCAGGGAACGTCCAGAGGTGATGTGTGAATGGCTAGTGATGTGTGACTGTTAGGACATATTTAAGGATGTGTGGATGATGTTGGCTGGATCCGGATTATGTTAGAATCTGCCTCTGCGAGGATGCTCAGTCGACTTCAAACATATTGAGCGAATTAGGCAGAGCATCCTCTGTGGAGTCCAGCACTACTTGGCTTGTGTTATCTTTCTCAACCCTTTCCTGAAAGGAAGGATAGACAAGACTGAGTCTTCCCACGGTGGATGCACTGCCTCTAGCATGTTAGGCGTGGGAGCACTTGCCACGTATCGTGGCTCCCATGCTTTATGAGAATTGCTAACGAGAGGATCACGGCTACTCCTAGCTGCCCAGGGTCTCCTTTAGTGCCAAACTAGTCTTAACAGTCTGGAGGATTTTGCCAGCTCCATCCTTTTCTGAGCATCTTGGGAAAGTGGCCCATGGCTACTGATGGAGGCATCTGTGCCCTTGGTTGAACAATATTCATGTAACAATTTACACATCACAGGATTCAAACGCACAACTAGAAGCTGATGTGCGTGTCGTGCACAAGACAGAGTGCCACATTCATTGTTACCTGTGGCACACCTATGTAGAAATAAACAAAAGGAGACTGTTATTTACATTTCTGTCCGATATAAAATGCCAGCAGCCTATTCATGATGGCGGGGCATTGTTTTCTGAAGTAGAACTGGAAGAGAAAACCTTGCATATTTGTGTAAGGCATCGGTGAACACTGAAGTTACAAATAGGTGAACACATTCATATGTGTACGAAGAAACTCAACATGTCTAACTGCCTTGTAGTTCTTCTTTCCCAAAGTGAACACGTTTCTAGAACAGATTGTTACAATATCTTAGAAAGTGCCCACCTGTGCGGTTCAGAGACTTTAAGAATGTGTACTTTGACACTCAAATTTTTTGCAGCTACACAGGGCAATTACGTTTTAAATAAAACCAAATGTATCTCTAAAGTAACTTTGTTTTGTTAATGCATAGGTTTGATCACTAATACGTCAACGCATGTCGTGCCCCTCCTTTGCTTTATCAAGCTGTGTCTGCTTAAAAGCCGAGGACGAGGTAAGACCGTGTCACCTTTTCCCAAGCAGGTTTCTACCTCATCTTGCCCTCATATCTAAAGCAAACAAAGCCTTTTTTGTTTAGATTGTTTATTTGTATAGCGCCTATACACGAAGTGTTTCAAAGCGCTTCAAGGCGGGAGGGAACATGGGAGAAAATCAGTACATTGACAAACTCTTGGATCTATGAAACAGCTGATGCCTGATTAGTGCTCAAATGTACGTGTTGAGAAAAACAGGTTACATATAGAAATACAATCGGTTTTTATAACGTCATTATCCTAGTGATTTTGTAAAGCAGGTGTGTCAAAGTGGAATGTTTCTAAATGTCGCATCATTGATTATTTAACCAGGGCATTCTCGATAGTTAAGAGCACAGGGACCCACTGTCTGGCATGCTGCCCCAACATTCAGTACCTGCGATTTAAGCCATTGGCTGTGTATCCAGAAAAAAACACAATTAGCTGCTCTCCCACAAACATAATGACTTCATCCCTGGTTCAGCACATTTTGCAGGTGTGCATGCAGTGCTCCACTGCGTCCAATTGACTCTAAACAACACATCTCTATAACACCTGGCTAGTAATTAAAGATAACTATATGTATGCATGCGTATAAGTACATTTAGATGTTGGCAAACCCAGCTGGAAATCAACAGAGTGCAGATCACCGGTGCCATACATTTCCTGAGGAGCGCAAATAGGTACATGTTGTAAGTGGGGAAGCGCTGAAACCCATTCCCTGAGGGACACTGAGTGGGTAGGAGCGCGTGGACATAACAAGCAGGTGATCCGACAGTTGTGCGCAGCCAGGTGTTCTTTGAAGATCACAATCCCTTCCTGTATTAATGAGGGCCCGTTATCGGTAGATAGGAGATTCCATTGGCACATTGGAACAGGCACTGCTTCAAGGAAGGAGAAATCGAGTCCAATGTTTTATCCTTTTCTGCAATTCCTCATCTCCATTCCAGTAACTTCTGCTGTGGGTCAGGGACTGGGTTTCAATTGCCTTTTCAGTGTGTGTGTGCCATTGTCATGTTGATGCAGGCTTCCAGGGGTGGCCAGTGTCATTCCACGAGACCTGGGTTGATATGTTTGAATTAATTTCTTTGTGTCTCAACACAGTGCACATTGCTCACCACAACAAGGGTGGTCGACAGAGCGCCATATAACACTAATAATATCGGGTACTTATGCAGTGGTGTATTCAAATCACTCATGCTTCTCAGCTGCGTACAAAAGTGGTGATGTTATGAACCCATTTAATAGTCTGCAATGTATCGAGTTCTGAAGGGTGAAGGGATAGGCCCGCCATGCAGCTGTGAGCACTTGACACACTAAGCTATCCTGCTAGTGGAGGGGAGTATCGCCTCCATCTCGATGTGAGATAACCAATGCTCAGGCAGCTTTCTTAGGTGAGATGTGGCGGCAAAAGCTTGCTCTTTTATTTCTGTTGGTGACGTTTGTCTTGAAAAAGGGGACGGCGTTGAGGGTGAATTCGAGATGCTTGGCATAAGGGGGTGAGTGGCGGTGCCAAGGCATTACAGTTCAAGAGGTATATATGAACTGTAAAAATCCAGTTTGGCCTGGTCCATTGCAACGAAACTGAGACCATAATCCATGTGAAGTTAATTTATATGTATTCCTGGGCATCATCGCCAGTAATTCCACCTTGTATGCAAACGTGCAGTCAAGAGCGAAACTTCTCTTGGTGCCTGAAACAAGGACAATCATTGTAAAGCATAGTGAATGCCAGAGTGGACAAAACTAACATGTATCTGAAAACATGCCAATACACACACTCTGCATGCGTTAGCCTAGTAGAGTGAGGCAGAGGAAGCCACATTTGGATGGTGTAACGTCAGCAGTGGAATTTGTGGAACACGTGTCTAGATCTCGGTGAGGATAATTGGGAGCAGGAGCGCGCCGCTCCTGTTAAATCCATCTATCCATCTCCTTCAGCTGACTCACTGGCGTGTTTCTATTTCTGCTTTTTCATCAGTAACCTTGAGTCGCCGCTGATGTACGAAATCGCTGAGCACCAAGGGAGCAGCGGGGCTAGCGGCGCAGATACGTCATCGAGCAGCCTGGGAAGTTCTGTGACTGCCTGCAAAAAGGTAATTTATACTTAAGACCTCTTTCCATGACTCTGATTTACTTGCACGTGTGTTATAGAATGGCAAGAGTGTTTTTCCTAGAGTGCATCTTCTTCGAGTTGCTTTGTTAGTTTGGGCTTCCTATAAGCCAAGACTATTTCAATGGTGTACAGGTAGGATGGAGATGGCAAATCAAATGAGGAGGGACACACAGCTTATGGGTGTTGTTTGGTTATTTACCCACCCATCGATAGCCCATGGCCATGTTAATCCCTATAGTCATTCCCACCCACTACCTTCCCATCCCTGCCCTAAACAACTCCTCCTGGGATCTCTTTGAGCTCCTTCTGACAAGCATTAATATCATATTAATATCATACATAAGCCCATCAGTGTTCGCTCTAAGCTGAGAGTTAATTGCTTAATTGCAGCTGTAAATGGCTACCGCTGTAACACAAATGTCTTAAACAGCAGTGCCATCAGCCACTTATTCTATAGCTCTTCCATGGACTGAAGTCTTGCTAAACACAATCAACAACAAAGCCAAGAGTTGTGCCTTTAGCCTTTAGACACGCATTTGCCAGGCACTGCCATACAATACCAAGGTAGTCAATCCATTTTCCAAATGTTCCAAACGTATTGGTAGGTAGTACCATTATATTAGTGCCTGGCAAATGCCTGTCCCATGCCTACCCAAAAACCCAAAGCGTCGCCTTTTCCAAAGCTGGTTTATAGTTGCCCTGTATTTGTGTAACCCTGTAACCCTTTCCCCTAAACCCTCACTCTACAACTACACTTTTAATCCTGCTCCTTCGCCTATATATTTCACACATATCCCACCATCTCTAATCCTTAATTCGGTGACCTTACCAATAGGATTTCATCCCTTACACTTATCCCCTTACCCATTCTCTCTGTAACCTGTAATGCAACAAGCACCTTCATGCCCTTGGGTTTCAAGTGCTTTACGAATGTAAAAATAAAATAAATGAATAACCATCTATCCCAGACCTTTCACCCCTCATTCATAACCTTTCAATCCTTTTTCTTACCCCTAACACATCATGCATATCCCTTCCCCTCTAACCTGTAACTTCTATCCCTTCACCCATGTGTCATTAATCCTCACCAATAACCTTTCACCCCACATCCTTTCCCTTTCCCCTTTGCCGCTTATCACCTGCCTTCATGCCTAGCCTTACACCACTTGCTCCTATATCTTAACCAGTAACTGTTCCGGCTTGCTTTTTTTTGTTGCTGATCCTTAGCGCCTCACCATAAACGCTTCATGCCTAGCCATTCACATCACATCTGTTATTGCTTACCATTTGCACCCTGACATTCACACTTTATTCTTCACTACTAACCATTCACCCCAACTTTTCACTGAAGGCCCTGAGCCCCTATCTCTTTCACCACTAAGTTTTCCTTTCAAGCCCCTTCGCCCAGGCACTTAATAGACAGTCATTCACTGACTATTCCTGCCCCCTTCCCCCTGTCTCCTTACCACTCATACTTCTCATCTAGCCCTTAAATCTAAACCAAGCACCCATAAACCTTCAGCCGCCCCCTCACCTCTAACTTGCATTGCTAGCCCTTCACCCACTGCCTACACCGACCCCCTTCAGACCTTATTCCTAACCATTCACCCCTAGCCACTTACCTCTAACAAGTCATCCCTACCCTTCACTACTACCCCTTAACTTTTCAGCTCTATCCTTTCAACCATACTTTCCCTCTAACCGTTACATTTATCCCCCTGTCCCACCCTCAACAAGTAACCCTTCTCCACTGACAGTTTATCCCCATCTCTTAACCCCTAATCTCCCTTCCTAGTACTCTCTGAAGCAGTATCTGTGAAAATACTCTTCGAGGACAATATGTCTCAAGGAGAAGCAAAATGTGTCGGTCACTAAAGTAAAATACCCAAATATACTGAGGGTGGGCCACTTTCAAATGAATAAAAATGATTCATGAGAAACTGGATTTCTCAATCGAACTCTAAAATGGGGGCACAGTGGTTGGAAAAGGGTGTCACCTTGCAAGGCAATGTCACTGGTGTGAAATCACAGCTTTAAACATCTGCACGCTGCACACCAGTATACAGACTGCATGCTTCATACACAGCTTCAGAATGAACCACTTTTCTTTTGCATTACTTTCAAAAGGGAAATAAATGCCTCTTTAATGGAGAAATAAAACATTATGATACGCTGGGAAACCTAACATGGTGTGAACACATATTTTTTTTTTACCTTTGTGTCAGAAAACCTCTCCGAATCGTCTCGAGTAGTTCTAGGTGCACTATAAATGGCATAGCGTGCTCCATACGGCGGGTGCTAATGATATTTCAAGTAAATGCGAATTTCCGTGCCCATACAGAGGGTTTCCGTGCCCACACATAAGAATTATGTGACCAGAGTGATCCCCTGCCCTTACAGAGGAATTCCGTGACCGGAGGAATTCTGTGCCCAGAGCAATCCCCTGCCCATAGGAAGAATTCCGTGCCCAGAGGAATTCTATGCCCAGAGCAATCCCGTGCCCATACAGAGAAATTCCGTGCCCAGAGGAATTCTGTGCTCAGAGCAATCCCCTGCCCATAGAGAGAATTCCGTGCCCAGAGGAATTCTATGCCCAGAGCAATCCCCTGCCCATACAGAGAAATTCCGTGCCCAGAGGAATTCTGTGTGCCCAGAGGAATTCTGTGATCAGAGAAATCCCCTGCCCATGCAGAGGAATTCCGTGCCCAGAGGAATTCTGTGCTCAGAGCAATCCCCTGCCCATACCGAGGAATTCTGTGCCCAGAGGAATTCCGTGCCCATATATTTATGTGCCCACATTAATCCCTTGCCCATTCAGAGGAAATCCGTGTCCATACAGAAGAATTCTGTGTCCAGAGGAATTCCGTGCCCAGAGGAATTCTGTGTGCCCAGAGGAATTCTGTGATCAGAGAAATCCCCTGCCCATGCAGAGGAATTCCGTGCCCAGAGGAATTCTGTGCTCAGAGCAATCCCCTGCCCATACCGAGGAATTCTGTGCCCAGAGGAATTCCGTGCCCATATATTTATGTGCCCACATTAATCCCTTGCCCATTCAGAGGAAATCCGTGTCCATACAGAAGAATTCTGTGTCCAGAGGAATTCCGTGCCCAGAGGAATTCCTTTCGAGGAGGAATTCTGTGCCCATACAGAGGAATTTCGTCAGCATAACGAGGGATTCCACGCCCATAAAGAGTAATCCCCTGCCCATACAGGGAAAATCCCTACCCATAGAGATTAATCCCGATCCCAAAGTAATTCCGTGCCAGGAGGAATTTCGTAACCAAAAAGAGGAATCCGTAAATTGCCTTTGTACAATGCTCGTATTAGGGCATGTGATGGTTCTTCACTTGGCCCCCCTCAAGGTTTAGTGTTACATTCCCACTGATGCCAGAGATCTCTTGGGTTCTCTCAGAAAACAATTGGAACATGAAATGTGAAAATAAAAGAGAACATACATGCAGTGTTTATTTTTCCTTGCAAACAGATGTTTTACACCTTTGCTACCTGCATTACTAACATGTGTGGTAACATGCTGCTCGATTTCTACTCTGCAAACAGAAAGGAACACCTGCCGAGTGATCAGGAAATGACAACTGGAAACTAATGAGAAATCACATTCACTCCCAGTGCACCTGATCAGAGATCGTTGCTCTGCTTGTGTGCAGAAAAGGCCGCTTCTGCTTTGCCGAAAGGGTCTTTGCCAACTCGCATTGTGTACTAGCAAAGGTTTTGCAATTTGAAAATGAATGTGATTATGTGATAAATAGTCATTTATTTTGTGTTTGATTATAAAAAGCAAATCACATCAAAAAAAAAAAATTACATTTTCAAGGCAATTTGGCCCTGCTTTGCATGAGAAGCAAGGTGGCATCAAACATGCCAGTGAGGCACTAGCACATGCTTGTTACAACATCCGTGGATATGAGTGACTGATTCTTGGCTGATTCTCACAGGATACATATGTTCTATTTTTCCACTGAAACTGCATAATATATTTGAATAATAAGAGTTCTGTTCACTTTGTTCTTTGTTAAGCTGCACTTCTATTTTCATTGCAGCTACAGACTGCTACATATGTGTCTCGGCCAGGTGCATTGTGTACTCCGATCACTGAAATTAATTAATTAATTCAATCGTCACCCAAGAGAATGCTGTTTAATAATGCGGGTTGGAAGCTTGAGGGTCCTATAGGGTGCTGCACCAAGGCCTTATATGCCTGGCTTTGGAGTGCTACACGGTGTGCTACTCCCCTCCCTCCCCTACTCTGGTTGTTAGGGAGTGAGCAGTTTCCCTGCATACAGCTACCATGATTCCTTGCAGCAGAATCAACATTAATTGATTACACCTCCACTGGCTTCTTGCTGCAAGCAAGACTGCCTCCTTGATGACGTGATGAGCACAGAAACCAGCCAGAGGACAACATCAGTAGCTGTGGAGGTGAATTGTGGAGGGAAATAGAGTGCATCCCTTCCATCCAGGGCTGTGTATATATAAATATATAAACCTCCAGAATAAATAAAGACAAAAAGGCGAACTCACATCAGGAGATACTTTTTTAAGGCATTGATGTAATCGCCTGTCAAACCCTAGAGAACACCAACAGGTGTGAACAGATATCTTAATACTCCCCAAAACTGAATATTTGCATTTGCTTATGTGAGCAGACTTTTTGCATTGAATCACTCCAACTCTGTTTTACATTTACATTTGGGTTAAGTTGTTTGCTATGCCAATTTCTGGCTAAATTAAGCAATGACGCCACATTCCATGGTCTTAACTATCCGCTAATGGAGTAGTCGGTAAAGTCCAGGGAATGGGGCATTACTGCTGTTAGCACCCTAAGGTGATCCTGCTAGAGCAATTCAAACATGACAACACATGGGCCAAGGCAAGCGTGTGTCCTTTGGAGTAACTAGAAAGTACTTGTTTCCACAGAGAGGCAAGGAGGCACCCCAAACAAAGTTCCTCTTCCATTTCCATGGCGGATGTGGTCAGCAGCAGAGGCGTTAGAGAGCTGATGCATGAGCAGGGCAGTGAGGGAGATATCACACTCTCCAAAAGATAAGGAGGAAAGATGGGAGTGTTGCTGGTGGAGTGAGAGAGGGTGAGGCAGGCTGAGAAACAGCAAGGTTGGGGTGCAGTGAGACATTCATCCTGCGGGTGGCAGCAAGTTGGGTGCCCGCAGCCCATAGTTTGCTTCAATCCTTGTCATGGATTGCGAGATTCAGCACAGCTCTGGGATAACCTAATTGGTTGCATCTCGTTGCCATGGCACAAGTACAGGAAACACAGAAATCAATTCTGAGAACAAGTATTAGTTTCCTATGGTGCAGACGAGTATTGCACATTATATTGGATCATCTCTTTCATGTATGACTGACAGCAAAGAGTTACTAGGCCTCCCTCAGGCTAAAGCACCCATAGCATTTTCATTGGGTTCCCACAGGGCTTCTGTTTTGTATCCCTCATATTTAACATGGCTTAAAAAGAACTTGCTGAGAACGTTGAGGGCTGGCTCCCTGCATTAACAAAGGAAAGAAACCAAGGAGTTCTGTTCAATGTTGAACATCCCATGTCCTCACAAGCGTCTTCATCATGCAAAGGATGGAACACACATTTCCTTTGCTATATTTTCTCTGCAGAATCCAGTCTGTACTGGCACTGGTAGTGTCCCACTGCACCTGGAGCATCATCTGCAGCATAGGTGTGCAACATGTGGCTCTCAGAGGCGTTGTTAGGGGGGCTGAGAGGGCTATACGAGGGGGCTATACCCCGAGTCTTTTGGTTGTAGCCCCGGATAGAAGCTCAGGGGTTACAACTAAAAAGGCTAGCTAGCCCCCAGTCCCGACTGTCCCAAAAGTAGCATAAGTCCCGGATCCTTTCCAGACCTAGCAACACCCCTGGTGGCACTTCAGATGTTTTGGACTACAAGCCCCATCAGCCATAGCCAGCCGAGTCAATGAGGAGACATCTTGGGAATCGCAGTCCAAAACATCTTGAGAACCACAGGTCTGTGTACTATGTGTTGGCAAAAATGTGCTGTATCTCCTACAGAGTGTTTTAAGCCGTCAGCATCCAGGCTACTTTGACTCACAAAATCTCAACATATCTCACTAGCCCCCATGCAATGGTTGCCAGTGGCCATACAAATTGAATGTAAGTATCAGTGTTTGATCCCTGGGCAGTCCGTTGTTGGGGAGAAGCTGGACCCCCCCCGCAGGGCAGTGGGGGGCCAGCAGCCATACCCTCACCAGCTATGGGAGGCCCCAACACCTCCCATATGGCCCCCAGAAATGCAACAGAGTCCCAAGCAGGCAGCAGCATGTTTCAAACTGCATTTATTTCTGGGCAAAGAAAAGAAAAAAAACACACAGAGCATCGTGCACATCGCGAGTTCAGGCGCCGTCTCCCCCGGGGCTGGCTTGCAAGCCAGCTTTGTAATCACACTGCAGGCTGACCTCACAGAATTGGATCAGCTCCCAGAAACCTATCTCCTCCTGCTATTGGCTGCTAAGTGGTAGGTTACCTATGTAGCCCTTATAGTGAGCCTGACAATTGGGTGTTAGCCTTTCTGCGTCAGTGGGTTGATTTAGCTGTGCCAGCCCCCATTACCTAATTCTATCCTGTTACATTATGACTTTGTTCCCATAACTTTTTAGCTGAACAAGCAGTTTGCACCTGGGCTCTGGGCGCAGATTGGCTGGGCTGCGCCATTCTTGTTACAATTTATGTTTCACATGTTGTGCGAGTCCTTGAGAAAATGTCTTTCTTTCCCGAAAAGAAAAAAAAACACACTGGGTTGCCGTGATTTATTCGCATTTGTGGCAGTCTTATCTTGAATGTGTGGCCTTGGCAGTTCGGGGGTTTTGCGAGGAACATTGTTGAAGGCTCCCGCAGCCAGTGTTCAGTGAGTGAAATGAACTTGGCTGTAATTTTCCTGAAACATGGCTTTACACTGTGCATTTAGACCATGTTAATTCATATAGGCATTTGCAAGCCTTTAAACAGGGATTTTTGTGTTTGTAGATTCTGATATTGCAGCATTGATTCTAATGTAGCATGGAAGTTGCACTGTTGGTGAAGTGGGTGTGTTTCAGCATATTTGTCACCCATGGGTGCGCTGGGGCCTGGTTCAAATGATAAGTGCGCTCCTTGTTCTTCCTGCTGTTCTTCTATATATGCGCTTGGGGTGAGGGGGCATGGGTTTGGTCTCGATTTTCCCTCTTCACCGTGGTCCAAGTACCTGCGTTTTTGATTATCAGCTAAATCACATTCTTTGCACAGCAAACTCTAAAAGTATTGATTTGCAAAAATTTAGAAATCATAGAACAATAGGTTGTGTGCTCTCACATGTACCATCAAGAGTATGGAATACTATACGACTCCATTTTAGAGACATCGCCGACCACCTGAGGTTGTACTACAGAAATATTTGGACAGCGTTAGCACTAGGGCAAACATGGCCCTATTGCAAAAAATGCATTAAACGTGTGGAGGAACCTTTTCAAGAGGTAATAGTGCAATCAACACATGCCATTAAATATTACATAACATAACATGTTCAATGAGCCATTTCACTTCAGTGAAGCTCTACAATGGGCAATTTTCATAACATTTGGAGGTATAAGTCCTCTGAAGACCACATTGTTTGCATCCCATTCACTTTCCCAATCAGTGCCCTATTTCTCTAGACACATATTCCCAAAAGTGGTGTAGTGTCCAGTCAAAGGCCACTAATGAATGCAGTAGTTATTGATTCTAGGTCGTAATTATTTCATAGCCATATTATTTCTAACGTAGATACTATGTATGCACTATGAATGTACTTGTATGTCATATTCATGAAGGCCGAATGTCCTTTAGAATCAGTTGCAACGAGAGTTATGTGTGTCTTTGGATTGAGTATGAACATGTTTACTCCCTGTTCATACTATTTCTAAGTAATTACATATCCACCCGAAGCCACCTGTTGCTTAAGGCATTTTTTATCTTAATAATGATAGTGCTGAATTAAATGTTGCCTTGCGAAGTGAAGTCATTATGCAGAAATAGTTTCTAAAACTAGTTAAACTATTAACAGTCAGGAAAAGATTAGTAACTTATGTGGCATTACCATTACATCATCCTACATGAAAAAAATCATTGTATAGCTTCTGCAATCCATTTTTTTAAACAGATCCAATTTAAGTAGACAAGGAATACAAATAAAGAGTACAACAATCCATCTTGACCCATCTCCGTGATGTCTACTGGATGCTTCACTTACTTCTACCTTTATAACACTGGTTCTATGTTATTATAGTGACAATCTTTTTTCAATGGGTTTTTACTGAAATCTTTTTTTTTAAACTCATTGAAATGTTTTATGTTTATTTTGGTGGTTCCTCCAACCCCACCCTCCCCTATTAATTTAACATTATTGCCTTTCCCTCTACCCCTTATATACCCTTATCCACTACCCCATATTTCTTTCAATTTTTTTTTAAATAGGTAAAAATCCCATTGATAAAAAGACAGCTGATATAACAATGTTGTACCCAAATTGGCTGTGCCAATCCTATGACATCTAACATAGACACCCGCCAGCAACACTACCGTGCCCAGATACATGCTCTACCCACTGCCCTGTGATGTTACCCCATGGTAGGTGCTGTATCTAATGCAACATCCTACTCATATGTCCTGGTTTCCACAATGGCAAATAATGATCAACCACAGAAGAAAGCAAATGCCATATTTACAAATGCATATCCTTCATTCCATTCCCAAAATGGCCAAGAAGATTCCCCAAATTCAATGGGTCCCTTATCCCCTAGGACACCCCTCCAAACCTCCAGTTGCCAAGCCTTTGAATGCAATTATAATATGTAATTGAAATTGGAGCCAGGACAGAGAAAGAATTACTGTCTTTTCCATAGTCAATTTTTAAAATGTACTGTCATATGAAACTTTTGTGATCCTTCTGCCTTTAGAGAGGAAAGCTACAGTTCAAAGCAGTTCATGAGTCTCCTCTTCATCCAGACAGGTTAGAATGCACCTTAAGAAAAACCTTTATATATGACCCAGACCAGGCTTCATGCCATCCACCCACAGATCTCCCACTGTTGTCCCAGATGTGAGAGTGCCTCCACAGGATTTTGGCATAGGACATGGGATTGCCCGAGTATTAAACCTACTGGGCAGAAGTACCTGCTAAACTAAATTCCTGGGTACATAGCTTATAACAGTATACACCAGAGGTGTGTCTTTGGGGATTGGTCCCAGGAGGGAAAAGGGCTAAAACACAAAATAAATGGTGCCATGTATGTTAATATTGGCCAAACTAAGGATTGCAATATAATGGAAATGCCCTAGAGGCTGTTAGAAATTGATTGTTAGTCTAAATGTAGGGAATTAGTCTATAACCACCTCTCTGTTGTTATACATTTTATTTTGGGATCATTGGCTAGGGAATTACCAAGCTCTATACCTCACTAGGCACACTTGATTTCCAAACGATTGCACATCATACAGCAGACTTCAACACAATATGTTGTAAACTGAATCAGCCATGCGTTAACAGTCCAAAACACAGGCTTTCACAATTATACCCTCAGGCAATTTATATTCATTCAGCAAACCAGAATAAAACATATGCAGCAGAGAGACATCAGAGTTATATTCTCAATGAACATATGAAAAGAATACAGGAAAAGACACTTTCGATTGGGAGAAAAGAATATTCTTTGTAAAAATAAGATCCACGCAGTCTCAACTCCCCACCTAGTACCTTGGCCATGTAAACAATCTGATCTACAATTCCACTTACCCCCTGTCCTCAATTAAAGTTAAAATAAAGCAATAGATTTACCCATGCATGTTATTATGGAAAAGAAATCATGATATGCAATTTCACACTGACATTTTCCAGTTGCCTTTAAAAAGCTAACTAGCATTCATGGATAATGTCTGTATCGTGATTAAACCCTTGTATAGATTATTCCCAAAATTAGATTTCGAGAGCTTCCATATTTTTCAGCAACCATAACAAACACAGAAATTCCCTTCTAGGTCACTTTGACCTGGCCAAATCAAGATACACTTGCAGGAAAGCCAAACACAAGACTTTGGTAATCCCTATTTATACTTACTCCACTTGAATGGAGATTCCATTCGACCGAGCTCTGCTAGCTAGTATGCAGGTTGGATCCCATCTCAGCATCAGCCCGCACAGACCCCCCTTCTTGGCCTTGGCTCACTGCAGCTTAGAAGTCTGACGTGAAACCGAGCACACAGATATCGCAGCCTTTAATGCCTGCCAGGCTCGGCCCGTTGCCTTAGGCTCTGAGAGCACAGCCTTTACAATTTTCGAAAAACACAGCTTCAGTTCCTTGCTTGAAATCAGGTTTTTTTTTTCAAACCAGAAGCCCTGCTCTTTAAAATCTTAGCAATGCAATAGACAGAGGAGGCTCTATCAAAGCCAGAAGAGCAAACAACAAAAACAGCCCTCTCATGGACACAGCAAACAACAAAAGCCTTGCCTCCCATCATGCAGTTTCTTATATAGTTTTCTGCAGAATTGAGCCCCAATCTATAGAAGCTGCACATCTTAGCCACCAACTCTTGTCGAAGTCACCTCCTTCTGTCCCAGTCCATTGTGCCAGCAGCATGTGACAACATCTTCCAGTGTCTTCTAGCATATTTCAGCTCAGCCCTTCTCCGTATTGGACATAATCCAGAACACAACACCCCAATGTAACTTATTATTCCTTCCTCTTTTCCTGTTCAGAACAATAAAGCCTTATACTCAGGGTCTTCTAAACAACTGCACCCAGCACAGGCTCAGAATCTCGCTTGCAAGTGTAGCTTCACTTTATTTTCTGAAAACTGTAGCTCACAACCAGTGTGTTTATGCACCTGCCACATTCACACAGAGTCTATGGCCTGCAAATCTAGCCCCACAAGGATCCCTATATTAGCTACATTATCCCCTGTTTGCAACACGTGCGTGTTACACATTAGTAATTAGTATTGCTAATAAGACCTACAGCACACAGTACAAGGCATGTGCTCCGGTATTAGTTTCATTTGTAACTTGTGCACACTGTCTCTGCTAAAATCAGTGACACTGATGAAAGTTGTGTACAGTTATAATCACTACACTGCATTATTCCAACATTGCCCACTGGTGCAGTCCTGGGTTGGAGATGTGCAGTGTTTGGGGATGGCAGGAGCAGAGATTTAGAGGAGACAGAGGGAGCCAGAGAGGAGGATTATGAAGGGCTGGATTGGGGACAAATACTCAAAGAGTGAATGACCTCACAGACTTACAGCCCCCCTTAATAGAGTTGTTTTAGTAAATTGTGGTTTATATGTTTGACCCGGTTACTAGGGAAGGGTTGCAAGTGAGTGGGAAATATACTTCTTGCATCCCGTTTGGGAAATATACTCTTTCGGACATGGTCCCGGAATTTCCTGGAGTGATTACTTATATCGTGAGCAAAGGTGATGATGTAAACTGTTATGTGCAACAGTTAATAATTGAGAAAATAAAACAATACACAATAAAAAAAAGAATAACCTTTAACTTAGAAGGATCCAACTGATAACCTTCAGCCTGAAAGTATAAAAGAAATATTTAGGTGTACAGCTAAACTCCACTGAGTCTCTGCTGATTTCCAGTCATATACAAATGTGCCTATTGTTAGACTTCTGTGGTTAGCTGTTGTGAGTAAAGCTGGATTTATTGTCTTTGAAAATTAAGTTAGTAAGTGTACATGCACAGCCCCTTGGCACCTTCTCTTGTGGATCCAAGGTGCTACTTGAATGTCCTTGGAGATGGGAGGGTTGACTCATTCAGGAAAATATGATGTTTAGACGTGTGCATGGTATACCAGTGTAGACTTACTCTCCTTGACCTCTTTTGTGTGAAGAAAATCCAAATTTTGCACATTGACTACGATATGCCAGTTTAGCAGTTTACCATTTAAGAAATTGATTGGTATCTGACAGCTCTTTGTTTGTACATGACAATGCCATATTTGATTCTCACTTGTGCTCTGTTTTTCCTCTAATTTGGATACTCAAATTATTGATGTCCCCCATGTTGGTGAAATATCTTCAATCTTATTGGAAAGTTCTTGAAGATGCTTGTCCAATGTGTTTTTGCATATACCATATTTCTGTAGCAATCTTCTCCTGCCCTATTGACAGCTGTGACAGTAGTGCCAATACATGGGATCGTCAATAGATTGTTTGGTCAACATGGAAGATGGTGCTATTTTCTCAGGTTGAATAATCAAGCCATAATCTGATGGAGATGGTGGATGTACAGTTGTGCTGATTCTATCTCTAGGAGCAATGCTTGTCAATGGGCCTCATTATGAGGAATGTGGTAGAGGGTTAACGGTGCCGGTAGAGCTTCCGACGCCGTTAACCCTCTTCTGCCTCATTACGAGGTCTGCTCGCGGGTCCGGCTAAGGACTTCTGGTAAAACTAGGCGTCCATAGCGGGACCCGCTAGCAGACCAGGATGCTAACAATGGGCCCGTCAATAACGGGCCCATTGTTAGCATCCTCCCCATTTCCATTGAGCCCTATGGGGGCTCAAATGGGAATGGGGATGTACCGGGTCCGGGTCCCAGGAAAGTGGATTACTGGGCCCTCCAAGGTCAGAATGGCCCGGTAATTCCTCATTCCTGGAACCCGGACCCGGTACCCGGTATGGGAAGAGCGGCATGGCTACCCCCATACTCATAATGAGGCCCAATATCTCCAAATGCTCTTCTGACTGTCAACTGGCCCTTTTACCCTATATTTACTACAGCTTAGATACGTTCAAGAACAGCAGGCCATGTCCTTCACCTTGCACCTTCACTTCATGGGTTCTCAGTTGGAATGCATTTAGGCTTTTTCCATTTTAGTACTCGCTTTCTGTGCCTTACTCAGAGTACACACTTTCTCTGATGGGACTGATGTATCCTGTTCCCCCTCAGATGTTTACTCCTGCTTTTTTTCTCCTTTCTTTTTCTGTGATTTGGTGCATTGGTGCAGGAGTAATCTCAAATAGATTGTCTAGGCCTAAATTTCTTCTGTTCCCTATGCATGTTCAAGGTGTTGCTTGGTGCTGATATCTATGCCTTGATTATTAATTATTGTTTGCATATTGAGAAAAACACATTTAAACAGTCAATTGGTTTAAAATGTCTGTTCCAGCCCTAAAACAAGAGTATGCAGCAAGGGGTTTTTCTGTATTGCTATTCATTATCATTGTGCAGATCTTATAGAGGGTGATGAGTAGTACAGTATCGGTTTATCAAAATTGTAACAAGAAGGGATGCTTTTATTTTAGATGTTGTAATCCCCCTTCTCTGCATGGAGCACTCAGTTGCTTGGTCTATGGTGTGGCAGTCTTTGAGTAGATTGCAATAGTCAAATACCATTGATTGTCTTCATTGTGGTGGAATCTAGAGCTGGGAGGTGGAATTTGTGGTAACCACTGACCTCTGAAAAATATGGCATATGAGTATAACAATAAGATTGGAGGATAAGCGAATCACAAAATGGGGTTTTATGAGAATGTATATCACCTAAGCTACCAAGCTGCTTTCTGAATGCTCCAAACAAGAACAAGAGGGTAACATCTCTATTGTGTTTCCATGAACTTGCCAAAAACGTATTTATAGTGAATAACTAATATCTTTACAAGTAAATCTTCCAATGCACAATACAGATCAATCTTACAGGATTCGCCAGTTATATATATGATTACATTCATGGTACATAGATATTGCACATTTATTTTTCACTTTTGCTTTGAAATGTGGGCGATAAGGAGGTACTGGCACTTTTTGGTATGCATGCTTTTCTGTGTAGGAATTGGCAGCTTGTACAACTATGCTTTAACACAAATAATGTGGCACTCAGATCCACTGTGAAACCGTTGCATACTTAATTGAGGAGGGTATCACTTTGAATAAATAACACATTATATACAGAACCTGCTAGTGTAGTCTTCTTTCACTCAAATAATGTTTGTTGATGAGTTGTATATCTGGCAACAGGGTGGAGTATCTACATCCATTGTCATTTATGCATTATAGCTGATATTACAATCTGCGTTTAGGGTCTTTTATTGCCATACCATTTCATACTGACAATACACTTAAATAAATTATATCTATGAGAGAAAGAGGAGGGTAATTCCATTAAAGAGTTGAAGCATTCAAATGGTCAAAAATGTTCAGACCCAAATGATATGATGGCAATGTACTAACAGTTCTATCAACCACTGTATGAGGTTGTGGATATTCTGGCCTGAGCCAAAATGTAACCATACTTAAGGTCTCTATGCCCAGTTTAACTTTCCTCAAGTGCAGGTAGTGTTTTGTAATCCCCAATAACAGGAGTAGAGATATATCATTCAGTGCAACAGTGGTCATTTTGGAAGGCTGCAGGTAGAGATGGCATACTGATGGAGGTTTATAAAACATTTTGGCATATATTATATTAACCCTTGTTAGGTTTATTCACACACATTCATTTAGGGTATTTACTTTAAATTACTCCAATAGTATTGAATTCCCAAAAGGAGCAAGGACGCTACACACAATAAGGCATGCCAGTCTATTGACCTATTTAATTATCATTATAATATGTTTCCTAAACTTTTGGTTTTTATGCTTTCTGCCTACATCAGTAACATAATTATTGCAAAACCTCAGGGCATTGTCTCTTGCGGCAACACCTTGGCACACTGCAGTGCCAAAGATGTTACCTCAACACAAGGGACAATGTTGCTTTTCATCTTCTAGATGCCCAAAAGGGACCTAACAGGGTCAGATGGCCCTATTCTATGCGGCCTGTTTGAACATCTTGGGTGAAAGCAATGTAGGGGCTGTTTTCAAAGCATGCTGCAATAAGACTATGGCCCTCATTACAACACCGGCGCTAAACCATGGCGCTATTAGCACCATGGTTGGTGCCAGTGTTGTAACGAGTCCGCCATGGTGAAATGAAGAAATACCGCCCCATTCTAAGGTTGGCGGGGCGGTATTTCCCCATTTCACCATGGCCCTTCCCCGTTCCCATTTTTGCCCCATAGGGCTCAATGGGAATGGGGAAGGCGGCAATTACGGTACCGCAAATTGCTGTACCGTAATTGTCTGCGAGGTCCCTTTGCGGGTCCCTGCTTTAACGGCTGGTCCAGACCAGCCGTTCAGGTTGGGTCCCACAAAGGGACCTCGTAGTAAGGCGCTAAGTGGTTAATGGCGCCGCTGCCTTTTACGGCGCCGTTAACCACTTAGCGCCTGGGTCGTAATGAGGCCCTATGGCTAAAGTGCCCTATGGTAAATTAAACTCTGAAGTGTTAGGGATCTACTAGAGTACAAGGCAGGGATCCCCTCCACCCTTAGCCACTGCTATTTCTCCTATACTTTCAGCCATTTATAGTTGGACTAATTATTGAAAAGTGAGCATCTTAACTTTTCTTGCAGTGCACACAATTAAGAATGTGGCAAATGTTGAGGATGTCTTAATAATGACAAGCAATTCCAGAAATAGCTAAACATATATTCTGGTATTGGCCCACTAATTTGGAACATTATCAGGCTACAAGCCGAATGAAGATGAACCATTGACTGTTTTTATTATTATTATTATTATTATTATTATTATTATTATTATTATTATTATATATTTTTTTTTTGTCTGGACCTAGTTTCGGGACCCAAAGGGGCACTTTACAATCATAGGTGGAGGGAACACAGTGAGGGAAGCAGAGAAAAAGAGAGCAGGGAAGTAACAGGGCAGGGCGAGGATGGGCAATTGGCAGCAATGGGAGTAGTCAGTGGGAAGCAGATCACTGAGTCGCAGGTAGGGTGAGAGGACTGGGGTGTGTGCACCTAGGTGTTGGGAAGGAGCCGTTTCTTGAAAGGGAAGAGCTGCGCATGGTATGGATCATGAATAGCTGTTTTGAGGTGGTACGGCAAAGGGCCATTTATTTTTATAGAACACATGGTAATAAGATGCATCTATTATCTGTCAACATAGTTTTGCAGTTACAACATGCACAGAAAGTTTCCAAACACATCCGTCAGTTGCCAATATCATTACTGGCTCATGTAAATGTTATTAAATTACTCTTTTGCCAAAATCGTTACACACGTTTGGAAAATTGTCTATCCTCCTGACAACAGAACGGTTTTCTGGTATGAACTCAGTAATAACTAGATTTCTTTGGTATGGTAAAAATGATTACACCACTTAAAATCTGGACGAATCTGGCATGAGGCTCTACACTATCAAAAGCACCAGTGCATTATCATTTGTTAAGAAAAGAAAAGGTGAAATGCCATACCCTGATTTCAAATGTACAATTGGGCATCACAAGCCAAACAAACTTAGGAGTTTATGGCTAGAAATCAGACATATCCCTACTTGTATCGTGATACTAAGGGCACTAGCAAAAATACCACGAGACACCACGATTCATCACCCTAAATGTTTAAAAAAACATACTTCTCTAATTGGCTAGGGATCATCTAGCGTATGAATATATGACACACTACTGGAGAGAACAAAGGCACACCCAAGGACCCCTAGGGATATTCTCTGACAATAGAGATGAGCAGGTAGATGCAGGTGTACCATTTCCTGAATATGTATATATGGTTCTAGGTCATTTACCTATTTTCTGGAGGTCACATATCAAAAAGACAGTTTTCTTTCGTCGATTTCTGCGACGCCCAGAAAACAGGAAAGGGACAAAACTGTTATTTTTTTATTTTTAGTTTGGGGGGTTTCAACCCCCCCAAACTCAAGGTTTGCTCCCTGCCACCCACCTCACCCCCTCCACATACACACACATTTTGTGACACTCACGCGCACACAGATACAAACACACTTTCTCACGCGCGCGTGCGCACACACACACACACACGCACACACCTGTGACACCTGCAGCCCGTCCTCTCCGTCTAGTTGTGCCTGTCAGCCCCTGTGCGCACTTGTGTGCGGCACAGGGGCTGAGAGTCTGATTTAGAAAGACCGCTCTGTGTGTACACAGAGCTGTAAAAAGAAAAAGGGCATTTGTCCGAATACCGTATAAATGAATGCCCAGCAAAACACTTTTTTTCAGATGTAAGACCAGTATACTTTCCTGGCTCTGTGGTCCCCTATTTACAAACAGATTAGGAATGATCACATAGGTATAAAAGGTGACCAGACGCTTCAAAGAGAAGCTGCCGATTTATTCATTAATAAACATATTCTTGGGAGGAACATAACATCACATCATTATAGCATATTCGTATGCCTATCCAAAAGAGAGAGGGAACTCGATTTGAGACATGGGAAGATCTCTTCCTGAGCTTAGTGTATGGGGATCTTCTCACAGTAAGCGTAGGTGAAATATGCCCTTATAAATCCTGAGGCTACCTGTGCCTCTTCTATGATACACTGGCCACCATTATGTATGATGATGCCTTCCAATTGAATTTTGGTATCCTGATGCTATACTAAAGTCTCCCAGATGAACTGAAAGCGTGTGCAGACATACTGCATATGTTTGTGGTGTGACCAATCAAATCTATCTACCACTCTGCCATCCGCTCCCTCTGCCTTCTCTCACCTCTTGATTTCATCTCTACTTCTCTCACCTCTCTAGGTTGGCTCTCTTTTCACTCCCAGCACAAATTCAAGTTCCTCTGTCTTGTTTTCAAATCCCTCTATGGTCTTGCCCCCCTACCTCTCCTCCCTTCCTACTTTCTATACCCCTTCTCATTCTCTCTGTTCTGCTAATGTTTTCCTACTCTCTCCTCCTCCACCTCCCTGCGCCCCCTCCCGCTTCCGCTCTTTCCAACTCCTCGCTCCCTTCCACTGGAACCGCCTCCCCCTTCACATCCGCTCTTCCCCCTCCTACCCTTCCTTTCGCTCTTCTCAAAAATCTTATCTTTTTCATTCACCTCCCTAGGACCCTTCGTTTCCTCTCGTTCTTCTCCCTCCCCCTCATTCCTCACCTCCTACTACTGCTCTTCCTTACCCTCTCCATCCTCTCTACCTCCTTCCTCCCCACCCCCTGCTCTCATCTAGTCGTACTCTTTCCTTTCTTCTTCCTCACCCATTCTTGCATTCCCTCTTACTCCCGCTATTACCTCCACTAACACCTACCATTCCCTCACACACCTCTGCCCCTCCCTACTGCCTCCTCACCCCTGCAATATTGTAAAATGTTCTTTATACTGTTTTCGAGTTGTGATTCAATTGCCATCTTATGCTTGTTATATTTTGCTTGTTCTCATGTAAAGCACTTTGGATTAAAGAGCTATATAAATTCAATAAAATACAAAAATACAAATGACCTAAACTTTACCTCTTCACGAGTTATCAGCAATCAATGTTCATACAATTGGGGAAGATGTAAAATGAACACCAGAAATGATCGTGATTTCCCTGGCAACTGAAACAAATCCCGTACCACATTATGAATTCACAAATATAGGAGAAAAGATGGCAAGATTGAAAATGTTGGCGAGAGGAAAGACTGCACATCTTCACCTTTTAGCAGCTGGTTGGTGGAACTGCTGACAATGTCCATTCTAAGAGGGCAGTAGGAGAGCAAAGGAATCATAAACAACCTTTGAATGTATATGGGAACCGTTTATCCATATAGGGTCAAAGGGATCCGTACTATTATAAATCAGAGCAAAACAATTCTTTATTCATCTCTTCTTTCCAGAGGGTTTTTGCAATAACGTATTTTTGCTACAAGAATAATACATCTATGTGTAATAACTCTATGTTTTAACGTTTAACGTTTTGGCTTCTCCTCTCTCCATATTCCCTCACAGTATTTCACTTTCTTTCTTGGTTCTGCTTCCATTAATGTATTTAGTAATTGGATCAATAAAAATAAACATAAATAAAAGATTGGTAGTTGGATGGCCTGCAAGTACTGTCTCATAGCTGGCTAGACCTTCCTAACAACAGGCCTGACAACATTGTGCCTAATTTATTCAGACTCCAACTGAGGAAACTGTAACTCAATAAACCCATGTCATACACAGATAATAGCGATCTTAATGCGTCCATGCCATCTTCCTTCAAAGCAGCAATCAAATTGCTAACTACAAGGGCTCAGAAAATTCAAGTCAATAAACTAAGAACCAAAAGGGAATGTGTAAAAAATTGAAAAAAAGATCCTGTCTGTTAAGCAAATCTCAAGGCCTACTACTCTCAGCAGTGATGGTGATCCACGCTCCTGCCCACACAATCATTCCTTGATTTACATATGCTTTTTCTATCTTGCATGACAACCCAATTTAGGAAGGAGCTGTACACCTTGTTGTAGTGCTCATTGACCTGTTGTGCATTTTACATACCTAAGAAAGAAGATCATTGCTGGAAATAAATAATGTGCATACCCTGACCAAAAACCAAGGAAAATGGAACTTAAAGTGTACAAAGACTTTGTTGGCATTATTTAGGTGAGATAGGCAATATCAAGACACCTCAATGCATCTGCTTTGTCAAAGGGAAGACCAGAAAAATAGCCAGAACCAAACATGTAATTTTTTCTTTAGCAAACCAGCACCAACTCTGTTTAGCATTTGCAAGACTTTATTAAATTCCACGCTCGGGTATACATCACTTCCGCAATTCACATGTTGTTAGACAATAAAATAACAATGTTGTCTCTTAACAGAGCAGTGTGACAGTATACAGCACTTCTTCATTTACTGACCAGGCAAGACCAATGGGTCCACCACATTAGGAAACAACTATCGGATTAGAACACTCTTAGGGCCTCATCACGAGTTGGGTGGTATCTCGCCTGGGATACTGCCCAACTTTATTTGCCTCCGTGCCTGCCCGTCCGGCAGCATTTACACCGGATCACGGGTTGGGCGCTAACTGTTACTCCAAATTCTCCATTGGATTCAATGGGGAGTTTTCAGCACAATTACTGCACGGTAATACCGCCAGCGGTAATTGCACCAGAATTTGCAATTTTTCCAGCATGTTTACCACCAGCTCTGACCTGGGAGTAAACACGCCAGACTAGAGATTGGACGGACCCTTAAATGCGGTGGTAACACAGTTACCGCCGCATTTGAGGTCTACCGTCCAACTTGTGATGAGACCCTTAGTAAGGTCATATGCTTACAATATGATTTATTAAAATACTTGAAAGTTTTCCACTACACACCGGGCTGAATAGCCTAACAGATTTGTCATCAAATGCTTAACAAATTTAATTTGGATTCATCCTTCATTCCCACGAGAACATAATCCCATGATACCTCTCACTCAATCCTGCCGTGGCCATGGGGACATTTTTCAAGGAAATCCTTCCCGCTGTATCTCTATTGTGTTCATGCTTCCAGTCAAGCCATTACCAACTCTCTAACTTTACCTGTTGGGTCAGCATTGGCCTGAAACATAAGTATTGAGTTTTGAGAACGAAGATACCCTAACTTGGTAGCTGAGCCAGTGTTTCAAATAATGGCATGGATTTACCCAAAGATATGGTGGACGATATGGTATCGTTGACTGACTAATGAAATCCTCATGCAACAATATTTCAGAACCTCTGGAAAAATGAGCGCAGCAACACTCTTTAGATACGCATGCATAAGCTAATCAAAACAAAAATAAGCTATCAAATCGAAAACCAACAAGTCTCTTGGTTTTGGAAAGAAATCTTTAAATGGTGTTTATTTGACATGCTGATTCATATGTGCATGCTATTTTATGTTGCTTTATGTCTTGTTATGCAACATTTGTAAAGTGAATGGACACTATATTCATGTTCTTTCCATTTAGAGTTTTGATTTTAATCTGTGTGCCATCACTACAGAGGCGCTGGTATTAGTGGGTCCTCAGGTTTCTGGTTCCTCATAATGGTATCATTGCATACTATGAGAAGTTATGTCAATACCAATTGGCACAGGCCTGGTAGAATTTCTTTTTTGAAGTAGTATTGTTTATGTTAGTAGATATCTACTTGGTAATACTTTAAAATATGACATGTGTTATTCATAGACATCTCTTGATGGAGAGTGCTACACTTGAACTGTGTTGAGTAAAATAATATCTGTCTGTAGAATGGTGCTCATATAGATAAAGAAAGTTTATTTTTTCAGTGTGGCAGAGATATATTATTGGAACAATTAAGAAATAATATATGTTTTAAGAAGCTTCAATGTGTGGGTATGTTTGTGAAGGGACTACCTTTCCATTCTGAGGTTTTCTGTGGTCGAGTGCTTTTTCATTAGCTCATGTTAGCTCATTATTAAACATATGAAGGGTGAATTGGGCAAAGCTTGGGCGATCTGAAAGTGACATGCAACAGTGCTGGGTGCACGATTAATTGTGATTGAGGCATTTCTAAAGGCAACATGGCTGTGGTGTGGGCAGCATGATACAATGTAATGGAATATAAAAGAGGCGCGTGGACACCCTCGTGGAAATCAGGAAGTGGCCCTTCATGAGTTTTTTGAAAGTGGAATGGGGCCTTTTTCTGGAGTGTTTGTGATAGGAGAATGCGGGCTGTCCTGTGGGAAGGGGCACAAACTATGCAGTATCGGGCAAACCTGTGGGAAATGTAAAAGAAGCGCTGGACAATTCTGGGGGAAAAATAAAAGCTTCTTGCAGGGCAGTGTAGAAGTGGTTTGCAGCACAATGTGGGAAAATGGAGGCGTGCCATTTGGCATATTTTGGAGGCATGTGAACCTTGAATGGGGGAAATCTGTGGACAAAGTCAAATTGGTTTGAATAAATATTGTGGCCAATTTAAAGGTGGCATTGGCCATGTTGTAGGCCAACACTAAAGTGCCATGCAGCAATTCTGGGGGAAGCATGGAAGTGGCATGGGGCATACCAGCGGGGCATGAAGGTAGCATGCGGCATGGGGAATTTCGGGGGGAGTGAAAACGTCATGATACAATGTTCTCAAGGCAATGTGAATGTGTCTGGGGAACACTTCTGGGTGCAATATAGCATTGGCCTTCCACTATTCCTGGAGACATGTTAAAGAAGTATGTAACAATTTATTAGGGAAATGTGGCACTGATATGGAGCAATTGTACATTGACAATGTGACAATGACATGGCATTTTAAAATATTCATGCACATTTCAAGTGTCATGACATTTCTAACTTAGTTGAGTATGCTACCATGTACATGTTCATACTGCCCCCACCGAAAAAAATCAATACCTACTTTAAATTCCCCCAGAATAAAAGGCAATGCCAATTTCAACATTGCAATTTCCATAATTCCCTATATATGCACATTAGCGTGTTAGTTTCCAAATTGCTCCACAAAATGACAGTGCCAGCATTGAACTGCCTTATGCCAGGGTCAAGCAATCTTCAGCCTAGCTCGTCTTGTTGTGCCTACCATGCACAATACTGCCATGAACCTTTCTCAAATTGCCATTCTGGTGCTTTTCAGCAGGGGGAGCTAGACCCTATAAAAAGTAGGCTGCCATGGAGAGGCATATTCAGCAGCATTATCCTGCCCTGGAATTAGAGAGACACTGTGGAGTGACTGTCCTTTGAGGGAGACACCAAACACATGGCCGTTGCATTGCTCTGTGGGAGAGCACGTGAACTAGAGTGCGAGGCTGCATGCTTTTGGAGAGCCGGTTGAAATGTTAGGGTAGCAGCTGTCTATGGGAGACCCTTGAACATTAGGGAACGGCTGCGCTTTGTGCGAGAGCCCTGGTAACTGTGGGAGTGTTTGTGCTCTATAGAAGGGCCTGTAAACGTTTGGGGGATGTCTGCACTCTTTGGGAGACCAGAAAAACGTTGACGTTGGCATCAATCTGTAGGAGACTTCCTTATCTTTAGAACTGTGACAACGCTGTGAGGGAGAGCCTGAGAACGTTTGACAAGTGGTAGATGTGTGACAAAGGTAGGATTTGAAAGCAGTACTGGGACAAATGTCATGTGCATTCTATCATCAGCATGTCATCAATGGTCAGGCCCACTCAGTCACTACTACAACTATCTTGTTCCCACCATAGGTACCATTAAACATAGCAGCTCCACTTTTTTGGCATCTCTAATGTCACGGGTAACAGGTCATCGTCATCATCTGAGCTGGTGTTTTGGCTTTTGGTAGATTTGAATCCATAGTTTTCAGCAATTACATGACGGTTCACTTTTATAAATGCCACTATTACAACATGTGGCACTGAGAGACTCTTTCAGTTATGGATAATGTCACCAGCTGTGGTTCAAACCGTCTCGGACTCAGCACTTGTGAATAAGTTGCAAAGAGATCACCAGCACTTCCTGCATGTGTAGTGTCCCGTATATAGTATTGAACATCTATACATCTCATGGTCCACTGGCTGTTGCTGATGAACTGTCTGTATTCAAGATACCTGCGTCAATGAGGAGCATCCCCTCCCCATAGGATGTGCCCATACCGGTTAAAGAGCTGTTAACAGGTGTCAGAAATGTACTTCCCATTGATGCTGATGTAGACATTCTCAATGTAGTTTGAAACATATGGGGTGGTTGATGTTCTTCCTGTTGCCTGTGTTCATTCTTAATTGGTGTTACCAGCACTGCAAGAAGGTGTTCTTGCAAATTTGCTTAGTATCACCTCCTTGTGATGTTTTCTGCAAATCCTCCTCCACATATTCAAAGACATTTGTGGACGAAGGCTTGCCATTTTTTCCCATGTGGATCCATAAAGAAAGACAGCACATACTCAAAAGTAGCATTAAATACAACTACCTATGCATCATCATTTGGGTTTAAAAACTGGTCCCTCTCATGCTGTCCCTTATCCTCTTCATCTTCCAAGGTACAGGCCCACACAAGCTTACATAGTTTCTTATATTACTAATGTAGCCTCTGTATCTGTGGTGTCATTCTCATCCTCCTCTGTATCACTGCTTTCCAACAGAAAAACATGTTTCTGCCTTGACTCTGATGGATCATAATCTTTATCATGATCATCATCCATATTAACATCATCATCATTATTATCTGACTTATGAGAGTATCGGGGCTGCTGGGAGACAGACTTGGGGTGTTCAAACTCCTCCACCAGTTTAATGAGATGTTCTTCCCTGATATTCATCTGATGTGATGATCATGCCTCACCCTTCTGCCCCTGAGATAGTGGATGGGACTGAACGTTTCACCTCCGCTGCTGGTCTTGGTAGGTGTTCATCAGCCTTGTGAAATACCATGTGCAGGTTCTTGTTCTGGTGCATGTTCTCCAGAGCACCTTGTGATAGGGGTGTGCAGCATGAGTTCAATGATAACTTCAATTGGCCACTTGCAATTCTGGTATCCCCAGTGCTTACAGCAAGTCCTACGGCAGATTTGAAAAGGCCCCAAACGGTGTGTTTCCCCATGCCTCTGGCAATTTTGGGAACTCCAGATGTGCAGTCCAAATGTAACTTTCACTCACACAATGGTATCTCCCGCCTCTGAATCTCTGCTACACTCTTCCACAACAATTACATACATATGAATCTAACACATTCTGCCCTCAGGGATTCCCTGCTCCTCCTTCCAAGTGTCACCCAATGGCTTGTGTCTCGTTGACTCACTTTAAGGGATGGACAGTGAGCCTCTGTGAATCTCTTCTATTTTACCCGCAAAAATCATGCAAGTGTGAGTCTCACACAAACTGCACTTAAAGAATCTCTACTCTATTTGATCATACACAAAAGTGTTGCATATTATCCCTTGTTTGACACACACGTATGAGTTTCTCCTTCACTCACTGTAGGAAGTGGACCCTGAATTTTATCTCTCACCTCCCTCCACCTCTGCTACTTCCCCCCACAAGAACTTCCTGGAAAATCATGCAAATATGGGTCCCCTACAAGCTGCACTCAGTAATTCCTTGCTCCTTGTAACACTGGCAAATATGAAGCACAAGCTGGACAGACATTTTTTTCCATCTAAGTAAGGCCTGGAATGTCTGATATCTCCTCTTAGCTCGAACAATCCCTGATACATGTATAGATATCACAAACAATCATAGAATCACAGTCACCCAAGCACTCTGACTATCAAGGATTCCCTCTTTCTTGACACACCCTAGCCTAGGGATCAGTACAATTAGGATCTCAAGATTTGTTTATTATGTACAAAGTGCAAACAATGCCAAAAGACAGCAGCAAAATGCTGGTCAGCAGTGCAACAATAAAACATTAAAACATAAAACTATTTTACAATACGATGCAGTATTGAATAGTGATACTAAGTTAAAAGCTAAACATTTACAACAGTCCATGCAATTATAAAAGGGTAGCAGAAGAAAAGACACAGCCATGGATCAACCAACTAATTCACTTCCAGCGAGGCATCGGTTCCAGACCCAAGCCCTACCCTCTCTGAAAGCTGCCTAAGATAGAAAAATAACAAAATCAATGCCCCTATACTGCCCATGAGGTTGAATCCTTGCAAACTTCTTAAAATGTTTGACTGAAGGTGGACCTAGTCAAATTACCCAAAATTCTGAAAATCCCGATGATTTTAGACTTTACTGGATCCATTCAACCAGACCTTCTTCTTCGCAGTGATGTTTATATTTTATCTGTGTTAGTTTGTAAGGGCTATTTGTGGCACTGGGATCATGATAAGTTAAACTTGTCATTTTACAATGCTTTCTTTTGTTTGTTAATGGCCCTGAGAAAGGGTGGCTGTTTGGCTGTGTATTGGCTCACATCTGATGAGGGTTCTAGAACATACAGGGATTGTAGTAAGGCAAGGCAGTGAAGGGGGGATGTGGAGTGAATTTATTAGTAAAAGCAGTTCTGTGGCCCATCTCGCTGGCACTATACAAGGTCAGAATGAAGGAGGAAAGTTGTCTTAACAAAAGCACCCTACATCTATGGGAAAATGCTCCACTCTCACACTCGATGATTCTGCAGCTAACCAAGGGAGGCAATGACAGCAAGATGCTATCTCCATGTAGAGTTCAATTGGGGCAGAGATAGGGAGACACTCAAATAATCTGGGTAACACTTGCTTCATTTCACATTTTTATTTCGTTTATTTTATTTCAAGCTAAACATCCATAGTGGCCTGTGGCAAGGGTGTGGAACAGGTTTTGAATGCTACATTCAATTGAACACATGGATTGCTGGCATCCCCAGTGCAAACAGAAAGTGTGATATATTGGATTAATAAAGTACACACCTAAATAGGAAGCAAAGGATCACCCTATATAATGGCACCACCCAGAGGGTTACATGTAAGCGTGTGTAAGTATCATAAGAGCTGGGATAGTTAGAAGAGCGGGACATCTCCAGAGGAGGAGAATTAGGGTTGCGTGCAGTCATCAGCAATTGAAAAGATGTTCTTTGAAGAGTAAGACTTCAAGTACTTCCTACAGTGTAGGATGGATGGGGAGTGCTGCAGCTGAAAGGATCACTAACAGTGCATCTACTCCTGCCACTGGCTCATTTGGATGCTCCAGAGATATGGTCCAAATATGTTGTTCTCTCACTCATTCACTCACTTCAAGAGACAGTCATGGAATGGTATTGCCCACTTTCCCAAATATCTGCTTCTTTCTCCCACAGCAGTGAAGTGAGCATGAGCTTTGCACAAGCTGCCCATAGGGATACCATGCTCCCCCTTCTCCTCACAATTGTCACTCAGTGACACTTTTCTCATTCAATCACTTCAAGAGATGAACACTGAAATGTATGTCCTACAACCCTGAATATCTGGCATTCACTCACCCTGAGCCTCCTCCAAAGCATCACCCAATGGTGTGTCACATTCAATGACTTCTCCCATAAAATCATGCACTAGTGAGTCTTACATAAGCTATGCTTAACGATTCTGTGCTCCTGCTAAAATTCCCAAATGTGAACACCAACCTGGATACAGTTTTCTTTCATGGAATATGATTCGCTTACAGTCACTGTGAGGAATTCGACTATCCGCACGGGGAGAGTGTGCTCACCTGGGCTATTTTGATTTTTTAATAATGAAAATGAATGATGGAAGATCAGCCTCTGATAAATGTGCGAGGCCATTCCGCTCACATTTCATCTGCTTCCCTCACAAAATGCATAGGCACGTGTACTCAGGGAAGACACAGTCTACAGGCACCGTCTTCCCCTGTCACATTCAGCTGGAATGTCACAGCCCTGGGTACATCAAAGCATCTCAAGAAGGGGGAAAGGCACACCTTCCGTAAGCCATGGGCGGCCTAATTTAAATATCAAAGGCTCCATGGATCTGCATTCCTTTTGTCTAATTCGCCTCGTGGCAGTGTACACTAATGAGATAATTGAAGCAAGCCTGCTGAGGGGGCTTGATTGACGGACAGGCAACAGGAAAGGTGGGGCTAACACCCCATTGATATGCAATCTGTATGAAAGGCAGTGAATGGCCTGTCTGGGTCCAGCACATACCACAGATGTCCCTGCATAGCAGACCCCTTTCAGAAGGACAAAGGATGTGATTTGGGAGAGACAGGAAGTCTTCTCCCATCACAAACTTCAAAGAAGACTTGCTCTTTATTCAAGAGTCACAGTTAACCAGAAGAGACACTTTGATCTACAACAGACAGGAAGATGGGAGGGACCTAGGTATATGTTGTCATCCCTTGTCTGCCTGTTGCAGAACACTCTGGTCCTGACCCCATGCATAAACATTGTTGGTGGGGACCCAGGATTTATTCAGTAAGGAGGGCTTAACCTGCACCAATCACTTAGTCGATCATCTGACGACTTTGGAAGGAGTAAGAAGAAGGACTCATTTTAACCCGGACTGAAGGTACAGTCTACCTTACATCTTCCACCTTTGAAGGAATGCCAGGAGTTCCAAAAGGGAAGCAAGACCCCTCCCCTCAACATCTCCCAGGGAACAGAGGAAGATACCAGACTCAGAAGACCTGTCCAGCAGTTCCAGAACTGGTACACAGCTAGCACACTGCATGGCCTACTAAATTCTGCCAGCAAGCTTCTTAGGTGAAAGGTGCCAGTGAGTCTATGGACAAAGGACAAGGCTGTTGCCTGCCATCACTCTTCTGAGCTTTGGGCTGTCTGCCTTGAAAGCACATGAGCCCTGTGAAGAAGCTAAGAGGAGTGCCACACAAGCATCAACCAGAGTCCATCTTTTAAGGACATTTTCTTGAATTGGCACAGGGTTGCCCGGGGCAGGAACGTGGGGACACCTGGGGGCAAGTCAAGATATTTCTGGTCCCTTGTGGGACTAGTGTTGTGAATCAAGACCACCAGACAGCTGGCGATGGACTTATTAAGGTGGCCAGTTGGTATACGCGGGGGCCATAGGCATTTGTTGCATAAAGCGGGATCCATGCATTTGCTAGTTGGCTTCGATGTGCTAATGCTACAGGAAACGTGGCTGGATGGCCCAGGTCTTTTTCAGGGGTATCATTTGCACCAAATGTTGGCTAATAAAGGCCCCAAAAAGAGACCATTTGGAGGATTGATTATTGGAATTAGCCAACGGTTTACTTCTCATGAAGTATGGAAAACTACTGAGGGAGGCTACATACAATGGGTGGAAATAAGGACAACTACTAGTAAAGATAGTCTTAGAATGTTGATTATTAATGTGTATCTGCCACCCAGTTTAAAAACTGTTGAAGTATTCTTTGAGAAACTGGAGGTGTTGATGACAGAAATTTCCACTTTGTATGGAGACACCTGCATGGTGCTGCTTAATGGTGATTTAAATGCTAGGTGTTGTGACCGCCAGCAGTGCCCCTATTATTTGAATGTTGACCCCTGTAGTGTAATGTGCCAATGCGGGGTAATTCAAGAGGTAACAGACTGGTTAGCTACCTTAGTCAATGGGATCTCAAAATGCTAAATGGCAGAACTGTGGGGAAGTCTGGGGACAATATACCTGGGAAGGTAATAATACAGAGGTAACTCTAGATTATTTATCTGGTAATCGTGCATGTTTAACAGCTACTCAGGAGTTTAGAGTGAGGCCTTGCACTTTTAGTGATCATTATTTATTGACCCTTACTATTGGTCTAGGGGATTATAGAAAAGTACTGGGTGATCAATCAGGATGTTCTGGACTTTCGATTAATGTAGTATGTAGTAGGGGTAGATCTTTGTCTTCGGCTGGGGCCTCCCTCTGGAACCGCCTCCCTGCCACTCTAAAACTTGAGGAAAACCATCTCTGGTTCCAGAAGCACTCCTCTTTGCTTCTGCCTTCACCCCTTCTCTCCCCTGCTGATATGCTCTCTTGGCACCGTGCACCTGGCCTACCATCTGATTTCTGGGACCAGGTACTTGCTCACCGTACCACCCACCTGCACTTCCTCCTGGCAATCCCTTGCACTGGGGCCTCTATCTGTAACCATACAGCCCCCATCCCTTTTATTTCTTCCGGCACTTACCAGACTCAACCTGTCGGCTGCCTTAAACCAGCACTTGCCACCTTTTGGCTGCATCTTCACTGTTTGTTGCTTGTTGTTATTTATTTATTTATTTATTTATTTATTTATTTATTTATGTTATTATATTTTTTACAATTTATCTGTTTTCTTTTGCTCTGCACTTTCCACTGCTCCCCCACGTCCTTGCACTTCTCCCCTTGCACTTGCAAGCTCTCAATGTCACTGGGCCTAGTAGGATTGTTGTTTTGTTTCTCCCCTGTACTCCTCCCTTGCCTTGTTGTGCTCTGAAACACATGAGTATGAGCACGATATAAATAAAAAATCAAATCAAAATCAAATTAAATCATGAAATGGACTAGGAAGAAGCTGCACAAGATTGGGAAATTAGTGGATGTGCGCAACAATTCTGAGATTGAGTAACTTAATACATTGGGCCTCATTACGACCCTGGCGTTAAGGGTTTAACGGCGCCGTAAAAGGTGTCGGCGCCGTTAAACCCTTAATGCCTGATTACGAGGTCCCTTCGCGGGACCCGACCTTAACGGCTGGTTTTACCAGTTGTTAAAGTAGGGTGCCGCAAAGGGACCTTGGTGCTAAGTACGGTGCCGCAATTTGCGGCACCGTACTTAGCGCCTTCCCCATTCCCATTGAGCCCTATGGGGCAAAAATGGGAATGAGGAAGGGCCCATGGTGAATGGGGAATTATCGCCCCGCCAACCTTGGAATGGGACGGTAATTCCGCCATTCACCATGGCGGACCCCGGCATGGACCATGGTGCTAATAGCACCATGGTTTAGCGCCGGGGTCGTAATGAGGCCCATTAAGTGGTAATGAGATTGAAAAATGGTTTAAAAACCTAGCTACTAGGACTGGAAAATAGGCTAGTTACGATTAGTGATAAAACAAAAAATAAATATGATTTGGTTATCAGAGATGCCAAACGCATTATGCATAAGGAAATTAGCGTGGTGTCTGGTCTACCATGTCGTAAGGGAAAAATACTCAATGACTAAGCAAATTAAGAATAGATACAGAGGATGGCAAAAACGTTGGAACCATTCAGTGAAAAATAGACAATGGCAGGATATGTTGATTGTATTGAGGAAAGGGTATACCAAAGATGTTTGGACCCAATTAAATAAAGCTAAGGGGGGGATAGGGAGAAAACCATCAACCCTATCCAAGAGGTTGAATGGCTTGGTTATTTAAAAGGGGGATACACAGCACACAAAGGTATTTCACCTCTGAGATATTTGATGGAGGGCTGGCAGTTGGATATTGGAATTGTTGAAATCGAAAATAAAATCATGAAATTGAATAGATCCAGGGCACCTGGTCCGAATGGACTTGACAATGCTGTCCTTAAATTAAATCCAGGGTGGTGTGCACGAATGTTGAAGATTTTGTTCGACAAGGTATGTAACTCCCAGATGATACCGTCCTCATGGCAACAGGCGGTGTTGGTGCCTGTCTCTAAAAAGGGAGATCCTATTAATTACAGGTTGTTTTCCCTTTTAGATACTACTGGGCAAATGTTTGCATCTTTTCTTTTAGATGCTTTGCAGCAATGGGTGGAGGCACCTAATGTACTGAGCTATGCTCCGACCGGCTTTCGAACAGGGTTTTGTACATCCCATAACATTGGAATGATGGACTTGCTCTATAGGGAAGCTGCCCTCTATACCATCTTTGTGGATGTGAAGGCCGCCTTTGATGGGGTTTACCGGGAGAAGCTTTGGGCTAAATTGGAGTTATGGGCATGCCCTGGATGGTTGCTGGGTATCCTTAGAAGTCTGCATTACAATACTGTGGTGCAGATTAGGTTGGATTATCAGAGTAGGTTGTCATCCCCTCAACAGACAAATGTGGGGGTTAAGCAGGGATGTACTCTTGCACCATTTTGTATTGCTTATATACGGTGGATCTCCCACTAATTTTTGACCAGACCATTGGTTGTTGTCCTAAAACGGGGGAAGGTACTGTTTCATGCATGCTGTACGCAGATGACCTTGTTTTATTTAACTTCACATTTAGTGGAGCCAAGGCCATGTTCGAGAAACTGGTAGAGTATACTAAGATAAACGACTTGGTGATGAACATGGATAAAACCTAGGTCATGGTTGTTGCACCCACAACTATAACATGTCCGGTTTTAAATACCAGTCTTGGTGACATTGAAAGGGTGGAAAAATACCCATATTTGGGTTTGGAAATGAGCCCTTTAAGATCGTACATCTATACAATAGAAACCAACTGTATTAAAGCCAAATAATTAACCAATTTGATCTATAGGTTTGTGAATCAGACTCCAGGTTATTCTCTGGAATGCGTCCTGACACTATATACCCCATGTTTATGTACAATGGTTCTATATGGCTTGGATGCTCTGGCCATGGCGGACCTGCATTGGTTGGACATTACTGAGAGACATTTTTGAAAAAGGATCCTTGGTTTACAGCAGTCTACGCCCATTGAGTATATTAGGTTGGAGCTCGGCCTGGTGTCGCTAAAAAGCCAGTTGTGTGTTGTATCTGAAAATGAATATGAATCCTAGATGTGAACTACTTGCACTAATGGCCACAAATGGTCGAGTTAGCAAGAGGAATAAAGGGAACAACTTTGCAAATCTTATGGTAAAGTGTTTTGCAAAGACTGGTTGGGTGCCTGAGTTTAATCGTGGCGATAGTTTTATTACTCTGAAACGATTATTGAAAAATATAATATGGCAATGGGACTGGACAATGAACTATGTTCATCTTTCTTGTTTAAGTTCTCATACTGACGTGGTTAATGTCACAAATTCATAATTTAAGCCACAAGGGTATATTCTAACCTGCCCAAGCCCTGCGGTTAGGACATTTCTGTTGAAATTGAGGATTAATCAATTACCCTTGTTGACAACCTATGGGGCTAGGTATAACATTCCACGCCAGGAACACACATGTCGTATATGTAATAGTGATGTTTTGCTGGAGACCACAAATCATTTATTTACTGAGTGCTCAGGTTTAGGATCAGCAATAATGATCACACTTGGATGTTTAGTACATAGTTATGAGTCCATTAAAACTGATTAATTCTGGAAGTATTGTTTAAATACTCAGAATGGAAGGGTGCATCTTGCCCTATTCAGGTTATGGGGAATTATAAATAAATTGCTACTAAAAATTATGGTATTATCGACTTGGATGTTGATATTGAATAGAATAATTAATGAAAAAAGCTATGTAGAATGACTATCAGCTCCACACACAGTTACTAGGTGTATAATTTGTTTTTTCTCTTAATATGCTGGTCTGGTCGATCTCCATTTTTACTATATCTAATATTTTTATAATTAATTTTTTAATTTGAAATTGTACTGAAATCCTAATTTATGCTGGATAAGACCAAATTGTTTATGGTGCACAGATTCATGATTTTAGTATGAATTATGTATATCGGTTATGACCTATGTTTAGTAGCAGGATCTGGACCGTGTATTGTGAATTGGTTTAATATTATAATCACAATTTTGTTTACTTGTCAAATTGTATCAACTGACTTGTTTTACCCAGAGTTTACTGTGTACCTGTTTTAAGTGTATCAATATGAAATTCTCAATGAGTTGAGTGTATACTTTTTTTAAACAATTGTATTTTGAAATTGTGCAAAAGATTAAGAACTAATTACAAATAAATATAAAAAAAATTAATAAATATAATTAAAGACATGTTGGAGACAGTTGAGTCCTCGGAACCGCATCTGGCTGCACAGCTGACTGTTATCACGCTGCAGCACAAGAGCCATCTGAGCCACCTTGACCAGCATTCCAGATTCACCAACCAGCACAGAGACAACGATTATTGGCCCTGATCCTCTGTACCGGACAGCCTGCAGATGTCTGCGCAGCCTTGCTTACCGAACTGCCTGCTGCCTGGTACCCGCAGCTTTCTCCCACCACTAACTCTGTCTCAAGGGCTGTGAAGCGCCCTGGAACCACCTCAACGCTATCGAGCACCAAGAAATTCTTCAGCACCAGGTACATTGTGGTTCTGCTCACATGGTCCTTCTCCGAAGGTCCCTAGAGACAGTTATGACCTTTTGCCCCTTGGTGCTGAAACCAAATAACCTTGAACAGTAAGACTGATTACTTTACCAACTACCCTCCTGTCAGTACCCAGAATGCATCCCTTTCCTTTGTGAAACTGTCTGTCCTTTGTGTTCTTTTACAGGGTGGGTTGTAATTTGTAGTGTGCTAGAACTGTCTGTTCTAGTAATAACAAAGTAGATATGTTTATACAACCTTGACTAGACAGTCCCTTTTATCATTGGCTAATAATTGTATTTTCACTGTGTTGCAAATAACCAACGATCCACGACCTTGCAGAGATAAGCCTTCTGTCCCGTCCAAGTTACCAAAATTGGACAAGGAGGTCTTATAATTCACTTGTATCCCAATCTGTTGGGCTCCTTCTGGTGTACTAGAGGTTTGGGGTTGATTGATGGTTTAGAAACCGATATTCATCCCTGGACCACTGGTGCCCTAGAAGCTGATTCGTCACCGTCAAAGAACACCTATTATCTCCCCCTGCTTCCAACAATTACTGGTATTTTCCCAGGACTTTTATATGTGTGACAAAAAATAAGAACTTAAAACCCAAACTGATTTCCCTATAACGTATGACCTTTCCTGGATTCTTCATATCCTCTCTGAAAGCTTAAAACATTGATATTGCTGAGGAGATGAGACTTGGTTAAAACTCTTAAAATGTTTCACTCAAGTTGGTTCTATTCACCCCGACCACAATTCGGTGATTTGAGTCTCTAATGTATTAATTCATCCAGGCCTACTTCTTAGCAGTGATGGTCATTAAGCATTATTTCTTGTAGTGTCTAAATCCTATTGACTATTCTTGGATCATAATAAGTTAAGTTGATCAATGAACCCTGATTTCTGCTGATCATTAAATCCCCAGTAGAGGCTGTTCAGTTGTAATTGGGCCATCTGATAAGTGTTCTGGAATAGGCGAAGCTTGTAGTAAGGATATGTCTTTAAGAAGCTGCATGGCAACTGATACAGTGCTCTAAATGCATTGGTAAAATTCAATGATCAAACACGTGTGTGCCTGGTCTATCCTGGACAGTACAAGCTCAAAATGAAACAGTAAAGTGTTCTCTACTAAGAAACCAAACATATGTGCAACAGTGCACCCTTTGTCACATGCAGCAATTCCCTGGCTTCAACTGAGGGAGGGCATAACAACAAGGTGCTTTCTCCACGGAATGCAGAATGGGCACAGAGAAAGAGAGGTGCAAATTCCAACACTTCCTGTTTCATTTCATGTTTTAGTTCATTTAGTTTTGTTTATTTCTGGATAAACACCTATAAAACCATTATCCACAATTCTGAAAACAACAATGAAACACGGTTGATTATCCATAAACAGTAAAGTGCATATCAGAGACATTTAAGGATGACTGATAAACTGCATATCAACACCTTTCACAAATAAAGTATGTTGTACAAAACATGCAATCCATAATTAAATGTTGCTATTGTAATGAGTGTAGCATAAAAGGCCCTAGAATATCACTTCTTCAACGAGGATGGTTGAAAAAAGAAAATATGGTTACAAAATTGACCACGCCCTTTGTGATGGGAACAATGTTCTCCAGTGTCGAACTCTGGTTGAGGTTAATTGGTACTGCAATAAAATACATGTTAATGGTTTGCTGGTTTACAAATCATGTCAGCTTCTGTAATGCTACTCACCCCAAAAGACTTCAAACATGTTTTTTGTAAACACTACTAAAATCATCTTACAAGAAATTGGACTGTGACCTCGCACAACTGACTGCTAAATGTTTTTCTAGGATACCCATGTGCTGGTATAAAAAAAAATCATAATCATAGTTTAGTGACTACAATCCATCCTGAAATTCGTTCATTGTCATCTAACTAGTATTCCAGAATAACATTTGTTTATGTATTTGATCTACTGAATGACATGCTAGACTCCTGACAGATTTCTACAAGGTCATGCTCCACACAGTAATTCAATGTTCGTTTTCTTAATTATTAGTTGATTTTCTAAGGGTCATCCCAAACATGGACGATATCAATGATTACTGTCAATTATCTTATGTTTTTGAACCAGTGTAGGCGTAGCAACCCTAGGCATCCCAGGACATCAGTGAGATTCTCACTGTATTTGGAGTGATGGGAAGAACGCTAAACACACAGCCAGAGCATGATTGGTTTAAAATGGGCTTCATACCCAATGTTTATGAGCCTTTCTCCGAGTTTTAGGACATGAATTTTCGAAAACACATGTTCACCTCATTACTGGTTTTACTATTCCCCCACATTTGACTGAGCATGATCAGTGTTGGGAGGGAGCATGTTGAGAATAGGGCCATTGTGTGAACTTCACCAAGCAGAGAGTTAACCAGGTAAAGGTGAAAACCTGTGGTTCCCTTAGTCAAACACCCTTCAATCGACCACCACTCAATATTCCCCTTGTTCCCCAGGCCTTGCATGTGGTGATAGCACCTTTGCATTTAACAAAAACAAATCGATTTACACGTTTTATGTCAAATCTGATTTTCATTATTTTATATATCCCTCTGCAATTCACATTCATACATCTGTGGATTCATAAGAGAAAATAAACAACATCCTATGAAATAGAAATTAACAAACAAGAAAACTGTCTGATATAGTAAAGAAACAAGCAATGTATACAAGTTCCAATGAAATGTAACACAATAATGAGTCAGTCAGCCTTTAATCAAAACTTTTAGGGGCCATTTTGAATGGGGTGTGAACTCAATGCAAAACAGCACATTGGCTATGGTCAATGGCAGAGAGTGAACTATGCATGTGATCAGCTGAATCCAGATGTAGCTCAGGTTTGCAAATCAGACAAGGTGGATCAACAATCCTGATTTCCCATTTGTCATTTGAAAACAAATATTTCTGCATCACATTCCTTTACAATCCAGCAGGAAGTGTGTGTGTGTGTGTGTGTGTGTGTGTCTGTGTGTGTGTGTGTGTGAGAGAGAGAGATTATCCAATGTTGATCATGTGTCTTCATCTGCTGAGACAGATATCCTTTGAAATAAAAGTGTCATTTTAATAGGCCCCATTAATATAAAATATTGCTCTGACATAGATTGGAGATCAGGATCTGTTCATGGCTACTGCTATTACTATTTACTGATCACCAGACCATGAAATATTGACCTTCCTATCCTATTAAAAAATTGCACCATAATAATCCACAGTTCGAATGTATTTTGACATATTTATTATTATATTACACACAGGCCTTTGCCCTTCAAGTAAACCAGATGTTCCCATTATCCTCTTTAATTCCTTGGTCAAGCTATGGATAATGGGTCTGTGCATTCCTGATTTCAAGAAAGCTGACTCTTGCATATACATACAGTTTAGGTTACAGCTTAGATTCCCATTGCAGAAAAGCTACATGATATAATGCCGCCCATGTCTGCTGTTTCCTTGAAGAACAATACAATACAAGTTCACAGCTTATTACATTCTTCAAGCAAGATGGCTCCATAAATGCAGAAAGTCTTCAGCATTGCTAATTTTGTTTTTGTTAGCAAAACATGTGCACCTGTTATGGCTAACATTTATTTGCATGGCATTTCAATGCAAAGCCATTCCAAATGCACATTGTTTAATGAAAAGCATTCCATTCAAGTATTCATTCAAGCATTACATTCAAGTATTCATTCAAGTATTTCTAAAATACCCCCTGCGTGTCTAGGTTTCTGGAGGAAAAAAACCTTAGGGTCATGGGTTTTCGAAAAGTTATTTGTTAAAAGTCCCATAGCAACCACTGCCTGTGACCTGGTCCATCTGACCATCATCATAAGGCAAAGATTGCCAACCAACACATAGACCTGGGCCAAAGCATTGATGAAGTGACTAGCATTATTGTCCCATTCCCATCTCAATGTCAATACATGTTATTCCATTGGTCAAGTACATTGTGGAATGTATTGGATGATGCCCATATCTTTCCTCAAAATTACCTTGGAAGCTACATATATTTTGAATTTGGATCCTCTACATTGTGACATACTAGACTTGGGGTGATCTAAGTTAGAGATGTTAATCATTGCAAACAGATGAGATGATTAATGTCTACATTCAGGAACATACAAATTATGTTCTAGTTCATGATTATCATTGTTTCCATATAGACTGCTGTACTGTGAATTTGATTAAATAAGTGTACAAATTGCATCATTCCCATTTTAAGTTCTTATCTCAGACAAATGTCTCGACACTATCACTCTGTTTAACTGTGGTACATTTCCGACACTGGAGAAGGAAAGGGTGTTTGTCTTTTAGTCGTGCTGAGCTCCTGTCTTCACAAAGCTGCCTATAACATAACAATGTAACACAAGTGATGAAGACAGGTCCCGCAACTCTCAAAACACCTAAATGTATAGAGCTTTGAGTCCCACAAACTTCAAAACTTCCCCAGATGTACATCTGGACGAGTTTGAGTTTACCCAGTGGTTCAACATTAGGGCACTCACTGTGAGGGAAGGACCCCACAGAGCAGTGCAGCATGCCAAACTGTTTTTCTGTTTCCAAAATAGCTTGTGCTAGAAATAGAAAAAAAGGTTTTAGGTGGGATCGGTGTGCTGAGCGAACTGAGGCAGGATGGTCTGATAGTGGTTCCTGGGGTGCATTGGGGAACATAGAGGGCTGGCTAATACCTCCTAATGTGACAGGTGGAATTTCATGGGTGACCAAACATTTGGCTGAGCAACCTGTGAAATTCCACGGGTAACATTTGTGGGAGTTTGCCCAACCTTGCACTCTGGACAGTGCCAAGAAGTTAAACTATCAGCTCTTCCTTCTCCAAGGAGTTTTACCTTTTCTCACTTTCCCTCGGAGGCTCAATGTGATTCAAGCCCTAGTTCTCTCTAGACTTTACTATTGTAACATCCTCCTCCTGTACCTTCCTTCTTCAACACTGCGACCCCTCCAGCTTATCCAGGATAGGGCAGAGAGACTTATGCTTGTCCTTAACCCCAGGGACACATCTCTCCCGCACTAAAAAGTATTCACTGCCTTCCAGTTTCTGCACAGATTAAATACAAATCCCTCTGCATCATCAACAAGGGGTTCCATGTAATAATGTCGCCACAAAAATCTCGCCATGCAAAAATATCGGCGAAAAATTGCCGTTTTTGTGGCAACATTATTTCATGGAACATGCGGGGGACACCCCCACAACCCCCAAAAATTTTTTTTTCTTTTTTTTTCCTTTTTTTTTAAATTTATTTTTTTTGCCCCTGTCCCCATATATATGGTCACCCATATAATATCGCTGTGACCTTTTTCCGGCGATATTATTTACGGCGACCATATATATGGGGATAATATTACCTGATACCCAACAAGGCTGTCTGGAACCAGGGACCTCACTATCCTCAACTTTATCTCAATAAATACTCTCCCACTAGACCACTTTGTTCCTTTGGCACCAACTCTCTGTGAGTAAAGCGTTTTGCTAAACAGAGGGCAGGTGGTCTCTCACTTTCCTCTGCAGGCTCCCACCTCTGGAATAGCCTCCCTGTTTCTCTGCGTCTTCAGCAGGATCTCCTCAAATTCCGGAAGCTCCTTAAGGCTTTCCTGTTTTCCTCCTCTTTCCCTCCTTCTCTCCTCTGCTAATCCCACAGTTTCTGCATTGGTGTACCTGGCCCTTACGCATCCTCAGGGCCTTGACCTCCCACACCAATTCTTCCCAGCTCCTGCCTAGCCACAGCACTTAACATCTGCACACCCTCCGCTCTGGAGGCTCGCACTTACACCTCCCGTGGCCCAGGCTGTGCAGCACTCAACATTCCTAGCACTTTGTCTATGGCTCTTCCTCTCCCTCGGACACCCCAGCACTTACCACCTCTTCCTTTCTGCACTTTCACGTTCTGATTACTCACAAGGCAAAGTAGGTTTGTTCCTCCCCCCCTTAAATATTGTGTTGTAATGTATTTCCCTCCCCTGCTCCCTCCCTGTCCTGTGGGTGCTTTGAAACAGTATTTTCATACTGTATAAGTGCCTAAAAAGCAAACAATGAATACATTAATAAATAACCTTAGTTCATACTTCTATGTATTGATAATAACAGTTCCTAAACGTTTCTGTGCTCCTACCAAACCCTGGTTGGGTTGAGGAAAATAGGCCTCAATAAATTCCCTGTAAATCATTTCATGGAGCGTGTATCTCAGGGGTTATATTATTCATTTCAGGAAAAAATGCATTTGTACTCGTCCTGCTCCAAATAATAAGATGAGTGTTAAAATTGAGCTCGTATAATAATTACATGTGTTGGTTGGGGTTTTCAATTAATTACATTCACAGTCGTTTGGTTGCAGTGCTGCAAACATGATGAACAGAATTTGAAATTCACGAGATGGGACTCATTACATAAAAGGTTCCTTTTAAATGTGTGGACAAGAGATTACTTAATGTTTTAAATTATGTGTGTAACTGTTATCGATTGATGTTCAAAATATATAATGCCGGTTAATTTACGAAAAATAACGCATAGAGAATGCTAACGATATCAATTTTAATGCACATGTAATTTGACTTTATTTGGATTGCAAATGATCGAAGTCCATGTCATTCTGGTCAATTTCAGTTTGACCTTAGTACTGATGTGTGTGAATAAGTAATTCGGGTAGTGGATAGGCCTATTGAAATTGAGCTTTTACAACCCACGGTCATGGAGCTGGGGCATGGCCTGCACTCTGCACACATTCCCACCCACACTGTTTGGGACTGTGGCCTACCTCTGCATATACAACATGCAGAAGGTAGCACAGAAAGAGGCTTTTAAGAGACCGAGCTCTGACGTCCGAATTCCCAGAGCACAGCCTTTGGTTGTCGGATGGATGCCACTAAACAGAACAGAATTGTTGTACTCTTTTCGTCAAGGTGAACTACTAATGTCTGTAGAAAGGTCCTTGACAGTCTTCAAAATAAACTACACTGTGCTATGCCCATAACTCACTTTTTGGACATATACACAAGTCACCTCAAATATTAACAGATTTAAGACAGCGTGTACTCTGCTATTGGTTTAGGCGAAGGCATACGGTGACATAACTTATGCTACACCCCAGTGAATCTGAAACTGAGCTACATGACACAGTTAAGATGAAAGGTGTTTTATTATTTATTTAAAATAGACTCGATTACTTTAGATTCATGCGTTTATAGATTTATACCGTTTGCAGAACGAGATCTCTGAAGGAATCTGAAGTGAAACCTGATAGAGAGCTCATAGGGCAGTTGTAGGCCAAAACATCTGCTGGGCCAAGTGTCGCCCATCACTGTGAGCAAGACATTCATTGCAGACATGTTTAACATTCAGGATAAAATGGTACCGAGGATTGTTTCTTCCCTTTCTTGTCGAGGCCATTATCACTTAGGATGTGGAGCTACCCCACTATCATTAGAAGTGCTTGTTTATATATTGTGCAATGTGTCATGAAGCCTTTTGGAATGTGTCTCTTTCATTTATGGATCTAGATAATCTGTAGAGGTAGGGCTACAGTAACACGTTTTATTGATGGCACAGTGAAACTGACAAACTGTGGTAACAGGTGATAAGATAGCAAGCAAGAGCAGCATGACAAGTAGCCCTTTTTGTTCTCCAATCTATTTTTATTACGGCCAAATCAAGCCAATCGGACACAGTAGCATGCGCTCCATGGGTGATCCCTGCCTCGTGATGTTTCACATAACATGTGTAGCATGAATGTGAACATGGGTATAACAGCTGGGTCTGTGGCTCAGTGGACTAATGCACCCACTACAGGGCCAGTGTTTGAGCTCATTGACACTGCTTCAAATCCTGGCAAGTCCATTCAGCCCTTTGTCCTTCTATGGTTGATAAAATCAATGTTATTTAGTTGGCTAGTGATAAACATCTGTTATCTGTCAATAGTGGCAGGATACCTCTCTGCCCGTGAAAGTGCGCTCTACAAATGCATCTGTTATGTTATCGCCTGCCCTAACGCCTTCCTAATGCATTTCAGCGGGCACCTAGGAGAGTCTGTGATCCACAAGGAATTGCCATGAGTCTCTACTGATAAGGGAACTATAGAAATCCCAGATTGCAAGTAATCATAGAATGCAAAAAGCTGGACTACAAACGCTGGTATAGATTTTCCTATACCTTCATTAATATTGTGAATGTCGAAACGTTTGTTTGAAAAACAACAACGGTGGTGCTGGAATATTCATGGCTAATGGCGCTAAATATAAAACTAGCGTCGTGCAAGCAAAGCAGGGTTGGGGAATCGGAAGTGGCGGGCAATTGCATACGTTTGCCGAGCACAGTCCCTGAGGACATTTAGTTTGTTGTAGTACTATACAAGTGTACTTACTTAGTGCAGTCTACAGCTCTGTGGTCCATGGCTCAAAAATCAAAATTTGTAATTTGGAAAGCCGCTGATTAGATGTTTGGAAGTGGAGGCAGCACATCCCCTCCTTCTACATTAGTGGTAGCCTGTCTCATTTAGAGAAGGGCAAGAATTCACTTTTATCACACCGCAAGGGGCACCAATTTAGGAGCTGAGCGGAGTGAACAGGGTGGTGGAGGTAAGTATTGGATGTAGGCAACTCTGTGCTGCTCCTCCACCTCTCAAATTCAGGATGTGCCACACTGTGACGGATATAGCGGTGAGAAAGCAGAGCAATCACTGCTGTGCCCTCAGTCTTGCTCTAGCGACATTGACCTACAACATGAACCGCAATGTTGTTCTCGAGGATGACCTGTCACTCTCCGATGGTACAGATGATGGGAGCTTTATGGACGGAGGAGTCAATGGCTCAAGTTCAACCATTCAGAGTTCACCTGTTGAGGTGTGGGAATACCTGGGTCTCTAAACTGGCTTATATTCCACCAGGAGTCAACCAATATAAATGGAGGGATACCATCATTATCAATGTCCAAAGCGTGCCTTCCGCTTCCTTGAGTTTAGCATCCAGTAGGTGATGATGCTATGACACAATGTTCAAGCGCTGAGAAGGTCCAATGCGCCATACATCTGAAACCTCTATCCAAGCATCAGGCATTGCTTCCCCGACACTTAGAACAGCATGTGTATAAATCAAGCATTTCATTGCACACACACCCGCACACAAGCCCTCACACATACATGTGTGTTCAATCTGTTGAAAGTGAACGTTGCTTCCACTTAAAAGCTTGCATACTGACATTCTGGTAAGTGCTGACATTACATATCCTTGCCAAACCTCCCTTTTGAAATGCTATGTTTCTGAAGGTAACACCAGATCAACATATCACATCACTGCTCGTACATGTCACTTCAACTTCGAGGAAGGTGCCACACCTTTTTTGGTGCGGGTAATCACGGTCTGGGCCTCATTACATAAATGCTGCCTTGGTGTAAGTGCAATTTTGCACAGTATCAGTATTAGGGCAAGAACTGACTTAACAGAACTATCAATACTTTCAAAGCATCAGTGCACCAGGGCTTCAATGCACGCTATTAGCACTAGGGAAGTCATTGCCCAGGTGCTAAATTGCATTTAAAGGGTGCATTTTTTGCACAAGGGAAAAATGTGACGAGTGCAAACGCGGTGCAAACATGCACACGCCCTAGTGCAAAGCCTCTGCAATTAAGGCCCGTTTATCCTCATTCCATATACCAAGTATCTTCTAGATGTTTGCTTGAGACCCTATCCATTATTCGTGTTCACTGCGCTAACATTTAAAAACACCATTATTCACAGCCACCCAGCATCCTTATGTTAGAATTGAATGTAAAATAAGATCTCTAGTCGTTTCTTTATTATTTTATAATAACCAAACACTCTTTTTCAAATGCCACCAGTGGCTGGATAATCAACTATGTTCTCTGGACCAGCAGTGTATGGCCATATGTTTTTTTGTTGTTAAATGCATTATTGTTGTTGACCCTAAATTAATCGCAATCAGCAGAAGAGTTAGGGCCTGATTCACGGAGCGTTTTCCAATGGGATAGCACCATCTTAAAACGCTTCTGTGGATCAGGGCCTAAGACTCAGAAGACTGAATTCAGATAAATCGCTGCTTTGATATTTTGGATTCATATTTCTGTGACTCTCCACAGCATTTGCTATCATGCCTATGTGCCTTATTTCTGTTCTGTTTTGTTTACTAATGTATCAGCGCTGTGATACTCACGGGTTTGGGTGCTGTCAACAAATGCAATAAATAAAGCAACGTCTCTGAGCCATTTTGTGCTTCTTTTTGTCCCTCTACATTCCAATGTTGTCGGATGGACAGCCTGATCATTGCGCCATAGCTCCCACCACAGCGATTCTAGTCAGGAAACTTGTAAGTGAGAGAGAGCGACTAAAGAATGTCTTTTCCAGAGAAAAGGGAACAAAAGAATCAGTAATCATCAAATTATAAGGTTAGGTAGGCAACAAAGGCGCCAAAGACAGCAGAACAAAATGTGTGAGGACATGAGAAGATTGACAGAAAAAAGGATATGGCGGGTAAAAATAAACCTAGCAAAGACAATGGAGATGAAAGAGACATAATTGCTTGGCAACAGTGATGTATTATCAGGGATGTGCTTTTAGAGACAAAGGAAAGGTGTGGCTGGGGCGAGACTGATGAGTTGGATTGGTTGGTGAGCGGGGCGGACTAGCAATTACAAAAAGCTTTCAAGTTTAAAGACATTTATTAATATCTGATGTTTCTTCTTTCTTTTTGTTTTTTATTTTAAAGGACCTTCCCTCATTTTTTTTTTAAACTTTATTTATCTTTGCACACAGGTACGGTACATGTTCATGTATACTTCTTTACATTTCACTCCATACATCGTATTTATTGATCTTCAGATTCTACATTTTCATTTTCGCCCTTATCCGATAAATATGGTTTAAATCTTGCCCATATGTTCCTTGGTCTAGAAGAGGGCAGGACCGAGTCTATATATAACTCTTCCGTGTCATGAGTCCACACCATATCCTTCTCCCAGTCTGTTTTGGTCGGAGGGAGTGCATTTTTCCATCTTATTAAAATCGCCCTTTTAGCTATCAACAGACCAAGATTCAGTAATTTTTTCCAGACTGGATTAATTTTCCCAACCTCTCCTAGTATACATAACCTTGGTGTCCACTCAACCGGCTGGTCTGCCATCTCATCCAATGCTTGACAAACCCCGGCCCAATACTTTTTCAGTTGTACATAAGCTCAAAGCATATGGTATATATTGGCGTCTTCTTTGTTACACCTCAGACAAGTACCAGGATTGTCTGGCTAGATCTGCTTGAGTTTAGCGGGGGTATAGTGGATCCTGTGTATTATCTTATAGTGTATCAATTTATATCTGCAGTTGCACGAAACCTGCTTAGTTAATGCACAAATTAGGGACCATTCCGGATCATCTATTTGCTGTCCCAGATCACGCTCCCATTTATTTCCCATTTATTTCTTGCAGTGTGTGTTTCCTTTGGGCTTGTCTGCGCTATGAGTTCATACAAAGTTGAGGCTGTTATTTTCTGTTTCGCCCCGGTAAACATGTATCCAAGCCCAGTATTTATCTCTGGCTCATTTGGGAATGTAGGATATATCTTCTGAGCCTCATTCCTAACCTGCATGTATTGTTGTTTGCGTGTATACGTGTCACCCACCACTTCTTTTATATCCCCCATTGGACAAAGTGTTTTTCCAGAAAGAGTTGCCCCCATTGAGCAATGCCGCTAGCGCTCCAATGTTTAGCTAGTTCCCCATTTAGGGTGAAGGATGAGAGGGGATCTCCCCAGAGTGGCATGCTCGGATGATGTAGTCTATCTGCGCCATAAATGTCTACTATTTTGGCCCATGCTGTAGTTGTCACTTTTGCGGGGTCTATCGTGTTATAGTGTTTTGGGGTCGGTCTGGTCAGCTTGTGCAGCAGTGTAGTTGCCTCGCATTATCTTCTCTGGGGCGGTGTGCTTGCTGGGTTAAGGAAAAGTGTGGCCCATTGGGTGGCGTAGTGTGCCTGTGCTGCAAGTTACTATAGTTCCAGATCTGGTGCCATCAACCTCCCCCTAGGGAACGTATCAGATAACTTTTTCCAGCTCCGTCTAGCATGCCCTCCCCATACAAAATCAACGCGGGCGCTGGTCATTTTTGTAAACAGGGCACGACCCGGCCAGACCGGTACCGAGCTGAATAGATCAAATAGCCTTGGTAGTATTATCATTTTAATTAGTGCAATTCTTCCCATCATTGAGATAGGTAGAGCGCTCCATCGCTGTATTTTGGTGCATAATGTATCCGCGAGGGTACTATAGTTCAGGGCTCGGGATAGTTGGGGTGTTCTGGTAATGTATGCCCCCAGATAGAGAATATGTGTTGGGTTCCATACAAGACCATATATTTCAGTGGGTTGTTTTGTATTTCCGGTCAGTGGGAACATCTCTGACTTGTTGGGGTTCATCCGTAAGCCCGAGTATTCTCCAAATCTCTTAACCTCGGCCAGGAACTTACCCAGCGATAGTTCTGGGTTTTTGAGATACAAGAGGATGTCGTCCGCATATAGCGTAATTATTTGAGGATTGCCCTCTAGTGGTAGTCCACATGAGCTGTAGGGTGACCTAAGAATGTCTGCTAGGGGTTCTATTATTAATGCGAACAATAGTGAGGAAAGTGGGCAGCCCTGACGAGTACCTCCTCGTAGGTTTAATTTGTCCGTTAAGTTCCCATTCACTCTTATCCTTGCATGAGGGGATGAATATAGTAATTGTATCCATTTTATAAAGTTAGGGCCAAATCCATAGTTCCTCAACACACCTCAACACACCAAATAGAAAGGGCCATGAGAAAGTATCAAATGCTTTACGCATGTCTAGTTATACCGCTATTGCCTGCATCTCGGGAGGGAGGGTGGCGAGAATTTTATGACATTTTCTAATATTTGTTGCTGTTGATCTGCCTGTGATGAACCCCGCCTGGTCTTCATGAACCATGTAGGGCATCAAAGGTGTTAATCTGGTGGCTATAATTTTAGCGAGAATCTTCACGTCTGTATTTATTAGTGAGAGTGGTCTATAAGAGCCACAGTCTTCTGGGGGTTTCCCTGATTTAAGGAGTAGCGTGATCACCGCCTCTCTAGTGGTTTCAGGGAGTTCACCATTTTCCAAGGCTTCTCCCATACCGCAAGTAACCTAGGGGTCAGTTCCTGAGCAAACTCTTTATAGAATTCTGCCCCTAGGCCGTCTATTCATGGGGCCTTCCCATTAGGGAGTGCTTTAATCGCCTCCATAATTTCATATTCCGTAATCGGACCTTCTAACGAGTCTCTGGTAACATCGGCTAGTAGTGTTGTTGGAGTATGGGAGAGGTATTGTTGAATCTCCTCATCAGTGACATCACTTTGAGGAGAGTATAACTGTTCATAGAACGTGTAGAACGTCTCTTCTATCTTGCTGTTATCCATGGTAGCTGTGCCATGTGGCTTGTGTATGCATGGTATAGTTGATGGGCCTCTTTCTCCTCTCACTGCCCTAGCCAGTAGTTTACCTGGGCATTCCCCTTCCCCATATCGGCGCGCTGAAACAGGTCTGTCAAAAAACCTAGTTTCTTGATCTGCTACTTCTATGTATTCGTCCAGTTTAGTCTTGATTTCTAAGGTGAGCTGTGTTGATGGTGCGTGCGCCTGTTGGGTTTGTAGAGTGTTCAATTGGGAGTCCAGTCGCTCTAATCTACCCCTGATATATTTAAGAATTCCGCACTCTGTGGACATAGAGTTGCCCCTTATGCATACTTTAAATGCTTGCCATAAGATAGCTTAACTGGTTACAGAGTTTGTGTTCATTTCTAAGTACTCTTGTATGTGTCGCAACATCGTGTCCTTTTAAACCAGATCTCTTAATGCCGCGGGCTTGAATCTCTGTGGAGGTCTGAGTGTTGTACTACCAGGGATTCGTAGTGTTAGTTTTATTGGGGAGTGATCAGAATATGTTCTGGGGGCAGATATGGGAGCTGGAAGCCCATGACAGAATAACATCATCTACTAGCCATAAATCTATTCTAGAATGCATGTCATGCACCGATGAATAAAATGTATATTCTCTTTTAGCTGGGTTTAATGTTTTCCATGCGTCTTTTAGACTTAGATCTTTCATGTGTAGAAGTATTGTCTGGGCTGCCTTCGTAAGTGTTCTGGCTTGCGTCGATTTGCGGTCTGTGTTCACATCCAGGATGGTATTAAAGTCTCCTCCACAGATTGGAGAAGCCGTTGGGTATTTCACTATTTAAGGAATATTTGGGAATAAATTACCGGGTTGTCAATATTGGGCCCATATATATTCAGAAGGAGTATCTCTTTATCATAAAACGTGCCATGAACCAGCACATATTTCCCTTCCGGGTCGCATTCTGCATATATACATGTAAACGATAGGGATTTGTGTATCAGGATGGCTGCTCCCTTCGCTCGCTTAGAGTACATTGTGACATATTGATGGGGCCCCCAATTTGGCAGCAATTGTCCACTTTGTTGTGGGCCTATATGCGTTTCTTGTAAAAAAAAACTATTTTGGGCGATTGTCTGTTAATATATGCTAATACCTTTCTTTTCTTTATTCTGGACCCCAAACCTCTTACATTCCAGCTCAGCATCGTGACATCGTCTGCACCTGTTTTATATACTGTCTGTTGATATATATATGAGGAAACATTATGGTTATGTCATTGTAGATCTCTGCAGTTAGTGCCTGTGTGCATTTTTCTTTTTTTCCTGTAACCTTAGTCTTAACAAAACCAAACCCCAACAGTCCCTCCGTGATCCCTCCCCCCACCCTCACAGTTCCCCTAACTTCAACCATGCCCATGAAATCCCACCCTCCCCGCCCATCAACAACCTTAGCTCCTGCTATGGGGGGAGCTGTGGCGGCTTCCAATGCCCTTGCCAGCTTGAAATACTTCTAATGAGACCGATTCTGCGTGGTTACTCAAACTCGTATATCTTAAATGGGGTATTGCACAGCGAGGTTATTCATCAAAGTTGGAATGTTTTACCCTTTACAAGGCCACCTGTGGGTGGCTTGCTGTCTCAGGAACAATAGCGTAATAAAAAAAAAAAACTTGAACGTGTGTACTATTACATAACCCCGGGTCTTTATGAGTTCCCCTCTTCTCGTGGCTGTCTTGCTGGGGTCGGAATGTGTGTTTCGATGGAAGTCGCTGCCTCCTCCGGGAATGTAAAGAAATAGACTTTGTTTTGATGTTGGATTTTGAGTCTCGCCGGGTATAACATTGCATATTGTACTTGGTGCTCACGCAACAGTTTTTTGACCCCTGTGAATAGTTTCCTCTCCTGTTGTTCTGCCAAGGTAAAGTCTGGGAAAATACGTATAACGTTCGCCTCCCACCGTAGCTCTTGTTTCTCTCTTGCAGTTTTCAGGATCAAATCCCTGTCTCTGAAGTTTAACAGACAGGCTATTATTGGTCTGGGGTATGCTCCGGGCTTAGGTTTTGGAGCAAGAGATCTATGCGCTCTTTCAACAATAAACATCGGCGACCAGCCAGGATCTCCCAGGAGCGTACGCAACATTTCTTCTATGGCTTTCTCCATTGATCCCTTCACTGCATCCTCCGGAACCCCTATGATGCGTACATTGTTCCTTCGGATCTTGCTTCCAAGTCCTCACATTTGGCCTTCACCGTGCCCAGTTCTATTGCCATTGTGGATACAGTTGTCTTCAAGCTTTCAAGTGCGTCCTCTGTGCTTGAACTCCTCGGTTCTGCTTCAGTAATGCGTGATGTTGTTTTTTACAACTGTGCCTTAATGGTTGTTAGGTTCGCTGTTATTCCATCCAGTTTATCATTCAGTGCTGAGAAGCCCTTTTGCATGGCTAGGAAGACTGCCTGGGGGTCCATTGCCGAGGCGACCGGTGTCTGTTGTTCTCGTGGGGATGCCTCTGTGTCCATAATGTGGTCAACATCTTTCTGAAGCGCCATTGTGAATTTATCTATAGCACCCTTGCCCTTTTTGGACCCAAAGTTTTTTGGCATTGTATCTCTTCACAGTTTTCAGTGCGGTCAGGACCAGAGAGACAGACTCGTCGTCCTACTTTTCGGGGTAGCTGTGCTTCATTGGATTCGTACCAGTCAAGTGCCCACGTGGCGATTCAAGGGGATACGCTTCAGAGGTCACGGCACCCGTCCACACAGATTGGCATCACGTGTATGTGCTACGTTGTTTATAATTGTTCCATATAGCCTCCTCCGCCTCCTACACAGCTTTGTAGTTCACACTGGTATAAACAAGGAGAGGTAGTTGCAGCCGGGCCAGCGGAAGGATGTGTTAGTATCGTGCAGAGTTGTGTTCTTCGTTATCACCTAGCGGGCCACAGACTGGTCGCAGGTCGCTTCCCTGATCTCCCTTGGTGCCCGTGGAGCATAGATTGTGAGCCCGTGGTCCATTAGTCAGATTAACGAAGCTAGCCAGGCCCCAGTGTCCTGTGGCAGGATGGGGAGGCCAGTAGATGATCCACACGTGAGGAGCCGACAGCTGCCACGGCCCCCACAATGACTGGGCGATGATGTATGCTATCCCACGGCTTCCCACCGTCTAGTTGCATGCTTTTTTGCCTCTGGAAGGAGCTAGTATATGGGTGGGGGGATCCCACTCCCACCACCTATGGGTATCACCTGGTCCGGTGCCGCACGACGGCCGTAGGTCACTGATATTCAGTTGCCATCTTTTTGCGGGCCTCGCAAGGTTATTCCTGCTGAGTCTGTTCAGACGTCGAGGGGGGGTGCGAATGGGGCCCCTCCCGCGTAGTGTGGGCTGTACTATTCACTTCTCCGAAGCTCGGAGGTCCATCCAATAGCAGGGGAGTGGGCCATGGGAAGGAAAGAAGCCCGATGTGTCCTCCGCCATCATGGGTGGAAAGACGGAGGAGGGCGCCCCCAGCGGGACACGCGTAGGCCCCAAAGCCTCCCCCCCCAGCCCCCGCACGGCCCGATCTCCAGGACCAGCGAAGGGCGCTGAAGTCCCGCCGGGGGATTGGGGCCTTCCCTCAGCCCGCCTGTCCACGGGAACAGAGGGCGCAGGGGCGCAGAGCGTTCTCTCCTCCCGGCTGCGCGCACCGCAGCCGCCGGCCAAGCCCGGCCCAGGGCCAACAGGAATATATCAGCAGGGCGGGGGGAGTCGGAGGGGGGGCTGCAGGCGCTCAACGGGGACCAGAGCACCCGCGCCTACCTCCCGATGCCGGCAACTCGCTCTCCCGTCCGTCACTCCCCCGTAGGATCAGCCAAGCCTCTCAGCACATCCCTCGGCGGTTTGCCGGCTCCCGCCACGAAGAGAGCACGGGGACAAAGTTGCTCCAGCTCTCCGCCATCACACGTTCCTCCGTAGCCAAATTTCACGTGTGTGTTCCGACACTCTCGTCGCTCGATCTGCTCTATTATTTTAGCAAAATCGGTCGATATTGTGAGTTATAATGGCATTTCAGGCCTGGATTCCTCCGGAGCTCACACGGGAGCGGCCATTTCTCCTTGTGGGCAACAGCGCCCCCCCCACATCTGAACAGTGATGTTGAAGGATCTGTTACAAGACTTTTATTTCTGAAGCCTGGTGACTTCTAGCAGCATGGTGATAAATTACCTTGTGGATTAATGTTTGCTAAGAGGGGATCAAATTGTCTCCTGATGTTTATGGTGCAGTGTTTTGTGGAAAATGGATAGGCATTTGAATTGAGTATGTTAAATAATTGGGAAACAGTGCAGTTATGCAACACATTGTTGAGAAATTGGGATTTCAAAGTCGCATTTCCAGAATATAATGTGCCATTGAGTAGCAAGAAACATAGGGCCTAATTTACAAAGCTTTTTTCAATGCTGTTTTCCCATTGAAAAAAAGTGTTTGTAAATCAGACGCATAGTGTGCTGGAAGTCAAGCTGCCAAATTCTCATGGTGGGGTCCAGATCTGCATCGCCTGACTTACTTTCGGTCAGCGAAGGTCAGACCAAGTTTCTAGCACTGTGAAACATTTAGACTGTATGCAAGTCAAGCAAGAAAATCGAATTCAAGGGCCTAAATCTGAGCAATTAAGTAATCAATGGTGAGGCTCCAAAAACAATACATTTCAAAATGTTTCCAATTCCACCCAACGTCAGCCTGCCATAACCTGCTAGCCCTGGACCACCTAAAATGCAAGGTTTATGGATGTAAATCGTTCAGCAAATCAGGCTTCTCCCTCTGCAACTTCCTCTCATTTTATCTATACCAGGAACCAGCCGGCATGAGAATCGGACGTGCTCTAAAGGCCCCCCTGTTCTGCTTACAGATTGTCATATAATTTTCATCCATTAAATAAAGTGCTAAACAAAAATCTCAAATAAAATAACTTGTTTCTTGAAATGGTTTTCCTTTTTTAACTACCCTCCCGCCAGCCCAATACCGCACAGGTGAAAAACGTTACTCACTGAGACAACCGTATGGCCATATCCCAGACAGGTGCAACAGGACATAGAAACAATTCAAGCTGAAGATGGCAAAAGCATCCAAACTAACATTGTAGCAGTAACAAGCACATGCATTAGACACTGTAGGAGTATGGTTCTAATACCAAAATTATGACTCTACATTTTAACAGTTAGACTCATCATTTCAGCATGCACATTTTAGCTTTGGTTTCAACTTCAACTGGGGCCAGGGTGTGAAACTCATCACTGGAATCAAAAGTGTAAGTCTCAGGCAAAATTAAATAGATGCCAATGCACAGAGCTCATGATTGAAATTGCACTTTGCATGAGGATGATATTTCAATTAACTGATCTGCACTAAATATAATACTAACATAAATTAACATACTAATTAACCCAACCTCAGTTAACATGTAACTGAATCCCTTAATAACATTTACTGAAACTTAGTCCATGATGAAATAAGCTGTGTGCAGATTGAGAAACATGCATTATGCTTTGAAAATGGGAATTTAAACATGCAGGCTGAATCTGGGCGGGTGGTAAACTAAAAAGAGTGAATATCCATTCTACTGCAAGCAAGGCATTGTATTAGAGCACAGAGCGTAATAGAGATATATCTTTTTGCTCTTCAGCAATGAAATCCTGTGTCATTTCAATGGAATGATCTGCTTAAGGGGAGGTGTTTTCCTTGACTGACAGGGAGTTTGATAAAAAGGGTTTTGAGACAGAGTAGGTTTCATTTCTCTTCGGGCGCTGCCAGACGAAGGAGCAGAGTACTGGCTGGGCAGACGGTGTTCAGTGCTGGCAAGCTGATTGATGCTGAAGCTGTCCTTATTTGGGTTGACCCTGTGTGAGGCAGGCAGAAAGACTGGGGAAGATTTCCCTGCCCAATTGAGACAGGAATACCACCAACAAATTTACTTAAATATGGGGTTAAGTGTGGGGCTGGTGATGTGAATGGTACCAGTTAGCCTACGTTAAGTAGTTGACTTCATTTAGGTGCTGTATTAGAGATTCTATTTTTAACATGCATGTAATACTGAGTTTCTAATTCTCAAAGTCTGTACTGTGTATTTTTTTTTAAGTGTATTTTACTTGCCAATGTCTCATGAGGTTAAGGACAATTAGGAGGGCTGTGCACAGATAAAGCGCTGAAAGCTATTGCATAAAGAAATGTACTTGCACTGTGAAGTACAATGTGGGCATAAGTGCCACTCTGTGTAATTTGCATAATTCTATTTTACGTTAAAAAACAGATTCAAAATGCAACTTACTCTCATTATATTTATTCCGCATTCAGTCCCTTTCATTTGACATGCGTAGGGAGACAAATGTGTGGTAAGAAATATCTCAAAGTAAAGTAGCCACCCTGAGTTGTTGAGAGAGATTGAATGAATGTGCAGTATTTCAGTTGCATGCTTTACATTTGTTGAAACACAGCCAAAAGGGTGCATGTTAGGCAGAAACCTGTGCAGTTCCCTCTGGGACCACTGCAAAAGATTTAGGACTACAGGTGTTTGGCGGTGAACCCACTCGGTAGCAGTCTGTACCACACAGATTCACTTGGTAGCTGTGGCTGAGCAGTCAGACTTCCCTCAAGAAGAGTTGAGCAGGATGTGGAGTATACAAAATAGGGCAATTCTTCACAGCAAGACAAGCAAACACGCAACGAGGCTTAGTGTAAAGATATTAAGGTATTTATTTATAACGAAACATCTATCAAAAACACTATGGCACTTTCACGGCAAACAAATCAAACACAATTACTCTACGCAGAAGAAACGATCAATCCCCCTATCAATATTTCGACAAGTCTAGGTTCTACCGGCACCACTTATTTACAGACAGAGGTGTATACCTCAACCTAGATGGCACTCTAATATTAGTTAGGACGTGAGAGAAAAAGATAGGCGGTTATGAAATCAACACAGTTCAATACTTCACGGATAATATGCAAGGCAGGAAGGCAAGAATCACAATAGATCGTAAAGTTCAGAGGCCAGGCCCACTCGGAGAGAGGCAAGGCGATATGTCCCAAAAAGTCTCTAGTGGAGATGCATTCAAGTCTTTGTAGCAAATTGTCATCGGCAGATTGAACCAGTTCAGAACAATAAATGAGAACAGCTTGGAGGCGACCCAACGGAAAGGAGAGGATTAAGACACCTCACTCGAACCGATCGAAAGGGAAGCCAGGCGGACACGGTACCTTGTTGTGGAGGGCAGCTCCGGCGGGGGCAGTTGTTCCTGGTGGTGGATGCACGTCGGGTCTTTGCCAAGAGTAGAGATGATCTCGTCGTCGAAGGAAAGTGAAGTCCGGTGCACCACCAGGGAAGAGACCAGCCGCGGAGTGCTGCGTCACAAGGCACCACCATTTGGTTGCGGTACAGGGGTAGTGGCTATCCGGTTGCCGAGGTGCTCTGCACGGCAATTCGACCACTGCGTCCTGAGGCGAATAAAAAGCAAAGGGGACAGGTTGTTCCCACCAGTCAGGGGAAGAGACTCTCCGGCAGGGAGATCTCCTCTGTCGTCGGGAAGTGGTGAGTCGGCTCAGCAGGGCTCCACCGGAGGTGTCGTCGTTGCAGGTCGGCTCAGCGTTACCCTCGTCGGATTCTTAGGTCCTGTGGCGACTTCTGAAGATCCAGTCCCAAAAGCCCTGCTTTTATGCAGAAAACCCCCATTCATTCAGCCTAGCTGTCAATCAACACATGCTAAGTGGTGAGCGGGAAGGCTCACCACTTGGGCCAATCACTCCAGAGTGCGACCGGAGTTGGCAAGGCAACTCGGTCCAGGGTGCCTAAACCCCCTCCTACACCCCTGTGGTAACCCAGACAGAATGGCACCACTTTGGAGGGTCTCTGTACAGAGCCCGCCAAAAGTGGAACAAAGGGCTCGACCTTTGGTTTAGGAGTCACAGAGACGAACACAGACGCCATTTTACAAACCGAGTTCTGGCAGAAAATACCATCCGATAACTTATTTAAGATAAGTAGATCGGTGGTACGTTAGCGATAAACGAGGAAAAGTATCAATCTCCAACAATGGGACGAATCCCATAGGGTTATGTTCGGGGTCGAACATAACAAGTAGTTTCCACTGCCACCAGCCAAAACTCGACGAGGGGGGACGGGACAGTGCCCCCTTGAGTAACAGATCCAGGAGTAATCGAATTACCCCTACTAGCACGTCCACAATAAGGTGGTTTGTACTAGTTCTGTTAGTAAATTTAGGTCTAGTAAAGCCAATGGTGACTTTACATGCCCGGGGAGACAGTAGTCAGTCCCCGGGTATGGAGTCTATGATGGAGGTCCGCTAGGACGCCCCGGTGTTACGGCACGTAGGGTGCGGTGTAACACACATAGACAAACATATGAGACCCTATGGAGTAAAAGACCCCATAGCCCATAGAACACATTGACATTTAAAGGAATTACACACATTCATGTCCAAGAGTGGGAGGAAAAGAGTCTCACTCTTGGCAGGATTTAAAAAAACAAACTCCCGAAATCCAGCAAAGCTGCTGGGGGACTCACTAGGTTAGGAAATTCAGCCTAAACAGAGAATTCTCCCTAACAGTGTAGTGTGGCATTGTACATAAGGTAACACAGGAGGGCATGCGCTATCTATCCAGATTGTATCAAGTCCAGTATTTTGTTTGTTGTTAGTGACCCTGGTGAAAATAATTATTAGGCAGTATTCTGAAATCAGTCTCACCACTGTAAAAATACCCCAACAGGTTACCACGATATATTGCCAAGGATTATAAAATACCACCAAATACCACCATAAGAAAAGAATACTATGAAGTAATAGATATAACCCCAATATATATATGCAACACCATGAAGCACGTGCACTCCACATGAAGAGCACAGGCAATAGATAATATAGGCATTTAGACATGAAAGAAATAACATTGCATCCACAGAAATGAAGCACACTAACATGACCAATGTATAAGTTGAATACAACATAAACGATACGCAAATATATCTTGCTAACATAGAAACATAAGTGTAATTAGGCAACCATCTTCTTAAAAATGCAAAGCTGCAACGTGCTTCTAAATAAACACAGGCCTCAAGACTCTGAGAGTAATTTAACTACTGAATACACAGAAATACATCTGTGCAGAGCTGAGACAGTAGCTGGCAATTAGTGCCAAGGTCATAATATAATAGGGAGGATAGGCACGGCGGAACAAAGGCCATGAGAAAGCAGTTCCCAAGACACAAGGAGGATAATCACAGATTAATTAAAGGTTTATAAGAATACAACCAGTCTTTGTTAGCCAGGTGCAGTAAAACAGTAAGCCAAAAGACTCTGTGAAGAGTAACTCAAGAGTGTCCCCAGTGGTAATAAAGAACATGACACACACGTTAATAGGAGCTACAATCTCATTATATAGGCGGTAATGCCGTTTCATACATGGTCTAGTAGCATGTGACCCATTGCAGAACACTGATATTAATTAGAAGCCAACATAGATAATGCACACATGTAGACATGAGACACCACACACGGGCAAGTACAAAGGGATTGCCTGGTCTCATGGCCTGAGAATGAGGGATGATATACTTTTTTAATTGAACAAAGGACATCCCAAATGCCTTGCTCCCACTACTATCCATCTGGCTCATGTCTTGACGACTTGTCAAGTGTGCAAGGTTGGGTAGCATAGACCCAACCTATCAGAATCCTTAATGTCATGCCGCACATCAAGTAGTATGCCAACCAATCCTTTGTCAATGAGGTGATATAATGTTACTTTTATCAATATCGGTGGTTCCTGGTGGAGCCATCAGATATGTCTAACCCAATCAAATGCTTTACCCCTATAGACGCCATACTTAGCCAAGCTTACAAACCTATTTCCAGTCCCAGTAGGTTTTTGCAAACTGACATTATCTTATGATATCACTGATGATGCATTTGGAGTATTTAAACTGTTGTTTTTAATTCGTACTTTGAGAGTTGCAAGATTATAATGCTTGTATGCTGTCTCTGCTTTATTTGGATGATAATAGAGCTAGGCTTTGGCATACACTTTGCCTACCTCTTCATTTAAGTCTGACTTGGATTGACTCCAGTTCCTCTGGGTCTTTTTGGGACTCTTTGGGGTGGTCTTAACACTTAGGTCTAGCAAAAAGATGAAGGAGAGAAATTTAATTTATGAGCTGGATTATGCTACTGCTTAGAATTGGTACTTTGATAGTGTTGATGGTATCACTTTGTTATATGACCAATCAGCTTAAACGTTGTCTTCATCATTGCCAGTCTTGGGGCATGAATGTCAGGAAGTTCTGTGAGCAGGTAGGCAACAAGTCTAGAGCTATGTGTTATTCTTATTGAGCATGCTACTAAGAGCATGGTTTCTCACTATGCCTATCTGCTGATAGCACCAAGCTTTATAAAGGAACCTCAGCACAGGAAGTTCAAGCTAGCAGCAGCTAAAACACACATTACATCATTATCCCTTTTTTTATCAGCAGTGGAGATACTCTGTGTTATCTTAGATGCATAGTCATGTGGTTAATATTGCATTCATGTGAATGTTTAAAGTGAGTGGGGAAGCATCTGAGAGCACATCATGCATGAATGTACAGAGAAGTGAAAGAGGCAATGCACAGCAGAGAAACTGGGGTCTTTTCGTTTTTAGCTTGCTTCTCCATATAGAAATCTGCTCTAGAATGTTGTAAGAAATAAGCAAGTTGAAAGCGTTTTTGGAATAGGCTGGACAGTTCCCCCAAGAGAAATCATCCAAAAAGGAAAGCAACACCTTAGTGGCGAGATATAACAACAAACCACAGAGACAGCCCAGAGGATGTGGTTAGTTTAGATTCGAGAAGAGGTCACACAACTGGCAATTATCTCCAGTTTGGATTTGTGAAGTCTCTGAGACTAGGATGTGGGAACATTGAATCTGTGAAGTAAGATACACTCTGAACCAAATAGCATTGGCTGATTCCAGGTAGAACTTTTCATCCATTTAAGATGTGATCAGCTGAGTAACAAAACACAAAGGAAGCCAGAGAATGGACTGAAAACTAATCTATTCCCAGATAAGGGGCTAGCAGAGGCACAATAGCCAGTTGAGAAGCATCGGAAAAAGCAGGATCTTTCTGAAAATCTCTTATTCTTTGTTGAACACATTTTTTTCAATATAATGTGTTTTAGTAAATACCCGAAGGGAAGCAACACTCAGCTGTACTTTAATTGTTGAAGCAGATAAACTCAACCTAGTGCTAGAAATAGATCTAATATTGTCTAGGTTCATTGTTTTCAGCAAAGCGCTAAGAGGTTATAGGAACAGTGAAGCCATTAAAAGAGAACACCTCTCAACAGGAAGAGCATTCCACATTTTGGGAGCTAATATTTGCAAATACCGAAGTGGAGTGATAGCAGAAGTAGAACATTGAGATAAAAGAAGAAATTGAAAAGCATGATGAAGAGTGGAGGATAAAGAGAGGCAAGGTCACATACATTTCCAGGAGTTAATGCATGAAAGAGTTTAACAAGATACATAAGAAGTGAAAATCAAAAAGAGCTGGAACAGAACGTGATTTAAGTTGGACCAAGTAAGGAGATAGAGAAGTTAAAATGAATCTACATGAAAACAACGAAAAAAATACTTCGAGTCCCAAAACATCACATTCTTCTTTCTGAATTTTAACACCTAACAATGAAAATAAATGCCCCCCCAGCAACCATACCCACATCCCCACCTTAATTAATACCCCAAACCAGCCCCATCCATAGTTTTGTTGTTGTATGTTAAAATCTGTTAAAAAACATGATTCGCAGTGTTTGGGTCCGATGTTTTGCAGCAAAACCATTGAAATACGTAGATAGAGGAAAATATGAACGTCTGAATATAAAACAGATCAAAGAGGCATAATATAAAAAATGAATCTGACATATCAAGAGAAGCAATAATTGAGGTGAGAAAAAAAAATAAGAGTGTGAAACAGTTGATTAGTTGCTGGAAAAATGAGTAGGCGTCAAATCCTCGGGACATTGTAAAGCAGATTAAGACATGCACACAGTATTGCCTCTATATGATTGTGGCATGAAAAATGTCAAAGATGAAAACATAGATTGAAAAGGAAGTGGGCAGGAGGAACGAAATAGGCAACAGGGAAGGCACAGAAGCTGAAACTCAGGTTTCTGAGATTTAACTAAAAAATGCATAGATATCCAAGAATGAATATCAGCGTCACAGTCAGATAGGCATTGATGAAGCTTATGAGTAAAAGCATGAAAGGAAAATCAGATTTACAGAGAAACCAACGATTTTGCAATGAGTTGACTGAGGCAAGATGGCCTACACATAGGGCTTGTTTAATCTTTGTTTTTTTTAATGAAAAGTTGATAATTGTTGTTGACTGCAGTTTACTTGAGGAAGCTCTGCTTTCCTTAATACATTGAGATAGTGAAGCACATATGCCCTGACTTATTTACCATCATGAGAAATGAGAAGATGATTCTACTTTGCAGAACTTCAGTAATAGGTACCACATCCATGTGACCAGTGGCTGTGATCTTCGATACAATTCCATCAGGAAAGTTCTGCATTCTATGCACCGTTTCATTTGATTGATTAGAAACCAGAGTGTTTCCATGATCACATTTTGTTCATATTATCTCTGTAGGCATGACACCAAGGCGATCCTCCCTGATGTATTGTGTTATTCTTCTCCTGGGATGCCAGATATGTTGGAACACATTCATGATAACGTCTCCTTATGTATCATTCCATGTCATAGAGAAGCGTGCAATGACTCTTAGAGGTATTGGGCCTCATTATGGCTGTGGCAGCCACGGTATGAACGGTGCCAGTAAGGGACCGGCACAGTTCATATCGGACTGCCACATTACGAATTCTGCAGCGGTTCCCACTCTGTACGCCTGGCCAGACAAGACGTGCAGAGTGGCACCCGCTAGCAGAGCAGGATGCTAACAGCGGACCCATCATTAATGGGTCCATTGTTAGCATCCTCCCTATTTCCATTGAGCCCTATGGTGGCTCAAATGGGAATGGGGATGTACCGGGTCCAGATCCCGCGAATGGGAATTACCAGGCCTACAAAAAATGGCATGGCTACCTCCAGACTCGTAATGAAGCCCATTGTCTTAGAATCCTTTTACATGAATTTCATGGTAAATAATTGCATCTTTTTGCATTTTGCATTGAAGAAGCACTGTCTTTTTCATTGATTACACCCACCTAGTTACATATAATCTACTTCTGCATGTTGAACGGGATCTTAAGATTCAGAATGTATTCTGGCCACCACTAAGCTTCTGTCGCACCATGAAAATAAATCTTGGATCATAATATAGGCGTGGAAGTTCACCCCCAGCGATGCAGCATCTCACAGAGGGGCCTCTTAGGACCTACTGCTCCCAGGTAAATGCAACCCTGTAGTATAGGTTAAGGGGGTACCTGTAATCAGCCCATCCATCAGCCTCTGTTAACCCCAAATTGCTTTAACAGTGCTCAATTGCATGTTAGCTAGGTTCACGGTATATGAACCCAAATACCAGTACAAAATACAAATAAAAAGGCTCGACATGTGTATTAACATTTATGAGACAAACAAGAACATTGTGTGCCCATATTAAGCACTAGGGGGCAGAATTCACAGTTCTGTAACTAAACAGTGTCTGCGCATGTACCTGTTGAGACAGAAACTGCCAGATATTTATCCACTGGCGTTCCCTGTGCTGGTGTTGTAGGAGTGCTGAATGTTGGCAAAAGCAGTGAAACATCAAGAAGCATCACCTTGACCGCCTCACAACAGGAAAAGATTTTTGGTTCACACCTTCAAAAATAAGTAAGTGCAATCTCATGACTTGTATTTGGTGGAGTCCCGACTGAAAATCACTCGAGGCAGCAATTGCCTCAAGGCAGCACTGTGGCAGATCAAAGACAACTTTACCGAGGGTATTTAAATTAGAGAGGGAAGTTGAAGATCGATTTCTTAAGGAATAACTCCATCAAATTATGAAGTAGATTTTTGTAGGATTAGATTCACCCCAGGATCCGTTTAAAATGTGCTTATGATATCAACAGTAGTAATTAAGGGTAAAAGCAAAACATGATGTGCTATAATTTTATGCAAAATGAATTAAGGTGTTAGTGTCACACAGATTAATTAATTATAAAATGTGAATTCGGGTGATACATGCACATTAAGCAAACATACATTTTAAGGTGCCCAATAGTAGTATGCAGATTACATTTTTATCAAGACATAGGCCCTCATTATGAGGTTGCAGGTAAGTGAACTGTATTACCGGCGGTTTACCATTTCCGCCACGCGATAGCCCGCTAATACTGGGATGTTAGGGGCAGAATGGTAAGTTCCCAATCCCATGGAGTCACGTAGGACTCTATGGAAATGTGAACACTGAAGCACTGTTGGTAACGGTGCCAGAGCTTCAGTGATTTTTCTGACACTAGTGGCCTGAGATACCAGTGGGTCAGGCCTGCCGGGAGTTCACAGCCCTTACCGGCACACTCGGAGTAACTGGTCTGAGAAAGGTGGCATAGGGAAGTAGTTAAGAGTATATGAATGGTACACAGAGTTCTATACTTTTCTGAAATGATTATGCAAATGTAGCCTATACTTTCATATATCGTTGGCAAGAGTATGAAATAGAGCATATCATCCTGAGCTATGTGGGGTGAGCCATATAAAATGGAGAGAATAGATGCCCCTATCCCACCTTCATCCTAGCAGTTTGTAGAACAACTTTGCTGATGGACTGGATTGCTTTGCTTTTTAGATTGGTGAGAGTGAGTACATGGGAACATATTCACTGTTGTGGATCTTTCTGGACAGGTTGACACCTGGAAATAGGCTGATCATATAACAAAGGAAAATGTGCACTAGAAATGGTGGACCAATGAAATACAGGTGTTTTGGAAATATCATTATACTCAGCATGCATGAATATCTGGTCCATCAGTGTGACTGTATGAGCTTGGTCATGGAATTGGCAAAGTTATTGGCGTAGTTGGAAGGCACTGACTTACAGCATTAGTCTGGTTGGTGAATGAAATATTTTTAAGATATTGAGATTATCAATCTATCATGACCACAGATTGCTATTTGATGGTGGTGCCTGTGTAAAGAAGTAGCATGCCAGTATTTGCCACATTCAGTACATACCCAGTCAATGACCATGTTATGCTCAGAAAGAGTAGCACATTGGAATATTTCTGAAAGTGGGGTCCATAGAGAGGGCTGTAGATTCATCCAGTGACTTACTGGCTGCCGGGCTTTGCCATTAATTTCATTTGCCTTGCTGAATAGCATGGAAGAAGTTGGAAGGTGCCAAGATGTGTTGTGATACCTTTAGTGAAAAAGTTAGTTACAGGAACTATTCAGATGTTATAAGATAGCCTGAATTAAGTACAAGAGAAGGCTTTAAATGACCAATCTGCTGCCACTCAAAGTAGATTGAATGGTACCTTTGGCTACATTTAATCTCTGTAAAATTTGGAATACTTGTTAGGCTTGAATATATTTAGCCATTTGGGATTTCATTAGCATGCAATTTAATATAGCTATCACCCCCGCATCAGCGAGTGGTCATAGCCAGTAATGGCCTGTAGCCCGTGCCTAGGCTTGCACCCCTGACACTCCTCTAATGCACCCCCTACAGTTTCCTATTCGCACCGCGGAGCTCTGTCTGAGGTGAAAATATATGTAACTATTTTTTTTCGTAAGAGATGGGATCCTGTGAGCCCAGTTCCCATGAAAAAAAAAAAAAAATCTCCCTCGTAACAGCAAAAGGAAGAAAAAAGGCACTTATGCGCCTTTCGAAATCCATGGTCGGCACCGAGGACGGTTGTATACGAATTGTTTGTTTTATAACTGTTTGAATTACAATTGACCTTTTCACAATTGACCGAATTGTGAAGGTCAATTGTAACATATATGTGGGGGGAAACCCCCCACAACCCCCCACCCAACACGGTCAATATATACGGTCAATTGTGAAAAGGTCAATTGTGACCCTTTAAATTCGGTCAATTGTTCATTCGAAAAATTGTAAACAAACCATTTGGGTAATACCCCTAGGACAGGAGAGAGCCCCAGCACCAGAGCAAAAACCTCTGTTCCAGCAGGTAAGTGGGGAAAGGGGGGTAGGATTGTGGGGGTTTTAATGGAGGGGTCGGAGGCGGGTGGTAATGTGGTAAGGCAACAGCGATAGGCTCCCTGTTGCCTCCCCACAATCAAGATGGCAGTACCAGGGGATGGGTCCCGCCTCTCTTTTTTCCCCACTCAAAATCAAAGCATAAGTGGTTGTAAAAATGCCTTGATGCCTACAAGCTTATTGTGCTTTATAAATGTAAAAAAAAATGAAATAAATAAAGGGCATTGGGTGGCTGCGAATGAGAAGCATTAGGGGTACACTGTGTGTTTTCACTTGCATTTCTACCCACCTGATTGGCTGAGTGCCCTTCCCCTGGTCTGAATCTGATTTCCTTGACCCGGAAATATTATTTCTTTCTAGAGGTTATCCTAATATGTTCCGAAACGTCCACTATTAGACAGTACTGACCTTGCTCCACATAGACGCTTGTATTACATTAAAAACGAAAAGCTAGGTCAGCACTGCTATCATAGGAGTTATGTTTGACACTTGTCAGACAGGATCCAAATGTACAACTTGATCAAATTGCACCTTGTCTTGCAATGATCCCCCATCAAACACTAGTCTTTTCAAGTTCCATTGTGCAAACAAATGAAGGAAATGTAACGTCTAATACCATAATACAAAGATTGCAGCAAAATGTGGCTGTACAGTTTGTATTGCTAGTTTTTATTATTAGGATATTTATTGAGCATGGAACTAGTTTTGGAAAATAACAAAGCACTTAACAAATCATAGGGGGGGAGATGACGAGGGAAACAGACAGTCAAAGCAGTGGGGGCTAACAAAGAGGTGGTAGAAGATGGGCCATTTGGCAGGAAGGTGTCTATGAGCAACCTAGGGGAAGGGAGGGGGATGGGATAGATCACCCATTCTCAAGTTAGTTGGAGGGTGAAGCTTGGTTAAAGAAAAACGCAGGTAAGTCTGCAATTTGGAATCTCTAATTCCCATTAAAATAAATATCCAGATCTTTTTCATGGTTCCAGAATGTATTTAACTGTCAACTTAGTAAATTTGCCAACTTTTCATTTTTTCCAAGGCCTTCATTCGAATCTGTGTCATGAGAATCTGAGTTCAACAAAGTGTTTTTTATAGAAAGATTGTTCAATTATTTGGCGTGCTCATTGATTTTAAAGTGAAGATGCACTTATACCTGCAAAATTAATGTGAGCTCTTATCCTGTCCCATCTCAGGAAACTGGAGACATTCAAATAATTATTTGATTCTTTGCATTTTTGTATGTGTAGTTTTCCTCTCCTAAAATCAGAATTAAATTATAAACTGTGAGATTGCATGATATAATCGACATACGACCAAGATGAGTTTATCTGATGGACACATGGTCAAGCAATGTTTAGTCCAATTTTCCACCTCTTCGGTTTTGCAGGTCAAAATTCATAGTCGAGTGTAAAGCTTTTAACACATAATACACTGTCGGCTGGCATTGATTATGCAGAAGTCACAAAATGGAGGTTTCCTCTTTTCACACTCTCTTTAAAAATTCAGTTGATACTATTGTGATTGATATCTGAATGAATCTAAATTTCCACGGTGCATTCTTGGATGGCCTTAACAAGCATTTCACCATTTCTCAAAGTTCCAGTTAAACATCCCCCTGAAAGTATTATGTCAAATGACAAAGTGGGAGCATCATATTCTTAGTAGTGTGGATACCAACGAATATATCAGAAAGCGTTCATTTGAACCAAGAACCACTCATGGTTAAGTCGGGACTTCAGTTTAGGATTTGGTCTAAGTGAATACAACCAAAATTAGTATTCTAACGAAAGACTTATGGATCGTTATCAACATGACTGCAAGTTTTTTAAAAATGTTTTTATCAGTGCTAACAGCACACCGTGGTGAATTCAAATATTCAGAATCATTCAACTCGTAACGTGAATGCGCAGAGTCAGGCAAAGGATTAATCATTTGACATGACCTCTCAGGGATGCCATCCCAATGCAAAGCAACAGATCCCAGCATTATCAATGCTGTGACCAGCGGGACACACACAGATGACACAATGCAATAGGAAAAGCTAAGAGAATACTCAAGTTAGAGGACTGGACACATGTACAGCTTCACTTGGGAGACCATAGGAAGACTAAAGTCTATGCAAAGTTTAAGGCACGACAACATTTCAATAAATATGGAAAGATTCCCTTTACTCCTATACATGCTGTTGAGTGATTATTTATATATATACGATCAAACAATCTGATATTTTCATCCCATTTGGATGTATCTTTGTTCTTTACTCTCTCTCTCATATTTCTTTCTTTACTTCTATACTTTATCAGCTGTTCATTCGGAACGGAATAAATATCATAAATGTTTTTTTTTATGTTATGTTTTGGCTCATAACAACATACCGATTAGAATAAATAAATAAACAACAACCATGAATAATTTCTTTCACTTCATACAAAAACAGGATAGATTATCCCTTTATTGTTCTTTCACAGTGAATGTAGTTTAACCCTGAGTTTGTCATATATTTCACATGTTTACATCTATTTGTAATGTTGGTCTGGTTAAAAAAAGACTAACAAAATATGTAAAAATATGTTTGTGTGTTGCCTTTTTATTCACAAGATATTAGCTCCTAACTGGGTGTTTAAATCAACAACCAATTAGAAAATAGCCCATCCCTGAAACATTTGTGTCCACCATTATGTATTATTATTATTTTTTGTATTTATTTAATTGCATTTGGCTATTATACAAGCCTTAAGAAATACAAAATGCAGAAAAGAAAAGAAAAGAAAAGAAAAGAAAAGGCAATAAGAAACAATTAATGTGTATCAATAAAATACATCCAACATTTTCGATATTCAGTTAAAGCCCAGCAATGGATATCATATCTCGTTCTCACACAGTATGCTAGGCAACATTTCTGACAATCTCTCACAGAAATTAATATACAGAAAGTTTCATCCCCAACCGTCAAATAGATTGGATTCTTTTTCCAAATTGAGTGAGCTGCTGAGGTCATAACCACCGATTCAGTGCCAAACAATGTGCTCCAGAATTCATCTAAACAAATAAGTTGCATGTGCTGTACCAAAGAGCCATAACCCTTTACATAGTGGGATAGAAGGGAAATACAGAGAGTTAAAACATCTCGACTTGTTTCAAAGTCTTTACTGCAGAAGCAGCAGAGGCGATTTTCTAAAAGTGTACCGCCAATGGCACCCTTACATTATCCCATTGGGATATAAGATAGAGCGTTTGAGTTCCAGTGATAGAATTTATTAAATAGGAGCGAGGTATATTGGAAAACAAATCCTTGTGAGGTGTATTCCCAGTTTCTTTTCCTATTTGATAAGTGCTCAATGTTGAATGCCCCATACCAATCCCACAATTTCCTCTTAACCATGATTTCTAAATCAGTAGCTTTTAACATGGAGTCAGTGGATAAGTCCTAATCTGCAAGACATTTAAGGGCAGAGGAATGCAGGTTTAATAGGAATACGTTTTTAGTGTCCGACACGTAGCCCTTTGTGATCAAATCAATAGTTAATTTGGGGTTTCTGCAGCTGAAAGTATCTTCCGATAGTGAAAGTTCTTTGGACTATCCATAGCTTGTCCAGTGAGACTGTACCATATTCCAGTCGCAAGGCTCTATCGGAACAGAGTTTGGCAGATTTATAATCGAGCACAGTATTTTTCCCGTAATGTTCCTCAGCCATTGGAAATTTTTATGGTCAAGCACAGATAGACTGTATTGCATACTTGGAGCAGTGCTGACTTTAAATATCTCCAGCATGGCCACATTATTATACCCCCCTTTCTTAGCTAAGTAATGTTTGATATTTGGGACAATAGCCTACTCAAAATAAGGGATAGTTGGAAAGTCCAGATACACATTTTCTTTGTCGATTGGAGGCAAGTGCCATTCTTTGCACAAGTGAATCGTTGTTGCCCTTTACACAGATTTGTGTCACCAAACAACATTACCTTGGTCTTTGAGATGTTTATATTCATAAAGTTGTTTTTAGCATAACTAAGAAGAGCTGCAATAGACTGTTGAAGACCTATAGGTGTTCTATCTATTAGTATAGTGTTGTCTGCGTAGGCCAGCAAAGAGTCTGGTCTATCATTGATTTTAGGTGGAAAGTTTCTGGCAGTATTAAGGTGTTTCTCCAAATAGGCTGCATAAAGATTGTAAAACACAGGTCCTAAAACACAGCCTTGTTTAAGGCTGTGATTTGTTTGCCTGTAGCCAGAGGGTTCACCAAAAGCACTTAATCGCATGGTTACCAAGGTGTTCACATAGAGAGATTGAATGAAGTACAGCAGCTGTGGATCGATTCCCCAATTTTCCATTTTTTCCCAGAGAAATTATCTGGACTCCAGATCAAAGGCTTTGCTGTAATCTATGAAGCAGCACTAAAGCTTATGCCCTTGAAGCTTGTCTGCCCACAGGTACTGCAAAGAACAGAGATTTGTCAGGGTGGAATATTCGTTTCTAAACCCTGCTTGGCAAGGATGTAAATGCTTCCTTTCCCTAGCACAAGAGGTTTGTTTCTTGAGCAGGATTGAGGTGCACATTTTCTGAGTGGTGTCCATCATTGCCAGTAATCTATAATTTGACAGATAAAACCTGTCCCCTCTCTTAAAAACGGGTATCAGTATCGACTTTGACCAACTCTTCAGAAGTACACCAGTTTTTTCAATAGTTCTGAACACATAGTATACGATATTGGCCCATCATTGTGGATTTGATTTAAAAAGGATGTTGGAGACACCATCCAGACCTGGAGCATGGAGGATTTCAAGTAGTTAATTATTAACACCAAATCCTGACAGTCAAAGCCAAAGGATGAATCTTTTACATGTTTCATGCTGGCACTCGAAGCAGTTTCGTCAGCCCTGGCATCAAAATAGAATTCATCGATGAAAGCACACCAGGAAACCTCAGAGATGGGATTTAACTCATTTGCAGTTGTAGGAGATAGAGATTCATTATATTGGGCCCAGAATTGATGGCTATCAGTAGATGTGAGAAGGCCAGCTAAACAAAGCCAATTTGCATTATTTGATGAGTGCTTATGTTGACGTAGCCCATTTCTGTACCTCGTCTCCAAATTCAGGGTTTGACTCTCCTTTTCTGACTTGGATAAGAGACCATTTTCTCTGAACTCTGCGCTTAATCTCTGGCGCTCCTGCTTTCCGCGATGAATAACAACATCAATCAGAGAAGTATGAGCATGCTTTGATTTTACATGGGAATGATTGCTACCCCCATAAACCAATGGGGCAATGTTAGCAAACAGTGTTTCCAAAGACCAATCTTCATTGATCATCTTAGTTTCCATTTGACATTTGTTTGTTATAAAAAATGTGTTATAGTACTAACTTCAAGGCCTGACCATATTATTCATGTGCCCTCCCGGTTGACATCAATGCCAAAATTGTGGCGGCTCACCTCTCTCAAGGTGACTTTTCTGACTGACCAGCTCAGGGCATGATCACTAACTTCCTCAGGATTTATAGTCATCGGACTACAATCTTCAAACAGGGCTTCTTCTGAGCAAACATAGTCAATATGGGAGAAGTGCTGGCCGTTTGACCATGTATGCATCAGAGTACATTGATCCAGAGATGTTTTAGAAAACAGCAAATACTTCAATTAATTGTTAAACATAAATTGATTCCAGTTTCGGCACCCATTTCCCTTGGATCCAGAACATAGGTGCAAATCCCTGGCGTTAAGGTCCTCTGCAAGTAATACATAGGCATTTGGGAATCCATCATGCCAGGTAGCAATAATATTGCCTACAACCTTTTGTATGTCCCTTGAATGAAGACCTGGGGGAGGATCATTGACATGAAGTATTAAGACCCTGAGCACAGAGTTACAAGAGACAGGGACAGGGAACATTGCTGGTAAGACATAGGGGGAACTTAGGGAGCCTAGATACAATTCCAAGCAGTACCTTGTTCTAGCTCCTATTCTGAGGCCACTGCTAGGGCGTCCCTGCTTGGAGAAAGTGGGTGGCTGGAGTAATACCTGGAACCCATCAATTTTAAAGGTGTTGCAAAGCCCTGTCTCCTGCAGAAAATATACATCAGCTTCCAGTACAGCCGACACCCCCATAGGATACTGGAGAAATTACCTATAACCTTGTGTATTCCACAAAATCCAATTAAGACAATCTGATTGTACAATCTGTCAATTGGTAGCAGCCCCGGTGTAGCCCAGCGCCCAAAAGAAATGATCCTGTATGGCTATGGTAGCATGATTATTTCTAGGCTGTGATTCACATAATATGGGGCGTTACAATATCGGGTAGGTCACCCGCCACAGGATATCTACAGTGTCTGGACGTACTATGATCTAAGTTATTTGCCTTGCAGCAAGTTGTGATAGTGAACCTCATGTGATCAAAGCAAAGATCATTCATTTTCAGACAGGCCACCATCAGTGGGGTGCTGAACTCGATAAGGTCCCAGTAGCTGGGGCTGCCCATACCGGGTAGCTCAATTTTTTAAATATCTGCAGAGACAATAACACTGAGGGCTTCAATTCAATTGAATAATTTCAATAGGTGTGTACAGTTCAAAAATGGGCTGATCCCGTTCTGTTCAATTCTTTTCAGTATGACCCATTTTCCAAGACTAGAGATGTTTTGCGATGAGAAATCCCAATTGATAGATTTTGGGCATGTATCACTTGTGTTTGTGTGAGGACTAGCTTAGGATGCTGTATAGTGCTGGGGTTATCATTTGTCACCTGTTCAAGATTAGCATAGGTTTCTGTGCAGCGCAGCAATCTTAACAGGCTGAAGCTATCGATCAATGGGACCCTGAAGATAGGTTTGACGAAAGGTTCAGTCGGGAAAAATATTGGTGACTTTTGGTGACTAATGTCCTTGTCTCAGGTGGGGGACCAGTGCACATGCCGAGGTTGACCCCTTAGTCAAGGCTGAGGGTCCTTTACCTTTGCCCTGATTTTTATTGGACGTTTTAAAGCCATTAGTGGCAGCAACTTAAGGGGCATTTAGATTTTAGGGTGGGTTGCCAAAGAGGGCTTGTTCTGCAAATGAGTGTGGAGGGATGTGAATCTATTTGAAGTCCCATTTGGGGTCCTCCCTCAAGCATTGCTTTGGAAGGGATGGACAAGATCGACTCCATGATTTTCACTAGCCGGGCCTTACATTGATCCCTAGCAATTGCAGCAATGTGAACCAGCACTGGATTGAGTGTATTAATAATTAACTCAGTATTAACAAAGGTGGAATCTGTGCTTTTATATGAGTTCTCACCGATTGCCAAGAGTCATTGTTTTCTGTGTCCATATCAGTGGAGCTAGAGGAGTCTAAAGGAGGAGCAAATTTGGTCAAATCTGGCATAAGGGCCAAATTTGTACCAGTAATACTTTCGCTAATTCAGGTCTGTAAAAGTGTTTATCTACCACCTAGTGAGTCTCTGAAACCAATTACCTCATTTAATAGAGAATTCTCGTTATCCAATGTGATAGATGAAGATTGAGCCATGAAATCTGTGTTTGGAGAGGAATTTATCACTGTTGTTTGATGCTCGGAAATAGTGTGCAGCTGTGTGATTTCTAGGACTATGTCAGTTCATTTGAGGAGCCTGGGCATTCCGCCACTCTGGGCTTCTTATGGTGAGATGTTGGTTTATTAACACTCTGTTCTTGCACGGTGCTCCTGGATCTCTTACCAGCTTGATTTGTCGTGCTGCTGAGTCCTTATCTCTTTAATGTGGAGCGCTTCATGGGGTAGCAGTGTGTTCAATGGGAGAGAAGATAAAACATGGGAGATTAGTCCCTCTCACCTTGATTCACCTTACACCAAACTCGCTACCTCACTCTCCGACTGCCGCGTGCGTGCCATGTTGTTTCCTGTTTTTAAAATGCCAGCACTGTGAGTCGTTGGTAGGAGCAGCAGAGCACACAGGGAGCCAGGAAGCAAAAATCAGTCGATCCAGGAAAAAATCCCAGCTCACAATGTCCACACTTAGAAGAAAGCAGAGTAGGTAGGCAGTGAGGAGCTATCTGGTCCATATCCTGCAGCACACCAGACACTCTACCTCACTCCGCAGTCTGCTACGGCGGATATGTTATTGAAGAGCCAGAACTCTAATTTCATTTATCATTCACTACACCTGGGCAAACTTCTAAAAGGTTTACTCAGTGGGCCTCTCTAAACTTTTAGGCATGATTCCTCCATTACCACATGTATGGGTTTTGGTACAAACAAATCTTGCATCAAACTCGTGGCTGTCAAACTTGTGGCTGACGTCCATAGCATATGCAAAGATATATCATCCAGTCCGGAGTCTCCAATCTCGAGTTGAATCTTGGGTTTAATCATCTAGTTCATCCAACCAATGACAGCCCTCTCAGGCAGATTCATTGAGTTTGTTCAACCAATTAAAGCCCTGGAATCTCCTAAATAAAGTTCAACCTACCATGGACGTCAATTCAGCAAAATGCCTGGGGTAACACAAATGACATCACACATCTGATGACATTACAGGAATCACCATTATGTGACCCTAATAATATCATAAGTCATATTGTCATGTGACCTTTGTATCTGGTTGAATACCAGGAAGTGGCATCACATATGCAAAAAACTGCAATAAGTTGTCTTCTAATAACATAAAAAGAAGGACCACATTTTGAGCGTGGTGACACATCAGCAGTACATCCACCGATTTATCACCAAACCTATTTACCTTTACCGCCACTTGGACCTGTGGTATTCCAACAGGATTGTGTGTGTGGTATGTCAGTGAAAATCCCAGTGTTTGAAGTCCATAGGACTCCTTGGGGATTGTCAATGAATCTACAGTGACTGGTAATACAGTGTGGAAAATCCACTCATCTTTGGGAGTAAAGTGGAGGATGTACCACCAGCAAAATGCTGAAAAGACATTCTCCACTTGACCTCCAAACCTATAATTCAGGGTGAGGCAATGCAGCAGTAAAATAGTGTTAACAAATTACTACCACTTCACTGGAATTTCACTGCAATTATTGTAGCACCACTGTACTCGTAGTGAGCCCTAAGGAATTTAAGCAGACACATGTCTATTTCACTTTCCAACCATATGTTGACTACCTTGCTGCCTCAATGTGTCATGGGTTCAATCATGGTATGAAATGAGGTGAAGGAGGGCACAGCTAAATTGATTCAACTTACAATATTCAATTAACTCAGGTGATCTTGGGTTAGTCCTAGGCTAGAGGACTCAAACTCACAAGAAATGCTCACTTAATCTGAATGGGAAACCCAAATCACAATGTTTATTGAAACAATTTCAGTTTGTAAATAATAATTTTCTAGAGTACAATTTTCACATATCTAAACAAAGATAAGATAAGTCAAAATCATCACTTTCATTGAAGACTTTTCAGCAATTTGCATAGTAATACAAATAAATCAAGCCTAAGTATCAGATAACAGTTCTCAATTGTTTGAAACAAGATAACAATCTCCTTTATATTGATATGTCCTCTTTCCTTCTACCACAACCCGTTTCTGATAACTATACTTCCTCAGGTGTATTAGAACTGTCTTCCTGAAATGTACAAATAAATAGTAAATGAACAAATTGCCCCCTCACTCGCTTGCTCCTAATCAATTCACGAGAGCCATGGTGATAATCCCTTCATCCATCCATCCTGCACAATTGGTGCCAGTGGAACCGGGAACTATGGCCAGTGGCAGGAACCTATCACCAGTATCCCACCAGCAAGAATTTTGGGGGAATGCACCACTTGCAACATTTGCATTGGGCGGGCCCCCTGAACTCCATTAGGAGTCATGCACGTATATATTAAATGTATTGCAGGTCGTCTGACAACTGGTTTGCACTGGGTATGTGTTAGTGGGAATTCTCAAAATGTGCTAATTTCCCTTACCTTTTGAGACCCCCAACAACTTTGATGGATTTCTAGGATTTTATTTTTTACCTGGGAAGAGTGTGAGCCTTTTTCCCACTTGTTTGTTCTTTGGTTATGGGGTTTTAAACAAACTCCATAGGCGTCATCTTTTTCGGATGTGTCTCACAGCACCTTCAGTGCAGAGACACAGGGGTTTCTTTAAAACTCCCCAAGGTTTAAATGCCTTCTCTGAGACTGACTAGTGTCTCCCAGAGCATGTAAAGTTAAATTGACTTCACTAGTCTTTTTAAATTTACAGACCCAGCACACACTATCTTACTATAGAGTGCTGGAGGGGTTGCCTAGCATCCTCTGAGTCTGAACACTCATGTAACAATCAGATGTTACTCTTTCCTACTTTGAATGGCTGGTGGCAGTGGTTTTAAACAAACTACCATGGTTTTTCCCGACTGCGAACACTGGTTGCTAAAAATTGGGTTAGCCATGTTTTCTAATATGGCACCCACGACCTGTCTGTAAAAACAGACTCTGGTCATCTTTTTTTGCTGCTTCTTTTAGGAAAGGTCCTTCTAGTGTCCAACTCTGCGTGCCAAACCCGGTTTGGTGCCTTTGTTCGTTGGCCTTTGGCAGGCTTCAGTGCTGAAGCTCTCCTCTGGTGCCTGAGTGTCTTTGGTGGACAGGATGTGAGGGAGGTGCCCAAAACTCCCTGTGCTTAGTGTCTAGGTGACCTGAATGCACCCTGGCCTGATTGGCTGGCTGGCTGTCTGGCAAGGACACCCTGCTGGGTGAGTGACAGCCAGGCTAGAATGAATGGGGGAAAACTGTTTAAAGGCAGGCTTCTGGGACTTGGAAAACAGAGTCGACCATTGGAACGAAAGAACCGAAGACGAGCTGTAGGAAGACAACTGCTGCAACTCCTGGTCCACCGGTGAAGCCCTGCTGCAGGTCTGAATTGCCTGAAACTCTATCGACAGAGAAGCCCTTCAAGGTTAACTTCTTCTCTTGAGTTTGGTGGGAACAACCAACTCGTAAGCCGCCTGGACACCTTCCCCATATTTGTCGAATTTTCTGCAGAGTGCTGTGGAAAACCAGACAGCCAGTGGAAGGATACCAGTTTGTGGTCTTTAAGGCACTTGAAACTGACTTTTTGCCAAGCCTGTGGCCTCTTCCCAGGGCAGTGCAGGTACCTCCCGACGTCCTCCTTCTTGTCTCCACGACTGAAGCTCAGGAACAGCGAGATCTGCAGGAACTGCCAGGAACAACTGCCTCAGCTACAGCTATTCTTCACTTTAAAGGTACTGAACAAATGCGGTCAGGATATCTTTTTGCCGCGATGAAAATTTGTGAAACCTTCACAACTTTGAAGGCTTGTCCTTCCCTAAACCAGCATCTAACTTTTCATCTGACCAAATTCTTCTAAGATCTGTGGCAAAGCTTAACCGTTTACTACCAGAACTGTGCTATCCTATTCAAGGCTCTGAACCATTGACTTTGGTCCAGGCCTATTGAATTGAATTGCTGGTTGTAGTGAACTGAAACCATTTGCCCTGCCCATGAAAGTGTTTGTGCCTTGATTTCTTTCAACCTTGTCTTTTTACCCGTTTTAAAAGTAACTGAAGTGCCATTTTGCTCCCACTTCACGGGAGCTGAACTTGTTCATTAACTAATTGTTTGTGTATTTGTATATGATATTGAGCTGCTCTTGCTAGTGTAATGTTTTCCAAATGATTGTGTAAATAAATGTATATTCTTTTACCAAGAAACCTTGAGTAACTGGTTATTTGAATCACTGTAATTGTGGGGCCCTTTGTGTAATCCCTTGTACTGCTCACTTTAATCTAGAGATAAGTCTCACTGCTCCGCCACCGCTACCACAATACTGTGTAGTACAGGGTTGTACCAAAGGTGAAATTGTACTGACACTTGTAGTCTTAATTGCATGTAGTGGTCCCAAAGGGTACTGCAAGTGACTCTGCCTAACAGTATGTAGAAGCACATAGTACTCCAACATCCTTACCTCCTTTAGATCATTGTGTAGGGGAAACGAATGAGGGCATCATGGGGGAAGGACTGTCCTCATAGGGAGTCCTTCATGTGTGAGTGACATCACAGGATGTGTGGGAGAGCTGTCAAACTTTAGGTAATACTATCTGGGTGAACTTGAGAACGTTAGTGGGCAGCTGTTCCCTGTGACAGAATCTGACAACCTTAAAAGGTGGATTCACCCTGTGAGAGAACCCACGATGTTTATTAGGTGGCTGCCCCCTGTGAGTGAATCTGAGAATGGTACTAGCTGGCTGGGCTCTGTGAGTGGACCTGAGAATTTTAGATGGTGGCTGCACCCTCTGAGAACCCCTGGATAATAGTGGATTGATGCACCTTTTTAGAGAATCCTGAGAATTTGAGTGGGTGACTGCTCCCTTTGAGAGAACCAGACATCTTTAGTGGTCGGATGCTCCTTGTCATAGAGTCTGGGATCTTTAATGGGTGGCTACATCCTGTGAGAGAAACCAAGAAGGGTGGCTGGGCCCTGTTGGGGAAAATTGTACTGACACTTGTAGTCTTAATTGCATGTAGTGGTCCCAAAGGGTACTGCAAGTGACTCTGCCTAACAGTATGTAGAAGCACATAGTACTCCAACATCCTTACCTCCTTTAGATCTTTGTGTAGGGGAAACGAATGAGGGCATCATGGGGGAAGGACTGTCCTCATAGGGAGTCCTTCATGTGTGAGTGACATCACAGGATGTGTGGGAGAGCTGGCAAACTTTAGGTAATACTATCTGAGTGAACTTGAGAACGTTAGTGGGCAGCTGTTCCCTGTGACAGAATCTGACAACCTTAAAAGGTGGATTCACCCTGTGAGAGAACCCACGATGTGTATTAGGTGGCTGCCCCCTGTGAGTGAATCTGAGAATGGTACTAGCTGGCTGGGCTCTGTGAGTGGACCTGAGAATTTTAGATGGTGGCTGCACCCTCTGAGAACCCCTGGATAATAGTGGATTGATGCACCTTTTTAGAGAATCCTGAGAATTTGAGTGGGTGACTGCTCCCTGTGAGAGAACCAGACATCTTTAGTGGTCGGATGCTCCTTGTCATAGAGTCTGGGATCTTTAATGGGTGGCTACATCCTGTGAGAGAAACCAAGAAGGGTGGCTGGGCCCTGTTGGGGAACCCACATGATTTAGTAGATTAATGCACCCTGTGGTATAGTGTGAAAACGTTTGAGAAATAGTGAGTATGATCTTGTAATCAAGAATCCTGAGTGTCTGAGGGGTATGTTCCACACAATGTCGATAGCCTGATCTTGCACTGTTCTGAAAAATGTTAACAGGTGTCAGTGGTGTACTGGCCATTGATGCTGTCAATCTTGAGCTTGACATTCCTGCTGTATTTGGGAAACTTTGAGCTGGTTGATGTTCTTCCGGATGCATGTGTTCTGTCTCCAATTGATGTTGCAAGCCCTGAATTAAAGCCACTTTGCAGAGTTTGCCCTCCCTGTTTTGTTTCTAGCAAGTCTTTTTTCCCTGACACATGCAAAAGAAAAGCAGGAACGTTTCCTTTCAAACATGAGTTATGATGGAAGGCAGCTTCTACACAATGGCAAATTAACATCAAACTGCCATGCATCACCATGCAAGGTTGAAAATAAGTCCCTAACCAGCTGTGAGCCATTGGCCTCACCTGCCAAGGCACGGCCCTCCTCCTGTTGGAGTCACAGCAGGTACACCTTAGAGAGAACCTCATTGAGGATGCCTTGTGATGACTTACCCGCTTGGCCTCCTTAAAAGGTTGCAGCTCAAAACTGACCAAGAACAGCAGCTGTCATTGACAAGTTGTCAAAAATGCCTCATCTAGAGCTCTGTTATGTGAATGGTATTAATCTGTAATGACAATGCATTTCCACATGGGCTGATCAACCTTTTTCTGGCAGAACGTGGCCTCTGAGGCCTTCAGCTTGTGAAGTGGTAACATGTGGCAAACCTATTGTTTCATGTTTGGCATTTATAGCCCAGCTGAAACGGAAGTTGATCATCTGTGCCTGAGCAACCATTTCTTTCACGGGATGACAATTGCTGGTAATGTGCATGACCACAAGGTGAATGCAATTCACAAAGCAGGGGTGAGCATTGTCTTGACAATACATTAAGTAAAAAGGGCATTTGATGAACAAAGCCCAAATGCAAACTAGAAAGCCTTGGCTACTGTACTTGCAGCTCTTCCACCTTCTCTGAGAGATGTATGCTCTCCTGGGGCATGTACCCTGAAATGATTGCATGCACAATGTGTACACAACCCAAGCTGCATTCACCTGATGACCCTAGTCTGGGACCATTCCTGGATGGCAGATGAAGGAACGGTAAACCGGTCTTCTGTGAATGATATGTCGTCAATGCTCTGGCCACTGGTCCACCTTGTCCATGGTAAACTTGATATTTCTCGCATGGGCTGCTGTATTACTCACCCTACTGTATCCATAACCATGTGCTACAATTCTGGTACTGTCTTGCGACAGATAAAATGGTGGTTGTGAACTTCCCAGAGGTGATTGAGTTTTCCTGAATGCCACTGGCATCCAATGTATCCTACAAAAGAGAAGTGCAAGAGATCCATTGGCAACACTGTAGCCAAGTTGCTATCCGTCACTTGTGTATAGGCGCATTACAAATGCCATATCATATCATATATCATGCAACTTGTGATGTTTTGTCTACACTAAAAAATAGTTTCACAACACTGGCATGATACAAGTAGGCATGTCCTGCTGCTATCTATCGTTGGCCTACAGAAGGTAGAGCTTGATGACGCCCTCTCAAGAACATTGGCAGCATTTGTGTAGGCAATTGTGTGGACTAGTACTGGATTGCTACTTCTCTGATGGTAGGAGGGGGATGCATTTTAGATGCTTTGACTACTTCCCAAGTTTATGTGCATGTTGCCTATACATATGAGGCTTCAAAGATGTGGTGCCCAAGTTAGTCCCTGCCTTCCCTCGGCACACCCACATGCATAGTTTGTGTGTGGCCAGATTTGGTTGCTGTCCATACTTTTTGTTGTACTTCCCCACGTGGATGTGCTTTCTGATCTATAGCAGGGAGGTTGTTCGGCAAAGAGATTCTACAGAGGTGGGTGATGAGGTTATATCACTAATGCAGCCTCTGCATTTTCGTGGAATCATTCTCCCACACATTTTCAGTATCGCTGCTTTCCAGCGGTTATGCCTTTGACATGCTTCCTAACCTTTGTCTTGCTCATCGTCCATGCAGTTGCCATCACACTCATGATCTGACCAATCAGTGTATGGGGTGGTGGAGATAGAGACTTGCTATTTGCACTCTCCTCTGAGTGTTATCTACCCTATGTGCTGATCTGCTTTCTTCTTCAGTAGATGAGCTCTGCACCGTTCCTCATTATGTCCCTAAGAGGGTTGGATGAGCTGAAAGTGCAACCTGTTCTGTTGATCGCAGTGGATATTCAATGACATGGTGCAACACCTGTGCCTGCACTTGTGCGAGTCCAGAATGTCTTGTCACAGAGGGTGTGGAAAATGAGTCGGATCATGCCTTCAGTTTCCCACTTACAATTCTGGCTTCCCTGTTCACATAGCTTATGCGGTTGCAGATGTGAAAAGATGATAAGTAATGCGTACCGCCACCTCTGGCGCAATTGATTGCTGCTAGCATGTTGTCCTAATGCCCCATTCACTCACAGACCGGTGTGTGAACCGACTCCTTGAACCTCGGCTACTCCCTCCGACACAAATACCATACTCACAGACCGGTGTGTGAACCGACTCCTTGAACCTCGGCTACTCCCTCCGACACAAATACCATGAGCGTGACTCTTCTGCAAGCAGCTGTCAGGGATTTCATGCTCCTCCTGCTGCCCTCAGGAAGTCAAAAGTCACGTGCCTGTGTCTCTCATAGCCACCCGCTGTAAACTCCCTCAGAGGGATTCCACCTCCATAAACTCTCACACACCAAATGAAACTTGGGTGATCACCCACTTCAAATCACTGAATGTGTCACACAACGCTGCATAAGCGAAGCTCACCACAAGCAGCCACTCCCTGTCCATGCCTTTCTTCCCACTCTATACTATACTCTATACTCTAAGAACAGCCTCTCTGGAAGCTGCTTAGCACTTTCAATACATTTCAATCACGTGTCCCCCTTTACGTCATGTGGTTGAACTTCAGACTTTTCAAAAAGTCTTCCCCACGTGTGGCCTAGTTGAATCACATGCAATTCGTGTGATTCAAGGTTCTAGCAGTAAAGGTTATAGTTCACTTTGAAAGCCCTGGGCACATTCAGATTAGGTTTATCAAACGTAAACAGTGTATTTTATATTCAAAAATAAGTTATGACCGTCTACTAGCATTAGGAGCCACGTGGTCGAAGCTGTTATCATTGTTTGTATAACAGTGATACCAATTTTAACATAACACATAATATGCAGTGCTCACTTATTTAAAAAAAAAAATCCGAAGCATTCAAAAGTATTTTTAATACGAGCTGAAAAAAATATGCCTTGCCTCTCTAAAATGATGCTACTACGGGCCCGCGGTGCTGCGCGTAACTGCGAATTACAGGAAACATGGCGGGTACTCCAGATCCTTGTGGGACCTACACACTTAATCAGATTGGCTCTTTGAAGCCTAAAAGGCTGCCCCAAGCATCAAGAGCTGCTATTAGGCAGAGCTTGAGATGTCTCTCAGCGCACTATAGATTATGGGGATCAGCGCGCCTCTTGATATCTCTTACCGTGCTTTGCAGGCACATTTTCCGTACACATTCGCCGAGCTCAAAAGCCTGTAATTAGGGATAATAATTAAATTACGGTGGCCATGCCGGCGCATGCAGATGTGGAAATCCCCGTGGCCTTTGCATGTTTCACAAATTAAGTTGCAAGGATTCGTTCACGTTTCATGCACCTTTCAACCCTCTAGATTTCAAGTGTTTTTTTTCAAAGATGTGATGTCGTGGGCTTCCATGCACAACATGCCGTGATATTACAAATTAGTCCATAGCGTTATTGCCACCATTATGTTGTATGCAACACTGTGCAGTCAGTACCGTGAAAGAAATCACTTTTTGCAGGAATGCCAAAATGGAATTATTTTTGAAATACCAATGTTCCTAACCTTTAGTTTGTCACTTGTGCAGGTCTAGAGCATCTCAGACAAAATCGCACATGGGGCAGATTGTTGCTTTCCCGGAGTGATATCCTCCTTGGCTGCTCCTCGCATTGGCAGCAGAAAAGCCAAACAGAACCAGGCCCATGTGTTTTGGGAGCACTGGGCGACATTTGAGTACTTTCAGACTGGTTCATGGAATGATTTGCACTGTGCAAAGTGAGTTTTCACTGGTGCAAAGTGACTTTGCAGAGCCAACAAACACCCTGATTCATGGAACTGTGCAAAGTGTATTTTTGCAGTTTAAAGTCACTTGACTGAACTGGTCATTTCAGGATGATTCCCTAGGAATATGTTGCATTACTGCCAGTATGGGTATACATGATGACAGTAAGGCACACACATTTGGAATACAGAACCGGAAATTGGGTGAGGACAGGGTATGTGTGCTGAGCTCCCCAACTCTGCTTGCAAATTCACAAAAAACAAAATTGCCACCTTTTTTTCGATCCGTTTCCGAATGAAGATGACCTCTGGGGTATCCTAGAATTGTGAAAATTGTGTAAGTGGCATTGCAAGAAACACAATTCATACATTTGCCCAAAGATATGATTTGCATAAGTAAAGAAGGTTTTGCAAACATGTTACTCTTGCCTGGATAAGAAAAACAATGAGGTGTACTGGCAAGACATGAAGGACCAAATTATCAGCTGGGAAGAATTCACAAACTTCTGTCATTTTGGGAAAAAAAACCACAGGCCTTTTTCATTACAATGAAGATGTTTGTTGTGGTGATTTGAGCAGTGAAATTGCGAACGTTCATGAGAAGTGTCAAAGTTGCAGCTTGGTCTATAAAGGCGTTTTGGAAAGTAGGTTTCACCTGTCTGCACTTTGTTAAGAGTTTGGCAGTATTTTCTCCAAAAATACTGCCTAACGCAAATACCTTCATCACATGTGTAACATGTAGTGTCTGCAGGCTTTAGAGTCATGTCGACTGCTAATTTTTCCCCGTCTTGGAGTCCCATTGTGCTCCATTGAGGATTACAATATTGCCGGATGTTGTATTTACCACACGTGGCAATATCACATGGGTATTGGTACATTTCCTCTTTACGAAACCAGACAGGCTTGTCGAGTTTGATTTTTGAAAGTCTAAATTTGGCTGTGCAAAAAAGTGTCAGTAATTCCACTGCTGCCACTTTTTTACTGTACCACCAAATGGTGTATAAAGCAGGCAGTCTCTGCCTTAGTCATTCAGACTTTTGTGAGGTTTAGAAGGAAATATTTCAGCTGGGCTTGCGGTTACCACAACAGCAATAGTTGCTCGACATTAAAAGAGACTCCATCGAAGGAACGCTGAAGCATGAAAACAAACAATTTGTGTAAGCATAGAATAGGAATTCCCCAGGCATAATGGTACCATCTAGCCATAACATGGCAACAGCTGGACAATTATATGAATGCCTGGGCATATGATAGCAGTGCCTGACAAATGCCTGTCTAATACCCATACCCATACCTGTTTAACAGCCATCAATGCACAGGCATGCATACTGCTTATGAATCAAGTGGTTGAAGGCACAATTGGTTACAATACATGTGAGTTGCACCAGTAGGGCATTTACAAGTGAAATTAAACCATTAGCTCTCAGAAGACTGTTTAGAAAGAATACTGGCAGGACAAATGTTGATGTTACTGCTTGATAGAGCTAGCTTAAAACTGCCGGTCAAGTGGCACAGCGAGTAGAGCGCTCGCTTTGGCATCCGTGAAGATCCTGCTAAGCAGGTTCGAATCCCAGCAGGGCCAAACTCAGCCTTTCATTCTTCTGAGGTCGATAAATGAGCACCACACACCGTGGGTAATAATAAGCAGCGCTCAGATACCGTAGCGCTATATAAATGCCAAATTATTATTAAAGAAATCCTATGAGGATGTGGGAGGGTTGTTAGTGGGTGGGTATGACCATAAGGATTAATATGGGCAATAAATGGGTGGGTAAATATCAAAGAACACCTATAAGCTTTGTATCCCTACTCAGATCGCCTCTCCCTTCTAGTTGTACACCCATGCAATAGTTCAGGCTAGAAGGTGGCCCCTTAGGGCCACCTAATAGCCAAAACTAAAACATACATTTGTTAAGGCCTTTCTAAATAGGCGCACTGCCTACTCCATGGGTTTATGCAATGTGAAATAGCTTGTTAAGGTTGTGGCATCTTTCTGTAACTATTTAGGTTTCAGCATGTGACTCTGGTTTTAGTACTTAAAACAGATGTATAAAGCTTACATTTATGCTCGCACGGCCAGCTGCTTCACTGTCGACCCTCCCGAGTGGGAACCTATCCAGAGAACAGGTCATTTGGCCGTGTTTGTTCTCGATAGAGGGGCTCCAAGGCCTTTGTATAGCTGCTTGGCTGTAGTTTGCGTTGTGGTTGTTGTAATGCTGTCTTTATTTAACTACTGGATTCCAGTATGGTTTTCTGGGACCCAAAACATAATATGCATGTGAAAGTAATGATGTCTCACACAAACACGTTTTTGTAAGTTAGGCTGCACGTACTGGTTTGTGCCTGAAAAGCAACTGATGTCGTAATTTGACATTACATGTTATGTTTGTATTTAGTTTACTGAATGGAGCAAACACGAGTCCTTGTTAATCTCATGGAATTAAAAGCAAAGTTTTGAGATGGGACTTCATTTGAATATTGTGTTTTTCTGATGCATGCTTAACACTGTCACAGAGAGAAAATCAGTTGTGCATCTCAAGCCTTCGAGGAGGTTGTTTGAGCGTTTTTATGCAAAAACAAGAGTACCTCCAGCTCGACATATTAAGGCCGGTTTATCAACGTCCCAAGGATAAAAAGCAACTGTTTGCTTTCATGCAGTATTGTGAATGTTTTCAAAAAGTATTACACATCACAATGCAGTACGCCAATCACAAAAGAGTACACAATTATAAAGAGGTACTAGGGAGATGCAGCTGGTCTCAGAATGAGACAAGTACTGTCCGTGCTTAAAATATCAGCCAGTCACTGGTAGGGAAGTTTTCCTAAAGTCCCACTTGGATGTAATACTTTAATAAGCTATCCCAGTGGTTTGTAGATCACCAACTCTTAGTATCAGTCTGTTCTACTCAGTGACCTTGGTAGAGTGGCACAGCAGTCATACTTATTTTAAGAGGAAGATGTGAGCTGTAGGTAAGTACACTGAACCTAGTTACTTACGCACATCAAAGAAACACTAACACATAAATGTATATTAAAATATAGATGTATTATATTTATACAAGAGGTCACTGTTAAATACATAGCAAAATAAACCAACACACATAGGTATACTTTACAATACTTTAAAAATGGCACTTCTTATTTCGTAGTTGCTGAATGCACACAACTGTTACAGGAGTTTCACAGGTCTTCCATATTATCGGTAATAACGCACAACCAGAAAGCAATACGGTAATTGCGTTTAATCAGCATACACATATAAAATAGTTATTTTGGGAATGAAAACAATTGTTTAGTGTTATCCTAATAGAACTTCACATTCTAGAGGCAGTTTCTCTGCACAGCAAGTTTTTTAATGTCCAAAATGCAACTCTAACTGAAAGGCAGTTCGGAGAGGTTTAAAGTTTTGAAAAGCAGCAGAAGTTGTACGTTCCTGTGGATACTTTCTAGTCTCTAGGAAGGAAGATACAAGAAGGCTTAACCAACGTTGGATGCCCTGTCTCACAAACAGCATCTTGAGTCAGAGATAAAGGGAGAATGGTCTGTCCACCTCTTTGTGCTCTCCAAGGCTCTGGAGCGACTTTGTGGAATAAGGTAAGCAATATATTTTTCCCCACAATACCTTATGTCTGAAGAAAATGTGTGTGGTGGATGCTCCGCAATGCTGTAGCTCTGGACCCGACTTCCGGATTCCTTGGTCTGATGATGCAAAAAGCAGGACAATGGATGGGATTCCTTAGCAGCAGTTTCGAGGGAGGACCTCTGGCATGGCTTTCATCAACTCCTTTGGTCACTCTGCGGGTTTGGCACCATTTCTGCAGCACCAACAAAGGACGTGATTCGCCCAGCCAATATTCTTCGGTTCCTGCAGTCCCACACTCTGATGAGGGGGTCTGGATGGGTTTGTTTTGGTCTCTGGAGTGTTCTTGAGGGCTCAGCAAAGACTTGGACAGATTGGACCATCGCACGATGATGCACTCGAAATGAACAGCGGGTCTCCTGTTATTGGGGTTCTGCAGCTCTGAAAACTCACAGGACCTCTGGAGATGGATCAAATCAAAGTTCGTCCTGGGACTGGTTGTTGCCACTAGACAAAGGGAAGGAGTCATCCTCTTCGGAGTTCCTCTGTCGCACAGAAAACGGGGTCAGGACAGCAGTAGTCGCTTCACAGTCTTGCAAAGGTTCTGCAAGCATCTCTTTTCATCTTCGGTAACTTCAGCTTCCAGTGGTCTACTTGTTTTTCACTACAGGAGCCTCACCTTTATACAGTTCCAGCACTCACTGCTCTGCAATCTTCCTCAGCAGTTTATAGAAAGGGGCCTTTGGCTGTCCAACAAGGACAGCCAGACCCCCAGTGGGAGCTGGTTCTATTCAGGCACTCTGGCAGACAAAGGACAAATGGGTGAAAAACTCTTCCCCCACTTCCTGCCTGCCCAGACACTCTAGAGCCTAGGGGGAGACGCCCAAGGGTTCCCGCCAAAGGCAAAACTCACACACAGGCCTCCCCTCCCAGAATGGTAGAAAAAGGGCTGACAAAAAACAACTACACTAGTAATGGCAAAAAAAGAAGGGAAGCCCCAAGTTAGTACTTGGGTGCCTCTATGGTGCACTACTGAGGCTATGGAACTAGCCTGCGGTGGACATATTAGACAGCAGTTGGTAGAACATGTTCACTGCCACCAGCCATAACTAGGAGAGAGAGAAGGGGGATACTAAGTATCCCTTTGACACTCCAAGTGGTGTGTGCCCATCTCTCAGACTATAACGTTTTCGGAGAGATGGTAAGTATCCCTCTATCCCTGAGAACTATAGTTACTTTAGGATAAAGAAAACTCTCAAAGGAGGACCATAAGGGTCCCCAGAAACACTGCCCATAAGGATCTGTGTACTGCAGCAGTAAAAGGCAGATGCCTTTAAGAGCTATGGAGGAAACTAGACCCTATAGGATAGGTACAGTACAAAAAATAGAGTTCCAAAAGACAGAGCCCATAAGAATGAAAGAGTGGAAAAAGGCTCCACTCATTCAGGATTTCAGAAAAACGTCCAGAAGTCCAGCAAAGAGTGCTGGGGTCTCACTCGGAGAGGGGGTGAAGCATACAAATGATACATCTCCCTAACAGTCACAAAGGATGTCAAAGTTGAAAGGAAAGCAGTCACCATTCCAAAGGTAGAAAGGTAAAGCGACGGAGCGAGGAGTAGCGGGTTTTATGAGATTTTATGCCGCTGCTGTTTTTGATCTTCTCCGCTAAGGAAACTGTTATTGATGGCTGTTATAAATATTACATGACTGGGTGTGTGGGTTGCCTGGTGCTACTCTGGAATTCCCACCTCATCCCGCCTTGCTATTGTCCCTGGAATGCTTATTTCTCGTGAAAGCTTGCACTCAATACGGGTATGTTTCTTTAATACACAAGCAAAATGCAGCCCTGCACCTAATTGGGAAGACAGGGATTCCTGGTCTGTGTAAATGTCTCACAAAACGCGTGTTTTTCAATAAATTATACCCTGTATTGCGCTGCCTGGTATTCCAGACATTACTTCAGAGACCGCTCTCTTCACAGCCTTTTTCTCCATTCATTCCGTTTGAAAACCTGTTTTTTCTTTTTTCTTTTTGGAGCTGTTAGATCTCTCTGGTCCCCTTGATGCGATGAATCACCCTTTCTTTTTTCAGTCCTTTTTCATCCCCGAGTCTGTTCAATAAACCTTAAATAAAACGACATTACGAGCATGCAAACAGCATTTACTTGGAAGCATCCAAGCTCACAAGTGATTTTCTTTTACTAATGAAATTGTGCCCACCCACAGGTTCTGAATGTGTAGTCACACGGAGTTGACATCGCAGGATAATGGGTAGCATCGGTGGCTGTTTCATGTGTAAATGATCGTTCGGATTGCATCTTTCCTACTGCACTTTGTAGTGCATGCTGTATCCTAATGTCTACTTGTTTGTAAATGCAGATAGAGTGCAGGTCAGAATGATGAGAGCACCCGTTGGTTTATTTTGCTTTATTCCCTATTAGGCATCAGTGAAATGGCTCATGCTGGTCAGATAGCACAGTGAGTTGAGCGCTCGCTCCTGATATCTGTGTGCCACCTGTTTTGACAAGTTCTAATCCCTGCAAGGCAAACTCAGCCTTTCATCCTTCCGAGGTCGATACATTTAGTACCACAGGGATAATAATGTAATCTGTTACTACAGCACTCTGAGACCCGTGGGTGTGTGGTGCTATATAAAAAATGAATACTATTATTATAATAAAAAAAACAGAATTTTCAACGGTTCCAAAAGATCAAACTTTACACATTTTTCTTAAGGGTCAAGATTTGAGGTTCCACTTAGTTGAGTCTATATGAAGGACGGGGAAGTGTATACTCAGAACGGTTGGTGCTTGGCGTATGAAGAGGAAGGTGTGGCTCTGGCTAGTTACAAGTGAACTATAGTTTGGACAGTGTATGTAACACTAGCAATACGTTGGCAATAAGGCCTATACATTTAGGGAATTTGGTGAGAATGTCTGGGGTGGCTTAGGGGCACATGATTTGTGGGTAGAGAGGCTGGCCATACGATCAGTGATAGTAAATCAGTGTTATATGCAAGTGTTTTTTTTCTAAGGTATAGGAGCACCAGTTTAAGGCACACATGCAGTTTGGAAGTGATGGAGAATGTCAAGGCATTCAGAACCTCATGTGCATTTGTTAGCTGGAGGAGAAGGCCAAAGCACGGAGAACCCGCTGTGCATTTAGCAGGCTGGGGAGAAGGTAAACCACTGAGACCCACGCACGCAGTTTGCCGGCCGGGATGAATGCCCAAGCTCTGTTAGATGCACTTGCATTTTGCAGGCGGGGGAGAAGGCCACAGCACTGAATCTCTCATGTGCTTTGTGTACGTGAAGTAGAGAGCCAAAGCACAGAGAACCTCACTTGTCTTTAGTAAACTGAGGAGAAGGCCACATCACTGATCAACTCGAATGCTTTTAGTAGGTGAAGGGGAAAGCCAAAGCAGTGAGTCCTCGATGTGCATTTAGTAGGCAGATGGGAGGGTCAAAGCATTTCAAACACAAAGTGCATCTTCTAGGCATAAGAGGACACACAGGCAGCATCAGACACACATGAACTTAGTAGGCAGAAGAAAAGGGGCTTAACACTGTGAACCCACATGCATTTAGTAGGTGAAATAGAAGGTCAACGTCATGTTACAGCATCCAACATATTGGCAGAGGATAATCAAATTAGCATGTCTGAATATGTTGCAGTAAACAAACTCGGTGCGGGCACAAGATACAGCAGCGGCTCAGTGCATCGGCGATGCCAGATAGTAAGTAGGTCTGTGTGCCTTGTCACACCGATCAATTAATAGCTGCAGACCTCTTCCAAAAAAGGGGCATCTATAACAAGTGAGACTGGCCCATTAGAAAAAATATAAACGTGGAGTCACAAATGTTGGGGGTGCACGAGGTGACAGAGGGTGGATTCCACATGTTGAAGGAAGGGGGGGGTGCAGAAGGGAGAGGATATTATTCTCCCACTGTCTGAGGCAAAAGAAGGTAAATTGATGACCTATATTCAGAGTCGAAAGAGAGCAATACACAGATGATGAACTAGAGGTGATTCTCCCTCTATGGTATCCGTGGAAACAAACAATGATAAAGAACTTGGCGATGATTATGCTCCACCACCACCCCCGGTTCCAAATCAAATCTTTTAAAAAAAACTTCTTTGAGGATACCGTACATAATAAGGGGGGCAATGGCCCAGAACAAGGTGTTGTAGGTATTGATGAACATTGCAATTCGCAATTGCAAACACTGTGCACAGAAATCAAGCTTCAAATGTTCCTCATGTGCCATGTACAGTATTTTCTAGCAGTCTCCTAAAGAATGCACGTGGTGGTACAACTGTGCAGTCAGTTCCAGCAGCATCACCAACTCTGCCATCTTCAGTGCCCACACAGCTTTCACCGCAAACTACAGTTGTGCACCTCCATCCCATGCCATTACACCAGATCGTCTTGCTGATGCATATGTTTCCATACGCTTTGTCAGAACACAATCTGTAAATGGATATATCATGGCATGCAGACATTCTATTTCCCCCTCAATGCACCAGACCTATGTTGCTGAGGCTTTGAGTATGTTACACAATGTCTTTTGGGATGCCTCTGTCTAGACAGTGGCATCTTTTGGCAATTAATGCACTGCCATATTCCATTGCTGTAAAATGTTGCTTCAGATGTTTCCTTGGCTATGTTTATCCCTGCTGGGAAATTCGAAGTTGGCACTATTTCGTGCAAACTTTAGTACCACGTGTCCACGTCTATGTTATGGAAGTAGTGGGAATGACACAGGACCATGTGTGAGGGTAAGAAAGTCTACCTGAAAATGAACTTGTAGAAAGTGCTCAAGGGACAGATTCCATGGCCGTTACTGGAGACTGGATCAATTTCCCACATACCTCTTATCAACATAGCTCAGGAGAACAGCCGCAGAACTTCATTCCTTAAGAATGGATGGTTTTCAGAGGAAGTCCCATGGGACAGTTGATCTCTGGGAGAAAGTAACAGAGGATGTAGGTCATCTGTCCATTCCCCATGTTTAACAACTGGGTTCTGTAGCTTATGTTGTTCCCCTGAGGATAGGCAAACATACACATACCCTGCTTTATCAATGTCCACCATCACATAAACTGTTACCCGAAATTAAATGTGATGGCAATTGTAGCTCAGAAGATCTTCACCCTCTTTAGCCACTCATACAGTTCCCTAGATATGTTAGGAAAGCTGAAATGGTGCCACAGATGCTGCAGAGTAGGAAACAACATTGCAATGCAGTGACCAACTACCGTAATAGCCGTAGGGTGCACATCCAACACCTTCACAGTGGAAAATGTTGGATAATGCTATTTAATGCAGCCTTTGAAGATGCCACCTAGTGGGTTAGCCTACATTCTACATCCCCAGCCAGGCATTGCTGCTGTCATATCTTTTGAAATTAGAACTAGACAGCATAATAGAGGATATGCAATGTCTGCTGATACAGATGTAGTGCAACTCACCTTGACACTGCTCTCAAACTTCTGACAGGTTTCAAACATTATTGCAATAAACATGGATATGAGTTAGCTGCTGGCATATTTTCTTGACCCACTTTTTACATCATGGCAGGGGAACAATGATGGTTTACGGGGTTGCCCAGAGCAATGCCAGCATTTCAGATTGCTTCAAAACCTTGCAGCATCACCTCTTTTGTTTTGATTTTGTGACCCCAAGTATCACGGTTATGCCCAGATTCGGGTCCCGTGCCTGCTATACCGTGTGACCTCTGCTACACCTCTCTGATGATGACCAATGTTGCTGAAACATGTCTGGACTTCCCTGTGAACTGGTGCAGAAGGGATATGAACAAGCAGTGTGTTGTGGATTGCCCCTTTTGGGATGTGACCAAGCCTGATTTGCAAATGGGCTTTCACGTTTCTGTAATGACTTGGTAGGTAAAGAACAATGGTCTGGAGGGCTTCCCAGGGCAATGGCAGAGGTTCAGATTAATTCAAAACCTTCCAGCCATCACCTCTCGTGTTTTGCTTTCATCACCCTGAGTGAGACGGGTATTCCCAGGTGTGGGTCCCAAGCCAGCATGCCTATGGACCCAAGCTACACCTCACTGTTGATGTCTAAAATGATGACGAAACAAGTTTGGTGTTGCTTCAGATGTTATGCAGAAGGGATGTGACCAAGCAGTCTCGCTGGACTGCCCCTTTTTGGCATCAGACCAAGCGTGATGTGCAATTAAATGCATATGGGCTTTTCCATTTCTGTAATAGCTTGGCAGGCGAGGAAAACAGGCATGGAGGGTTGCTTAGAGCAATGCCAGCGGTTCAGATAAATTCAAAACATTTCAACCATCACCTCTTTTGTTTTGCTTTAGTAACCCCGAGTGGGACCAACAGGCCCAGATGTGGGTCCAGCGCCTGCTGGGCCTAGAGACCAAAGCCACACCTCACTGAAGACAACCAATGAAGATGAAATATGTCAGGTTACTTGTGGTCTTGCGAAGAAGGGATGTGACCAAGCAGTTCAGATTGGACTGCCCCTTTTGGGGAGGGGTGGCATCTGATCTGCGCATGGTTTTTCACCTTTCTGTAATGGCTTGGCAGATGTAGAACAATGGTCTGAATAATTGCCCAAAACAACATCAAAGGTTCAGATTAATTGAAAACCTTCCAGCTATCACCTCTTTCATTATGCTTTAGTCACCCAGAGTGGTTCGGGTATACCTAGATATGGGTCCTGTGCCTGCTGGGCCTAGAGACCCGAACTACGCCTCACTGATGGAATCTGAAACATGTCTGTGTTTGCTTGTGATCTCATGCAGAAGAGATATTACCAAACAGTTTGGAATGGCATGCACTGGGAGAAGAACAATGGTCTGGCAGTGCCTGGGGTTCAGCTTAATTCAAAACCTTACAGCCATCACCTCTTTTGTTTTATCTCTTTGAAGTGAGGCAATAAACAGCCATGGTGTGAAACCAACTGGGACCTGCCTGTCAACAAATGGCCACTGATTACACTTTATGGTTTCTCACACTTACATATCTGGTCCAAACAAAAAACAGCAGAATACCTTACGCAACATTCATAAAGCAGATGCAAACTATGACACATAGTGGCACAGCTCTCTGTGTTTGCACTTTTGAGCCATCACATTAACCAGCCCTATATAGATTTCTCCTGTTAGTCTCTTTCCTCTTTCCATTTCACTGCTTTTGCTCTGGTTTTTGCCTCATCTGTTCCCCGATCTCTGGTGAAGACAGTGCAATGTATTCACATTTGTCTATTGGCCTGACATAGTTCCAGTCTCAGTTTTTTATTTTGTCGCATGCATCTTCATCTGGCTTTGAGTGTGAACTCTGGCTATTTTGCTCTGTTGTCAGTGCTGGGGATTTCAGGAAGGGCCGACTCCAAGATTCAAGTGTAGAAGTTAAGGTGTGTTCCTCCCACAGCATTCAGCCCTTGATACCTGCCTTGAGTCCCAAGGTGGAATTTGATCTTTAAGAAAGCAAATTTAAATCCACAACTAAAGGTCTGAGACACATGTTGGGAAGCTGTTGGGAAGTTGGACCACCCACACTTATTATCCATATAGAAACATGATAACAAGAAGGAGAGACAGAATTGTAAACATTGATAAGAAAACAAAATCGTGAATTAAGTCATCAGATAAAAACAAATGGCTTCATAGGGTTAGAAAAGACACCCTACATTTTAACTTGTGGGTGTTTGGGTCTTTCAAAGAGTGTGTTCTCTACTTTCTGATGTGTGTGTTATACCCAGTGGCGGCCCGATATTTAGGGTGTGTGCCGCCGCTCCCTCCCCTCCTCTCCTCCGGAGTGCAGAGAAAAGAATTCTGTGTCAGGTTGTTGTCTACATTGTAATTGCACCAGGTGGCAATGTGTACTCAACCATAACAATAAATAAATAATGATCTCTATCTCTTGCTGAATCGTGGCGGCTGGGCCTGACACCGTCCCATTTTACGCAGTTTTATTTTGTTTATTTTGCATGCAGCTTGCAGCTCCACGCACTTTAAGTAGCAGCAGTTTCATTATGGAGCATGGCGGGGCGCAAGAGTGTTGGCCCCGCCAGCAAGTATTAATCTACTCTCTCTGTGCAAACAACATCATCAGACTTTCTGCATACTAACAGTTATTAACAGAGTTTTCATTGGCTGTTTGCCAGCGAATGAAATTCATTCTGGTCAGGTCATGAGTGTGGGATGGGTGATGGGCACATGTGCGCTGCCTGCAGCGCGACCTTCTCACTTCGCTAGTTGGTTGCCCAAGCGTGGTCCTCCTCCTCCCTTACGTCCTTGATAGCAAGAGAGCTTGCCTGCTGCTGCCACTGCATGTGGTGCAAGGACTAGTTGCTCTTGCTTACTTGAGTTTGGCTTGTGCGGCCTGCCTCTGGCCACCTCGACCCGAATCTGAAAGTCACCTCCACTCGACTTCCACAATGGGTAAGTCTGTGTCTGTGTGTGTCTGGGCCCTGGGAATGAGCAGGCTGCCAGACTAGGGTCGGGTTGGCTGATTAAATGGGTAACTGCGGTAGCACTGCCTCTCTATTGCGATAATGTGTCCTGGGAGCTGAGTACCTGTCTGCTTGTTTTACTTCCTAGAATGGGCCCAATGCAACTAAAATCAGTCTTTTATGGACCAGTGTCTGGCGTATGGTGCGTCTGTATTGCTGCGTGCAGGCCATAGGCGCGCAGCTCAGGCCACAGAGAGGAACACCGCCACGTTATTGGATCTGGACAGGGCCTACAAGACCAAACCTATGAAATGAAATATACTTCCACCACAACATCTGGGCCGATGCTAACTAATATGGTGCGGTTTGAGGAAATAAAAAACAGAACCAATAGAAAATGTGTGAGCAGAAAAATATCTGACTGGTGCCTCTAAGTGTTGGTCATAGTTTTTTTTGTTATTTTGTTCGTATGCCCCTTCAGCGGATGAGTGGATGTGTACCTGGAGCCTGTGCAGCACGTAATGTCTGTGTGCATTATGCAGGTTCAGGCACAGAAGCACGGTCGACGTGAACAATCTAGTGAGTTTACACAGAACCACTATGAGTACAACCATGATTCACTGTGATGGATAGCACTTGAAAAATAACAATCAGCATTGCATATACGATGAATGAAGAATCGTTGATGTTTCATAAAGAAATGTAATGTTTCAGAAAGAATCGAGGCAAACCGAAACTAGTTGAAGATTAAATAAATGTAATAAGTAGTTAAAGTGAAAATAATTCTCCACTCTAAAATGCATCAAAATAGACAGCCCCTCGTTCAGCTACACACTATCTCCCGCAGCTCTTATCACAAGATTGAATGCACATCATCTTGTATCTTGATTATAGAATAAATCACCTTGATAAAAAACATATATATTTAATAAAATGAAAAGTTCAAGTTACAAGCAAACATTATACTATTAACAGTAATATTATTAATTTCTGGACATTTTCATTTAATTGATAATGTGCATCTGCTGCATTGTTTTACTTAATAGATGATTGTGTTTGTCAAATAAGTGCGCTCACGTGTGTGCGCGTCTGAATGTCCCTGTTATGCTTTTCATTGTACACCGCAAATGAAGTGGTCACAGATTTTCAAGGCAAAGTCATTTCTGAGAATTAAATATAGACCCACCCCGAATACCCCGCTGGATTCACTTCAAACAGAAAATGAACATTAATTCATTAATGCCATCGCACATATTGGGCCTCATTACGAGCCCTCGGTAACCGAGGCGGTAAAACCGCCTGGTTACCGCCGGACTCGTATTACCATTCCATCTCCGTGACTCCCGGAATTACCAGGGCATTACAACCCCGGTGTCCCGGGAATTCCGGAGGCGGAATGGTGTTAATCCCCATTCCCATTGAGTCCCGTAGAACTCAATGCGGATGGGGATCATGGAAACACCGGCACCATCTTGTGATGCTGCCGGTGTTTCCTCGTCCGCCTGCAGGCGGGCGGTGTTAAACCCACCAGGTTAGACCTGGCGGGTTTGACGCCTCCGCCTACAAGAGTTGTGATCGCCCGGCATGGAAACAACGGTGGTGGCAGGTTTACCGCCACCGTTGTTTCCATACCGGGCGAGTTATAATGAGGCCCATTGTTTCTTTCTTTGGAGCCAGACTGAAGTGAGAGGCTCAGCGCAATAGCCAGTGCTGAGGCTCTTGAGGTAGCTGTGTAGGTGTTGTAAACTTATTCATCCTGTTTTCAAGTTTTCAGAAGCCTTATAAAAACTAGAAATGTTCGCCAAATAAGCTTGCCTCACACAAGTTCAAATGAAAAAATATGATTAGGGGACTGTGTAACCCCAAGACTGTTAACTTTACTGCAGGGACGTTTTTATGGGAGGGCAAAAGGGGCACTTGCCCAGGGCCCGCACGTTGGAGGGGGTCCCCACAAAGCTGCCTGATCTAAAAAAGTAAGATTCCATTGTTCACCAGTCCTAAATAGCACACGTCAGGATATTTCATGGGGTGTTGCTGAGGGTCTAAACCCATTGCCTTTCTGTTTTGATAAGTACATTCTGCCTTGGTCAATTCATCATGTAGTGCTTCCTGTGTTCGCTGTGGTATACATAGTTTGTTTTCCTTACAGCACAACTCTGTAGCATTCTTTCTTTCCTGTGGGAATTATGTTGATCATTGCAATAGCGAACAGTGAAATGCATATTGATAAATTGAATGCCACAATGGTTCAGAAGTTAGCTCATTGTGTTAAGCACCCATTGCAGAGATACGTGTTCAAATGCAAAATTAGAATATCACATTCCAGCTAGGATGGCTGAGCCTTTCCTATGTATGAAGTTTATAAACCTGAATGCATATGTACTTGGTTTTGCAGAACATCTGCTATTATGAGCAATGTACCTGTACCAGATAGGGTTTTCTATAAAAACTAACACATCTTCTGTATGGTGAACGTCTAGAAATTGGTTTCTTCAGATGCTGTGTTGTAAAACCTAGGCAATCGCCTTCAACAATGGCATAAACTGATAGTCCAAGAGGTGAGTAAGTATCCAAATTCAAGCATATGGAACAAAAGCGTTCATGCTTGTATCCTTGATTTGCCAGCAGTCGATACAGTGATCCTGGACAATTCATCTAATATATCTTACATTAATGTGCCGTCTTCTGTGAAGTTTGCCTGCTTGCATGCTGCTGGTATTGTTTAGCCCATTACTTGATCTTTCTTCTTATGTAGGCCATTTGGGTGGAAGGGTTGGTAGACAGAAGAGAGCGGACCAGGTGTTGCAGGCCTCAGGCAAGCATATTTTATGGTCGCTTGTTTGACACAAAACATGGTTTGCTTTTTGGTAAAAGTCAGAGGTTTTATGCACGTTTATAAATGAAAATGTCACAAGCCATTGTTTGGAAATATTTAAAGCTTTAAAATACAAAAGACAAACCCAGATTAAATTTGTTAAATCACATCGATTAGTATGCTGGTACTTATATACTTCCCTTGATGATGGTGAGAATGAACATATAACCATTCCTATTTTGCATAACACCCTTCTATAATATTTTGTTTAAAAATGGTCATGTTTGGTAATGTGATTTGTGTACTTTCCAAATGTGTTTTTATAAAATGAGATTGTTTTAATTCATGGTAAGAACTGGAAAAGAAAGTGTTCAAATGCAGAAATTGCATTTGGCACATACCCCAGCTTCACCCCTCCACCCTTAACCAATGTGTGATCCCGGGCATCTCATTTAATCTTGTACTCCCTAAGCTCTCAATATTGCCAGTCCCTAAACCTTTCAAAATTGTCAGCCCTTCAGAGTGATTTCCTTCTCATGTTATGATCTTCATAAAAGACCTATTCATGGTTTCACTGGATATATGTTTGCTTCCACTTTAATAGTGAGCATATTTATATCACACACCACATGCAGTTGTCCCTTTGATATCTAATGGCAACTCTATTTGAAAACCATATCCCACTTCTAATCTCAGTCTGTCTGAATAAATACACCTTTCCTGGTAGCTTCTAATCTGCATGCACTATCCATGCTGTGGTATGTGTAGCTTTCTTTTCCTTCCAATTGGTGTACTCTATCCATGCATGAGAACTTTTGCATTCTGTGATGCAGCTAATGAGAGTTCTCTGTCTATTATGGGTTACATGTACCTTTTACATATGGCCCTGCATTAATACTACAGGCCGCATATCTTCCTGGATGCTATTGATAAAAATGATCCTGTATGTGCTACAACAGTAACATCTTCGTAGACTGCTAATGTAGGTCTTCAAATGCTACCTGTTTATCATTCTGATTAGAGCAACAATGAAGAGGGTAAGGGGACTTAAAGGGAGTAAATGTGCATATTATGCTGCAAGACAGCGTATCAACCTACAGGTTGTGAGCACTTTGGGTTGATGACGGGAGGCGCAACCAGTATTCTTGATCCCTTAATTCCATTGGTTTGGTGGAGGGGGGCCCCAAAGATGTCTGTGCCCAGGGCCCCAAAAGTGCTTAAGATGCCCCTGCTTTACTGATCTGGAGACTAATTTACTGCTACCAGGGTTCGGAGTAGCCTTTCATATATGCATGGATGAACGCACGTTCAGCTGTACCTGGCCGAATTGATTGCTTCTAATCAGTTGGGTGTCCAGTTTATTACAGAAACATGGCTCTCTGAGAATGGTGACTGGATTAGTTTTGTATACATTAAGTGGTGATAACGTCTCTACAATGACTAAAACGAGTTCACAAACACGATGGAATGGTTACATGCGTTTTTAAAAAAACAACAACTCCCTTTTTCTGAACTTTCACCCCCAGGCTATGAAGGTCCAACAGAAATGCTAATACTAAACTTGCACTTGAGGAAAATAGTTGTGGTTGGAATCCTATTGTTTTACCGTCCGCTGGATAGAATAGTCTAGTGGAGAGGGTGCTTCTGCCGGTCCCTGTGGCGCAGCGCAAACCTCTGAGCTGCGGCCAAGGTGGAGCAGAGGGCGAGTCTTGAAACTGACGCAGTCTCCTTGCTGTGTCCATCTGTCCTTCTGATCTTTGTTCTCATGAGGGTCGCATGGGGGAGGCATGCTGGAGCAGAGCATACAGTCGCCTGGCTCTCACCTACTAATCAGAGCCAGGCCAGCATACGAGTGGAACTGCTACCCGACCTGCTGCAGGGGAGTGCACAAAGGACCCTTGAGTCTGAGATCGCCCTGCTGGGACTCGAACCTAGGGCTGGCTGCCTATTGCAAACAGACTGGTTAATGAGCAGGCATCTGAACTTCTGAAGTGATCTCTTAAGCCACTATGCCCATTAACCAGGTTGACAGGACAATCAGTATGTCGGTCGAAGAAGGCATGGAGTGGGTGAGGGAGGAAAGAAAAGAAAAGGAGTTAAGACAGGGTGGCTTGTGTGAGTGTAGAGAAAGTAAAAGATAAGTGGGGAGAGACAAAAGGGGAGACCGAAAAGAGGAAGACATGAAAAGAGGAAGGGGTAGCATGGAAGAAGGGGGGCAAAGTATGAAGAAACAAAATGTGATGAGAGAGGAGAGACATGAAGGGACAAGAATTAAAAGAGAGGGTAGGAGATCAGAGACATGCAAGAAGAGGTGTGAAAGCACAACAGTAGAGACGAGGGACACTGGTAGAAGGGGGTGGCTGCAATAGTGGGAAGAGTCAGAATGCTCGAATTGAGTGAAAGAGATGAAACCAAGGTAAGGAAAGGGCAGTGCGGGAGGAGGTGTGAGAAGAGTCCACGTGAGGTGGAGGGGAGAGGAGTCACAGGGAATAGATACTGGTGGAGGCAAGTGTGTAGTCTGCCAGGGCGCTTGGCAAAGAGGTGCAAAAGACTAATCTGAATCGTGTTCCCTCTGCCTCATGAAGTCTTTCTTTGCATGCTGCATTTGGATTTCTGGTTTAAATTAGTTTATAAGGGTGCACCTATCTGCCATCACAAGGTTTCAGAGGAGACCCAAGACTAAATCCTTGTTCATGGTTAATAGGTTCCTGAGGGGAGGTGGGATTATTTGCAAACCGTGGAGCGTCCAGTCCTGTTGTCTGAGTTGAACGTGGGCTTGTCCAAGTTGATGTGGGCACCATTTGAGCTGATGATTTACTATGAACTGAATGGAGTGTGTCATGGAAGTTCCATGACATACTTCAGTTCGTAGTATGGATGGTGGTATTCAGCTGCCATGACTCGATAATGCCAAAAATCCCACCTTGATAAGAGGATGAACACATTTGAATGCCAGTACCAGCATGACAAAATTATTTTTTCCATCAGTACTGGATATTTATATAATGAATGTCTTTATGCATACAACATAGTACCAGCTATTCTCAATACAAGCTACTGTAAAATACACCATCACGCTTGCACACGTAAGAAAAATGTACCACCATTAGTATGCTTTTTAGGTCATAGTGTGTGGGTTTGGACAGTAAATTGTACATTTTGGAAAACATTTTTCCCAAATTTTCACAAGGGGGAAACCCCTGCACTCCCTTGATTTGAGTTGGGCCCGCTATCTGCGCTTTCTCGCTTCCAAATTCGCTCAGAGTAATATACGCCCCACCACCTTTTTAAGTCACCAGCCGCCACTGGTTATACCATACACTTGCTTTCTTTAGATACTACTACTAGAACAACAGCAATTATTACTACGTCTACTACTACTACTGATGATAATATCATTATATGATATCAATTATCCCTGCACTAAATTTGAAGTGTAAGGCAAGTCAGAGAGAAGTCTGCCCATATTAAGACACAAGGCCATTGGTCAAGTGTCTTTAGAAGGTCACTGAGATATGAGGGCTTGTGCAATATCCCCTTTGCTATGCCCTTGAAAGCTCTTAGAGCTGTATCTTAAAGGAGCCCTGGTGTTAACCAAAATCCTCTCATTGGACCTTTACCTCTTTTTTCATCCCACTCTCTTTGATGCTCCTGTCAAGTCCTTCCAATCCAAAAATGAACAAAATAAATAGCTACAAAAAAGAAAAATGCACACATCCATTTCGGGCATGCTCTCCCGCATGAACTCGAAGTTGTTTTTTAAAGTGCTAGGAATCGCCTAGCACATAGATTATTTACCAGTTCTATGATCCCAAATGCAATTTATGTGAATGTACTTAGGAACATTTCTACTCAAATCTTGTTACTTTTTAAATAATATTCAGGGTTCTGGGGTGATGTGCAGTGGTGGGCAGGCTACCACAGGGATGTTTACACTGTTTTATTTTTTAAGGATTTGTTAGAATAAAATATTATATCTTTTGTTAAAGGGTCCGTCCATGCATGCTCCTTAAATAAAGAAAGCAATGCCTACAACATTAACATTTTGATACGTATTTGTGAACAATTAATCCAGACCCCTCGCAATAGAAACAAATGTTATTCCTATGGGTCCTGGCAAATTCTTTATTTATACTTGAAAGTTAATGTTAATTTTTATGCCAGCTTTTAATGGCCATAACATTATGTGATATGATAGTTTATTTAATTATATAGCGCCTATACACAATGTGTTTCAAAGCACTTCAAGGTAAGGGAGGGAACAAGGGAAAAAACAATGAAATTCTTACAAGCCATGAACAGTAAGGATGTGAAATTAACTATTGTACTCGGCCTGACGACATTTCAGATAGTGCAAGAGCTAAGACATAGATAAGGAAGGGAGGGGGAGAGTGGGAAGGAAATAGAAACAGACAGGCGACTACCCCACTAGGCCTGACAACATTTCTGGTAGAGCCGGAAAAAAAACAAGAGGTGAGGGAGAGGCACCCCAAATATTATTTTAAACATGTGCAAACGCAAAGGGCCAGATTCACAGAAGTGTTTTATAATGGTGCAATCCCATTGGGAAACGCTCTGTGAATCAGGCCTAGAGACTCATCTACCAATTAACAAACACCCATTTAAAAAAATATTTTACTTTAGAAATAATTATTTTAATGTGATTCCTTATAATACATGTGTTGCACCAGACTCTCCTTCTTTCACAGTACATTTGTTGTGCTCCTCCTATCACTCCGGTCTTTTCCCAAATACTTGTGGTGCTGCCTTTCACACCCATTCCCTTGCCAATTTTTCTTTTGTCGCCCTTTGTCCTCTCCTATTTTCACAAATAAGGCTTCAAGCTTTTACCATTTTCCACTACTCCGTTTATAAAGAGCAATTGTGTTTCCATCACATTCTTCCCCTTGGTAAGTTCTTTGTTCACTCCCGCCAGCCCACACTGCAACATTGATAAACACTTCTCTGTCACCTTTCTTGAGATGTGTTGCATTTGCCAATGCAGAAACCCAAAAATCATGGAAAGAACAAGGAGGTAAAGCTCAGTTGACCAAGTGCTGCCCAAATTCCCACACAGCTTGTGTTGGAAGGTTCTTTGCAGACTCTGGACTATCCCTGCGCACGTGTAGAAGCAGAAGTGTGCTTGCTGCCTTGGTTTCGAGGCACAATCACTGAGACAATACAGGTGTTTGAACTGTGTGGCACCCAGGACCAAAACATTGTGATTTCATGGTTTGGGTCTATTTGACCTAAAACATTTGACCTAATTACATTTAATCGAATTTATTTGACCTTTTTTTCAGTCTAAAATGTGCAACTCCCTCACCTCCCCTCAACCTAATCTAGACCAATACCCACCCCATATATATTTAATTAAATGTGACCGAAAAAAAGGTCAAAAAAATGTGATTAAATGTTTTAGGTGAAATGTTTTTAGGTCAATTATGCTAACACCGATTTTTTATTAGTCTTCAGAATATTTCCGTATAGTATGGAATAAAGTACCCTTTATGTTATAAGTCACTAAGGCATTCAACTGCCAAATAAAGAAACAAGGACACAGGTGAGTTCCTTTATAAGGTCATGAAACTCTGAGGTGACTTGTAATATACTTATGAATTAAAGAAGAGAGGGATTAGTACAGTACATGGTCAGATCATATACTACCTTCATACGGTATCTCTTGCTGGCTTTGATGCATCTGATCTTCCAGTCATTGTGAGATGCCTACATTTAGAATCTACACTATTACACAAGTTGTAAACAAGCGTTTTCGGTCGTTTAATAAAGGTCCATTTAATCCCCAGTGATGTGGTTTAACGTAAGTGGCAACACATGTGTAGATGCGTGCTCTTCTATTCCAAAGCTCAACCGCACAGTAAATAAACATGCTACCATCCAGGCTTCTCATTTCTCAACTAATGACTGTGACTTGACAAAGAAAACTAGCTCAAAATAGAAGAACCAGAAAAGATTGCCATTGCTTTGCTTTAGCGTTTTTTGAGGCAGTTTGAATTCTGCTGACAGATCGGTCCGCCACACATTGTGCTGCTGACTCTGGCAGCAGAGTAGTGATGTAATTTTCCAATTATTTTACAGTTCATCTGTGATGATTATATTATGTACAGGTATTCATTAAGATAAAGTAGACTCCCATTTAGTATAAGAAAATAATTTGGAAATCATGTATAGGTTGTGTGGTCCTAATAATAATAATACAAATACTACTACTACTATTAATACTACTACTACTACTACTACTACTACTACTACTACTACTACTAATAATAATAATAATAATAATAATAATAATAATAACAACAACAATAATAATAAAGCCTAATAAACCAAGGAAGGGCTAATGACCTGCCCCCAAATAATTGTCTGAGGTGAAGTCGAGGATTATAAATTAGGAGAGTGGTCATTATCCCAGACAGTAATGACCACTCCAGAGGTGTACACGGCTTCTAATGCAGGTACTGTTTCATTGCAGTTGGATAGTTTGTGGAATTGAATTGCCCACGCTCCTTTATGCCTTCACTCAGCTCAAGACAATAGTTTGTGTGCTGCTTTTCAGGCTGCTGCTGAAGTCAGAATGTTTGGAATGAGGTTTTCACCAGAGGCATTAGACTGTGTCAGGCATTCTAATTGGCGCAGTCGAGGTCTGTATTGGAATCCATGTGTTATTTAAACTTAACTGAACCAGCCCAAGTGCTGACTCTCACGATTCTGGCCCTCACTAGTATGTTGAATGTGCATGATTTGTGGTACAACCCTACGGATGACGCTATACTGCTTTTGTGATCTGTGTCTAGTGGGCAAGTATGGCAATTAGTGCCATTTTAAAGGAATCAGACTTGTGGTAAATTGGGTAAATGTTAATCCGCCTGTGCACATGCATATGAACTGGATGCAGCTCTTTTGTGGGTCACCACCATCAGAGGTCTGACTGGGCCTGCGACGATGAGACACCAGGGAATATCTTTGTGACTGGTGACCTGAGTATGCAAGCACAGAGGGCACACTGACATGTCAGAAAAGTGGCATAGGGGAGAGTGCTGCTTTTAATGAGGGCAGAGGCAGTAGCAGCAGGGAGGGCAAAGTGTGTGAGGACATTGAAGGATACCTGTGCCTTACAAACATGCACAGCTCAGATTCTCTGCAAATTGTCCAATGAGCTAGCTACCGGAGTATTCCAAGGATTATAATAGGTAGTATTACTCCTCCTCAACAAACTCCCCCTCTGTGTGTGTCATTCTGCCTTTTATTGTGGTCTCTCGCCTTTCCGTCTATTGAAGACACAATGGGCCTCATTACGGATGTTGCAGTAAGGCCACACTGGTACCGGTAGTGCTACCGGCGCCATTGTTACCTCACTGCAACATTCTGAGTATGCTCGCGGGTGCCGCACTGGAACGCCTGGTCAGACTAGACGTGCAGAGCATCACCCGGGAGCAGTACCGGGTAGCAGCAACGGCCCCGTTATTAACGGGGCCATTGTTGCCATCCTCCCCATTCCCATTGAGCCCTATGGGGCTTCAAATGGGAATGGGGACGTACCGGGTCCCGTGAAAGGGAGTTACCGGGCCCTCCAAAATCTGAATGGCCCGGTAAATCTCCTTTTGCGAGACCCGGACCCGGACGTGAGTTTGGAGGTAGCCATGCCCTTTTAAGGGCATGGCTACCTCCAAACTCGTAATGAGGCCCATTTTATATTCTTTCACCCCTTTCTTCTTGACCTTTTCATGCATTTGTAACACATAATCTAAATATGCACTAGAGTTTTTCATATTGCTTGCTCTTTTTTATTCTTAAATGTCCCTATTATCATAAAAAACCAACGTGTATACCTTAAAAAAGTTCCTCATTACATTTAGCTTCATCATTCTGTCTCAAATGAGATTTATCAAACCTATATAGGTTTTTTGTCACTGGCTTTTCCCATTTCCCAACTTGAATATATATGTTTATTTCTCTATTGCTCCATCTATCTGTTTATGTCCCTGCAACTACCTGAGCTGTCCTTCCAGTGGTAGTAACATCTTTCCTGGTCACTCCCGGCAACCAAAGACAATGACAAGGGACTAGTTTACGACCCCATGTCGTGTCCGTACTGGCTATCTCAGCTTGGGAAAACCTTTGCTTTCACGGAGGAGTGCATGCCTTCACACACCCCTTCATCAAAGTGAACATTTAATTTTCGTATAACACGCTATAAGCACCACAAACACTATGGTGGGGTTTGTAGGCATTAACACCCATCCAACATCCCCTGCTTCCTTGTAACCTACTTTTGCTCAACTTAGTGGGCACGTAATGGCTAAGCTCAACCATGAACGTTGGTGTTAACACTAAATTATTGTTGCAGATTTGGTCTTGGGACAGAATATATAGCATGTAAGCAGAGGTGAGAGGGTGGTGTTGGTGTGCACATCTAACTGGACGTATGGGAAGGATTTTGAAGCTGCAAACTAAGGAGGGAAACAGACTTGGAGGCAACAGAAAAGGTTTGAGCTAGTGCTGTAATCTTGGGGCTTTCAACCTCAGGCCGCCACTGTAGGTCCGATGAGGAGTTAAAACAGATCACGACCTTTTGATTTGGAGGCTGCACACGTATGTACTCTCGCCCACGCACCCTCTCTTCCAGGACCCATTTGGTGACTAGGCATTGTTAGAGTCAAAATGCTGGCCTTAAAGGGATTCAAGCCAGCATGAGGGACATTAAGGGCAGAGGGTTAATTCCTGGTGATCATTTGGGTGCATTTTGATCAGGCTAATGTGGGTGGTGGGCCCGGAGTGCATACCATTTACAGCATACATTCAAGGGTGTCTGAAGGACCATAAAATATTAACTGAAGGCCGTTTTTCAGAAAGCTACACTAGTGTCAATGATTGTAGTGTGTGGTTGTGTCTTGGACTAAAGGTATGCCCAAGCAGATCCCCTGAAGTGTGGCAGGTTTTTGTTGTAAAGGAACGCATTTCATTCTCCACCCAACAAACTGCTGAATTATACTGGGGCTGGTAACCCTGGAGGGGAAGAGGGACCAAGTGAACGATAGACTGTGCGATAGGGGAATGCAAATGGAAACAAGGAAAGAAGGGTATGATGGGTGTCCATCCTTCCATATGCAGGTAAAGCCTGGCACCCTAGTATAATGAAGTGTTATAGCTTGCAATACTATGTTTTAGTGGGTACCACTTAGGTAAATAAAGCAAAGTAACAATACATAGTAGAATGAAAGCAACGATTGATAGGGTGATGTGGAGATTTAGCATGAATCACTTTGATTGTTAATAGTACAGAGGAAAATAGTAATGTCCCCAGGTAGGCTATCAGGGGTAACTATGAGTAGCCTTAAGGTAAGGAGAATAGTCTTTGGACATTGAAACTGCTATGAACTATTGCTCACTTTTTTGGGGGAGGAGCCTGGAGTGGATGGGACTGCAGGCCAACAATATAAACACCAGTGCACCAAAAGGCCTAAAATAGGATGGCCCATCAGGTTCCCAAAGGTCACAAAGGCGACAGTTCTATGGTAGGGAAAGGCGGGTGACCCTGAAGACATTTGCACGGGAAAACGGCCTTCAGTATATGGATGTTCTGGTAAATATGCAGCCCTGATGCTGCTTCCCAAACAGGATTTGTCACTGTCAGCATTCCTGGGGAATTGTGGAAACTGAGTCCCTCTTAGGCTCTTGCAGCACTCCTCTGAGATTTGCATACATACCAGCCCCTTTCCAACCAATGCCCTGAACTTCAGTTGGCTCTTTAGGTTAACAAGGTAAAGTAGGGAGAATCCAGTTATCTTCCATAAAATAGATCTGTTTATTTTACAGCCTGGTATTTGTACAAAATACCCTCTTACTCACTCTTACTATCAGAGCTGTACCCTCATTCTGGTCTTTCAGAGCTAAAGTAAAACACTGGCTCTTTGACAAGAAACCCTAATAGACCTCAGGTAACTCGCGGTCCTACTCTGTTGAAGCTTATGCACCCTTCACCTGTCATAATGTATCGCTGAATCCTGTCGGTGCTGTCAACCAAATGTAACCACTTGTGACAACTCTATGCTCTTATATGTATTATTATGTAATTTAACCAACCTGTAACCTATTACCAACAAGCATGCCTTTTATATGTACTATATCTTGATGTTTCTGTAACTCCTTCATAGGTTCGAGTGCCCAGTTGCCTCAGGGCTCGGTGAGCTCTATAAATAATAAACTAAACTAAACTAAACAAAACAGAACTCCACCAATGTGTGGGGCAGGATTTCCAAGTATGCTAGAAACGGGCCGAGAAACAGGACATCCCTCTGGCCCAAAGTGGAGCACATGGGATGACAACATAAATGAAGTTGCTCTAAAACAGACTCCCAGAAAAGTTGCCTTTCCCGCAGGCAAGTGAAATGGTTATCGGAGCAGCTCATACACCTGGAAGTCCTTCACAAACCCTTTAAATACATGCGTGGGATTGCATTAAAATCTGTCAAACAATTAATGGAATTTGCTCCCAAACGAACTAAAGAATAATGCAACTCCCACTCCAGGAGGAGAGATGCTGTTATGTGGCATTTGCAAAGCACTTAACTGCAACCGGTATGGCCCCAAAGTGAGGACACAGTCTGGCCCGACATTACATTATCCAATCAAGCAGCGCGCTTGCGGAATATGGATGAGCAGTAGCCATTTAGCATGACCAATCTAGTAACACACAAGGCTAATGCATGCATGGCAGTTCATTTTGCATCTAAATATCTATTTGTAGCTGACTGCAGATATGAGTTATGTAAAATAGAGAAATGCATTTTAGTTCATTTAAAATATTTCCAAATACCTTACTCTTCTTGAGGGTTTCCAAACAGAGTGAGGGGGAGTGAAATTGCTCATCAAATTGTTTAGGGGGTGTGGGAAAGGGCAGATAAGGGTTTGGGGGGTAGGGAATAGCTAAATATAAGTGGGGGAAAGGGTGTTGGGGGGTAACTCCCCACACCCTCAAACAAAAACAAAAAACGATGAACATTTTCATTAGAATGTACACGTTAAAATGCCAGGGGATGAAATTGCAGGCAGTTAAATGATATAGAACCTTGTTATGACTTCGAAATACACTGTAGTAAAGAGTGTCTCTGCCACCCAGAACAGATGTTCTCCCGTTCTCCCTCCTGGATTCCAGGAGCTAAATGTCCATTTTGTCTGACCCTAATCGCAAGGCTGCACTACAGTGCATCCTTTCATCTGCAGGGCTGATTGCTGCTGCTTCCTCCCGATGAATGCATGTACCAGTTCCTGAATATCACACACCACTACTCGTTACTGTTAAGAATAACCCAGCCTCTCATACAACATTGTAGTGTAACACCTGTTATGCAATGCTTTAGGTGGAATGCCAAATGGACATGTTGCTGTGAAAATCAATTGTGAAATCTGGGGCATACTGTATTATCAAATTGTTCATATTTTGGAAATATTTTATGAACTGAGATTTATTTGCATTGCAGTTTAACTTAACCAATGACATGCTGCATGGCAAACGTGGGTCATGCTGTTTCACAACTGCAAAATTATTTGGTATTGTAGCTTTGGTGTGAATATCGGACCGATGCGAGACCTCGTGTGCTGTTGGTGCGGTTTATGTTTGTTTGTTGTTGCGGTGTGGTGAAGTGCATGCGGTTTTCTGAGTCAGAAGATAGTTGGGTGAATTTCCGTGTGTGTTAGGTATGTAGAGATTTGAGCATAGGGTCTGTGGGTTATATGACTATTAGTCCTTGCAATTCTTGTTCTGTGTAACCGGTTATCCTATAGGTAGGCATATGTTTCACTTTCCTTTCCAGTCCTTCTAATTGTTGTGAGTGATGTTGTGGCATGTTCCCAGCTGAGTTGTTTGAACTTAGTGTAAAAAGTAGGGGCGTGTCTTGTCTCTGGTATTGGTGCTGTAAATTGGCATCCCGTGCTATCTCTTACCTGTCGGTGCTCCATTGTTGCCTGTGTGTAATTTGTATGTCAAGGTGCTATCGATATATCATCCTTGCCCTTCCATCTTGATCTATCTGTGATCTTTTTTGGTAATCTCATTTGGTAAGTTGATATGCCTTAGATTGCTCTTCCTTACCTTCTGTGTATGGGCGGTAGCTTAGGGGAATTGGGAGGGTCAGTTTCTTCTCTCAACATTGTTTTAACTGTGTATATGCCCCCATAGGTGTTCTTCTAGTTATGGAGTGAAGGGCCAGGATTTGAGGAGTTTTCTGAATAGGTGGTGGTTTCTTGTGTTACGAATGTTCTTTGGTAGCTTGTTCCAGGTTATTGGGACTGTACTGTAAAACTGTCTTAATTTGTGCCTTGCTTTGTTTGCTCTCTAAAATGTAGAGATCAATCAACTACATGCTGGCTGTACTTCATTGTAAAGCTCTAGCGACTTGGATCGTCATAATCATGACTTGAAGGGCTGCATCCGGATGAGGAGTATGTTGTGCACCATTGAATTACATTATAATGCAAAACACGACTCTGTATGCAAAACATTTTCTCCGTTTATTGCATATCATACCCACAGTTGAAAAACATACAGCAGGCATGTTCTCCCATAATATAATACAGTGATCACTCCCAATATTGCATCATTGCATGCTGCAACATGATGTTGTCACACATAAGAAAACACACCCTGAATAGAAACATAATCAAATAGCTGGCATGGGCTAGTAACAATAACAGTAACATTAACAGACAAGGCCTTCAATATTTTGCTTCAGGTAAGATGTAAATGTCCAAAGATGGCAGCTAACTGGATCAAACTTAACAGGGATAAAAAAGAGGTCCTTATTTTTGGTTACCCTCCCCCAATGGATGGTGTGTACTATAGATTACTGGCTTAATTGCTTAGGGCCTTGCCCCGAGCCAGTCTATGCAGCAAATAGTTTGGGAATTAAACTTCTGACTAGTGGATCTAGAGGAGCTCAAATGTCCTTTGTGTTTCAATCCGGTTTTACTAAGCTGAAAATCCTTAGAAAAGTTTTACCATTCCTTCCACGTGATTCTCAAGCCAAAGTGGTTACTTCCTCTATAATGGGCTCTGTTGACTATTGCAAAGGTATCTATCTTGGACAACCAGAGGCCCTTCTGAGCAGGTTGCAAATCCTACAAAGCTCGGCCACCTGGCTGGCTCCTGGAGCCCCTAGACTTTCACATTCTAAGGACCTACTGTGTCAGCTACAATGGCTCCATATCAGGAGCTGGATTACGTTTAGGTCCCTGTGCTTCGTACACTGTGCTATTCCTAACTCCAGTGCTGAGTTTCCAGGGTCTAAGCTGACTCTTTATAAGCACACTAAAATTCATCTGTCCTCTTCTCAAACCTTGCTGTGCGTTCCAAGATTTTGTAGCGCTCGGGCAGGGGGAAGATCGTTCTCAGTGTTGGCTCCCACTCTCTGGAACTCTCTGCCTATGCATCTCTGTGACACATCTGAATATCTTCAATTCTGCAAGGGCCTAAAAATGTATCTATTCTCATCCTGCTAGCTGTTCTGCACTCACCTTGTCTTTATCTAGCACCTAGATGCTGTTGGGACTTAGTTTGCAATATATAAATATGTTTTACATTACATAGCTCTCTGCATCAGGGAACTGTCTTTGCTATATTATTTTAAAACACTGTAAAGGGCTGCCTTCATTGACAAGGTAATTGACACACATTGATCAAAGAAATTAAACATGCACAACGTTCCTTCTGTTCACTGTGTTTCCTTTTTTTATCTATGAAGCTGTGATGAGAAGTATCTGCACATTCCCTAGATGCTTTATTGGACACTTAGCTGTGGTTCTGTCCCGAGGACCATTCCTTTGACTTTTTCGCTTTGTCTGTTGGTTTAATGGTGGGCCCGTCTCTGGGGTGCATGGTTGTGGGTGGCAGGATTGGTATGCATGGGGAAAATAGAGCACAGAATGTTTGAGCTGCGACATTTGTAGATTGATGTTAGATTGCTGATAGTATTCTTAAACCTATGAGTGTCTGTAGCTGCTTCTTACGTGCTCCATCATTTGGTACCTCTGCCCCATTGTCTACATTTTGTTTCATTGCCATGAACTCTGACTTTTTGCTGCTTGTGTGATTATAATTGAAATAGGGTGTCTCTTAACTTTCTCTGAACCTCAAAAATTGGATTACTGCAGATGTCCATTGATGAGATTCATGAGTAGAGTTGGAAACAATTAATTCCCATCTCTACTTCCCCAAGAAAAAAGCTAATTACAATCAAGCCAGGAAAAGCATTTGCAGTGGCTCAGAACCTTTCTTGGAAGTTGTAAGAAATTATAACACTTCTCACTTAAAGCTGGATAATTAAAACATAAACCCAGTTTTGAGTCTATGTAATTGCAGCTAATTTGATCTTCAAATGCAATCCCAATTAGACAAAGAGGAGCTTAGTGTGACAGAGGCCAAAAATAGAACTCACTCCATTGAAGAGGTGGAGGATTCAGTGCAACCCATGCTCATCAGTCTTCCACATGATTGGGAAATTGTCCATGCTAAGACTGAGAACTTAAACGATATATTGTATGAGAATAGGGTACCAATCCTTGTCATTGTGGACTATATTCCATCTGTTAGCATGGAGAATTTAATTCCACTATGTGAGGGATCCGAACTGATAACCGGACAGAAAGTTCTAATGTTTTCAACACTATTTATTTTTATTAAAAGAAAAAGGGGTTTGGATAAAGACCTAAATATCCCTATTCTAAAGAAAGTGTCCCTGCTTATGAAACTAAAATTATAGTAAGCTGAATTTGTGTCCAAAATATACCGGACCCTCACACTAACATACACAAAGTAAAGGCCTCTGTTTCCAATGCAACAAAAGTCTGTAGAAAATGTGGAAAAGATTCTGTTCAAACAATGTTCTGTTAAGGTTAATGAAAATGTCTCTTTCACAAAATACCTTACTCAAGATGGCAAAGAAAATGTCTTCTTCCACAACACTGTTTGGAGGATAGCAAAAGGAGGTTTTTTCTACCTTACAGGATGGCAAAATGTTTAATTTCAACAACTGCTACAAATGACAAAGTTTCTCTTTCCCACAAGTGCTCCAATAATGATTTACTGGTAAACTCGCCTGCCAAAAATCTCCCAACTGAATCTTTAGATATCCTGATAGAAGGCCAGGTGGACATGTTATCCCTAGCTCCCACCCCCTCAGCTCCATCATACTGGAACAGTAGGAGAAGAGCCCTATGTGAGACAACGGGTATCATCCAATACGGCATGGAGTGTATGAGAGACAGTATGCACTCAGACAACCATATCAAATGTACCCTCGCACTGAGAGGGTCGAAGTATGTCTGCATACACCATTGGACATCATGGAGCTATGTCAAGGGTTTTGACCCATGTTTAATCAATAGACTGGGTAGATGTGGGGATGAGCTGTCGCCGCCCATTATTCTATCCCAGAACAAACTAAATCAATAGACTGGGTGGATGTGGGGATGAGCTATCGCCGCCCACATTCACGCCAGAATAGGAGAACCGTGCAGTTTGTGCGCACACCAAAATGGTCGCCTAACCTTCCACCCACCAGTGCGAGCGTGATGGGCCAGGGGTGCCATGAGTGGAATGTGTGCCAAAGGAAAAACAGCAGTGCCTGTTAGCTTAAAAAGCCCTTTGAAATCACCTTGGTTTCTCTGAATGCAAGCTCAAAATGCCTATTTTCAAACATTGCAGGATATTCAAAAATCTCACTGAACACCAGCAGACATTTGGCAGAATGAAGTTTTGTGTGCATACAAAATCTGGAAAGAAAAAGAGCCCAAAACAATTTTCATAACAAAACTGGCTGAGCTGTGGAGGTCAGCAGCTTAAGTTAAACTGAACTGAAAACCAGTAAAATCGAAATGTTTAAATTAAATGAGGGACCTACTTTTGAGCGTCACATAGTTTGTAACTGTTGAAATGTCATAGTTTTGAACTTAGAATCAGCATTCTAGCTGCATGTGTAAAAATTGTCAGTTGATTTGAATGTAGAAAACTGGGAACAAAAAGTGACATTTAGCTGAAACCTGGCTTAATGAAACTGGATCCTGCCTGACAACTACCCCCGACAGGAGTTGAAACTGGATCAACAGCTGTGTTCCCAGGCCTGGCTGCATTCTGCTGCCCCACAAAAAGGAGATCACATGGCCCTGTTGATTGAAAGGGGAGTGGCAGCTGGGGAATGCAGGAAATTGAACAATGGGCCTTCTTTGGCTCAGGCAAATGTTATATTGGGGGGGCCGTAAAGTGGCTTCCTCTTGGGGGAAACTGGGAGGGGCAGTGCCTCTGCTAGCAGCTGAGCTTGGGGGAAGTGGATAAACCAGTTATTCCACCCTGTGATGTGGGAAGCCACAGCCCTTTTTGACGAGAGCATAATTTTAAAAAGATAGATAACGCATAGTGCAGACTGGTCAAAATTATATAATTAATATCATTGTTCTTGTGATTTTTCTGTGCACGTTTTAAGAGGCGTTATGACCCTGTGGTGTATTCTGGGGGGTTGCTAGCGGAAAATAGGGTCTCACTCCAAATGTATGCATGTTAAAAATCTGACACTTTATCATCTGAAACCCATCTCCCTGGTGCACAATTGTGTAAAATCTGGAAAGGTTTAGAGGTCGTTATCTGGATGAAAAGGGGAGAATTCTGTCATCAGTGGACACAACATCGTACAAAGACAGGGATTGGATGGTTTGGTGCTACAGAAAATATGTAAACTGGACCTATAATATGAGAAAAATGGTACATAGATAAATATGTATTTGGATCAGAAATAGATTTGTGTGCAATTTGACAAGGGGAGGTTCCTCTGACCATAAAACCTACAGCATCACTCTGACACTCCATTTCTTCCCCCCAATCAAGGGAGAGAGGAAAGCTTGGCCAATGATAAGTGAGAGGGGCAGGCTTAGCTAGGCCCAGGCACATACCCATTTTCAAAACACATAAAAAGGGCCACAGAAGCCCAGGTAGAGATTCAATTCCATTTTCTGCGGGACGCTCTGCCGGGAGACTCCAGACTTCACAACCATCAATCTTCAGAGACCAGAAATTTACTTCAGAACTTAAAGCAAGGGCCTAAACCCACAAACTGAGAAATCTTCTCAGCAGGCCTCGGCATCCTTAAAATCACTTGCAAACTATTCCACAGCCGGGCGAGCTGTCTGAATTCTTTTGCCAAGAACTTTTGCCAGTACCCAGAAAGCAGTGTTACATCCAGAATCCACTTGATCCGGACCGGAAAGCAGAGCAGTATCCAGAACCAGAGGCCGCTGTATCCAGAGAGCTGACCCAGAACGCTGTGAAGTGCCGAGACCAGAACCGGAGTCCAGTCCAAAACCTGACCAGATCCGTGACGAGGCCCATTCATTTCAAAATTAGGAGTGAGTATCCGCCAGAACTGTGCAGAACCCAATCTCTTAGTTAAAATAACCTAATCCAAACTATTTTAACCTAATTAGAACAGCCTCCTAGAAATCGTGTCATCTTTCATATGTAAAGCTGCACAACTGTCACCTGTCAATTCTGAAGCTGCAAGCTGTCACCTGTCATTTTGAGTTTTACTTTAAATCCGAAAATCTACCTTTATTAAATCCTCTGTATCTCTGGAACCGTTTGGGCTAGGGACGTGGTTTAACTTTCATTTTAAAGCTGTGATTCTAGGCTTTTGAGCGGACTTAGAAGCTTACCCCTTAAACTCTTTCCGCAATCACGATTTACGCACTTGCGAAATTTACTGCGATTTGCGATTTTGGCTCAATTTCTCCACTTGTCAAAATAGCAGCTCCATTCTTTCCTTTATTAAAATCCGTTTGCAACCTGGTAATAACTCATAGGGCATTGCTAAAGTGAGCCTGAACTAATACCAACAAGCATCTCTCATTCACCCTGAACCTCTAGAGGGAATTAAAAGCAATTTTAGCACCTTTTCACTTCCTTGCAAACCACATTAAAGTAATTAGCCTGTGTTTAAAACTCATGCCTGTTTTCTCTATGCTTGCTGGGGGAACTGGAACTGTGTATTGCATTATAAAGTGTGATTTGTTGGGATTCTTGAAGACTGTGTGCTCTCCTTCCATTTCTTGTATTGCATAGGGGGGGAGTGAATTGTCAAAAGAAAAAGTGATCATATTACCTTTTGCTAAAATCATAACAAGTTATTTCTGTACTGCATTTTATTCCCCCTTGCATTTATTATTATTATTATTTTATTATTATTATTTCCTTGAAACCATCAAGCATTTTCAGCTACCTCATCCTCTATACTACTCCTAAGTAACCACATCAGTGCACCCCTGTCACATTATCCATTGTTGATCACGGTCATATTCTGAGGTGTGATATCAGTTATCAAATTATTTATAAAGTGTGATAGATATATATTGTTGAATTGTCCAAATAAACCTTTTAAATTTGCAAAACAAACCTACTTCTTGGCTCAGTGGGGTCAGGGGGATTCTAAGAGGTGGGTGTTATACAAGGGTTGTCATCCAGAGTACTGAACTGGACATAAAAATACATCAATAAGGGTTTTCCTCCGCATCCCAGACTAGGCATTGACTTAGCTGTTGTGTTGATTGAATATCGCTTACAGCTATCAGTGAAATCTGACAAGAGCAGAGTGACGTCAAAGAGTAGAGATACTGAGACACACTTTGAAACAATATGCAAATACCTAAGAATAATGATGTTGTTGAAGTAACAAGAGAAACATGGAATATAGTATGAAGAAATTGTATATGCAAAGAAGATAAAGTAAACTGCTGAATAATAAATGTATGTACACAGTAACACAATGTAGATAAGACATATAGACGTTTTCTGCAGACGAAAGTACAACATAGCTAGAGCGGCCATGATGGAAAGATGGACATCAGACTTGTATTAAAACCATTCAAGCTACCTCAGAGACATACCAGGGCTGCAGAGTCAGGAGTTGCTTTGTGTGAGGAATTAAGAGGAGTCTATTAGCCTGGGATCAAGGATGCTATTTCAAGGAATAATTGCAAGGCACAAGGGGAGTCAAAAGGATAAGCAATACATAATACATATTTCTCTTAGATTAAGTGAAGGAGAAAACATCTGCAAGAACCAAGCATTGGACAATTAAAGATGCAGAAAACCCATGTAAAATGGAGTGAGCAAGTCTCTAGAGGCTAAGAAGGGTAATGATACCATGTACAATTGAATCAAATAGCAGATAATAGAAGGGCAATATTGACAAATGTGTGGTCTCCTCACACGTGATTGAGAAGTTGAAAACAAGGGCTATTAAGATAATAGAGTTCCTACACTCCCTTGAATGTCCTAGAGCAGAGAGCAGGCTATGAGGTCAACTACAAAGGAGAAGCCTTTGCTTGGGGCCTGACTCATGAGAAACGATGGGCTAGGGGAGTAGTCTGACGTTGCTCCCAGCACCTTTGCTTAGCAGTTTTGTTTTGCTTACGTGCTGCTAACGAGCCAAAATTCCAAGGTTGAGAAAGCATGCCAACCAAATATAGGGTCTAAGTAACAACATGCTATACAATGTTGTGAAGACAAACCGGCTGCCATTATTTCCGCTATAATTCGTATTATACATATTTGGAGATAGTTCAAGACATGCTTCCTGGCCTATGAAATTATTAACACTTATGTTAACTATAGTTACACATGTTCCCCCTAACCAATCCCTCCCTTCAATAGGTTTTAGTTTGTCACATAGGATGACGTCATAGATGACACACATCAAGGTATAAAACCTTTGTATAATCACGTTTGGGTGTGTGTGTTAATTACTGTCTGTTATTTTCTAGATTGCCTTATTTTATACTGATAATAAAGTGATACTTTGCCATATTCTTTGAGTCTGTCCTGTTATTTGGATCTGAGATCCTTAGTGGTAATTCCATCTATCACATGGGAAGCTTCAAAGTGTTACAGCACACTGTTGTACTCTCCTGCCAGGCATCTTTCAATGTTTCTCATTCTTCCATCTACCTTTTGGATTGCCTTATGTACTCCCCTGTCAGGAATCTCCCTTTATGGTTCTTGCAGATCCCCTGGTGTACTCTCCGGTCAGGCACCTTTTTCCAAAATGGGCCCACTGCCTGATGTGTATTTTTCATCAGGTCTTCCCACGATATTCACTTTCCTTCCAAGTATAACAAAGTTGTGCTTACCTGTGTATAACTCATTGACTTCAGGTACTACTTGTTCCACATTCCACCTTCCCCCATCTTGACATCTTGACATCCCATATATGGGTGTTTGATCAAGTTCAGACTATCAACTGCTTTCTTAATATCTTTTGACTTGTGGCAATGCTTGTTCCAAGTTTCCCCAAATTGACATTTCACACAAGGAGATTTGCACAATTTGTGCCTTTCAATTCCTTCATTAGTGTCTCTTAGCTTGTAGCAATGCTTTTTGCATGTTTCCTTAAATTGCCATTTCACATAAGGAGATGTGTGCAATTTTTGCCTTTGAACTCTATTTGGTCCGTATCTAAAATAATTACTTAACTGTTCATAAGTTTGTTTTAGATGTCCCCGGACCTCCTAGTTCTCTGGGATTACTCAATAGTGTAAAATGTAGCTGCAGAAAAGTTTTATCTCTGGGCAGGCTTCCCCTGTCAGACACTCGTTTGGTTCCCAAGTCGGTTTTCCAACAACTCGTCAATGGAACCAAGGCAAACCCACAAGACTGCATCTTCTACAGTCTTGCGGCAGCTGTCTGTCTCCTAGTGATCCCTCCAGTGCATCTGCTGTCTTTATATCGGACTCCCACCCCTCCAGTAAGGTACACCTCCAGGCAGTTGCCTGTAAGCATCTGATTCTTCCAACATGGCTGGTCTCCATGTGTCTGTTTCTGCCACTGGGTATGCTTCACTTTCTCTGGAGATCTCCCCTCATCTCTCTATTTGCAGGTAATCTTCAAGTGCAGCTGATTGTTAGCCTAACAACTAGACCTCACATTGAACTTTATGATACTTTAATTGCACATCTTCTTCAGCCTTCCCATAAATGTTATCACTTTTTCCAAATCTAAGCAACACATAATTTCTTTCAGTACTGAATGATCCTGCTGCATGTACCAAAGACTGGTGGGATTTTCATTCAATAATGCTTTTAATAAAAACATGAGATCTTTTTAAATGTCTAGCAAAATGCATTTGCGGATCCGAGTGGTCCTAGTAAATGGGTCTTAAATTTTGGATCGTCTTCTGGCTTCCTAGAGGGTATGGACAATTACTAGCGTCGGAACGCGAGCAGCATGTATGGGAATGCTTGGGAGGTAGGTTGGAATGGGAATGCAAGCACTAAAAGGGTAACTAAGGGCAACATTGAGTATTTGCAAGCATGTAGCCAGCATCATTCACTTTGGAGGTCATAACTAGTTGGGTGGTATTAAAGCAGTAAATCCACTGGAATACTGCCCAACACAATTACCGGTACCGCTACTTGGTCCAGCGGTATTACCGCCGGATTACAAGTGACGGTGGCAGTGTAAATCCCCATTTTTATTTAGTCCATAGGACTCAATAGGACATTTTTGGTGGACAATCACTGCGGTAATTCTGCCAAAAATGGGTAGAAAGTCGACAGATTCACGTCCAGCTCAGAGCGGGAGGTGAATTTCCAACTGTCTGTCCAACTCATAGTTGGCCAGTACGGTAATTCGGTGATACCGGTATTACCACTGCATTTTTACCGCACTGCCCAACTGATGATGAGGCCCTTTGTGTATTTGGGCATAGATGGACTGCTAGCAACTTCCCCATCTATCACAAATCAGAAATGAGGTGTCAAAATGATGGTCGTAGAAAAAGGTGGCCAAGGGTTCATAGCAAGGGCATGATGCCCTATGTCTGAGGGCAACAAACCAGAATTGCAAATGATTGACAGAAGCAGTAGTAGGTGGTGAGGGCTCATTAGAGAAGATAAATGGACAGGTCAGCAAATGTGGTAAAAAAACAAATAAATTAACAACATTCAGTGTGGTACCAAGGAATGGTAGAAACACGGAGAGAAAGAAATGCTAATGGTGAATGAAGACATAGGGTGAGATGCTTCTGGTATAGAAATGTACTGGGTCCCATCCTGAAGATGAGGGGAGGGGAATCCAATGTAATTCAGTGAGGAAAGAGTTCTGGAATTTCGGTGGTGCACTGGTTAAATATTGGCTCAATGTTGTCTGCTTCTTGAATTTGTAGATAAAGGGGTGCTCCAAGAATAGAATATCTCTTTTGCAGTTGACTTTGCAACAGTCATAAATAGCTAATTTGTTCACTTTTTCCAGGAGAATTAAGATAAGTATACTTATAATGTATGTAGGCTAGTTTAACTGTGCATCAAACCAGACTAGGGGCCTGTGCAGAGTAATGTTGACCAGTTTGATATATATCAAAGTAAAGCAAAACAACCAAATTAATGGTGTTATAGAAGGTTGCCCAGAGCAGTGCCTGTGGTTCAGATTCATTCAAAACCTTCCACCCATCACTTTTTTAGTTTTAGTTAGTCTCCCTTTGTGAGAAAGGGTATGCCCAGACATGGGCCGCTTGCTTGCTGTGCCATAGGGAACCAAACTGCACCTCACTGATGAGGCCTAAAAATGCTGAAACATATCTGTGGTTGCATGTGTTTCTGTGCAGAGGGGACATGGCCTAGCAATTCAGGCAGGGCTGCCCCATTGGTGGCAGTACTTGACTGATTTGCATATGGCTGGACCCCTTTTGCAATAGCGCGGACGGGCTAAAAAACTGTGGTGTTGAAGGTTTCTCTAAGCAGTGCCAATGGTTCAGATTAATCCGAAAACCTTCCACCCATCACTTTTATTGTTTTAGTTTGTCTTTCTATGTGAGAGAGGATATAACCAGACATTGGTTCTTTGCTCGCTGTACCATGGAACCAATCTGCACGTCAGTGATGAGGTCCAACAAGGCCGAAACCTGGCGGGGGGTGCTTGTGTTTCCGTGCAGAGGAGGCTTAGCCTAGCAGTTTAGGCAAGGCTACTCCCATTGGTGGCAGTAACTGGCTGATTTGCATATGGCTGGGCCCTGTGCAATGGTGCAGGTGAGCAAGAAAATGGTTGTGTGGAAAGTTGCCGAGAGCAGCGCCAGTGGTTCAGATTAATTCAAATCATTCCACCCATCAATATTTTGGTTTTTAGTTCCGGTTCACTATCCTGCCAGGTACTGTGACTATGAAGATAACTTAGGTTACTCTTCATAAAAGGGTGCTGGTCCCAGACCCACTAGATTACATCCTCTAGAGGCTACAGACCTGGTTCACTTTTCATGCCATGCCCTGTGACTGTGGAAATAACTTTGGAGACATTTTGTTATTAGGTGTGGGACCCAGGCCCATTCTTTGAGAATTTTCATCCCGTTGGGGTTCAAACCAACTGTTCTGGACACCCAGACCTCTCCATGGTTTTTACCGGAAACCTCTGGTTGTCTGTGGGCTTCTCCTCCCCGCTCGGGATTCTCACAGTCTCTCCAGGTGCTATGATAGCCTTAAAGCGTTCCCCTGCTCTTGGGCTGTGCATTTCCAGCTCTCTGCATGTGCCATTTCTGCCGGTCAGTTGGCTGTCCTGGTGTCTGCCTCCTTCTTTGGTCCAACCATGGTGGATCTGCTCGGGATGCCTCTGCCAGCAGCTAAGTCTCAGTCTCTGCACTGCCAGCTTCTCTGTTCGTCCTGCTCATTTTGAGTTTCCCGGTTCCGTCAGGAATAGCCTGACAACCTGTGAAGTATTTCTTCCCTTTTCTATTATTGGATTGGTCTTACTTGTTCCTATTTGTCTAGGCCATGCATGTTGTTGGTTCCGCAGGCCACTCTGTATTGTTCTGTGTCTCTTCATCATCTCAGTTTTGATGTTCTCATCCTCAACTGTGTTACTTGTGTTCTTCTTCATCCCAGTTTCCATATATGACTCACATAGGTAGTGCCTACTTTTTCTCGTCCCAGTACTTTTTAGCGAGATCAGAACATCTCCCGTTCAGGGATACATGGAAGTGTGTGGGATTATGGGACCCTGTATAGGGTAGGAGGATGAGGGAGGTGGGAATATGCTTTTGGCATATCACATTCTCCTGGACAGTCGTCCCATGAGATCCACCCGCCGAGTACGAGTACCAGGAATACTATTGCATAGCGGCCTCAACTCCAGGGGCTGAGATCAGGGGAACAAAGTGGAGGCGAGCTGGAGGGTATGTTTTTTATACCCTGGCTCATGCATGGTTACATTAACTCATACAACAACAGATTACCCCAGTCAATATAAGTGAAAATGCTGTGAGACATACTTTGGGGGTAATGTATGGCTGTTCAAATGCTTCCTGATTTACTGCACACAAAACATCATCTGTAATAGATACTGTGGTTGGGCAATGGCCCACTTCAAATGCCTGTTTCTCTTTATTAAACAAAGTCTCCAACAGTTGCACACTCTTTGTCACATCTGTTAAATGTTTTACTGCCTCGTCTACTTCCTTCAAATACTGAAATCTATGTGCCACCCCTTCAAAAACTCAAAATACACTTTTGCTATATTTCTCTCTTTATCTGGCCATAAAACTGTAAATTGCTTAGTACTTGTATGAATAGTGAAATGCACATCCGACTCTGGCAGAGTCACTAATTCTACACATCGATCCTTCCCATGAAACAAATGTAGTGAGGCACTTATTGACTAGAGAGCATGTTCAAGCTCCCCCCTGCCTTCCACAAAAGAAACAACATTATAAGATAATAACAGACACATTTGAAACTGCACTTTGAACTCTCCTCGAAATGCAGCTGTTATAAAGAATAGCTTTTCTTGTGCCACACTAACAGGGATCATATATGGCATTGGCTTGCACAATTAGTGTGTTTAAAACAGAATAGATTAGGTGACAGGAAGGCGTTTACACAAGATAGGGACTCACTACACAAGTAGGGCAGAGAACTGTAGGTAGATAAGGTTGCTGTCATAGGAAGTGAAATAATGTGACAGACATGCACCAGGAAATCAGTAGATAGCAAAGCAAATGTGTACTGCAGAGGACACAACGTGACAGGCAGTTGCCATTTTAAACTGCACAAGCACAGCAGAGAATACAGTTTTGTAGGTTTAAGAGGGCCCCACAGCAATGCACGCTATTGAAACAAATACAGTTAATTCAGAAAAACCTGCAGTGGGTGGACATAGCTGCCTCAAAGGAATGTCCAAAGCCGAGGACACCGGAGGGGAGGTTTACATAATGGAGTAAGATATCAGTGTCTAGGCAACGAGCGTTCAACCATTAAAGTAAATCAGTTATGACAATACAGCAGACTATTTGAAGTCCATAGGACGAAGGGAGCATCTCAGGAAATGTCGTAGTAGTTGACAGATGAATGTCTCAGCAACTGGCTAGGCATGACAGAGAAGTGCAAGTGCAGCTAAAAAGCCAAAATAATTGCTGCAACGAAATATTAACATGATGGAAGTAGCATGACTCATAACAATAGTTATTCATAATGTGTTGAAGCAAGATGTGTCATCCACTGAGGCAAAACTGGGGAAGCCGGAATTTGGAAATTGAGCGAGGGCAAACTCTTTGAAACTCAGAGACATCATTGTCGGAGATAACATGGATTGTTTTATTTAATTAAGAACAGAAAGCGACACGCTTGGTCTTCCCCTCCCCCATCCACATCCATAATTCCTCATACCCCCGGCAGTTCAAGGACAGTGTCACTGTATGTTAACTGATAAGCATATGTCCTTTTCACCACAGAAGTAATTTAGAGCTTACCAATAATAATCAAGCACAATGAGATTGTTCATTCTATGGGATGTTTTATGGGTGGGACCTTAGATAGAGAGTAACCCATCAGTAGGGTGGGACATATAGATACTATAGGTAGCTTAGCAATTTGGGCCAATGAGCAGTAGAGATAGGTTTTCATAACTCAGTGATCATGATGACATCAGAATGACTCATTTGTATTATATAAACTGCTATTGTCTGCTCAAACATTAGAGAATTTGGGAGAGAGAGCTTGGCTATTAATTTCGTTTTTCCCCCGGCTTTGCATACTTTCAATAAAGCTGGGTTACCTTGCATTTTGCATACCACAATCCACTCTGTGTTGTCTCTTTATTGGCAAATACCAGATATAAGGCTGTGCTGGTTTTGGAACCCCTTTTTCACAACCCTCTCCTTACCAAACTATATGCATCTCCCTCACCTTTGCACCACACTCTGTTTCCAACTAATAATATCTGACCCTCACAGTATTCTGCTGACCAGCACCAAAGTCCTTTGATTGGCTCATGTGCTCCGGATGGTATTGTTGATTAGAATTGGGTTGAACAACTTGAATCACGGTCTTCAGCAGTTCAATGGTGAAAAGCAAATGTATCTCTTAGGTTGCTGTCAGTCCCAATCCAGTGACCTAGGGATATGATGTGCCATTGATTTCGGGCTCTCACCATGAGGGAGGCTAGTACACACCTGGCTACTAGTGTGGCTGGCAGAGAGGCAGGCCTTGCTCCAGCAGCAAGCATTTGTTGTTTGTATTTGCATATCTAAAGAAGGAACTAAACAGAAAGCCTATATTTAGTTGTAAGTGAAACTGATTAGGAGCAAGAAATCCCTGGTTAGGTTCTAAAGACATTTGGAAACCAACTGTGTACTGGATTTACTGAAATAGTTGATTTTTGAGTTTTTTTTCTAAACATCACAGGCAAAGGCACTAAATGGATTTCCAATGGCATGTTCCAAAGTCTAGGTCACCCCTTCCTTGTCCTCTGAATGGTTTGGAAGCAGAGTCTGCCTCTGCCTTGGTCACTCAGTCTTCACTTCACAGGTGGAGTATTTTGAAAAGTCACCCCTCACAACAGGTCCAATACATTCTTCCTTATATCTTTGTCCAAAAGTGAATCCATGAAGGAGTGTAAAACCCCTTAATTTAAAGGCAAATGTGTACAGGTGTTTGGACTAAAGTATGTCTGCTTTACAGGTCTAATCCCTGTCCTTGGAACAAGTGGACTTTGTCTTTTGCCATCATACCCAGAGTGTTTTGTTTTAAAGGAAGTAAAGGTGACAGGAAGGGAGATAGAAAAATAGATGAAACAAGATGGTGGAATCTTCCTCTAGCTGGTCGGAGCACCCCCTGTCAACCCTAATTCTGCTACCTTCCCCGCTACCTTCCCCTGACAATAGCATCAGAGTCCCTTCTGATATGCAACATCCTGGTGTGAGGCTAGTCCGTTTGGGATAGGTGTGCCCACCCTTTGATTCCTGTTTCTGAGGTCAGCTCTCTCTGGGAGGCTCACTCACTGGAGACATGTATTACTCAACCTCATAAAGAAGCAAAGGTGAGGCATAGCCATCCAATGCCCTCTGTCAGTAGGCAGGGTCAGGCTTTCTCACCAGAATAGATATAACCCTTCCACCGCTGAGCTGTGCTCATAGTGCTGATACATGTATGATATCAAATTGATGTGCCTGTATGCTAGCCACCATCTCCTAAAATCAGGTATGACTTATATGTAAAGTGTACAACTGCCACAAGAATAGGAACTCTCATACTTATTTAGTTTCAGAAGAGAGGCTCACATCTTAAATGCTGCCTCTGTGCTGAAGTGACTTGGCTGTCACACCATCTGTCAAATTGAAACCTGTGACCCCTGAACCTTCTCTGTGCAAGTTCAGGGCAGGCACTGCAGATCGGGATACTGATTGATCAGGGCACAGTGTGCACAATGCTTTTGGCTAGTGACTTACGAAAGGAAGATCTGGTAAGGAGGTCATCCTTTCTGAGATGGAAGTACCTTTATCATTTTATTCATTACTAAAAATAAAAAAAAAATCCAGGGTTTTTACACCCTTGCCAGATGGCAATCATTCACATGTAGGCTCTTGGATTTGTTCATTTCCTAGATTGACTTAAACTTGGAGAGAGCTCTTCAAGTCACAAAGAAGTTATTATGAGTATTTCTGCCTTACCCCTGACTTACTAGAACACCCCAGGAGTAGCTCAGAGTCACTCGCTGTAATTTATTTTGAAACCTTTCTCTATTCATGGAATATGACAGAACAACATACGATCTCGACTACCCAAATGTACACTAGACCTCCCAAGACTGGTCAAGACTCTAAAATTAATGGTGGGTACAACAATGAAAGAAGATATCATCAATATCACTCTGAGTGCAACCAATCCTCGTTTTAACTTTGCATTCTAGGACTATTAGTCCTGGATATATAATGGGTAAATCCACAACTACAAGTCCCAGAATGCACAGTTAAAACCAGGGCTGGACTAGTGTCTCCCGAATGGAATAGATAATGTTGGCATGTGTGGAAATGTTGCCCCAATGATAAAATGCAATGCACAATAGTACTGCCTGTTTCAAAGTGTCTGTAATGGGATTCATACCATTCTGAATTAAGTACCTTCCCCAGATTGTTGTGCCATTGATATTTGGTGTTGTACACTTGAAATTGTATTCGCCTTTTAGGGCACTGCATTTGTTTTGTTTTTTTTGTTTTTTTTACTTTATATCTAGCACGTTAACATGACTGCCTTGTTATGCATAATAATGAAATACATTGATTGGAATTTGAATGGGAAAGCAAGATTGCCGCTCACTCAGCACAAATTATAGAGTGCTGCAGCCTCCACAAAGAGAAACGCTGCGAGTGGTACGACTATAATCCTTCATTGTCTCTCCTTTCTCTTTGCAGGTCCTTTGCAGTGACAGCCCGCTGGAATCCACAGACTACTGGCTGCGGAATCAGAGGACATTATGTCGAATCGACTTTGTGGAGGACAAGTCGGAAAGCAACTGTGCCTCGGTATGTGTACCAGCCAATTCCAATTTGTCGTTCCAGAAAATTTACTGCAGTGCGGCCATTTTTCAGCAAAGGAGGCTCTATAAATTAACCCATGAAATCAAGTCACCTCCTTTGAAAAATGTACAGTCATAAACGGAGAATCACTTCCTAGAATATGTTTTTTAGGGACGTGTTTGTCTTCAGTGATCTCCATTATATTTTGAGCAATTATATCACTGTATCATGCATACAAGTATTAGAAATCTTTAACTGTCAGAATGTTTCCGCATAAGTTAAATGCTTCTACAGGATGACCTCTTGTGTCAGCAGCATTGGGAATCAAAGACATAATTAAGGGGGAGGGAGGGCAGGGGGTGTTCAGTGTGAATAAATCAGGATTTCAGTTGTGAGTTGTTGTTAGTAACAACATGGTGTTGATTTAGTTATTCATTCGATGGAGAGGTCTTCACTTCTCTTACAGGGCTGCTAGATGGATCACTTATACCCAAACTCACTTGTGCTCCCTCTGTTTCTGTGTTTGGTCTCTGCTGATTGACGTTTGTTTGCCTTTGTGATATCACTGTATACTTTGTCTACTGCTTAATTGTATTTCTCTGTTATTTCATTTATTGTATTTGAATTTTTGTTTAGCGCTGGCGCTACCCATAGGGTCGTGTTGCTCCTTGCATGGTTCAAAGTTTGAAATGGTGGGATAATTTATAACGTGTTTTCAGGAAAGGATAGGAAGATTAGGATAGACATGGTATAGCAGTGGAGGAGGGCAGGGGTATGTCTGTGGAAACAGGTATGTTTTGAGGCTCTTTCTATCAATGTGTGTCTGCCATTCTCCAGCTGTCTCTAACTTTTCCACTGATGAAAGGTCCTGGTGAGCGAGACTTTGTATATTTCCAGGCAACCATAATTGGCGTTATAGCTACTCAAGGCCAGGACACAACTAAAATCTTGGGGTGGCACACCAAAACAAACACACATAACTGAATGGGCCGGTGGGGGGGGCAGTTTTTTTTATAAGGGTAGCTGGGGCCCCCCTTGGCCACCCCTCGGAGGCGCCCCTGGGCTCTGGCAGGAATGTTGGATGCATTCCAGGTTCTAGGCTTTTGAGTTGGAGTTTTACCTATGGGTAACTTGCCATAGTTGATAAGCGGAAGTGTTTTAGGACTGTTTTGAAGGAACAGGTTGCTCCACTAGGTGAAGGGTCACAGTGCGCTTTTCTGAACCTGACACAGGCACCACATTGGTTATACTCTGTTTACCCCGACATCTTTATGGCCTGCTTTGTATGATCAGATTTTCTTAGGTCGGTGCTGCTTATTTTTTTCCCGTATTCGCAGATAGGGGAAATGTGTATCTGATCGACAACATCCGGGATATTGCAGCGGTTCATCCTAAAAAGAGAAGCTCAACTCTTTTTTGTTTTGTGCTCTGAACTGAAAAGCTGAAATCGGGGGAGTTTCAATCTGAAAGAACTGTGAAAAGAACTGTGATATTTCATCTATGAGCTTTCAATTGATAAAAAGGGTTTTTTTATTGAGAAATGTGCTTTGAGTGTTATTTTTCTTTGTGTTTCAACGGGTCTAGTCCTAGTGTTCTAGTAGGACAAAGAAAACAACCTATCTGTGTAAGAAAGCACGCTATTATCGTTATGCAGGGACCCTATCCTCCCGAACATGGACATCCAGTGGCCCAGGTCCTGGTGCCCTTTTACACCAGTAACACAAAACAAGAGGTCATGCTTGCCTCCATGTCCGTGCAGGTGAATGTCATTACAAAGAACCTCTATGGAATGAATCTGCATTGCTCTTGTGTAAAATGCAGGCATAATGCATAGAGCTTCAAGCCTCTCTGACTGCAAGAAAATTAGATGGGGATGGGGTCCCTGGAATTTTCCTGCATGGAGCAGAAGTAGAATATGTGGTGACATTACAATTCATGCCCCAGTACTGTGGAGGAAATAAGGTCACAATAGTACTGACCTAGGCGAAGTGCTTGCCTCAGCATGTTAAGTAACGCCTGGCCCAATATGTGTCTGCACAAATAAAAGCCTGCCAGTATTAATATGTAAGTCACAGGCTCGAATTCAAGCGGAGATGGTCGGTGTACTGATGATATTCCGGACCTATAATCTGAACCTGTAAAATCACGGTAATACCCAACTGTTACTTTTTTTGATTAACTGCGAAATATTGAAAGCCTTAGGGCCGATTCATGACATTTTTGCATGGTTCAAAGTGACTTTGCACTGCTGAAAAGGGGCAGGTCAAAGTCGCTTTTCAACAGTGCAAAGTCAGTTTTCAGCAGTGCAAAATCACTTTGAACCATGCAAAACATTCCATGAATCGGGCCCTAAGTCATTTCTGCTGAAGCCCTTGCATGTAGCCTGCAAGTTACACAGTAATCTCTGCAAAGAGTACATTGGTCACTGAGTTACCTAGTCATGAGTTACCAAAAACCCTTATTAGGATAGGTCGAGCAACAACAATACAGGTTCCGGCACAGAATTCTCGAGGCAGGTGTGAAAGTGCTGAACTCCGATGTACAGAGGCAATAATGCCAATACTGAGAGAGGCGTTCAAACACCCTTGGTGCGAGTTGATATTCCACTAAACATAGAGAAAGTGTGGCTGTGAAAAAAAAAACTAACTATTTGGCTGGTATTTGATCTTCACAGTTTCTTGCTGCGGAAACTGATATCCAGAAAGTTGTGCAATGTTAAGTTCGAGCTTCACTGTTCAAATGTCATGCATAGGTGTCAGAAACCACGGTGCTAGAACTGTAGAGGCATCTGCTACAGACACCCAGGAATGCTTGGAGAAGTCAGATGAAATAAGGTGAAAGTGTGATTGATACAGTACTGAAATTACGTATTGTCTTGCCAATGTATCACTCTCAGCAACAACAGACCGCTACAGGGGCCACACCCAACAACAAGCATTAAAGCCCACTCCAGTATTACTGTAGGCAGTGACTGTCAATGACAACATTGTCAATGTTCAGAAAGCTTCAAGAGAGGCTGACCAAATTTAGTTTATTTAATGTATACACGTCACCTGAGTGTAGGGTCAATATATTCAGTGAAGTCTGACACATGTTTTGCACACTACCTTGAGCCTTAGCAAGACAAGTTACTGGGCCTCATTACGAGTATGGAGGTAGCCATGCCGCTTTTAGCAGCATGGCTACCCCCATACCGAGTACCGGGTCTGGGTTCCAGGAATGAGGAATTACTGGACCATTCTAACCTTGGAGGGCCTGGTAATTCCCTTTCCTGGAACCCGGCCCGGTACATCCACATTCCCATTGAGCCCCCACAGGGCTCAATGGGAATAGGGAGGATGCTAACAACGGGCCCGTTAATGACGGGCCCGTTGTTAGCATCCTGGTCTGTTAGCGGGTCCCACTAAGGACTCCTGGTTTTACCAGACGTCCTTAGCGGGACCCGCAAGCAGACCTCGTAATGAGGCGGTAGAGGGTTAACAGCGCCGGCTGCTCTACCGACGCCGTTAACCCTCTACCGCCTTCCTCGTAATGAGGCCCACTGTCACTGGATACTCTTTGAAAAGCAGTTGGTTAGTTCCGTACTCAGAAGGGTGTTTCAGCTGAAGTGAGTTCACTGTTTATCCTACTGCTGATTACCAAGTAATTAAGTAGCACAAGGATAAACATCACTTATTTCTATATCGCAACTAAGAAAGTGACAACTAGCTTGTTTGCACCTTTATTTGTGTTTGTTCAGAGACACTGTTTAAATTGATCAAGTTCCACTTGAACAGGAAAGAAGTGCCGGTTTCTATTGGCTAGGTATAAAAGATTATGACATTCTCATTCATTACATTTTTTGTGTAGACATCATTCCAACAAAAATGCAACAAATACACCTAATAAAACACACCATTAAAACAATTAGCATTATTTAATATTACAGTTAAAATGCAAACACAGCATGAATAACAATAAACAGCGAAAAACTGAATGTACTTAATTAAAAGTTAAGTAAAATGTATTTACGTAAAACTGCTGCTGAATTTCCTCCAGTCTCTGCAGCAGTGTCTGTCTACAGTGTCTACTGGTGCGAGAAGGAGCCTTTGATAAAAAAAAAAAAACCTGTGAGGCGCAGAGCACAGCAGAGATCGCTGCTGAGTTTGGTGCAGTCTTTGGCAGCAGTGTCCGTCTAGAGTGTCTACTGTTGCGAGGAGGATCTTTGATAAAAAAAAAACCCCTGTGAGGTGCGCAGCGGAGTTCACGTCTGAGTTCGCTGCAGTCTCTGGCAGTAGTGTCAGTATACAGTGTCTTTTGGTGTGAGGAGGAGCATTTGATAAAACTCCTTGTGAGGTGCAGAGCACAGCAGACTTTGCTGATGAGATTGCTGTAATCACTGGCAGCAGTGTCTGTCTACAGTGTCCACTGGTGCGAGGAAGAGCGTTTGATAATAACCCTTCTGAGGCTCAGAGTGCAGCAAATATCGCTACTGAGTTTGCTGCAGTCTCTGGCAGCAGTGTCTGTTTACAGTGTCTACTGGTGCGAGGATGATGCTTTGATAATAACCCCTGTGAGGCTCAGAGCGCAGCAGAGATCGCTGCTGAGTTTGCTGCAGTCTCTGGCAGTCTGGAGTAGGAGGAGCAGAGGGAGCAAGCAGCTGGTGGCAACTTTTGCAGTGGGTGAGAACTGTACGCATTAACTGCAAACTTTGGGGGCGGGCCTCTACCCATTCAACTACAGCCAGAGCAGTAGTAAAAATACCAGGCTTCCAACCCCCAACCTTCTTCTGATTTCGGTATTACAGACAGCACTTTTGCACTTCCTCTCCTCCCTTAAAATCTGTTTTTTTCTGTCCCGATGTCCAAACTACGGAGCAGTAAAATGCTAATCACTGAAAAAGGTTGATTGGCTCTAAAAGCTCAGGAGAGGGAGGGGTGCAGTGGTAAAACCATGGTAAGCACCGAAATTACAATGAATGATAACATAAACAAGGATCTGGATCTGGAAGCTGCATTTGAGGCTTGTAAAGGAACATTTTCGGTGACGGAACCAACAAATGAAACTGCGTCAGATGATTGTGGCTATAACAAATATTCACTCCCCTCAGCTCACAAGTAGTAGGCAACATCCTTACCCATCGGATAACTTTGAAAAATCTATCCCATATTGCTCAAGAAAATAAAAGCACAATCACAAATGATCACTTTTGATTAACTTCCTTTGCCAGATACGGCTATGCCAGATATGGCTATAGAGGTGTTGAGTGAGCATGCAAATAAACACCTGGAGGTCCCAGAGGCTAACTTCGAGAACATACATTTCCCCCCTGAGGATGCTACTAATGTGGGTATGGACAGGCAAGGAATGGTGAGCCACACTATCTTGAAGGGCAACAATGTTCGCGTGTTGGGTCACTCCATTGAACAACTATGTAATGATATAGATGGTATCTTGTAGCACAGTTATCGCACAGCCCAGAAAAGAGATTGGGGCCTATTACAGAAGCAGTAACTGAAGGCCTCGCCCTGACTTATGGTTTGAGCCCTCTCCATAGCTCAGTCATTGACCAAACTCATACTTTAAGGTCTTGCCCAATTCTGAAACAGCTGCCAAGCGATAATTATTTCATGCCGAAAAACCTCTCTCTAAGGAGGGACTCGAACATCATGCCGCAGATGGAATCGCTGGGACCGGCTTCAATCTCAGCTCATAGCCTCACCTTAGAATCCCTACTAAGACTCTATGACAACATTAAAGAGGTGCTTCAAGAGAATGCCCAGAAACTAAACACAGTGGATGTCATCAATAAGGTGGTGCATCTAAACACCCAGAAGCTAAATTCAGTGAACAACACTAAAGAAGTGGTCCAAGAAAATACTGAGATGTTAAACACACTAGATAGCATTAAAACTGTGTCCCAAAACAATGGCCTGAAGCTGAATGCACTGGAACAGGGTGTCACACAGTTACTAACTATTGTGACAAAATCTCACAACTTGCGTTAATCTGTGGAGCGTGATTAGAGGAGGAATGAAGGAGTCAACACTTCAAATACAGATATCCTACCACCACAAGATGCCTCAGTATTGGTTGTGGGTTCGAGATTTATTGAGGACCATTCACAATCTATCAGATTCAGTGAAGCACCATACAGTCCTTCACCATTGGCAGATCTATGTGACCGGGAAACTGAAACTACTATGGTCTCTCGTAGCGGCATAGATGAAGGGGCGAAGCAAGCTAACTGTGACGTACAGGAAGCAAATACGCATAATCCACAGGAGGGCTGGATCAGAGTCAATAGACAAAAAAGAAAGGGGGAAACAGTGCTTGCCCAAAACCAAAAGTCTTCCTGTTCCAACCAAAAACAGAGGTAACAACTTTAAATTCTTTAGCGCTTTGACAGCACGCGCAGAGGAGAGGGGCCAAACTGAGGATGAATCGGAACAGTTGACAACACACATGGAAGAAAAGCATGGGGGAGCTAAGAAATCCACCAAAAACAAGAAGCAATCCTTGAAAACACAAACAACAACAATGCTGAGACTGTGTCCTGTTCTACAAGCACAATAGAGCCTATAATATTGAATGTAGAAGAGCAGAGCAGCACTCAATCAGTACAGTTGAGTACAGGGATATCTGCATTGGCCAAAATGGATGGGAATGAGCAGTCCCAAAATCTATGCGCAGGAAATATCCAAAAGGAAATTCTAAAAGAAACCATACCACAAATGACTTGTGACATTTGCCAAGGGAAAATAATGGGCTGAGGTTGAGGTAAATTCTCCGGACTTGATGGCTATCAATGTACATCTACCATGTCGAAAAGAAAATGAATCTTGGAACCATGCAACTACAACATTAGTGGATGTACAAACTGAATTGGACACACTTTTTTTGTCATGGTTGGGGAAACCCCACAACCAATTTTTTGCACTGGCAGGAGACCTAAATGCTACATGTCTGGACATGCAAGGCTTGATATTGTGATCTTATTGTGACACAGCTGCCTAAAGTAGTGAGCTCTCTGGTCTCTGTTGGGATCGGTACCTCACCAGTTGGGACATGCAGGTTTGCACTCCAGTGGAGGCACAGGCCTTAAATTGGTTCTTTAAGTGGTCCAGGGACTTAAATAAATCTTGGATTGACCATTTCTATGCCTCCTCGTGTTTGGCCAGCCTGTGTGAACCTCTGGTTACAGGTAATTCCCTTGGGAGTGATCATACACCATTCATTCTTAACATGGGCCTTCAGTTGACTATGCAACGGACAGATTACTGTGCTGTTTTCATCACACCCAACAGGGGTGGATTAAAGGTGAAGTGAAATGCAAAGGCATGCAGGATTTTTATGAGGGAGTGGGAACAAACAATGTTGCAGATGGATTTTGTAGGGTATTTTGTGGAGATTTAGGGCCTGACGGTATTTTATTACCGCCGAAAAATAACTTAGCAATAATCACTCCTTGTATTCAGATTGGGCCATGTGCAAATATAATACAGTGGACATGCATTATTTCAGCACCCAGACATGCATATTTGGTATGCGTGGTTGGTATGCGTGGTTAGTGGTATTTTGGTGAGCATAATTCCCTTGTTTTATTTGTGGCCCCAATGTCCAGAATCCCTTATCTTAGCTTAGATTTTTCGTGTAATCACTAGAGAGACCTCAGACCTACATTTCAGGAATACCACATTTTCAGTGTTAGTGTTAGTGTGCCACCATGGGCGATCTCACTGATTTATTTACCACAGAGAGCTATATGTGGTAATTTTGTGGTAATTTCCACTACCTTATATACGGTAGGGAACTATGTCCAGAGAGTCCCTCTTCCCGTTGGCTCATGTACCTCCAACGAGCTATGCTACAAACAATCACTCTCAACTGTCCTTACTGAATATGATCATGCACACATCTGTCTTAAAATGACAATTGCACTGTTTAAAAATCTCCCCTCATCATCAGCACTGTATTGGTAAATATAAAATACACCACCCGTCTGCTTTCAAATATTTTTCTGTATTATAAAAGTTGCATTTAAACACGATCTCACTCTTTACAGAAATAAATAAAATAGCACAGTAACAGCATTGTCTGTGATACACTGAAAAGAGAGTGGCGGAGAAAAGAACTCGATTTGCAACATTAACATGTGATTAAGGCACCGGAATCTCCTTTCCTACTCTGACTGAATATTCTCGTACACACTCAGCTCCCACACTTATGTAATTACCTTATCTGTTCAGCCCGAGTTTTCTTCAGCTGTTCTCTTTCTGAATGTGGCTCCCTTGAAGATTAACCCCAGTGAAAAGGAGCGCCTTTCATTCTCAAACCGGGGTCATTGCCTGGAACTCTCAGCTTTTTCAGCAGAAATGCTCCAACCAGGAAAAAACAGGTTCTTCTCCCAGCTCTCCAAATCTCCACTGTCTTTCTCTCCTCAAACTCCCCCCAGCAAAACCCTAATCACTGCCTCTAGCATGATACTTGCTATGACGCTGCTCCAATCAGAATCAATCATGCCATCTCCTCCCTCTCTACACAATGGCTCATTTTTATAGTAATACTTTGTAACCAACTGATTTCCTGTTCTTTCGAGCCCTTTTGCTTCCTGTAGTTATGTGGACAGAGCAGCAGAGAAAACGAGAAAAAAAAATGAATGTGCGTTTAAAAGTTCACTTTCAGAGTACGCCTATTTCTGCAGTGGAGACACATTTTTATTAGTGGATTATGTTAACTTCAGTTTCATTAGTCAGGTTAGTTATGAGTAATGTTAGTTATTAATTTTCAAATGTGTCTCTTGCACCATAGGCATTTCAGGTGAAAAATAGTGTGCATTTTTGAATGTGCACGTGTGCTTTTAACTGTAAAAATAGATTTGCATCTTATATGTTAAAATCGTTTTTGACTGAATAGCCTGTCTTTCCTTGTTAATCTGGTAACACATATAGCAATGCACCATAGGCATTTGGTTCTGCATCAAAAAAATTGCTACCTGTGCAGTAGTGCTGTACTCTGTGCTGTAACACGCCAAATATCCTTACAATTTTCTGGGTGACTCTCTACATGTAGAAAATTATAACTTGACCATGCATTTATGCATAAACAATCTTACTAATAGAGGCAAACTAAATGGGGGGAAGACCATCAACACATATTTGATTTTAGGGTGAAAGAGGCAAAGATGGTCAAGAGGAAGGCATTGAATGCTCTCCTGCTTAATCCTGAGGGGGTGGCTGGATACAACAAGGCAAGAAATAGGATACTGACTATCTATAAAGGCAACTTAAAGGAGATTAGAAGGGAATCCCACAACAGAATGAATCAAGAGATCATTAAAAATATCGTTGATGGAGTTGCCTCTAAATGTTTGTCACTTTTGGGAGGTAATACCAAGGGGCTGGAGCAGGGTATGATATGTCCTATAGCACTGCAGTTATGAGGCAGCTACCTGCAAGAGAAATAATAATAATAATAATAATTTAGCATTTATATACTGCTACGAACCCTCAAGCTTCTGTGCGCTGCTTAATATTACCCAAAGTGTGGGGTGCTCATTTATCAACCTTGGAAGAATGAAAGGCTGAGTTTGGCCCTGCCGGGATTCAAACCTGCATCAGCAGGCTCTACACAGATGTCAAAGCGAGTGCTCTCCTCGCAGTGCTATCAGACCGGCTCTCTCTCTCTCTCTCTCTCTACTCCCTACCTAAAGATGAAATTACATCACATCTTTAAACCAAACCAAGAAGAGACCTTACTATAGCCAGTCCGATAGCACAGCAAGTAGAGCACTCGCTTTGATATTTGTGGAGTGCCTCCTGACACAGGTTTGAATCCCGGCAGAGCCAAACTCAGCCTTTCATCCTGCCGAGGTCGATAAATGAACACCACACACCGTGGGAAATAAGCAGCGCTCAGATACCTGAGGGTTTGTAGCGCTATCTAAATGCTAAATTATTATTATTATTACTAGTTACATCCGGGATGAAGAGGATATCTCTTAGGCCATTTTGAAAGCCAAGGCATCGAGGGCACCGGGTCCTGATAATATTCCCCCAATATTGATCAAAAGCAATATGAGTGCCTAGCTTAGACCGTTGAAGGAACTATTCAACAATGTCTCTCTGACGGTTAGCGTCCCATGGACATGGAGACAGGCCCTCATTATCCCCATTCACAAACAAGGCGACAAGGCTGACCCAGAAAATGTCCAGGCCGATTACAGGGCGATTGCCCCCTTAGACTCATCAAGTAAATTCTTTGTGATTTTGTTGCTGAAGGAATTGAGAGCAAAAATGGCTGCACTGCACTTGTCTCATTTCCAAGTAGGTTTTCCCTCAGGTATGGGGACGTCACTAAATGCCTTCATTATGTCCAACCAATTGGCAGCCGTAAAAAGAGGTGTGGTAGGAACTGTCTACATGGCCTCTATAGAAATCTTGAATGCCTTCAACAGTGTAAGTAGAGGAAGGCTCTGGGCTAAACTGCTTGCATCGAATATTCCTGTGCATCTTGGACAACTCCATGCGTTACTCCATACAAATATGACAATGAGAGTAAGGCTGAATGGGGAGGGTGCCCTGACGGACTCGATTTCCACCTTTGTTGGTCTGCGACAGTGGTGTGAGGTTGCTCCAACCATGTTGAATCTCCACATGGTGGATATGAATAAAATCTGGAAGGAAGGCAGAATCAGCCCTGTAAAACTGGGCTCAGTAACTCTTGATTGGATCACCTTTGCAGACAACAGTATTATTCGATCTTGCTCCCATGGGTCTGCAAAGAAAGCTAAGCCTCTTCTTGAATTACGCGATGGAGAATCACCTCAAGATTAATGACCAAAAATCAAAAGTAATGATCTGTACTTCAAAACAATGCCCTAAAATTCTTAATTGGAGAGTTGGGGTGAATCCCTTGATGAGAGTTCAAACTCTCAGGTACTTGGGATATGAGCTGTCCAATACAAGCTCTAAGGAGAACTGGAAACTCTCCCCAAAAAACAAATGTACTCCACTGCTATTTAAAATGAAGCGCATATACTCACAGTTGACCTCTCCTTTCATTTTACTTTCTCAAGTTGGAACCAACATTGCTATATGGCCTGGACATTTCCCTGATGACCTAGGATCCTATCTCAACTCCATGCAGCGTTTGTTCTGGAAAAGAACCCTTGGGTTGGCAAACACACTTCCAAACACCATCATAAACCTTAAGTTTGGTCTGATTTCCATAGCTGTGAGAGCCATGTAGACGAACATGGCTGAGTTTGCCAAACTCTTGAATACGCCACCAGACTGCCTGTATCAGAGTTGGGAGACAAAACAAACAGGGAATCAGGCTCTACTATCACTAGCTTTAAACAGCAGATGTTGAATATTCTACAACTGATTGGTTCCTCCACAGAAGAGCTCACAACTCACACGTCACTAACCAAAAGAAAGAGATTTAGGTATGAGTGAGTAGAAACTGCGGACAAATTGGGCTTGTACACACTTTATGCTGAATATGCAAAATTCACCACCAAAAGGGAAGACATTTCGAAATATATCTACATCTTCCCATGCCCAACATTACTATACACATACCTGTGTTTCCGCCTTAACCAACTTCCAGCGTTGGAACGGGAAGGCAAATGGGATCAGACACGTTGAGACTCTAGTTGTAGATTTTGTGGGAACAGTAATGAGGAAAGTTTAAAGCATCTGGTGATGGTCGGTTTAGCTCTGGCTGAGGATAGAAATCGCCTATTGGGAAATGCTGCACTGACAGAACTCCATTGGAGAAGATTAATGTGGAGTTCACAACAAAGCTTGATTATATCCTTATGTCATTTTTTGCAAATCATTTTGAAGAAAATAGAAGGTTTTAATAATGGACTCATCTGATGTTTGACAGGTTCTTTTGTGCATAAAATAACATGTTTCTTTCTTTTAATATTGTTATGTAAACTTAAAGTAAATGCAATGTATGTTTATGTGAACAGTGTTTAATTTTGTATCAACTATACTACAATAAAAATAATTTAAAAAACATGTCATTTAATTTCATCTCCTCCACCGCCTTCCACTTATCAGCACTAACCTTGCACTCTCCATGCTGGCAATAATTAGGAGGAACCGCATTGTATAATCACATCAACACTGGCCCTTCTATCTAAAAAGATGAATCTGTTTTTGAAAATTATGACATAAAGGTTATAAAGAAAAAAATAATCCACTAACTAGTCTTTAAGAATAATTGTCACAAGCACATACTCCTCCCTCTGTTGGGCTATTTCATAGTCTGGTCAGGTACCCGGAAAGGAGATTACGAAAAGGACATTGCATGTATAGTTTACATGATATACTCAGGATGTCCCAGGACAAATATTTCTCTATTCCACACAATTCCTTGTGGGACACCGACCACGAGAACATCTTCTGACCACCCGTGTATTCCAAGACCTCACTCCTGCATAGGCATCAGAATCTATCTCTGACAACCCCTCTTTTGACGTGTGCCTTTGAGGCTGGGAATTCTCATAACATAATTAACCAAAGGGCGTTCAACCTATTCCTTATCCTCCGCAACCATGAAGCCCCTTTGTGACCTTCCATGTTCAGAATCTCCTTCAGGATACACACATCAGCTTTGGGATTCATGCACAGGCTATCCAGTAGGCTATTGGTGAAAATAGTATAATGTGTTAAATTAGCACATGTAAATCGTTATTGGCCTCCTCTCAACCAATCAAAATGTTTAGAGTGCAGTCAATAACTACTGGTATTGATTGCATTCAGAACATTATGTTTTCAGAAGCAGACAAGGAAACCGCTATGCAATTTCCAAGCAAGATTGGTTCAACAATGTACCTTACTCACTGTTAAAGCACCATTGTTTTACTTCAGTATGACAACTCTAAAACATGTATTGCTACTTGCACATGCACTAATAGCCTTATAGACCTCAGGAGTGGAAATTGTCACTTGGGATGATTGCCCAAATGCTAACTGGCCATTGTCATGTGATAACAACCCCTCTCTCTGTCTATCAGTCTATATTAGGGTGAACCCTATTTCTAGGTTTAGGGGCACCATATGTGTTAATCTAGGTAGCAAATACAGAGTTTGGAAAACACCTTTCTCTGCTACTGCAACCAAGGGAGCAGCTATATAGCCATACATTTCTGCACCATATGCTGCTACTCAAAAATATTCTTGGTGACAAAGATTTACAACACGGACAACAATATCTACAACAAACTTCATTTGAAACCTAAACATCCCCACCCCCTGCAGTTTCAGATAATTTAGTCACACTTTTCACAACCTTAGTGGACTATTCTAAGTTTTTCCCACACTGAATACCTAGTTACTAAAAATAAGCAACTTTCTCAGGAATACATTAATAATCGTAAAACAAGCATAAATCCCCAATCTTTCCTTCCACCAGAATGTCAGTGTTATCCTCATTAATAATGAGGTCCCTCTGTTTGCAATAACAATTTGTGCATAGCAAGCTCAGTATGTTTAATCAATGCTGCATCATCTGGAAACATCAGAATCGGGGTGCCCTGGACATGTACCATAGCAGTGTTAAGTCCATTGCTTGATCAAGAATCCCTCCAGGTTATTAAGAAAAAGGCCAATTAGAGTCAACCCCAGGACGCACCCTTGCCTGTAACCTTTCCACACATCAAACTGGCTGGCTAGCTTCGCACTCTAACCAAAGTGATCCCTAGCCACGCTGCAATCATGTAAGGGCTTAATAATACAAATATAACCCTCATCCAATCCTTTTTTCCTAAGGGAAGTCCATAACCAGCTTGTATCACAGAATAGAAAGCTGCTTTAAAATCCATAAAAGTAAGAACAAGGGATGAATTCTGAATAGGTATACATTTGTCCATTATCAATCATGCTCAGGGTGACCCTAAAACCTGCCTGATCCCCCCTTAGTGTATTGGCTGCATTCAACCATTCCTGTGTTCTCCCTCGGAGTAGTTTCCCCAAATATCTTCCCTAACTCAGAGATATGGGGTGATAATTTGCAGCTCCATCTTTATTTATTGGAAACATTTATGCGGTTTTCCATTATTCCCAGATTCTAAGACACTTTTTGCCATTCACTCAAGAACCAGTGCTCAAAGCTATATACAAACCTTGGAGAAACCCACAGGCATGTTTTGGGGGCTTGGTGCCTCATTTATGGGGGAGTATGCCACATTGATATTTGGAGAGTTGGTAGCCTCCCACACCTAACAAAAAAGAAAAATGTGGGATTGTATTCTCTGGTAATTCCAGTTTATAGGATTGTCCTTATCAGTCGAGATCTATTAGATTCATAAAGTAAGGCCAAAGTTTCACACTCCAAGCAAGGAGAAAACCCTTCATGCCCAATGTCACTGAATGCCAGAAGGAGCTATCATACCGATGCCTTTCCGATTGGATCAAACTACACTAGTCATTGTATAGTGCTTCTTTATCTTGGTTGCCACTCAGGGCTCACAAAATCTACTAGCCCAGTTGCATAGTTGAGATGATTTTATGAAGGGTGAGTACAATTTGCATAGTACTCGGCATTGCTGCTGAGTGTAGGGAGGCTTGACACTTTTTACATTTGTTTGCAGTACATGGTAAATAAATGTTTCCCAGTGCCTGGCTGATCTTTTGGTGACATCATTGACTCAGATATGAACTGCGCTTATGGTGACATGCACCATTTTGCAGAAAGCACTGGTATTTTGTCACTCATCACCATGAGGTGAGTGAAGTTCTCTGAGGTTGAGTATGTAAACTAAGTAACTATCCCTGCAGGTCTAGTGGGATTAGCCTGAACCAATATTCCAAAGTCACCCATACACCCCCAAACCCACTCTCTCTCTCTCTCTCTCTCTCTCTCTATCTATCCTTCAAATGTTTAACATCTGGCCTAAAATTCAGGAAGGTTGCCTCGTCAGCGTTCTGGGAAGGCCGAAATGTGAATTAATAGGACTGCAAGGATAGTTAATCAATAGTTACTGTATCAATGAGTCTTTGTGTTGTGTAGTATATTGTAACATAATCCCCTTTCCACACATGCCTGGTAACAATATAAATGTCCCTTTAGTTTGTGGCTGTTAATGCCTTCTTTCCACATAAACCTGTGTGCTGACATTTGGATTGATGAGCAAGATAACCATTGTTGAAGCTGCTTAGCAGTATAGTTTTATTGACTAACCAACTGCTACCAAATGATTGGACTGATGCCCCTACTACTACCCTCAGGACTCTGCCCACCCCAACCCAATCTCTTCACCAAAAATATAGATGTTCTTGTAGACATATAAATAGCTCAGCAGTATAAGTGGTTTTGGCAATAGCATCCACAGATAAAGAGTTTGATAGCTTTTTTTCAACCTTTTCTTTGAAGCAAGAAAAGTTTATACAAATGTCCACTTACTTGATTGATCTCAAAGCTCACCTGAATGGAAGGAATAATGACATTCACTGGTCCAGATTATGTTTCTGTCATGCTACTGATTTACTCAAACCAATGCAGAGCACCAACAGCTCCCGAAAAGGGCTTTGTTCAGATCTGTATGTATGGACAGGTCCTCTCCAACAATTGTGCTTGCAATCGTGCCATAACCAAGCCAAAATGTAGGTGGGCATTGGGCACCCCTGTCTGATACCTCTTAGCAACCACAATTTAAATTCTATGAACACTATTTGGGAGTCATTTTTGAAAAAGTATGAACTACATGGCGACGATTGCCAATTTTTTCACTGATGGTCACGGCAGGCTTCTCCATGCAATTTTCATTGTTTGCAGTACCATGTACACCATGAATCCACATCTGGACCGATCTGACTTTACATGCATTAGTTGCACTTTTTAGTGCAAACAAAGGTACATTTAACCCACCATGTAATCATGGAGAGAGGAATTTGGAAAGGTTTCTGCCAGTTTATAGCAGATTCTAAATGCTGACAGGTTCCCTATGGATCTACTGTATTCACACCAGCATAGGGGAGAGGTGTCCTTCTCCATTCTTCTGAAATCCATTGGGTTTCCCACTTTTCTGGATAAGACTTAGTTGTTAATTAAATCAAAAATAATTGTTAATTGATGAAGTATGTTGTTACCAGTATTTTTGTGTCTGAGTCACTGGTGGTAACGACAGTGCCCTTTCACATCTGGCAACGGGGGGCATTCAGATGACCGCTTCCATAATAGATTAAGATGATTCATTATTTATTTTAAGAGTGTGGATAACCTATTCAATATGGCATGATTTGAATGTACTAATGATAGGAGGGACTGTTAAATGAATTGTGCAATGTTCCTTTTTTATGTATTTTATTGGTTTGTATTGGAGTGTAAAAGTCACTATGGAAACCAAAGACACTTAATAAAAAATAAAATAAATAATTTAAAATAAATCAGAAACAGCATCTCTCAAAACTCAACAACAGAGATGTATTATTTTGCTTCTTCCTGTAATCATCAAAATACACTTGATAGTGCTAAGATGTTTAGAATGACTAGTGTTGAGATGAGTTTCCCACTATTTAGCACACCGAATGTGTACATTGTCTGATCAATGTGTAACTGTCCACAGTTGTTCACAAATAAAACTCTTTTCTTTGTTAAAGCATATTTTTTCAAATTAATTGAACCTTATCACCACCAATTTGAATGGGGAGGGATACTTTCTCTTGTTTCGTTGAATAGTGGATATCCAGCTTATTTTATTTTCTAAATCATCAGTTGGTTGATTTTGAACCTCCCTAGATGTCTCAAATGGACAACATAAATGTGTTTTCTTCCAAGTGGAGAAATAATCATTATTGGGTGGAATGTTTATTTTAAAATGTACTGTTACAGTGGCCCCACTGCCACCCTGCTTATTTGCAGATTTGACAGTGATGTCAAGAACCTGAATATTTCTGAAATGTATTTCCTTTTGGCTAGGATGCTGCTCAATTAAGTGAAAAGCACTTTTAGGCTAGTCTTTCAATGATTTTTACCCATCCCTTGGGTCTTGGTATCTGGCAATTACTCTGATAACAAGATGGCTTGAGACCATGTAGCGTGGACATCCAATACATGTCCTTGTCCCTGAACTTGGGTATGTACAAGAAAAGTTAATCTTCCACTTCAAATTAACAGAGAAAGTGCGAATTAGTGGACATTTGTTTTCTTCTTATGTTAGAAGTTTCATGAATGTTACCTAGGCTTACAATTTTGTTGCAATTGTCTTCTGGATTAAATACATAGGGGTTGGTGGAGGACTTTGTAAAATACAAATACATTTTAAAATCAGGAACAACATATAGATGCCTACCTCTTTTTCTCAGATTTTTCATCACCACCACCATTTGGATTGCACCTCATAGTATCATCTAGAAAGAAAGGTGGATCTTTGTTTTTTTTTCCAGTCAATAAGATATTTTCCTTTTAAATGTTTCGATCTTGTGTCTAAGTGTTTCCCATCTAATTTGGAATCTTTCTGTAGTGTTGTTTCTCACTTTCTGAAGGCTAAATATTTTGGTTCCTGCTGGTTTATTTCTGTTTTACAGCACACTCAGGTGTGTTAGAAAACGTCCTGAAGGGCTAGGCATAGGCATGCCCTTACCACCCTTTCCTCTTTTCTTCTTCACCTCATGGATTTTTTTATTTTGAATATTTCCCTCTTGTCATTGTCCATGTTGAATCATTGATTACTTTGTCACAGTGCTTCACAGAGCATTAGTACTTGTGAATCCCTAATGGATCGCCATCATTTGACTAATGCTGTCTGTCAACTGTTACCCCTGTCATTACAATTTAGATCACGTTTCCCCATCCTCTATATCGTGGGGAGGTATTTGCTCTTACTTCTATGCCTCAGAGCACAACTGCCTCTTCAAAGGGAGTAGTTGGGGTGGTTATGTTCATTGCTGTTGTTAAAAATGACTTGGTATCCACCCACCCTGGTACTTGAATCTATTATTCTAGGTATATGAGGAGGAAAAGGAAGGAGGATTGTTGGGTATTTGGTTCTCTAAGGAGGTGATTGCTTTCTTTTCAGGGAGAAGTGCAGGGTTGGATTCCCGTGGGGTTCTAATTGTGGGTTTATATTATCCATCTCTTGCTAGAGATTTTATACATGATATGACTAGAACCTTGGACCAGGTCAATAAAATATGCTGTTCTAAATCAAACCAATAATAGCAGCTGATAAACAGCCTTAACAGTGCTTACAGATAAAATAGATTCAGGACATACTAATAACAGGTATTTCAGACCAAATATAAAAGACATAAGAAGTCCAGATTATTTGTTCATAGGGAATTATTTTAAATTAATCCAAATAAATACAACTGTGGGTTTGTGTTGCACTGTGAGCCAGAACATATGGAATTAGTAGCTAGAAAAATGGTGATTGTGGATTGTTTGATTATCTATTATTGCATCACAAAATTATTGTTTTGAGCATTGAGTGGTACACAACTGCGCTAAAACTGAGATTTTGAACTGAGGTGTGTGATTAGTTTCACTTTTTACACTGTCAAGTATTGTGCAAGTGATCCCAAGCTAAGGTTTGTGATTGCTCTTGACCCAATGTATTGCTCTAAAAAAGAGCTTGCTATGAAACACGTGGCCATCTTTTCATATTTAGCTATTGATTTGAGATGGGATTCTGATTGCATTTTAATATATGCCCGTTTTTTAATCTATTATTAACAGCATTTCGACTAGCAAAGCTCTACTTATAATAATTGTTTTTTTGGGCAAGAGATGATGTTCTTTCCTAGGACAGTCTTGAAGAATAAGCCAACAATGTAATACTTGTTAGACTGTAGAGGGAGCCCTATTTGCCAATTTTCATCTCAAATGCACACCCCAAAACAAGGTTCACACAATTGTTTAATGTGGTTCCTTTAAAGGACTGGGATACCCTCAGTTTAATATTTATTTTATTTATTTATTTATTGATGCACTTATAAAGTACACTAAGCCCACAATCTGGAACAACAAAAACATTTCTTTGGTTAGACTCGTCTCCCTTTCATTGAAAAGTTAAATTAATTCAGTTGCAAGTGATCTTCATTTTGAAATATAGTGGAAGTCACTAAAAATATGCTTGGCAAATCAAGAGTGTTATACAACACAGCCAGCAACGTGTTCTTGTTTTTCTAAATCAATAAACAATGAAACACAAAAGTATAGAAATTCCATCACTCAATCAAACACACTGCCATTAGAAATTATCATAAATTAATATGTCATTATATACCCATTCCACAGGCAACACAGGGGGTAACGGGCCACAGCCCCAGTTAATGAACTGAGTGAAGCAACCTGGGGTGCTTAAAAAAAAGGATTTTCCTTCCTATGCGCATACTGTTGTGGGAAGGAAAGTCCTTTACCAGCATTGCCCGTACAGAGCCCCTCTTCCCTTTCCATGGCAGCCGTGAGAAGCTGAGAGGAAGGTGCGGCTGCAGCAAAAAGGGCCGCCACAGCTGAAATAAGGTAAGTGGGAGGGATTAATTAAGAAAAAAAAGGGGGCGGGATGGAAGGAAGATGGCAGTGGGGAGAGCCGCTTATGCCTTTGTAGCATGTCTTGTTTTTGCCTGTAACACTCGAATATACAGTGGCATACCTCCTGAAGATAGTTCTGAAAAAAACTGTATGAGAACTGAAACATGTCGAGTTTTTTCCATCTAGGCATGAAATTACTAGAGTGAAGAATTTACCCCAATAAAAGGGTTTTTGATTATAGTAAGACGTCTAATGCCCCTAAAATAGTCAAAAAATCGATTTGATGTCAACAGGACATCTACTACCTAACTATATTTAGGTTTATATGTCACGACTATAGTGTCTGTTTTTAGACAGTATTTTAGTCTTTAATACTACAAGCAACTCTATATGTTTTTCACTTTTTTATAAAATATTTTTTGAATAAACTATTTACTATTAATAATATTACAGTACTCATTTAATGAGTGTTTACTGTGAGTTGTTGATACTAGCTAACTACCTCTTCTGTTTATGAGTTTCTCTTTCCAGATAAAAGGTAGAGCTACCACTCTAGTGGTTCTATTGGGTTTGCCCCATTAAGTGTATTAGTGGGGAGAGCCGGCCATCAGGTGGCATGGGAGGCAAGCTTGTACCAGCAGTTCAAGCCTGCGTTCCTAACCACCTTATTGGCGGCCTCACCCGCCTGGGGTGCTAATGTCTATTATAACTACTATATTTGCAACAGTTATCTTTCCTTCAATGACATCACACAAATATTGAAGCATTTATGTGAAATGTCATACATTGCAAATTAGGCAAATTAATACCTTAATTTTGAAGTTATCCATTTTAACCAACTACACATTAATTTACTGAGGTGGTTCAAATTGGAACACTTCACATTTAGGCTTTAAATGACAATAAGAATAATTGAGAATGTACTTGTAACTTGATATTTTTCTTAACAGAGCATATGCAGGGTTGTACTCCAGATAAGGTTTGTGTCGAATTAAATGCATAGACAAGTCAAGAGGGGATTAATTTTGGCCATTGGTTCATGAGACCCCCATTTCATTAACAAACAAATCTCTACCCTAAATTTTAAACACTAGGAATTGATGTGCAGCACACACACTTTCTTAATCCGTCTGACAATGTTTGACTTCCACAGACTGTTTCAATACCACATATTCAGGTTGGTCCGTACCTCCTTGAATCTCTGGTACAGGGAAATCAGTTGTTTAATCACATAAGGGATTGTAACATCTAAATGCATACAACCAGCAATGATTCACTTACATTTCTCTATTTCTGGGAAGAAACGTTGTGATTGGTCCAATGTATCTAACGAGTGACAGCAAATTCCAGTTACAAAATCCCATGGCATGGGACTAAGTGTTCCTTTGTAAAAGTTCCCAGTTCCTTAGCCACCCACATGTGGGTGCCCATGTCAGATTCTTCTTAATGGCACCATCCTATGTGTAAACGTATGCAGGTTATGTTGCAATAAGTCTGGTTTCCATGGAGCAGCAAGGTTGTCCACAGTCCAAGAAAGTAATAAGCATATCTCAAGGTTATTTGCACTATACAATGTGCCACACGTGATGCATGGAAACAAAGGACAACATAACATGCTTTTGTAATTCTGACTTTGTCATGTGAACTCTCAAAGATCATAGATCCATTGGCCAGATGGTATGACACAACTATTAATCCTCTACTCTCTTTTCTCTAATGAACAGTTTGTGTTTGTTCTGAGCTTGACATAACAGTCCATTTGATTGATGTGTTTTCCTTCATTCTAATTGTAGCTAATGGGTTCCTTAAAAACTGGTCAATCTCAGGCATCTGCTTGCAAAAAGCATTGTCTTGTAATCGATTACTATTTCAGATGACACATTAATCTGTATGAATACTATCACAATAGCTCATAATCCTTCACTTGTATCTCAAATACACATAACAGATTTTAAATAGTTACTTTGCACCACATTTCGCTTTCTATTAGGGGTGTACTGAACTTCATCTTCGAGTTGCTATTCGGCCGAATTCCTGCTGAGAAAAAGCTATTAGGTTGTGGCTGAATATGTTCTTGTTATTCAGTCCCAGCTAAATACTTTTGACTTCTCAATTGAATGCAGTGTAACAACTCAGAGAGTCATAGTTGAAGTGCAGAATACAAAATGGAATTAAGTTTGGCTGCCAACATTGCTGATTAAATATAAAAGTATTGGAATATGTTTGTGTATTTGATAGAAGGACTGGTGAGGATGAGTGAAATGTGAGCATGGCGTGTTTCTGTAGGAAATGCCTACAGAGGAATGTGACAAACTTAAAACAGCAGGCAGCGCTATGGCTCAGGTACTCCAATGTAAGGCAGAGTTCCTGGCCTCCACTTACGAGGACTTTCAGAGAACCTTAAAGTTGGGAAATCTATCATGTTCTCCTGTGGACTAGTCTGCCACAGGGAGTATTGACAGCTAAGTGTGATGACTCTGTTTGTAAAGATGTGGGGAGAGCCAGAGCATTAATTGAGGGAGATGAGCCTGATCTGAGCCAGTTTTCCCTGGATTGACCCTAAGAGCAAAACATAAGCCGAGGCAGAAAGACGCCTACACCTGACATTCTACCTCATCACAGCTCAAAACCATGTACTTTTGTAATGCTCCCCACCCTGTAAGGAAGGAATGGTATCAACAGTAAGACAGACACAAGTGAACACAGTTAAAGGGTGTTTATTGAACTTCATAAAGGGTTTGAAAAAAACCTAACTAATCCTAAATCAAAAGATGGGAGCAAGCTACGACCATCAAATAATAATAACGCAGTCCTAGGGGTGTCTTGTTAAAATAAAAGGGCCTATACTAAAGAATCTATTGCCAATCTTTACCTCTAAACAGAAATAGGGTGGGAAACAATGTTATGTAAAAGAAAGAAGTGTTCAAGAAATGATATGCCAGGATATTCATGCCGTTCGCCTCCCTTCTCCACTTTTTCAGCACGAGACAAGGCGGTACACTCGAGCAGAGCACAGTCTTAGGGTTCTGAAGCATGAGGGCGTAGGTCAAACATTAGCATCAGGGTCTTCCGTGTGCAAGTCTCTTTGCATTTCAAAGTCTCTTCTTTCAGAGGGCCTGATGTGACAAACAAACAATACGTTCTTTTCCTCTTGGGATTTCACACGTACTCAATTTCTCAGATGATTCACCATTCACCTTGGACCCCCCTCAGCCGGGCTCAGATCCCCTTTAACACAATGCTCATAAGATTTTCATGTATCCAATTTCTCAGGTGATTCACAGTTCACCCCGGATCCCACTCAGCCGGGCGAAGACCCATTTGAACACAATGTACAATCAGTCTTGATCTACCGGGCTCGGACCAATTTAATTAATTCTAAAACAAACTTGCTTTATCCCAAAAGTTTTCGTTTGATCTCCCTCGTTTGGGCTCAGACCAACTTTATCTACTTTGTCATCAACTTTCTTGGCAGTATCGACATCAAACACTTTCAATTGTGCACAGGATTTTGCTTGACCCATTGCAGTACCACTTCGATGCACGGTTCTTTGCCATTCTTTCACCTCTGCCAACTCTCATTTGGATACCTTAAAAAGACCTTCGAAGGAGCTTGAATGCAGTGCTGGACCACTCTGTCAAAGGTTTCGCATTTTGGTTTCAAAGTTCAATCACTCATCTGTTCAATTTTACTCACCTTGGTGATCACATTCGTTTCCTACACTGATAGTTTCAGCGATCACCATACAATGTTTCCGCCTGCAACCTTGGCTTCAACACAGTACGGTCTGGTATCAGTCGCCCCCAACTCACCGGCTGTGTTGATTTCACGGATGCTAACTAACTAACTAAATCATTTTTATATAGTGCACACACGCCCGAAGGCCTCAGGGCGCTCACATGACGAACAGACATAGAACAGAGAGAAAGCTGTGAGTGCAACTTAAAAAGCTGGGCCCTCGGGTGCATCCAGGATAGTAATTAAGCATTATCAGTTCAATATTATATACAAAAGAAATGTTTTAAGGCGTTTCCTGAATTGCTGAGTAGAGACACAGCCCTTGATGTCCAGGGGAAGCAAGCTCATAGTGACGGGCCCAAGCATTTAAGCTTGCACCACCCAGTTTTTTCAGGGCAACACGTGGTTGTTTCAGCAGAATCGTATGATTCTAACGTAATGTCTGGCGGAAGGTGGCTTTTTTGACTCTGGAGGAGAGGTAGCATGGGGCTTCACCAATCAGCCATTTAAATTCCATAACGGCACCTTTGAAATATATACACTGTTTGATCGGAAGCCAATGCAGCTTCCTACCGTATTCTGAGACATGAGTTTGGCGGAAGAGACTGCAGACAGCTCGGACTGCACCATTTTGTAGTGCTTGAAGTTTCTTGATTTTACCTTTTGATGTCCCAAGAAGAAGGCTGTTACAGTAATCCAACTTTGTTTTTTACCATAGCTGCCGCAATCAAGGCCCTATTGGGTTCAGATAGATATGGGCGGATCTGCCACAATAAGTAGGAGCACAAGGATTTTAAATGGGACACATGTTTTTGAAAGGAAAGATGGGAGTCAAAGAAGACACCCAGTGTCTTTACTGATTCCAACACTGGGATAGAATTCCCATAAATCACAAAGGTTTTATATTGTGGGTCTAAATTCTTTAATCTGTGGAATTTTCCAAGGATAAGTAGCTCTGTTTTTTTGTCTTTTAGAGCCAGGAAGTTTAGGGCCATCCATTTCTGGATTGCCCCAAAAACCCTGTTGACATTTGCTACATCCTCCTCATAGATCCCAGATAGCTTAAAAACTATCTGGGCATCTTCTGCATAGTTGGCTAATTTTACATAGTTGGCTGCTTTGTTGTTGGAGCCAAGGACAGTACCACGGAAGCCCGTGATTATCCCCGTCATGATTATCGACGCAGAGGGCCCCGGGTATCTCTGACATACAATGCAGGCTTCTTCAGCCTGGTTTCCTGGTCTTACACTTTCTATTCTCAAGGTTTTGTAAAAGTAACGGTTCCTCATCGAAAAGGTCAAGGGCACGTCCCTCCTTGCAATCCCCTTCTGTTTTGCTGTCTTTCTCCTTGTGTTATACTGCCATCTTCGAACTGCTGCTTCCTTGTGTCCTTTGCCTCGCTCAGAGTGTACTCTCGTGCTCCACCTTTTATCTGTGTGGGGAAGTGTAATGGAAGTCAGGTGTGTGTGATGGGCAGTAATTGCCTGACCATGCCTGACCATTTTATTGGGACATGTCAGGTATACAGCTTTGGTGTTAGTCTGTTTTTTCTCATAGCAAGCTGTCCGTAATAAAGTGTTCATGTTGTGAAGGGGGAGGCTGGGTTCCTACATATCCTACCTGGTAGGATGGGGTAAATTTGTTACAGGGAAGAGACTACTGCATCTCGCCATCTGATGTCCCGTTCCCACTCCCGAAGACTCCTCAACCAGGTGACCCTCCTGCACTGGTCCACCCCCAGGAGCTGGATCCAAAAGCGATGGCTGTGTCCTGGCCACCTGGATGACACAACCCTGGAGACTAGCCCCACAATACAAGACCTTTAGCTGATCTCCTGATTTCCTGACCCCATCATACAAAATCCTTATGTATCTAGTGTGCTTCCTCCCTACTCCCAAAAAAGTGGTATGGGTCACTTCACTTCATTTAAAGTGTAGAGGTGCCCTTAATAAGTTCAGGTTGACAAATAGGAACACTCAGAGTTAAGTCATCCAGTGGGAGGTCAGAAGTGCCTGGGAGGGCCAGCTAGAGTGGCAAGGTCCATTTACAAATGTTTGGAGTTGTCTTTATTCCCTCTCTGCAACATAAATCCATTGATATGGTGCAGTTTTAGGATTTCACACATTTGACAGAAAAACAGAATATACATGATTCAATAGTTTCAATTGACATTGTATATGCCTGGTGCACTTATCTGTTTACATAATGGGCATCTTAAAAGGACTGGCAGGAATTCTTGAAGAATTATGTGTTTATTTTACTGAGACTGAAAAGAAACCAGCAGTGACTGCATACACGAATTCCCCTCCAATCCCCCCGCCCACCACACTCACATCCCCTGAGATTTTACAGAAAATGGCAGACACCAGTAGGTACTGCTTATCTCCCCACCCCCAGAGTTTATAGAGACTACCAAAAGAGAAAAGCAGTATTTTGCTTCACATAGTAAACACAATTTTAAAATCTTCCTTGCTGGCTTAAATGTCTCCTAATGCTAAGTGTGAAGCTTGCTTGGAGAATGTGAGCATGCTCACAGCCTCAGCTAGTGCCCTGATGTTTTTACATTTCCCAGCTAGAGCAATGCAGAAGGTGTTATCACGGCCCATTTTAATTGTCCTCTCCAAAGAGGGACAAAGGAAGAGGCAGACAACGGGGAGCTGTTAGTTTAATTTCAGTTTCGGTGAAATTATGTTTGGCCTTCTACAAGTGCGCTAGTTGACTACCATAGTTGAGTCGATTTTGCAGTTTACCATAATAAAAAATGTACTTCAAGGCTCTGCCAACATGAACTAAGCATGCCATTTTAATAAGACTCATACACTGTGCCTCTGGTGGCACCATTATCAGAAAAACTGCATCACCTGCCTGTCCCAAAACCGAGATCTTGGTGCTCACTGTTCTATCTACCTGTGCATAGCTCCAATTCACACTTGCACAGCTTGGCATCATGACACAGCAGGGTGGCAGCGCTGCCAGCTGAAGATATTCAGCGTAAAGGAAAAGTTTAATTTGTATAGTTTTATGAAATGGGGCAAACACACTTGTCAAAAATACATTCACTTACAAAAATAAATGTGCTGAGCGAATGTTGTGTTTTGACCTTGGGCAAGGCCTGCACAAAGAAGGGACGCTGGAACTGTGCCTCCCCCTTCGCTGTACATTGTCACTTGTCTTACATGGGGCCATCTCGATAACCCGTTCATGGAGAACATGGAGAGCCCAGATTTTGTGAATTGCCAGGAGCGTCACCTAGAATCACCATATTTAAAGAAACTCTTTTGTTGAGGAACCTGACCACCTGGCATCGTATGTTGGGCATGTGGTGTGGGTGGGGCTCTGCTCAGGCTTTGTCATGCCATTGGCTTAAACTAGAGTCAATTTAAAGCTTGCCAAGAGGCCGAAGCCGTCTCAAGCTCTGCTTGCCTCTCCCACCTTTATTTGTGTATGGGATTTATTGAAAGAGATATGTTCTGTCTGTGAAATTGGTTGGGGGCGGGGGGAATGTTTGCAAATTTAAATATTTTCCAACATGTGAGCTGCCTGTTCTAGGTCCATTGGGTTGTGGGTGAGTCAGTTACATGATAAAATGCATTGGGCATGTCCCAACCCATATAATGTCTCTTGAGGAGAACATGCTTATTGGGGCATCTCTTGAATCACATTATATGCCACTCTGCAGACACTCCACGATGTTGCGACGTGAAATTTTACATTTTGCAGCATAGCAAAAAGGACACGTAAAGCACAAAATTGTATATATTGTGGCATTTAGGCGTCACATGTGTTAGTGACTGGAGGTTGTGAGAGAGCCAGGGTGTTGTGGAGCTATGGCGTGAGAAATAGGCAGTATGTGTGAGGCTTGAAGAGAGCACAGTTGTCATTATTAGCACCTGTTGTACGTCGACTCTCCCCTCATATTCAACTACACTTATCACACTCACAATTCACCATCACAACTTACACTCTCAAACCGCACAGTCTACCAGTCATATCCACACTCCATAGCACTGCCACATTGCCATGTCGCAACTCACACTCCCCAGTCACTGCCACACACCCAACCAGGCTCCCAACTTACACATTAGGCTCTCCAGTTTCTCTTGCACCCCCCAATCCTTCATTCTTCCTCAATATATCTTTGCCCCAATCTCCCAATTCTTCCCCCATTCTCTTGCTCCTTATGAATATCATGTCCTTTATCCCAGTCTGTTGTGCACTCCCTCCCATCCTCTCTCCCAATCTTCTGCTTGCTCTCTGTGGCCTGTTGATGAAAGTATTCTACCACGTGGACCCTTGCTGGTGTTGTGGAGTGGAGAGTTGAAGAGTGGGAGACACAGAAACATCCATAAAGCCTTGTGGTGCAATACCTGGACATGGTTTGAGATTCAGTGAAATTGAATGACTGCCCTAAAGTGCCTTCTTAGAGCATTTAGAGTTAGGACAGGTTGCCATATGGCAGGATTTCGCACATGTGATTACCCCTGCTCCAACGCTATCTGGCTATCTAGGAAAGTGTCTCATGTTTGAACTATGGAGGAGGGAGACGCTGCTTTCAAAATTACAGGGCGATGGAGTTCACTCACCTCACATGTACTCTCAACTTTTGTCCTGCGTGTGTGGTGGGAAACAATTTATACATTTCTATGTGAGCTGCAAGGAAAGTTTGCATCCTATTTTCCACCTAAGCCACATTGTGACACACAACAGATTGAAATGTGTGAGATTTGCAGTGGCAATTGCAAAGAGCAGTATCAATATTCTTAATTGCAACCTTGCACTTCTGTGAAACATCCCACTTCAACTAGCGCTGGTTTTGCATATGCAACACTCTTCTGTATATTTTGTCCCTACTTATTTGTTAATATGTTATTTTCTGTAGTTTATGCTTTAAATGAGAATTATATGTTGGCTAGAATGAAGAGATATAAGTTACACACGGAAACACAATTAAAATAGTGCTTTCCATTTTTTTGTATAAAGTGTGCATTTCTAGATTGGAACCTGATTTATTAAATAAAACAAAAATGTAGCCTCATATTCGGCTTCAACTAAATACTTGACAAACTATTCGGTATTCGGCCAAATACTAAATATGCTATTCAGTACTCCCCTGCTTCTGCTGACTAGCCATGAAAGCTGCCCAAAGGTTTCTTGTATACACACAGGTATCCCAGACCACTGGCTTGTAGAATTATAAGGCTGCAGCGTATAAGGTTTCTTCATAAACCATCAGCCATTACATTAACTGAAATACAAGGAAACATAGCAAGTGCATTTCATTTTAATATTCAAGCAGAAACTCTAAAAATAAATTGTTCTTCGAATTTCAAAATGAACACATAATCATATTATGTGTGGCTTGAATTACATGTGCATAGTCTCACACAGTTATTCCAATAGTATGTGCAACATCAAAGATTAAGAATGTGTTGTTTTCCATGACATTTTCTCTATTAGACCAACATCCAGGAATGTACCTTTTTTAGGTTGTACTCTTCTATTAACTTACTCAGCCTAGTAACCACGGCCGAACCACACATGATACACACACCGAACATAAACACACCTACATTGCTGAGCCACTGGGTCTTATCCTCATGGACATAACATCCCGGATCTCTCAAACCACTCATGCGCAAGACAACACTCAAGGACGCCAGTTTCTCCTAGTTCTGAACCTATCCTACCATTCTATCATCATCAACATCCCAGGCCTTCTATTCTTGCAGAGCCAGGTGAGCCCATGGAGACTGCCCTGGTAGCGGTGCATGGTATAAGTCAACATAACACAACATCTCAAATTAACCAGTGAAGCAAACACAATGCATTCTAGATAGAGGGACAATTGGTACACTGCTCCTGCTGAGCGACGCATGAAGCCTCCTGTGATACTGGAAAAGTAATCATTCTGGGCATCCAGCGACTGCCCATGCAGCCAATACAATGATTATTTGAATGACAGTGCCCGTCTGCCTAGTTGCTTATTGAGGTTGGTTCTCTCATCACTAACATACAGTTATGATTGACAAAAATTGAGAAAGCTATTGGTCCAGGTATGCTATTATATGTATGTGAACTATAAAAGTGTGTTGCCATTTCACTTTATGTACTGATGTTTATTACAATATTGCACTCTGCTGTTTCCATGTCAACTCTTGATTCCAATAAGCCCATTTTAAAATGTAAACCATTGTTTACAATTCAACAAAGTCTTCCTATCAGCATTGGTTTACATCAGGAAAAACAGCATTAAGCAGGATGAGTTGTCCACTAATGAAGGCGAGACTGACCAGTGGCCGCAAAATGGATGGTTATCGTCATCACCAAGATCCTGAAAACTGTGGTGATGATGATGTAACCTTCTTAAATGAGCATGGATATTCTGAAAAGAAGCTATGCAAAAAATATATTCTTATACAAATGTATAGCATTACACTACATCCATATGGAATATGCCATTAGCAAATGGGGTTTGCCTTGAACTAATTTAAGAGTGGATGAGTTTGAGTTATTTTTTTTTTTCAATTGTATGTCATTTTCAAAATCCCTGTCACCAGAAAACCATGTATGAAAATTATGCATTGATCGTAATAGCTTTTCCAGATATGCATGTTCGGATGAGAAATGTTGATAGGACTTAAATTGTTCTGGCGTAGCTCAAGTACACTTTATTTGTAGATCAGGGTAGATTAAAGGAGCTCTTACAGCAACATTCTATGAGCTTACAGAGTGGCCTAGGCACTTACAAAATGCCAAAGCCTATCCACACAAATGTCATTGTTCTCACTTTTCAGGAAGCTGCAGGCTTTTTCTCTGTAAGACACATCCCATGTTTAAAATGAATGAGCTGTTTTAGCAAGAGACTGAAGGAGGGCAATGTACCAGTGCCTTTGTGGTCACAGAGAGCACACATAGCAGCTGCCCAGATTAGGAGGAATGTGGGGTACTTCTGCTGAATTCTCTTGCATTTCCCGAAGACATCTTACCAACTGTGAAAAAGTTGTAAATGTAAGAGCCCAATTCAGTCAAAACCCCACACACTTCAAAGAGGCAGCCCAACATACCGTATCCTACTTTACTCTCTTCTGCAGTGCACACGGCTATTCATGGGCGGGGCAGACCATTCCCTGGCTCCAGAAGAGGTGCTGTGGAGAACCAGTCACACCTGCCACACCTTGTGCTTATGCTAATACCTGACAGAACTTCCCTACTCTTGGAAGGATAGCCATTAGCATCTGGATGAATAAAGCATGGCTGTCTTTGCCCTGTCCATTATTTTAGCTGTGTCACAAGTAAGCAAAAACATGTAAGACCCTTAGCTAGTAAGAGGCTGAAGACGCTGCAAACTCAAGTTGGCTGATTTATTGGAAAGTTCATCATGTCCCCAAGCTCTATAACCCCTGTATGCCATTGCCAGCACATTAATCTTCACCATCCTATGGTTGCCGCACCTCTCCTTCCCATTTTTACACCAGGGTGCAGCACAATTTTGAGGAATCGACATGCCAACCTACATCTTTTCTGCTACATGTTTCATCATGAATCAGCAGCATCAGTGATACTGAAGCCCTTGTGCCACATCAAAACCTGGTGAGTGTGTGTCTGGTGGTGCCGTTGGAAGGGGCATTTTCACTGTGGACTCTGAGAGTTTGAGGCTTAAGGGAAGCAGCAAGGTAAAACTCAGGACAATATGAGCAGGGATTGTAGCCCCTACTCAGACCAATGCCTGACCAATGCCTTCTTGCTTGGCCAAGGTTGGGCAATATTGCCAGCAAGCAACACAGCACAGCACCTGAGCATTGTAGAGTGAGCTTGTGGCATCTCTAAGCCTGTCACCCAGCATGCTAAACGAAGCAAAATGCGTGACTGTGGGCCACAATTTCAAGTAGACCTTACTCAGGCTCTTTCCTGCCACAACCCTTTGCTGTTGCTTAAGGTAATTGACTGGAGTTTGCAGACTGCCTAACCCTTGGCTATCATCTGCCAACTCACAGATTGTCATTTTGCTGCACATGGGATTCAATGTATCGGTGAGAGAGGGAAAGAGAGAGAGAGAGAGAGAGAGAGAGAGAGAGAGAGAGAGAGAGAAAGAGAGAGAGAGAGAGAGAGATAGAAAATTCAGAGGGCATGTCTTCTGCATGTAAAGTATAGCAGACCCCTAAACTTTAGACAGTTGCCTTTGGGGTTAATAATGACTATTTACAATACCCATTGCCCCTGTTGCACCGCAATCCATAGAATGCAGCTGGACCATACGAAAGATTTGGTCCAGCTGTCCATTAGTCACTGACATTGCAGCCATATTTGTGCCTGAACACAATGTTCTGCATGATTTTTATGTTTCAAACTAATTAGATCTGCAAGTAATTGAATAGTCACCTAATTCTATTTACTGTTTGCATGCAATGTAATGTTCTTTTGATTTCTATGCTTACAGACACTGCAGTCTTACAAAGGGCCTTCCACCCCACAGCACTTCAAAGCCATAACCATAGCAGCAGGTGCCCTTAAAATATCAAATAACATAAAATAACAGCACAGACAAAGTCACTGCAGATGACCATCAAAGGCCTGGCCTTGAGCACATCAACAATAAACAAGCCACAACTAAGTTCTCCTCTTTAGCCTGTTGCACTCTCCCATATCAGTGGAAAACTAGACCCTAAACTCTGTAGTCTATAAGATTTTGGGCTTTTCCCTATAGATACCATACTCGCAAGTGTATCCGTCAAACCCATACAAAGCTGATTGGCACCCAGGAAATGGGTTTTCTGACCTGTATCCATCAGAGCCACAGGTTTCACATCTGCCTTTCTCACTGTCTTACTAATGAAGCCCATCCCCTTTTTTCTTACAGAGCCAAGCACAGCAAAGCCACCAATTGTGGTAGACATGTGCCATACCAGACCAATTAAATTACACATTACCTTTACAAAAGCCAACACTTTTGCCTTTGTTTGTACTTGTTTTTAACATGACTTAAATGCAAGAAACAGGTACAAGGGCACACATCTGTCTTATTTTAACTAAAACTGAACCTCATTTACATGGACATTTTAGGCATTCAATCTCCAAAGACTGCCATAAAATAACACTAACAGGACCAATAGAACACAAACGGTGATGTTACTACGAATAGAAGCAGCTAGAAATGAAGAAATGGACAATTCCAAAGAATTGTCATTTGGTACTAGCCATATCATGGCAAACAGCCGGATAAGGGTGTAAGTACACAATCATATGTCAGTGCCTCACAAATCCCTGAGAGAGAGAGAGAGTGAGAGAGAGAGGGGGAGAGAGAGAGAGAGGGGGGGGAGAGAGACAGAGAGTGAGTGTGTGTGTGTGTGTGTGTGTGCGCATGATTGTGTGCATATACACAGGACATAGTAGATTAAAGGAACTCTTACAGCAGAACTCTACGACCTTAGACTCCGATTAAACAGTGGCATAGGCACTTAGAAAATGCCTGAGCCTATCCACACAAATGCCATTTTGCTCACTTTTCAGGGAGCTGCAGGCTACTTCTCTGCGTTGTACATCCCCTGTTTAAAATGTTTTTGCAGTGTTAGCATGAGACCAACCATTGCTTCTGTGATCACAGAGGGTGCATACAGCAGCTGTCCAGTTTAGGAGGAGTGTTGGGTACTTCTCTTCTCTTCTCTGAGGTTTCCTCAATAATTTTACCAACTTGTGTAAACGTTCTAAATGTAAGATCACAACTCAATCAAAACCCCACTTACTTCGAAGAGACAGCCCAACAACCTGTCTCCTGCTTCCTTCACATCTGTAGTGTAAATAGCTCTTAATTGGTGAAGTGGAGCCTTCTTTGTCTCCAGGAGACAAACTGTGTGGAACTGCTCACACTTTGTGCATATGCTAATCCCTGTTGCTGCCTCACCTCTCCATGCCCTTTTTAATGCCAGTGTGCAGCTCATTTCAGAGGAATCAACACCCCAACCTCCATTTTTTCTGCTCTGTGTTTCATCATAAAGAATCCCATGCAGTGTTGCATCACCACTGATACCGAAGGCCTGGTGCCATGTCAAAACATGGTGTGTCTCTTTTGGTGGTGGAGGAAGGGGGGGGTTTCACTGTGGACTATGTAAGAAGAGTTTGTGGCTTGAGTGAGAAAGCAAGGTAAACCTCTGGCCAAAAGGTGCAGGGATCGAAGCCGCTGTCCAGACCAAGGCCCGACGTACACCTTCTTGCCCTGCCCAAGACTGGCAGAAGTCCCAGCAAGCGACTCAGCACACCACCTGAGCATGGTAGAGTGAGCTTGAGGCATCTCTCAGCCTGTCAACCAGCATGCTAAACATGTCGAAACAGGTGACTACAGCTCCAAATTTCAAGTAGCCCTTGCTTTGAACCAAAGGTCCTTGCCTCCAACAGCCCTTAGCTGTTACTTGTGGTAATTAAATGGAGTCTGCAGACTGTCTAGCCCTTCCCCCTCATCTGCCAACTCACAGATGCTCATTTTGCTGCACACCGGATTGAATGTATCGAAGAGAGACAGAATGGGAACTAGGAGAGGGATTGGCATGTGCAGCGTGTGCTTGTAAAATGGGATCTGTATGCAATAGGCCAGTGGTGGGAGTGCAGGGTTGCAGGTTGTTTTGCCTTGAAGGCATGTTATTTAGTGTGCATATATTCTTCTGCATGTAAAATAAAGTATAGCAGAGCCCTCAACTGTATACAATTGCTCTAGGGTTTGAAATAATTGTTATAATATCCATGCACTGTAACTCATAGAATACAGCTGAGTTCCATAAAAAATGTGGTCCTGTTGTCACATAGTCACTGACATAGCAGACATCTCTACTCCTGAAGACAATGCTCTGCGAGATTTGTATAATGTTGTAAAATAGTCATCTCTGTTAGAAATTGAGTAGTTACCTAATTCTAATTACTATTCACATTCAATGCAATGCTCTGATTTCCATGCTTGCACGGAGTGCAGTCTTCCAAAGGGCCTTCCCCCCCACAGTGCTTTGAGGACATAACAATGGCAATGAGCGCTATGCAAATATCAAATAGCATAACAAAACATAACATTTGTAATAGATCAGACCTGTAGGAAAAATATTGTTCTGATCGAGAATTTTGAAATGCTACTTCCTTTCCTTGTACTATCTAATCCACTTCGTTTTGCACTGAATGCTGATCTACACAGTTGCTTAGTCCCTCTCTGCTTATGCTCCTCTGTTGGCTACATGTTAAGCCCAAATGCTGGTCCTTGAGGCAACAGTGGCAGCCTACTCACTATGATGTGCCTTCAGAGCTGTTCTTACTGGTAGCTGTTCTTTTCCCTGTTATCATAGCATCTTTTTGTGCTTCTTGTCAAAGTGAACCTTCAAAGTATCTGTTCTTGCCCTATCTACACAATCTGCACAGTTACTAAACTCCCTCCACTCCTCAATGTACAGCAATGTACAGCATACATTATTTAAAATGTCATTACCGGTGAGCTCTTTGGTTCTGAGATGTTCTATAAGGTTGGTGGGGCTGTTGACAAGTCCTACGCAGTGACACTGCTACTGCTAAATGTGCCAACATGCCTGTGCTGGAAGTTGCATGCTGCAGAGCACTTGGTTCCATTTTATGTAATTAGCATGAGGCTACATAGGATATCTGTGCATTTAGAACTGAGCATGTGCACATCAATCCTTACCCTGAAACCAGGCAAATAGTGTAGTTAGAGGAAAAACAGCTTGTGTCTATACGCTTTTGGACCTCAATGGAGTGATTGATGTTGCAGCCGTTTTACCCTCATTTCCAAAACCTGACACTGTCTGATGAGTCCACATGCCTCAATATCACAAAACATTTCATGTTAGGGCGAGTGTTGTAAAATAATGTAATGAGACCAGTGTGCATAATGCACTTAGTCTTTCAAGCATCCAGCACTGTGTTATCACAGACATGTTTTAATTAAGATATGTCGTAATTCTTACATTCTAAAAATGGTATTTGATTAAATTAAAAGCATATGGTGGGAGTTTACCAAAGTATCCATCTTGGAATGATAATCTTGTATCAAAAAATATTGTACATGGTTATTCTAGAATGTGATAATGTGCTTTAATTAGTGGATCATTCGTATTATGATTGCAGCATACATTGCAAATGATCAGTGGAAATACACAGTGTACAATTTTATTAAGAGACAATTTCTGATGTGAGTGCTGCTAAATAATTGATGCTTTTCTAAAAAGCCCCCCCACCCCCTCTCGCTCTCCAGAAGCTATCTTTTTCTCTGGTTGTGTAGCTGTCACAAACTGCTGGAGTGTCTGTACCAAACACTTACCCGTCTACACAACTCTCACCCACATTCTCTGCAATACTTGCTTCTTTCTACCCTTTATCTTTGTTCAAACCTAAAGGTATGCATACCAGTCCTTGGCTTTCTCGCTTGAGCAGCTAGGAATTCAATTAAGGAGACCTGACCTCAAATGGCCGAAACTTAAAAGTGCTGCCAACTACACATCAATTGCCTCACTCCTGCTTTACTTTTCTTCCCTCCTCAAACAAGCTAACACTGATTACTTTGATGATCTTATCCAGTCTCAGAGTACTTCTCCTAAACTTTGTCATTCCACTCTTAACAAGCTTCTTACTTCTTCCCCTCCTGACCCCTCTGTTTCATTTTCTCCAACCGCTAACGATTTTGCACATTTCTTCTTGTCAGAAATTCATAATATCAGACGTTCATTGTCCTCACAGTCTGCCTTCATCTTAGTTGTCAATTCTAGTCAATTCTACCGATGTTGCCTCTATTTCTGATCAACCCCTTTTTTCATTTTGCCCTATTTCAGAATCTAAACAATTCTATTATTCAGTCTCATCCTACGCCCGCTCCTCCTGATCCCCTTCCCCCCCTCTCTTATCAAACCTATTCTTTCTCCTTTTGCCTCCATCTCATCTTCTCTCTTCAATTCTTCTTTGTCCTCTGGTTAGTTTCCTTCTTCTTTTAATTATTCTACTCTTGTTCCTCTTCTTAAAAAACCTGCTGATCCTTCTAACCTGTGCCTATCTCTTTACTTCCTTTTCTTCCTTATCTCTCAAAACTCCTCCAGCGCCTTGCCTACTCTCAGCTGAGTTAATGTCTTAATCTTTATAATCTTCTCGCCTCTCATCAAACTGGCTTTCATCCCTGTTTCTCCACTGAAACTGCCCTTCTTTGAGTTTCTGATTCTATTATGCACACACGTCTCCATAAACTCTTCTCCATTCTTTTTCTATTTGATCTTAGCACAGATTTTCACACAGTGGACCATTCTACACTTCTTTCCGCATGTTCATCTCTTCCACTTTCCGACACTACTCTTCTTTGATTCTCCTCTTATCTGTCTGTCCGCTCATTTAAAGTCATTTAGAAGTGGTCCACTCCCCACTCTCACTCTTTTTCCTCTGTTGTTCCCCAGGGCTTAATCCTTTTTTCACTTATTGCTCCTCTCCAGCATCACTTATTCTTTGGCTTCTAGGTTCCGACGACGCACAAACGTTCACTTTTTTGTCTTTTGACGATTCCATCCATATATGTCTCTCTTTTTGTCTCACTGTGGTCAAAACCTGAAAGGCCTCCCGTTTCCTCTGTCTTAACTCCAACAAAACCAAAATATTGTTTTTCCCTGCTTCCCCTTCTATTCCCTCCCCCTCAGTCTATCTATTTCCCTCCGTGGCTCTCTCCATCAGCAACCAAGTGCAAAATCCAGCATCCTTTTTGATTGCCCAATTGCATCTATCGTTAAATTCTTTCGGTTTCACCTTTTCAATGTTAATAAAATGTGTCTTCTTCTCAGTTTTTCTTCTGATAAATCAATTCTTCAAACTCTGGTTCTTTCTCATCTTAACTAGTACTGTTCAGTTTAAGTTGGTCTCCCCAACTATTCCATTCTCCCTCCGTGTTCAAGCCTCCACTCGGTGTTAGAATCTTGTATAACCTTTCCTTGTCTTCTCGTATTTCTACTTGACCCATCTTCATAGGCGTCCTATTTATCTTCAATTTGAATTTCATTTCCTGGGTCCATCCTATCTCTGTTCCTTGATTTCTCTCTACCACTCCAACCACAAGCTTCCTTCTTCTACTACGTTCCTTCTCTCTGTTCCTCACCACACTTGTGCTTCATCCAGTTTTTGGTCTTTCCAAGTTCTTGCCCCTCATCTGTAGAATGCTCTACCCCCTAAGCCCATATGGGGCTCAATGGGAATGGGGAATGGCCCTGGTGAATGGGGAATTACTGGTCCCTCAAACCTCGGAACGGACCGGTAATTGCTCCATTCACCAGGGCGGAGTCGGAAGGGTTTTTGAGGAAGCCATGGAGCTAATAGCTAATAGCTCCATGGCTGCCTCCAACCTCGTAATGAGGCCCGGGGTCTCCCAGCCACAGAAATGAACATAGACTTGTGGCATTTAGTGGATATATTGCTGAGGGGATAATATAGAATATTGAATCAGGAGACAACCCCTTGAAACTACCATTGACGTTTCCACTGCTTTCTATTATTTTTCCGAAAGTGTCAGAGTGCATGATTTGTGCTAACCTGTCATTATTTCTATAAATCTTAGTTCCTTCCATAAACAATGCAAATAGTCACTGATAGCTCAAATAGAGTGTATCAATTGACTCAAACGTGTGGAGTAATGACAGTGTAAGTACATCATGTTATACGTGTTTTCTTGATTTGATATGTAGACATGAGTAGCAAGATAATGGCACAATAGTCAAAGAACGGTAATCCTTTGCAATGTTAGCATGATGCACCGGCCCGACATTAACTATGTGATCTTCCTACTGAAAAGTAGATGCACCCCTCCATTTTGCACAATCAGTAACTTTCAGAACCGATATCCAGTGTTACTTTTACATTGTCTGGAAGTCATTCATGAATGTCAGCTTGTCTAGGACTGTGCCATACAGTAATAACTAACATCTTAGTGTCCAGGTGAGCTTGAAACATAGATTGCCACATAATTAATATCCAAAAGATCTGCATTTATTAAAGAAGCCGGTCGGGTTTTTAATTATTTTAACACAGAAAGGCAGAGGAACCATCTCAGAAGGACGCATAGATGACCATTGACCTTTGGAGTTATCCCACAGCAATATATGTATGTTAGGTTAATTTCAGTCAGTGGTCTACATCCTATCATGAATAACCTGCCTACTGGTCATTACACTTGTTCAGGGTGACTAAAATATGCCAATAATCAATACACAAGCAGATCAAAATACAATCAAACTAAGCTTTACAGTCATGGCAAAAAAGCGGATTTGTAGTAACAAAGGTGACATCGAAGCAGGCTAGATTGGGATTGTGAACCTTGGACATCAGAAGTGAAAGAGATGCAGTCCGGTTACTCCCTTTAAAAAATAGAATTAATCTAAATAACAGCCCGTCTTCAATGGAGGACTTGAGAGCAGTAATTGTGCATTTGATTGTCAACAGTGTTAAGTGCCTCAGAGAGATCACGTGACACAAGGATAACAACACGGTTCCTATCCTCCAATACCCACATGCTATCCAAGATGGAGGTTAGTCCTCTATCTGTACCCCTTATGATGCTGACTACCTGGATGGTTATTGGTAAGGAATGTTACATGTTTTAAGTGTTATATTATGAAACTAGCAGCACATCTGTGAAAAAATGTGAAAGATTGAGCAAAACTATTCCCAAGGCATACACATTCAAAGTTAAATGTGTAAACATTTATGCAACAACTAAATATTAGTATTAGAGCACAAGGGAATACTTATGATAAATGCATATATATGACATTTATATTCATGTGCAATTCTGAAAAATAATATATAAAAAGATCCTAGAAGTAGAGCAGCAGAAAGGTATTCAGATCACGTTTGATAGTGAAATTGTACTCAAAAGTTGTATTTTCAGCAGAATCCTTAGTTTGGATTGAGATTGTTTGGCCAAAGAAAGCTCTCCCTTTCCCACCTTAAATGTGCAAACAAAATAACAATGTCTCATGGAATGAACACCTTTTTGGTCATTCTTCTTTTCCCCGCAAATTTCTCTTTGCAGAGCCTGGGATTTCCTGAGATCTGTCACTTCTAATTAGAGCACAGGTGTGAGTGTGCAGAGAGTTACTGACAGCTGCTCTCAATGAAGTAGGAAGGACGAACTGCCCTTAGGCTGCAAAGGTGCCTGCTTTACACCTGAGCCCTGGACCATTGAACTTAGCGTTGCATGTATATATATTAAGCTTTGTGTTATTTGGAGTTGGTATGTTTCCTATTTGTTTAGTATATGTTTATTCATTTCTTTGTTTATTTATGTATTCATTTATAATTAGTTTGTAATACGCTAATACGCCCTATGTGAAGTCTTTGACTTATAGGAAAGGCAACTTAAAGCAATCATTGACACCATTCATTTTAGTTTGCCCCCCGCCAAAAAACATACATACATTTTTTTATCTCTCTATTTCTATGATTCTGTATTTCCTTGTAAATGTCTTTCTGTTGAATTAAACAGACATCCATACATTTGAAATCACACAAAAAAACACACGTTCGGCCTGACTTACAAAAGCATTGTACAATGGTGCAATCCCTTTGAAAAGCATATTGTAAATCAGGCACATAGTGTATATTTTCTCCTGTCTGAAATTGTGCCATTTTTTTCTGCATTACAATTGCTGCTTAATACATTGGGACACTATTAATTTGCAACTCAGTTACCACCAACACATTCAAGTTTGATAATGGGAAACCTACTGCCTAACCTTTTCCTTCTTGTTTTTAAATTATAATTTTATACAGAGACATACATCTTCTATTACATATATCTTTGTAATAAAGCATTGCATTTTTTTATTTTTACATCACTTCTTAAATTCCATCGTTCTTGTACCACTTAACAGTCAAAATGATGTCTTAAATATAAAAGACACACAGGGAAAACATTTGGCAAGCTGGACTTTACGTTGCTGGAAGCAGACACCACCCTTGTCGTTCAGGGGATTGCAACTCTAGGCCTCGGGGCAGCAAACATCCCGGGTTTTCAGGATATGCTTCATATTTATTCATGAGATGAATTTGCATATAGTTAGAATCATTATATGCACATTTATATAGCAAATATTGATAGGGAACGTCCTAAAAATGCTACATGTTTCCAGCCCCCGAGACCTGGAGTTGGACTACCCCACGGGACTAGTCGTTAGAAAACACCCAGATAAACTCATTGATATGCCCTCTTCTTTCAGAGATCACTTTTTCCATATATCACTTTTTCTTTTTCTGACACACTAAATACTGGATACAAATATCACAATTAGACCTTATTTTTTACAAGCCCAGAGGCTCACTATGTGTTTCTTTCAACTGTCACTAAAGCTAGCCAATTATCGGTATTACTTTACAACTTTTTAAAATAATGGCAGTGAATTTTCTTTTTCTCTTCTGTTTATATGGATGCATATTTTTAGTTCTGCATTCACTTGGCCATACCTTAACTTTGTACCGTTCCTTCTTCGGTCTTTCACTTCTAACATTCACTTCATCATTACAGGGGGAGACCCCCCTCAAACCACTCTTCTTTTCTCACCCATATCTTCCCCTTCCATACATTTGACCACTACCCTAACCTTACAGTTAACTTTACCATAGCAGTTCCCACATTGACAATATAAAGGTGAAGACAAAGGGCCTCATCATGAGTTGGGCGGTAGCCCTTAAATGCAGCAGTAACGCTATTAACTCCGCATTTAAGGGTCCGCCCAATCATGAGTCTGGTAGCATTTACCCACAGCTCTAAGCTGGGGTTTGTTTGTTGATTGAATTTGTAATGCGCGCCAAACCCAAAAGGTATCTGGGTGCAGAATACACAGGAGAGGAGGTATATAAATAAGGCTTATGTTAAAGATAACAAGGACAACAAAGGGCAGACAAGATACAATATTGACATGTTCAGGATAAGACAATTTACAATATTGACATTGTAGTGTGAATATAGGTCATAGTACATTACAATCCATAGTGAGAGGTTGAGCGTGGGTATTTAGCCGGACGGGGCAGGGACCCGTAGGAGCGTGGGTCATGCAGCTTAGGTGAGTGTTGTGTCAGTCATGGGATGAGGAGGGGTCATGGGAGCGGACAAGTCAGGAGTCTTTAGAAACAAGCCAGTTGATAGTGTTGCGCCTGAAGTGTGGGAATGGTTGAACCTCTCTAAGTGATGGAGGGAGGTCATTCCAAAGTTGTGTTGCCAGGACGGGGAAACTTCTCCCTCCTGCCTTTTTCAGTTTGAATCTCAGCACAATCAGTTTGGAAGATTTGGCTGTTCTGATCGGTCGAGTAGGAATTTTCTTGATACATTTTTTAGATAGGTAGAGTGGGGCCGCACCGTTCAGACATTTGTGGGTGTGGGATAGAGTTTTGAGGGTAATTTTGTCATTGGTGGAGAGCCATTTATTTTGTCTTCTTACTTGCGAGATGTGCTCCCTCCGAAGGATCCCACAAACTGATCTCAGCGCGTTATTTTGTATAATTTGGATTTTCTTGATAATGCCTATGTTGGCTCCTAAGTAAAGTGCATTACAGTAATTCAACTTCGACAAAACAAGTGCCCTAGCGAGAATCAAGCATCATTCTTTGGAGAGAAAGGGTTTACTTGATCTAATCAGCTTGCGTGTGAGCTGTAGAGGATTACTTGTTTGTTTAGACTGAATGTGGAGTCAAGGTGAAATCCTAATGTCTTGACCTCCTTTGCCACTTAGATAGTATTTCCATCAATATTGAATGAGGAATATTTAGGGTAAAGTTTGCTCAGGTTGGCTGCCGACCCAAGTATGAGGAGTTCTGTTTTATCGTCATTCGGGCATAGGCCATGGACAGCCATCCATGCCTGAATGATTAGATACATTTTGTTCACCAGAGCCATGTCTACACTATAATCGCCAGTGAGTGGAATGAGGATCTGGGTATCATTTGCATAGTTAGTGTAGAAGATATCCAGACGGTCCAACTTATTGAACAGTGGCTTTGTGAAGGGTAAATGTGCCAACCTAACACCCATTTTCGGGTACAATTAGAGCAGCACTATTAGCGCGCGCTAAGTGTGCCGAACATGCCCCATTGGGTCCTATGGACACAATGGGGAATGGGGAATACCCATTATCACCCAACACATGATCCAGCGCTAATAGCGCCGGACCGGTTGCCATTAACGCTATTATCCCGGGCGGCATCTCGGTGGTAATACCAGCGGGATACCGCCCAACTCGTGATGAGGCCCAAAGTAAAGGTAAGAAGAAGTAAATGCATGAAGAAGCAAATATCTGTTGAAGTGAATATAGAATAAGTATTTTAGGCAACGTAAAGAGGGGATAGCACTTATATAAGTTAACAACGAAATGGGTAAAATAAACCTTCATGTAATTGATGTGTGCAGTAACCTAACGTGCCTCAGATGGATTCCCCCACTGCTCTATACTGGCCTCAATCCATCAGGAAATGTGCAATGCATCACAGTATGGAATAATGGCATTTGCCAACTGCTGTGCCAATAGTGGTGCCTCAATATTTTCAAACGTGTGTAATTTAATTACATACCTTTATAACCATGAAGTCCAGATACTTGTGGGGAATAGTAAAAAATGATAATTCAAAACTGTTTATGAAACCCTGACAGGTATCTGCTGGTGGAGTTAGAGGACAGATTATTTCCATTGATAAAGCAATATGTTATTCATGACTTCTGCATATACATTGTTAGTGATCCATAAAGAATCTGAAGTCTTAATATGTTTTTTCTTTATTGAACCCTTGGTTTCTCCACTTGTATATCTGTAATCCATTCATCATCCATTGAACAGGTAGCCCTAACCCTATGGACTCATCAACATTTTCTTCATTAAAAGCAATTCTGTTTTAATATTGGCAGACTGACTAAAGGTGTGTCTTGTAGTTGCTATTATTGGCTGTTACATATCATTGTTTACTTATGTTTGTGTATATCTTTGCAGTAAATGCTAATTATTTGTGAGTTATCTTGGTTTTATCAAACTGGAAATGCGGTTTACTTTATTTTCAACTAAACACTTGGGCCTGATTTACAAACGCCTTTTTCAAAGAGAAAACCCCATGGAAAAACGCTTTGTAAATCAGTCTCCATGCCATATAATGTTGTTATTTGTCAGAATGGTGCTTACTGTCCTCAAGTACATAGAGTTCATCCGTGGGCCAAAATGCACATCATTGGAGGTAATTAATGCAATAATGCCTGCTGAAACTGCGTAATACAGTCAGGGAAAACTGGACCTGCAGACTATTTCATTTGATTTAATTTTGCTTGCAATTATTTAGTGCTAACGACATATCGAACACCAAAGCACAAAGGAATTGAGGAAACAATTTGTGGTTCTGCGCATTAAGATGTTTAGTTTGTGCGTAACGGTGGGATTACAGAAACCTTTCACCAGTGCATGTGCAGTAGAAAACACATTTTTGCATTGCATTTTTGCATCAGACCAATGTTTGCCCATGTCCTAGCAATAGTGCAAAATGTGCCCGCGTGCAAATATGTATTGCAAAAATACGAGTTTTGCTTTGGGTCATTTCTTACTCTGGTACGTATTACACTTGTACTAGTGCAATGCTTTTGACATGTCTGACAGTGAGTCGGTGGTCAGGCCTTGGGGAGGGAGTTTTATTGTCTGTGAAACTCATATTTTGCAACCAGATCTGTGTGAATTATTTATTGCAGCCTCCCAGGGAAACCTGCTTTGTTTTTTAAACCCACAAGCTGTGTCATAGCCCTGTGGGGGCAATATTGTTAAACATAGTTTAAGTCCGGGTTCCTGGTTCTCTAGTGGTCGGTTGCATTTAGCAACATTGAATCATCCGGAATTGTTCACGCACGTAACATGCCTCTGCCAACATACCCTATTTTCTATTCAAGGAAAAAACATTTGTCGCAGGGACGTTAAGGTGAGAACTTAACGCAACAAAACCCCTGAAATTCAGCTAAAGACACCTTAACTTTGTGGCCCTTGTTGTGCAGCCTGTGACCAGGAACAGAAACCGAATCAGGGACCTCTCATCACTTCTGTAATTTTGCCACATTTTTGCCGTATTTTGTATAAGGGAAACCCTCCTATAACTCCCTTTCACAACCACACTACTTCCCCCCGCACCACTGGCCAAATAATCGCGGTCTACTGAGAAATCTCCAGAACTCCCTGTAGGAGATTCCACCACTGGCCCTGGGTTGCGAAGAGCTTTTTAAAAAGAAAAGTCCAGTAAATATTAATAAGGAGCCGGTGGACATGTGGTATGTTGGTACCTCTGTTTCTCTTTTTGTTCTACTGCCCCCCACCCCCGTCCATTATGGGAGTCAAAAGTTCGAAAACGTCCAGTTTTGAAATGATAAAAATCAACATTTTCGATAAATTCTGTTGAACTCGCTGAATATAATCTGTTACAATGATGCTACTAATTGACTTTTGAAGTTGGTAGATTTCTTCAACAGATCATAGCCACAGAATGAAAAGATGAGAACACACATGTAGATTTTAAAAAGACGATGGGCCTCATTACGAGTCCGGCGGTAACCGAGGCGGTAAAACCGGCTGGTTACCGCCGGACTCGTATTACCATTCCGCCTCCGTGATTCCCGGAATTACCAGGGCATTACAACCCCGGTTTTCCGGGAATCACGGAGGCGGAATGGGGTTTACCGCCACCGTTATTTCCCGACTGCCTGATTTGTAATGAGGCCCAATGTTCCATTGGGCTTCTGATCCCACCAAATGCCCACACGTTTTTTGGAATGAATGCAGGGACGCCATTTCACCAAAATACCTGGGGGTAGCGGAAGTGACATCACACAACCCTTGACATCTGATGACATAACAGGAAGTGATGCCATTTGACCCCACCCCAAAGTGACATCACAGGAAGCAATGGAACCTTTCACTCCTTGACAAAACAGGAAGTGTCAACATAGCATTATTTTGAAATACACTACGAAAAACGGTTACAATAACACTGTAACCTGCAACCTGCAGATGACACACAGATTGCAGCAGCAAGCCCTCAACCCACTGAGCTATCCTATCGGCTATAGCTATCAGAAAACCAGCTACTCAGAAACAAAGAGCAACATGCTGGGGTAGCAAGAAATACCCTAGGGGGAGCAAGGGAGACCTTAGCAGTCTCGGGAGGATAGCTCAGCGGCAACATGCTCGCCTTGGAAGCAAGACGACATGGAGCAACACAGGTTCGATCCCCGGGTCCATGCTTAGAAACCTCTGGGTATTAAGCACCTTATAAATAACCTACCAATCAATCAATCAATCGCAGGTGCAAACCCTGACAAACCCTAAATGACTTCCCTCAATGAATGCAGGGACCAAAGCAGTTGTACATATCCTTCCCCTGACAAACACTCAAACTATACATACCAAATCATTGGTTAGACTCCATCATCATCTACACATACATGAAAACAGGAAAAAGCAGAGGTTGCTTCATCTGACCCAGTTCATATGAAGTATTCAATTTAAAGACAACAAAAAGAACACCCATAGGAAGACAAAGTATTATTGGCATTGTTAAATTGCCACCTCAACTCCACAAAGTAACATCAAGAACGTATAATAGGTAAAATATCAGATTTGACAGGAAGCAGTGAGCTACTTACAGGTGAGCTACTTACGGGTGAGTTTGATTGATATGCTGACCTGGTTGTTGTGGGGAGTAAATGGAACAGTCACTGGGGATAATGCATGGGTGGACCTACATAGATAAAGAGCAAGGAGCATTAGGCATTTTTAAGTGCAGTTAGGTGGTACAGCCAGCTATGCTGGGGATGTAACCATGATGAAAGAAGTGTTAGATTGGAGACGGTGAAAGTGAGGGACAGAAGCAGGTTAGAGGTGAGCAAAGGCTGATGAGAAGTAGGGTTAAAGGATAACTCAAGGGTGGGGGAGGCGGTGTTGGACATGCAGCAAGATGGTCGTGTATTGACAGAACTCCAAGTCATGACTGGACAGATCCTTTAAAAATATCCTTCCCAGCATGCCTGATCCTTGAATCACTCTTGTACGAATGAGCTGTGTGCCTTGTGAGAACCTTGTGTGTTCCTGAACCAGCACCTGCCATTCGAGGCAACTTGTAGGCTCTCGGCTGACTATGAAATGAAGCCTGCTTTGGCCGCATCAGAGGGTAGCACGGATTGGATCCCGAAGACTGCCAAGAGTTAGCTTCTTGGTGCTGAGGCCAGACAAGTCCTTCATGAGGCTCTGATGGAGTGGCCGACCCTCCTGCAGATGCCCAACTGTTGGGTGTTGTGAACCAGGAACACTGGCCCATGCCGATTGCATGACCAGAGTGCCCCTGACTGGTGCCCAGGATTCCGAGAGGGCAGAAGATCCCTGTTCTCCTGCTCCACCAGGCTGATGGAGCGGGTATCAGCAGAAAATGCAGACAAAAATGCAGAATTCGGCAATGAAAAACATGAAAGACAATAATGTTGATCAAAGCGAGCGGGGGTTGCAGGGTTGTCCCCCGCGCCCATTGATCTACATTATGGGAATTCAGGGGCTGCGAGGATGTCCCCTGCTTCCATAAAATGAAAAGTGGGGGACAAATAAAGTAACAAAAAAAACAGCCAAGAAAAACAGACCCTGCAACAGAAATTCTGCCCCTCAATGGGGGGCAGAACTCACATTGCAGACAAAGAGCAGAGGAGAAGTACAATAGGTAATTGTGATGCCAGAGGTACGTTTTAGGGGTAGAGAGGTGGAGTGTGGGGGGATAGCAGGCTGGAGTGATGTGCGTGATTATTGCTTGCCGGGCATTTCAAAGTCATAATTTTTGTATATACGAAATGTTTACTTACAAAATAAACACATACACCAGATAGAGGGAATGACTGGCTGCGCTTGAGTTTCTAGTGGATCAGAGCTGGGCCATGGCTGGCCCGATATAAGAGCCATGCCTGTGGTTGCTGCAGCGCCTGCACTGAGTCCAGTCAATGGCCCTCTACCTGCCCCCACGAAACGCTGCAGGAGAGATTGAAGGTGGCTCAACAGGGGTGCTGCTCTTGTTTCCGCTGGTTGATCAGATTGTGAGAGTGTCCTATTGAGGCCAACGTACACTGGGACATCTATATCCCAGTATAATCACAGAGAACATGAAACTGCACAAAATGGTCAACCCCAAGAAACAGGCAAACATTGCCACTTGTACACACCAGCCCTCCACGCAAGCTGGACTTCCTGGTAAGGAGGGGGCGAGCAGGAACATGATATGGGCCACCTGGCAACCTAATCAAACGTCACTCACATTAAAAGAAGTCCTGGACTCTAAAGTGCAGAAAATGTACTCATTAACCTGAAAAATAGAATGGTCCATGGTTCAAATTGAGAAAATGTGCTCTCAACTGAACGACGTAGAGGATCGAATTGGGGACACTGAGGACAGTATCATGAATTTACATTCTGATGTACAACATATACAGGTGGAATGACGATCTCAAGGGATGCCTGTGCTGTAATAACGTGCAGAAAACGGGAATACTGAAGTCGAAAGGCACAGGGAAAATGGAAAGCTTCATCGAGAAATGTCTTTTAGATAGACAGGATAACCCCCTTGTGACACAACACTTCTTGATTGAAGGGGTGCATCATACCCTAGGCCCTAGACCACCACCAGGGCACCCAGCAAACCCATCATGGCCGCATCTTTAACTCCAAGGACCATTACGCTGTGCTGAAATCGACTGGAAAAAGGGGGAATTGAGGTTTGGGTCTGTAACCATCAGAATATGTCTGTATTTTAGTCCCCACATACCCAATGTAAACTGTTCCAAGAGTCGAAATCCCTACATTTCAGGGCAGAACTCAATTTTCATGGATCCAAAGGTGGTGCTGGCTTTTGCTAAGGATGTGAGCAAAAACATAACGTAGAATACATGAGGTGACTGTGTACCTAATCATGAGAAACTCATCCGCTATTAATAACCCAGATGACTGCAGCCCCAACCCTCAACTGCTAATGATCACCACAATGTGGTCTGGGGTATTGTTTTTTCTGATCTTAGAGGTGCCCAATAGCAAGCCACTTCCCTTCTGCGACTGCCCCCCAGTGCAGATTCTCCTTGGTTAAGCTACATTGCCTGTTGTTTTTTAGTTATTAGTTGGGATTCAGCCAGTATGTTTGAGGTTTCTGGCCAGGGTGGCAGAGGAGTAACAAGTATTTCAGTAGTTAAATAAACATGTATGTGAGAGATAAGGGCGGAACCCTCTTTTTTGTAAGGGGGCCTGACTCTAGAGGGTTAGGAAGTATAATGGCAAACGGGGGTAGAGTCAAAGGCTACCGTAGACATGGACGTGACAGGCGGTCAGCAAGTAGTTTCACCAGAGCTAGATGGCTGCTATCTCAAAAGAGATCACCGTGAGATACAGGAATGTCAAACAAAGGAGGTTTTATTTAAACTAACACAAGGACATATTCACATAAATATACATGTGCCGTAGCACGAGAAATATGCATTATGAAGTACATAGTAGTCTGCATATTGGTGAGTTAGTAAGCATAGTGACAGTTTATTTCATGTATTGCTTCAAGTAGCAATACACTAACATTGTCAACACACTGGTTGGTGTTTCTGGTTTAGGCAAATCTTCCCATATTTGAAACAACATAAGTTCAATATACTGATGCCCTAAGAGACCCAGCTGGGCAAAGATGATCATCTTGCATAGGCTAGGGCATGGGGTATACATCAATGTGATTCTCCTCACTCTACAAACTCTTGGGAAGTAGGCACCTACATGCATAGCATACTACAGTTTAAACTACCTGACAAGAAGACAGATAATGAGGGTAGAATCCTGCTCCTAGCGGGGATAATAGCATGTGCCAATTTAGGTTTAATAACCATCTACGCAGCGAGCTGGACTTTCCCAACTTTCCTGCCCACACCTCTCAGTATTTGCACAGGTACACCAATCATGAGGAAATATAGGGGGGTGATTTTAATTTTGCTATATCCTTGGATTGGGATATAATACACATAAACATCTAGCCCCACTGAGGACGGCTAAGACATGGGAAGAGATAGCTTCCTGTCATGATCAACATGACTTATGGTGGTTGCTTAACCCCTCCAAGAGAAAATATACACCCTACTCACTTGTTCTCAAATCCATTTCCTGGTTTGAATACATCATGGTGTTGATGAACATCCTTCAGTGCATCGCAAGACGTCCATACCTCCAAGCACCCTCTCAAGTTTTTCCCTGGTCCTAATGGTAATAACCCTTCTGGCAGTTGTATTTGAAGATTTTAGGGGACTTCCATTACAGACACTACATTCACGTCTGAAATTGCCCAATAAATAGAAGTTCTGTATACATAACTTAGACACATTGGCAAACTTTAACATAATCTGGAAGTCGTTCAAAGCCTACATAAGCAGTATGTGCATCACTAAGAAAGATGCTATACTGCGGGGCATTAGGCAAATACTTACAGATGTAGACATTTACATTAAAAAAAAACTTGCAAAGCCATTAATGGGGCTGACTGACCCTGACATGGTCAGAAAGTTATAGGAAGCAAAACTAAGGTTCGCAGAACTGGCTGATGGGGAATTACATTTCTTAGAACACCCACAGTATGTGATACAATATGGAGAGGGTGACCACTAGTGTAGAACATGCACCAAGAACAACATAACTCTGATATTGTAGAGATTGAGCATACGAACAGAAGACGGTTGAGGGATAATACTGGCATAAATTAGAAGTTCACTTCATATTACACTGATCTATTTTTTATTTATTTATTTTAATTCTTGATAGAGCACCAAATCGCCCTCAGGCCTCACGGCGCACACAAAATGTGTGTAACAGAGATCAGAATCAAAGTCATAGAAGGAGCACAGGACTAAGCAGCAGAGAAAAGGGAGGTCTTCATCAGATAGACATCTAGGCTCACAGAGACCATGTAAAGCATTCACAATGTATTAGACCTGATAGCACTGGGATAGCTGGATGCACAAATAGTGTTGCAAGTGAACTTGCCTATAATGATTGAAGAGGGGATCCGATCGTTGCCCAATAATAAATCGCTGAGTTGCGATAGATTCACTGCAGAATTCTACAAGGAATTTGCCCCAGAAATTACCCTGCATCTCCTGTGAAGGCATAATTACTCACTGGAAAAGGCCATGAACACTATCCTGATTAAACCCAAAAAGCTCCTCACAAATGCTCCTCTTATAGGCCCTTATTGCTAATAAACACTGATAACAAAATTCTGGTGAAAATTCTGGCTAAACGCCGCATGGCTGTCATACCAACGCTGGTCATCAATGACGAGGCTGGCTTTATCCTGGGACGATGACACAAAATAATCTGAGAAGGCTTTTCTTCCTGCTCAATAGAGTTCCAGCAGTAGTAGTGCCTCTAGATGCCAAGAAGGCATTAAACTCTATCAAATGGTCTGTTCTATTTGATGCATTGTGGAGATCGGGCTTAAGTATCAACTTCTTTGATTGGCTTAAACTCCTGTATACATCCCCCAAAGCAACGGTTGTAACGAACAGAGTGTGATCAAAAATAATATCCGTCTGTAGGTGTATGCGACAAGGCTGCCCTTTGACACTGCTGCCATTCTTGCATGTGATAGAACACATTTCTTGTTATGTTCGAGAATTTCATAAATACAAGGGGATTAAGATTCACTCCTCAATTAAAATAATATTGCTGTACACAGTGGACATGTTATATATTGAGCACCGAAACTACAAACAATAGTTTTAGATATCCAAAGGTTTGGGGGCTATCAGGGTTGAACATCAATTGGGAGAAGTCGAAACTACTACCCTTAACATCAAGCACACTACTGGGTGATTATGCCTCCACTTTCAGATGGTGCCATCGTTCTAATCGATATCTGGGGATTATGGTCACTACGGATGTTGATATGTTATACCAAGTTAACTATGTGAAAACGCTGGAAAGCCTGAGTTCCAATATAGAGAGATGGGTACATCTTCCATTATCTCACTAAGCTAGGCTCTCACGAGCCAAGATGGCAGCAGTACCAAAACGTCTCTATGTATTTAATAATGTGCCAGTTACTACCCGAGGAAATACTGGGATAGAACAAAGAGCATGATTGTAAAATTGATTTGGGCAAATAACATCCCACTTGTTGCATATGACATCCTCACCAAACCATGTGCGATGGTGAGACCAGACGTTCCAGATCTGTATATGTACTTCCTGGCAGCCCAGTAACAATATGGTACGTGGTGGTATGTGGATACCCACGAATACCCGCACGTTAGGATTGAAAAGGCGTTGCTACACCCAGCCTCTCTCTTCGCTGTGCAGTGGGGAAACTACACACCTAACAAGGAGATGCAACCAGTGCACAGAACGTGCGATGCTTGGGAAAAGATGGCCATTTTGGGAATCTAGGCATCACCACGATAGGAGACCTGTATACTAAGGGGGCTCTGTTGACACTGGAGCAACTGAAAGACAGGAGTATGGTGAATGCCATAATAACAGTATTATATTTCACGTTGAGACACATGCTGCTCCAGAACATTGATTGGACTCATAGAGCACCATTAGTCTCTCCCATAGTACATTATATATTGAATCCATTATCTTATTAAAAAATGGTGTCAACATTCTATAAATTACTGAAGGCACAAAAATAGTGGTGGCCGGACAGAGCTCAACTTTGATGGAAAAACACACTCAACAGTACACAAACAGATGAGAAGAGGCATGTTTATTGAAGAATATCTCTTTATGCGAAAAGTACAGAGTCACACATTATAAATACCTGCAACAGATGTATCAAACCACAAATAAATTCCACTTGTATCTTCCTGATGTGTCCCCACTGTGCAAAAGATGCCAGGCCTCTAGGTCAAACTTTTTGCACCTAGCATGGCAATGCCCATCTACAGCTGACAGTTTTTGCAGTGACTCAAATTGCTAATTTTATTACAAAAACGGTCTTCCCGACCACGCCACATGCATGATTGTTATGCTTTTTTGATGTGAATATCTGCATGTTCCTAACATGTCCTTGATAGTAGCAAGGCAATTGAAAGCAAAGGCATGGTATGGAGGCTCTAACCCAAATCAAGAAACAAGGCCTCGGTCGATAACCTAGTGTGAAATTAGTGAAATGCTGTACAGTCTCACACTACCGAGACGTAAGCAATCCAAGGACATATGCCAACAATTTAGAACATATCTTACTTACCTTCATTTTCTCTCAATAATACTGAGATCGTTGCAACCTCTTTTTGAGCCTTTCTCTTTCTCTCTTTTCTCTCCCATTATCTTGCTGGGATGTGGTGGGTGGGAGAGTTTCGACTGACGGGGGAATTTTAGACCCCCAAACCTTCGAGAGTTAATTCCTGATGTGACTTGTGAATCTACAAACTCCAGTGACATGACTAGCACCGAGAGTACTGTTTCCTATTTTCTTTTCTTGTATTGTTCATATAAAGCAACAAAATTATTTTTTTTCAAGAGCATAACTCTGATGCAAGGAGGTAGACTTTCAAATCGGCTTTGAACTAAGATTCCCGGGGATTATAATTCCATAACAGTGGAACAAGAAGAGAGAAAGGGTGGAAGCACAGGGGGGGAGAGGTGTCACAAGGATAGAAGAGGAGGCAGAGCAGAGATTATGAGAGGGTGTGTGGGTTTGGATAGCCAATTTTACATGGTACCCCCGATTCTCTGCAATCTCCTTCCTCCTACTCTTTGTCAGCAATTGTCGGTCTCTTTGTTACAGAAGCATCTTAAGACACACCTTTTCTACTAAACATGCTACTGTTGCACCCCTCGGATGTGGTCGGCTCCACACCATCAGGCTCTTCTTGTCTCTCTTCCGTCTCTCTAGTTATCTTCTATTCTTCATGGTTTCTGTTTGTGTGTATTGTCCTTCGCGCCCTCATGCCTACGGGTCCAAGGCAGCGCCTTACTAATTGAATAAAGTAAAAGTAAAGTAAAGTAAAATGATAGAGGAGGGTAGATACTTTGGTGCATTGCCATGGATAGTTTTGTGAACCAGGAGAAGACATTTGAATCTGCCCTGTTTTGCATGATCACCCATCCAGATGATGCTGATGTTTGTAGCTGTAGATGAGTATGTGAGAGTGTCAGGTGGGAATTGGATAGGCACAGGAGGAGGTGAGAAAAATATTATTTGGTAGAGAAGAAGAGTGCTTCTGTTTTGGAAGAGTTTAACATCAGAGAGTGCTAAGCCATCTGATATTTAATGGCAGAGAGACAGTTTGAAATGTTGATAGAGAGATCAGAGGAGAGTTCAGGAAAAGAGAAGAAAATGTGGGTGTTGTATGCAAAGAATTCGTACACAAACTCAAAGGAGAAGATTAGTGCCCCAAGAGCAGAGGTGCAGAGGGAAAATAGGAAAAGACCCAAGACAGAGCCTTACAAAATGTCAGGAATGAGTTGAGAGGTGTTGTTCCAGGAGACAGAGAATTGGCAAGGTCCTAGGTAGGATTCCATCCAGGCAAGAGGACAATCGGGAATCCCAAGAAGAGATAGCGTATTTAGAGGATCAGAGGGATCTACCGTGTCTAGGGCTATGGGCTGATCAAGGAGAATTAGAATAGAGGAAAGGTTGGAGTGATTATCAGAGGCAATGAAGTTGGAGACATTCATGAGAGCATTTCCCTGGAATTAGATGTGTGGAAACCTGCTTGTAGGGGCTCTTGAAGTTGTGGATGCCTAAGAAATTGATAAGACCGTACAACACAACCCTTTCCAGCACTTTAGAGTAGTGTGGAAAGAGAGGCACAGGGTATAAGTTTGCTGGCAGGTTCAGGTCAGCCCCTTAGTTTTTATGAGAGGGATGACCGTGACCGTTTTGAAAATAGAGGGAAAGGAAGGACAGGTTGAGGAGTTCAGTGAGATGAGAGGCCACTAATGAGGCAAACGGTGTGACTAGCTGAGAAGCAAGAGGGTCTGATGTGGATAAGAGGAGTTAGCCTTCATCAGTAGAGATAAGGCTTCTTCAATATTAGTGTGACTAAAGTGGGAGATAGAGGCAGAAGACGATGGTAGAGTAGGCCAACTGTAGAATGTAGGAGGAAAGAGTGTGAGGAAGATTAGCAGAAAGTCTCTAATTTTGGAAATTTTGCAGCAATGCATTCAGCTATGTCCTTAGCCATGAGAGTGGAATTGATAGTCACAGGTTTAGGAGGAGTGACTTTAGAGTGCCCTGTAGCAAGCAAGGATGGTGTGTGTCAGAGTCGACCAGGGTGATGTAGAATTTGCTTTTGCTCTATCAGGAGAGGACCTGTGAGGGTTCAGGGCAGAGATGTAGAGTTGTAGATCCTTGTGCAAGTAGGTATGCCCTCATTTGCGCAGCATCTGATGCATGTCTGTGTGGAGACAGTATATGAATGGGGTGACCCATGGTTGAGGATGCTGAGATTTAGAGGTGAAAGTTGGTAGTGAGAAGTAGGAGGAGAATACATCATAGTAGGGATTGGAATCTGAAGAAGGCAGTGATAGTCAAAGAAGCATTAGGTGTGGAGGAGAATAGTGAGCACTGTGGGTCAGAGATAAAGGGAGGAATGGAAGACGATTTACATTAACTTTTAGTAATAGGTTATGGCTAGGTTATGCCTATTTCCAGAGTACAGAAGAGAGTGTCAATACAGAAAAACCTCAATACTTCAAAAATGAAAAATAAACACCCCGATGAAGGAAAGCATGTCAGAACATAAAAAAAGCTACAATAGCAAAGGCAAACCTTGAGCATACTCAACTGCCTACACAAAGCTTCTCCCAAAGATACATGCTTGCCATGTATTGAAATGCTGAATGCACTCTACTACCTTTGCATAAAGTGCCTGCAGTTGGAAATATGTCATCACTTCTGCAGAACATTGTGTCCAGCAGCGCAGGGTGATGGTAGCATAGTGCAGAGGATAAAGATGAGGATAAAGTTGAAGATAAAGCTGAGCCCCATTGGAACGACATATGGAATACGTCCCAGGTTACACTCCATGTGCACCATTCCGACACACATTTAAACAGCCACATTTGCAGCTTGTAAGACCGATCCACAAACTCAGTCGCATAGCTCGCCTGAAAAATGTCCCAGCACTTTTGTGGCCTCTTCATGTATGCCCAACACATCATGCACTAATGGGGGGCATCAGCACCAAAGCCCATCCAGCCCTTCTATTAAGAGCTTAGAGATCTTAGAGGCCCCACACTATAACTATGATGTAAAAGAGTAGTTGATATCAGAAGATGGGCCCAGTGGCATAAGCAACTTTCTGACTGCTGGTTCTCCCTTATTTATTCACGTTTCTACATCTCTGGTGTATGCAGTACTAGTGGATCTAGTGGATGAGAAATGTAAGGAAATGGTGGGCTCAGTGGAGCATTGCCTTAAAGGTCTAGTATAACGAAAATGCCCCAGTTGAAGCTGACCAAAATAAATGGTGCCTCCCAAACTGCTTGACACCACTGTGGTAATCTACCAACTTCAGTTTGCAAATTGTATAGGTGTGGCAGCAAATGTAATAATGCAGCAAAGAAGCCTGAAGTCCCTAGACTGGAAAGTGGAGTCTGCTACTCACTAATCCTCTGAACCCATCTATTGCGTCAAATCCTCAACATTCCTGAAATTCATCTGCCAGGAAATATTATTTACATTTTCCGAAAAGAAACTTCATACCAAATAAGAGAACTCAGACTTTGGGGTTTCAACCCGTAACCCAGGTCCTAAACTAGTTCAGAAGGTTGGACCAGCCATTTAATAGAAAGAGGAAATGCTAAACATTTGGGACAAGAGATAGTTTAACAAGGCACAAGCCATTTGAGGATCTTCAAAATAAAACCTTAGCATGGATAAACCAGAAATTCAGCTCTGTTGCCTTGTGAGTCAGCATCTGGAAAAGACTCATGAGAATCTAAATTCCTGAATGGAGCTCATTATCTGACTGTATTGTTGTAGTCTGTGGGCAGAGTAATCTCCCTAAGTATCTCCTAAGGATTGATCACTTGAGAAAAAAAGTCTCATCTTTCATGATTACTTTGAATTTGGTTATTTAATTTAGCAATGTATTCAGCAGGGTTTTAATAATTTTTAATAGATCTTCTTAAGATGTTATGACCATGAACATAGGGTTTTCTTATTCAGCAGCATTCTGAGTTTTATTGAGATTAGTATGTTTGTGTATCTGTTAATGCGTTGTTTCTATGACATTGTAGTGACACAATACCAGCTATAAATGAGATGATACATATCACACTTTAACAGAGTGTTTTTTGATATCTTGCATGCAAGTAGATCCTTGGCAACTGTTGGACACACATGTTGATTTTGGATATCTGTCCAAATAAATGTTCAAAAAGAGAATTGCAGTCCTGATAGTTTTGGTTAAGTTGGTAAGGTTCAGTTGTCTGAAAATAGGAAGTCCAAATATTGTGAATGCCCAATATTAAAGTATAGATAAACCAGTTTTTGCCAAGAAAAGATGCTTGCAAATTATTGAATTTTGTTCAGAGAATTACGTGTTATTAAATTGTTATTTAATTCAAAGGTATATCTCAGTTTTTTTTGGTGCCAAGAGTTTTAACAAATTATTCTGTTGTTATTCTTTTGTTTATTACAGACTTGCTTTGCCGTTATTAAATAGAATCACTTGTTTTGACTAAAACCAGTTATCCATATATAAATGGGAAGAACCTTGACACGTGTTTCCCCACTTGAATCTCAGTGGTTCATCAGGAGGATCAATCATGGGTTTCTAATATTTTTGTCTAAATAAAAGTGAATGTAAGGAGACAAGTTCTAAATTGTATACGAAAATAAAAGAAAATTATAGTCACACATATGTTACTAAATGGGTTAATTTTGAGAACTACTCACTCGAAATGTATGCTACCGAAAGACTACTTCCCCTGCTTTTTGTGCAGGCTTGTAGAACTTACATCTTAAGCCAAGCTCAATTTACTCATTCACGTTGTTATCAAGCCGGAGGTAAGATGGTTGACATTTGGGTGTAACGGGATGACGAAATTGAGTGCAATAATGTGGTGATGTCATCGCATGTTCACCTCAATAGGTGGCCATTTTGTATTCCACGAAAAGAAACATTGCAGAAGCAAAGAAGGTTGTGACAATCGTATCCACTCATTGTTTGACACAATGGTAAGTTCTAATGAATACTGTTACTCAGCATTTCTCATTTACTTTTCATTTAAGCCATAGACTCTTTTTGAACACTTACACATAGATGTCCTCTCACTTACAGGAGAACTATGTGCATTGAAAGGAACTCAATCAACATATACATTAATTACAAGCCTGCAACTTGTCCAAATAAATGTGCCTGCAATTACCCATTAAATTGCATGATCAAAACTTGGGAATACTATCCATTGACAACAGCTGAACTCCTTATTTTTAAAAGTTCTGGTATATACTCCTATAACAATAGTTTCTACACACGTTGGAATTCATGAAACTCATAGTTTCCTTTACACATATAAACCAAAGTTAAAAAGCATATCAAATAGTAATCAAAGCTTCATTGTCACACCACAGTTGGATAAAGTTAACATGACATTTTGTAAGCTAAATGATAGTATGCTATTAGTCAAAACTGTAGCGCTAAAAATACCCCCAGTTAAGAGCTTGAGCTCCAAATTACTGCAAATATAAGAGCATTCCAAAACTGAAACACTATTTTCGAAATAGTAAAAAAGTATATTCCATCATCCCATACATTTGTGACGAGATTTAAGAGACATTAAAATGGAATGTGGAACAAAAGATCAACTTAGAATGTATAGCATGGAGCAGTAGTACATGAGAACCACTATCATTCACCACTGAACACAAACCTATGAAGTAGTAATTTACTGTGTTCAAAGGCTATGTGTGGGGGAAAATCAATTACAAAAAAAATTGTATCTATTATATTACCTACTGTTCACAGTTGAGCCAATTTTGAAAACTGCAAAAATCAAGAGATCTATTTAGGTTTTTTAGCAATGCATTAAGTGGGGGGAGACTGTGGTTCGAGCCTGTATGAATGAAAACACACCTTGCAGAAGGTTGGAATGCTCACTGACCAATGGGGCGCAGGCAAGGGTGAACAAGACGTCCAATGATAGTGGGTGTTTGCCAAAATAACAGAGTGTGGAGTAATTGTGCTCCTCTCTGCGCTAGGCTGGGTAATTAGTGAGGCAGTCCATCGCTACTCCGGGTGCACTAATGGTTTGCCCAACCATTAAACTGAGTAATTGTTACTGATAGCCCCGATGATGCACCAAAATCACCAAAAATGGAGTAACGTACTGAAATTAAAGTATAGTGACTTTTAAACCAGAAAACAATGTCAACTTCAGTCTGCTTTTTCCGCACTATATAAGAGTTGGATCCTGAAAATCTGTGAGGTATAATGGTCCCCCTGTGTAGCGAAAGAGTCTTCTGCCAGATGGCGTGATGCAATGAGTGGTGGTACATTGTCCTCAGGGGTGGACTGGCCTATAGGGAACTCTGGAGATTTCCCGGTGGGCCTCTGCACCCTGGGCCTCTTTTGTGTGGTATTTCCAAATGTTCTCATAGGAAAAGCATTGGGCTTGCTCAAGATGTGTCATATGGGGCCACTTTAAACTTTATTTCCAGGGCCTCTTTTGGTCCCCAGTAATTATTTCCAGGGCCTCTTTTAGTTCCCAGTCCAGCCCTGATTGTCCTACATACCAAGCACACCAGATGCCCTTGTAACCTGAAATTATTGACTAATTGTAAATTATATACAATCTATTTTACAATGTAAGACCTGCTAAAGTTCTGGCGCTTGAACTGCATTATTATGCTATTGCTGATTAAAAATATAGAGAGCCCCACTGCTGAGATGTCCCTGCCTTAAACACGAGTGGCTCCTGATTTACAAGACATTCATCAGACCTTAAATCAGTATAACGACAAGTGGTGTTTTGGGTTGACTGTTGGTAATCTGTGACACGCTTATGTGTTTACTCAATGCACAAGTTATGTGGTTTGGTATGCCCCATCGGAAAAGTAAGGTGCCAACATGTATAACAGTAAGGTGTCCATGTAATGGTTGTTGAATTTTATCTTTCTAGGCCCACCACTGGTTCCTGTATGTATTGCCATATTGGCCTTGTTATATACAGGAAAAATAATAGCATTATGATTTGCACCACACATAATACGCTTTTCCTTGAGGACGTAGTCACGCGATCTCCACACCTAGGTGTGTCTTTATTGTGTATAAGTTCCAGTAAGTTCCTCTTTCACCAGCAATATACCCACACGAGTGCCATCTCTCATCACAAACAATGTCACATCTCCTGGTCCATGTTCCTGCTGAAGTGGGTAGTTCTTAAGAGGCATATAACCTTTGCATCGGTTGTATGATTTTCTGCTACCTGTCACCTCTTCTCCGTCCAAGGGTGACTTTTCTGAGACCGATGAATCGGGGTTCGGATTTCGAATCAGTCTGGTGCGTGGTGTCATAAATATAAGGCAGCAATAAACGATAAGGTTCCATTGATAGGCATGGGCTATAGAACAACACACATATAGAGTCTGTCCTCTATTTTACTACACGATACATGTAGACGCAAGTGTAGTATTTATCGCATGACCTTGGCGGCTGCTAATTGATCATGAACGCAGCGATGTAATAACATTTAAGACGATAAGCACATAGGCGCAGAGGTGAGATTACAAAATGAGCCTAACCCAAGATGATCCCTCGTTTCATTCAAAACATATAGCCCTTTCACTCTGTTTTCCTCACATGGCAGATTCGTGGGCCTATTTAAGCCTTCATTCTATGGTAAGATAAGAGGTAGGTCAGTGCTAAGGAAAACTCACATTTATACACATTACAAATACTAACTTACAAGAGGACTGCCTGGTAGGCTTAGGTTTCGCTGTAATGGAGTTTTCCCAAATACGAGAGCAATGCTTTTAGATACCTTTTGTGATACACTGACAAGTATTAGGATAAAAGCAAATAGCCAGAGACAGCTCTAACTGAAAACCTTTATTTACTATTCTGAAAATAAGCAATTAATTGATAGTAGTGTCTCCCTAAATGCAGCTCTCCCAAATTAGCTACAAGAACGGACAGACGCTATTGGTGTCCAGAAATTGGCCACACAACACGTTTGCATCAATGGAAAGTGGCAGCAGCAGATGGGCCGCATATGCATTTGACGGTATCCGGTTAATTTTTTGAAAACATATTTTCGAAAATGCTATTTTGTCGAAACAAAATGGCGAAAAAAAATGTTTCTAATGTTTTTTTATTTTACGTTTTTTTTGGTTCGTTAGTAAAAAAAAAGTGTCAATTAAAAAAACAGGTGTTTGGGGGGAAACCCCCATTTCAAAAATAAAATAAAAAAATAAAATTTAAAAAAAAAATGTTTGCCAAAATTGTGTTGAGAAAATGGCATTCGAAAATATGGCATTTGAAAAAGTCACTATAAACCGCATTTGACACTGCTGTAAGTGAGTTTTTTTCAATTATCATTTCCCATGGAAGGGTTGGTGTAACATATGCACAGCACTTTTTTCATTACTTTAAGACCGTGTTTTGTAACTGCGTTTTGTAGAATCTTCCAAATCCAATAAAGGCCTCATATTGACCAGATGACCTTCCCAAATGGAATGGGGAAGGCGCTAATAATGGGCCTGCAAATTGCGAGCCCGTTATTAGTGCCCTGGACCCTTAACGGGACCCGCAAAGGACGTGTGGTCAGACATCCTTTGCGGGTCCCGCTAAGGGAACTCGGAATTGGGCGGTAAGGGTTTACCACACCGGTAAACCCTTACCACCCAACTCGGAATGAGGCCCTTTATGTTTAGTACTTAACACATTGAACTTTGTAGTCATACACTTTATAATTGTGCTGAGAGACCCATTGTGATCCTTGCATGCACTTTATTGATTATTATTTGATGTATTGTTGCTTTTTCAAACAACGTTGTGTTATTATATTTGTTTGTGTTTGTTCGGAGTCTTACTTCCACATTGCTGGATAAATGTTGACTTTATTAATATTTAAATAATTTGTTGTTCTATTTATCTCAACCTTTACACAAACTTGTGCTGTGAGATTATTGTTAGACCATGTGTTAAAGGTTGTAAATGAGGCATACCTACCTTTTGGAAAAGTCATTCTATTGCTAGAACAGAATTTAATTGCACAATGTATAGAGATGTTAGGTGGCATGGGCCTATATCCTCTATCCTACACATTTAAATGGTTATCCAAACAAATGTATATATAATGTAATACAATGTGTTATTGTATAGCACACGCCTGCCATATTTGGCGGCCTCATTGGATACAGTGCTGCAAAAATTGAGGTGGTTTCACTGGAAAAAAGAGGGCGAGGCAATTGTGAATTCTTTGGTGGCATTCATGCATTGTAGAGGGCAGTGTGGAAGCCTCGAATGTTTGTGTGAATCTAGGTAGGGAGGGGCAGAGAAAAGCATGGGTGGATTTGCTTCACCCCGAAGGCAAACCCAAAAGTCCATTAGTTGAAATCAGGAACTAGAAAGTTGGAAATCAATTGCAAATCAGGCAAGCAAAAAGAATAATACGGCCATAGGGGAAACCATGTGGAGTGTTAAGAAAAGGGAACCAACGATAAATTGTATCTCTGAGAGTCAGTGGACTGATCATATTAATTCCACTTTAGGATCTTGAGTGGAATGTGAACAATCATTTTCTTCTATCAGATGCAAATTAGAGTTGTGACCACAGTGTTTTAGACATCGTGATAATAATAGAACAACTCAATAAATTTAGGGCGGCTGGGCCCGACAGAGTGTGTAACGCACTATTGAAACGCTCACCAGAATTATGGGCCCATGAACTTCATGTATTATTTAAAGAAATAGGACACAAAGGAAGGATACCAGAAACATGGCAGATGAGCCATCTGTTGGCTATATAAAAAAAAGATGCATAGAACAATCCGGCCAATTATCGTACATTGGCTATGTTAGATATTTCATCGAAAATATTTACCACGGTTTTGTTGGCAGAGTTGAATTTATCAATTAAAGTTAAGAACATCCTACCAGCAAACCTGATCGGTTTCCGACCTAGAGCAAACACTATGTAAAACCTGTTTGTTCTGACAATGGCTATCAAGTACTCCTGGAGACAACGTGAATGCAATGTTTATTGTATCTTCATAGACTTCAGTGCAGCATTTGATACCTTACTCAGAAATAAGTTGTGGAGGAAATTAAGTGCTTGGGACATCCCGAAGATTTTGTTGAAAATGTTAATGTTGTTGTACGCTGACACTACGGTTCGCATCAGATTAGATGGTATGGGAAAACTTTCTGTTCCCATAGACACGTATCGAGGGGTTAAGCAGGGTTGCATTGTGGCAGCAACCTTGTTTAATCTGTACTTGGCTGATATGTATGAGCAATTTATGAACTTGTAAACCAGCCCAGCAAAGATGGGTACGGCTAAAATAAGCTGGCTAGCTTATGCAGATGATCTGCTCTTGGTCGACCTTACAGCTAGTGGCCTCCAAAATCTGCTAAATGCTTTATCGGACTATGCCAACCTAAATGGTTTAAAAGTAAACATCCAAAAAAGTAAAACATTGGCGTTTGGTGTTAAGAAAGTAACAAAACAATATGTGTGGCAAATTGAAAATACATCATTAGCACAGGTGCAGGTGTACTCCTATCTGGGTGTCATGATAGATGAAAAGATGAAGTGGGATTACCATTGGCAAGTAACAAAAGAAAAATGTAGGAAGTCAGTAAATGCTATTAGTTCATTTATTGGGAAAAATATTGGTATATCTACTCATGCTATTCTGATGTTCTATTCAGCTAAAATGTTGCCACTTATGCTATATGGTTGCAAGATTTGGGCCCATAACTACCTAGATGTTCTCAAAACATTTGAGGCGAGGTTGCTTATGAAACTCTTCAGAATGTCAATGAACTTAACAGTTGAGTATATCTATCTTGAATTTGAACTGAGAGGCGCTGTTTTAGAATGTATGAGGAAAACGGTTATGTGCCTAGAAAATATGATGCTGCTAGACAACGATACAGTTATTGTGACCTATATTCAAGCATGTCTAAAATTGGATAGGTATGCCACTATTGGAATAATGGGGAAAATTATTAAACAACATAGCTAATGGATATCCGGGTATGATAGATATCTAAATAATGCATCACAAAATAAGTTGAAATTCTGGCTTAAAAACAAAATGCAAGAGTACAGCCTGTTAGTCCCGTATATAGGAATTATCGACTAAGAAAGTTAGTGGTTTATATTGCCAACACTGGCTGTCCCGGCTGACCAAGCCGAAGTATATTATAACTTACCCAAATTCATATATATTTAGAAATGATCTATTAGTGAAATTCAATGTTTGCGACACCTTGGAAGTAATAGGTAGAAGGCAAGCGAGATTGCGCACTAACAAATGCTGTTGCTTATGTGGGTGTAATGTGATGGAGACTTTGAAACACCTGCTTGCTAACTGTGAAAGTGCAAACAAGATGCGCACGATGTGCTTAAAATATTATGATAATGTAGTTGATTGTGATGAAAGTTTTGAAATATGGTTAACTTTCATGAAAGGTGACAACATCAATTTTATGTACCATATCGTGAAATTTTATCTGAAGATAGGATGAATTTTCAAAGTTTCAGGATAATATAGAACGTTTGAATTATGTTTAAGTGTTGTCACCTTGATTCTAAGGGGCCGATTCATAGAATTCGGCGCACAAGTGGCGCACGCGGCTGGCGCACAGTGTGCGCGTGTGGTAGTCTGCGCCAGCCGCGTGCGCCGAAACACATTTCCGCGCACAGCGTATTCATGGATTCCAGCCACCAAAACCAGCCGTGGCGCACAGTGGCGCAGCGACCTTGCAGCAGCGCCAGTTACGCCCCCAAGAACGCCTTCCGCGCAGGGAAAAGCCATCAAAATCCCCAATCCAGCGCAAAGGGCTGCGCTAACCATGTACCAGCACGGCAAGCGGGCTACGTGTATTACAGGGGTTCACGTGAAGTTTCACACGCGATCGGGCCTGGGGGAGCGGGCTACGTGTATTCCAGGGGTGCGTGAGAAGTTCCACACGCGAATAGCCTGGGTGCGTGTATTTCAGGGTTGCGCGGGAAGTTCCACACGCGAATAGCCTGGGCGCGTGTATTTCAGGGGTTCGCGGGAAGTTTCACACGCGATTTCAGCAGGGTACGTGTATTTCAGGGGTGCGCGGGAAGTTCCACACGCGAATAGCCTGGGCGCGTGTATTTCAGGGGTGCGCGGGAAGTTCCACACGCGAATAGCCTGGGCGCGTGTATTTCAGGGGTGCGCGGGAAGTTCCACACGCGAATAGCCTGGGCGCGTGTATTTCAGGGGTTCGCGGGAAGTTTCACACGCGATTTCAGCAGGGTACGTGTATTTCAGGGGTGCGCGGGAAGTTCCACACGCGAATAGCCTGGGCGTGTGTATTTCAGGGGTGCGCGGGAAGTTCCACACGCGAATAGCCTGGGCGCGTGTATTTCAGGGGTGCGCGGGAAGTTCCACACGCGAATAGCCTGGGCGCGTGTATTTCAGGGGTGCGCGGGAAGTTCCACACGCGAATAGCCTGGGCGCGTGTATTTCAGGGGTGCGCGGGAAGTTCCACACGCGAATTGCCTGGGCGCGTGTATTTCAGGGGTGCGCGGGAAGTTCCACACGCGAATAGCCTGGGTGCGTGTATTTCAGGGGTGCGCGGGAAGTTCCACACGCGAATAGCCTGGGCGCGTGTATTTCAGGGGTTCGCGGGAAGTTTCACACGCGATTTCAGCAGGGTACGTGTATTTCAGGGGTGCGCGGGAAGTTCCACACGCGAATAGCCTGGGCGCGTGTATTTCAGGGGTGCGCGGGAAGTTCCACACGCGAATAGCCTGGGCGCGTGTATTTCAGGGGTGCGCGGGAAGTTCCACACGCGAATAGCCTGGGCGCGTGTATTTCAGGGGTGCGCGGGAAGTTCCACACGCGAATAGCCTGGGCGCGTGTATTTCAGGGGTGCGCGGGAAGTTCCACACGCGAATAGCCTGGGCGCTTGTATTTCAGGGGTGCGCGTTAAGTTCCACACGCGAATAGCCTGGGCGCGTGTATTTCAGGGGTGCGCGGGAAGTTTTACACGCGATTTCAGCAGGGTACGTGTATTTCAGGGGTGCCGGGGAGTCCTACATGTGATTTGACAGTGTGGGTCCTCCCAGGTGTTCCCTGTACACCCTCCACGGCCCCTGCAGGCAGCCCACACCACAGGGGACTACCCTGCATCCCTGGTCATGTCCCGCAGGCAGCCCACCCAACATGGGCATGCCCCCCAGCAAAGGCACATGTCTCCTTGAACTAATGAACACCAACTCATGTCCCCCACCACCCCCACCCCCCAGCACTGTGGGGCACCTGCCAGCAGGCCCCCACCCATGTCCAACTCATGTCCCCCACCACCCCCACCCCCCAGCACTGTGGGGCACCTGCCAGCAGGCCCCCACCCATGTCCAACTCATGTCCCCCACCACCCCCACCCCCCAGCACTGTGGGGCACCTGCCACCAGGCCCCCACCCATGTCCAACTCATGTCCCCCACCACCCCCACCCCCCAGCAGTGCAGGGGCACCCACCACCAGGCCCCCACCCATGTCTCCCACCACCCCCACCCCCCAGTCACCAGGGGAAGCCTCCACCAGGCCCCCACCCATGTCTCCCACCACCCCCACCCCCCCCAGTCACCATGGCCAGCCTCCACCAGGTCCTCACAATCCCCAACACACATGCACGTCAGCGTGTAATACGAGGAAAGGGCCATGCGCGTAGTGGAAACTGCACGTCCGCGTGTAATACGAGGAAAGGGCCTATGCGCGTAAGTGACGTGACGCACGCAGGTGTTACCCTCATTGCACGTGATGACAGAACACACGTGGATTTCCACCAATCGCGTGTGAAAGTTCCCGGCACCCCGGAACACACGTACCCAGGCCACTTGCGTGTACGCACACTCCCCTCCAATCACACGCGATGACACTCGGACCGTATCCGAACACGGGAAACACGCGCACGGCAAAAGACGTGCACAGGCGTCAACGCGTCTGCCACACGAAGGCAGGCGGAAGCGTCCCCGCGCACAGCATAAAAGTGCGCGCAAACAACAAACGCGTATATACAGCTACGATGAATGCCCCATTTGTCGCTGCACTGATCGTGGGACACCGCAGGAGGAGGAGAATAGCCAGGGCACGCATTTTCGCAACACGGACAAGCCTTTTTGGGATGCCTGACGACCAGGTCTATGGCAGGTATAGGTTTCCACCCCATATCATCCTAGACCTGGTCAGGGAGTGGGAAGATGACCTCACATCCCCCACCCTTTGCTCCCAAGCATTGAGCCCCTTGGAGAAGGTGCTCAATGTCCTGCATTTTCTGGCCACTGGGTCATTTCAGCGGACCACTGCCATAGTGGGGGGGGTCTCACAGGCCACGCAGTCACGCTGCCTACACCAGGTACTGGCAATCATGACAGCGCGCCCCTCAGTCCGCAGGCACATATACATGCCCAGAACACCCGCAGAAAGGCAGGCCGTTGTCCTGGATTTTTTCAGGGTGGCACACTTCCCCAAAGTGCTCGGTGCCATAGATTGCACCCATGTGGCCCTACGTCCACCTAGGGCCATTGAGCACATCTACCGAAACCGCAAGCACTGGCATTCCATCAATGTACAGGTGGTATGTGATGCAAAGGGAATCATCACCTCTGTCTATGCAAACTACCCTGGCTCCACCCATGACAGTTTCATATACAGAATGTCCGCCCTGAGCCGGGCCCTGGAAGCTGGGCAGCATGGCGACACATGGCTCCTAGGTCAGTACAAATGCCCTTGCACATGCATGCAAGTCACACACAGACAAATATCCAAACCCTAATTATCTCAACTATTATCATCTCCCCAGGGGACAGTGCCTACCCTCTGAGCAACCACATGATGACGCCAATCCGGAACCCCACCACACCACCCCAGGTAAGATACAACGCCGCCCATATTGCAACCAGGGGCATAGTGGAGCGCACATTCGGAGTGCTCAAGTCACGTTTCCGCTCCCTTGACCGCTCTGGCGGGCAACTACTCTATGCACCACCAGTAGTGTGCAGGATCATTGTGGCAGCATGTGTCCTGCACAATGTTGCAACACGGCAGGGCGTCCCGGTGGACATGGTGGTGCCCCCACATCCCCAACCACAGGCGCTGCCCATGGGAGGGGACAGGGCACGTGGCGAGGAAGCCCGGACCCAGCTTGTGGCCACATTTTTCACCTAAACTCCCACCCCTGCGGAGTGCACACAGGCCTGGCACATACCAGGTGACAATCGATGATGACAAAGAGACAGTCAACTGTCACAACCTTACCACCCTGAGATAGTTGCCATGGAAGTGCCACATCGTCTGCATCCCTAGCTACTTAAACACAAGCTATCCTGTGTGACCAAAAGGCACACATATGACATATGACATGATATGGGCCATACACAAGTATTCCAAGGCGCAATGAGGCAGGGAGGGGGGAACAAGGGAACACAGAGAACGGTACTACTAGGCCAGGTGTCATTGGGATCGTGCAAGTGCAGGGGTAGGGGGAATGGGAAAAGTGCAAGGGGAAGGGTGGGGGGGAGTCCAGTACAGGGGAAGTAGCCCGAAAAAATAATACATAGGTCACCTGGTGGCAACTACAAAGGTGAGTGCAGTCAAGTGCTGGGAAGGGAGGGCTGTAGGGATAGAGAGACAGTACTGCAGTGCAGGGGTTGCCAGGGAGGCAGTGCAAGTGGAGAGTGGCTGGGCCAGGGACCAAGGTCGGTGAGAGTGGCCCAGTTGCAGCTCCTGTGCAGTTCCAGTGGAGAATTCTGCAAGGGAGAGGCAGAGAGTAAGCAAAAGCAAAGAGGAAGGACATGAGGTGCTTCCAGAACTGGAGATGATTCCCCTCAAGTTCAAGTCAGGCCGGAAGTCTGTTCCAGGGGGAGGGCCCTGCTGCGGAGAGAAATCTACCCCCAGCTAGTTGCTCTGAGAAGCGGATGACACGGACATGCAAGGTGTGCATCACACACACCTGCAAACCAGGCCATGGCCATCACTGTCATGTCACACAAACCCTCCCAAACATCAACATGTCATGGCACGCAATACCCATACACCAATGCAGTAACGATAAGGTACACATTGCCATGTCCTAAATGCACAGTGGCATCGGACACTGCTGGCTGACCCGGAATCAGATGAAATGACAGACCAACAACCTCCCACCCAAAATAAGTCATTTCAAAATGCATTACAACAGTCGTAGACGTAATATCACAATGAATGCCTGTCTACATGCACATCATGCATTGCAAAATCAACACTGCAGCTCATGTGTGCAGTGTCCTACTCCTGCATCACACTGCTCAGCGCACAGCACAGTGAACAGCCATTGTGTGTGATGCACACCCTGAGCATCAAATCTAAGTGACAGACCACGTCAAACATCAAATCAGGCATGTACTGGATCCATGATCGGTCACAGAACATGTGCTGCCGGGACACAGTGGGCACCAGAAGGCAAACAGTGTACATGTGTATATGCAAGGGTGGGAGTACATGTAGTGCATCAGAGTGCAAGTGTGTGGTTCTGCAAGGACATGCACTCCACATATGCATGTGCACTCAAGTGACCATCAGTGTTCCCTACACATCACATGTGAACATCCACCATGTGTACACCCCAGCATGTCAAACCTCAACTATCCCCTCGCACCTGAAAGGAAAACACAACACATGAACAGGCATTGATCAGCAGAACACAACATGTACATGGGATACCACCATTACTATGTCAGAGTTCCCATCACACTGCAGGGCAAGGCAACAATCAACAACAACCCCCCCCTCCCTCACAAATGACCATGACCCACTGAACAACTGCACCTGGGTCATGGAGCCCCCAAACCTCAATTCCACCTGGCCACAGGATCACCTTTACCCTTCGTCATCATCTCCCACCTTGTGTGTAAAAAGATGCCTGAACCCCCTGAATACACACTCATTTCCGAAACACAAAATCCAAGGCATAAAAACGAACCCAAACACCCTCCAGTAGATGACTTGACGTAGCAGTACCTCACAAAGGCCAAGTACTACCACAATGATGCAACAACCAAGGTAGCACAGCAAAACAATGTCACGACAGGATGTGAGACATGTGTGGTACATGACATCGGATGATGCACCATGAATGGATGTGTACTGTCACAGGTCCCCTGTACAGGCGCGGGAGTGCCACGAAACAACCACCCCCACCATGTCCCGGGTGCCTGCAAGGTCAAACTCACACAGGCCCCTGAGACCCTGGTGGGGAAGGAGGTTCAGGGATATGCAGTCGGGACAGGTGTTGACACACTGGATGACTGGAATGAGCGGCAGGAGAGGGGAGGTGGAATGACACATGAAACTAGGGAATGCACGAAAATGTACAACCTGCATGAACACATACACAATCCAAACAGACTTGGACATCATTGTCATGGCCTTCTGTAGTCCAGGCTCAGGAGTGGTACGAACCCACCACCCGCTCTAGGGTTTTGGCGCCTGCAAGTTCGGGGCTTACACAGGCATCCGCAACCCCAGTGGGGAAAGAGGGTCAGGGAACGTTGCTTGGATAGGCACGGGAAGCAGGAACACCGGGTAGAGGGTACAGGTTTCAAAATTGCATAGGATCACGGGTGATTAGGGAGAAAATAACATACCAAATAGAACCACACATACATCCATGCATCAGTACACTGCCCAGCAAGCCTATGCAGAGCAGTTTGTAAGAAAAACAACAAGACACTTAGCTCTGGTTTTGAGTGCTGGCCTCCTGCCTGCGCACTCTCAGGTCCGGTTACAGGAGCACTGCAATGCTGCAAAGAGAGACACAGTCAACAACCTGTACGTGCCAATTGCACAAAAACACAACACCAAACATGCCCCATAGCAACAGACTACTCTACAAACAGACAATCTGTGGTTGATGCTTCGTACCCATATATAACATCACCCCTGTGACGGGTCATACACAGTCAATGCAGTAAGGCAGCCGCTGCTGGGTGCGTGGAAAATGGAACACCAATGTGTCACAATTCACACAACATGCAATGTTCCCTGGGTAAGCAGACAGACCCATATTGCAAGCCATGACTACGGAGCAAGTTGTGTACCACCATGACCGAAACAAAGTTGGCAGTGCATTTATCATGAAGTACGTGGAAAAGACATGCACTGCACCCGAGTATGTCCCTTGCTGCATGTCCCTGTGAGCTGCCCCTTTCCATGTCTCGGAAGGCTACATGGTTGATACAAGTGGCTCAATGGACCTTGGTGTACCGGAGGGTATGTGCCACTGCCCCTGCATGTGTCCCAGACAACCCTACTATCAGCAGCCATCAGTCCACAAACACATCTGAGCTGCATTGTGTGCTTCAACACCAATATTCGTCTAAGCTCACCCTCAGTGCTGTGACTAAGCCTGCATGTGCAACTCGCCTGGTGCAAGCTTTGCTGTGTCGTGGCCCCCCTGTGATGCTCACCTTGCCTGGAGTTCCTTGGAACATGTCAGCAGTACTAGGATGTGGGTCTGCAATCACTGTGCCTCTGCTCCTGCACACATGTGCATGTGGGCACCAACAAACGGGTCCAGAATTCCGTCGTCCAATGGGACATGTCTGCTGGCAAAGGTGCTCTGGAGGCTCATCCCCCTGCAGAAAGGGCATGTAACACATGATTAATGCTTCAAAGTAATCTGTGTGTGTCTCATCAGGCATCTCATTACTTGACCATGTCAGAGAGTCACATCACAAATCACACCATCAGTCCGTCTTTCACCTACAAAGTGTGGAACACTATCTACAGCATGAATAGCAACACGCACATGTACAGGAAAGAAATGAAACATACTACACAATGCATAGCAATCAATGTCCACATTAATCATGATACACCCCATCTAGCAAAAGCTGAACAGTGGACAATGACACCTAAATCATCCCCACTAGGGGTGTCAACACAAGTCACACAGCACCAGACATGCCACAGATATGACAGTCCAATGCCCTTGTGTAAAATGCTGTAACACCGAACCATCCTTGCGAGCCCATGGATAAGGGAGGCAGGAGTGGCATATGTGAGTCAAGGAACCCAAGCAGCAAACACATACACAAGACAACCATGAAGGGCCCAGCTGGAACAGACAGTGGATGCCTTCAAAAGCCACAAAGCACCGCACCGTCACATGAAAGCACAATAGACTAGCAATTTTAAACTAACTCAACTATTAACTAATTACACTAACTATGGAAAACCTACATTACCTATTTAAACTAACTATCAAACAGAAACTTAACTAACTAAACTAGAAGAAAAATCAAAAATGGCCACATACGACCCGGGGGGGAGGGGAGGCACCCAGGAGGGGGGAGGTACAGGGTGCTGCTCAACATCCACATGCGATGATGCTGAGCCAAAAAAAAATACCTCCTTGGGCTCAACGCCTGCACAGCACGACCTATGTGGGAGATAGATGGTCGTCCGAGTCTGGCTCATCCTGGAAAGGAGGACGTGGCACAGTAGCCTGGCCACGCCTAGCCGCAGCTTGCCCCTCGTGGGCAGCAAGTCTGCCGGACGGGTGAGCCTGGTTCTGTGTGGCGATGTGACGTAGGTCTGCATGCAGAACCTCCCGTGATACACGTGCTTCCTCTTGCAAGGTAGCACGTGTAACACGGAGTTCCTCCTGCAAGGCCTGGCTTGACAACCGCTGCACCTCCCGGCAAGCCTGTAGCTCAGCCGAGATGGTACACTCAAGCTGTGCAAACCGCTCCTCTGCCCGCTGCCTCTGGGACATCATAAGGACACCCAGAGTGGATCTGAGGGAAGCATACTCCTCCCTCAAGGCATCCATGTGCGCCTCTGCGTGAGCAGCAATTGCTTGACGCAGAGACGACATTTCAGCCTGGCGTGCCCTGTCTGAGGCCGCCATGCCCAGCCTGAGCGAGCGGGCCGTGGACCGTGCCGCCTGCTGCTGGAGAAGCACCTGCCTAGCAGGGGGGAGCACAGATCGGGCCACATGCTCCATGCTCTCAGCGATGTTCTCCATTGCTGCCCCCTGCCGTTCGGAATTGGCAGTCATGTCTTGCTCCCACTCAGTATACAGCGGTTGCGCGCGGCGACCGCGTTGCCGGGCTTGACCCCTGCGGGACCCAAGGACCGGGGGTCCTCGCTGTGTTGGCACCGCCTGCGGCTGCACGACTACATGCCCCCGTCGACGTGATGTCCCAGGCACATCAGTCACTGGTGTGGAGGGTGACCCTGCGTCCCGATCCACCACGGGCGGAGGAACCAAGACTGTCTGATCCCTCAGTGCAGGTGTCGCAGACAGAGGAGTGTCCACATCAGAATCACTCACCCCTGACACATGGACTTGATGGTCATCCAACTCAACATGGACGTCAGAGTCGTCATCAAGGCTGGACTCATAGGCAGCCAGAGACAAGATGGACTGCAGCACTTGGGGGTTTTCGTGGCCTACCACCCCACGACCCACACTAGTGCCGGGTTGATGTGGCGTTACCAACCCTGTGTCTGGCATGACAACACCATCCTCTGCCTCCATTGCGTCATCACCTGAAAAATAGAGGGGAAAAGGTCAATACACATGTCAGAAGCACACGACACACACACACACCGACAGCAAAGGCATCAGGCAGACATGTGACACACAACATATGACCTGGCATGCATGCTGGGTCTACTTTGAATAGCTTCTGTGATCAGACCTGTTGAAAGGTGGCAGTTTCCATGGAAGTGGGTCTATGCAGTGCAGAAAATGTGTACGCCACTCACTACCTACATGTACAAGCACTACATGGTGTGTGCCAGGAAATGTGAAGGCAGTGCAATGTCAAAATCAGACATCACGTGCATTGTGCATTCAATGTGTACCATGTCCAGAAGCCAAGCACCCCTCCACCCCAGTACCAAAGCAGGGATGCCTATCATGGTATCAAAAGGCTGACCATACACCTGTGTATTGACAGGCAGTGTTGACTGGCATCAACAGCTTCATGTGATTCAAATGACAACACTGCAAATGATGCTGGGACAGTGGGCAGGACACATGATGGAAACTCCGGAGGCCGCCCACGTGTGAAGAAGACACAACAAGAGTTGGACAGAGTCATTGGCCATTGAACAGGCTGAGGCCTGTGAGCCACACAGATTGTCAGAGCCTAAACATGTGTGCAACGCAGGACTGAGGCACAGTTGACATGGGAAGGCTGATGAGATGGCAGGCAATGTATGTAACCAAGGACTGATATTACAGTGATCATCCAGTCAAGGACACATAGGGGCATGCGTGCAATGCACATGGAGCATGAATGGCCACTCATGTCCCTGCGGGACATCTGACCCATGCACAGTACAAGTGAGATACCCTGCATCGAGTACTAAGGCTGTACGACATGGCATATGTCTGGCAGATTCTACGCTGGAAGTTAGCATCTACACAGGACACATGGACAAGAAACTACACATTGGCAAGATTGGATCAGACCAGTGCAAAGGTGGAACTGGGGTGCAGAGTGGCGGAGGAGGGGCAAGGGAGCATGCCTACATGGAGTCCCGCATGCAGGCAGAGGAGACATGCATGACGTTAGCATTGCATTACTTACACATCAGAACCATGTACACGTCACATGTAGCAGCAATCATGCACAACACATCCCACAAGTGATCCACACACGTCCTCAACAAACACGCATCAACACTCACTGGACTGGGCATCGAAGTCCAGCTTCTCTCCCACTCCTTCGACCAATTCAGGTGGTATGAACTCCGCAACGAGAGCCTCATGCGGAGTGAGTTCTTCCTCCTCTGGTGCAGGCCCACCGCCAGTCACCAGAGTCAAGTTGTAATTTGAGGCACGCTTGGCCTTAGTGCTGCGCTTGATGTCATTCCAACGCTTTTTGCACTCCTGCGCCGTGCGCACCTCATGGCCGAATGAACTGACATGTTCCGCAACATGCTTCCAGTGGGTGTCACGTTGGGCAGCCGTGGTCTGACTATTGGCACCCACTAGCATGTCACAGCTGTGGCCCCGCACGTAGTCCACGAGGAAGTCCAGTTCCTGCTTACAGAAAGGCTTCTTCCTCGACGTGCAGGAGGTCGTGGCTGTGTGTGGGGTCGCAGCCTGTGCTGCAGGTGCAACCTTCCTCCTCTTGGACTGTGGCGCAGACCCTGGCTGGCTAATGCCGCCCTGACCAGCATGGCCAGTGGGTTCGGTGGATTGAGCCAAGGGAGTGGCAGGTGGAGGGATGACCAGAGGCCTGACTTGTGTCAGTGGCAGCTGGGTGCCCACTAATGGACCCTGCGCAGCAACATCAGCTGTGGCAGGGTGCTTGGCCGCAACGGTCCTGGTTGGCAGGCTCACAACCGGGGTGCTGTTGGGTGCATCTGCCCCTGCACTTGCCAACACCCGGCTGTTCGGGGCAGCAGATGACATGACTGCCCCAGGGACACGTGTCTTGGTCTGAGCAGCCCAGCGTGCCCCTATGGTTTCCCCCCTGGCCTGTTGGAGATCTACCAAGGGCTCTTCAAGTGCCAACGCAGCCTGCGCTGGCAGACCCTGAGCCTGGGTGGCGGTGTCCACAGCTGCACCTGCAGCTACCACCACCCTTGGGCCCGTGGCAGTCGATGGAACGGACTGCCGGGTCATATGGGTGCCAGTGCCAGATGCAGGAGCTGCATCCCCCGGAACCACAGGAGGTGGTGGCATGGCTGCACCGACACATGGCACAACATTGTGCTCAAGTGGCGCACCCCTGCCTCTTCCCCCTCTGTGGCTGCCCTGGACACCCTGGAGTCCCCCTACTCCCTGGTCACCACGGCCACGTCCCCGACAACGCCCGCCACGAGGAGTACGCCCAGCTGAGGCGCCCCTCACCTTTGGTGGCCTCCCAACCATGGCACAGATGTAGTAGTGCTGGCACAGATGGAGTGTTGCCAATGGGAGGTGTACACCACAATTGACCTGGGCAATTGGGGTGAAGGGGGTGGGAAGCAAGATGTTAACAGCCCCCCTGCACCTGCAAGGCTGTATGTGACCCCGGTGATGTGGTGACGGGTCACGCAACGCTCAGGCACCCCAAAACTGCAGTAAAACCGTGCACGCAACCCTGCAGCCTACGTGCGTGGATTGGACCTCCCGCAGTACGCGGTGGCACCCAGTAACACGAATAACGCGTACGCGTGGGACACGCAGGCTACTATGACATCAAAAATGGGTGCGATACACAGGGGCACCCGCAGTGGGAAAAAGAGCGTGTGTGACTCACCGTCTGACTAGCGCGATGCAGAAAAACACGCGTAGCCAATACCCCCGCCAAAAGAAGAGATACGTCCTTGAGAGCTGTGAAGTTGTGATGGCGCGCGAAACAACAGGAAGCAGCAACACACGTCGGTCTCCACGAAAGGCACGTACAGCGAACTGCTGGGCCCGCTCACCTTTAACCCGTGCTGAGGGAAACGCACGCGCGCGTCACGTCACTTACGCGCATAGGCTCTTTCCTCGTATTACACGCGGACGTGCAGTTTCCATGCGCGCTTACGCGCATGGGCTTTCCTCGTATGCGCGCTTACGCGCATGGCCCTTTCCTCGTATTACACGCTGACGTGCATGTGTGTTGGGGATTGTGAGGACCTGGTGGAGGCTGCCCCTGGTGGCTGGGGGTGCAGGGTCACATGCAGTGGGGGGGAGTAGTGCAAGTTGACATGTGGGTTGGCTGGTGGGCATGGGCATGGTGGGTGGGGTGCCTGCATGACATGTGCTGGGTAGGCCCCTGTGGTGTGAGCCACCTGCAGGGGCCGTGGAGGGTGTAGAGGGTACACCTGGGAGGACCCACACGTGCAATTCAAGTGTGCTGCTCCCCGCGCACCCCTGTAATACACGTACCCTGTTGATATGCGCACACCTGTAATACACGTACCCTGATGGAATTGCGTGTGTAACTTCCCGCGCACCCCCGAAATACACGTACCCCGCTCAATCGCGTGTGTCACTTCCCGCGCTCCCCAGAAATAAGCGTAGCCCGCTCCCCCAGGCCCGATCGCGTGAAGAAGTTCACGCGCACCCCTGAGATACACGTAGCCCGCTCCCCCAGGCCCGATCGCGTGAGAAAGTTCACGCGAACCCCTGAAATACACGTAGCCCGCTCCCCCAGGCCCGATCGCGTGAAGAAGTTCACGCGCACCCCTGAAATACACGTAGCCCGCTCCCCCAGGCCCGATCGCATGAGAAAGTTCACGCGAACCCCTGAAATACACGTAGCCCGCTCCCCCAGGCCCGATCGCGTGAGAAAGTTCACGCGAACCCCTGAAATACACGTAGCCCGCTCCCCCAGGCCCGATCGCGTGAGAAAGTTCACGCGAACCCCTGAAATACTCGTATCCCGCTCAATCGCGTGTGTAACTTCCCGCGCAACCCCGAAATACACGTACCCCGCTCAATCGCGTGTGTCACTTCCCGCGCTCCCCAGAAATAAGCGTAGCCCGCTCCCCCAGGCCCGATCGCGTGAAGAAGTTCACGCGCACCCCTGAAATACACGTAGCCCGCTCCCCCAGGCCCGATCGCGTGAGAAAGTTCACGCGAACCCCTGAAATACACGTAGCCCGCTCCCCCAGGCCCGATCGCGTGAAGAAGTTCACGCGCACCCCTGAAATACACGTAGCCCGCTCCCCCAGGCCCGATCGCGTGAGAAAGTTCACGCGAACCCCTGAAATACACGTAGCCCGCTCCCCCAGGCCCGATCGCGTGAGAAAGTTCACGCAAACCCCTGAAATACACATAGCCCGCTCCCCCAGGCCCGATCGCGTGAGAAAGTTCACGCGAACCCCTGAAATACACGTATCCCGCTCAATCGCGTGTGTAACTTCCCGCGCAACCCCGAAATACACGTACCCCGCTCAATCGCGTGTGTCACTTCCCGTGCTCCCCAGAAATAAGCGTAGCCCGCTCCCCCAGGCCCGATCGCGTGAAGAAGTTCACGCGCACCCCTGAAATACACGTAGCCCGCTCCCCCAGGCCCGATCGCGTGATAAAGTTCACGCGAACCCCTGAAATACACGTAGCCCGCTCCCCCAGGCCCGATCGCGTGAAGAAGTTCACGCGCACCCCTGAAATACACGTAGCCCGCTCCCCCAGGCCCGATCGCGTGAGAAAGTTCACGCGAACCCCTGAAATACACGTAGCCCGCTCCCCCAGGCCCGATCGCGTGAGAAAGTTCACGCGAACCCCTGAAATACACGTAGCCCGCTCCCCCAGGCCCGATCGCGTGAGAAAGTTCACGCGAACCCCTGAAATACACGTATCCCGCTCAATCGCGTGTGTAACTTCCCGCGCAACCCCAAAATACACGTGCCCCGCTCGCACAATTGCTGTATGTTGCCACTTTTGTAATGCGCAGGGACGCTACCGCCTGCCTTCGTGTGGCGGACGTGTATCGGCTTGTGCGTGTCTTTCGCTGTGCGTGGCTTTGCCCTATTCGGTTCCATGAATACGTGTGGTTCGGGTGCGTGTGGGCGTTCCCTCTGCTTCCCTGCAGTACATCCCCAGTTACGCCCTTGTTTTCGCAAGTTGTTCCCCATTCCGCGCGTTACGCCCCGTGTTCCGCCCACTTTCTAGTGTATGCGCAGAGGTTGTGCGCTTTCACTGTGCGCGTCGCGCACGTCTTTCGGGATGTTGCAGTGACGTGTGCGCCATGCACGGGTTTGGCGCACATCCCGAGGAAGACACACGCAGGGACTTCCATGTATCGCACGCGCCTCTTTTTTTCCGCTTGCGCCTGCTTGCGCCTCCTTGCGCCTGCTTGCGCGTAGATTTTCGGCGCACGTTTGTTCCATGAATCGGCCCCTAAATGTGTAAGTAGGCGCCGCTAATAGTTTATGAGTAACCTAAATTGTATGATAATCAGTACGCAAATTGTCAATGGATTTTACTGGTTTCATATGGAATTTTAACTTTGTTGATGTGTATGTTTGTAATGTTATGTTGTATGTACAAAGCTGCTGGCTAAAAGTATATTACTAATAAATAAATAAATACATTAGTTGAAATCAGTGGCACAACAAACATGTAAGACACTGGTATGGAGTTGCAGAGAAGTAATCAGAGTATTTATTCTATTGGTGTAATGTAATTATAGACAGTTGCTGCCAGGTGCAAGGATGTATGAGGTCAGTAATGTGCAGGGAGATAACTATAATAGTCGTTTGCAGGCTAGGGACTGGTTAAGTGAGAGAGAGTTTTTAGGTTCAAGACTGATGTTCTGGTGTTGTTGGAACGTGTGGTTATCATCTCAGGTAATAATGTTTTTTGCTGCTATGTTTTAATTTAAAGAATGAGGAGAAACTGACCCGAGTTATTGCAATCAGACCTTCTTGACTGATGCCATGTGTGCTGTCCATGAAAACGTCAGTTTGATTCTATTTTGAGGTCATATGGAGACCAACCAGAGAGAGAGAGAGCTCCACATAGATCTTGACTGGCAAGTTGTATCTAGACTCTTGCTGGGCCTCATTACGAGTATGGAGGCAACACGGCCCTTAATAAGGGCATGGCTGCCTCCATACCGAGTTCCAGTACCGGGTTCCTCCAATGAGGATTTACCGGGCTATTCCAACCTTGGAGGACCCGGTATGTCCTCATTGGAAAAACCCATCCCCATTCCCATTTGAGCCCCCATAGTGCTCAATGGGAATGGGGAGAGAGCTAATAACGGGCCCGTTATTAACGGGCCCGGTAATAACGGGCCCATCATTAGCTCCCTGACCCCTCGCGGGACCCGCTAAGGGCACCTGGTTTTACCAGGCGTCGTTACCGGATCCTGCAAAGGGAACCTCGTAATAGGGCGTCCCGTAATGAAGGGTGCCGGTCCCGTTCCAGCTCCCTTCATAATGGGAGCGCCTGCCTCGTAATGAGGCCCGCTGTGTTTCTTCTGCAGTTTTAGACACACGCGATCCTGTCCAATCGATGTTCTAAGAGCGGGTGTCTATTGATTGTGGATATTGTGTTGTTGTTTTGATGGTGATTTTGTTAAAAGCCAGGTGGTTTTCATCTGTGCATAGCCATCTGGGCATCGAATTTCAGAGTATGGTTGAGAGGAAGGAGAATTACATTTTTCTGTGACATTTATTTTATTATGTTTGCACCATTTAAATGTCTGCATTGCTGGACTGAAACAGCCAATGGTTTGTAGTGTTTGCATTTCCTTGTGATGGATTCTGTGACCCTGCCATGGAAGATATAATGGGTAATGCATAGAGCTTTTGAATTGAATCCTCCATTTGATCAGCTTTCATTGGAGTGTTCAAATGACAATGGCTGTGGGTGTGTGTTTGTGTATTTGAAGCCTCAGAAGCAGTTTAATTGCCGCATTTTAACTCTTTATAGACTTGTGGGGGTAATTGAGGAGCCCCAAATTGAATCTTTTAATGTAGAATAGTCCTGAGAGTACTAAAACAGTCATTGACATAGTTCTGGGTATGAATGACAGGGGATATGACATGCTGGATAGTTTGGACAAGCTCCTTGAATTGAGTTTATGGTTCAAGTGGTTGTTTGCTGTTCATCAAGAGTCTGAGGTTGTGACCATTGTTATAGGCAGAGTGTATGACCCTGTTTCTTTAGTCCATGACATTGGCATGGTTTGGTGGTGTGGTGCCGTAAATTATAAGCTCTTTGTTGGTTGGGTTAAGTTTACATTATGCATGATTGAATGTGTGCAAAGCCTGGTGCATTTGATGAAGTGTTGTTTGTGAGCTTGTATATGATCTGGGTGTCATCGGCATAACATAAGTAGGCTAGGCCTTAGTTATTGATAAGCTCTGGAACGCCACATGTGAGTTCACGCGAACATTACCTGGACGGGGCCATGTAGTTGTTTCAGATGTGTGATTAATGTGTTGTTTCAGACCTGGTAGTGAGGAATTAAGTGATCAAATATAATGCAGTTGTTCTTTTTAATGGGATATATATCCTCTCATTATTTTAACAGTTTCTCGTGGCTGATAGTTTCGAAAGCAGCCAAAATGTCCAGTAGAATAAGTGCACTGAACTATTTGGTGTCCACGTTGTGTTTAGGTTCTCCTATATAGAGTAGCATGTGGATTATGTTCCTAACGTTGGTCTGAATCCATGTCATGACTCAGGGAGGGTGGTCCAACAGCTGTGGATAAATAAAGTCCGCGAGGATTTTTGCAGTGAAGGGCGTATAGTAAATGGAATTTGCACTTCACTTCATTAAAAATGCATCTAAACAATTTACCATAAGAACATTTATTCACTGTTATATTTTGAGTACTGTGGAACATTTTGTAGCAGAATATGTTTAGAGAATAGCAACTCTTAGGTCTATAATCCGTTTAGGATGTCTCTCCATTGTGACCTGAGCAAGTGTGCAGACATCCTTACCCTGAAATCTGGAAAGGCAATGAAAACATTCTCAGTCACTCTCTACTAGTATCCGAATACTGAGGATGTTCCAATCAGAATATATATTTCAATGTTGCTAATATTTTAATGCTAGGGTGCATCTTGTAAGAATTAAATGAGCAGCAAGCCCAGTATGCATTATGTACCTAGGTATCCAAGCTTACATCCCCTTCATCGCAGATATACATGTCATATTTAAAGATCTGTGGAAAGTCTTATGTTCCCAACAGACTCTTTGATTTTATGCAAAGCAGGCTTAAACACTCATTGGTGTTATTTGTCCCCTCCCCCTTTCTCACTCATGTATTTAGAAAGAGTGCAAAAGGAGCCTACTTTCCTGTTCATCTTGGAATGATAACCTTGCATTTGAAAATAATGTATATAGTTATTCTAAGCGTTGATAATGTGCTTTGCTCAGTTGAGACAAGTGTAACATGCTTATTATTACTAACATATATAGGGAATGTGATAATCAGAAAATAACACTTACATTTCAAAAAAGAGACACTTTACAATGTTAATACAGTTAAATAATTTCCTTTTTTTTCTTTTTAATAGTTGCTTTTGCAAAGAAAACACAGCTCCCTCTCTACTTGCACTGAAAACATCTGCTTTCTTTTTCCTCTGGTCGAGCAACAGCTGGGGTGGGGGGGGCCTTAGCAAATGCTCACCTGACACTGCAACACTCACCTCATCAAAGAGATCGAGACATAGGGTCTCATTACATGGATGGCGGAGAACCATGGCGCTATTAGCGCCATGGTTCATGCCGGTAAAATACCGGCACCGCCTTGGCGGAAAGGGGAATTACCGCCCCATTCCAAGGTTGGCGGGGCGGTAATTCCCCCTTCCACCATTGCCCTTCCCCATTCCCATTTTTGCCCCATAGGGCTGAATGGGAATGGGGAAGGTGCTAATTACGGTACCGCAAATTGCGGTACCGTAATTAGCTCCCTGGGTCCCTTTGCGGGTTGGTTTTAACGCCTGAAAAAAAGCAGGCGTTAAATCCCCCAACCCGTAAAGGGACCCCGTAGTAAGGCGGTAAGGATATACCGGTACCGGTATTTTACCGGTACCGGTAAATCCTTACCGCCATTCGTGTAATGAGGCCCATAGAGTGAGACATAAGTAGAGAGAGAGAGGAATAGGTCTCTTCAGTGTATTATATGTGGCGTAAAGCTAGCTACATCAGCTTGGAATTTATTTGGCACCTCTCACATGACACCCAGAGATCTCTAACAAGGTTTTACATTTTCCATTAATAGACTGTGTGGCAACATGGAGGGACCATCAGCAGTAGAGCGTTGGGTCCTGCTTTCCAAGTTATCAAAAGACAGGCTTTTCTTCCTTTCAATTGCAGACTGGGCACGGCTCGTCAGGGGATGTTGTCAATTCTGTACATTGTTTTCAATGTCATGTTCCCTGCTGACCATGAAAGGTCGCTCCCTTTCCCTTAAAGGAGGATTTTAATGCCGTGGGTTATATGTGCATCTTACATCTGTCAGCTTGGCTCATTTACAGTATGTTTGAGATGGCCCCCTCAAGCCATTTCTGCGCCTTTCCAGATTGTGTAGTTTAAAAAGGGAAACTCTATTAGAATATGCAGCAGCACATACATGCTGCTACCTTAACTTAACATTGCACGCGTATTTGCATTTTTTCATTTGTTTTTTATTTTGATTTGTAGAGCGCTGTACACCAAAGCGCGTATTTGTAGAGCGCTTTACGTGATGCCCGTAAGTGACAGACTTGATGATGTGTAATGCTCTTATTTACAGCTTGTACATTTAGGAAACTATTTATGATACAACTGTGAGATCTTCATTTCAGTGATTTGATTTTTCTATGAATTTATGGAAACACTATCAATTAATTCCTTATTTTCAGAATAGTTAATAAAGGATTTCAGTTAGCACAGTCTCTGGCTATTTTATTTTATCCTAATACTTGTCAGTGTATTACAAAAGGTATCAAAAGGCATTGCTCCCGTATTTGGGAAAGCTCCATTACCGCGAAATGTAAGCCTACCTCTCTGTCATCTTGTAAGGCAGCATGTGTCTCGTATATAAGTATGAGTTTTACATAGAGCTGACCTACCTAGTATCTAACCACTCCATAAGAGGGGAAAATACAGAGAGATAAGGAAATGGAGAGTGCGGGAGGGAGGAAAAGCAAAGAGATGCTTTGAGGAGGTCGAAGGGACAGCAAGGCGTTTCCAGATTCACCCGAGTGCCTAAGTACTTTTATGTTTTCCCTTGGGAGGACTGTCCCACCTTCTGTGTCACTGATGCTTAAGGCTATTTGTCACACCATACCATTGCTTCCTATATTTCACCAATAGAGGCACTTATTTAGGTTTCCGTTTGAATATATTGTGCACGTGAAAGGGAGATAATCAAACAGGTTATTCCCATTCTCCATCACTGATTGTTCCATCATGTTTGTTGTATCGCATCCTACCTAGCACTCAGCAAACATTTGTAAATATGAACATGAATATTTGTGGATCCCCCATCAAAAGACTCCATAATCCCACAAAACAAATGTAATGGGACAAATCTATGGATTGTAGCCTCCCTTGGGGAATTTGTTTTTACTTTCACTATTATTTTTTAGGTCCACCTGAGGTGGGAAAGACCACACAAGTATTGCATGTTTTGTTTTAATAAACCCTCTCCCCAACTCAAACGAGAAATAGAAGACAGACTACTTCTGTCTGCTATACCTAAGCTTATAAACAGCAGAAGGCAGGTCTGTATGTTTTTAATGTCCAGAATTAACAGTTTTCTGAGGTTTTGATGATTCTGCTTTGACAGAAACGGTTTGGACTGGCATAACCCTATACCTTTTAATAACCATATTTCTGAACAAGACAGCTGTGCCATTTATTGGTTCAACTGAGCTGGTCCTGCTCCTATTGATTACTGTACCCCTATTCATTGCTTCCCACAAAGAATCTACCTGTTTGCATTCATTAAGACTTTTCTGGTTCTCTTTCTTCTCTAATCCCATTCACCTCATTCCTCATCTGTTTTACAATGTTTTAATTTGAAAAGGTTTGAATGTGTTTCATAGCAAAACTTCTGGTTATCCCAAAAGTGTGCTGAACCTCTTCTGGATATGCCGGAGTTAGAGTAAACCTATAAATAAACAAATGACACATACATCACATGGCAATGCTTGAACTGTCACTGTCATTCCTTTGCTAGGATTACAGGGGACATCAGTCATTACAACAACGCATTTATTACCTGCCCACCATTTAGAGAACTAGAGAATAGATAACTTTTAGTTTCACATATTAACACCCTGGCCGTCGGTGCAGCCAATCAGGGAGATCGCAACGTGGGATGAAGCCTCTGGTATAAGCCTGCGTTCTGAGTTCCCCAACGTCTGTGTGTCTCTCGCCCTGTGCCTACCTTCGTCCATCCCACCTCCACCATACCTCCTTTAGCATCCATGAGTGGTGCTAAAGGCGATGTTAACATTTTGTAAAATATGGAAAAACGTACTTTAATTCTGTCCTGCAACATGCATCGGGAACAGGAGTCCGTCTTCAGTGTTGATCTGAATCAACACTGAAGACAAACTCCTGTTCCCGGAGCAGCGTCGCCGGGCAAAGTAAAGGTAAGTTTTTCCTTTTTTTAAATGTTAACATTGCCCTTAGCACCCACGAGTAACTACCCGGTAATATCACCGCAGCCTGCGTTAAGGGACCCTTGCTTCGCTCAAGCCCTTAACTTGGGCGTAAAGCTGTTACCGACAGGGTCGGGCTGCCGCCTCGGATCATATCACCTCAGTTTAATAATTCTCAGCAGCTAGGAGCACAACATCATGGTCTTAAATGCTGAGTTTGATTTAGGATCATGGATAAGGAGGTTGAAAGTAATTCATCCAAGAGTGCCAAGTGATGTATTCTTTGTGCTGTATAGTAGGTAAAATGCAAATGTGATGTTATCTAAGAGATTGTTTTGAAGGATTGCTTTTTGTATTTGCTTTACTTTGAGATTAGTTTCTCCAGTCTAATAAAAAAAAAGAAGGCTGGTCAATGGGGGTCGGAGGTGGGGGTGACATGATGCTCAGTGGCATCTATTGACTCATTTCTGAGTGTCATGGCAACTTATGCTTGTCCTAGACATTATTTTAGTTTGTAGTGTTGCACTGTTTATTTGTTTATTTATTTGTGTAACTATCTATGAGGCAAGCTGTTTTGAAATGCCTTTGAAGCAAAGTAAATGGGGGAAGGGGACATCAATCTTTCCCAGGTTTTAGAAGCCTTCAGACTGGTCACATGCAAAGCAGGCAAGGAGAAGAGCATGAGTGTATTTCGATTCTATGTGAAAATGTCCCCAGAAAAATGTAGTCATGTGAAAATTTAGTCAGCAAAAAGTCATTTTCAAGAATGTAGTCTTTTGATACAAGCAATCCAAAGTGTGAACATTTTACCAGTAATAAAGTCGCCAAAAAAGCTATTTCTAAATGCACAAAAGTACAAGGTTGTAAACCTAAATATGACCCATGCATCTAACAAAACCTGCAAAATCAACCTAACTCCATTCCTAAACCTTCTCCTTACTCTAATCACAATGCTATTCTATCCAGAACTCTTACAGAACACTAACCCTTCAGCATGCTAAAGCATTTCTTTTTGCATGTTACTCACTACAAAATAAATAGAAAATGAACAGTGAACCTATCACCAACCCCATCACCAGCTCGCCAGCAATTACATAGGCCTTTCCCTAACCCACACCCTTGCTCTAATACTAACGTTAGCCTCACCCTAACTGCAACTCTAACACTTACCCTAATGCTTACTTTACCCTAACCATTAGGTTTATCCTAACCACTATCGTATTCCTACATCAACAGCCCTCTCCAATCTCCCTATCCCTTTCTTTAACATTTAACCAAACCATTAATCTATTAGACCTAGACTTACCATCACCCACAATCCACCCCTGCGAGGAGGAAACAAAGCATTGCACTCTCCCTATATTTCGTTTCATGGATTAGATTAATGTGCACCTATGGTTTCCTTTTGTGTGCAGGATTTTAGAACATTCCAGAGTAGAATGGTCTGAACAGCCAATGTTTGTTTTATAAGGCGATTTGAAAGATGTTTGATGCACGATTTAAAATGTTAGTCAGTTTGAGGACAAATGTCCTAAATATGGGGCTCTAAGGAAGAGTCCCTGTCAGTTCATCCCCTCCGTTTCACTGACTTCTGTTAGACACACACGCACTCTAAACTTAGAGCAACCAGAGGATGTTAAAAGCAATGTCCCTGAGACATCCTAAGATCCTCAGGTTCATGTGCCAGCATATATCCCAGTTTCCATCATGTAATGTGCCTCACATAGAGGTCTGTACTGAGCGTCTAATTATAGCAATTGGATCACAGCATGAATGTTTTCCCATGGTCACCCACTTTTAGTTCCTACAGCAATACATGACTCCCATAGACGCATGTACATCACACTGATTTGTCCATAATCGGCCATGGCTTTTCCAGTCAATAACTGTGTAGGTAAGGCCTAGATAAGGGCAGTATGATGGGGATGTATAGATTCAAGGGCTAATCCCTGCCTGGATGGTTTGAAAGGGAATTTGAATGTGACAACTAACGCTGATAGGGTCACTAAGATATTTGAATGAATGCACAGTTCTATAATAGGAATTCTGAAGCTTATTTGTGTCCTAATCCCTAAACATTTAAAGGGGGTTCTACATTACCTTGTAGATGTTTTGATATTGCAAATAGATACCCAGAAACGAAGACAGGCTGTCAGGAAGACCTGCTAGAATGTGGAACCCTTCCATGTAACTGCTTACTCTAAATTCCTGCTCCATTACTTTAGAAACAAGTCTTTCATCTGCCAGGTTAGGGACAAGATAGTACTCACCTCTTGTGACTCAGAAGGACCATTACCAATAACAACCTCAACACTTGTACTCCCAGGAAGCTTTGTTTGGTTCAGTAATTGGCTGATGACAATGATAAAGAGAAAAAAGCATGGGAATTAAGGAGCATCAGCAGCTGACTAAATCTGAGACCTGTTTCTCCAGAAGCTGAACGAAACAGTAAACCTATGAATCCACACCCCTTTGCTGTGTCGTCCACAATCTGAGACATGGCTTATTATCTGTTCTCGATCACGAGGGTTCTCCAGCAAGCCTCCATCATTGTACATGTGCCTAAGTTGGCTCAAAATGGTCTGCAACATACCACAGCATCAGGCAACACTTGTCCATGGCTTCCAGGTACTCGAAGAATCAGTAGCAGCTGATTCCAATATCAAAGAAAAACAGGCAACCATAAAATACATCATCTGCTGTTCCTAAAGGTAACACTCAAATTTCAATGAGCACAATTGGCCTCATTTCGAGTTTGGTGGTAATTAATTCCCTTGGCATTACCACCAAACTCGATTTAGCATTTCCACCAATCAGAAAACGTATTTACCTGTGGATTATGAGTACCGAAAAGGCTGTGTTAATGCCCATTTTTGCAATCCAAGAGACTCTAAAGGGATTTACTAAAATTTACTGCAGTAGATTAAGGTTTCTTGGGGGTGAAGCTTTTAATGGAGGTGAATCCCTCACTGTACCTTTAAACTTGAAATTTGGTAGTGCAAGAAACTGGTGGTAAAGTGGTGGTAATTCTATTACCACCATTTTACTGCCATAATTCCCATAACGCAAAATGTACATGCAAGTTTGAAAGCTCTTTTAGAGAGACCTGAAGATCTAACAACAGTGAGGTACCATGTAGATCAGTGGCTGGTGCTATGCCGCAAATCTGGCTACAAACTCAAAGCCTTGATATCGGGCAGCTGATTTTCAACCAGGGGCTTTGATATACATAACAACAAGAGATCCAGCATTCAAAAACCGCGACACAGCAAGGAACTGCTCTACCTATATCCTCAACATTTTTCATTGCAGCATTAGGAATATCTTCTGACTAGCCAATCCGTTTGGCTAGTGACTAAATTCCCAAAATGCTCTCTATTACAGTTGAGGAAAGATTGGTTGAGTGTTTGCCTGGGGAAGCCACATATTGTGTATTGACTGTGCAAAGCTGGAGTAATTCCTGTACTGCACATGCCGGTAACTCCAGTTTCTACTTTAACTCTATGTATGCTGCATGTGGGGTAGCAGAGGTAGCTGGAATGAGTGATGTACTCCAGAGTGGTAGAAGTAGGGCTTAAGTGGATTGGAGTGATCAGCAACTGGAAAGTAGTTATTTATAATGTAGGGTATTCTAGTCCTTCCTGAAGAGTAGGTTGGATGGGACAGTCTTATATGCATTGCAATTTGTTCAAGAGATAGTATGGATAGTAAGAAAGGCCTGTTTCCTGGTTTTCCCTCTGACATTTCTTCTGCTTTGATTCAGTCATTGTTGTGCTTTATGATGGTGCGTTGCCCTCCAGAGACGGTCAGTGTTTGTCCAGATGAAGTGGCGATTTAATTGTGACTGCTTTTTTGGTGATGCAGGATGTCTTGAACAAGGTACATGCTTGAAAGGGTAGTGTTTGCAGGTGCTTGATATGATTGAACTTTCTTAGACCTGTGATGAGGCTTGCTGCATCATGCTAATCAATGTTCAGAGTTTCTAAGAGGGTATTTGGGACCTGTGAGGAGGGCATTGTCACCATGCATGCGGAACATGACATGGGCCTATGCAAATGTTTGAAAACTGAGGACATGGATACACGTTTGACTTTACAGAGGCCCTCAGGCTGTAACCATGCTGTTTGGGACTTATAGGTAATGTGTCTTTTGAATAAGATATTGAAATAGATGGTAAAGCCAAGAGATGTTGCACTTTGAGAGAGTTAAGGTATGAATTAGTCGAACCTCATGTTATTCAGCCAATTCTGGACTTGAACCTGCTTAGCGGGAGATCTATAGAGAATGAATGTCATTGTTGCCTGGTTCATCTTCGGGTAGGGCTTGACGTCCACCTTGCATGAGGAACAGATAGTGCTTGAGTTCATGGATGTTGTTGATGCAGAAGATCATCAGGTGAAGCTGTGTGTCATCTGCATATTGGTGTTGTCTTGAGATCTGTGACAGTGAGGCTTTTCACCCAGAGGGTCCTTATAGAGGTTGATGTTAATAGTAGACAGGGTGGAGCTGTGTGTAAATCTGCAGGTTACATGATAGCTGGCATCTGTTGGGGGCCTAATGATTAGTGGAGAATTCAAGATTTCTCCTAAAGACTGTATATATTGGATTTGCTTAGCTTACAGATATATAATGTTCTTACTATATTTCTGTGCAATCTTACTATTTATGCAAAGTGGTGGCTGTGTTCTCCTGCCTCTCCTGTCTCTCCTGCCTCTCTTCTACTTCACTCCCCTTCTGAGAAGTTAGCCTTGAGTACCTGGCCATCACTCCCAAAAAATGAAAGGACCCTTCCTTGCCTAGATGAAGAACTAAACCAGTCCCTAAACCGGGGTCCAGGGACATCTCTTGACAGGAGAGCAATATTGTGTTGGCGTTTGTAATATTGGTTGATATGTTTCTAAGATCCTCATTGCTGACTGAATCAACAAACCTAAGTTATTTATATATGATGGAGATAGTAGTGATGTATTTTGAGTAATGAGTACTTAACAATAAGAGTGTATTTTTAACTTTAGATATTATGAAGTTGCACTGAAGGGTGCACTTTGGAAAATGCAGAGTGTGCTTTTGTAACAGAGTGACTACCACTCTGCAGGAGTACAGGGATGAGTTGTGGATAAACCACTTACTCAGACCCACACTAATGCTAAACTAGCAGTGATACCAATCAAAAAGATACAGGCAGGCATACATCTGTCACCTCTTTTGGTAACGGGGCAGGCTATACTCTTCAGGAGGGATGTTAGTTCATAACATTAGCAGCCCAATGAACAATGGTTCCAAAATAAAAGAATGTCCAATCAAGGTTCTATACAAATATATACTTTTAATCAAACAAATGCAATGAACTAATTGGAAAACTAGAAAACCCCACCCCTGCAAGTAAGTACAGAGAATGCAGACGTCCATGAAAGGGCACTCAGAGTTGATGAGCAGGGGTATTCAGGCAATAGATTAGCAACAATGCAACTGTTCAAGCACATGTCACAGAGGACCAGAACAATGAACAATGAACCAGGGGAATAGGACCACTTTAGGATACCTTTTTTCTTCTCTTTGGTGCTCAACAGCATCAAGCTGGGCTTTTGGGTGAGTCTAGGTGAGGTGGCACAGTCGAGGCAGTGTAGAAACCTTCGATTTAATGCAATCCCACTGGCTGTTGGCATTGAGTCGGTTTGAAGGTGCAGGATCCTGATGGGTCATGTCAGCATTCAAGACATTGAGATGATGGGTTCCAGCAGTTGGGTAGAGGATGAGCCACAGAGAAACAAGAGTTCTTCTGGGTTGAGTCGCAGCGAGACAACAGATCTGCTGGGTCAAGTCGGTGTTCGAGAGGGTGAATCGATAGCTTCCAAATGTTGAATCAGTGCCCCAGTCAGTTGCATCTACAATTTTTATCCCACACTCACTTTTATTGCATTTCATTTATTGACTTTAGAATGCGCTTTCATCAAAGTGTTAAACAAAACAAACCGGACGTGGGCTTTGAGAGAGAAATGGAAATAAAACAATGAAGGGAAAGAACGGATAGAGTGGGGCAAGGAATAATAAAGAGAGAGAGTCAAAATGGGGGGGGTTTATCAAGAAGAAAGTGATTGGGAATAAAGAGAGCAAGCAGGCACATAGAAAGAGACCAAACAAGAAATATAGGGAGGAGCTAGGCTTTGCACACATTTAAAGACAATGGACAAGAAATGAAAAAATAAACAAGATTCAAACGAGAGCAAAGAAATAGAGTAAAAGCATCTGTAATAGAGTCATAAGCGGAAAGTCGGAAAAGAGTACGGATGGCAGAATTAAAGATAGAGCATAAAGGAGCAAGATCATAGCAAGGAAGACTAATAAGAAAAGCAGAACAGTAGTCAAGTCTAGAAAGAATTAGAGAAGAAATAAGACATTTATTTAGCATGGAATGATAGGAGAGAAGGAATTTTGTGTATATTAAAAAGCTGAAAGCTACAAGACCAGGCAGTGGGGGAAATATGAGTGGCGAAAGAAAGATCAGAGTCAAATATAACTCCAAATCACGAGCCAAATTAGAGAGGGAGATCAAGGAAGGGAGAAAATAGATTGAGGAATGAGAAAGAGAGGCAGAGATAGCAGAAGATGGAAAGAACACATTTCTGTTTTAGACGGATTAAGGTGTAGAAATCGTGAAAGCATACAAGATTGAACTGACAGTAGACAAGCAGAGACATTACTATGAATAGCCCGAGAAAGGGATGAGGAAGAGAGAAAAATGTGAGTGCCCTCAGCATAAAAGTGATATGAGAGTGTTTAATGATGTGAGCAGGAGGGGCAGCATAGAGGGAGAAAATGAGCGGCCCCAGGACAGAGCCTTAAGGGACTCCATGCTGAAGAGGCTTCAGTGGTTCAATGGGTCAAGGTGACATCTGGATAGCTCAATGGACAGCAGTTGGTTAGAAATTTGCATAGAGTGGGAAAATAATCACTGCAGGTCCTGTGGAGGCATTGAGTGTGGATGATCCAATTGAAAGATGTCTTGAGGTGATGGAACAGGATTGCAGTTGCTGCTGTGCTTCAGCGTTACTGGTAGTCCCAATACAGTGACTCAGGAACAAAGTGAGTCCTGCTGTTCAGCACTCCCACTCCACAGAGCTTGCATGGTGTTACATGGATCATTCAACTTCTGTGAACAGGAGCCTGGTCCGAGTAAAGCCATCAGAGAGGTCTTGATCCACAGCAGTTTATTACCACTGTTCCCAGGGAGTGATTAGGGGATAAAGCTCTTCTCTGCCTTGGGTGCCTTCTGTCTTCCCTTCTATGGCAGAGGACTTTGAAGCAGGCTGTACTCCTAACATAGGTCCAGTGACCTCTACTTGACCTTGTAAGAGTCCAAAGATAATCAAAGAAGGAGAGAAGGAGGCGCTCTCATATCCTTACGAAGGCAACCCACCACACGAGATTGGTCCAAAGCAAACCTGCCGTACATGTCCAATATAGGCTGTTATAACAAGTTACCTGTGGCTACTGACATAACAGGTAGAGTGCCTTGCATGAAGGAAATTGGAAGGAGGCACATACAGGTAGAAAGCCCTAATAAAAAACAAGAGAGTGGAACACTTCTCTCAGCCCACCACCTCTCCCTCCTGGCTACTCAAACTCCAACCCCTTCCAAAGCCTGCTGACATCTGTGAGTGTGGCCTTGTTGTGTTAGCGGTGCCTTTAAAGCACTGATTCCCAGGAGACCTCCTAGGGGTGGTTTATGTGCCATGGAGCAAGGTGTTGGCCTTCCTCTGGTCAGTAAAAGAGGCAGCATGCTGGCCATTGTTCCACACAAACATTGCTGAGAGTGTTTGTCCGGACACAATGCACATCTGTCCCCTGCGCACACAGATGACACTATTGTTATATCAAATGGCTGTGGCTCTATAATTGTGTGCTCTTAGAAGTCACCATTCCACGAGCATTTCTTATATTTAATGATGTATTTGCCATCAGACTAAAACATACAATTGTTACATTTTGAATCAGAGGAGCAGAAGATCAAAAAGCTTTAAATGTTCTCTGCAAAAGCACATGTTTGCTCTATAATTGTATTATGGAACATTTATGAAAGGAGGATCTGATTTGCAGACCTTTCTTTTGGTCACAGTATTACCTGCATCATTCTGTGTAATACAAATCAAAAAAAGGTGTATGATATTCCACCCTTACCACCTTTGGTAGGATTTTAGGAGAGTCGTTGAGTGGTATGCAGTATTTAATCATGTTTAAGGCTAGATCTTACATGAATGTGTGTAAAAGCAGTATAGCATGAAATTCACTTAAGTTTAATGTACAGCATGACCATAAATCCAATTATTTGTATCAAATTCCTGAATGAATGCCTGCCTAGCAGTAATAACAGTGGTTCTGAATGCTGTTTCATCCCCTCCAAAAACGTGATGGCATTGTCGACTGCACAACCCAAGCAAAATCAATTGTGCCGAAAAAAAAAAAAAAACACTTCACATGCTTACAATAACCCCAAGGACCTACCTACAGTGGTGGCCAGATCATGGTTAAGATATGAACACCCACAGAATCAAAAAGCCAACATGTAAATACACACACAGATATCACACACAGATATCACTCAGTTAACACAATATAAATTGAGTGAATAGTACACATGCATTTCTATTACAAAGGGTAACATAGGCTAGCACTAATACAGCAGAATATGTTCAAATTCTGATATCCCTTGAAAACAATGCACATCTCGATTCAGGCTAATTCAAAAGGCATTCATAAAAAGGCAGAATATTTCCTATTTCACTGTCTTCCGGTTTAACACTGTTATCACTTCTATCCTCTTATAATATTACACTAAACCTCTCATCTTAATCCAGATCCTGGGGTTTCTAATTAGATTCAAAACTTTCGTTTTGTTCATATGTGTCGAAGAAGGCCCAAGTCGCTCACCAATTTCTAATATTACTTCCAAAATCCAACACAAATGTCATACCCCAAGGATGTGTTCAGTGTTAAAGCTCTTATACTGTAACGTACTGTAGAGCAGTGGTCTTAAAACTGGGGGGCTTGCCCCCCCCAAGGGGCCCTAAAGGATGTCCATGGGGGTCCAGACTCTTTAAAAATGGAGTAAGATGACTATTTTAATATAAAATATAATCAGTATATAATATGGGTTTTAAAGAACCTGGGGCCCCCCAAACATCCTTTGGGCCCACTAGGGCGGGCAACCCCCAGGTAGGGGGGCCCAGAAACAATATTTTTACTCAAGATTGGGGAGCTCAGTATGAAACAGTTTGAATGCCACTGCTGTAAAGGGAACACTGTATTGGTTGAGGTTTCTAAACAGGTGCTATGTCCTCTTTCATCAGCTTTTCATCCTGCAGCCTGCTTGATAACAGGGCTCAAAATACGATCATGTTTCGCCTGTGTTGGCATCATTACACTGGTTGCCACTTCATATGCATATTCTCTTTAAGCAATGTTGCTTGCTTTATAAAGTGTTGGCTTTTCAAGAACCAATCTATGTAGCATCTAAGCTGCAAGTTTTGAGAGAGTATCCCTCTTCACTGAACACAAAGCAGTTACTGTTTGTAATTGCCAGAACTCAAACAGTGCAAAGACAAATGCAGGTCTACTCTGAAGCAGGCGCAAGGTTCTGGAACTTTGCATCGTGCACCTTCCCTTTTAGCTTTCCATCATGGAAATACTGTGCCTAATATGACAAATGAAAATGGAGGGCGGAAGTAATAGAAATGTGTATGCAGCTATGTGGATCTTGCAGGAGGCCCTGCAACCATTTTGAGTAACCTCTGTGACATCTTCACTGCTTGACTCATCTGCTACAGATGTTTGACTCTCCTTCTCATTAGTCTAAGGAAGTCTGACATCTGTTGGCTGTTTTCCCTCGACTAGTGTAGGTCACATATTCTTGTTTTTCTATATGTTGAAGACCTTTTTCACGTTTCTGTACAAACCCGACTCTTAAGTTTGCATTTCTTCAATATGATACTACATCTACTTGCTCCAAAAAAAATCCATCCTAATATATGCAGGAAAGATAGGAAGACCCAAAATACATACAAAGATGGGAACTCATGGTTGCAGTCTCTAATTACAACTGTATTTGTAAATGATTGACACCTGCTATACATGATATTCCATGCAGCAGTTCAACAGCGTTGTTGCACACAATTCACAAGCTATTATAGTACAGGCACACAGAATATATTTCAGTACACATTATTTTTGTGAAGCAATATTCAGAGGTTAATTTGCCCAAATCTTACCTTAGAGAGTATGGTATGGCCCTACGCTTTATCAGCATTTACTGGCAAACACGTTTCTCTGCCATATTTAACAAACAGCATTAAGGACCTCTTTCCAGGTTTGGTAGTAATTTGGTGGTAATTCTGCCGAATTACCACTGATAAGCATTAGCAAATCCAATAGTTTTTGCTTTGATATAGCATGTTATGTGAGGAGTGAGGGATTTATGGGCAGTGAGGGATAGCAAGGGCAACGGAAGAGGGGTGTAGAGAGGGAAAGAAAGTTATGGAGGAGCAAAGGAAATCGGGTGTTGATTAGCAAGGAAAGGAGTAAAGGTTACGTGACACTCTCCTATTTGCAGCTGTATGTACTGGCAGACGGTAGGTTCTGCAGTGAACAGAGACAAACAAAAACACATCCCAAACTCCTAGCTCCTAGCAGTTCAGGATAAGTACAAAACCCTTATGTCAGTAACTGGATACAGTAGAAACAATGTGGAAATAACTGAGTAGATTTTCCACCAGGATCCCTTACTTTCAAGTAAAAAAAAAACTGAGTTCAAAATTGAAAGTATGAACCTCTTTCTCTATGTGAAAATTAATGTGATTGGTCCCAAAATATTTTTTATGTTCAATGCTTAATATCTTTTGAACTGTTTGACGAATGTACCCCACATTTTTGAGTTTGGGGTGTCCATAGTAGGCATTTCTTTCAAAAATGATCAGCCAGATCCGTCCAGCGACTCCCACAATATTAGCAATAGAATGTTTGCAAAAGTCAATGGACCATAGGTTTCACATTAACTGTAGGGCAACCACCTCAACCCCACAATATGCAGGGACGGCTCCTTAATATGGGGAGGGGTGCCACCCCTGAGAGAAGTACACATTCTAATGTGTGTTTAGAATATTAATCTAAATGTACATGTACATTTCTCACTGTGCAGTGGCAGGCAGCACATTCCACCAGGTGCTTTATTTGCATGGATGACTGTACTGCTTGCCTCTGAGCAGGGTCCCAACTACCCATTATATTTTTACTTTTTTATTTTCATTGTAGAGCCCTTTGGAATCCTCAAAATACATCCAGCGCAATATTGAAAGGCTCGCAGGGTTTAGGAAGACTGGCCTGCCTCTTCTTTTTATGGTGCTAAAAGTAGAAGCAGTGACTGCCAGGAGAGAAGCCTACTTCTATCAGTCAGTCTGTCAGTTGTGTCTCTAGTATGGTTCCAGTGTGCTAAGGGTGTAAGCGGGTGATAATTGAAATATGAATGTATATATTTAATGTGTTTGCATATATAGGCATATGGAATGGTGCAGAGTGAGTATGTGTATGGATGTGTCCACATGTAAATATGTGTACATTTGTTTATATGTATGCATGCATGCAGTGAGTTTTCTGAGCGCTGCATGCATGTGCAGGTGAGTGAGAGAGTGTATGTTGCATGTATGCATGCACATGAAAGCATGTGTGCTATAGGAGTGTGTGCCTATGATGGGTGTGTGAAGGGGGAGAAGTGTGGGCCTCCAATTTTTGGGGAGTAACTGGTGGCATGGCATTTGTGCTGGGCATCAAGGGTAAAGCAAATGATATGTGTTATTACGTGGCCTTCATTGCTGCATTAGTCTAGTTATGTTTTCTTGTTGTGGCATGATATTACTTACTATAAAGGTAAAACCAGAATGATGAATGTTATGACTTTGTAAAACTGGCCTAAATTGGTGCAGCCAGTCTAGATTTACTTCCTTATAGTAGCATGCCATTTTTATTTAGAGATCAAGAGTAACGCAAACATCATAAATGTTATTTCAGGGCTCAACTGGCCTTCATTGGTCTAGCCAGTCTACTTAAGTTTTCTTATCGTGGCATGCACATTTTGTTACTTGTATGAAGGGTAAAGCCAGCATGATGATTGTTATAAAGGTGCTAGACAGACCTTCTTTTGTGCAGCTAGTCTAGTTATGTTTTCTTTCTGTGTCATGGCATATTTTATTAGACATCAAGGGTAAAGCCATCATCATAATTGTTATTACATGGCTAGACTGGCCTTGATTGGTGCAGATTTCTATTTATGTTTTTTGTGGCATGACGTTGTTTACTTTTATGAAGGTAAATTCACCATGACGAGTGCTATAACATTGCTAGACTGACCTAAATGTGTGGCGCCAGTCTGGATATTCTTTCTTACTGTTGCATGACATTTTTGTTTGGGTATCAAGGGTAAACCAAACATCAGAAATGTTTTTACACACCTATAATGGCCTTAATTGATGCAGCCAGTATGGTTATGCCTTCTTATTGTGGTATGACATTTTCTACTGGTATGAAGGGTAAATCCAGCATGATGTGTGTTATAATGTTGCCAGACTGGTCTTCATTGGTACATCAAGTCTGGATGTATATTTTGTATTGGTGCATGCCATTGGTTACAGGGCATTAGGGATAAAGCAAACATAATATGTGTCATTAAGTTGCTAAACTGGCGAACATTGATGGCACCAGTCTGGCCATATCCTTTCTTATTGTGGCATGGATTTGGTACTGGCATCAAGGGTAATGAAAACAGGATAAGTGTTATGCCATGGCTATTAGTATACATTGGTGCAGCCAGTCTGAATATATTTTCTTACTGCGGCACAGCATGTTTTTAGTGGGCATTAAGGGTAAAGAAAATATAAGTGTTATTACTTGATTAGTGTGGCCTACATTAGTGCAGGCAATCTGGACATGTTGTGTTACTGTGGCATATCATTTTCATTGGCAAATCCAACATGAGTAATTTTCTATATTGGTTCAGCCAGCATATATATACATATATATAGTGAGTGAATGCTTCAGTGTACTGTTGATGACTTGCATCCATTTGACATTTTGATGTGGTACCATTTAAAACCGATTTCAAACTGTCTGCCTTTTTACACAATTTTCCACAGAAAGTGTGCCCTAAAACGTCTCATTTTGAATCATTATTTGAAAAGTTTTCTTAAGGGGAGAACAATGACAAAACCCTTCTTGGTTGGTCTCCGTTGCTACCTTCAATTGCTTGTGCTTAGTTGAGGCAAATATGTATGGCCCTACGATTAATCTTTTGTGATCATTGTGAGGTTTCTTTCTACCTAAATTTGTAGGGAAAACCATGGACGATGTACTATTTGGGCTTGCTTTCCTTGCTTCTCTTCACCCAGCATGCGCTGTGCGCTTCTGACAATCAACATTTTTCACTACAGACAGAGCCTTTATGTGGAATTATGTTGTTTCAGTTTGAGGGCCCCTGAACTCTTGAACTGGTATGATATGATATGATATGGCATTTGTAACGCGCCTATACACAAGTGTTTCAAGGCGCGACGAGGCAGGGAGGGGGGAACAGGGGGGAAAGACAGACAACGATCCTACTAGGCCAGGTGTCATTCAGATCGCGCAAGTGCAGGGGTAGGGGGAAGGGAAAAAGTGCAAGGGGAAGGGGAGAGGGGGAAGTGCTGAACAGGGTAAGTAGAATAAAAAATAAATAATAAATAGGGCCAGCTGGTGGCAAGTGCAAGGTAAGTGCAGACAAGTGCTGGGAGGGGGGGGGGCTGTAAGGGATGCAGAGACAGTCCCGCAGTGAAGGGGTTGCCAGGGAGGCAGTGCAAGTGGAGAGTGGCTGGGCCAAGGACCGAGGTCGGTGAGAGTGGCCCAGGTGCAGGTTCAGCGCAGTTTCAATGAAGAATTAGCAGGGGAGAGGGAGAGAGAAAGCAGAAGCAAAGCGGAAGGTTTTGAGGTGCTTCCGGAACCGAAGATGGTTCTCCTCAAGTTTCAGGGAGGCAGGAAGGCTGCTCCAGAGGGAGGCCCCTGCCACAGAGAGAGCTCTACCCCCAGCTCGTTGCTTCGAGAAGCGGCTGACCCTGAGGGAGTTGGAGACAGATGAGCGAAGGGCTCGGGAAGGAAGATATTTAGGAAGAGAGAGTTGAAGGTATTTAGGCCCCAGGCCCCAGAAGGCCTTGTGGACAATGCAGAGGGCTTTGAACTTAATCCTCGCAGCCACAGGGAGCCAGTGTAGATATTTCAGTCCTGGAGAGATACGGTTCCTTGGCTTGAGGCCAAGGACAAGTCTCGCAGACCTGTTCTGGATGAGTTGCAGAGGGCGGAGAGTAGAGGCAGGCAGATTAAGATAGAGGCTGTTACAGTAGTCCAGCTTCGAGAGAACCAGGGCTCTGGAGACCGTGAGATTCTGGGGGAAGGAGAGGAAGGGAAGAATACCTCTGAGGAGGTTTGGCTGGTAGTGAGACTTCTTAGAGATGTCAGTTATATGAGGAGAGAAGGAGAGTGTGGAGTCGAAGATGACCCCGAGGTTTTTTGCCTTGCAAGTAGGAGCAGGAAGCGGGCCAAGAGAGGCTGGCCAGAGCGCTGCAGGGAAGGAGGAAGTGGGTGTGTATTGGTTTTATGTGCAATACGGTGTCTCAAAGTGCATTCCTTTGGTTGGCAGCATGGACATCCTCCAAGAAATGCTTTGCTATAGAGCTGTCCGGGCTGAACTGCAGAGGTATGTCCAACCTCTGAGCACAATTCAGCTATCTAACTGTAATTGTTTTTTTGTTAAATTCAAAAGCATTCCTGTTTTTCTGCTAGGTCTATAGGGAAATCTGATGACTGTTAAAACAAAATATTTCCTCCATAGTTGTTTTACATTTATACTCCGTAGACAGTGTCAATTTTTGTTTTTTAAGATACAAACTGTACTAATGAAACAACTTTGGCTGAAGCACATATGACTTGATGTTTACAGCACAAGGTGGCAATCTTTTGCAGAATGTTCTCTATGAAAAACAAGTTATCACTGATTGTGATGGAAATACAAGAATGTCTTGAACGTAAATTATGCCGCGTCAGCCTTTTTCGTTTATGCTGAAGCATAAGTAATCTGCAAGGCAAGCACCTTGAGCAATGTCTTTGTGCCTACAGTGGTCTATTGTTTTTCATGCAGTGTATTTTAACTGAAAAACCTAGCTCTTCTGCTAGCAATGGCAGGTCTTGCAAAAGGCAGCTTTGTTTAGGTGTTGCAGGCTTTCCTGAAAGGTATGAAAGCTAGGAGAGACAGCCATAGCATTTCTTGAGTTTCTTAAGTGTGTGGGGTGATGTGGCTGAATTTCCTCAGTCCTATGATGAGGAAGGCTATGGCGTGTAGAACAGCCTTTAGCGGAGTGGGTGTTGCTTCTTGGACACCTGGAAGGAGGGTGTGCCCCATTCAGGTTAGCGAGCAGTTGGGCTTGGACGATGAATTTAAAATCTGATTTTTGCTGGTAGGCCTTGATTAAGCAATGAGAGCTTTTGCCAGGCTGTCTGCTACTGCTTGCGTGTCCCAAAGTGTAGCTCACAGTTATTGGTGAAACTGAGGGTGGTGTTGTTGGTATAAAATACTGAGATTGATCTCTTTCAGACTGTTGTGGATTTGGTGTGTTGATTGGCACATATGAGTTGTTGAACTCTGTCTTTGTTGCACTGACCTTCATATAGGAACAAAAAAACCTTTTATGAATGATTGAGTGGCAGGGTTTAAGTTAGTATAGGTTCGTGAGACACAGCAAATGTAAAAGGTATCTTGTTCCAGTCAGATATGGGTCAAGACATGTTTAACCCTGGAAGAAGAGACATGTATCCCCAACACGACTGTCCATCAGCTCACCTCCAACTGGCAGGGGGTCAAATATCGGTACATGTAAGTCATGATCATGCTTTTCCTAAAAACACGTCATTTTCCCAGTTAAATGCTATGTTTAGTAATTTTGGAGGAAATTGGTTGTAAGTCATTTTTTTCCATTAAAAGAAGTAATTAATGTCATTGTAAAACCAATGGTTGCTCAAGGCACATTGAAATCCTTCTTACAACACCCACTCTGGTTTAGTAAATAAGATATTGTTGTCAAATCATGGCCATATATAACTTGGATGAAATTGCACTGCTAAACCCTTTGTACACACAATTCAGTCTGTGCCAGTCTTTGTGTGTTGGCACCTAATATATGGCAGGCTTATGCATCCTGTCTATGCTTGTACTACTTCAGTAATGAGCTGAAAGGGGGATTTTTTGGGTGGCTGACGTAGGAGTAGATCTTAGAGTTATCAGAACTAGTAGTAATCATAAGTCCCAACTGGGTCCAGAATCCACACAAAACTCCTTTAGAATCCCCACAATTGTCTTGTTATATTATTTACCCCAATACTAAATCTATTTGGTAGCTAGGAAAGAAACAGACAAAATATATGTGTTGTCACAGGCACAGTAAATCACTACTCCAGTAAAATCTACCTGGAGGTGAGACGATGGTGATGTCATTCCTCTTTTTGGTCAAGGGTCCCAGTAATTGGGTGAACTTGATTCGAACTGACCACATACCAGACACCCATTAAATATATGTTTAGGTTTTTACCCATGTTTGGCCAATATGTAACCTCACATAGGATCTCCACCATTTTTAAAATCCCCAATGAGCAGCTGTCCCTGCATCATGGGCATGATTTAACACTGCTTTGGAATGAGGTAGGTAGAACCCACTGATCATAACCAGATTGGGGTTTCACAAACCAATAATCCATTTAAGATCTTAAACATTTTCCGAAACTTCATTAAGACTCGCAGATCGTCCATTACCTGTTAATTCTTTTCAGACTTGAGCATGCTTTATGTATATTATAAATATTGATAACATTTTCCAATAATTGGATCTTCTTTTAGAACAGTAACTAGATTGAGATTGGGAGCATTTCTTCTCCATTGAAGAGTGGAAAGCTCACTTTCAGCATGAGTTTGTGATCGCGTCACTGCTGACATTCGTATTTCTCCTGAAGGTGTTCCATATCAATGTGCTCAGCTTGGAAAGCTCTATTCATGGATACTTGATCTGTCAAATCATTCCATGTTGTCAGAATCATCTGTCTCAGAGTGGCTTTTTTCCAATTCAATTGCATATTGTTTGATGTCTCTAGATCATCTAATGCTGGGATTAACTTTCTATGACTGAAGGATATGTTGTTGGCGCACAGCATACCCCTGGCTTTCTAATTGATCAAGTGTTCAGGAAATGAATTTTGAACATAATCTGAAATGGTAAATATTAATTATTCCTGGAGTAAATTATTGATGGCATTAAGGAAAGCTTTATAAACAGGCATCAGTTCTGCCACTTCACTAGTTTGTGGACCAATTTTCTAACTGGTGGTGGGTGTGGGTGTGGCATTCACCCATTCCTGATGCCAGCCTCTAATTCCTGATATGGTAGGAATAGCCTTCCTCATCCCTGGTAGGTGTTTCCTACAAACACCTTGTATGAGAAAATAGATATGCTGCCATATTATCAGCTGTTTTTAATTCTCCATCTTCTATACAGTTATCCTCAACACTCTTTTCATTTCAGCCACGTATGATTTCTGCAAGATAGACCTGCACAGAAAGAATCCAGGAAGTATTCCTTGCATTAGAGACATTCTCAGTCCTCATTCAGTCACTCTGCAAATATAGTTCTAAATTTGACTTAAACAGGTTCTGCATATGATATGATTTGGTATTTATAATGTGCCTGTCAACAAGTGTTTCTAGGTACCACAAGACAGGGGAGAGAGGACAGAGGGAGAACAGGAAAATTATCCTACTAGGCCTTGTGTCATTTGGATAGAGCAAGTGTGACAACAACATTGCAAAGGGGGAAGATGAGAGGGGGGAGTGCAGGGGAGAGGGAAGGAGAAAATGCAGTCAGGGCACCAAAGCTCTGAGTAGTGCAATCGGAGCAGCACAGCTCTGGTTAAGTGCATGGTGGGCAGGGGCCAGTAGGAGTTACAGTTATAGCCTCTAAGTGCGCAGTAGGCCCGGAGGCAGTACAGGAAGACTGGTCATGGAGGGGCCTGATACCTGTGTGACTCTGAGGTTACGCAGAGTCCGGTCAGGGCAGCAGGCAGGAAGGTTAGCAGGGAAGAGGGAGAGAGAAGGGAAAGGAAAAGAGGAAGGTATTGAGCAGCCTTTGGAACTTCAAGTGGTCTGGCTCAAGTTTGAGAGGGGCAGGTAGGCCATTCAAGAACGAGGCACCTGCAGAGGAGAGAGATATACCCCCACTCTCAGCTTGGAGACATGTCTGACCCTCACAAAGTTAGAGGTAGCTGAGCGAAGGGCTCTAGAAGGAAGGTATTTGGGCAGAGAGAGTTGGATATAATGCAGGTCCTGGCCCCAGAAGGCCTTGTGGACGATGCAGTGGGTCTTGAACTTGATGGAGATAGTGCAGAGATTTCAGGGCTGGAGAGATACGGTCCCTGGGCTTGAGGCCAAGGATAAGTCTTGCAGTTCTGTTCTGGATTAGTTGAAGGGGGCAAAGAGTAGAGTTAGGCAGATTGTGAAAGAGGCTTGGAGAGAATCAGAGTTTTGGAGACACTGAGCTTCTGGACAGAGGTGAGAAAAGGTAGAATACTTATTAGGGGGTTCATCTGTAAGTGGGCCTTCTTGGCAAGTCTGTGATATGAGGAGAGAAGTAGAGAGTGGGGTCGAAGATGACCCCAAGGTTTTTTGCCTCCAAGGAGTGTGAGGGTAGAGGGCCTAATGAAAGTCACCATAGTGTGAGAGGGAAAAGCGGGAGCAAGGGTCCCAATGAGCAGAATCTCAGCCTTATTGACATTGAAGTAGAGATAATTGGAGGCACACCATTTCTGAATCGCAGATAGACGGTCAGGAATGAGCGAGGAAGGAAAGGAGGCTGAGGGAAGCCTGAAAGAGAGCTGTGTGTCATCCGCATAACACTGGAAATTGGAAGAGAACGTGAAAAGCGGGTGGGCCAAAGGGGCCAAGTTAACATTGAAGAGCCAGGGTGAGGGATAGCGTCCTGGGAGACGATGGACAGTCATTTTTCAATGCCAATGTCATTTCTAGGAGTGATTTCTTGCATTCATTAAACTTAATTTTGATAGGTGATCATATTTTACAAGCATGTGAAATCATCTCATTAACCCGGTCATGCTTCTGATAGAAGACTGCTGTTAAACAGGAGTTTTGGAATATCCTGTTTTTATGAAAACCTCTTTATTTTGAATAGGGTAAACCAAGCAGGGGACTTGGGAAATAAATATGTTCACTCGTTTCATAGCTTCTGTTTGATAGTTCCCCCACTCCCACATTACCCCTGCCATCAGCATATGGAACAATTTATTGGCAATCTCTGCATAATCCTCTTAATTTGTGGCTGTAGTTAGTCAGTCCTAAAAGACTTTGTACCTCACATAGTTTTGTGGAGTTCTTCATCTTCAGTAAAGCCCCAACCTCCTTGTTCTCAGGATAAAGGACTTGACTGTGATTTCATTGCCTAGAAAGTTTACTGTGCTTCCTGAAGAGATAGCTTTGCTCCTGCAAACCATAATTGTGTCAACACATGGTTAATTGTGTCAGCACATGGTGGTTCTCCACCAGGTGCTCTTCCACAGTTTTACTTTTTATTAATATGTCTTCTACATAAGCCAAGTTTCCTCTTTCTACAAGGTCAGCCATGCCATTATGTTGGAATACATTGTGCAAATTCCCACTGTTAATGTACACAAATGGTGTACGTGTCCATGCACACTGAGACCAATATTGATCTGTCAAATAAAGAGCAGAGTGCACTTTAGAACCATGGATCTGTGAAAGTCCTTGATCGATATAAGGGAGATGCCACCAAGACATGTGCACCCTCTTGTTCATTTTTCTTAGGTCTGCACAGATCTCTGTTGCCCATTGGATTTTGATGTTCCTAGTACTGGGTCATTAAAGGTACTATTGACTTGACTAATGATTCCATTGCATTCCACATTATTGATATTTACTCTGTGAATGATTCCATGGTGGCAAGAGCCAACCTATTGTCATTTAAGGAAGGGACATTGGTCTATAACATATAAATCGATGGAGACCATTTTCTGGAAATCCAGAAACACTTGTCTCAGTTGTCACCTTTGTTCATCTGTCTCATAGGTATTAGCCAAGTTGATGTGTTCATCAAACATATGATGGAAACCTGGAAAGATTTCTGCAGCAGCAATTTTTGAAGAATTTTCAAGTTGCCTGGAAAGATCCTTATTTATGCGATTTGTGCATGCATCCTTTGCTCCCCCTTTTCCCAGCATGAGTTGTGTGTTTCCAGCAATCAACTCTCACACTGGAGACAGAGACTTTGCATGGATTTATGATGCCACAAGTGAAGTGCCATTTTGGTGTCCCTGACCTCTTGCAGTGGTGTCAGATTTGTTATTTTCGTATTATCCAATACAGTGCATTGACGTGCATTGCATTGGTTGGCACCATAAGCGTCCCCCAAGAAATGTTTAGGTTCAGGGGAATGTATTACACAAAAAGGGCTTGTTTGCATTATGTGTTCCTCTCCAATACTTAATCAGCAGTACAGCAACACAAAAGAGAGAGGAAAAACCACTTACTGTATATAATGGAAAACCTAGTATAAATGTCCCTACAGAGATACTAACTGTCCCTGTGCATGTCAAAGAAAGAGAATATACATAAACGTGTATATATATCTCCCTAGGCAGAGCTGATCCGCCACCTATCTAAGGAAGGACACGGAGAGAGATGTCCCTATTGTGATCTTAATGCATCCAGTATTAGTATGTGGTTTGGAAATGGATAAATATGAGTTTCACTATAAATGGTGACTTAAACTGTGTTTGCAATAGTTGTATTCTACCCGCTTGTTAACCAAGAGTTATAAATAAGTTAAAAAAGGAGTAAAGGGACCAATTGAACACTTTGGTCCACTCTTAAATTATAAAAACAAGAAATGGCACAAGGAGTCATGCTCATTTACTCTGAATGGATTTCTCTAATTCCTTTACCACGTATGTATAAGACATTATAAAAACACACTGCGTTTTTTGTCTACTGGTTTCAGCGGAATTCTGTAACTTTATACCACCTTCATCAGGACAGAGGTGCCCTGATAATTTTGGGCCCCCTATGATTCATCTGCTATTTAGAGACACAGCTCTAGTTGCATGCCACACTTGGCACTAGCTGGAGGGAGACATAGAAGAGACAGCAAATGTGCTCTTAAGCATAACTACTTCAGGACATAAACCACCTGGATGGCGGAGTATACACAGAATTTGTCATTAAAGTGAAAATGTTAAATATTAACGCACCAGTGCAGACTTTTAGCTTCAGCTTGCTCGTGATATAATGACAAAATTGGCCCAATTAAGAAAGTTTGCCAGCAGGAAACTTGCCATGTGAGCCTGGAAACAATTGAAATGATTCCATTAGGCTGGTTAAGCCCCCAGTGCCAGCGAGAATGTGTTTCTCTTTGCTGTGCAGCATACAGACAAGTTTAAGGATATATTGCACATTGAAGTGTGGTTTACCCACAGTTGTACATGCATGCAAATTACTGTAAAATGCAGTTCCACCACTCATAGACTCTTTGAATGGGACAGGCCCTCTGGGACCTGCCAAGGCCAAGTAATAAGAATTTTAGTATTAGGCTACCACGAAAATGCATGTATGGTTAAAATATATATAGCTCAGCTGTTGTTGCTCAGAAAGACGGCTTGCACTCACTGTTCTCCATAGTGCTCCCGAGTTCCGCCTCTCCTTAGTGCATTGTGTGTTCAGCCGGCATCTAACTTTGTAGTGTGTGCAGCTAGTGTGGCAATCAAGTGACTGCATTCATCTAAGTGCAGACATGTGTACAGTGGAGACTTGGTTGTTCCATCTCACATACGCTCTCTGCGTCTTTAATTGTTCAATGCTTGGCATTGTCAGGTGCTTTCTTCTTTACTTCATCTAAGAGAAATATGTCATGAGTACATAGCCCATTCTCTTTGACTCCCCCTGTGCCTTCTAATTATTCCATGATGTGGAATCCTTAACCCAAGGCCAAAAGACATTCTTTATTCTTTGCACAGTGCTGTTTCGCCTCCCCTTTGAGCTCTGCAGTGTTGGTCCATCTCTGAGATAGTTTGTTTATTCTTAACACGAGTCTGACATCCATCTTTTTCTTCATGGCTGCTCTTATTGAGTTATATTTCCATCTGCAGCAAGCTTCTGCATATCTTATCTACTATGCATTTCTTCATATATACATTCATTGATCCTCTTCTCACTTATCTCCTCAATGAATATGATTTCTTCGTCCCTGCATACATGTTTCTCTTATCACTTCAATTACATTTTTGGTCATCAAGTATTTTCATATTGTTTCTGTGCGTCCTTGTGTCTTCTCTCCATGATGTCACTTTGCTCTTGTGTTGCTTCTCTTATAGCTCTTCTATGCCCAGTAGAGTATGCAGGCATCCTTCCGCCATGTAAGTGCGAGTGTACATTGGATACGGTTGTCTGCGTGCATACAGTCTCTTGTATCTTTGATGCGGTATTGGGACGATACCTGGTGTCACACACAGTGCTGTTGCTGCTATTCTAATGTAACAGAGGTGAGGGGGAGGGCACTAGAGATGACGTGTACATCTGCCTCTCTACATCCCACCTCTGGTCGATTCCTCGACCATCTTCTCTTCTTCAATCTTCTTCATCTTTTCACCATACTTTGGTTTCTTCAGAATCCACCTCTTTGTCACCCCTCTCAGGTCACCTGCATTCTTTATATGCTCATCCACACTTCAGGTCAAGTGGCAACACACTCCAGTTGGATGACAGAATACCCAACATCCCACATAGTTCTTATGATACTTGGGGTGGTAGAACATTGTTCCTGAGGTTGCCAGGAGGCTTACTTTCAGGAATTTGCAAATGGTGCTTTCAATCCGTGGGTGCTCTTCAGTCACAGCATTCACATCAATCATTATCTTCATCCCAATAGCTTTCTTCACTGTCTTCTTAAATTGTCCTATAATTAATCTTACAAGACACAATCCTAGCAATACAAACACTAGTATCCACTCCAATATTGCAGGTAAAGAAGCAGAAAAGTTGTCGACAGGCCTTGAGATTATCCTGTTTGGTGGTACCCTTGAAATGCACGGGTGCATAACAAGCATGCTGCTAAACCGCATGCACTGTCATAAAGTAAGTGAATGTTAATGAAGGCCAAAGCTTTAAAATGTTTTTATTTTTTTGTATATAGAAGTAGCAGTAGAGACCACAGGGGCAGCAAGGGAGGCAACAGGGGTCGCAGCTGCGACCCCTGGCAATCCCAAATGACGTCCCTGATTGCATGCAAGCAATTCTTAGTTTAGCTCCAAAACATAATTTCTTTGTTTTAAATGTCACATACCAACAACACATGCCAATTTAATTTCTGACCCTGTCATGATTTTTTTTATGTGTGAGAGCTACGGGTTCAACCAGCTGTCACACTTGCATTTGCATCCCCAAAACAGGGATGAAAATGCTGTGTTTCTTTTTTGAGCATTTCACCGAGATGGACACTTTAACGGCCCATCTAGGTGAAATGTACTCCGAACAACCATGTGGTTGCTGGTAGCATATCATACATTAGTTTCAGGAGTGTGCTCCCAACACTAATGTATGAAAGGAGGACACAATCCAGCCTTTGAGAATAAGTTGACCTGTGCATTTCTGAGAGCAGCACAAATTAATCTGCGCTGCTTTTTGACTATCTGTCCCATAATGTCTTATTATATCATTCAAACTACACTATGGGCCTCATTACGAGTTTGGTGGTAGCTAAGCCCTTAACAAGGGCATATCTACCCCCAAACTCGGGTCCGGGTTCCCTGATTGGGGAAATCCCAGTCCATTCCGACCTTGGAGGGCCCGGTATTTCCCCATTCAGGGAACCCGGACCCGGTACATCGCCATTCCCATTTGAGCCCCCATAGAGCTTAATGGGAATGGGGAGCATGCTAACAACAGGCCCGTTAATGAGGGGCCCGTTGTTAGCATGCTGGGCCTCTCGGGGGACCCGCTAAAGACGTCTGGTAAAACCAGGTGTCCTGAGCGGATCCCACAAGCAGAACTCGTAATGGGGCGGTGAGGGGTTAACAGTGCCGGCAGCTCTACCGGCGCCTTTAACCCCATACCGCCAGGGTCATAATGAGAGCCGATATGTTGTAACAGAGGCATGGTATCACAAGTATAACACTGACACAAGAGTTATACATTTTGTATCTTTTGTGGGGTTGGAGAAACTCCTACTCAGCCCTATAGCTAAAATGGAAGTAATCTCTACCATCAAATAATAAAGAAAATACAGTACTAGTCAGTCTATGTCAAATGAAAATGGGCTATACTATCCAAACCTAATGCCTGCCATTTCTCTTATACAAAAAATGTGTAAAGGGGAATAAGTATACAATGGAAAGCCAGTGTTATAACAAAAAGAATCAATGTGACTGATCACTCAAAGCAAAAGGTTCACATAGGTCTCCCTCAATCAGGCCCAGAGCCTTTCAACCCCACAAGTACCTGATTCAACATAGATCTCCCTCAGCCAGACTCGGACCTTGCAGTCACAGCACTTGCAGGGGTTCCCTTCCCCAAGCCTTATTCAAATTCATTAGGTGTTCCCTTCCCCTAACTTATCACCCTTTCGCTCTCCCTCAGTCGGGCTCAGACCTTTCACGGCTGTCGAAGACTTTCGAATGTGCCAGGCTTTTACTATAGACCTCTGCAGTACCAGTTTGACTTTCTCTTTAGCTCACACCCTTGTGTTATTTGCCCCAATGTCTCCTGGCCTTGGTAGTTCAGGATCATAAGCAGACATGTTCACAGAAACCTTTCTCTTAAAGTAGTTTGTTCACTTTGCTGCTTTTACTACAATATATTACATATTTCACTGATACTTTTGAGTGGGATATTTCTTGTCGCCGAACCACTCTGCTACTCTGTATCAGTGCTTTCACAGTTATCAGTAATTTAAAGTTCACCAAAGCTCTGCCTTTCTTCACTTCTCATCAGCACGTGTGCAGCCTTCAATCGTGAGATATGCTGTTGCAGCTTCTATCTTTTCTTAATCCACACTGGTTTTACATGTCGTTCACTAACTCAGAGGCTGTGTGCATTCATTTTGTGTCTTTGCGGCTTTAATTCACTAGTCAATGTTAATACCACAGGCTTGGCCTCGCCTCCCCAACTCTGTTGTTCACCCAGGAGGATCTCTGGCGTCCTTGAAACAAAATGCAGTATTCTTGTTTAGGATTTGGTCTTCTCCACATATCATTCATGGCTCTTTGGAGACAACGACCTCCTGAAGGGATCTCCTGGGTTTCCCTACCCTTTTCTCTCCTCCCTTGATCAGCTGTTCTGCTCCAGTGGGTTCATCTTCACCCTGGAATATCTGTTCCTTCTCGTGTTCCACCTTGCTCAGAGTGTGTCTCTATGTTCCGCCTTTTATCCATGTGGGGAAAGCTAATGGGTATCAGATGTATGTGATTAAAGTCAAATTGCCTGACTTTGCCTGACCCGATTAGCGGTACATGTCCAATGAGATATGTAAGGGTTAGCCTCTTTACTCTCAGTCGCCCTCTCACTCATCCCAGGGTTTGTTCAGAAAAGGTGGGAGGGACTATGAAGACTCCTATAAAATAGGATGGAGCTTAGGTACGGGAAAGGGAGGAATACCATGTCTCACTATCGGTTGCCTCATTGCCACTCCCCAATGACCCCTCACCCAGGTAATCCTCCCACACTGGTCCACCCTCAGGGTGTGTCCTGGCCACCTGAGAGAGAGATCCCTGGGGACTAGCAGCTGAGACAACCTTTTCTTTCTCACAATGTGTATTGATTACCCGAAAAGGTGTTATCTAAATGTAATGCTCCATATATTGGATGTTCTCTGCCACTGGATTTCTGCATGGCATTTTTTGTGGATTCACAAACATGACATTGAATAAAAAAAACAAACATAATATGATACAACATTGTTCCCTTTCTCAGTGATTTGTTTTCATATTATATGCCAGTTAAAATGAATGTGAATGGCACAGAAATGTTTTCCTTTTACATGAAAAACAAAACACCAAACTCTCATTAATTTGTTTTGATGATGATGTGGGAGATGGGAGATGTTTTTATCCTGAAATCATTACAGAAACCAACGTTAGAAACACCATTAATTTAAATACTCATACCGTCAAATGGCTCAGTGGCAAATTTCCTTCATACTCAATGCTTCGCAACTGCTTTGTGTATTCTGAACACAAGGTGTGCTTCAAGGTGAACAGCATTGCTCATGTTTACTTTATTTAAAACCACCTTATGGGACAAATACTAAAAACGCTGCCATTATGCAAAGAAAAGGAACAAGTACATTTAGCACCAATTTTCCTGTTCAAATAACGCAGAAAGGAGCAAACAGGGTTAGCTGCAAACTGTACTATCTAGAAATGTTTTCACTGGGGCAAAAACCAAGCCAGCTTCTTTATTTACGCTTGCTTTACAACATGAAAAGAAATGTTATAAACATATTTATTTTTGTATGATGTGGCAAACATGCAAAAAACTGTGTAAACATTTGCTCATTTTTTAGCACCGATGCAAATGTTTGATAACATGGCACACAAATGGTAGGGTGAGCCATTGGCGAGCAGAAGGGTGTTGGACGCACTTGAAATAATGACACAGTGCAGAATCTTAATAAGCTTTTTCAGCAGTTATCTAGTGCGCATTGTCAAAATTAAACTCTGAAAACAATATTATTTTAGTATGCATGTTAGATCATTTAATTTCTTCTTGGCCAATCATACAATCAGAAGAATTACATATATGTAGTATAGATACATTTATATGTGTGAACATTTTTTTTCAACCTAATGAAAAACCTGCTCCAGAAGCTACGGAGTGAATGTGAATTGTATATACCACTCCATATACGTCTCTATACTCCTTGTTGTGAAATTAAGTTACTTTTGCACACGTGCAACTCCTGTTTCAGAAAAAGTAATCACATTAGTGGCAGGGCAAATAAAGCGCCAGATGGGTATACATGTTGCACCTAAGTAGTAGAAGGAGCTCCCCTTTCGATCATGTTAAATTGTGACAAGCGGTCACAATTGAAATAGTGACACAGTGCAAAGTCGCAATAAACTTTTTTGCAGTTCTCTGCTGCACATTGTTGAAATTTAAAAAGGAAACAAAATATTATTTTAGTATGTAAGTTAGATCCTTTAATTTTGTCTTTGCCAATACTACAATCAGAAAAATTACATATATGTATTATATATAGATATGTATTTGTCTGAACATTTATTTTTTATTTCAATCTAATGAAAAACCCGCTGTTGAAGCTATGGGGTGAATGAGAGTTGTATATACCACTCCAAATACTTCTCTATACCTCCTTCCTGACCATCAGAACCAGGAGAGTCTCCCCCCTCTCACGTGTAATGTGTCGCATACCTCAAGGCTCCTGTGTATCCCCTACTCTCTACAACATTTTTACTGAACCCCTATTCGACCACCTGGACTCATATGTTATCTGCTATACCAACTACGAGGATGACACCCAAATCCTCCTTCTCCTCTCAGGTGATAACCCAACCTACTCTGCCACAGTACACGCAGTGTACCAGACTATCCAATCCTGGATGGACCTGCACCAACTCTGCCTCAACAATGAAAAAACAGAAATGCTCCTCATAGAATCGCCAGCTATGCTCAGGAACTTAAACCAACTATACTGCTCTTTCATCATTGATGGCATCACAATCACTGGCCCCCTAGTAGTAAAGTCCCTGGGTGAATACCTTGATGCCACAGTGTCCCTTACTCATCAAGTCAATGCTATCGCTTCCTCAGCTGTCCACACTGCCAAAGATATCAATGCATGCAGACTATTCCTATCCTCCAACAGCTTCATCAACATCCCCCGAGCTACGACTTGATACAGATTAGACTACTATAATGTGTTATTTGCAGGCTCCTCAATGTGAAATATCAATAAACGCCACGTCATCCAGAATAGCGCACTTCGAGCCGCCTTAAACATTCCCACGTGTGGGCACATCTCAGCTGCAAGAAGAAAAGCTCACTGGCTCCCAATATGCGAACGCATCACCTTTAAAGCCCTCTCAATCACCCACAGATGCCTGGCCAACTCTCCCCCCCAACTCTCAAAATAATTCAACAAAGCTCAGTCATTGAGACCGACTCGCTGCGCCTACACTCTCCATCTCATCTCTCCTAGATTCAGACTAGAACGGGCTGTTACAGTTTACCGGTCATTGCAAAGAAACTCTGGAACTCCATACAGTTGCCTCTGAGATTGGAGCAATCGTACTGGACTTTCCGCAAACACATGAAAACGGGGCTCTTTACCTTTGGGACACCCCTGTAAGGCTCCCACATGCCACTTGCCGATGGTATGAATACTTGCCTTGTAACTGTTCCTGCAACTAGCACCTTGATACCCAAGGGTTAAGAGCACTTTACAATTGTAAAAAATAAATAAATAAATCTGATTGTAACCTAAGCATCCTAAAATAACTTCTGCCACAATTGTATCCCACGCTCCACATATGCTAAAGAAATAATTTTGCCACGCCAGATTGCTCTAAAGCACCGCCTGTGAGACAAAACTAAAGGTGATCCTCTCCAGTGTATTCAAAAGAAAATCTCTGTGCAGCTTAAAAGATAATGTAATTCTACTTTCCATTTTGTACAAAAAGATCTACTGACTATTGACTTGGCTTCTGGCTGTCAACAGCTTAGCATAATTCGTTAATAAACATTTTCCTTTGCGATAGCCACCAGGCAAACCAAAACAAAAATGAAGGGTAAGTGCTACACTCAGTAATAAAATTAACTAAAAAGTAATTAAAACATCTGGTGCCTAATGATCTGCTAATGTTGATGCCATTTTGTGAAACACCTTTGGGGGTTTGCAATAATCAGTGCAACCTGTTCTTGTTGCAGAATTCACGTTCCTTGAGTGAACAGCAGGCGCATGTCGCTGTGCCTCAATGTGTATGTTCATAGCTACCTATACCATTAACATTTCCTCAAATGATTCCATGAAGACTCTTAAAGTCTGGAATCAAAAGTTGTGTGCAGATTTACCTTTAGGCCACTCATACTATTTCAAAATAATTGCCTTTTAACTACAATACAAGTTGAAATGTACCAAAGGTTGGTTGTGTGACGCGAGTTGTATAAATATGCAAGCAAGTGGAAAGCCCAATTAGGTGAACATATTTCAGCGATCAGCCTTAAGAAAAGTCAAAAGTAACTTCCTGACGCTGTTGTACTGTATTCTTTCTTACGATTAAGAAGTAATTTGACACATAACCAAATGCCGTTCATATCTAGATTTGCCTGGGCCTTACAGGTGAAATAGTTATAAATTTGTTGTGTCTGTATTAACTACTAAACACAATGATGTTGTTGATAATATTATTTGTGGCATCACCAATGAGGCCATGTCGTGATGTTCTATGTGATGAGATCTGCAATGCATTCGGGAAGGATTGTTTAGGATTTGTAGCTAATGTTAATGTCGGATTTCACAATTTTTATACGTTTGGCTTGAAACCTTTATTTTGCTGTAGTTAAAATAGAAAAAAAACAGCATATTCATAATCACATTAGTGTGTTGATAACATGTAGTAGAATGGGTGCAAAACTTTCTAACGCTAAACTGTTAGTTTCACAAAATGTCAATGACGTTCGTTATCCATTGTTGTGATGTTTCAAAAGTCAAATATCAGTTCTGGCATGTAACATCTACTACACGTGTAGGGTATTTATATATAATATACCAACCCCCGGTGGTAACAAAGAGCTTTGTATAGATATGGAGGTAGTGCATCGTTGGTTTTGGTCAGTGGCATGGCTGCCTTTTAATCTGTTTCTGTGAGATTATGCATATTTGCTCCCCATTTCTCACAGTTGGCAAATTCTCCTTCCTCTTTCTTGCCGCGTCTCCACTAGTTCCTCAGTGAAGCGAGCTTTAAAACTGAATTAAAATGTCCTTGATAGTTTGCATCAGCCTGCTCTTGTGTATGCATTTTTCTCGCATGCGCCTTTTAAGGTGTTTGCTTGTTAATGCTCACTGGTGTTCCACAGCAAAAACTCTGCCAAAAGTTTTCAAGATTGATCTATGAAGAGTAAACACTCAACCCCTTCTTTATGTCGATGGCACTGAATGGTAGAAGGGTCCTCAGGTGTCGACTTGTTAAAGAAATTGAAAAAATTATAGACGGTAAAGATGTCAAAGAAGAGTTTCTGGGAAAGTGTGCCCTCCGCTGTGAAATCATATAGGGCCCCATTACGACCCAGGCGTTAAGGGTTAACGCGGTCGTTAACCCTTAACGCCTGATTCCAATTTTAACGGCTGCTTTTAGCAGCCGTTAAAATCCATGGCGCTAACCCGCCATGATGCTAATTACGCCACCGTAATTTACGGTGGCGTAATTAGCGCCTTCCCCACTCCCATTATGCCCTATGGGGCAAAAATGGGAATGGGGAAGGGAAAATGGGAAATGGGGATTTACCGCCCCACTCACCTTGGAATGGGGCGGTAAATCCGCCATCCACCATGGTGTAAACATAGTTTACACCATGGTGGTAAAGTTGGCGTAATTACCGCCTGGGTCGTAATGACCCCCATAGAATGCTAATGCGTTCAATATTGTACTTTAACATAATACAGAATATAAAAAGTTGCAAAATGTATATTAAGATTTGGCGAATCTCCAACCCTTGAAAAAATTGATCTAAAGTAGCTATATATCTATTGGCTGACTCAGGCCCAGTGCACAGTGTTACACCCTTTATAGACAATTGGCCTTAAACTTGAAAAGATGCACTGTTCTCCATTCAAGTTCTATGATAAATGAAGTACCTGACAGCCCTTTAGAAAGAAGGTCCTTGGCGACTACATTTATCTGCACAATTTCCTTAATTCAACGGTTTATGGGCTAATGCCTACAGTTATTCTCTTAATAAAAGGTGTAGTAGTCAAAATGCTTATTCAAGTAATGGCACCAGAAATACGGCTTAGCACAAAACCACACCAAGGCAATGGAAAATCACATAGTGGAAGGCAATGGTACATTAGTGAATGTGAAAATACTGTTTGCATATGCACACACTGTATTTGTAATTCAGTATTTGCATCAGCACATTTGCAAATACATTAGATCTGGCATAACACAAATATTGCACTGTTGCAAATGAAATTAGTACTAGGACACAACGGGCCTGATTTACAAAAATGTTTTAACACAGGAATGTCCCATTGAAAAGATATTTGTACAACGGGCCCAAATAGTCCCAGTGCAAAAAATTCTTATCCTTTCAATGCATGTATGCGTCAGGACTGGAACAAACCTTGCCTTTGTTCAAAAATGCATTAAATAATATGTTTTTACACTAGAGAATTGTTTGCCTTAGTGCTCATTGCACATACATAGGTGAGTAGTAGACGGAGCTCCCTTTTCTCTCATGTTAAATGTTGACAGGTGGTCACCCCCCTTGTGCCCGGCCCTAGTCCTGCCCCCTTTTGATAGGTTTTAATATAACCATAATATACATTTGATATAAAAATTATATAAAAATGTTTGATATCAAAGTTATATCAAATGTATAGTTTATGTGAAGTGTGTATAATTCATATCAGTTTTGACAAAAAGTGAATATACATTTTATTTAAAATCTATATAAAGATGAGATCAGCAGGCAACTGTGTTGCTTGGTTGAGCACTGAGAGCGAATTGAGCTCTGAAGACGGGGACTGTGTTTTGCAGAGTGACGCAGTGATGACATCACAGAGGGGTTCTGCCCCGATATGATATCACTTATGTACGAGCGCGATACAAATAAAATATCATATCATATCATATCATATCATAGGTGGCGGGAAATTAAAGCAATTTTGATATCTTTTTAATACAAACATGCATATAAAAATGTATACAACAAATTATATTTCTTAATATAAATATTTATTCCAAACATTAAATTAAACATTAAATAAAACCAGAGTTCACTTTTGGCGCACTTGTAATTTTGTGATGTGGCATATTTGCACATGAACAATGAAGTGTTATGAACATGAATATCAATGTTATATGAACTGGCTTTGATACAGAGAGTAAATAATGAAAGGCAGTTCACTTTATAAGTAAACTGTGCACCCCAGAGCCTGTATAAAAGGTCAAACTATTGCCTTTTGACAAGTAAACTGTGCGTCCCAGAGCCCGTACACAATCAAACTATTTTTTTATTGAATCTACACCATTTCACGCGCGGATTACATGTGTCCCTCCGCTGCTATGTGACCCACCAAAGAGCTGTGAAGCAACACTGCTGTTTTTTTTTAATCTATGACATGGCCTGTGGAATCCCAGGAATGTGATGACTCACAAAGCTGCATTTTAGACACGTCAGCTGGAAACACAGACAATTTTTATATTCAGCTTGCCGGAATACAGGATATCTTGTGCCAGCTGTGCAAATACAACCCAAGCAAGACACACATGGACATTGTTCTTCAACTAAAGAAATCTGATGGAATGCTGGCACAGAAAACAGCTGTAACCTGAGCTTAATTTTTGCTGTTTCCTGCATCCAGCTCCACTCTCTAATTTTACACAGTATTCAGGAAATAGAATTCTGCACTTTATTGATTAGAAAAAGTGCTGCTGGCCCAAGGAAGCATCTGCAGGGCTGAGGTTATTTTTAGATTTACCTATCACACATAGGAAGCTGTATGCATGAAATAGAATGCTACATATAGTTGATAAGAAATCCATATCTGCAAACTGAGCACAAATACATAAATCTGTGCACTATTGATAATGAAACACCATTTAACCCTTAAAAAGGGGGTCTCAGACTCCAGGAGGGGTACTGTCAACCACAGTGTCGGAGCTCTGGATTGATGACCCCTGAGGGCACCAGCTAATTGACCTGGGACACTTGATTGCAACACTGTGATGTACCTTGCTACTTGGCTGGATTAGATTATCTACCGGGAGACCCCAGAAAAGCTGTTGATTGGAAGCTGGACCTGCTTTTTATTCAGAGTGTATTTCAACAACAGCACAGGGTTATTTTAAGAAATGTGCTTTAATGTATTTGGAGCATGCAGCTAAGGACATGTGATACTGTATTCATTGATATTTAGGCCCTTTGTGAGAGAAGCTGGGGTGAGAGGTGCTCAAAGGCACTAGGCTGTGTATTTTTGAACTAAACAGCTATGTGCTTTTAATGGCGTATTCATAAATGTACAGTTTGCTTCGAATGCTCTGTGTTTTTGCATGTCAGCCAGGATAACCCAGAGGCTCTGGTAGAACCAGATTATATTTCTCTGTGTGTGTGTGTGTGTGTGTAGAACTGTTTTCGCGATTTTGACTACAGCGCTTGCGAACAAGTTGAACATGTGTAGAGGGTTTTGTAATTGTTGATAGCGCGGCTACACAATCTAGTTGACGCTTCAATTTTGCTTGGAAATATTTTAATGAGGTTTTTAAAAATGTACAGTTTGGTTAGAATGCTCTGGGGTTTTGCATGCCAGGATAACGCAGAGGCGTTGGTAGTGCCAGATTTTATTTCTGAGTGATATCACTTAGGCACAGAGCTTATGTTTTGGAACTGTTTTTGAGATTTTGACTACAGCGCAGAGGAACAATTTGAAAATGTGTAAAGGGTTTTGTAAGTGTTTATAGAGCAGCTTGGAAAGTGTGCCGTCGAGACAGCAAAGTCAGCAACTCAATATTCAGAATATGGAATTTCACTGAATCTCTGATGGTGTAAACATTTTCATATTCTGCAAAGAATATTTTCCTATTTTATTTCTTTCTTTTTATGGGCTAACCACCACCCTTATAGCCATTCCAAACATTAAATTAAACATGAAATAAACCCAGAGTTCACTTTTGGTGCACTTGTAATTTTGTGATGAAGCATATTTGCACACGAACAATGAAGTGTTTTATTTTTTACAGTGCTGATAAACTTTATTTAGTGTGTAAAATATTCAGCAGAGAGGGATTAGTATGCACCAAACATCACACATGTTGTGTTTAATAAAAGAATGCTGGATTTTTTTTAAAGGGTTGCAAGTGTCAGGGTGTTATACCGGGCTTGAGATGTGACTCGGGGTGACTACAGCAAAACAAAAGAGTTGATGGCTGGAAGGTTTAGAATGAATGTTAACATCTGGCATTACTCTGGGCAACCCTGCAGTCCATTGTTCTTTGCCTGCCAAGCCATTTCAAAATGGTAAAGACCATATGCAAATCAGGCTTTCTCCCTCCCCAAAAGGGGCAGTCCAGCCCGAACTGCTTGCCCAGAGGTGTGCCAGTGGTTATGATTAATTCAAAAAACCTTACAGCATCACCTTTTATGTTTTGCTGAAATATACCCAACACCATTACTTGCCCTCATCTGTGCCAGACACCTATAACTCCAAAGGAGGACATGTATCACCTGGTATAGCTCTCAGGGACTGGCTAAGGTGTTTTAAGATAAGATGTTGCAGACCCTGTAACTAAAGATGGTTTAAGAGCAAATAGTCAATAGTCATTCAATGTATTCAACATAAACTCCACCTCTCTCAGATTTGCAAAAATGACACAATGAGCCCTCACATTGCCATACAGAGTTTGCAAAAGATGATTTCCATTTATTGCCACAAATTGTGGGGCATGGGATTTCTAAAGGATAACAGTGATTTACGACAAGTTGGATTGGAGGGAAGAAACAGCAACACACTTTATTCTTGTACCAATCTTAATATCCTAGCTCCAAGAACCATTTCTCACTCTCTAAATAACATATTTAGATATGAAGGCTTTAACAAATATAGACAATTAGCCTTATTACCTAATTCTCTGCACACCAAACTTTGATAAACCTTGCGCATAGTTGACCAAACTTTCTCTAATTCAAAATGAGTGGATACAAAATGATGTAGCATTACTTTTATATTTAAAAGGTCATTGATAAAGGTCCTCAAATGGGTGGTGTTATATGATATCCCCTATCTTAAAATGCTGGAGAAGTCAGTCACAATACTATAAATTAATAGAAGCAGCTTGTCTACAGACAGAAAAACTCTCTAATTTTTCCACTCAACATAAAGTATCTACTTTATATCTTTGCAGAAAGGGATGAAAATAGATGACTTTTCTAGACAAGGGACTCAGATGCTTTGCTTTGTAGACAATTGAATTGGCATTGATTGTTTCACCAAAAATCATACAATCTACAATATAGAATTTGATCTGTCTTATTAATTATTTATTTTGTATTCATATACTGGAGGAATATTGCTCTTTTGATCACAAAAGAACATACATTAGACATACAAAATCAGATTTTACAGAAAGCAGTGAGCTTTTTAAATTGGGGCGACTTTGAGGGACATTCTGACCAGGTTGTGGAGGGGAATAAAAGGAACAGTCACCAGGAACAATACATAAGTGCACATACATAGATTAAGGACACCCAGCATTGGACATTGTTAAGTGCAGGTAGGTGGTACATCCAACTGTGCTCGCAACATGGCCAGGATGGGTGAAGTGCTAGAATGGAGGCAGAGGAAGTGAGCGACAGAGACAGGTAAGAGGCAATGGAAAAATGTTAGCCATCAGGCAGATGATAAGTAGGTTAACAGGGTAACTCAGAGGAGAGTAGGTAGGCTTTTAGTTCTGTTTTGAACAAATCTGTGTAGACTGTTTCTCGGATGTCCGGGAGAAGAGAATCCCATACAAGTGGAGCAAGAAGAAAGATAGAGCAGAAGCAAGAGGAATCACAGGGAGGGTGAGGAACCAAAAGGGTAGTCAAGGAGGCAGATGGGAGATTACGAGAAGGCTTACATAGTTGGATAGAAGAGGATGGATAGAGTGGTTCCTTACTGTGGATAGATTTGAGGACCAGGAGAAGACATTTAAATATGGCCCTGTTTTGTATCATCAGCTATCCAGCCTGGTGATGGTATGAGGAAGTAAGTGTAAAGTGAGGGAGTTCAAAAAGAGTCCTGGTAGCAAAGTTAAAAGTCTTGTCGAGAGGACAGAAAGCATAGTTGGGGAGACCAAGGAGAATACTGGCAGAGTACTGCATTTTAGAGAAGATAAGAGTGGTTAAGAGATGCTTGGCAGTGTTGAAAGGAAGGAGGTGCCCGATTTTCATAATATTTAAGAGGTTGAGGCAAGCTGCTGATTTGAATCCCAAGAAGAACGAGAGTATGAAGGAGATCAGAGTGATCAACAGTGTCAAAGGCAGCAGAAAGATCCAAGAATAATTAGGATCGAGGATAGGTTTAAGTGCTTAGCAGAGACAATGAAGTCATGCATGAGAGCCTGCTTGTAGGGGATGCTGAAGGTTGTTGATGTCTAAGGAATTGGTAAAACGGTTGAATACAACACTTTTGAGCACTTTAAAGTAGTGTGGAAGAAGAAGCAAAGGGCAGAAATTAGCCGGTAGGTTTGGGACGGCCCCTTGCTTTTTTATGAGAGGGATGACCGTGACTGTATTGAAAACAGTGGGAAAGCAAACAGAGTCAAAGGACAGGTTGAAGAGTTCAGTGAGGTGAGAGCCACTATAGATGAACACTTCGCCCAAGTTATCAAAAGGTGAAGCAGTTCTCAGAAAATAGTTTGGAAAAACCTATTTACTTATTAGTTTCCTCTTAAACCATTAACATGTGTTATCATCAGAGAAATGCTCTGACATATGGCTCTCCAATTCTTTAAATCTAAGTTTGACTCTATATATGACAAACAGTCAGTTCCTAAATTGGACATAGACAATTCGATTTCCTATTCTACAATGTTGGATTTGCTGCAAATAATTGTAAATGATGTGGTGTCTCATCAACCTTGTTGCATTTGAAATGCTAAGACAGTGGAGTCTAACTCCCTCACAATTTTCATGGAATTAGTTTCATCCTCACAATACCCCAGTTACATGTGTTCATTAAGGAAAACATACATTTCTATTACATTATTAACTATAGCAGACACAATCAAAGGGCTTGTTATTCCAGATTTCAATTTCAGATCCCCAAAGCTTCCAGAGATCCCAAATTTCATGAGTAAAGCCCTATTATGATGTTGCTACCAAGTGTTTCAATTTCAGTCATAAAACACAAAACACCTACACATTGCACTATATTCCCTCTTTCAATGATATATCTTTAAACAGAGTTCCTACAATACTTTGAAATGTTTTCTGGGAATGAATGAAATCCCTCTAAAAATGTCTTAATAATCTGGGGCTTTGTTACTTACTTTGTGTCTACATTTCAAGCGGACACGACAGGTATGGACACCAACTGGATTCAGGCTTCTCCACCAAGTAGGTTCTCCCTTCATCCAGTGCATCTGATCCAAATACTCTCTCAAGTACTCTGGTGCTCTTTTTGGAAAATGTGCCTACATTCCGTTCCATTTGAAATAGGGCCCCTTAAAGAGATTTCCCGATCAGCTACTTCCAAATGGTTCCAATCTGCTTCTCTCTTCTCTTAGGGGCTCCCTTTTTTCTGTTTCCACAAAGCAATGTCTTCTTCCTTTGTGTTTGAGATTAAATACCCAATAAACTCTGGCCCATGCAGCCTCATTTAACACAATGGGCCTCATTACAAGTATGGCGGTAAGGCAACAATGGCGCCGGTATTGCTACCAGCACTGTTGCCACCATACCGCCATACTAGGGGTTCTGCTCGCAGGTGCCCTTGCAGCCACTAGGTTTGACCAGTGGCCATTCTGGCACCCATGAGCAGAACATGATGGTAGCACGGTACTGGTGCTACCACCCTCCCCATTCCCATTGAACCCTATGGGGCCCAAATGGGGATGTACTGGGCCCGGCACCCGTGAAAGGGCATTTACCGGGTCCGGCTGGGCGGGAATAGCCCGGTAATTGCCCATTCACGGATGCCGGACCCGGATGAGAGTTTGGAGGTAGCCTTGCCAGTGAGGCTACCTCCAACCTTGTAATGAGGCCCAATGTTTTGGATTAGATTGAGCAAAGCCTTTGAAATATTTTTATTACTTTCAAACAGCCTCCAGGGCCCAGTTTCTTGCTTCTTTTGGCTCATTGAATTTGTATGTTTCATAAAATGGTTGTGTGTGCTACAATCTACCACCCCCCCATTTGGAGTGAAATCTACGTTGAACTTGAATATTATTTTGTTGAATACGTTTCTAAATGAACACGTTATAAGTTAGTAAATATGACATATTCATATTTGTACAAATATTTGGAATCCTGATATATCTTTTCTATTTCTGCCACTTCATGTAAGATCGACTTTTTAAAGATATGCACATTGTAAAGATAGGGAGACCACACTCGAACAGCAGGTTAACAAACATTGTTTATTGGATTGGTAAAATCCATATCAGCAAAGCCCCTGCACAGTGAGCCATTGCCCTGCTCTTCAACTGCCGTTCACAACATAGCATCTTTTCTGGAATGTGCGGCTGTATTCCATTGGAACATCCCAATGGTAACCAGCAGCACCAAGCAGAGCCAGGCACAATACAACACAACTCATACATACAATATACAATTTAATAAATCATGTCTATATCCATATGATGTTCCTTGGATGGCTGAATTCAGATCTGTAGATTCCTTGTGAGGCCTAATGTTCTCTAAAGTTAAGGATCCTGGTAAGAACCTGCTTCTTTGAAGTTTCACTCAATAGTTAACAAGGCGCTAATCAATCTTTTGCCGGTGTGGTCTTAAAGATTAGCAATAAACAAGATAAGGCTAAATTCTGAGTTTCCAATATAAAGCCCACTTGTAATGTTATTTTTGTAGTTTAGAAACAGGGCCTTTGTCTTAGGTACTCACAGCTGCTCTGCTTATTTTGTTTTTTATGTATGTTCTATGTTAATTGGGCCTGGAAATTCCAGCTTTACAACAGAGTAAACACTCTTGTAAAGCTGAACATGTGGTTTCAGATGCCCAAAAGTTCAAAGAATGTCAATGTAGCGTAATAGTCACTTTTACTTTAATAACAATATGTCTGTCAATGGATATTATGGCTGCTGTGATTCACAATGGATATTCTAAATATGTGAATCATTTTCAGTCTGGATTTACTGAACACTAAAAGTCAAGTTATACAGCTAATAACGTTATACTTAAAATGGCAGCACACATTCAGAAGCACATTCAAGTAACATTGTTTCTTTCATTAAAGCCTACAAACACAGTGGTCCTCATTACAAATAAAAAATGGGCAGCAATGGATTTACCACCACTTTTCCTGCTCCGCCATATTAGGGGTATGGTCCTGGAGTGGAGGATTTATCTCCAGCTAAATGCTGGAAAAATCGGCAAAGTCGCCAGAATTACCCCTCCGGAATTACCGCTGCAGTAATTCTGCCTAAAAAAAAGCCCCATAGGGTCCTATGGACTCTCAAAAAAATGGGAATTTACACCACCACCTCCACTTGTAATCCGGCAGTAATTCAGCCAGACCAAGTGGCGGTAATGGTAAATCCGTTGGGCTGTATTCCAACAGATTTACCACCGGAATACTGCCCAACTCATAAAGAGGCCTAGTATGTTTTACTTAGAGAAATATGAATGTCGAATTTCGTTTTTACTTTGTTTAACATGTATTACTTGTTTTTTTTTAGTGTGCAATATCATTCTTACTTTCCAACATTTAATAGAGTGCAAAACATTTGGCAAAATAAATAATGCATTACCAATTTGAGAAGGGACTTACCTTATTTTCTATTGTCCATGGCTGCAGCCATATTTATTTTGACCTCATTAGGATCAATAAAGAACAGACAGTCACCATTCTAGGAAAATGTTAGTTTTGGTGTTGCTTGCAGCCTGGATTGAGTTCTCCGCTATTGCATTTCCATCAATATCCCCATTAACTCCCCATGCCTGTTTATTGTGTCAAAGCTCTAGTTACTATATATTTCAAATGTAAAACCTATTTTGTCAAGGGATATTGCTTGCTGTGTTTTGTCTTTCACCCTTAGCTGGCAAAAGGACAATTTCCGTTTGGGGCGTCTTACTCCGTCTTTGGGCCTCATTACACGGTAGGCGGTAGGGGTTTACCGGTACCGGTAAGGGCACCGGTACCGTTAAACCCCTATCGCCTTACTACGAGTTCCCTTTGCGGGACCTGACTTTAACGGCTGGTTTTACCAGCCGTTATAGTAGGGTGCCGCAAAGGGACCTCAGATCTAATTACGGTACCGCAATTTGCGGTACCGTAATTAGCACCTTCCCCATTCCCATTATGCCCTATGGGGGCAAAAATGGGAATGGGGAAGAGCCTTGGTGAATGGGGAATTACCGCCCCCGCTCATCCACCAAGGCAGACACAGTAAAATACTGGCAGCAACCATGGCGCTAATAGCGCCATGGTTACCGCCTACCGTGTAATGAGGCCCAACGTTAAAAGCATATTGTCAATAACCCTACAGTACTTCACCTATGTGCATTCATGCAATGAGTATCAATCTATTTAATCTGTGCAAACACAGTGGGCCTCATCACAAGTTGAGCGGTATCCCAGCGGTAATGCCGGCCAACTTTAATTGCGTTAGTGACACATGGTTTGGCGCTATTAGCGCCAGATCACGTGTTGGGTGTTAACAGTAAATGGACACAAATGGGTATGTTAGGTGCAAATACCGCCCGCTAATACAGCCAGCAGTAATTGTGCCAAAAACGGGACTCTAAATGGGATTTTCACCTCCAGAAAAAAAGCTGGAGCTGACACAGTCCATTTAGCGTGCAACTCGTGATCAGGCCAGCCCTTAAATGCAGCGGTATTAGCATTACTGCCGCATTTAAGGGCTACTCCCAACTTGTGATGAGGCCCAGTATATGTTGCTGTTCAGAGCAGAATATTTTGGAATACTGACAAATTGCAGATTACCTCTTTGGCTCAGATTCTCCCAATATTCCTTATTGCTTTTACCGCCTTCAAGCATGCTCAAAAAGATTCAACCTTTTTCATCTGTCCTCTAGTAGCACCCATATTATTAGAAACCTTAGTTTCAGTATTATCTCACCTAAGCTTGCCAACTACTTTCTTCAAGTCCAAAGAGGGCATTTGAGTGGAGTCAGTTTGCATCTCGTTATGCATTGCCAGAGAAAATACAGTACAATATTGCTTTGATAAAATGTCTGAATAGTCCATTGTGGCACAACCTATGTGCCATCACCACACAAAATAACAATCTGAAATATTTTCTGGCTGGCTTCTTGCCTTCACACAGCTCACCCTATTGCCTTTCTGGGGTGAAGAAAAATATGTTTGAGAGGAAATCTTCATTTTGCCTTGAGTGCACGTATAGCACTTTCACGTCCCTAAGGTGAACAAAAGGAAGAATAAGAAAGGTCCAGCAATAGGATGAAGGCAAAATAAGGAAAGGGAAAGGAGAGAACATGTAAAACAGGAGTGTGTAACAATGAAGCAAAAAAAATATTAAGAGAGGTCGGGAGGTAATTAGAGATGGGTGAAAAAATAAACCAAGGGAAGGCGGGGAAAAGATAGAAGAGACAAGCAACGGGAGAACAATGGAAATGGAAAGAAGGACAACTGTTAGTGAAGATAAAGGGAGGGAGACAAAAGAAATTGGGAATTTAGGGCAGGAGACCGATTACAGAAATTAGGGAAAAACGAATACACAAAATTATCAACCCAAAATTGCAAACAAGATTAAAAGTGAAAAGGGGCGGCATGGAAGTAGGAAAAAAGAAGGGATTGGAAAAGGAAGGGAGTTACAAATGAAGAGAGGTTTTGAAAAGGGTGAAAGAAACATTAGGGAAGCATAAATAAAAGATAGAGATAGAAACTTAATGGGGAAAAGGAAGGAAATACATCAAAAAAGGAGCAAACAAAAGAGCAAGGGATTGATGGAAGGGTGGTTGTTGGCGCACACACAATTGTAGACAGGAAGAAATGGAGAGATGAATAAAGGGGCAGAATAAACAGGAAATAAGTAAGGAATAACATTGGAAGTCATAGATTTTAGGAATAACGTCAGGGGAAACAGGAGTAGAGAAGAACAAGAAAGTGGTGAACGAGGGAGGGAGTGAGGGAGGTAAATATGAACATACTGAAGTAATGGGTTTAGGGAGAGAAACAGGAAGGGACTAAAATGAAGGAAGTTAGTAAAAAGAGAGAAAGGAAAGATGCGTGAGAACATTATTTGGAGAGACAAACTTAGGAAACATCCATAGAATAATTTGAGAAAAAAAACATCTTGTCGAAGGTGGGATAAGGAGACAGAGAAGGAGGTGAGGAAGGACACTCTGGAATGGTAGGGACTTAATACAGACGGTTGTTGAGACAGATAACATAAGGAGTGACACAAACCATAGCATAAAGAAAATGATGTGCTAAAATAATGAACCAGAGGAAATGGGTAACATCACACATATTGTATGCCTCAGTTTCTTCTGTATGAATACATTTACATTGTATTTCCAAGTTCCACTGATAACAGATGTCTTCTTCTCTATGCTTTTCACAAATATGTTGTGCCCGGATAAATAGCGAGTGACATGAAGTGCCCCTTCACCAAAAACATCTCTGTAGAAAAGCTAGATGTTGAACACTCAGCAAGAAGAGCAGTTTTCGTGGGGCATTGCATTGTATTGTATTGTTTATTTCTAGGCAAGTGTTTCAAGGCACTCAAGGAGGTTGGGCAAATGGGGAAAAAAACAGACGCTCATAGCCCTTGAAATTCTGAGACGATAAGAGTCTGCACAGGCAGAGTAAGTGCTTAAAATACATATAACAGTTTGAGATACAGCAAATCGGCCTCCCAGCGATTCTGCAGTTTTACCAGTGCAATTAAGGGGTGAAGACACGAGGAAGAACAGAAAGACGATCTTCATGCATGGTGCCAAGTGCACCCGGTCAGTGGAAACTGGGGTAAGTGCAGAGAGAGCCACTCCCTTGGGTTATTAAGAACATCATAAAATGTCAAATCATCCTTCGTGCCCAAACATTCAAAGTGTACAGGAGTGTGGTCAAGTAACAAGGAGCAACAGTACTATATCTGCAGAAAGAAAGCATTCATTTATTGTAAGCAACCAGGCTACATTAACTACATAATAAGGCATATGTCATCTATGCCATAACTTGCCCATGTCGTTTAACTTGTATTGACGCTATGCTCATAAAAATGAAACTTTAGCTTTTGGAACATCATATATCTATCCACAACACTAATCGAAATTATCTATTTGCAGCACATTTTTCATACAAAGATGATAACAATTGTGGCCTATTATTGTAATGTAATCGAATGTAAGTGGCTTTGTATGGCACTCGTGTCATTTTCGGTGCCCTCTCTGCATATGTCTTTGGAAGAAAAAGGGGCTTCGAGGAGAGGGGTTATTAGTGGTACCATGGGAAAGGCAGATGTAAAATCGGTGTAGGTTCCTGTGTGCTAGTCTGCTTTAGAAGGGTTTGGCGGAGATACTCCTGAGCTGGTTATCCTTAGAGAAGAACCCATGATCTGATAGGCTACTGCACTTTTGGTCTGGGTAGCTGCTAATTTGGGAGGGTATAATATGGCTAAACAGGAGAACTTTGTCATGTCTCGATTGATGATCATGTGCTAACAGCTACAACTGTGGCAGCCATCTGTGGGGTATTTGTGTAAGTAGTGAATGTTAGAGAACTTAGATGCAAGATGGCTAGCCGGGGATGAGGGGAGCAGGCCTCACAAGGCAAAATATCCTGCAACACTGCACTCCTTCAAATATCCTCTTGCAGACAGGTATATCGAGAAGGTATCAAATATTGAATGCTTATACCTCTTTTATTGGAGCCGCTATATCAAACTACGCAATACCCAATCTCATGCTCCTAAAATATTTTAGAAGGCGTATTTTTTGTACATTGAATAATAACATCAATAGTGCGAATACATACCCAATGTGTTAGAGAGCGCACCTACATTACTTATCTAAATCGACTAGTCCAAACAAGGGACATCCATCAAAATAAATCAGCACACATGTAATGGGCAGTCATTGCAAAATCACAGTAAGAAATAGCATAGTATATTATTACTTTTAAAAGCAATGCATTGTATATGCTTCAAATACGATCTATCCCTGATGGCGTAATAAACGCTTACTTCAAGTAAATGCATAGGGATTTACATCTAGTTTTTATTATGTCTTGTATAAGAAAAATGCATCTGCCTTCATAATATTACAGAAAAACAAACATATTGACCACGATCTGGCATAAACCTCTGTCTAGAGGACTCAGTATTACCACGCTGAAGTCTAGGTAAAGCCCTTATGGGAACCTACTAACTGTTCTTATTGAAATCTCCTAATGAGCAGCATGCCGTGGCTTTCCATTCCCTCGTAAAAAGAAACACTGTGTGATCCACCATCTTGGAACAGGGTAACCAACCCATCATCTTGTGTTCAATTGACAGATTTGAGCACAGGTGGCCAGTAGTGCATTCCTGCGTTTCTTACTGAGATTTGTATTTGGTGTTTCAAGTGCTGCAGGCCTAGATGTTATCCCTGGTACCCTTGGTGTACCAGAATCTGCAGATCTTTTTAGATAATCACGTGTAATAGTACAGTTAGGCTCTGTTCCACCAGGTGTGGAGCAAAACGCTTTTATTTGAAATAGAGAACTCCACCAGGACTTCCATCCACCTGGAGTTAGAGCACTGATAAACAAGAGAATCACTCAACGTACACACCATTCTAAGAGTTTCCAGAATCTTGCCTAACAGGTCAGGGAGCATTGAAAGAGGGGAAGAGTGCTCATGCCTTGACTGTATTGCCTACGGAGGGTGTCCCATCTCCTTAGCTAGCATCCATTCAACCCTCATATGTTTACTGAATTTTGGTATGCCTTTCTCAAAACGTCCAGTTAATTTAACCCTGATCAGTTGCCCCCATAAAAAGGAGTTCTGACAGCTATGTTGGTCTTCTAGGAGAGTTTTACCAACTTGTTGTTTGGATAACTTTCTGCAGATTCCTTAAAAATATCTGTCAGTCCTTAGGTTGATGACAGTATCTTTGGTAAACTAGCATGGTTTGAAATGCAAGGTTGCCTTCCTCCCTCACATTAATGGTACATTTCAAGGGTGTGGTTTACTTCTTACTGCACCTCATATCCATTCATTCATAATAAAGTATGTACCCCATCCTTCAGCACCAATAGAACCTTTTGTCCAGGCTATTGGCCTGTGGGTGATAACATGCTACTGTCCCTTCCTGTGTCCAATTCCTTTCAAGTTATTCTTCATTTTGTGAGAGACCAATTCTACCCTATTGTCCATTACAATGTCTTCTGCTTTATCTCAGGGAAATCCTCTTAAGAAAGCTGATGACAGAGAAGGTTGTAATCTGCTTGGTGAACTCTACCTTCAGGTATAAAGAAAAAGTGTGTCAGGATGATCGTTTATCCCTTGCCCGGTAGTAATTTGCTGAAGAGCCAGTGAGATCGAAGGTTACTTTCTGCCAAGAATTTTGATAGGTGTCATTAGTTCCACACATGTGCAGAAATGCTTATTGTTATATATATGTAGCAGTTTATAATGGCATTGTTGGCTCTCAATCCAAGACAATCTATCAGAAATCCTCCTGGATAGATGGTTTGTTGAGTGAATGTCCAATTGGCGTTTGTAGGCAACTTATACAATACTTTCTCATAAATCAGAAGGCATAATGACTCAGTTATTTCCGAGCATCATGTTACCTTGGTTGATGAGTTCATGACATGTTGGCATGAAACATTATGGTGTCCAATCCTTTTTTGGAAGCATCAACCATTATGAATGTCTTCTAATGGTTGTCTACTTTTCTTTGTGTGGTGTTTGAACTTTGACTTTCTTAACATTGTCAGATGTTGTCTGCTGGGCTGGCGCCTACTCACATGTATACCAAGGATGCAAGGATTATGACAGACTTAGAATACCTTTAGCAAAGTCCTAAAAGGATGTAATTTCCTCGTTTGCTGTGCAGTACTAGTGTTTCTGGCAGCAGCAACTCAGTTACGCTTGGTGTTTACTCCCTCTGTGGTCATATTCTAGCAAGTTAGTATACTTTTGACAAATCAATTTGCACTTTTCTTCTTTTTGCATTTGACTCTTTGTTTGAATATGCTAAAGACTGTTTTCAGTGTGCCTTGTTTGTTCTAGAACTGTCATTTAGGTCAGGAGTATGTCATCATGGAAGATATCGACATTGTTTATTCCTTTGAAGATTTGCTCAATCATCCTCTGAAAAACATTTGCTGTGCTGGCTAACCACAACAGAATAGAGAAATATTGAAAAGTACCGGAAGGTTTCACAGATGTCTTTGGTCTTGAGTCCATTGAGCGTTTGACTTGGCAATATGGAGATTTGAAATCGAGCCTAGAGTACACCATACCCTGGACTATGGGATTAACCATTTCATTAATGATTGAGCAAGTAAACATTCTGTCAAAATGTCCTTATTGAGAGAGCCTAACTCTGCACAACGTCTGAGTTTGTCTGTGTCTGTGCCCACCTTTGATGCCAGTAGAATGGGTGTAGTTATTACTGCTTACTGTGTGGCTTGTGTAATGCCCTCAGTGAATAGTTTGTTGAGATGTTCCTCCAATTTGGCTTGTAGACTCAAAGAGACTTTGCATATTGTATGCTTGGTAGGTGTTGCATTTGGCTTTAGGATAATCTTTTGAATGAATCCTTCTTATTTTGTCAAATTGGTTCTGAACACTGATGAGAATTATATAATGATGTCTTTCAAGGCATTGTTGGATGTTTCTCAGTTTACTAGAAGGAGATTCCTGGTTGTTTCCGTCTCAGGGTCATCTTGAAGTCTGCCTGGTGTTTCCAACCAAGAATAGGTACTTCTGTCTATGCCACATATATTCGATACACTGTTTCTTTCCGTTTGTAATGAATGAGCACCTGAAACCAACCTTGCAACTTATCAGGGTGATGGCATCATACTTGAACTTCTTTTAAAATAAGTAGTGTCATATGATTCCACAGAGAGTGCTTGATTCTGCAAGGAGGGGAACTTTGATTCTGGTAATCTTGACTTGTACGGTCTGGCATAGTGGCCTGTCCTATTCTTCTCAACCTTGAGGCTGTTGTCTTAAGTACTTCCATGAGTTCCTCAAGTCTGTGGCCACTTGCTTTGTCCAGCAATGCAATGGTGATCCTTTTGCAACAAGAATAACTTCTGAGTTGTAGACAGACCTGGACAAAATGTGTTTGTTCTTCTGCATGCTGACCATCGCTTTCAGCATACCAGGCAATTGTCTGCTAAGGGATTGTGCATGTTCCTATCACACATCTAGCAGGTTCTCCTGTTGTTTGGTTGATTCCTCTCTTCATGATGCAACTTTGTTAAGATGTGGCCATCTTGGGAGATACCTTTTCATGTCAAAGGTATCAGTGGAACTCAAGGCTTCTGAAGATATTTCAACGAGATTTGCAGTGATTTTGGTTCTTCCTCTCTTTGTTGTGTTGGTTGAACTTGTGGCTGGCTTATGGTCATCTTTCTCTTGCATATGTTTGAGTTGTAAGGGGAGTTTTAAAAGCACTGTTTTAGTAGTGGGCGCTTTGTGAAGTGTCTGGATGGCATCATATTTCTGGTTGCATGATAGTGGGAACACTGATATCCTGATATCGGATTGTCTATGTTTTTCTTTTTCTTTTCCTTAACACACATAGAACTCTACACAATATATTGGCTGTGGCCTGTTGCATATCATTTCACTTCTTCCGATTGTGAGTCTGTTTTATTTGGAAAGGATTGCTGCATTTGGCTGGTCCTCCGAGCTAGTTCTGCAACAGGCTTTGATAAAGGAAAGGATGCATTTTTTTGCTGACCTTTATGCTGGTAGGGATATGCAGATAACATACAGTTGGTGCACTGTATTAGTGGGTATCTTATGTGCCACTGGAGAGAGGTGCATGTAGAGGCCCAGGAACAACTGCAGTGCAGAAGAGAAATCAGTGCATAGAGGTTTTCCAGTGAGGCACATGCAGTATGTGGAGCGGTATCCAGTGCCGTGTGCTGCTCTTTGAAGGCTGGTGCATGCAGGGCACAAGAGATGCTAGCCAAGTGCTTGCACTGCCGATGGGCTCACGCCCAAATTGCATTATTGGGCAGAGCTGGGCGGCTCCACCCACCACTGCACTCTTCATGTTGGGTTGATTGAGGGTACCAACCTCCCTTCCCTGTAGGAAGTGGGGTAGGGCAGGCATGGCCACGAGTTGCCACCCAAAGGCTGTAAGAAGCTTGTCACCAATTGTAACAATGCAGCCCTGGTTATACAGAATGTAACTTACACATGGGCTCCAGGAATCTGGCTTGAAGGGTTAGGCAGTAGAGCAAGTGAAGAGGGTGGAGACAAAGGATGTGGGAGACCAGGATAAGAAACCAAAGGAGATAACAAAAGACATAACAATGTGTCATTATTTTAAATCCACCCTTCCTAATCAAGGTTTTTATATCCCCCTCCGAGGTCTCAGTTTATATATCTTTTCTGTGACACTCAGGGTCGGACTGGGACATACAGTTGTCTTGGGCACCAATGAAAAAGTGGCCCACAGTTGCAAATGCCAATACATTTCTTTTGAACAGACTGTTTGAGTAGGACCAAAGGGGGAGGTTGTTGATGAAATGTGATGAACATTGTGCATTGTAAAGAGTATTTATTCAGTAATACTCGTCAAAACTACTAGTTGCAAGGTTGAAGTAACTTATTAAACTGCCCCACATGGCCCATTCCGAGCCTGGTGGCACTGTTCAGCACGGAAATGTGATTTTCAGGAGAACAAGTCTATACAAATATGGTGTATACCTTCGGGGAGGGGGTTGCAGTACTTTAACAATACGGAAATGGAACATTCTAGATAGCACAGAGGTTTGAGATTAATATATGAGTTTCTGTTATTTGCTATGCACATGGTAACAAGGGTGAGGACTCAGATAATGATAGTGACTTGGAGTGATGAAGATCAAAGGTAAGCCATGGGGCCAGTCTATTGTAGTGCTGCCTGCCTCAGAGAAAATAGGCAGCTTGGTCTGCAAGATTCCAAATGCTTCAAAGGTCACCTGATAGTAATGTAGGTTTGCTCTCTTGGAATCACTAAGGGGGAGGAGGGTTATGTGGTACATATTCCAGCACTTTCAGAAGCTAGGACAATTAGCTTCTGTGCCTCATAACGTGGCCTGTCACCCTCATATGCAGAAGCTTCACGTGTTTCTTCAAAAGAACACCATGTAAGAAGTGACAGTGTCAGCTATGCTCTTCACTATGTTAACATTTAGACATATGTCCTGTCCTCACAATGTAAGGTTCTTTGGCGAAGTATTGATATGTCAGATAATGCACTGGGCATAACGCCTGCATCCACAGAGGACCAATGAGTTGCTTTTTCAAAGCAACTCGGTTCACACTGCCACAGTGCACTTTTTCTATCTTAGATGGAGCAGAAAGGGATGCCTTGAATCCGGATTGAATAATTGGATGTCACAAGAGCTGTCATTCTTGAATAAATGGTTAGTAGAGGCGCTCCAAGAATCCTGCTTAGCTCATCATTCCCGGCTACTAACATAGCTCTATTTCTTCTGCTGGTCTGATAAGAAGTGCCTTGTGATACCTTTTCACTGTCAAGTACAAGCAGCTCAGGCTGTTATGTGCTGATTAGCTGCCTGAAAATGTAACTGATGGCACGCCCTTTACGAATATGCCTATCCAAGGACGGTTGGCAAAGGAAAAGACAGATTTAATGAGATCTACCTGATCTTCCACAGCACCCACATTCAGCTAGTCACTGACACGTAAGAGCCTCCCCTCGATTGGAGTCTGTCACTGACCGACATTAGGTGCTCTTGGATTGGGAACCTGTCACTGGCAGATATGAGGCACTCTTGATTGGAGTCTGTCGCTGACAGATAGGAGGCAGTTTTGGATAGGAGTCTGTCACTGATAGATATGTGGCACTCTTGGATTGGGAACCTGTCACTGACAAATATGCGGTGCTCTTGAGTTGGAGTCTTTCACTGACAAACATGAGTCGCTCCTGGACTGGAGCCTTCCGTGTTCCCATCCATCCGTGATGCAGAGATAGATTTACAATTGTGAGGAAAGTTCTCCATGCTAAACCTGAATAAAGAAGATAGTGACTACTCTGCCATACATGCCATATACATTTCAGGATTAGGTGTTCTTTCTTAACAAACATTCCAAGGGTTAGACAGTAATAGATCTGTATCGTAATATAGAAATGCATCACATATAATACATGGGATAAAGTATCCCCACTATATGTTATAAGGCTATTGCAAGTCGCTGAGGTAACCAAACAGAGGAAAAATGCAGAGGTTTAAGTTCCTTTATAAGGTCGAGAAACTTTGAGATTAATTGCAATATCCTTTTTAAAGTAGGGTAGGGGATATGTTTTTGTTTATAATACATAGTCATGCCCTGTCATCCCTTTTAAAACCTGGCCTCTTGCTAATTGTAATGCAAGAGAACTTCCATGTGCTGATACATATAGTTATCCGTGTTGAATATATTGGGATTGACTTTCTTTTTAAAAAACGAATGTGTAGATTCTAATATGTTGCAATGAAATAATTTAAGCAGTTTATTCAAAAGCATCTAAAACAGTTTCGCTTTACAATGTACAGATGCTTGCTCATATTTGTTAAACTCAAGCAGTGCACAAAATGAATACACTACCACAAAGGGTTCCTGTTCAGGTTCTGGCTGTATTGTGTCACAGAAAGCTATATTACACAATAAAAAAAGAATTTGAAAGGCTTTTCACAGCTTCAGCTAAGTGCTGCAGTGACAGATGGAATTCTGCTCCCTGCTGGTTCAGGCAGCAGGCATTGTGTCATCACAACTGAAATATAATAACTGATATCAACGTCGGAAGAGGAAAACTTCAAAACAAGCCATTATGTATCAAGGTCTCGCATCTAAGAAGAAAAGAGCCACCGATGTTGCTTCTAAAGCTCCAGCTATAACAAATGAGCACACTCTGGAAAGGGCGCGATCGGAGAATGCCTCTGAGAGGTCGTAGAGCTCATTGAAAAAAAATCCCCCTCTCTAACTGCGCCACAATGAATATGATGGCTAGCATTAGTCCACTGGAGAATAGGGAGGCAAGACTGTGGAATTTCCATGCAGTGATAGCAGCAATTCGACTGAGAGCGGCAAAGGAACTCCCAAATATCTAAATTGCAGCCGTCGGATAATGGGAGAAAATTAACAATGGCGGCAAGTGGCCCAGTGAGTGTTTCAAAGGACAAAAATAACGTCATTGTTAGTGAAGAGGAAACTATTAATAACCTGGAGGATTTGTTGTGCATCAGCCATTAGACACTATGGTGGCGACGAGCGAGCCGTGTTACTGTAACTATTGCCGTACAAACTGATCCGATCAATACTTTGAGGACAAAAGTTGCGATGGCTGTGGCACCAGCAAATCTAGGGCAATACAGATCCAGAGTCTTTTCTGTGATGCCAAAAGCTCTTATAAAAATCGATCTTAGCTCCTAGAGTTGCTCCACTCGGTCATCCCTCTCAGATGTATCTCTTGTAATGACATTGCTATTGTAGATAGTTGTGAACCATCGCCAGGTGTTATATATGCAACATCAATTGTTTATTTCTCTGCTGCGCCTACCTTGGTTTATGGTGTGCCTCACTTTCAGGCTTTGTATAAACTGGGATACGAATATAGATCAATCGATGATGACGGGTACCCGAGGAAGAAGTGTGCTGGTGATGGGGTTGGGCGGGGAGTGTCCACCGGTGCAGGTGTTTCACTTCCGGTAGGTGTTATTGATTGATCGGGTGGTGGTCAGAGGCGGAGGCCGGCTGAAGCTGGCAGGGTGAGGAGGCTCACTGGGCAGGGCTAACCAACATGGTGAATCAGAGGGTATTAACTCGTCCCTAGCCCTGATCCTAACCATAACTCATTACTGTTAAGCTGGAACACACAAGGTCATGCTCACATGTTTGGTGAAGGCAGATTGGTGGATTTAATTGATGGTTTTGTTATGCTGGCACAGGAAACTTGACTCACTGCCCTGCTGGTTATTGATGGGTGGAATTTGATTTCGTGCTTGCCCATTCAAGGCCAGAGAGACCGACTGAGGGGGGTCAGGCACTGGCAGTTAAGAAACCCTTGAGGTTGCAGGCTATTTTGCCTGAACTTAATGAGGTTCGGGTTGGAAGAATGTATTTGCCATATGCTACTGTTCTCTTGCCCAACAAAGAAGTCTTTATTATCAACATATAGGGCCCTCCATATAAAAGGTCTCACGCATCCAGTCGTAAAGTAGTGGAAGAAATAATCAGTAGATTGATTGATGGCTCTCCCATAGTTATATGTGGTGACTTTAATGCGCTTATATACAAAAGGTGTCCTTCCTGGTTTCTGTGACTCAGTAGGTTCCTCCTCGGCAGTACAATCTGGGAGGCTGGATGAGCGCTGTAGGCGCAGTCTGAGCTGGGCCAATTTGCTTTACTCAGTTGACTTTGTCATGGTAAATGGTTCATACTTTTCTGATATTCCCCCAACCAATACACACATAGGCAGGGTAACAAGTAGCATAATAGATTATATATTTGTAACATCAACCTTGTTTGAGGGGTGCCACCCTCCTTGGGATCAGCTTCACCCTGATGAAAAACCAAAGGTTTTTCATAATCTAGAATAGGGTGGGCGGACTAGTAATCCCTCATTAACGTCAGAATATATGTGATCCAATTTGCTTTTAATGAGATCACCACTACCGACATCTGAATTCGCCCACCTTGAAGGCTCAGGTGGTTTAGCTGTCCCTGGAACACCAGGCAAGTATCTGCAGCGTGTAAAATACAATGTCATCTTGCAAAAGATAAAGTAGACTGTCTGCAACTTCTTTTGTGGTGCCCCGAGCCTGCGCATAATGAACGTGCCCAGGCCGGGGGACAAACTGCACGTGCCCTGCCTGTGCAGTGCACTGCTGTGCAGCCTCAGCCTTTGTTTTTCCTGAACGAATGAGAAGCCAGGCAGCGACACATGCTCCAGTGACTCTGTGACAGCGTGTGTTATTGAGGGAGACAGAGTGAGACAGACTCCTAGTCCGACTGTGACTCGACCTCCACCTGAGTCCTCAGCTAGCGTAAGGTAAGTCAAGTGGCGTGGCCCCCCTCTCCCAGGTGCAGGGCAGCATGGGGAGGATTTATTAGAGGGAATGTACCATTTCCAACGTCAGGCATACAGTTTCTAATCACGCGTGGTGCGTTGCAAAACTGATCAGGAATCCTGGCCTCTTAATGTTTCATGATGAAACATTAAGAGGCAGGATGCCCTGATTAGTTTGCAATGCGCCGCACATGTTAAGAAACTGTACATCTGATGTTGGCACACTTTCATGAATTGAAAAACCTGAGGCCCTGCCAAAGAGGAACATCACATTGAATGGCTCTTCCTTACTGATGGGCAGCCAGGGCTCACATTTAAGCTCCAGAATTGGCCAACACAGGCTTGTAAGGCTGCACAAACAAAATACGGAGGCCATTTCTCCGATACAGCGTAGGATCAAGGGTGCACAATGGGAGCAGGCATTGACATGTACATGCAGTTTCTATACAAACGCCAGGCACAAATCTGCTTAATATATTATGTATTGCCTTTTTTAAGGAGAAGGGCATGATGATTATGTTTGCTGCTTACACTAGTACCCCTAAACAGTCAGATTACTTTGGAATTGTTTCTAGTTTATTTCCTTGGAGTTGGTTCAAGCTGACCGCACCTGACACGTTTCTCTGCAAAAAAAACATTAAAAATTCTATTAATGTATCTATAACTGCTTCCCAAAATGAGACCCGGTCCCCCAGCTGGAGGTGACATCTATTGTTGTGACACTGTGTCCCTCTTCACACTCACTCAACATGCTTAGCATACATGGAGCAACAAGAAACTCTGTTAGAACATTTACGATTGAGGCATTTCGTGATAGTGTACATTGCCAACTGAGTCACTTCTAGGTGATCCCAAGTAAACATATAGAGAAACAAAATGCACAGTAGGGAGGTCACACAATTCGCCCAGGATCACACAATCTGGCAAAGACTGGATTTTCTCCAAGATGTCCCTGTACCCCAGGCCTGACTTGCAAAGTGCAGACAATGCCTGAGATATCAGCCTGACATAGCATACAAAATCCTCATGAAACCATACAAAGTAAAATGAGGATGAGCCAATCTCAAGAAGGGCCGCTACCTGGGATGTGTGCTCTTTTCCATAGTAATGTCTAAGGTAGACAAGTGAAAACACTTGATGTATACTCTAATATCAGTAGGACTCACTTAAGGCACACCCCCCCCCCCTCTTCCCAGCAACTCACACCGTCTTGAAGTTTGGATGGTACCATGCGTAAAGCTTGGTCTCTGACATGAGGGATACCTGCATTTCTCTAGTTCAAACCCAGCAGCAGCCGGGTTCACTTAAGCTTTCATTAATTCAGTGCCTTTTAAATGAGGGTAATAATATCTGCTATTGCATTGCCTAGAAACTGAAAGCATCTAGCATAAAGCCCTATGACCAATGTTATTATATTCCATAAAACAAAATACTACCAGCACAGACCTGAACTCTGTCCCTGCCCAAAATAAACCATTTGTTGGTGCCCATCCTGCACATCTCTCAAAAGAAATCAAGCCCAAACCTTCTGTAGGTCTTGTCTAAGCTTCACCCTATTTTATTCAGCCTAGCTGTTTCTGTCAGCGTACTTGAGTGGTCGCAGTGCAATCAGATTTTGGGGGTAGAGCCGCGGCAGTACATGGATTTAGTGACTTCTCTGTCTGTCCCCCCTTCCAAATATCCATGCATCTGACTATTTCTTTAGATTTAATGCTTGCAGGTATCAATGGGGCCCTTTAAACATCATCGATCTGGCATGCCTGTTCCAGCTTATTCTAAGAAGCTATATGGAGTGGTTGGTCATGTAAGGCATGCAAGAGAAAACCTGTGAAATGTAAGCCAGGATATTGAGGGTGCTCTGAAGACTGAGGAGAAAGTGCTGAGTAAGTGTACAGATGAGATATGTGGGGTGCTGGCCATGGGGGAATGGGAAGGGAGGGACTGTGGTGCAGTTGAGTGTGGGATTGCAAAGTGAAAAAGGGTAGAAAGGGTGCAGAGGACAGAAAAAGAGAGTAGCAAGGGAGGGGAGAGATGGGAACAAGAACGGAGTGCAGATGAAAGATAGGGATGGTTTGTAGCATGGGGTGACCAGTGTGTGCAGGGGAGAGAGGGGTGCAGGAAAGACCAGAACCGAGGGAGAGTGGTGTAGGGCAGAAATGGCATAGGAGGTGCTTCGGGTTTTGCAAGTGTGTCAGAGGTGTGACTTGGTGTGGGGTGCAGGGAAGAGACTTGGGAGAAAAGGGTGTACAGCAGACGAGAATGTGGAGTAGAGAAGGGTGCACAGGGGAGATTTGTACAAGGAAGAATGACGTCTCGCCTCATATTCCCAGATAAATGGTGCAGTCAGGAATGCGTCTTCTTTTAACGCTTGATCCATGCTCACAAGTCCTGTACGAGGACGATTAGAAGTCCTTTGTTGAAATAATTGCAGATATATACACTACACCATATATGTCTGCACATTGATTGGGCCTGATAATACGCACAGTGGCCCCCCTCTCCCAGGTGCAGGCTGGTATGGGGAGGATTTATTAGATGGAACATCGGAGCTCGGGCTTGGCGCTCTCCCACTACCCCAGTGTCATCTGCACTCCTGTCTGGTTCCTCTCCAGGAACAGACAGTCACAGCAGGCTGTTCCTGCATCTACTCCCTTTTCACTCAATCCTACCTGCAGCCTAGGTCTGAAGTCTGGACTAACCTTAAATTAGGTATATATTCACCTCTGACCTCACCTGTAGTGGGAGCTGGTGCCAGGGTGCATGGAATCTTGCCTTGCGATACAGCATCTTGTTATTTGGGCTATTTTAGCAACTTTCATGGGTTTTTGGTGGATGGATGTCACACGGGCCACAGACTCCTTTTACGCCATAATGTATTCCTTTAAAAACACTAGAATGTTCTATAAAGGGCAGGCAAAGTGCCAGTTCTGATTTAGATAAAGCCACTGACTTAGGGATGCTTACTACAGAGCCCTGTGTAGTTAATAACTTAATTGGAGTTGGGAACATACTAGTGTAATACAAATGTCTTAGCCAGCGATGCCTTCATCCACTCTATTAGCACAATGCATTTCTTTCACTGAAGTCCTGCTAAAAAACAGCAATGACAAGTGTTTGCTTGTGTATACGTATTGGGCATTTGCCAGGCACTGCTATTAAATGTACAGGTACTTGCACCATTTTGCAGCTGCTACCATCAGTGGGTACCAAATACCACTATGGCAGTGCTTGGCAAGGGCCTTTTCCATGCCTACATTAAAGCCCAAATGGTTGGCGTTGCCAATGCTTGTTTTAAGAATGCATTTTTGGTACCCACTACCAGCTGACTAATGCATTGTAGACAAGTTTTAATAGCTGCCACCATAAGCCATCTTGGTGACCCAGAAAAAAATAAAGCAGAGCTTTGAGATTCAAAACAGCACTTGTTCCGCTATCCATGTAAATCCAGTGAATACCCTGGTGCCGAAGAATGATTGCAGCCCATCCACTGCTGTAAAGGGCTCAAGTGGAATAGGATCGGATGGGCTGGCGAAACTCCATCAAGCATCTGCACTTAAAGCACAGGTGAGAGTATTATAAAAGATCTCTCTAAATGTTCATTGCTGGGAGGATTTTATATTCTGAACTACTTTTCTTTTTCTTAATTTTCTTTGGTTTTCTTTTCTTCTTTTCTCCTGTTTTATACAGTGATGATATATGTAATTTAATACATACTGCTATTTTAATTTTGTGAAAAGTCGAGTTCTTTGACTAAAACACAATAAAAAAAAATAAAAAAGGAAAGTCCCCAAGGTGTCCCCTGTCCCCCCAGATTTTATGGGTCTCCTACGCCCCTGCCAGTGTGGGAACAGCCAGTTATTTACCCGGGCTGAAGCCCCCTCTGTGAATCAGGGCACTGGAATGAAGGTTGCCCTGGATGGCAATGCGAGGAGGTACAGTTCCATCTTTTTGTGAATTAACCGCAATGATATTTTTGTTTTGCTTTGCATGCACACTCGTTTTCCAATAGAAATCGTTTGAACCTGCATCTTTGAGTAAGCAGGTAAACAAATCATACTTTACATTTGCAGTACAAGGCTTGATAGACTCTGTCTGAGTGAACAATGCATGAGTTGTTTCTGATTATCAATGCATTCATTCTTATGTCTACTAAAATGTTATGAATACTGTACTTGTAACTAAGAGACCTCTAGGTCACATGTAACCATGCTTACTGAAGATTCTTTGAAAACTCCTGTAACAAGCGCCACGATGCCCCTGGGCTGTAGGTGCGCTTTACAAATGCAAATAAATTATATGTGTTGTCACATAAATTCCATAAATCCCATCGGGGACTTTTTCTCACATGGCAAGTGCCCTGTGAACATGGGTGCCTCCCCCTTTCTGCTGCCCCTTGCATTGAGTTATAAATAAACTCCAGACAACACAACTCATCCCTTTTTCTTCGCCTGCCACCCTTACATTATTAGCCGTGTGTGATATAAATAGCCATGCCTTTATTTCTTTGATCAAAACATAATTTTTCCAACAATGTCCTCGTTTCTTCAAGCTCATTATATTTCTCAGAAGGTTCTTTCATCTGGGTAAACCCTTTTTATAAACAGCTTGCTACATTACATCGCGTGTTTCTTTAAAGCTGGAAATAGAGTTTCAAGTGACAGCTTTGGTGTTCTACTTTCTATTTGATCTTTTTTCATCAGAGTTTAGACTAACAGGTGTGGGCCACTGTCTTTGTAGGAACTCCACTGCATATTAGTTTTCAGTTGGGGAAACTCTGTGTGGGAGTAGTACATGTAACAAAGATATAGGCGTTGCCTAATATTTGATGTGGATGGCGAAGGTGCAATGACACAGGACTTCTTCGAATTCCTTCAGCATGCAGTCAGGCATCCATCCTGGCAGAGGTCTAGACAGGTGCAGCATGTCATCTCTGTCACAGACCATCTCTACAGAGAACTTCCACATCACAATGATATGATGACCTTGCAGGGCTGTGCAAAGTTCATATAAAAGTGACACACAGATATTAGCAGGTTACATGCTGTCAAATATGACTAACCAGCAAATGTGTATGGGCCATGTTGGGCTCACCCCTTCCACCATGAATTTGCAGTGTGTTTCTCGAGCTCCTAGGTACTTCCACAACCCACTCTAGAAATAGTAACAATGCTGTTGATAGTGCTTTCAAAATGTATGTAGTCACTGCAAGTGACAACTACCAGAAATAGGACTCTGTCTATTTAATTGTCATGTGCTTGCAAACATGCCCTAATGTTCTGCAGGAGCACTGTTCTTACGGCAGTGGGATATGATCCTTGTATGTGGAATGGGGAATTTTCTGCCGCCATGGATTGAGAATGGGGGATTTTCCACCACTATGCATGGAGAATGGGGCATTTTCTGCCACCATGCATGGGGTATGGGTGATTTTCTGCCCCCATGAATGGGGAATAGGGGAATTTACACTGCTATGCATGAGGAATGGGGGATTTTCTGCCACCATGCTTGGGGAATGGGGGATCTTCTGCCACTGAGCATAGGAATGGGGGATTTTCTGCTGCTATGCATGGGAATGGGGGATTTTCCACCGCTATGCATGGAGAATGGCGGATTTACTGTCAGCTTTCCGTCAGCACATTTCAGGTGCATAAGTACAGTGCAAGCATAAACAAATAGAGTCATTTCCATTGGCAGAAAACCAGCAGATTGTAAACTCTCCAGATTCTAAATCAGGGTCTGAATGTCTTTCTTGCAAGGCTTATAGCTCAATTAACCTTCATGGAACTAATGCGACTGAGCCCAAATAATGTTCTCAAGGCAAGTCCACCTGGATCCGGTATCTGGAAGTGACTATGTATGCCACATGTATTTCCAGTTAGTCGCATCTGGGACAGTGACATGTTTTTGTACAGAAAGGTAAGGCCTGGCTCAACCTTAGACAGGAAGCACCTATACACTGTAATAATATTGTTGTATATGTGTAATATGGGAATCAAAGACCTCTTCCTGCTAGGTCTTAGACCGTACTCATTTTAATTCTGAACATATCAGTCACAATGGTCCCCTTTGCGTTCTGCATGATTAATTTAAGTTACCAATAGAGACATGTTGAGGTAAATCAACAGATACAAGGTTGAGGGTTCTTTATTTTAGTGGAGGGGATATTGCCAGAAAGGCCCTTTACAGATATGTGTGTAATGCATTTAACTGTACTGAAGCTCCTTCGTTAAGGGTACCTATATATTCACCGAGATGGGGAGAGGCAGTGTTGTACTACACAGCATTCTGAAGACTAAAGCATCAGATTCTCACACCTGGTTGTTAAGCAGAGGGTTGGTGGATGTTCAAAGAACTTGAAAGTTTGTGTCCCGTAACCTGTCTTCTATGTTTAAAGCAGGTGGGGTCTCTCTTACAATTCCAGCTCATCCACGTTTTGAGGCAACTGACTAAAGGGTCTTTGCAGCCCCTTCCCAATAAAGATGTAGATTTATCCGTGCAGCACATTGGCCAAACACATTGCAAATGTGATTGCTGATGGGTCGTTTCCCACATTATCTCAAAATCTCTCATGTCTGTGATAACTCATTAACAGGGACAAGTTCAAACAGAGTGCTCTTCTTGCAGCTTGACTCCTCTTTAGAATGTCACTTCCAATGTGAGTGACAAATCCTAGCAAATAAAAGCGATGGCACTGTCCCTCAATTGGTTAACGGAGAACAAGAGGGTAATTTGGGACTGAATAAGGGGTTGAACAACACCAGGCAGCTTCTTGACCTTACAATGCATGCCCGTTGAGAATGAGATTATGTAACTCAAACCAGGCTTAAAAAGGTTGTTTTTGGCCCTTCTTTCCTGAATGAATGCAGGTCCTGCATGAGGATCCACCTGTCTCTCTATGAGGCACACATGGGATGGGTCAGACGAAACTGAGACAAGATACAGGCATTTATTTATTAGCATTTACAAAGTGTGCATAGCATATCACCCTCCAGTTTGCATTAGTTATGGAATAACCTTTCTCCAGCATCAGGAATAACCTCCTCCGGCATCCGAAACATAAAAGTATGTTGAATAACTCATCAAATAGCTCTTTTGCAGGTTGAGTGTTTTTGGTTTCAAGGGTAACCAAATCCATATTTATGTTGATGAAAATCCCTGGTTTGTGACCCGATTAACTATGTTCACATTTCCAGTTTGAGTACACTAATAATGCACCCAGATATGTGTACATATTGATCCCTAGCACCCTTCATTCCCTGAATGGTGTTCATTTCCCTTCTGTGCTGATTAAGTTTAAATAGAAACTCAGCAGATGGGGTAAGTCACTCTTTATCCTTGTTCGGGCAAATGGCCATGGTCAAAATGATTGCACTGCCGGAAGCCTAAAGCCTCTTCCTCAGAGTCCTACCAATAATAGGGCTGAATCTTTTTTTTTCCTTTGTGCTGTGAAAAGCTATTAATATTCAGATGTTATTCTTTACCTGAGTGCAACTTTGCCGAATTGTTTTAGGTCGATTTCTTTAACATTTTTAAGTGTGGGTTTCTTATATAGAAGGGGCGGTTGTGGGATAGAGTGGGGGTTGCTGGGGGGTCTCTCCACACTTTCTTTGGTACACAAATGTGGTAAAAACAGGCAACATAATTCACCAAAATTGCATTTGGTGAAACAAATGTAAAGAAACCTGATACATCCCTTCAGATGGAACTGGCACCCATCCCAAATATCTGAGGGGGTTACACACTTTCTGATTTATGTTTCCTTTAAAAGCAGCTATGTTCAAGTGACAATCTGCAGAATGTCTCTTCGGCCTTAAAGGATCCTTGAGAAACTGAGTGAATTCTGTTGAAGGTGTGCAAGACTCCTTCCTTGAAAATCCTCAGGTGATTGGTATGAAGATAGGCAGCTTTAAATGACCAATTCCTGCTCCTGGCTGAAGTGAACTTTGACGCGGTGATCTTGCACCCATAGTGCTTTGCTCCAGAGGAAGTGAAGGAGACTTGAAAGGGAAAGGGAGACAGTGAGAAACAAGATAGGTGATGGCTTCTTCCAGTGTCGCGAGCACTGCTGCCTATACTACTCCAGCCCACTTCCCTCTTATTGGTAACAAAGACCTTTGGATATGCAGCACCCTGGTATGAGGTCACGCCACCTGAAAGGGTTTGCTCTTTTGATACCTGGGCTGAGGGCAACTGCCTGCTAGGTAGCTGTCTCTGGGGGTTACCAGCCCTCACAAAGAGAACCAAAGGGGGGGGGGGGTTGGGTCCTCTGGTTTTTGTCCTGATTTGTGGCACTATCAGCATGTCTGACCCGAATACACGGTCCCTTCCACAGTAGAGATGACTCGCAGGAGCTGACACATGTGCAATACCAATTGGGATGTTGTGGTCATAATGATAAGTATCGCCACACCCATGCACTATGTCTTTACTCAGGCATAGCTTAATCTTAGAGATTAAACATGGCATACTCATAATCCTCGTAGTTTGAGTACAAGGGATATATCTCAAATGTCTCCCCCCTGTGCGGCAATGACTGTGCAGTCGCCGCTGAGGTCTGAGTGAGCATCGTGTGACCTTTGAACCTGCACTGTGCCATGAGCAGAGCTAGCACTGCAAATAAGGCTGCTGCTGCAGCAGGGTACAAGTGCACTTTGCTTTTGGCATGGAGTTGTGACAAAAGGTGGTCTGGTTAGCAAACTACTCCTTTGGTAAAGGAATCCCCTGCATCATTTTATGTACTAAAAATAAAAATAAAGCAGGGCTTTGCACCATTGCTAGATGGCAATTCCTCACATGGGAAGGCTGTCTCAATGTTTTAGAGTGGAATGTAGAACAACATATCACTAATTAGCTTTGAATTTACTAATAGCTAAGTACCAGGAGATTAGGTGGAAAAAGCATTAGGGGATTTTGTAGATTTAAGTTTACCCTTTAATTTAGTTTACCAGAGCAATCTGTGTCCCCTTCCTGTTGACGTGGGCATGCCAAACAACATGGTATAATTTATATATTGGCTTTCTATGACAACAATAAAGCTTGGGTGAGATTTGGTGCTTAGGGAGAATGTACTGCTAGTTTTTACGTGTCAAGGGGAGTCCAAAAGAGTTGTGTTTTGGCACTAATGTTATTTGTAATTTGTATTACCCCTCGGGGTGGGGGAAGCAACAAATCAAGTTGGTTGGATCGCGGGCTGAATCCCACAATCCAAACTCGCATTCCAAGCAACCTGACGGCTGCTTCCCCTACCCCGCCATCATTCTCCCTCCCTCCCTTCCCTTGATGTCAAATTTCCTGTCCCTCCCACACAGAACTTAGCTTTTTGCTTCAGCGACAGCAGCGCCCACTGCCACCACTGCAGCTGCTGCTCTGATTCCCTCCTGGCTGCAATGAAAATGGAAGAGGGGATCCATATGGAGCCCTGACTTCCTGATCCATGGATTCCATCTTGATAAAGTATTTTGGTTCAATGAATTGGATGCCACAAGGCATAGCTTTCATTCAAATAAAATACATTGATCTAAGCAGCCTGGGTTTCCGGATTGCAAACTTGAAGTGCTAATAGCAATAATCACCTTTTCCATGGGCTGGAACGGGTGGTAACAGCACTGGGACCCTCGTAAAAGCCCATCGCCTATTAACTCGGGTCCCAGGATATTACCACATGGTTATTGCTTAATTAAAGTCTAGAGTCATTTTAAGGCCAACCTTGAAGGACTTCTCAGAGATAGGATGGCATTATTTAACCTAATGATGGTTTCTGAACAGAAACTCCGCCAAAACAAAGATAATGGTTATATGCCGAAGCAGATAACCAAACTAAAAAGTCACAAAGAGGCACAACAACTGGTAGCAGTCCATACATTTGATTACCTAGGAGTTTGGGTCTCAAATAATCTTAGTTGGGCTCATTTCTGTATGCTGCAAACAAAAGGTGTGCTTTTGCAGCTAAAGAAGAAGTTTGGTGGCATGTCATGAAAAGCACCTTTAAAAAATATACAGAGCTAACACCATCGCACAGACTACTTATGGAAGCAGGAAATTAGCTATTGGCCACTCCTCAATATTCGAGAAAATAGAGGCCGCATTTTTTTAAGAATTTGCTAAGAATCAAAATGTGGTGAAGAGGGTCAAGATGTGGTCCAGGTTCTGGTCCAGGGCGGACTTGCTTTTAAATCTCTCAGAGCTGCCTAACTCTGTTCATACAACTAAAATAACATGGTTGGGTGATATCAAGAGGAGGTAGGGAAACCACATTGAAGGGTCATTACCGCAGATGACAAGGGAATTGAAAAAACAAATTCTAGATCATAACATGGAGGAGAGGTGGAGACACAATTTGTGCAAAACAACTGAAATAAAATATCGAAAATGTGTTAAAATAGACACAAACCCACCTTACCTAGATGGGATTAACGAAGTCAATGACAGAATATTGGCACAGAGGGCAGGAGGAGCAACTAGTCAGGTTGATTGGATAGTGGGCTAAATCTACTGATCCCAGACTGTGTTCCATGCAACCTAATGGCTGCTTCCCCCAACACAGCCATCTTCCCCCACCTGCCTTCCCTTCACTTCACATTTTCCATTCCTCCTTCCCCAACTTACCTTATTACTTAAACAGTGGCAACGTCCACCACCGCTACTACTGCTGCTGTTACTGCCGCTTTGTGGACTCCATGGAAATAGAAAAGAGGCTATGTATTGAGCCCTGCCTTCCTGATCCAATGGCGTCCATTTTAAGTAAGTATTTTGATTCAAAGAACGGTATGATTCCATGCGTTCTGTTCATTGAATCAAAGTACTTTGCTCTTAGCACGGCGGTTTTCCAGATCACATGCCCAGTGTGCTAATATCAATAATACCCGATCTGAAGGGCTAGATCCGGGGGTAACGGGGGATAACGGCACTGGGGCCCATCAGTAACCTGTGCCTTAGTCCTCGAGCCATTACCACCTAATCCGGCCCGCCAGATTATTGCTAAACTAATTACCAGGCTGCGATTAGTCATGATCTCATTAAAGAATGTGACTGCTAAATGGGATAAATGGGAGGTTGTTGACTTATCATGCAAATGTGAGATGGATGGAAGGGAAGGCTGTATACATTTTCTACGTTTGTGCCGATGGTATCCGATTCTGTGTAGAGGATGACTATTGGCACTTTTACCACCACACATATATGGAAAAGTTAGGGAGGCAGAATACTGTTTTTTGACTCTCTCAACAAAAGGGGAATAATATGCATTGTAGCTATTTTGTAAATGCACTGAAGATTAAAAATACAATGCACAATGAGGATTTAGAATTCGAATTAATATTCTCTGAATTATTGTATGTAAGAAATTAGGTTGGTACGATGACTGTAGATTATGGTGGTTTTTAGTCGTTTTATGAGATTAAATGAAATATTTCTTGATTCCATTTTTAAAGATTTTAACATTGCATATAAAAATTGTCATTTTGTGAGATTGTATTATGGAGGGTTTTTATAACTGTTATATGTAATGATATGTTGTATTTAATGACCAATTGTATATGTTCAATGATGTTTTATGAAATAAACATGTATGTATCTAGCTGCCAGAGACCATGTGACTCTAAAACAAAAAGGAGAAGTCTTGGGTTTCAGAGAGTCCTACACATATGTAACAAAGGTGTGTTGATCTTTGATCTTTGTCTGAATGCCAGCAAGACGCAGATCCTCCTCATTGGCAAACCTTCACCATCCTTTCCCCTCACTCTCTGGCCTGCTTCCCTTGGCCCTCCTCCTACCCCCACCTGCGAGTCTAAGAACCTCAGGGTGATCTTTGACTACACCCTTTCCTTCTCCGCCCACATCTTTGAGGTCTCTAAACGTCAAACTTCCTTCTGCACCTCCTCAGAGGCACTCTGCCTTTCCTCTCCTTCCCCCAGAAGCTCATGGTATCCCAAGCTCTGGTTCTCTCTAGGTTGGACTGTTTTAACAGCTTCTTTCTTAATCTAACTGCCTCTACTCTCCACCCTCTGCAACTAATCCAGAACAGGACTGCGAGACTTGGGATTGTATCTCTCCAGCTCTGAAATCTCTCCTTTGGCTCCCAGTGGATGCAAGGATAATATTCTAAACCCTCTGCATTGTCCACAAGGCTTTCTGGGGTCTGGGTCCAAAATACCTTCAGCTATCCCTCCGCAAATACCTCCCCTCTTGAGCTCTTCGCTCCTCTACCTCTAACTCCCTCAGGGTCAGTTTTTCAAAGAAACAAGCTGGGGTAGATCTTTGTCTTCAGCTGGGGCCTCCCTCTGGAACAGCCTTCCTGCCACTCTAAAACTTGAGGAGAACCATCTCCAGTTCTGGAAACACCTCAAGACCTTCCTCTTTTCTTCTGCCTTCGCTCCCCCTCTCCCCTGCTGATCTGTTTTCTCTTGGCACCGTGCACCTGGCCACCTTCTGTCCTACGGGCCGAGGTACCTGCTCACCATGCCACCCTCCTGCACTGCCTCCGGGCCACCCCTTGCACTGGGATCTGTAGCTGTACCCATACAGCCCCACCCCCTTTTTCTTCCTGCACTTATCAGACCTACCCTGCCTGCTGCTTTTAATCTACCACTTTCAAATTGCTGGCTGCACTACCACTGTTTGTTGCCTTTATCATTTATTTATTATTATTTATCTGTTTCTCCTCTGCTTCGCACTTTCCACTTCTCTCCCTCCCATGCACTTTTCCCCTCCCCCTCTCCCATGCACTTGCGCATTCTCAATGCCACTGGGCCTAGTAAGATCGCTGTTTTGTTCTCCCCTGTTACCCTCCCTTGATTTGCTGCACCCTGAAACACTTGTGTACGAGTGTGATGGAAATAAAATATCAATATCAATATCAATTGAGAAATTATGAGTCACTTTCTAGGGCACTTCCAGAAGGAATTCTGAATCTCTAAATACACAAATGGGTTAAAGGTGAGTTCAGCAATCTACAAGGAAACGGTAAACTTAGGTAAACTGATGGAGGTGTGCAAGAGGAAGTATGGGGCTATTATCTAGATTTTATGAAAATGTAAATTCTCCAGTAAGTTGCTCCAAGCATAGGGCAGACAGGGCAAGGATCCGTCATAAAACGATTAAAGGTGATTGTGAGTTTCAGAGTGGGTTTGAGTGTGAGAGTCAATATGAGAGAGAAAATGTATGAGCGAGGTTCAGGTTGAGTCTGACAAAAAACAATGTGGGAGTGAGTGAGGATGCTTTTGAGTATGAGTGTAAGAGTACTGTCTGGGAGAAACGGTGTGGGAGCGAGAGAGAGCATGAGACTGAGTGGAACAGCCGAGTGTGGGGGAGGGCCAGAATGTGTGTGAGTGCAAAGCAAATGTGAAAACAACTATCATAGTGAGATAGAGAGAGAGAGAGAGAGAGAAAGAGAGAGAGAGAGAGAGAGAGAGAGAGAGAGAAAGAGAGAGAGAGAAAGAGAGAGAGAGAAGGGGGGTCTGACTGTGTTCTACGTACTTTTCCATCTCTAAGTGGGCATAAGGTATTTTGATTAATCAGCAGGATGTAAACAGGTAATAAGGTGCTAAATGGCTCTACTGCAAACTAGCAATGAAGTGTTAAGTGCGTTTAACATATATTGTTTATGATGTGCTAGCTCCGTTCAGATTACATACATATTAAACAGGCAGACTAATACATAGAAGTCACGTACTCTCGTGCCTCATAGTGTTATTGCAAGTTCGCTTATTACAAGACTACGGCAAGAACCAATGCTAAGGGATCACACAGTATAAATCAACTTAACATAACATAACATACATCCAGAAAGATTCGCATTTTCTTCAACAGCTTTATTGAACTCTGGGTTTGATTAATGCTGCTTCTAAAAAGCGCGTGCAAGTGCAAGTAAGAATATACAATAGTACACAGACGAATGCATATTATGTATTAAAATAGGTTCAAACTGCAGTTCAACCGTGCCTATGGAACAGTTAAGCCGGAAAGGCGTTTCTAAACAGGGTATATTTCACTCGCCTGTTTATATCTGGAGCATTTGAACAATGACTGCCAACAATTCAAGACCAGTCATGCAGTTTCTCTGACTTTTGCCTTTTCGGGACATCCAATTGGCTGCAACTTGGTGAGGACTTTGTAAATCCTGTAAACACTACTGTCATACTGCCATGTTCTGTCTAGGCGTAACGAGTAATAGCAAACAGGTTGCACACCAGGATGGCTTTTCTCCCTTCAGTTGGTGAATGAATGTCTTGCTGTGTTGCCTCACCAACAACACATGAATTCTCAGAAGCATTGTCGCAAAGTAATTCTTTTTTTATAAGAAGGTGGCACGCATTTTGCTTTCTGAGACGATTCAATGGGCACATCTTAAGCGAACATTCCCCGAATGTCCTGTCCTGCTAATGCGATGAGCCTAGCATTTAAGAAAGAGATCCATATCCATGTTCTCTATATTTAATATAGAAATGCCCCAAATGGTCAGTAGTCTTCCAGTTGCAATCACAGAACTCCTAACTCACCACACACAGAACGTTTTCAATAAGCCTGATTAATTTTTATTTGTGAACACAAAAACATCCTTTTTTCACAGAAGTAACAACACATGATTCCTCTAACAACAAGTACTATTGGCACATAGAAATTGTTATTGACCCCCTCTGAGCCAATCAGAATGTTAAGATTGCATCTAATAACTACTGGTATTGACTGCATTTTGAACATTCTGGGACTGATTTACAAATTCCTTTTAGAATGCTGCAATGCTTTTGCAAAACACTTTGTAAATCAGGCCCTGTGTCTTCTGAAGCAGAAAGGGAAACCACAAAGCCACAAAGCAATTTCCAGAAAATGATTTGTTTCAACAATTCCTCCCTCGGATGACCTTTATTTTGCTGCTACGTGTTATTTAACACATGAAAGTGAAAGAGTGTGGGGTGAAATATAGCCCCTGGATACCAGAAATAAAGAGCCCAGAGTGATTTGTAAATGCTCACCGAAAGCAGCACAGAAATGAAGATGTCAGACATAAGGCCTATTGAACCTGAATCACCAAGGAAAAACTGTGGGCTTTAAAATCAAAAGTATGAAGATATGCGCAATGCCTTTTAGCAAGGAAAAGAAGGACATGTACCTGAAAATCCATGTAGAGCTGTGCTTACACATAAAGAAACAGCAGTGTGTACAGTATCTTCAATGGAATACCAGATTGTGCTCCAAGCAGTTAAAGTGAAACGCAGGTCATTGCATGTAAAATAAATAAAAGAATGTTCATTTTCGTTTTTTTCCCTCATCCAAATTTACAGTATGCTAAGAGAAAAGTTCACTAGACTTTCAAACCTTGAACATGGTGTTCTCATATAACACCCTATAACAATCCAGAAGTGATACTCTTGTATTTTGAAACTGTGTGACTTAAAAGAGTGCAGTGTAAAATTACAATTGTGTGTGAGTTTAAAGTCCATTTGCTGCAGGGTACATGAACAGTCATTTCTCCCTACATGAAACCAACCTCCAGGACCATCTGCTGCCTGGAAACATAGGCCTGGTTGTCATCATCAAGCAGGGCCATGACTTAAAAATAAAAGCAAGAAATACACTTCTTAGATCAAAAACACGGTGGAAAACTGATAAAGCCATGTCTGTTCTTGCAGCAGAAGTGACCTTGAGGTCACAAGTCCCATAAAATGTCCATTAGTGTGGTTATCAGGCATTTAAGGGAGAGACACACCTAAATATGAGCCTCTCTGCTCAGTCACATGTCTAAGGAGAAATGAAACTTAGGAGCAGAGGTGTGGGCTGGAGTGAAAGAGGCCTGTGAAACTGCAGATTGATTAAATGGGAGAAATACATTTTATTGCATAAAAAGGGCAACATAAAAGTCCCAACTGTCATTCCAGACCTTTATTAAAGGTGACAGTCACCCACATTTAACCATGCTAAAATAACGTTGGTGTTATAAGCATAACGAAAGTTATTAGTGAAAATGTGATTTGGACCTTTTCTTGATTCCGAGAGGTGTGAAAGTTAGTATGAGCGTGCAGGTAATAATTAACATAGGAACTATAAAGTGCCATATTTTTCACTGATATGGCTCCTGAGCAAATATAGAAATGTATCTCAGCATAGGAAGGGTGTGCTGAATTCAGACTAGCCTTATTTGATTTGCCGTAAAATGTAGCTCTAAAAAATATATGCATACATGTAAAGGTTTGAAAATGTAGGGTACTTGCCATGTTGAGAGATTTTTGAGTTTAAAATATGACCAAGCCCATCTGTGGGATGATGAAGATTTCTCCTCCCACAACTCTCCCAAATTACTACACCATCCCCTTGTCCTATTATCACACAAGTGGGAAATGGGTAGTGAAAACCAGCCAATCCCTTTCCCGAGAATCATGATAAAATTGTGATGTTATTTGCGATTTAATTGAATCAGTTTGCATTAGAACCGGACTTCTTCACCTAATTCCGAAAGGCAACCTGCTGCTGAAATCTGGTGATAAACATGCACACCAGGATGGCCAGTGAAGCCTGGTAGTGCTATTGCATATGCAAGGTGCAAAATGAAACTGCCACTTTGTACCCTTTGTGCTCTGACCAAAACCTCAAAGCCCTGGTTGTTCTTGTTCGGTGTGGCAACATGAATTTCCCATCGCTTTTTTTTCTTTCACATTCCAGCTGTACTTAAACTCCCAAAACTGATTTTCCCATTGTGCTCTGACCAAAACCACCAATGCCTGCCTTTTCTTTTTGGGTATGCCCAAACAAATGTTCCCATTGTTTTTCTGTCTGCCATATTGTTTCTGTGATTAAAATCCCAGAACCGATTTTCCAATTGTGTTTGCATTCTCTGCCACTCTGTTCCATTCAAAGGAGTCAAGTATAATTGATGTTTGGAGGGTGAGGGTTGCTGGGAGAAAAATATAACCCAAATCTGCAATCACCATACGTCTTGAATTGTCCTTTTCCGTTATTGGTAGGTGAGTTAAAAAGGAAATCATTGTGACTGCATATCTCTGGGTTGGTGCCTTTACGGAAGTCATTTTTGTTCTTGTGTTGCCACAGCATTGGTGGCTGATGTTAATCTACGTGTGAAATTTGGTTTAAGTAAATTAACAAATATATATATTCTGATTACACACCGGCCTGGTTCCTAGTCCATTGTGGCAATTTGTACTTGTTGGGGGTTGCAGGCAAGACAGGTTGGAGGCCTTACCACATTGAACCTTAACAAAAACTAAAAGTGCTTTATTGTGTGTCACATTCGTTGTGAGGAACGGAACTCTCTGAGTTGATTGTGACTGAGTAATAAATCGCGAAAAGTGAAAACAATGGAAAATACTTTCACTTTCTAATACAGAAACTGCTTACTTGTGCATGACATCTAATGCTCGCTCATGTTCAGCATGTTCCATTTCAATCAGGTTGCCGTTAAAATGCTTCCCTTATGAAGACAACCATGTTATTTAAATACTGCAAAATAAATGTACTAACTCAGTTTGTCTATTTACTCGCTATTAATTTTCAATTTTTAACTTCACCACGAAAACTCCAAAACTCCAAATCATGTAGTGCAACTGCCACCATGTGCTAACAGTCTTATAGACCTTGGGAGGGGTCATTATCTCCTGGGATAATGGCCCTAAAGCTATAATTTTCTACAAAATGAAAGAAAGTGCTCTAGTGCATAATGATCAATGTATGCAATTTTAGCAAACAGTTGTAAACAGAGTAGTTTCCCCGGTGTTCATTCACATCTAAATACAAACAAGTATAAATGCAGGAATAATCAACTACATAAACACTGCAAATGTCATTTGTGTTCCTATCCCGTATAATGCCTTTATGGGATGTTTAGAATATGGCAATGCATTGCTTCCTCTTTCGAACCTGTGGAAATTCTTTGGGAAGATAATTTGGATTAAATGGTATGGAACCAAAAGCATCCGTTGGAACCAGAATCCTGGGTTAATTTCAAGTGAAAAGAGCATTTGTGTTCTAAAAATCTGAAATGTGTTCTGTGCTTATATAACGGTTTTACATGTGGTTGTTGTTGTCACACTCTTAATTCTGGGTGTATTGGGACACTCATGTAGACCAAATCCAATGCATAATGTTGTATGTTACAGCAAAAATCAGTGCTCGATACTCATTGGGTCATCACCAGATTTATTTGTCTGTGAAAGAAATGTATTTTACACATGTTTTGCCAATCCCCCCAAAAGTATGTATTCTTGCTTTCTTTATGGATATTCTGCAATTGGCATAAATAATTGCAGAATAATTGGCATAAATAAGTAACATGTTTGAGCATAACATCTGTAAGAGGATTCAATTCAGCACTACAGCCAAGTCAACGCCTAGTCTAGAATACTGAATGAAAACCCTTATTGATATATCTTTATGTCCAGTTCATGCGTTCTGGATGACTACCCCTATATAACACCCCTCTCTTGGAATCCTCCTGACCGCACTGAGCCAAGAAGTAGTTCTGTTTTGCAAATTAAAAGGTTTATTTGAGAAGTAAAGCAATATATATCTATCACACTTTATAATAAATTAATAATTGAATATCACACTTAATCTGATATGATAAAGATTAACAACGGAGAATCTGGCACTAGCACACTTCTTTATAATCACTAAGGAGTTGACATGAAATGGATAAGATAGCACACTGGTAAATAGGGACAGAAGAATAATGTGGAAGAGAATGTTTTATAGGGTCCAAGGAAATGCAAGGTTGAATGAATGAAATGCAGTATAGAAAATACTCAATATGATTTCAACAAAACAATGTAATCACTTTTCTCTGGCAATTCACCCCCCCTTTTATGCAATGCAAGGAAATGGAAGGAAGCACACAGTTCTCAGAAATGCAATTCAAATGTAATTCAGTTCACCCAGCAACTTAGACTACAGAAGTTGAAAACACAGGCAAAATGCTTTTAAATGTGCTGGAAATTAAGAAAAAAATATGCTAAAATGCTTTTAATTCCCTTTAGAGGTTCAGGGTGAGTGAAATCAAGTTAATATTAGCTCAGGCTCACTCTAGCAGTGATGCAGGGATAGTTTTTATGAGGCAAACGAATTTCTTTCAGAGGAAAGCAAAAGCAGCTATCTTTTTGCAAGTGGAGAAATTTGCAAATCGCTGTAAAATTCGCGAATGCGTCTGGTGCGATTACAGAGGAACTACAAGGACTATCACTATCGTTTTGGGGTCCTAGGAAAGCCTAGGATCTCAGCTTCCAAATGAAAGTTACTGCAAGTCTCTAGCACAAACGGTCGCGGAGATATGAGCGATTAAATAAAGGTCGTTTTTCAGATTTGAAATTTTAAAGTTCAAAAACACAAGTGCAGCTTGCAACTAGAAAATGACAGGTGACAGTTAGGAGACAGTTCTACTTAGATTAAGCTAGATTGAATTAGATTATTTTAACTAGGAGATTGGTTCTGCACAGTTTCTAGGTACTCACACTATATTCTTGAGTGAAATGGGCCTCGCCATGGATCTGGTCAGGTTTTAGACGGGACTCTGGTCTCTGCACTTCACAGTGATCTGGGTCTGCTCTCTCTCTGGATTCTGAAGATTGAGGGATTTAAAGTCTGGATCTTTCTGCACAGCTTTCTCTGGAGATTGATGGAGGTAAAGTATGGATTTTCCCGGCAGAGCTTCCAGCTGCAAATGGATTTGAAAGTCCCTATCTGTCCTGTCTCTCTGTTTTTATGTGTTTTTAAAATGTGTGTGTGTGAGCAGCATCACTAGCCAGCCCCTCTCCACTTATCATTGGCCAAGCTTCCATTTCTCCCTTGATTGGGGAAGGAAGTGTGTGTCAGCGTGATGTCATTTTATGGCTTGCAGAGAGGACACTCCTCCTGTCAATTTACACACAAATCTAGATTTGAAACAAATACATATTTGCAGAGGTACATATTGTTTTAAAATCATATGCACCCCTCACATATCACAGGAGGTATCTCCTGTTCAAACTCTGCTCTTCCTGGGAGCTTTCATTCAGAAATGGCAATATTTTGCACTTTTTAACTGGTTTGCAATTCCGGACATTACCCCAAATTTACACACATGTGCGCAAGGAGTATGGACATTAGTTGATGAAGTGTCAGATTTTTCACATGCACACATTTTGAGTAATATCCTCTTTTCCGCTAAAACCCCCCTGAACATGCCACCGGTTCTAAAAACCTCTTAAAATGTGGGCAGAAAAATCACAAGAATTATGGTGTCATTTATACAATTTTCACATGTCCGCTCTATGAGTTATTCATCTTTTTCTAAAACCATATTCTGGCTATAGAGGTGTGTCTTTTCATGTCACATGGTACAGAAACCAGTCTTTCCAGTTTCTGGCAAGCTCAGAGACCCTGCCCCTCCCAGCTTCTGCCAAGTGGAAGCTCCATTTACGACTCCCGCCAATAAAACATTTGCCTGAGTCAGGACAGGGCTTTGTTCAATTTCCTGCAGAGCCCAGGTAATTCAATCAGGGAAGTGTCATATCCCTTTTGTTGTGAGCAGCAAAAGGGCAGCTAGGCCTGGGAACACAGCTGTGACTCAAGTTTCACTCCTGATGGGGGTAGTTGCCAGGCAGAATTCAGTTCCTTAAGCCAGGTTTCAGATAAAATGTCACTTTTTGTTTCCCAGTTTAAGTCAAGACAATTTTTTTACATATGCAGCTAGAATGCTGATTCTAAGTTCAAAACTATGACATTTAAACAATTGCAACCTATGTGACACTCAAAGTAGGTCACTCATTTCTCTTAAACCTTGAGATTTTTAATGTCTTTCAGTCCCAATTTACTTAAACTGCTGAAATCCACAGGTCAGCCAGTCTTGTTATAAACCTTCAAGTCACTTCAGAATATAACTTTACATTGGATCCACCTCTCAGTAAGTCTTTCTTTGGCTTGCTTTGGGTTCATTTATTCAGTTTTCTACAAAATCTGGTGGTTTTAAAACGCCGGCTTTTGGATAGTGGTGAGTACTGGTACTGCACCCCTTTTTGGGATTTAAGAAAATGAATTCCCAACAGTTATGGGTTTGCTTTTGGCAATCAGCATTGCCATTCCCAATGGTTTCAGACTACTGTGTGGGTAGTCCAATGGTGGTTTTAGGCAGTGTCCTTCTGTGCCCATAACATCGGCAAAAATGAGTGGCAGCCTATTCTTCATGCATTTCCCTGTGCATTTTCTGGGAAGCTCTGGCCATCATGATGTTTTCATGTCAGTACTGCACAGTTTTGAGGTAGAGCTCGGATGCATGGGTAAATACATCCCACAAGCCCCCCTCTTGCGATGGCCATTCGGTTTCACTGATGGGACTCGCAAGATCTGGGATGTTTCCTCATCTTCTTCCAATAGATGGCACAGTTCAGCATCTTTTCCTCCATCCGGTACTGATCGATCGGTTCTCCTCGCCGGTCCTGATGGGAAGATTGGGCGGTACCCCGGGCCCGTTGCGTCTCTGCTCGCGGTCTCCGGATTGTCCTCCTTGGTCATTCTCCATGGTTTCATCTCTCCTAGGATGATAAAGCAAAAGCGGCAATACCTACTCATAGACTTTTTTCCACCACTGTTGAGATAGTGGGGCAGCATATGCATTTCATCATAACAAAACATTACATTCTTATTTTGAAAAAAAAAACAGTATAACTAAGAGACAGTTTCATGCAAATCACAATATTTTAGAGACTAGATGTGGTATGTTTTATGATTGGAACTGAATTAGTCTGAGACAGTACCCGCTAGGATTCCAGAGGATTCCTCCAGTTGTTGCAGAGTGTGCCTGGGATGGCAACATTTCAACTGGTTTATGTGGACCCACTTGTCTTCCCCCGCTGCCAAAGGACCTTTGGGGATGTGGATTTTGTAGGCCACAGGAGAGATCTTGTCGATGATCTCAAAGGGTCCCTTCCATGTAGGCAAAAATTTGCGCTGCTTGGCCTGGTTCCTTTGGAAGTTGTATAGATAGACCCGGTCTCCCACCTGATATTCCTTCCTGGAAGTTTTCAGGTCATAATGGGTCTTCATGCTATCAGCCGATCTTTCTAGATTCCGCTGAGCATAAGCAAAAGCATGTTGGAGGTGTTTCCTTAAATTCTCCACATACTCATGAGTTGTGGAGGCATTTATCAGTGTCTGCTCTTGGGTCCTGTAGAGCAAATGCTGCGGAAGCACCATCTTGCGCCCAGTCATCAACTCAAATGGTGACATTTTGGTTGCAGATGAAGGGGTAGATCTGATGGCCATTAGGACCAGAGGTAATCGGATATCCCAACTTGGCCCAGAATCTGCCACAAACTTCTTTAATATGCTCACAATTGTCCGGTTATATCTCTCTACTGCCCCAGAAGAAGCTGGTCTATAAGCAATATGCAGCTTTCTCTTGACCCCCAGTATCTCCCACATCTTTGTCATCACTTCACTGGTGAAGTGGCTACCTCTGTCTGACTCAATCCTTTGAGGTAGACCAAAACGGGAAAAGATGTGGTTAATCATCAAGGCAGCTGCGGTTTCTGCCTTGCAATTTGGGGCTGGGAGACATTCCACCCACTTGGTAAACAAGCATGTCACAGTCAACATGTACTTATTCCCCCTAGCAGAGCGAATCACGGGGCCTACAAAGTCGATTTGTAAATCTGACCATGGCAGTGTCATCCCCCGCTTTTGGAGAGGCGCGCGGTGCGTGAGGGATGATGGCTGAAATTGTGCACACACAAGACACCCCTTCAAGTATTGGTCGAGGTCCTGCCCCATGTGTGGCCAGTATGCAACCTCTCTTAAGATTTCCAGTGTTGTGTGAAACCCCCTATGACCGGCGGTGGCCGCATCATGGGCGTGACTTAACATCAGGCTTTGGAATGAGGTAGGAACCACCCACTGATCGTGGCCAGCTTTGGATTTCCTTACCAGCAAACCGTCTTGGATTCGGAACATTTTTGGACATTTCATCAACACTCTTAGGTCCTCTTTCCCAATGTAATCGGTATCCGTCAGGGGAAAGTTCTCAGGGTCCTCAAGGTGCTGGTACAATTTACCAATTATTGAATCCCCCTTCTGAGCTGTAATCAAATCAGCATCAGGGGTCTCCTTACTCCATTGTGCAATTGAAAGGTCGTTGTGAGCATTTGTCTGGGACCTAGTGATAGCAGTGACCTGGATTTCCCCCAACAGGGACTCAATCTCAATTAGATCCCCTTGGATGGCCCCGGTTTTGGCCAGCTGATCAGCTAAGTCATTTCCAGTTTTGTCTGGTCCCTCTACTTTGGAATGACCCTTGATCTTTTTCCAATAGATGGTCATCTCATTCGAGGTGACCAGATCATCAATGTTTTGGATCAACTTCCCATGTTTCAAGGGTTTGTTGTTAGCAAATAACATGCCTCTGGTTTTCCAATTAACCAGGTGCTCCACGAACCCGTTCCGTACATAATCCGAATCTGTGATTATGACCAGTTCGTGGAGTTGATGCTGGACAGCAGTGAGGATGGCCTGATGCACAGCCATCAATTCTGCCACCTGACTACTTCGGGGACCAATTTTGTATCCAGCGGAGGGTTCTGGGAACTCATTCACCCATGCATTCCCTACGCCGGCCACTAGTTCTTTCTCCCCGTTGTTGTCAACATGGTAAGAGCATCCATCCACATAGACAGTGGGCATTCCCTCACACTTGTCCTCTTCAAAGACTTTGTGTGGGGAATTAAGGTATGCCTCCGTGTTGTCCTTTATTTTTAGACTCTCGTCCTCGAGACAGTTTTCTCTGGCACAATCATGCAAGTCAGCCAGACCTTGCGCGAGGGGACTCTTCTTGTTTTGGCCATATCTGACTTCCACAGGAAAGCCTTGCATTGACAGAATCCAGGAAGTAATTCGGGAATTACTCACATTTCCGGCCCGGATTCTGTCACTTTGGAGATATTGCAGAGGCTGGTGTGGAGTCTCCACTATGATGTGTTCCCCCTGGATAAACGGGCGGTAATTCTTCAATGCCCACACCGTTGCCAGGAGTGCCTTCTCACAATCGTTGAATTTTTCCTCCACAGAGGATAAAGTTTTGCTCGCATAGGAGATTACTTTATTGACCTTGTCATGCTTTTGGTATAATACTGCCGTCAAGCACGTATTAGAGAACCCCGTCTCCAGGAAGAACTCCTTGTTTCTGACAGGGTAAGCTAGGCAAGGCGCTTGTGAGAGGCTTCTTTTGAGTTGTTTTACTGCCTCGGATTGTTCTGGACCCCATTCCCACTTGACCCCCCCCTTCAGGAGATGAATCAGGGGTCTGGTGATCTCTGCGTAGCCCTCAATGAACTTTCTGCTGTAATTAGTCAGTCCAAGGAGGCTCCTTAGTTCCCGCAGAGTTGTGGGGTCTTTCAGTTTCTGAAGTGCTTCCACTTTCTTTTCCTGGGGACAGAGGCCCTGAGGAGTAATCTCATGCCCCAGGAAATTAACACGGGTTCTACACCACTGTGCTTTCTGAAAGGAAAGTTTTGCTCCGGCGGCCCTCAACTGTGTCAGAACATAACGGATCTCCGCTATGTGTTCCTCCACAGATGAACTTTTGATGAGGACATCATCTACATAAGCCAGGTTACCCCTCGCACCCAGGTCGGGCATGGCCTTATGTAGGAAAATGTTGAATTAATTGCCGGAGTTGAGGTATCCGAAGGGAGTCCGGGTCCATGTGTACTGCTGGCCCCCAAAGGTAAAAGCCAGTTTGTATTGGTCCTCCCTGCTGACAGGCACGGTCCAGTATCCATTGGTCAGGTCTATTGCAGTGAATACCTGTGACCCCTGAATCTGGGCCAGCCCTTGGTCAATGTAGGGAAGAGGCCATCGGGAAGTATGGACCCGTTTGTTGAGCTCCCTGAGGTCGGCGCAGAGTCTCCACTGGCCGTTTGGCTTCAATATTCCCAGCACCGGGTTATTGAAGGTGCTGTGGACTGGACGGATTATTCCCCTGGACTCAAGGTTCTTAATTATTTCAGTAAGGGACTCCATTGATGCGAGAGGCAAGCGATATTGCTTCACAAACACTGGAGTCATGCCAGGGTCCGTGGGGATTGTTGTTGTGTGGATGTCAGTGCGACCACAGTCATATGAGTCTACCGCAAAGAGATCTTGGAAATCCAAGAAAACTTGTTTCAACTTTTGCTTTTGTTCCAGAGTCACACAGGCATCAGCTAGGTTGACTCTCTCTTCCACCATCTGCCTGAAGCCTGGAAAGACTTCTGGTTTGGCTATCTCTGCGGCCTCCTCCAGCTGGGTGGAGAAGTCCCTGGTCAGAGTGCTGATTTGGACCGGAGGCTTCAGGTGGGAAAGGCAGCCCTCATGGACCTGGAAAATCACCTCATCCCTCCTGAAGTCACACGTCACATCTTCCTTACCATAATGGCAGGAAGTGTACACCAGGAAGTTCCCCCCATGCCGGTTAAAAATCCTGTCTGGTGTTGTATTGTCATCACTGTCACTGTCAAAGCAGTCCTTGGGGATTGGTCCTAACAGTTCATTTCCAAGATCAATGGAGAAATGTCGGTCATCAACCGCCATTCCAATAATGGTGCCTGCGGCTAGAGTAATACTCTTTAAGTCGCTGTTATCCACCTCTATTGGAATGGTGTCATGTTCTATGTTGACTAATGGAGTTGGGTTTACCCCCAACCCTTGCTGTTGGAGAGAAGCATTTAGATGTATGTAAGCATCAGGGTTTTTCAACTCTTGTCCCCTTTTAACTTTCACTTCCAGGGAGAATTGTCGGGTCCTTTCTGGGATGGTGACTTCCTCTTTAATCTGAATTTCAACTGCATAAGGTAGCAATTGAGCTGACCTAAATGCTTTTTCTGGATCATCAAAGCCCATGGGATTATCCGCTAATCGGGACCAAGCTTTGAAGTTTATTAGGTCCAAACTAATGGCAAAGCGTTTGAGAATGTCACTGCCTAAGTAAAAGGCGGCAGTGACGTCTCGCACGACCCAACAATTATGGACTATGCTCTTGTTGCCAATGGAGATTTTGAGCATACACCTGCTTGGCAGGAGATGTTTGGAATTAGGCGCTTCCAGGTCCATTTCCCATTTGTCTATCAGTTTGAAGGTCGGAATGGCTGGATCTTTTGGGAGTTGGCGAAACATGGCTTCGCTGATGAAGCTCTTACCGTTGCTCACACACACTCGAGCGAGAACAGAGTCCTTCCCATCATTTAACTGAACAGGGATGAACAACTGCTCTCCAATTTGCTGAATATCAGCCAGGCTCTGAGCTGATTTCACATCTTTCTGGACTATTGGAGTGGGAGTTTCAGATTGTGGATTAGTATAGAATCTCAGAGTGTTTCCTTCCAGCGTGGAGTACCACTTTAGACTGGAAGGAAGGTTGATTTTCAGAAATAGAGAGGACCCTGCATATCCAGTCTGTTGTCCTACTGCTATTACTGTCACGTCTGGAATTTGGCTATTCTGGAAGTGAAATTCTACTTGGTCAGATTTTTGTTCAACCATGTGGCAGGTGCCGTTTAAACTAACATGGTTAACACTCTGTTTTAATTTTATTGGTCGGCTAGTCTGGGTCCAGAGGACCTTGTTTACGCAATCTATTAGGGGTGACAACCTTCTCAGGAGGTCATTCCCTAGTAAACAAGGGGTGCCCTCTGGGGTCACAACTATGACCGGGTGTTTCAACTTATGTCGCCCAATTTTAATGTCCAAGTCTGCCGTCCCCTCAACGGGAATTTCCTTCCCGTCAAAGTTCTGGAGTTGTCCAGGAAGAGAGGTGAGAGGAATTTGGTAATTCTCTCCCCTTCCTGCATTCAGTTCGTCAAAGGCCCTTCTGGACAGAAGGGTAGCTTGAGATCCAGTGTCCACCAGTGCCGAGAATGTACCCTGCCCCTGTACTTGTACCGGGGCATAATATCTTCCCTCCTTCTCCTCAAGGGGGCACAGATAATGTACATTTTTGGACAACTGGTGGGCTAATTTTCTGGTTCTGGACATCGCGAGAGAAGAATTTTGGGCAGAATTCTGTGGAGAGCCTTGGGAATCTGAAAGAAAAATTTGGCAACTGGAGATCAGAGCCATTGTGGGTTCCCCTGGTTCCGGTTCTGGGCCGCCCCCCCCCCCCCCTTTTTGGAGGCAGTCCCCAGGGTGGGTTTGAACCAGGGGATTTTCTTGCTGTTGGTTCTGGGATGAGATGGTGGGCGGCGGTAGCTCAGTCTCCACATCTCCCCAGTCTGGATTTGCACCCCTAGGGACCCATTTTTCTTTGGGAGGAGTTCCCCCCTCTCTGAAGGAGAAGATCCTTTTCCCAGGATCCTCTGAGGATCCCTCTCCCTCAAATTGGAAGATCTGTACCTCCTCCTCAAACTGAGTCTGTTTGGGTCTTTTGTTTCTCCTACCCCCCCTCTGCTCCTTAGGAGGCAGACTTTCAGGGGCAAGAGATTTTGTTTCCGGTTCCTGGGTTTCCAGGGGCTGTTTAGAAGTGAGGAAGGAAGCTTCCTCCAAGGCTTTACACCCCCCTTCCCTTTGTGCCTCCTTCCTGGGAACCGGTGAGTTATCGGGGTGCTGCCCCCGTCATTGTTCTGGAGCACCAGGTCCAGAGTTGGGTGCGTTCTGCGCCAGCACGCCCATCTGAGGGTTCTGCTGAGCCCTCAGTATGTGACCCAGATCCCGCGCCATGTTTTGAACCTGGCGCTCTAACTGGGAAACCCGCTCAGGCTGATACGGGGCCCTGTTTTCTCCCCTGGGCTGATCCCGGGAAGGGTAGCTGTCCCTCCTCTGGTAATACCCCGGGTTGGGAAGATTTGGGTACCCCTCCACCCTTGGCCTCCCCTCTCCCGGATTAGGTTGTCTGGGCTCAGGGAATTGGGGAAAGAAGGGTGGAGGATTTTGGGGCTGGAAATTGGGTGGATACCTGGGGAAAAAGTTCTGTCCAGGGTTTGGAGAATTTCTGCCCTCCTGTGGGAAGTTAGGAGGGAAGTTCCCTGGGTTAGGTGCTTGGCTGGACCCCCCCCCTTGGGCTGGAGGAGTCCACACATAACCCAGGATGGGTCGATTTCCCTTGTAACGGG